>NC_060142.1:350046191-351380191 GCF_021461385.2 Schistocerca piceifrons
AGTGTTTCTACGGAATCCAAACTGATCTTCCCCGAGGTTGGCTTCTACTAGTTTTTCCATTCGTCTGTAAAGAATTCGTGTTAGTATTTTGCAGCTGTGACTTATTAAGCTGATAGTTTGGTAATTTTCACATCTGTCAACACCTGCTTTCTTTGGGATTGGAATTATTATATTCTTCTTGAAGTCTGAGGGTATTTCGCCTGTTTCATACATCTTGCTCACCAGATGGTAGAGTTTTGTCAGGACTGGCTCTCCCACGGCTGTCAGTAGTTCCAATGGAATATTGTCTACTCCGGGGGCCTTGTTTCGACTCAGGTCTTTCAGTGCTCTGTCAAACTCTTCACGCAGTATCGTATCTCCCATTTCATCTTCATCTACATCCTCTTCCATTTCCATAATATTGTCCTCAAGTACATCGCCCTTGTATAGACCCTCTATATACTCCTTCCACCTTTCTGCTTTCCCTTCTTTGCTTAGAACTGGGTTTCCATCTGAGCTCTTGATATTCATACAAGTCGTTCTCTTATCTCCAAAGGTCTCTTTAATTTTCCTGTAGGCGGTATGTATCTTACCCCTAGTGAGATAGGCCTCTACATCCTTACATTTGTCCTCTAGCCATCCCTGCTTAGCCATTTTGCACTTCCTGTTGATCTCATTTTTGAGACGTTTGTATTCCTTTTTGCCTGTTTCACTTACTGCATTTTTATATTTTCTCCTTTCATCAATTAAATTCAATATTTCTTCTGTTACCCAAGGATTTCTACTAGCCCTCGTCTTTTTACCTACTTGATCCTCTGCTGCCCTCACTACTTCATCCCTCAAAGCTACCCATTCTTCTTCTTCTGTATTTATTTCCCCCATTCCTGTCAATTGCTCCCTTATGCTCTCCCTGAATCTCTGTACAAGCTCTGGTTCTTTCAGTTTATCCAGGTCCCATCTCCTTAAATTCCCACCTTTTTGCAGTTTCTTCAGTTTTAATCTACAGGTCATAACCAATAGATTGTGGTCAGAGTCCACATCTGCCCCTGGAAATGTCTTACAATTTAAAACCTGGTTCCTAAATCTCTGTCTTACCATTATATAATCTATCTGATACCTTTTAGTATCTCCAGGGTTCTTCCATGTATACAACCTTCTTTCATGATTCTTAAACCAAGTGTTAGTTATGATTATGTTGTGCTCTGTGCAAAATTCTACCAGGCGGCTTCCTCTTTCATTTCTGTCCCCCAATCCATATTCACCTACTATGTTTCCTTCTCTCCCTTTTCCTACACTCGAATTCCAGTCACCCATGACTATTAAATTTTCGTCTCCCTTCACAATTTGAATAATTTCTTTTATTTCATCATACATTTCTTCAATTTCTTCGTCATCTGCAGAGCTAGTTGGCATATAAACTTGTACTACTGTAGTAGGTGTGGGCTTCGTATCTATCTTGGCCACAATAATGCGTTCACTATGCTGTTTGTAGTAGCTTACCCGCATTCCTATTTTCCTATTCATTATTAAACCTACTCCTGCATTACCCCTATTTGATTTTGTGTTTATAACCCTGTAGTCACCTGACCAGAAGTCTTGTTCCTCCTGCCACCGAACTTCACTAATTCCCACTATATCTAACTTCAACCTATCTATTTCCCTTTTTAAATTTTCTAACCTACCTGCCCGATTAAGGGATCTGACATTCCACGCTCCGATCCGTAGAACGCCAGTTTTCTTTCTCCTGATAACGACATCCTCTTGAGTAGTCCCCGCCCGGAGATCCGAATGGGGGACTATTTTACCTCCGGAATATTTTACCCAAGAGGACGCCATCAACATGTAATCATACAGTAAAGCTGCATGCCCTCGGGAAAAATTACGGCTGTAGTTTCCCCTTGCTTTCAGCCGTTCGCAGTACCAGCACAGCAAGGCCGTTTTGGTTATTGTTACAAGGCCAGATCAGTCAATCATCCAGACTGTTGCCCTTGCAACTACTGAAAAGGCTGCTGCCCCTCTTCAGGAACCACACGTTTGTCTGGCCTCTCAACAGATACTCCTCCGTTGTGGTTGCACCTACGGTACGGCTATCTGTATCGCTGAGGCACGCAAGCCTCCCCACCAACGGCAAGGTCCATGGTTCATGGGGGGACTGATGCCATAGGTATGTCAAAAGAAAGAATGCAGTACATATAGTGGAGATGCTGAGTCGTGATACGCACAGCAAAAAGATTCACACAATTATAGCTTTCGGCTATTGTTGTGTTATAGCTTTTTGCTATTGTTGTGCCTATCGTAACTCAGCATCTCCACTATATGGTGAGTAGCAACTTTCCTTCTCTAATATTGTTACATTCCATCCTGGATTTTTCATTGTTTGAATGCAGTACATGTTAGACGTGAGTTTCTCCTGGTGTATTGATGTAATAACTTACAAGAATGCTGCCGGGTGACATTGTCATTGACAACTACTTGCCAATTTAATTTCAACTGCTTACATAACAGCACTACCCCAATAGCTAGAGATGCATACCAGAATCTCTGTATTGTTATATTCCATAGGATGACTTGTGTCAAGACAGTGTTCTGCAATGGTGGATTTGTTCAGCTGTTGTAAACGTGTGTGACGTTTATACTCAGTACACCAGTTCTCCAGTCCTGATGGTCTCACAAATATATGACGTGACACAACTGCAAGGAATATGGTAGACAACACCCTTGTGCAAACAAAGATCACCCTTTACTGAACCTAAAAGGACACTGATACTAGATGATGGTCAAAAAACACATTTCCCATCATATTTTTACAAAATACAACTAATCCTGATTGAAATGCTCCATGCCTAAAGCAAAAATGCCATAGACTTTGGTGCCACCTTGGCATTTCATCACTCACCTGGTGCACAGTTGGTCAGTAGTGCAACACACGTCTGACCTATCATTCACCATAACCATTCTGATGAAAGGTGATTTCGAGATGGGCTAACTTAGGTGACAAGCTCTCAGGGTCCAAGATGACATGAGCCCTGTGAACAAAGATACAAAATACCGTATTCACTTTGAGCTGAATGATAACAAATATCAGCCTGCAGCTGCAAGTCAGTGTGAGCAGGCTACCTATAAATGGTGTATCCCAACATACTGTCAACCTTCCTCCTCACCAACACATCAAGGAAGGGAAAACAGCCATCCTTTTCCAACTCCATCGTGAGACAAATATTCGGGTGGATTGATTTCAGGTATTCTTAATCATCATTTATATTCTCACTGCCATGAGGCCAAACAACAAAAGTATCATCTACATATCTGAAAAAACACGCAGGTTTCAAAGCTGCTGACTCCAAGGTATGTTACTCGAAGTCTTCCATAAACAAATTGACAATAATAGGTGATAACAGGCTTCCCATCGCAACTCTGTCTGTGTGCTCATAGTTCTGGTCACTGAATAAAATGTAAGTGGAAGTCAACACATATTCTGTAATAAATCTCACTGAGAAAGATTTCACAACACAGCTTTACCCATTCTAGGCAAAGGTTTAAATTTTGTACTGATGCCAAAGCATTTGTCAGTAGTTGATTTTATTAGTTCTGTTGAACAGGCTGTTTTTAAACTACCTCCTGATCTTGTAGAGGAGGCTAGGAGGGAGGCATGTTGTATGTTGACTGGGGCACGTCCACCCAAAAGTAGTATCACAGCAGCTGGAGTTGGAGTTGATATGAATATTGTTACTTTACCTGTGGGCAAGGACAGTACTACCATTGTTTTAGACAAGCAGGATTGCGTTCAAAAAAATGCATTGTTTAGTCTGATTCAGCATATCACAGTGTCGGTGCTAACCCCCCCAAAAAATGTTGAGAAAAAGATTAATCAGCCTCCGGGGGAGAAAAAAGAAAAAAAAGAAAGAAAGAAAAAACCTCTATGTTGTAGGAGACTATCAAGAGTCTTAATTCTTATTGTGCTGTTCCTCCTAAGTTATATGAACTTTCAAAAGTCCACAAGGAAGAGGTTCCTCTCCGTCTGATTGTGAATAACATTGGTACTCTGACATATCGTGCTACTCTGTTGATCCCTTTAGTAGGTTGGTGTGAGCGTCATTTTAAAAACTCTTTGTCTCTGCACTGGTCTTCGTATGGAAGATAAAAACACGGAGGATATTGTGGCATGCACTTCTAGCTATTGGTATACTGTTATTAAGGAAGCAGTTGAAATTAAATTAAAAAGTAACCTTATAAATAGAGATGGTGGTTTTTGTTTAAATTCTGCATGGAATCCTGCTCTCTCTCTCTCTCTCTCTCTCGCTCTCTCTCTCTCTGTGTGTGTGTGTGTGTGTGTGTGTGTGTGTGTGTGTGTGTGTGTGTGTGTCCTCCCCTCCCCCTCTCCCTCCCTCCCTTGTCAAAAAATGGAGGAACAGAATTAATGCTACCTCATCCGTTGATTATTAATTTCACTATCGGTAACTTCTGGTGTCAATCGTTTTTTGTTTGTGATGGCACTAGTGTTTACTCTGTCTGTGTGTGTGTGTGTGTGTGTGTGTGTGTGTGTGTGAGGGCATTCCTGTAACTTATTTGAACAATGCAGTACATTTTACACAAAGAATTAACTATGTGCAAGAGGGATTTCCTGCCCCTTTGTTGAATGATGACCAAAAGCAAATGAGTAAATGAATTTTTGAACAACATTTGGCCATTTAAAAAAGATATTACAGTTTCTGTTTGTCAGTTTGTTACTGTGTGTGCGATTATGGGATCACCACTTCACACCACGAAAGAAATAGCAAGTAAAGTAGTTGATAGAAGATGGTGGCTTCACACTAAAACAGCAAAGTTAATTCTCATTGGCATAAAGGTTAGGCATTACTCTTCTTGATTAGATAAATAATTGGCAAATGCTAAGGAAATTTTCTGGGCAAACTGGATGAAAAACGTTGTGAGAAGAGGCTGATTGCAAAATATGCTTAGTACTAATAACTGATTTGTATAATTAAATTGCCTTTTGTGTGCTGCAAATGAATGTATTTAATCAGTCAGATTCATTTTACCTTTATTAACAAGGCATCATGAATGACTATCTTAACCGTACTGCTTTTATTCACATTGTAAGAGAAGTACAGAGCCATGCTTTGAACTGTAATTCCACTTTTTATTTTACATTGAAACCTATGCATGTACTGGTTTAAATCTACAGTCAATGTATGTAAACCAACATAACGTAACATTCCAGAACACTCATTGATGGAACCTTTTTAATAAAGCATTCCTCGTGGATTTTAAATCACTTGACAGGGCTGGAAGCTCAAGGGAATTTTATCAGTACATCTCGCTGTAAAACCACATGTTCGAATATATAGTTAGATTTACTTTGGCAGTAAAACCTTTTTGTGTGTGGTATAGACAGCAAGTGATTTGTCATTATTTCCCATACATGTTGATCAAACTTAAATGGCATGTTAGCTTGAGTGCCTTGTTCAAAATATTTATTTAGAAAAACTTGGTCCTGAATACAGCACACCCTCTTAACACTAATCTTAAGTAAAGTTAATAAAAATATCTGACAAACTTTGACTTCTGTCCCTTGTGGACACAACCTGTCACCCCAGGTATGTGATTAAGTATTTGCAGAATTTAGAGCTATAATTTTAGTTCATTATATATCATACAATTAGCTACCATTTATTGATAATATAATGTAAATGGATAGATAAAAAAAATCTACTCACCAAGCTGCAACAGAAGAAAAAAACACACACACACGTATGCAAAAGGGTGCAGTCTTTCCATCTCATCCTTTCTGGTAAGTGTCCCCTTACTTAGGGTTCTGGGTGACTTTTCTGAACTGTATCCCTTTCCCTAGACCTCTCCAGTCCTTTTCCTTCACCTCTCTTTCTTTCCCTTCAACTCTTCTGCCAGAAGGAGGAGTCATTGGCTCCAAAAGCTTGTAAAAGTTAAACTTTTTTGTATGTGTGTTCCCCTGCTGCCACTTGGTGAGTAGATTTTTTATCTATCCTTTGAAATTATGTTATCAATTCGCTAGCATTGTATGTTGGAGTTCTTGAGACCTGCTTAACCAAATCTTCTGGAAAAATTCTTCTCGGTATCTTCATTTAAATGTTCCTGCTTGTAACTCCTTCCAGCAACAGCCCTATACACATTCAGATATTTTAGCTGGTATTACTTTATTTGAAGCAGAAGCATATTGTTTGCTGCTCTTCTGTGTTCCTTAACTCAAGACTCTCTTCTTAACAGTTTTCTTTCTCCACGCTGGACAGACCTATTGTGCTGTAGGCCATTTGTAACTTCATCATGAACATTTCAGAAAGTTACATATATGAGTTAATTCTGGTGGTGCTGAAGGGTTGGCGTGGGGGGTGGGATTATCTCACCTAGGACAGCAAAACACCTAGCAACAGCCCTGGTTGTGTTGTGAGTTTTCTAATGCAAATAATGTACAAAAGATAGGGATATCATGTCCCTGTGTCACATTGATGATGAGGTCATTAGCAACAGAGCATTCATTAGGATTGGCCAAGAACAGGAAGGGAAATTCAACCTGGCAAATTTCAAAGAAATCAGTCACCAGAGAAAGGAATCATTTGCCTCAAATGTGTTTCAGGATGGATAAAAATATGACATAGGATTGGCAAGCAGTTTGGGGAGAGTGTGGAATAGAAGATTTTGAAGAAGATATTCTCATTTCAAGGAATTGTGAAATGTGTTGGTAGCCATCATATTTATTTTAGCATGGCATGGTATTCTGTGAGACACTGCTCATTGATGGTTGACTGTTGGCTTTGTGAAGGAATGTGAGAACAAAGGGAATAACTGCATAAGAGATCCATACTATTTTGGGGAGGCCTGCGTGTCTGTGCAACTCTCAGAGAAATCTTCTCCATATTGCAAGGATGCTATACAGCTAATGAACCCATTATTGGCTTACTGCTTTTATCACTTCTTTTATGATGACAAAGCATTAAATTTTAAGTTACTATAGGTTACCTACCATCATTATGCAGCAGTAATCATCTGTACAATGATTCCTTCAATATGCTATCCTCTCCTCTAGAGTTAATTGATTGAAATAGAGATTTTAGATGCAAGTATGGTGGATT
The DNA here is from genome assembly GCF_021461385.2 of Schistocerca piceifrons. Lineage (NCBI taxonomy): Eukaryota > Metazoa > Arthropoda > Insecta > Orthoptera > Acrididae > Schistocerca > Schistocerca piceifrons. The sequence goes on from NC_060142.1 coordinate 350,053,277, forward strand.
ATTTAAATAAGCAGGTGAAAGAAAGGCACATAAGCTCATGTGCCCTTTTTCCAGCTACAACTCAATTTAAAAGAAAGAAAAACTACTTAATTAGCATTATTTGGTTATCAAGATTGAAAAATTGAATATTCATGTTAGATGTGTGAAAAGTGTGCTATTCCTTGTAAACAAGACCTTTTCTTATAATTTTTGATCTTGTAAATATGAAGTTAACAATAGAAGCTATTCAATTTTAACAGGGGAAGCGGCGTACCTGTTGATTTAACTGTTGCTAGCTTGAGCAAGCATGAATAGTTTAGGGTAATTTAGTAACAGTTAATTACTAGTCTGTCCTACTTCTGAATCAGTTTGTTAGTACATGTTTTGATTAATTTTACATCCATTGCCCTTCATGATGGCATCTGCAGAAGGTGAATGAATAAATGACAGGTAGATGTACTCTTCTCTTCAAGAACACTGCCAACAGTGGGTTCATTAGTTGTTTAGTATTCTTCCAATATGGAGAAGATTTCTTTGAGAGCTGCTGCGTGTACACATAGGTCTCTCCCAAAATAGTATGTGAATGGATCTCTTATGCAGGTATTCTCATGGTTCTCATATTCCTTCACATATCTAGTAATCAACCATAAACAAGCAGTGCCTGAGGAAATACCACCTCATGCTAGAATACGTTTCACAATTCCCTTATATGAAAATATCTTCCTCAAAATAATCTATTCCACACTCTCCCTCAAACTGTTCACCGATCCTATGTCATATTTTTATCAATCCTGAAACTCGTTTGAGGCAAATGATTTCTTTCTTTGATGAATGATTTCTCTGAAACTGGACAGGTTGAACTTCCCTTCCAGTTCTTGGCCAGTCCTAAGTTGTATTCTGTGTCTAATGACCTCATCATCAGTGTGACATTTTGACCTTTTACATTATTTGCACTAGAAAACTCACAATACAACCACAGCCGTTGCTAGCTGTTTTGCTGCCCGAGACAAGAACTGAAATATGGAAAATGATGCCCCCCCTTTTTTACTACTTCAGTCTCTCCAATATCCTCCTTCCTTCCACCAACATACAATGCCACAACAATGTAAATCTTCTATTACACTTTTAATCATTAATCTAACGTGCCCAGATATCCCCATTTTCTCAGGAGAGTCCTCAGTTCAGCTGATGCTTGACAAATGATCTGCAGAGACAAAAACAAAAAGAGGGACTGTGGGTGGTATGGTATCAAATTTCAACGTGATTGCAAGCCAGCACATGAGCCCTGCTCCAGTGCTCCACATAGATGAATCAAGGCCATTTTGGTTTCCGTTCTGTATTCAGTAGCGGCTGCTATAGTTTTGAGGTAGGTAAAGGCAATGTGTTTACTTTCATGAAAGTAAGTAAGCACTTAAATAACTGTTCTGTAAGCTTTTGAAAACACTACGATGTTTTAATGTTTCCTCTTTTTCATTTTTTATTCTCATTTGCTTAGTTTTTTGCTGTTTGATTTGAAGTTAATATGTTCACTCCTGTATGTCGGAGAAAAGGACAAACTATTGGTTATTAAATAGGCAATAGTAATTCAGTTATAGTATATATAAGATTTCTTAGTAATAGGAATGGCTCATAATAGTATGAAATTACTGGAAAGATTAGAAGAAGGGGGGAGGGGGATATGCACTCAGAGCTCAGGTTAAAAGGCACCTACCTTCAGAAGGAAGTAAGAATAGTACGTTCATTAATGATGATAATGATAATAGACTTGGAATAATGGAATGGGATAATACTAATAAACCGCAGTAAGCAGAGTAAATGGGATGCATCTAGTGGTGGGAAAAAATAATAAAAACTGGAGTAAAAGTATATGTTGAGCAACAGCAATAGTGGAAAACAACTGTGTAGTATGAAAAAGAGTGCAAAGATAGGCTTGGAGATATGGAGTGGATGTATGAGTGTGTGTAAGTGACAGTGAAAGCTGAATTACAGTCTAGTAATTTCGTTCAATCTCCAATGCGAGAATTAAATAATTTTTATGATAATAAATGAAAAGCACCAGTTTGCTTTTGTTCTACAATATTATTTTTATTGCTAACCGGTTTTCGGCTTACAAGGCCATCTTCAGACATTTATGAAAAGCACCAGTTTGCTTTTGTTCTACAGTATTATTTTTATTGCTAACCGGTTTTCGGCTTACAAGGCCATCTTCAGACATTTATGTCTGAAGATGGCCTTGTAAGCCGAAACCGGTTAGCAATAAAAATAATACTGTAGAACAAAAGCAAACTGGTGCTTTTCATTTATATTATAATGTTGTTCTAGCAAGAACCAACGGAAGATTCTGTTAATATAATTTTTATGATACGAGGGCGGTTCAGAAAGTAACCTCCGATTGGTCACAGTGCGGGTTGTGGGGGGAGTAGCGATCCCATCTGTGCGTTCACACACTCAACAGGTCAGTCGGCATCAAGCCGTGGTCGAGTGAACGTCGTACCTGCGCTAGTTTAGTTTTTGTGGCAGTTTGAAATGTGTGCTGCAATAGAAAACCCCGCCAAATGTGAAGTGCGTGCTGTCATAAGGTTTTTTACAGCCAAAGGATATTCTGCAGCAGCTATTCATCGTGAGCTTTGTGCCGTGTACGGACCAAGAGTTATGAGTGAAGGAGTTGTCCGTGAATGGGTACGTTTATTTAAAAGTGGACGAGAAAACGTTCATGATGAAGAGAGGAGTGGTAGACCATCATTGGTGACTGACGAACTCGTTCAGACAGTTGATGCAAAAGTTCATGAAAATCGACGTTTCTCAATGTTGGAGTTGTCTACTGGTTTTCCACAGATTTCTAAGACTCTCTTGTACGAGATAGTGACAGCAAGATTGGGTTACCGTAAGTTCTGTGCACGATGGGTGCCCAAAATTCTTACCGACCACCACAAAACTCAAAGAATGGCCTCTGCATTAGACTTTCTGTCACGTTATGAGGGTGAAGGAGAACCATTGTTAAACAGAATCGTGACCGGTGACGAAACCTGGATTAAGTACGTGAACCCTGAGACAAAAGAACAATCAAAGATGTGGGCACATTCAAATTCGCCTACCAAACCAAGAAAAGCCTCGCAAGATTTTTCTGCCAGAAAACTGATGGCAACGGTGTTTTGGGATGCCAAAGGGGTGTTGTTGGTTGAATTCATGGAACGTGGTACGACCATTAATCAAGACGTGTACTGTGAAACAATAAAAAAGTTACGACGGGCTATACAGAACAAACGCCGTGGTATGCTGACTTCCGGTATCGTTTTTTTGCACGATAACGCCCGTCCTCACTCTGCTCGCAGAACAATGGCCCTTCTTGAGTCCTTCAAGTGGGACGTTATCAACCATCCACCTTACAGCCCAGACCTGGCGCCAAGTGATTATCACCTCTTCATGCATTTGAAGAAATGGCTCGGGTCACAGCGGTTTGATGACGACGAAGAGCTCAAAGATGCGGTCACAGGCTGTCTCCAGGCACAAGCGGGTGATTTTTATGCAGAAGGAATTTCAAAGCTTGTGAAGAGATACGATAAGTGCCTCAATCGCTATGGAGACTATGTAGAAAAATAGTGCAAAGATGTAGTTGTAAGATGTATATATTAAAATATTTTTATTTAACTTGGTGTATTTTTTTAAATCAACCGGAGGTTACTTTCTGAACGGCCCTCGTATATTTCCAGCAGTTTTGAGAAAAAATACACTTTGTTGGTAATTTCAGATAAAATATTTTGAGGTGAAGTAATCTACAATAAATTAATATTACAACAGCACACAGTGGGAAGCAGTTTATCGTTCCTATGGCTTTCTTCACATGCAGTGCATGCATTTAAATACATTGCTACTCTTGTCATATAGTCAGGTAAAAGCTAGCTCACCACCTGTTCTCACCGACTGTTGTTTAAATGCCTTTGCCTTTCTCCAGCACTTACACTAATTTCTCCAGACAGTTATAAGTGGGCATACAATTTAACACAAACTCTTGAATCATGGCGCAGCTTGCTATTTTTGTACCTATGTAACATTAAACACAAATATGAATAATGATGGATGTGTCTGAAGCAGCCAAATAGATTGCAGTAATGAAGATGTTAAATTCTGTGAACTGTCAGAAATTCCTTTGTCACATGTCAGAATTACATGGTTGTTGCTTTTCCTGTTTACCGTAAAGTATTCTGAATGTAGACACAACAACAGAAGTTCTATACATACATATCTCTTCTTTTCAGGCATGAATCCTGAAAAAATTGGTGAAGTTGGTGAGGATACACCAGCTGAAAATCCTGATGATGAGCACTGCATGATATTCCAAGAATACCTCTTGGACCCATCAGTAACTGTCAACCAAGTCCTTGGAGATAGTGGAATATCATTGTTAGATTTCACACGATTTGAGTGTGGTGAAACTTCAACTGGAGTCATTCCACAAGAAAAAGAAGAGGCAGTAGAAATTGGTGGCTGATATCGACAGATATATTTCCATGTTTATAATCTTTTTATGGAGCCATTTCTTCTGCACTGTATAAAATTGCCTCAAAGAAGTTAAAAAGTGTTGCATTGTTGATGTTTTCATTAAATGAAGAAAGTCATGTAACATGTTTAACTGTTGTACTTATTTCACGTAGATAAGTTATTTAAGAAAGTGTATATTTGCTTCATATAGTATACATTGAAAAGAAGTATGTGTTGTTTTATAATACTCATGAAAACTTATATACTGTTAAATTTTTTAGCCACTTTGTACAAAGGTGTTGATTAATTACATATGGGATAAAAGTCTTGCTTTCAAGACTGAGGCATACTGAAGCAACTCTTGGAATGCTATCTCTCAACTTTCGTTGATGACTTCCAAAGCCAAGTACGACAATCTTTTTTCCAGATTGGTGCTATGTCTTCAGGTGAGTAGATACGACCCTGATAGTTGAGAATTTCTGATCCCACAACATGCAGCTGCATTGTGCTCTTCTCTCGTGTTCGTATATTTACACCAACAGCTGGCTTCAGGTAGCAGCCACATGGACACCGCACTTGGGTTGTAATAGGGCTTACAGCTGGCATTTCCCTGCTTTCTGGCCGTTCTTTCATTGTATTACTTATTCGTAGCTCTTCTAGAGCTCCAGTGAATGAGTGTCTTTCAGTCACAAAGTTTTTTAATCCATTTAAAGTTGTCACTTCTGGAGAAGACTGTGAACGTGTAACTATATATCCCAGCTTGTCATTTGCATTCAGTTTTCCTGTTGTATGTGTATTCTGCATGCCGTGATTTTCATTTTAAGCAGGAAATTCAAAGCTGAAATTAAAAAAAAAAGTTATAGTCAGAATTTTGTAGTAAAAAGGAAAACATATAAATTAAAATTGACTGCCTAAAATCAACTGAAGTTCATATACAGTACTTGGCACCATGTTTTATATGCTTTCTAACTGTATAAACACTATTAATGCTAGTTTCAACCCATAGAGAGCACAGTTTACTATTCTGAAATCTCACTGTGTTACTTATGTAGGTCTTAGGGCTTGTGTTCTAGAAGATAACACAAATTGTTAATGTTTATAGTATAGAAGTACTCAAAGTACCCTCCGCCACACACCGTCAGGTGGCTTGCAGAGTATGGATGTAGATGTAGATGTAGATCTGTTTAATTTTGACATTTGTACAGTGTGTCTCAACAACCTTCAGCAGGAATTCTTCAGTATACCAGACGAGGAAAGAGCAGTTCCGGAAGATAACCCAATGGGGCATATCAGTAAAGCTGAAAATGGACTATTGAAGAGAGTGCTTGATGGTTGGGGTTGTAATGCAAGAAATGATGAATGGAAAAGAATAGTGAATTTTGTTTTGGCAAAATACAATATGATTAATTACGCACTGATGATGATAAAGTAGTCATACTCGGCATAGGTACTGACAGTGCTTTTTGTCAACAGCAATATGAAAGGAGGATTGTAGAAATAAAAGTTTTATGGGTGAGACAGTTTGGTAGAAGACCAATGGTGGTGGTGACAACAATTATGATAATGATAATTTAGGGCAGTTTTCAGCATTAATACTAAAACATCCCCAAAGACTGTGATTAAAACTGAGGAGCTGATTTCATAAAAGTTCATTCATCCATTCATTTCCAGGCAGGCAGTAATACTCTTATACACATAATCTACAACTGCTAAATTTACCTTTTCTTAAAATAAAAGTGTGGCTGAGCGATTCTGGGCGCTTCAGTCTGGAACGGCGTGACCGATACGGTCGCAGGTTCGAATCCTGCCTCGGGCATGGATGTGTGTGATATCCTTCAGTTAGTTAGGTTTAAGTAGTTCTGAGTTCTAGGGTACTGATGACCTCAGACGTTAAGTCCCATAGTGCTCAGAGCCATTTGAACCATTTGAGATGTTCATGCTCCTCATCACCCCACGAGACCTTGTAACAACATTAAGCACCGACACTCTGGTGTCCATTCTACCTGTCACAGAGAATTGCATCTCTCATAATTAACATACCAACCAACAATGCGTACGTGTATGGAGTTACACTGACTTCTGGCCATATCTTCCGGGACCTAGACTTTTTTTGTCAGGCAGTATATTTAAAACGCGAATGAGAATTTCACTCTGCAGCGGAGTGTGCGCCGATATGAAACTTCATGGCAGATTAAAACTGTGTGCCGGACCGAGACTCGAACTCGGGACCTTCGCCTTTCACGGGCAAGTGCTCTCTACATGGACAAGGATATTGCATAGTTTCAGTGGGCTGTGGAATACCACTGTGGGAGAGTGAACTTTCCACTGTTTAAATACGTGGCATCTCCATGTCCTTCACATTGATCGCTCAACATCTGACGCTGTTCGTGCCGCCGGTGTGGCTGAGTTGTTTGGAATGCCAACAGGTTTCCTACACCATATTAGTCATGGCAATATGTTGTGTTTTTGGTGTTTCCATATTTTTGTCCAACCCCTGTATAATACAGATGCAGTGTAGCATCGCACAAGATTGAAGCACCCAGAAGGCATGGTTGGATGTCAATCTAACTTTGAACATGCACACCATCAGTGGGTCTGTAATTGATTAGAATTACTGCTCTCTATGACAGATAGAATGGCCACCAAAGTACATTAGTGTTGTCTGTGTTTAGTTTTGTTACTATGCCTGGTAGGGTTTATAAGGATTGTGAACGGTATCAGACATTGAGTGATCACTGTGAATGCCATGAAGATGCAGTGTACTTGTATGAGACAGCACTATGAGCACCTGACACAGTTTGAGAGGGGTCTCGCGGTGTGTCTCCATGTGATTGGCTTGTCAAATCGTGCAGTATTAAGATGTATGGGGCATTTGAATCTGACAGTGACCCCATGTTGGAACGCATGTAAGGGCAGGTATACTCAGGTTCCAGTTGACAACATCTGTACACACAAGGGAGGAGTGCCATACTGTGCACCAAGCACATCATAACCCCATCACATGTGTGCTTGCCACCATGAACAAGTAAGGACTTACTGCAACATTCTGTCTCATCATGCACCACTGTTCAGAGACTAGCAGCAGCCAGATCACCCAGTGTTATGACCAGGAAACTGATGAATGATAATGCATTGTGTTCAGCAATGGATTATGACTGTGCACTACCCTGGATGACAATAAGTCGTGAGTACGGCACGGACCAGACCTATCTATAACTTCATGTGTCAGATGGGTAGTGACTGAAGGGACTCTGACAGCACGCCAGTATGTCACAGACATCCTGCATCCTCATTTGTTACCTCTCATGTGACAGTATCTCAATGCCTTTTTTCTACAGGACAGTGCTCAATCACACACGGCACATATCTCTGTGAACTTCTACGTGGTGTTGAGGTACTCCCATGGTCATCTAGATCCCCAGATCTGTCGCCAATAAAACATGTGGGACCCACTTAGACATCGACTCCATCCCAGTGCCAGTATCCATGATATTGGGGGTCAGTTAAAATTTGAGGTCAGTTAGAATTGCTGTTTGCCACCTTACTCGGGAGAGCAGTGCACGTGTCCAGGCTACAGAGGGTGCAATGTTATACTGATAAGTGAACTCATACTGCCAAGTTCTTTATAAATTTGACTGATTTTGTGATATCTGACATAACATTACATATCCTTTCAACCTGTTCAGGTTCATTCTTTTTCCCCCTCCCCTTCTGGGTGCTTCACTTTTTTCTTGTAAGGCAGTGTAATTAAAAAAGGATATGGTATGCAAGAGAAAATTGATGGAACACTAATAAAATTGGCTGTATTTCAGCCACAAAAGAAAGTGAAATGAAACAACAAAATATGCTCGTCTCTGTTATTTGAGAGAATTACAAAAATCCCTGACAAGGCAAACTGCTTAACTATGTCAGTTCTAACAGTGTCGCTGCAGTAATAAAGGGTGCTTCTGCAGTAATAAAGGGTGATTGTCTCATAACCACTTGAAATCTAAAATGAGTACTGGAAGGGTTTATGACATTGTTAAACAGTTTAGTGCTGACAGTATTTCGAGTAACAGATACGTTGTAAAATGCAGCATTTTTAACATCTGTCACAATCAATGAAACTACATTCCGCAGCCTGTGGAAAGCGTAAGGAACTGCAATGTGGGTACAGTAAAGCGAGACTGCAGATTTTTGGCAAGGTGCTGGCATCTGAAAGTTAAAAAAGTAGAAATTATTATTTATTTATTTGTTATTACTGTCATTATTCACAGACGCACACAATGAAAAGGCTGCTAAACTTTTAGGTTTCATACAAAAAAAGATCCTTCTTCAGAAGCAGAAAACACACACACCAGCTACTTTCTACAGCTTCTTGGGCCCGAGTAGCTACAGGCAGTAACCATGTGCTTCTGCTGTCCCCCCCCCCCCTCCCCCGCACACTCTCTCTCTCTCTCTCTCTCTCTCTCTCTCTGTGTGTGTGTGTGTGTGTGTGTGTGTGTGTGTGTGCGTTTTCTGCCTCTGAAAAAGGACTTTTTTTGTCTGAAACCAACCTAAAAGTTAATCCATCTTTTTATTGTGTCTGCAACTCAACACCTCCTCTATCCTTTTCATATTGTTGTTATTCCATTCTGGATTTCCATTGTTTGAAAAGTAACAGCTAATGATTCAGTCAACCCATTTACATGGTGCTCCCAAAACTGGATTTTGTAAACCAATTTTCCAATACTGCTTCTGGGTGGTCATGTAAACGCTTCATAATTGCTTCAGGAAATCTGCTTTTGGTTGCCAGTTTTCCAATTCCACAATGAATTCTCACTCCCACGTAATTTCACCCGGTTTTGAAATGTGCTTACGCTGTGTGGTTTTGTCTTGTTTTTAAAAATTTTTTTAAGTTAGGAATATTAGACTGGAGCCGTTTACACACTGGCTAATGGAAGAGAAATGGCAATTGTGTTCACCAACTCTAACAATTGTTTTCCAGGCTTCATATTTAACTGAGCTAGCAAATCCACTTCGACCTTAGCATGTAAACAAAACAACGAAATATGGTTTCTGAAATTCAGTTTTTGTGTTTCGGAAGATATGTCGCATGTAAACATTTTGAATGTTATTTTATTCTAGAGGAAACCACAGACAGGCAGAACAGGTACATATTGAATATTGTAGTGGCACCCGCAAATGGCGAAGAAGTTAAACCCATGCTTTTGTTAACTCGTTTCCTGAAGAAAATGGATATTGCCATCACAATGAAAAGTTTCAACAATGTGTGTTGTGTGTTGTTGTCTGATGGGTTAAAACTGATCGACTATGGCTAGTGATTACAGATCAAGTATCTTACATTTTTCAGTCCCAGGGCTGTGTTGTGTACCTTACATCATGTAACCTGCATTGTGTATCCTATTCATCAAGCTTGTGAAGTATTAAAAGACTAATACTGATATGTGAATAAATTTGTATCTCACATTAACAAGATCTTGAAAAAAGTTCCTGCCAAAATATAAAAGTACATACGAATTGCAAGTCTTTACCACCCTATGACACTAGATATGGAGCACTTGGCTTGAAAGGTTCAGTATTTACTTACTATAATTTTTACGTTGTATGTAACTTTTAGATCCTTTGTCAGATGGTTCTTCATCTGTAACATAGGCTAAATGAGTATCAAGAGTTACAAGAACTGCAAAATGAACTTTACAAATATTGTGAGGAATATTCTGGCAGAATGTTAATACTTTAAGAGTAAAGGAAGTCACTCAATGAATATTAAAAGTATCGAGTTGTCAACAGTCATACAAAAAAATTGAAAACTTGCTAGGTTTCCGGCAAATCCTTCAATGAGCTTGAGTGCGCACGCATACACACACACACACACACACACACACACACACACACACACACACACACACACACACACACAAGATCTGTGCAGTTACATTGTGCTGGCTGAACAAACAATGCTGGGATTCAGCAGGGTGGGTTGACAGAAATAGAGGTGGGAAGAGAGGGCGGGGGGGACGGGAGGTAGCTGGTGGCTCGGAGACAGGCAACAAGTGTGCAGACAGGAGTGCAACACCTGGGCACCGGAGCCAGTGAGGGTGTAAGGCACAGGGTGACTAGACTATGACATGGAAGAGTGGATTGGGAGGGCAACTGTTGGATAGAGGTTGTGGTGCAATGGTTAGCAGAGACTGAGGCCAGGAGGATTACGGGCGCAAAGGATGAGTTGCAAGGATAACTCGCATTTGTATAGTTGAGGAAAGCTGGTGCCAGAGGGAGGGCTGGCTTGGATTGTGAAGCAGCCATTAAAGTCAAGCTTGTTGTGCTCAGTAGCATGCTGTGCCACTGGGTGATCAGTTCTGTTCTTGGTTGGGGGTTGGTGGTGGCCATTCTTTCATGTGGACAGCTGGTTGATGGTCATGCCCACATAAAATGGTGTGCAGAAATTTCAGCAGAGTTTGTATATGGCATGGTTGCTTGCACAGTGCCTGGGCACTGATGGGGTGGGATAATCCTTTGACTGGCCCATAGCAGGATATGCTGGATGGGTGAATCGGGCAGGTCTTGCACCTGGGTTTTCCATAAGGCAAGAGGTTAAGACTGGGAATGGCGCAGGGATTGGTGAGGATTTTGCGTAAATTAGGTGGGCAACAGAATACCACTTTAGGTGTGGTGGAACAGATCATGAGTTGGATGTCCCCATTTCCAGGCAAGATGACAGGTAGTCAAAGACATGGTACAGTTGCTCCAACTAGGCCGATTGGGGCACTCCAGCTAATTGTTTCAGTTTGTGTGAGGATCAGGAGTGTAAGAGGATATGGCAAAGGAAATCCGTTTGTAGACTAGATTTTTAGGGACAGTGCCTTTCATGTCAGAAACCTTTGTGAGCCCTTCAGTATGCTATGCATGTGAACTCTTATCACAGCGGATATGCCATCCATGGGCAACCAGGTTGAATGGGATGTTGTCAGAGGAAGGGGGAGGAAGATATTGGCATAGAGTGGGGCTAGAGGAAATAGGAGGTGGGAGGATAAGGTGGACAAACAGGATTATAGGTCAGTAATGCCACACACTAAGACGATACTCCACAGGTATGCAATTTGATTAGAAGCTGCTTTCGAGGAATAGTACCAAAAATCTTCTGGATATCTGACATCCCCTGTCAATAGCACTCATTACTTCATGAGAATAAAAAGCTAGTTGTTTTGGAAAGAGCAATATTTTCCGAATCTGTACTGACAATGTGTCAATAGGTCGTTTTTCTCAAGGTAATTCATAATGTTCATACGTATTATATGTTTTAAAATCTTACACCAAATCTGTAATTCAGATGATTACTCCTATTTCATTTCCGAGTATTAGAATGATCTGTTCAACTTTCAAAGTCTTGAAGTACAGATCTTTCGTCAAGTGAGCAGTTGTATTTGATTGCTAAGTATGGAGTTATCAGCATACTCTGATAGGAATTGAATTGGTATAAAATCTTGTCAAGAAGATTTGCCTTTATCAAATGTTTTAGTTGCGTAGCTACACTGACAAGGGAATGGTCCAATAAGACATGTATAGAAACCTATCCTGAAATTTTTTACAGAGGAAAAAGACAGCGAAAGAAATGCACTGTCAAAATTTTAGCTGCTAAAAGGCACTGCAAGTATTTTTAAAAAATGCTGAAAACTGGCAAATTCATAGTGCAATAGGTAGAAATATACACCCCTACTGGCAGTATAGCAACTGCACATGCACAGCTAAGCGCACACACACAGCCAAGGTCGGCGGTACATTTGTAAACAGGAAACACAACACAATCTGATTGTAATTTGTAAAGGACATTTTGGGTTACCATTCGTAGATAGTTTCTCTGACACAACAGTACACAGTTGTTATTCTCACAAATTAACCACTCAAGTAACATCTATAACAAATCATCAGTTGCTTTTTGAAGTATTGGTAAGTATTGACAATACGGATGATGCTGAATTAATATTTATTGTACTTTTGTAAGGCATGCCTTGTAATAGTACCTTTTCTTTCTTCCAGTTTCACAGTAATGTGAAATCCAATTTATATTCTCAATTTAGCACTGATGACATATGAAGAATGTGGTTTCCAGTGAAATAACCTACTTCTCCTGAGAACATACATATGTGTCATTTGTCAGTTGATTTCCTTGACATTCATTCGAATGATATTGACATTTCATTTGGAATTGTGGATACGTTAGAAGAAATAAGAAGTAACTGTGACGATTCCATGAATTGTGGTTCAGACCATGTCATTTGTGCCAGTACCAGTTCTGAAGAAGAATACCTTCCAAAAAAAAACATGTACTGCAATAGCTTTCAGTGACAAAGAAAAGGTAGTGAAATATTAGTTAAACGAAGGAGAGGGAAAAACACTTGCAGTTACGCAGTGTGCAAAGGCGTTTTCATTTCATAAAATCGGAGTGTGAACTGTACAAATGGAAGAATGAATTACGTGAATTAAAAAATGTGCGCCAAATGGAAACCCAAAACCATCTGAATTAAAAATTGTTTGAAAGATTTAGAACTGCTTGTGAGGGGCTATTCACTGTTACCGATGGAGATCTACGTGTCTGGGCCCTCTGAATTGCATCTGACATGAACATTGATACTTTCCAGGCTTTGTCAACCTGGTTACATAGGCTCAAGAAATCGTACAGAATAGGAAGTCACAAAATTACCAAGTTTATGTCACGGAAATGTGTAGAGCAGTTGCCAGTGATTGACAATTCTATAGAGAAATTCATAGCTGATGTAAAGGTGAAACTTGCTGTTATCCCTGCAGCTGCTGTTTATAACGCTGATCAGTCAGGTTTCGTGAAAGAACTGCGTGCACACCGCACTCAATATGGGGTGGAAAAAAAAAAAAAAAAAGAGAGACTGCATCTGTTGCCCAATCAATGAATGCAATGACACATTCATATATGATAATGCCAGTGATAAGTATGAGTGGTTTACTATTTCCGCAACAGTATATCTGTCTCTAAAAATGCAAATACAAAATGTACCGTTTCGTTGCAAAAATCTTATAATCGACATATCAAACTCTGGAAAAATGGGAAAGAATCATTTTCAACAATTCGTTCGAAACATATTCCTACCAGCTGCAGAAACGAATTCATTGCTTTTGTCGGATTCATGGTCTGAACATAATGATTGCTCTGTTTTTGTGGAGGATGATGAAAAATCTGTAGATGTAATGTGGATTTCACCTGGAAGTATTCTACTAGTGTGATTCAACCTCTTGATAAAGAACTTTTTCAACAGTGGAAAGCATTTTTCAGGAAATTATCAGACAACAAAATTTCTGATACTTCTCATTTCAGTTTTATCAGCAGAACAGTATTCTTAAGCTCTGGTCATTTGTGCATTACTAGTTTTTTTCACCATGCTTTACGAATTTGATCAAGTACACCTGGTATGCAGACCAACGGCTGGGACCATTTCTGTCTCCATCACAGTTCAGTCTAAATAAAACTAATGGTTACTGTGAAGTGCCTGACTGCATCAATTTTTCCTTTCCCTTGTGCAAGAAGAATGTTTTTGTCATTCAATAGATGCTTAGCATTTTTTGTGATGACTACAGGGAATAAACAAAGAATTGTTTCACTGATAGTCAAATGTGCAACATTCAAACATTATTATATGGAATGGCCTGCAGGAATTGTCATAAAATGTAGTACTGCAAGACACATTTTATTTCAACAAATTAGAAGTCCTCATTGATGGAAGTCATCTGTGACATCAAACACTGCCATGATTTTATTTTCTCTGCTAGCCACTTTTATTAGAATTACATGTGCAGGAACTTGAACTGCCAATATGAAGTTATTCAAAACAAATGTTTGTATAGTTTAAGCCAGGTTTTCACCAGAACAAACAAGCACGAGCAAAAGAGAATTCCTCTTGCAGGTCTTTCAACTGGACGCCATTGCAGCTACTTACATGTCCCTAACCTTCCCCAGTTGCCTAATTGGAAAATGGAGACCTGCAGTTTAACGTGGAATCCGAACCACATGTCTTTTCCAACAATGTGAGAAGTTAATGCTCGGTTAAAAATCATAGTGAAAAAGTTTTGGTCTGAATGGGATTTGATCCCATGCTCTCTGTATCATGAAGCACATGCTTTGCCACTAGACCATTTTTGTTTTACAGAAAAAAAGGAATATGACCATTAGACCTTGCACACATAGTGGAAATGCTAGCTGTGTCCCCTCTTGAGATGATGCTCGATGTCGGTAATTAGTGTTCTGCTTATAAATTTTCCGTCAATGGTGGTGAGAAGCCAGGGAAAAATGGCAGCTGACATACAAGGAAAATTTTGGACCAGTGCTAAGGAGAGGTGGAGATGTAATTCTGTGTAAAGTGCATGATCTCCACGCATTTCATGCTTCTGTACAAATTGAGACACTTCAATTCTTCCTTCCCTGCGCCATTTTGCATACTCCGTCAAGAATAATGTGCTCGCCATGCAAAATAATCCTCTCTGAATAGCAAAGTTTCACACTGTGGCTCTAACAAGATAGAGCTGTATTCTGTATGCCAAATATTAGCTCCAAAAACTAATAACACAGCGTTCATAGGCAATGTTCGCTACCTCGTGTTCTCTTCTGTTGCCTTTAGTATAAACAGTTCTACCCATATACAAGTTAATGGTAGTGAATGTTCTGCAAATGCTCATTTGCACATATTCCCTCCATTGTAAACCAGGTTTTAGGTGCTTAGAATTGATGTCTGTGAACTCTGGATAATTCCACTATGCGGCGCTGCGTGAGTTATTCGCCGAGTCATGCGCTAGGCGAGCAGGGCTGTACAGACTGCTGTTATGGGCTGTACAGACTGCTGTTATAAGCTGTTCTTCATGCATCAAAAGTTTGTAACTTCAACATTTTTTCACAAAATACTTGCAGAGCCTCTTAGCAGCTAAAATTTTGGCAGCACATTTCTTTTGTTGTCTTCTTCCTGTGTAAAAAATTTCGAGGTAGGTTTTGACATTTCTTGTTGGACCATTCCCCTGTGAGGATATCTACTTCTAAGTTACTCTTGTTGGCAGCAGATATTGATCTGAATTGTGGAATATTCACTTCGTCTTCTTTGGGGAAGTAAGTTTGGAAAATAGTATTTAGTAACTCTACTTAAGTGGCACAATCATCAGTGACATTACCATCACTATCACGCAGTGGAGGTGTTGATTGTGCCTTGCTAGATGTACTTTACCAAAGGCAGAATCTCTCTGGATTTTCTGCCACAGAGTTCCATTGTGGAAACTATTAAATGCATCTTGCACTGAAATCTACGCTAAATTTCAAGCTTCTGCAAAACTTCACCAATCCTGGGATGTTGCATTCTTTACATTTGGCGTGCTTTTTTCATTACTTCAGCGACAGTGTTCTGGCTCATTTTGCATTACATGGGGCTCAGTTATGTCTGTTATTAATTTATGCAGTATAAATGTCTCAGTTGCTGTCAATACTATTTCTCTGAATTTAAGCCACATCTGTCGAGAAGGAATGGAAAATGTCTCTTAGGAAGATGTCGAGGAAATTTTTATCTGATTTTTTAAATTGATATATTTTGCACTTATTATTGGTGGGTTTGGGTGTTATGGTATTCAGTCTTAGTACAATGACTTTGTGATCACTGATCCCTGTATTGATTAAGACGCTCCCAACTGTCTCAGGATTATCTGTTGCTAAGGGATCAAGTACATTTTGCAACCTTTTACACTTTGAGTGGGCTCCTGAACTAATATCTTAAAATAATTTGCGGAGAAAGCTTTTAGTACAATTTTGTATGATGTTTCATGCCTACCACCAGCACTGAATACGTATTTTCCCCAACATATTGAGGGTAGATTGAATGGGAGATCAACAATATTATAAAAAGGTACATTATTACTCACCTTAAAGATTATATGCTGAGTTGCAGACAGCCACAAAGAAAATACTATTACTATAAGCTTACATAAGCATATACGTATGGTTGTATAAGCATATAATATTGTTGATATTCCAAATTTGACTTTCCTTGCTTGTATGATTGGTGTACCTATTTGAAATTATATGTTTTCTTTGAACCTTTCAGCAATTGTTTCATCTGAAAAAAGGACTTTGTAAAAACTACTTTCACAAAGTAACTAAAACACCATTATCAACTGTATTTAATCTATTGTTTCTGAACACCATTAATCCTTCATAAAAATTTTAACTGAAGTTATCTCTGACATACACAAGCTTCTGTGCAAACTATTAGTCACTGTAGATACGCCATCTGCAAGTGGGCAGGTTGTATGGGAGTGCTTTTTTGGTGCGGAAGTAGTGATGACTGTCGAAATGCAGGTCTTGTCGGTGGTTACTGGACTCAGTATGGACATATGTTGGATGGAGCCATGAGAGAGGTGGAGGTCAACATCCAGAAAGATGGCACATTGTGTTCAGGAGGACCAGGCAAAGCAGATTGGAGAGAAGGTTTTGAAATTTTGTAGGAGTGAGGATAGGCCCCAAGTCCAGACCATGAATATATCATCAATGAACTTGAACCATACAAGGGGTTTTGGTTGCTAGTATGGTTTCCTCTGGATGGCTCATAAAAATGTTGGCATAGAAAAGTGCCATGTGGGTGCCTGTGCCACAGATTTGTTTATATACCTTCCCTCAATGGTGAAATAGTGGTGTGTGGAGATGTAGTGGTAAGTTGGATGTGGAGTGAGGTAGTGAGTTTGAACTCTGAAGGATGTTAAAAGAGGTAATTTTCGAAGCACAAAGGGCATTGGCATGAGGAGTGATGTATGGGTAGGTACGTGGCATCAACAGTGATGAGTAGGGATACAGGTGGTAAAGGGGTAAGGATGGTGGAAGAGTCGCTGAAGAAAGTGATGTGAAAGGCTAGGCTTCAGGCAGTTGGTTGGAGGTGTTGGTAAGCAAGTGTGAAAACTCTTTCAAATATGATCACAATAACTAGTTACAATGGGGCACGTAGGAGGACAGAGTGCGGGGTGTCATTGGGGTGAGGAGGCATATGGACTCAGTGGAGGTTTGGGGACGGCCTAAGGATTTTAGCAGTGATTGCAGGTTAGAATCTTGATCACTGAGAACTCTCAGTGAATTGACACTGATTGTAATGATTAATGAAAACCACTTCAGCTTCATTATTACACATTTATTGCGTTACAACCAGTCCCATGCTAAGAACAAAACCAGTTGTACATAATAAAGGTGTAATAATACAGCTGAGGTGGTTTTCATTAATCATTAAATTCTTGGAGGTTATGTTGGAATTCTGGGCTGGGATTATTATGACAGAGCATGTAGGTGAAGGACTCAGACAGGTAGTCACTGCAATTTATCATGATTGTGGTAGAGTCTTTGTCTGCAGGGAGGTTGATAAGGTCAGGATCTGTTAGATGGTAGTATCAACTGGGAAAGGCAAGGTATAATGTTGGCATTAAATTGGCTTTGGTTGGAGGGATTGGTAGCAAAGAAGTTTTTCTGCTATAAGGATTATGAGAAGGGGAGCAGGTCTTTAACAAGTCCAACAAGGTTAAACTAGGGTGTGGGGCTGCTTCAGCCCTTTGAATAGGACTGAAACTTTTGTAGGATTGAGGTGTTTGGCAGTAAGCTTAACAATTTTTAGCAGTAAGATTAATTAAATGTTTTGGATTTTTTGGGGGTTATGGATTTTTTTGTACCTTCTTTCCTTTTTCCTTTCCACTTGTGATGATAACTTACGCACGGTCAAATATCGTCACATCACAAAAATGTCCTCCTGCTCTCGCCACAACTTCTGATCTTTTCTCCTCCCAAAGTCATGCTTTGTTATCCACTTCTCTTTACAACCTACTAAGTCATTCAATTCATCCCTTTCCTGCATTGTTTCAGATTTTCCTAGCACCAGTCCAGCTCAAATGAAGCCCCGCTCCCTCTACCTTTTCCTAGCAAAAAACACAACTCCACATGCTGGCCCTTAAATGCTGCCTAATGGCCTAAGTACACAGATTCCCTTTTCTGGATCCCACACCTCTTTTCATAACGACCTTCATCCTCTCAAACCTGGCATGGCAAAAACACATATCCATGGCACAGGCCGAGACCCTGTTGAAGATGAACCTCACTCAGGGAGACTTTCAACTTCAAAAAACCAACAAAAACATCAAAAGTGTGCATGCTCTCTTGTGAGATCACATCGACATCTAGCAGTAAGGATGATGGGAGATCCGTACATCAAATTTTGACCAAAGACTTGCACATGCGAAAGGTTTGTGCCAAAATGGTGCTGAAAAACCTCACAACTCAACTGAGGAGAAGGACAATAAAAAAAATGTGTGTTGAGCTTCTTGAAAGAATTGCCAATGATCATGAATCTCATATGGTCACAGGTGATGAATCCTGAATTTTTTAGTATGATCTTGGGACGAAGCATCAAAGTGAAGAGTGGCACACTGAGCCATCTCCTTGATTGAAAAATGCTTGAATGAGCAAATCAAAAGTTGCAAACAGTGCTGATTTACTTTTTTGACAGTACATATATCATTCATAAAGAATTTATTCCTCAAGAACAAATTGTCAGTAAAGTGTTTTACAAAGATGTCCGTGAAAGTTTCAGGAAAAGGATGAATCAAGTGCCCCTTGTCACACGACCATTTCCATCATGGAATTTTTGATCACAATAGGCATTCCTGTTGTTCCACCATCCCCCTATTCACCTGATCTGAGACCTTGTGACTTTTTTCTTTTCCCGAAATGGAACAATTCTTAAAAGGGTGTCATTTTGGGACTCTGGAGAACATTCAAAAGAATGTGACAACATGCTAAAGGCCCTTCCAGTTGAAGCCTTTCAGCACTGCTTCCAAGAGTGGGAACAGACACTATAAAAACTTTGATAGATAAAAAATCAATCTCATTACTTTTCTCACACACCTCGTATGTATGGATTTCTTGGACATTCATCCCAATGATATTGACATTTCATTAGAAAAATATGGCAAAATTAGAAGAAACTGGAAGCAACTCAGACAATTCCATGAACTGTGATTCAAATGATGATTCTTGTGCTAATCAAAGTCCACAACAAAAACAGAGTACCGGTACATTCCAAGCCCAAAGAAAACATGTACAGTAATAGCTTTCAGTGAGAAATAAATGGCTGTAAATTTTTTGGTTAAAGGAAGGAGAAGAGTAATCACTTAAGCTGTGTGCATTCATTTTGTAAAATCTGAATTGTATTAACAGAAGAAAGAATTACACAAAGTACGAAATATGTGCCAAAATGAAAGTCACAAAAATTTGGATGAAAAACCATTCGAAAGATCAAAAATTTGGATGAAAAACTATTCGAAAGATTTAGAACTGCTCATGAGAGTCAGTGCACCCTTACCAAGGGAGACCTATGAGACTGGACATACTCAATTGCAAGTGAGTTGAGCATTATTGGTTTCAAGGCTTCTTCCCTGTTTAAACAGATTCGGGAAATTATATACATAAAACAAAGTCACAAAATTACAAAGTTTACATCAAGTAAACATGTAGATGAGATGTCATTAATAAGTAGTACTATAGAGCAATTCACAGGTGACTTGAAGACAAAGCTTCTTGTTATCCCCTTAAAGTTGCATATACAGCCATCCAGTGAGGTTCTGTACAACCCACACTTTATAATTTTGAGGGGAAAGAAAAAAGACAGTCGTTTGTGCAGTCGATGAATGCAATAGCATATTCGTATATAACAATGCCTGTGGGTTACTGTTTTGCAGCTTTATCTCTGCTTTCAGGAACATCAAAGGCAAATAAGGACCAAAATTTAAAAAAAGGAGTTTATTTGCAAAAGTTGTGTAATTTACATAGCAAAATCTGAAAAATTTTCACTGTTACATCTGAAACGTCTTCTTACCATTTGCAGAAAATAACCCACTGCTTCTGTTGAACTCTTAGCTAGGATATAACAACACCTCTGTCTTTAAGAGGGTGAAGAAAGGACTTTTAATGTAATGCAGATTCTATCAGAAACTAATAGTGTGATTTAGTAAAGCCTTTTTTTCTCTCTCCAGGAAATCATTGGACAACATAATATCTGATAGCTCTTTGTCAGTTCAGGTTTATCAGCAGAGCAGTATTGTCAACCTGCAGTCATTTTTGCATTGTCAGTTTGCATCACCACATTTTATGAATTTGACCAAGTATACCCGGTACACAGCAAAATGTGCAGTACAATGGCCACGGCTGTTTCTTACTCCATTCCAGTTCTGTCTAAATAAAATTAGTAATTCCTGTGAAGTGCCTGACTGCACTATTTTTTTCTTTTATCAGTTGTGCCTGAAGGAAGGAAAACATTTGTTTTTGTCT
This sequence comes from Schistocerca piceifrons, assembly GCF_021461385.2. Taxonomy (NCBI): domain Eukaryota; kingdom Metazoa; phylum Arthropoda; class Insecta; order Orthoptera; family Acrididae; genus Schistocerca; species Schistocerca piceifrons. The sequence continues at coordinate 350,074,074 of NC_060142.1, forward strand.
TCCAATAGAAACTTCGTATTTTTGTGACAACTATGGGGAATAAACGAGGAGCTGTTTCATTGTTAACAAAATATACATTATTCAAAAATTACTATACGAACTGTGCTATAGAAGTTGTTATAAAATATTTAATGTCAACAAATCCTCTGTGAGTCGCCTGTCTAACAGTTACATATGCAAGAGTTTAGTTGTCGATATGAACTGCGAGTTATTCATAAAATGAATTATTTGAGACATTTTTGACATGGTTTAGGTGTTTAAAATTCATGGGTGTACACTTTGGACTTCACACTAGGTGGCACTACATGCTCTTGTTATAGCTGCATCTCCTTATTCACCCACTAGTGCACCAGGCAGGAAGCACTATACAAAATGCTGTTATACGGTTCTTCATGTGGCAAAAATGATTAACATTTAACGTTTTTTTAATACTTTCAGTGTGCCTTAGCAGCTAAAATTTTGAAAGTGCAATTCTTTCTATGTATTCCTCCTGGATGAAAAATTTCAGGGTATGTTTCAGCATGTCAGCAGGGACCATTCCCTTGCTAGAACATCTCCATGGTCAGAGTTGTGCATAAGTCAGCAAACTGAAGATGTTTTAAGAACAAAACTGGTCATAACACAATAAATGTGTAATAACACAGCTGAGTTTGTTTTTATTAATCATAACAGTTAGGGTTAATTAAGCTGTGTTTCTAAACATGGTCAAGACTATAGCCTCCAAAACCTACTGAAATAATTAGGCCCATCCCACAACCTCTCCCCTGAGTCCATCTCCCTCCTCACCCCAACACCCAACACACATACCCTCTACATCAGGGACAGTCAAGAATTCTGCTTGTAAGCAGAGTTCTTGCATGCACGTGTAGCCCTGTCATCTAGTTTCCCACTACCACACAACACTGTCTGAACAGTGGAAGGGGCTGTCTAAACAGCAGAAGGGAGAAGAGAGGGAAACTGTGAACAAGCTGTGTTTGGACGGAAACGCAGTTGCACAAGGAATGGCTTGCATGCAGCTTGGCTTCATAATTCTCAACAACATAAATCACAAACAAAACAAATTTTCAGTGTTGTTTATTTGTTTCTGACACAATGCAGATATAATAAAATTTTTATGTGGTACAAACAGTCAGTAGACAACAGAGGCAGACAACTTCACAAATTTTCATCACTCAGGTTGTGATGTAATTGTGACTTATTTAGTTTCATAATTTAAAAAAGCTTTCCATGCATATACATGATCGAAATATTGTATTATACTTGCAATCTCACTATGGAGATGAGGAAACTCTTCCTGAGGGGAAAAAAGACATAGAACTCCTGGAGAGTTTTAATCTAAAAGAATTTGTCTATCGATCAGCAATTACACAGCAGATCAATTAGTTCCATGTACACATACATAGGGAAGATTTCAACTGAATCAGCAGAGAGTGTCAAAAGAGCTCAAAAACAGATGTGTAACATCTCTTCAAAACGTTTGAAAAACTATTCTTCTAATTCTTTCAATGCCACAATGAATTCTTCAAAATATATGTTTCCTTTAATTCCAGTGAGCTTAAGGAAATGGACAGTGGTTTTTTTTTTTTTTTTTAAAAAAAAAAAATCAGAATCTGCCCTTCCACAAAGTGATTCATTTTTAAATGCAACCCCATCAAAAGAGAAATAAGTCATATCTCAACTTCCAACATCTTACTGTCTGCAGCTCGTGGTCTTTGTGCACAGCTCATGGTCTCGCAGCAGCGTTCTCACTTCCCGACTACAGGATCCCATGTTCGATTCCCGGCGGGGTCAGGGATTTTCACCTGCCTCGGGATGACTGGGTGTAGTCTCCATCATAATCATTCATCCCCATTACGGTCAGAGGAAGGCAATGGCAAACCACCTCCACTAGGACCTTGCCCAGTACAGCAGTGCGGGACTCCGGCATCGTCCCCTATGCTCTGTCAAGGAGTATGGGACTCCATCATTAACGTCTTACTGTGGACAGTTTGTACCACCAATTTTGTCACATGCTCCATGCCTGCAAATTTAGCACAAAGTGCTTCTTGATGTATGTAATAACGAATCCCGTCGCTCTGAAAGGCACTGTAGATATAAATAAACTGATTGGTAACAGTAATCTTGCTATTTCATTTGGAATCTCATACAAATCATATGTCAATTGTTGTAATTTTCTGCTCTTTCATTGTCAACTAAATCTTTAAATTCTTTCTGCATTGTGTTGTAATGTTGTTCCACAGAGAATATGTAGTATCTCTCTGGGAGGCACTGAGCAAAGGCAAAATATACAAGTAGTGTCGAGACAGGTCAAGCCTCAGATCGCACACATGCAGCACATTGTGCAAGCATACAGTTTTTCATGTCCCGGCGAGCCAGTTTCATCCACTCCCCAATACTCAAAAGGCCAACAACCCTGGACAGCCTGTCCTACTGAAACCAGGTAACATGAGTTTCTTTCAGGTCTTTCCATTCCTCCCCAACCATTTATGTATCTGCCCTCAGAAGTACTGTTTTGGATCCCTACTAATTTTCCATGGAAACACTGTGCATTAGCTTAATATCCAGTAATCTATTTTGCAGTTGTTTCTCAATCAAAATAGTCTACAAGAGATTCACTTTTCCCATCCCATCCATACTTCGTGATACCAAGAGTTTCCTATGAATGCGAATGTGTATGTCTGCCATGACATAATATAGCCACCATGACTTGTGCCCGTAGCGCATTGCGTGTTTTGATCAGTTGTTCGCATTGGTTGACAGCCTGCTGTGGAATCCCATGGTTAGCAATGTGCCTGGAAACACTTGTGTGTGCACCAGCATTGTAGTCTGTTATCAGATCTGTCACAGATCACTGTCTTCCTGCTTTACAGAGTGGGCAAGCCTCTGACATCCACAATCTGTAATAAGGTGTAGATGTCCACACCTTGTCACCATCCTTCAAACACTTTCTATAAATGTTAACAACGGTAGTATGCACACAGTTGCGGGCTTTCAAATAATTAAATGTGAAATGAAATGATGGAGAGGCCCCCCAACAACGTACCTTCTGACTCAGAGTTGAAATATTAAAAGTTTTGGCTGGTTTCGCTGTCTAGGTGCTGGGATATGTAGTTGCCGCATTACAGGCTAAATACTGCTGAGTCTACAGTATACAATAAGAATACACACACATGAATCGAATGCTCAATGGTTTCTATAACTCAGCAATTGCAAACTATGAAAGTAACATATAAATTTATCAATGAAAGACTGCAATTAAATAAAATCTCCAGGTACTATGTTAACAACTTTAAATGATGAGTACAATAGTAGAAGTACTTTTGAGAATGCGGTATATTTCTGCAAAACACTTCTTGGTGTTGATGGTCCAGCAGTTAAATAAAATATAAGTTGAATAACAGGGAAACAATAAGTTCCTACAGCACATAAGTAGTTCTGAACAACAACAAAGCTCACAAGATATTCACTTCTAAATGAACACTGTGTTTCACTGTAGAAGCCACAGAAATCTCACAAGTGCACAAGTTGGCACTCCAAAGTATTTCTAACTGCTGCGATCGGGCACAAACCGCTCCACACTCTCCAAGTCTCTGCCATGACCGAGTGTCTGTCACGCCGAGACATCCAGCAGACCCGTGTCCTCTGCCGTAATCCCATACCGCCCCCAAACTGCCTTGTCCTCTCTGGGAACGATGCTCTTCCCCACTTCCATACAGTCTCTCTACGTGTCCTTTTTGCAACGATTGCTGTGATTGGCTAGAGCGCTCCCGCCCTGTCTTCAAGACGACACACACTCACAACATAATGAAACATATATGAAATACTGGATTTACATTTAAATACTTGAAATTAAATAAATATTCCTATGGCTGGACCATAAACATGCTCTAACACACATTATTAGATACATAAACAAATTAAATAAACATATATCAAAGGAATAGAACAAAAGATAGGATAGCAGTCTAAATGTCCCTGTGCTTTCTAAAACACAGTAAATATTTAACCAATTTCTTCATGAATAGTATATATCGGATATAAACAAAGACATAGATGAATAACTATATTTATAAGCATGCTGCTACCGTTTTTTTCGTGTAACTGTGAAGTACTTATGGTCTCATGCGATCGATAGTAATCGGCCACTTTGACCTCCAATAACTCGGGTACTATTCAAGTTACATGCCTGAAATTCATACAAATTTAGGTTTACACTAATAGCTTTCTAAAGACATGTAAATCGATGAAATCGGAAGAACTGTTTAGATTTTGGAAATTCGTTGCTGAGTGCTACTTGTATAGATTACCATCAGATACTTAACTCTAAACTAATAAAGGTATAGAAAATCTCATTACACCATCAGAATCGTCATGCAAATAATAGTAATGTACATGTTTCTTTTTGAGGTATCATGATTCATCTGGCTACTATTAATTTCTATACGACTCTGAAATGTCTGCCATGATGGTTTCACAAAGTCCGCCATCTTTAGAACTCTCGGGATACAAGTCTCTTTCACTGACACAGCGTCACCATGGAATTCCTAGCCATGTGGCTGGACCGGCCGTTGTGCTACCCCTCATGTCTGGCTAATGTTCGGCACCATGTATTTGCTGCCGGGCCCCAGCTGGCCGAGCGATCCATGCAGTGGCCGCGAACTCTGAACTTAGAATCTTTTCGAGGCGCCACTACTCGCCTGTTAACTCACAAAGTTGACAACTTTTGCCCTTCCACTGGGCCATAACAATAGCCCTTTTTTAAAGTTGCCACTTGTATCTTTGCTCGAATGCTGTCCCATTTGTTTCTGCTCCACTTACATGCATTTCATACTGTTCCACATGTGGTGCATACAGATAATTACAAATATACGTATCTTACACTATTTTTCCACATGGACCCTACACTGGTTCAGACTTTTGTGCCATTGCAACACTAAATCTGACATGCTTCTGTGGTAGAATTCATCCAGCTAATTATGGAACAACTGCCAGACTGCTGTCTTGGCTTAATCATTGCACATGAATCAATTTTCCACCAGGAACTTCTTCAGAGGACAAAAAAAAGAAAAAAGTGGAAATTACCAGGGGCGAGGTCCAGGTGAGTAATTCATACTCTCCCATTGGAATGACCGGAACTTGTTGGTGGTTCTGATTGCCACTTGCGGCCTCACACTATTGCGAAAGGTAACCACATTACCCATATCAAGAATCCCTTGGTGCTTCATCCTGATGACAGTATGCAGAAGTGACAGTGTGAAACAATAGCTGTCAGTGTTGATGATTGCACCTAGTGACATGAAATCTGGCAGGAGCAGTGCACAGCAATCCCAGATGACCGCTAACATCACTTTCCCACCAAAGCATACCAAATGGAATTTTTTTGTCACAGACAAACCCAGATGTTTCCACACCATGCTCTGCTCCTTTGATTACTGTGTGAAATACGTTATCCACATTCTTCACTAGTAACAATGTGGTTCAGGAAACTGTCATCGTGCAGTTCTAGGCGCTACAGTCTAGAGCCGAGTGACCGCTACGGTCGCAGGTTCGAATCCTGCCTCGGACATGGATGTGTGTGATGTCCTTAGGTTAGTTAGGTTTAATTAGTTCTAAGTTCTAGGCAACTGATGACCTCAGAAGTTAACTCGCATAGTGCTCAGAGCCATTTGAACCAAACTGTCATCTTCCTCAGCATACCATTTTATATGATTCACTCGCCTTTCATTATGTCATCCAAATGCTTAGGCACCCACCAAAATGAAATCTGCCAGTACCCTAAGGATCAGTGATGTTTTAAATACTCCCATATGAAATGCCATGCTCCCGGGAAGTGTTGTTGAGGTGAACACGCCGATCTGCTTTCACCACTGCATCCACATGAGAAATTTTGTCATCAACCAGTGACAAACCTGTATGTGGGCTGCATTTCTCTCTGGATTTCGATGCACGTTCATTCCTTGCTTCACAGAAAACGAATCACACTTTGTTACTTGTACACTGTGGATGTGTGAAGCACAACTGCAATCTTCAACAATTGATAGCAGCATCACACCGCGGAGCTACCAACATATAAGACTGTAAGGCTGGGCCGGTCCGAGAAAGGTCCACTGCTTGAAATGGATATGTTGACTTCGCATTTACAGCCATAACTCGGCTAAAAAAACTGGGGTAAAAACTTTGATTTGCCCTGACATATTTGAAACAATTCAGGTTGATATGATTGGAAATAATCATGCACTGTTCTTGGCGTCTCTCAAAATGAATCTACGCGTACGCCATACACACTTGTATTTAACTTCAGGACCCTAAAGACGTTGCCAAGTCTGCCACGTCTCTGTGTCTTCCCTTCTGCTCTTTGAAAAACTAAGGCAGCATACCCTCCTCTTAGTAACCCCACTGGATGTGCAGATGGATGAGGCAGACTTATCAATGTGTATAATGTCATATGAGTCTGATGAGGGCAGCTGTGGTGGCAAAAAGGCTGATATCACAGGCTGGTCACGTGAACATCCATAGTGAGCCAAATATTAAGCTGCCTGGCAGCAGTCTTGGCCTCACTTGCTGCTATCCAACTTGCTTCTACATGTGGACTCTGCAAGACCACGTCTGTTTACGGTGTGCATAGTGTCATGAATCATGAACTCGTGGTTTCCACCATCTCTTGCATAAACAGAACTTTTATTACAAGGTACGTGATACCTGCAAGGTTGTGCTTTAATCTTATTCTTCTACTATGAAGCAATATTATAATAATTTATATTTGTGGATCAGCTTAATTTTTCACCAAGAACTATTACTGTTTGGTTCACGGAAAAACTAACAATTTATGTTGTTACAGAAGCTATTTATGTTCAGTGCACATTGTAGCCCGAAGTAAGGATCAAAACACTCTCATGATGAGTGAGATGCTGTGTTTTTGTATATGATGAGGCATTAGTGTTAGGCATTACAGATCTTAAATGACTAATTTTCCTGTATAAAACATTACATTCTAACAGAACTGTTTTATTTGTCACTTATCTCTAATTATGTACCACACGTTATTTAAAAGGCATATTTTGAATCAAATAAGCTTATTTTTGTTACCTCTTTCATCTCCTTCCAGAAGTTACTGTACAACATTAATCCCCAACAGAAAATGATGTTTTGTTTTGAGACCTTTGTTTATTTTCCCTTAGTAATTGTGAGTCCAAACTGTCTCTTCTTCCTTGATCATATATATGATTATTTGTGATGTACTTGCCAATTCTTTTTGTGCTAAAGCTGTTGGTAGATGATGACACTTAATGGAGTAAGTGTACCCAATTTTTAAACTATCTCCTTACAATGAGCCTCACTACTCCTTTTAGTTACTATTCTTATGGCCCTTTTCTGCAGTTTGAAAATTGAGTGTATGCCAGAATAGAATCTCACAGCTAAGAACTGAGTGTACACACAGGATCAGTATGTCACCACAGGCGCCGCCTGTGACACGCTGATGGGAAGACTCTGACGGCATAGTACACTGATGACATACTCTCTGCTAGTATCTACATGGGCTTATTCCTTGATGACTGACAGTCACTACTCTTCCTTGAAAACTTTGCACTTGCTAAACAGTCTGCAGCTTTATTATTTATGTTTAATGTGATTTGTTGTCAATCTTGAAGATGAAATTTATGCTATTAGTTTTCTTTATTTTCAGAGTTATTTTAGTAGATATCAGCCAATAGTAAAAATCCGTGATGGTTTCATTTGCCTTCTCAACCAGGAGTTCTGGTTTTGTACCAGAGACTGTAATGTTGCTTCATCAGCAAAGAGAATTTTTTGCCATCTTTTATTTTGACATGGAAAGTTATTGATATACATTAAGAACAATTCACAATAGCTCCCTATCCCTAACTAAAACACAGTTCTGTGTCATCCTTCCCTTCACCATGAAAAATCCATTCTTTAAGTGCCACCTCTCCTATGACAATGACCTCAAATTTGTCAGACCTGCCAATCCCTGTCCTTCACAAACCTAATATCACAAAACAAATTTCATGGCACAGAGATACCTCAATCATTTTTACTCCCTACACTAGATGCTGTTATTGTATAATTTCTGTTGTGTTGTTAACCACTCCAATTGGAATACTTGTTTTATTGGTACTATTCAATTTTTGCAATTTCAACTGTGATAAACTGATGCTGCAGTGTCCATTTTTAGCGTGCTAATGTAGAATGTGTCACATATTCAGCTAAGCAAAACATCCATGCATTTCAGACTTTTATTTATATACTGAAGCCAATTTCTGGACTTTTATCCCAGGCTTTTCTTTCATCATTTACACAAGCCACTTTCTTGCACACTGTAGCATCAGATCTTAAGATACATGTATAGGAACAGATCCTGAAATTAAAACGATATTAGCAAGGGTCTTTAAAGTTAACTATTCAGTGCTCAGATAACATTACACTTGTATGATTAAAACCCCACTGTAAATGTTGTTATCAGACACAAAATGAGTAGTTGCTGCTCATAAACAGTCATAACTTGCTCTGACTGCTGTCAAGCAATTAGAAGCTACTTTGAATGGTTGTGTTGGGCCAAATGCCGAGATGCTTGTACCACAGACACCACAGGTACCTCAAGTACTATCATCTCCTGTGGATACTGTCTCCTCTACAGAAAGTACACGATCTCTCTCTGCTCATCCATTTGACTGTGAATGGCATGTCAATGGCAGGTCTAGAGGCCCTGTGCAGAGGAGGTGGGGACCAAAGAGAACTAAACATGCTGTCTTCGTCTTCCACTGCAACAGAACCTGAGCCAGTGAATCACACTTTACCTGTTGAGAAACCTGTTGTGTTGTGTATCAAAAAAGAGGCAAACACACAAGGGCAGGGATCTGTTAGTTGTTTGCAACATGGTAAAGAGACTATTCCAGCAACCACTGAGTGAATGAGGTGCAACTAACTGCAGATCATGGAGCACAATGGAACAAACAAAGCCTTTCTTCTGGGGTCTGTGGTTAAAATTGAATCATCAATCCAGTGACTGTCATAGAGGATTGAGAAGACCAGCCTTGGCCATGGATTTTCAACAAAGTTCACAATCTACAACATATTCCTAGTAACTGGGGCCCTTTTATTCTGAGTAAAGTGAAAGGCTTGAACCAGAGACAAAAATTTCTGTGAAAAGCTAGCATGTGACTTCCTCAACTTAGACCATAGTAGGTCCTGCCAAATGGGTTTCTTTAGTTTAGGCAACTCAACATACATTCCAGACAATAAAGATGAAGATGTAGATAGCTGTAGGAGACCCCAAAGTATTAGGGGAAGATTAAAAGAAATTGCCCCACAGATGAGACGAATAAAATTCTAGTGACCAGCTGCTGAAGTTTTCACAATAAAGTACCTTAGTTTGGAGCTTACCTAAAAAGCAGTTGAGTTCACATAACACCAAGTACAAAAAGTTGGCTAAAACCTGTGATTCACAGCAGTGAGATTTTTGGGGAAAGTCTAAGTGTATATCAAAATATTGGCTAATGGGAAATGAGGGCTGTGTATTTGTCACAGTAGACAAGAAACTCAAAAGCCATAGAGACAGAAACTGAGTCTGAATGAGAAATTATTTGGACAAGACACAATATCAAGGGTGGTTATAAACTTGTAATTGGATATATCTATCAACCACCAGACTCAAACCCAGATGTAACTAAAAACCTCAAAGAAAATCTCAGTTCACTAGTATGAATGTTTCCCAATCATGTGTACATCATTAGAAACAATCAACTGGGATAATTACACTTTTGTGGTGGTGAGTGTGACAAGACATCCTGTGAAATGCTACTAGATGCCTTCTCTAAAACCTAGTTCTAACAAAATTGGTGAAAGAAGATTTCAGGTGGTAGCATTATTGCCAGCTTTCATCTGTGCAATGCAGACAACTGCAAATGAAAACAATAGTCATCTAATGAGCTGCAAAAATGCTGAAGCATTGTCATAGATATTTATACAAAACCATGTTATGTAGTTTGTTGAGATAAACGCATAAAGCAGACACGCCACGGCACTGTGATTATAAGATACCTTCTTTCACTAATTCTACGGGCAAGATAGTTCACAGAGTTTAGAAGCCCACTAATGATGGAAGTATGTTTGACCTAACCTCTTTGAAAATGTCCATATTCAAACTGGTTTCAGTGACATGAGGCAGTTGATTACAAAAATACAAAGTACAGCTAAAACAAGTCACAAGTTACATAGATAGTTCATTGTGTCTCATCTCCCAGAGAAACACAAAGTATTTACATCTGCAAAAAAGTATCTAGGAGAACTGTAGCTCAAATTTAAAAGAACAGGCCATCATACTCTGAAGACATATGTAAGTAGTAGAACAGTTCATAATGGGAGAACAATCAGTGTAAAGAAAGTGTGAAGAAACAGCTATTTTTGCACAATAGGTATATAACAGTGAGATACTGAATAGAATGGAACATATTTGGCTGTCAATGCATGAAGGCTTCAACAGCTACCCTAACAGAAACTTACTGAAAGAAACTTATCCAAACAAATTATGTTCATATGTAAAGGCTCTCAGTGGTAGCAAAGCCAATGTCCAGACACTTGTGGATGAGACACGAGCTGAAATTAATGTTGGAAAAGCAAAATCAGAAATGCTTCGCAAAGGAAATTTCAGATTTACTGCCCTAGTTTACTTGTGGCCACACTACAAAGATGAGTCAATGGTGTTGAGAAACAGCTAAAATTGCTGAAATCAAACAAAGCTCCAGTTCATGATGGGATCCTTGTCAGATTGTGTACAGAATTTGCAGCTGAGTTAGCTCCCAGTTTAACTATAATATTCAATATCCCTCTTGAACAAAAAACTGTGCAAAGTGGTGGGAAAAAGTGCAGGTCACACCTGTTTGCAACAAGGGCAACATAAGTGAGCCACAAAACAACTATCCAGTCTCACTGATGTCCATCTGTTGTAGAATCCTAGAACATATCCTGAGTTCAAACATAATGGTGTATCTAGAACAAAATTACCTGCTCCATGGCAGCCAACATGGATTCTGAAAACACTGATCATGTGAAACCTAGCTTGAACTTTCCACCTGAAAGCCATGGATCAAGGAAATCGCATGGATGCAATATTTCTTTACTCCCAAAAAGCATTTGATACAGTATCACACCAGCATTTATTAATCAAAGTATAATTATATGGGGTATTAAATAAAATTTGTGACTCTGTTGAGGATTTCTTGGTAAGCAGGACTCTGCATGTTATCTCAGGCAGAGAATCATCGACAGAAAAAGAAGTAATTTACAGTGCACCCTACAGAAGTGTGTTTGAACGCCTGTTGCTCATCTTGTGTACTAATCACTTTTCAGATGATATTAAGAGTAATTTCAGACTTTTGCAGATGATTCAGTTATCTGCAATGAAGTACTGCCGGAAAAAGCTGCAGAAATATTCCAACAGATATTGATAAGATGTGAAAGTGGTGCACAGAATGTCAACTTGCATTAAATGAACAGAAACATAAAATTATGCACTTCACAAAACGAAAAAAACGCAGTGTCCCATGACCACAATATCAATTATTCACAATAAGAGTCAGTTAATGCATACAGATAACTGCATAAAAATTCATAGGGATACAAAATGGAATGATCATATTGGCTCAGTGGTAGGTAAGACGAGTGACAGATTTTGGTTCACTGGCAAGATGTTGGGAAAATGCACTCCGTCTATGAAGGAGATCGCTTACAAATCACTTGTGCATCCTATCGTAGGATACTTTTCAAGAGTGTGTGACCCATACTACATAGGACTAAGAGGGGATATTAAACATAAACAAAGAAGGGTGGCATGAATTGTCACAGGTTTGTTTGACTCACAGTGCATCATCAAAATGTTGAAAACCCTGAATTGGGTCTCTCTTGAAGATATGTAGAAAACTTCAAGAACTGGTATTAATGGAAGAATATAGAGATATCCTTCATCACCCTATGTATTGCTCCCACACGGACCATGAAGAGAGTGGCGACCATCGGCCGCGAGTAACTGCCACCTATGAAGTGCAGAGTAAACGGTCTTTGGGGACTCATTGTTCTTTGGGTCGGTCTTGTGGACTTCGGTTGCAATGTGCATGCTGTGAATTTCTGTAGTGTTTTTCTTGTGTTTTGTGTAATTACACGAACTTAAAAAAAATTTCCTGATCATAATTGGTTGGATTTTTCTGTGCACGGTCAGTTGCTACAGCCATAAAACCCAATTGGTGACCCTGAGTCACGAAAATACGTTGCATTCACTTGCTGTGTACCACTAGTTTTGTGCCTATAGACAATGTCGCAACCTCCTGTTTTTCCGGCAGTGCAGGATTCTGCAACCGGAGAATGGATATTCGACTGTGAAGCGCAACACTTTACCCCATGTGCTACTAATACACTGGGAATTTTCATATCTCTGGTGTTTGCTTCGACCAGCCAGACGACCCTAACTTCCACCGGCACACCACTCCAGGTGCTGTACTCACCGGTGCGGACACCTTCTATGGCATTCTATGCTCGACAGAATGCTCCTACAGCACAAGATCTCAGAAACCCCTCACGCGAGTTTATACTGCATAACATGGGCCATGCGGCTGTCCAGTTTCGGGGTCCACATGTACGACCGCCCCCTCCTCAGAGTGGTCCACCACTTAATGTCCCCCCCTCCATGCTGGTCGAAGGGACACTCGCGTCAACTGCACCAGGCCATGTATACGCCTACCCATCCTGCTACCCCACGCACACCTCAGGTGACACACCTGCCATAGCTCTGCCCCATCATTCGGCACTCAATCACTATTTCACGCCTCTGCTCGAAATTTCGTCTGCATCGGCCGTTGATCCTTCCGCGCCTGCCGTGCCATTCTCGTCGTGTGGCCATATAGATTTCCTGCCTGCGAGGACTGGATATCACGTCTCACCTGCACAGCTAACAGACGTTCAGTGCAACACATCTCCCGTCACTGTTCCCATCAGTGAACACCGTGCAGAATCCCCGTATGATTCGTGCCTTTCCTACACCCCCACAAGCACTGGCCCCCAGTTGTTTTCCGAAGCTGCCGTCGTTACAACCGGACAACCCAGTGAGGTGGTTTACCTTGGTGGACAACATGTTGGACATACACAGTATTGCGGACAACAGCACTCATTTTGTGTGTTTAGTGAACCACTTGCATGACCACCCTGATGTCATCAGTGACTTGTTGCTGAATCCACCCAAGAGCAACAAATATGCCTCTGCCAGTGCACTACTCATCATACTCCAGCCAACACGATTCACAACATTACTTATGACGAGATTTTAGGTGACAGAACCCCCTCACAGCTGTGGCGACACTTGCATGCACAGGTCAGTACTGAGAGCTTGCCAAACTTAGCACTCTGGGCATTGTGGTTGGTGAAACTGCCGCAAGAACTGCAACATTGTGGTTGGTGAAACTGCCACAAGAACTACAATTACATTTGCTTCCACATACGCAGCATCGTTCGAGCATAAACTAAGGCTGGCAGACCAGGCATACGCCATTATTCGGCACCGCCACCTCCCTCCGCACAGCACAGTGCCTAATAGTGCTGAGGTTGGTAATCCTGTGAGTATACTTACACCATCGGGTGGTAGAGGCTGGGCACATGTGTATTGTAGACAGCACACGGAGCAGCAGCCATCTAGTGGCCAAGATCAGGAAATGCGAGCGGGCCGGCAGCAGCCTCTCCCCACCGCAACCACGCTAGCATCTGCCGGCCCCGCCTTCCCCTCACCTAACGCTTCGGCTGGCAGGGCTAGTACAGCTGACCCACACAGATGCTGGTTCTACTCCACTTACAGGAATGCTGCTAGAAACTGCCGCCCGCCCTGCACATTTCCAAATGCCGCATGCAGGCTGCAGTAGGCACCACAGCTCGCGGATGCATGCAAGGGCGCCCAAAGACATTGCATTCTGCCAGATCCCCCATCTCACGAGGACATCTGTACACCCCGGATAAAGGTTTGCAGCGGTATTTTCTCATCGATGCTGAAGCAGACTTTAGCGTTATACCTCCCACATTTACCATAAAGGACACAACACCAGCCAAACTATTCCTTTGAGCAACAAATAAATCGCCACTTTATGTCGATGGTTTGGCCGAGTTACCTATTGAACACATACCTGGCAAACAGTTCACTTGTTCCTTCTATGTGTCTGATGTAGAAGACCCAGTTTTAGGCACTGAAATCCGTTTCCATTTCAGACTGTCTCCAGATCTCCTGTCGGCTGCATTATTGCACCACACCTCATCCACTCATTTTGCGGGTTCAGTCGCCGCCTCGGGCCCCCTCCCCCTCAGCTTACCAGCGATTTCGACACAGCTCTCACTGAGTGCTCTTCAGTGATGGACAGCCTCGCAACTTCCATCATCCAGCTACAGTCCGAGCGCTCAGCAGTCGATGATCTCTGCACTCGCAATGCCAAACTGAACCGCACAATGTCATTGACTACGCAAGCCCTCGCCAAAGCACAATGCCTCGTACAATGCCCCCCGACACCGTTAATGCACCTCATGGAACTTTGTCACTGCTGACACGGACAGCTTCCCCAGCATATCAGGTTAACGACTCTCACGTGATACCAATTCCCGTTCGCGAAGGTCCCCAAGCGAGTTCGCCAGCCCAGCTGAATGATATCACGAATGGCATGACACACAAAATTTTCACAACAGACAGGCCACCAGTGTGTCATAAAGCGCATCAACTGTGGTCACATAAACTATGCTGCGCTAAGGCCACAGTGGAGGAACTTCTGTGGGCAGGTATTGTTTGTCCGTCGGACAGTAACTGGTCTTCGCCCATACATTTAGTTCCCAAAAAGGACGGCACAGTGTGCCTCTGTGGCGACTGTTGCCACCTCAACACGCGGACCGTATCAGACAATTATCCGATACCACATATACAAGACTTTGAGCAAGTACTTAGCGGAGCACACATCTTCAGTGTTTTGGACTGCCGCTTGGCATATTTAAAGATACCCATGGAACTGAGTGACATACCAAAGACAGCTTTGATCACACCTTTTGGCCTCTACAAATTTTGTTACATGCCTTATGGTCTCAAAATCGCGGCCCAAACTTGGAAACGTTTTATAGACTCACTTTTGTTTAACTGCACATATTGTTATGCATACCTCGACAACTTACTCATTTTTTCCTCCTCTGACAGAGAACACAAACTCCACCTGGCCACGATACAGAACTTATTGACACATAACAGAGTCGAGATAAGTAATGACAAGTCACAACTCTGCTGCACCACTGTCACTTTTCTTGGGCACAGTCTCCTCACAAGGTATATGCCCCCCTCAAGAGCGAGTTGGCTACATTCACAATCTACCTCTCCCAGTGTCTTTTCACAGATTTTTAGGAACTATCAATTCCTACAATCGTAACCTGCATATGGCGGCAGCAATTTAAGCCCCTTTGACTGACGCATTGGCCAGGAAACAAACCTAGGGCAATCACCAAGTACAGTGGTCTGGCAACATGGTGAGAGCTTTTGAAGACCTTAAGTCAGCATTAGCATTTGGTGTCACTCTCGCCCACCCTTTACCAGATGCCTGCATCTATTACAGCAGATGCAAGTGATTTTGCAATCAGTGCAGTCCTCCAACAGCATGTCAGTGACATGACACAACCACTCCGTTTCCTTTCCAAAAAACTATCCACAGCTCAACGTAAACGGTCAGCATTTGACAGAGAATTGCTTCCGGTTTATGAAGCTGTAAAATATTTCTGCACAGACATCAAAGGAAGGAACATAAAAATTTTCACAGACCATTGCCCCCTCACAAAGGCTATCCATAACCCCGTTGTTGACTGTCTCACACGTAGGTTTTGGCAGATGGACTTAATTTGCCAATACACAACAGACATCCATTACATCTGAGGTTCAGAAAATGTGGTGGCCAATTACCTACCACGTATCACTGCAGTTTCGTTCCCCATTAATTTTGATGAATTGGCCCACTTACAGGACAATGATACAGAATTGCACAACCTCCGACAGGACCCAGATACTTCCCTCCAGATTGTTTCCCGCAACCTACCGAGTTCTGTGTGGCCACTGTGGTGCAATACGTCCATGGGCACCGCCTGGCCTATTGCTTCCCCTGCACTGCATCACCAAGTATTCACTACATTACATAATCTTTCAAATCCTGGTGCTAAGGCTACTAAGTGCCTTGTTACAGGATGCTTTGTGTGGCCAGGTGTGAAGAGGGATTGTCGTGCTTGGGCTCGTACTTGTTTACAGTGCCAGTGCTGCAAAGTCGGCAGGTACACACAACCCCATCTAGGTAAATTCAACATCCTGAAAGGCCACTTCCGACATGTACATCTGGGCCTCATAGGACCGTTACCCATGTCTGACAATTTCAGGTATATCCTGTCTGTCATTGACTGCATTACTTGTTGGGTGGTGGCAATACCCATGCAGGACATCACAGCAGACTCCATAGTACGCGCATTTGTATCCTCCTGGATATCTCAATTCGGCTGCCATACATCCGTAACCACCAACCAGGGAAGGCAGTTTGAATCCCTGCTGTTTAACAAACTCTCTGTACTCTGTGGGGTGAATAGATTCCGCACTACAGCTTACCACCCACAAGGCAATGGACTGGTTGAGCGGTGGCACAGGACTCTGAAAGCGGCCCTCAGGTGCCACGGTGGTGAGTGGTCCAACACCCTTCCCTGGGTTATGTTAGGAATACGCACGGCTTATAAGATAGACCTCCAGGCTTCACTTGCGGAGGTCCTGTATAGCAAGACCCTAGTTCTCCCTGCACAGTTCGTCAACGATGAAGCAATCGTCGACCTGTCCAGCCTCACTGCTCAAGTTGAGCATGTCCGGACACACACAGCTGTGATCCGCATGCCCCCTCCATGATCACACACCCATCCTCGGGTCTTTCTGCATTTGACACTGGAGTTTTGAGAGTTCGTTACGTTACGGGATGACACAGCCAAACCAGCATTACAGCCACCTTACTCTGGCCCACATCGAGTAGTGGCTCGCATGGACAATTCTCGTCAGTGGCCATTGGCAGACAGTTTCCCTTCAGCGTGTGAAACCAGCCTGGGCAATAGAGGAATCTGTACCATACCCTCTGGAGTCAAGTGTTCCTCCGTCAGGTGACAACTCTGATCTCACACAGACCGCCCACTCCCCTGTGCCCCACCATGATCATACGTCCACAGAGCCTACACCTGTGGGCAGCTCAGTTGTTGCATGTGACAATACTCTACCCTCGTTTCACTCTGGTCTGGCACTGCGTGTGACAATCCACAACCCCAGGCCCAACCACATGTTGCATGTGACATTACCCCATCACAAGTGTTGGCAGCCAATGCCTCCACAGAGTGTTCCAGAGTTTCTCCTGAACTACGATATTTTTCCCCACCACCTCCTCTAGTGCCCCCTCTGTCCACTGTTGATGAAATCTGCATCTCAATCAATGCCTCTGAGTTCCCACGCAACGAGCTTTCTTTGCAGCTCCACGAGGGATCCATCTTCGTCCTCCACATAGGGGGCACTTCACGCTAGTCCACCCCCATGACACATCTCACCATCCTGCGCACAGTCCCCATCCCAAATGGGGTGGATACAGCTGGCATAGCTGCAACGTTCAGCACCAACGGGATGCTCAAGAGTCGCATCCCCCTCTCCGCCTGTACTGCAACACTGTCATTTTCCGTGCCAGTCCAGTTCATGTGTGCAGGTCGACCAGTCTGTCCCCCCCATTGGATGGCACACCATACCAGCACTAGCCCACCCTGCACAGACAGCATGGACTCTTCGCACACGCCTCTATCAACCAGCGAGCATCCCACAACACCACTACACAGGAAGTCGCCCATGTCCTTTCCCCAGTGCTCCGCACTCCTGGGGGTGGGGATGGGGGGCTCTGTGGTGACCATCAACTGCGAGTAACTGCCACCTACAAAGTACAGAGTAAATAGTCTTTGGGGACTCGTGGTTCTTTGGGGGTCTTGTGGACTTTGGTTGCAATGTGCGTGCTGTGAATTTCTGTAGTGTTTTTCTTGTGTTTTGTGTAATTACGTGAACTTAATAAAAGTGCCTGATCGTAACTGGTTCGAGTTTTCTGTGCGCAGTCAGTCACTACAGCCAGAAAACCCACAAGATAAAATTAGAATAATTACAGCATGCACAGAGGCATTTAAGCAGTCATTCTTCCCACACTTCAAATGCGATTGAAACTGGAAGAACCTTAAGGGGCTCTGGGAAGGTTCAAAATCGTGAAATGTTCAATTTTTACTTCTTTGCATTCTAAAAATCTACAGACTTTCCCCATTCAGTTGATATATAATATATTCGGTTCAGAAGACTGCAACTATTTTTAAAATATTTTTGAAATACGTTCTGCATGGATGTGACCCACTGCTGTCAAATGTTCTACTCATGAGTACACACACACATCATGTACATTTTAGTGATGTGAGAGAAAATAAATGTTACAAAATAAGTGTTCCGGCAAACTTATGATAGTTTGATATATTTCGGTCGCATGATTTTTGTGTCTCTCATGTTTATTTACTCTTGTGTAATCTTGAAAATATTCTTAGTGAATTCTCTTCACTGAAGTCTCTGCTCTAGTAAAGGATAATCATGGGTAAATATAAAGTGACTAGAAATCCTCTCAAGGCATTTAAGAAAAGGAGAAATGTTGGGAAGCCAAAGATAGGTGTTATTACCATAAACAATAAAGACGATAACCACGTGAACCTAACGTAGCTGGTAACCGTGCCCATTGCAGTGAAAGTGAGAAAGAAAGTGCTTCACAGAGTAAGTTTAGTTCAGTTAATGAAAAGTCTGAATACTTTATGGGCAAATTGGATGTGAATAAAATATTTGATATGTCAGTTCTCAATGGAATTTTTGCAAACTGTGTAAGATGTATTGAGTGTAGTGAAGTCGATCTGAAACATTCTATAAAAAATTACATAGGACTTATCAGTGAAATGGAACTGAAGTGTGGTAAGTGTTCATACATGATCACCTTTTGGAATAGTGTTGCAGTAACTCCAAATGAAGAAAATGATAGCAAAATCTAGGGACACAACATAAGATTTGTTTATGCCTTGTGTACAGTTGGTAAAGGTGCTACTTCAAGTGCAGTTTTCTGTGGCGTGACAAATCTTCCAAAACCCCCAACCAAACTATAATAGATTTGTAGGGTCTAAAGTCCTCCCCCCCCCCCCCCCCCATGAACCATGGACCTTGCCGTTGGTGGGGAGGCTTGCATGCCTCAGTGATACAGATGGCCGTACCGTAGGTGCAACCACAACAGAGGGGTATCTGCCGAGGGCATGCAGCTTTCAGCTTTACTGTATGGTTAAATGATGATGGCGTCCTCTTGGGTAAAATATTCTGGAGGTAAAATAGTCCCCCATTCGGATCTCCAGGCGGTGACTACTCACGAGGACGTCGTTATCAGGAGAAAGAAAACTGGCGTTCTACGGATCGGAGTGTGGAACGTCAGATCCCTTAATCGGGCAGGTAGCTTAGAAAATTAAAAAGGAAAATGGATAGTTTAAAGTTAGATATAGTGGGAATTAGTGAAGTTTGGTGGCAGAGGAACAAGACTTTTGGTCAGGTGAATACAGGATTATAAATACAAAATCAAATAAGGGTAATGCAGAAGTAGGTTTAATAATGAATAAAAAAAATAGGAGTGTGGGTAATCTACTGAAAACAGCATAGTGAACGTATTACTGTGGCCAAGATAGACACGAAGCCCATGTCTACTACAGTAGTACAAGTTTATATGCCATCTAGCTGTGCAGATGATGAAGAAATTGATGAAATGTATGATGAGATAAAAGAAATTATTCAGGTAGTGAAGGGAGACGAAAATTTAGTAGTCATGGGTGACTGGAATTCCAGAGTAGGAAAAAGGGAAAGAAGCAAACATAGTAGGTGAATATGGATTGGGGGTAAGAAATGAAAGAGGAAGCCGTCTGATAGAATTTTGCACAGAGCATAAATTAATCATAGTTAACACTTGGTTCAAGAATCATGAAAGAAGGTTGTATACATGGAAGAACCCTGCAGATACTAAAAGGTATCAGATAAGATTATATAATGGTAAGACAGAGATTTACGAACCAGGTTTTAAATTGTAAGACATTTCCAGGGGCATATGTGGACTCTGACCACAACTATTGGTTATAAACTGTAGATTAAAACTGAAGAAACTGAAAAAATGTGGGAATTTAAGGAGATGGGACCTGGATAAACTGAAAGAACCAGAGGTTGTAGAGAGTTTCAGGGAGAGCATAAGGGAACAATTGACAGGAATGGGGGAAAGAAATACAGTAGAAGAAGAATGGGTAGCTTTGAGGGATGAAATAGTGAACGCAGCAGAAGATCAAGTAGGTAAAAAGATGAGGGCTAGTAGAAACCCTAGGGTAACAGAAGAAATATTGAATTTAATTGATGAAAGGAGAAAATATAAAAATGCAGTAAATGAAGCAGGCAAAAAGGAATACAAACGTCTCAAAAATGAGATCTACAGGAAGTGCAAAACTGCTAAGCAGCGATGGCTAGAGGACACATGTAAGGATGTAGAGGCTTATCTCACTAGGGGTAAGATAGATACTGCCTACAGGAAAGTTAAAGAGACCTTTGGAGAAAAGAGAACCACTTGTATGAATATCAAGAGCTTTGATGGAAACCCAGTTCTAAGCAAAGAAGGGAAAGCAGAAAGGTGGAAGGAGTATATAGAGGGTCTATACAAGGGCGATGTACTTGAGGACAATATTACAATATTATGGAAATGAAAGAGGATGTAGATGAAGATGAAATGGGAGATATGATACTGCATGAAGAGTTTGACAGAGCACTGAAAGACCTGAGTCGAAACATGGCCCCGGGAGTAGACAACATTCCATTAGAACTACTGACAGCCTTGGGAGAGCCAGTCATGACAAAACTCTACCATCTGGTGAACAAGATGTATGAGGCAGGCGAAATACCATCAGACTTCAAGAAGAATATTATAATAACAATACCAAAGAAAGCAGGTGTTGGCAGATGTAAAAATTACCGAACTATTAGTTTAATAAGTCACAGCTGCAAAATACTAACGTGAATTCTTTACAGACGAATGGAAAAACTGGTAGAAGTCGACCTCGGGGAAGATCAGTTTGGATTCTGTAGAAATGTTGGAACACGTGAGGCAGTACTGACCTTACGCCTCATCTTAGAAGAAAGATTAAGGAAAGGCAAACCTACGTTTCTAGCATTTGTAGACTTAGAGAAAGCTTTTGACAATGTTGACTGGAATACTCTCTTTCAAATTCTGAAGGTGACAGGGCTAAAATACAGGGAGCGAAAGGCTATTTACAATTTGTACAGAAACCAGATGGCAGTTATAAGAGTCGAGGGGCATGAAAGGGAAGCAGTGGTTGGGAAGGGAGAGAGACATGGTTGTAGCCTCTCCCCAATGCTATTCAATCTGTATCTTGAGCAAGCAGTAAAGGAAACAAAAGAAAAGTTCGGAGTAGGTATTAAAATCCATGGAGAAGAAGTAAAAACTTGGAGGTTCGCCGATAACATTGTAATTCTGTCAGAGACAGCAAAGTACTTGGAAGAGCAGTTGAATGGAATGGACAGTTTCTTGAAAGGAGGACATAAGATGAACGTCAACAAAAGCAAAACGAGGATCATGGAATGTAGTCGGATTAAGTCAGGTGATGCTGAGGGAATTAGATTAGGAAATGAGACACTTAAAGTAGTAAAGGAGTTTTGCTATTTGGGGAGCAAAATAACTGATGATGGTCGAAGTAGAGAGGATATAAAATGTAGACTGGCAATGGCAAGGAAAGCGTTTCTGAAGAAGAGGAATTTGTTAACATCGAGTATAGATTTTAGTGTCAGGAAGTCGTTTCTGAAAGTACTTGTTTGGAGTGTAGCCATGTATGGAAGTGAAACATGGACGATAAATAGTTTGGACAAGAAGAGAATAGAAGCTTTCGAAATGTGGTGCTACAGAAGAATGCTGAAGATTAGATGGCTAGATCACGTAACTAATGAGGAGGTATTGAATAGAATAGGGGAGAAGAGGAGTTTGTGGCACAACTTGACAACTGTCTGTGTGATTCAGAAAATGGTTATTATTTTTCTCACATTACATATTATGGAAAGACAACTACAGAAAGCTTAATTTGTCCTGACTTACCTTTTGCAACCCCAGTAGTGGGTCCCAATAGTGGGTCAGTCGGCACAGCACTTTCTAGCTTGTGCATGTGGCCTCAGCTATCAAGTCTATAGACAGCTTCTACACAAGGCCTCAACTTGCTCAGGAATTGCACAAAATGAAATTTCACTTAACAGGTATAGTTGTAAGTTATGTGCATATCAAAGCAAGATGAAAATTATGTGTCTTTCATTCCATAAGAAGAGGTTAGTGACTACACTACATGCGTTTTTTGGTCATTGAACCCAGATGATCACTGGTTATAGGATGTGGTTCCTGAAACCTACTTTTATTATGGAATATAAAAGTTTATACAAAGAGTGCACACGACTGATCAGTACTGTGGTTACTATGGCTTCACAAGATGATCATACAAGTGGTGGAAAAAATTATTGTTCTGGCTTATTAAAGTTGCTATGCTAGATAGTTATATTACTTACTGAACAGACAAAAATGAATGTGGAGGAGAACTGCAGAGTTATCTTACCTGCACAAGAAAGCTAGTCAGCTAGGTGAGAAATACAGATTCAAAGAAGAGATCAAGACCACCATCATCTGACACCGAGGAGAGACTAAATGGGGATATGCATTTTATAATGCAAAATGAAAAAAAAAAAAAAAATCAACGACGGATTATATGACTTGCAGCAAATGCAAGGAGACCTGGACTTCACCTGGGAGAATATTTTAAGAAGTACCATAAAAAAATTATAGACAACCATAAACAAACACCCTATGTAGAATCAAAAACTAATGTAAAAGGTAATGAGGTTGTTGATTAGTTTAATAACCCATAATCTCTCACATCCTTATCTGTGTAAAATAAATAAAAGTTGGGGAGAATGAAGTGAATAGTAAAATAGGACTGGAAAGGGCTAATGTGCTGCCTAGAGGAATCCTACCTAGCCATATTTTCTATCCTACTCTGTACAGGTTGAACACAACTGATAAAACTCACACCGGTGGTAATGTACAGACCAAAAGAACAAAACATATGGTCCTGGAGGTAAATGACAGTGGAGTTCACATAGTGAACAGATAATCAAAACAAGTTCACAACATAGCAAAATCGTCTTAAGCATATACACTGATCAGCCAGAACATTATGGCCATTGACCTACTATTGATATAAACCTGTCCAGGTGATAGTAGTGTCACCCGGCAAGCAATGACTGCTAGTCAAACACATGCATGGTGCATGTAATATCAGTGAGCATGCTGTCCGTGTGCAGAATGGGAAAGATGCACAATCTATCTGAATTTGGCCAAAGGCAGATTGTGGCAGCTCAGAGGCTCCGTCTAAGTATTTCGGATACTGCATTACTTGTCAAGTGTTCAAGGAATGCTGTGGTGAGTGCCTTCAACATGCGGCCAAACCAAGGTGAAACCACATCCAGATGTCATGGGGTTGGGCAGCCACCCCTCATTACAGATGTTCAATGTTATAGACTGATCAAACAGGTAAGACAGGACAGGCACCAAACTATGGTGGAACTAACAGGACACTTAATGCTGGGCAGAGTACAAGTGTGTCTGAACACACAGTGCACCGAATGCTCCTAACACTGGGCATCCACCACCAACATCAGCAACTGTGATTGAAATGGGCATGTGACCATCAGAAGAGAACACTGGTGTAGCGGCAGAATGTTGCACAGTCTGACGAATCCCAATACCTTCTTCATTATGCCAATGGGAGTGCACGATTCTGTCGTCTTCCATGGAAACAGCTCCTGGACACATGTACTCCAGGACGGAAACAAGCTGGCGACAGCTCCATCATGATCTGGGGAACATTCATGTGGGTATCCATGGGTGCAGTGGAGCTTGTGCAACACACCATGATGGCCAAGGAGTACCGTACACTTACTGCAGACAATATACACCCCTTCATGACGATCATGTTTCTTGATGGCAGTGACATTTTTCAGCAAGCTAATGCACCATGTTACAAGGCCACGAGTGTGATGGAATGGTTCAAGGACCACAGGGACAAGTTCTAATTGATGTGCTGATCCCCCAACTTGCCAGATCTGGCCCCAGTGAACACATCTGGGATGTGATTGAATGTGGTGTCACAGCTTATTGCTCCCCTCCCCAGAGTTTATGGGAATTAGGTGACTTGTGTATGCAGGTGTGGTGCCAACCTCCTCCAGTGGCTTACCAAGACCTCACTACTTCCATATCACAATGCATCGCCACTGTTATCCACGATAAAGGTGAACTTGCCAGCTACTGCTAAAGGTGAATGTACCGGCTATTACAGAGGTGGTCATAATGTTCTGGCTGATCAGGGTAAAACAATCCAAGGAACAACCCAAATCACAAACACAAATCACGCAAGGTCAAGAATCTACTATTTAATGGTGCATAACTAAAGGCTTCAGAGAACATTGAGAGACTAGCTAGCAAGAGCCAGGCCACATTATTTAGCAGTCAACGCTCATTAGATAGTGGCACCATGTGACATGCTTGCTGCAGCTATTGTAGCCCGAGTATCTCTGATATATTCTGCTTATTGATGCTTGGACTAGGTGGTGGATATGAATAGCCATCAGACACTAAGCCCTCCCCCTCTCACTGGCATGTCAGGCCAAAAATAGCCCAGCTCCTGCCAACTTTGCCAAGCAAGGGGAGAAAGAGAAGCAGTAATTTCTATCAAAGGCTGCTGCGGTAGGTCCTCAGTGTGATAAGCCATGTCAGAAGGCAGTGCCATCTGTTGGAGCCCCAGTCGACTGACGGGGCCAGGAATAGCTTGTGCCAGCCGCCAGGGGAGTGGGTGCCTGTTGTAATGGACATGGTACCAACAGTTTGGCTTCCCTAAACACCACAGGCTCAATCTCCATCGATAGTGATGGGAGGCAGCCACCAGTGGCAGAGATGGGCGCTGAAGTGGTGTAGGGGAAGGAATTGGTTCCATCTCCTTTGGCTCCCCTCGCCAGGCATTGTCGACTTCCTGCCAGCACCTATCATGAGGGCAGAGGTTATAGGGGCAGCAGGCAGGCCAGTGGGCTATCTGGGCCATGGACTGGTTGTGGAGGTCATGCCCAATCCGCATTGCAGGGTAAAGGGGGTGGGGAGTCATGTTGCAGCTGGAGCTGATTCTGATGTCAGACCTGCTCCTCCTGACCTACTGCTCCTGACCAACTGTTCTGTCCAGCCACAACTCAAACATCTGCGGCCACCGCTGACAATGCTGTGGATCCACCTAGGTTTCAGGCCAATAATACGAGTCCAGATGTGGGAGCCCATATGCCCGTGCACAGGGACGGTGGGCCCACTGAGTTGGGCACAGGATGTTGAACAGGGAGAGGGATCTATGTTCATGGAAAGTTTTGGCCAGGCTAGATCCATTTACAGGGCTAGACCAGTAGGTGGCGAGGAAGACATGGGATTGAAAGGGGTGGTGGTCACGCTTAACTTAGAACCATAGATATACACATTGTAGTGCCGCAAGAATTTCGGGGTAAATTCTAGAGACACTCATATTTCCACTGTCTTGAACACGGGTTATTTTAAAGATGAGTGTGCGAAAGTGGAACTGTGTCTACTGCACCATGATTATGTGTGTGCTGGACTGGCGTGTATCGGATGGTTGATCGGCAAGGGCAGGTAGTCACAGTGCTCGCCTCAGAAGTTACACAGCCAGCACAAGGAGCAAATGCTATGTACTCCGTGATGGTGCTATGTCAGTTATTATTGAGAACAGGTGAATGTTGTTAAAGAAAAGAAAAGACATTTACTTATTCACTTACTTTCGTGAGGTCGGGATGGTTGACTTGCTAGAGTTTTCTAGACTGTGTTTGTTGTAAAGTATGTAAGAGTATCTGTCGGACCGGTAATTGTTCGGCTTACAAAAATGAATCATTTATATGGTGTCTTGTTTGTGGAAGTGAAAATATAGTGAGATTGGTTTAAAAGTATCCTGAGTATACACAGTTATTTTAAGAGTATAAAAAATTCCTCCAAAACAGCATCTAATCTAAAGAGAAGAAGTTTGGCAGACAATCGCAGCCGGCTATCCTGAAAAGATGATCAGCGAAACAACTGCACGTAAGCTCAATAATAAAGTGGGAGTGGGAGTCGGGCACACCAGCACCACACTGCTCCCTCTAGTTGCTGGAAACCGCCAGAACTTGGTGACTGTGACAGGACTTGAAAAGGAGGAATTTTTTTGCAGTAAATTGAGACAAGAAAAAGTTGGGAGTTGCCATAGGAACCCTTAATACCTTAATAACAACACAGAGAAATTGGTTCATAGGATTCGATTAAGAAGAATTGGGTGTGGGGAGGAAGCAATCCTCACACATGCAGTAACCAGTGCCGACAATGCAGTATCCAGCCGACAAAGCTGGTTTCCATTTGAGTTGCTGACTTCGCGGCCGCCGACGCCGCAACCGACGTTCAATGCTACCGACGCCCGTGCTACTCACCGGTGCTGATTCTACACCTCACTGACACATCTTAGAACTCTATGTCTGGTAAAATGAAGACAATAAATATTTGAATGTAAGGTAGTGAGGTCATTATTCACAGAGGTGATTTTTTTTAATGGTCACAAGGTCAAAAAAGAATAAAAATATGGAGCAGGAACAACAACCTACAGAAACTTCCAAACCGGGCATGGCCATGAGAATTAGTAGAGAGAGCCCAGATTGTACTACATTAGCAAGTTTAATAACTGCTAAATTTCCCCTTTAAGGGAAAAATTAGATGCAGATTCAGTTTCTTTAAGACAAGAAATAAATGCTCAAAATGCTTTGTTAAGGGAAAAAATAGAGGGACAAAGTGTAGCTGCAACTGCTCAAATTGACTCCTTGAGAAATGAAATAAGTACAACTTTAAGTGAAAAATTAGAAGCACAGGGTGAAGCTTTAAATTCTAAATTTGAGGTGTTAAATGATAAAGTGGAAAATTTACAAGTAGATTTAAGGAATGAATTAATAAATTCTTCAACTACACAAATAAATCAAATGTTTACGGACTTTAACCAAAAGCTGGATGATAAATTTCAGCAGCTGACCCAGAAATTAGAATATGATATTGAAGACAAGTGTAACAATATAGAGTCTGAAGTTAATGAAAAATTAGGATCATTTCAAAAAGCATGTAATGTTATGTTCGATGCAGTGAAACAAAGACTATACACCTTAAAAGATAGCATCGAAAGACAGGATAAACTGATCCCTATTGTCCAGTCATAAATTGCAGGAGTCAGCACTCGAGTAGATGAGGTGGAAAGAAATTTTAAGGAAAAGCTAGCAACCTCAGACACCATAAATGTAAGTAGTCTGGCGGAACCTTTTGAACTAATTATAGATCGAGAAGTTACTGAAAGTATAATATCCATTTCAACAGTTGTTTTTTCCAAACTTAATGATAATAGCAATGTTAGAGACAACTCATGGAAAGAATTCAAACTCGTCCAGGACAGATTAGAACACACAATAACTTTACTTAATGTCATGCTTCCTAGTAAAAGGGTAATTGTTTTGCTGTGGGGAGACTTTCACACAAAATTTAATGAGAAGTACTGGTTTCCATTTGATCAAGTGAAGTTAATGTCAGATCCAAGGGATCTGGGTGGAGTCACGTCTGTTCCTCAGGGACGTTAACATTCTGTGTTAACGGGCGGAGTGACGACTGTTGGATCCCTAGTTGGGTTCAGTATTACTTCCATATTAGTTTTCCCACACTGAATTCTCTTCAAGTCTTATACTATCCTGTATTCTGTTCTCATCCTCTTATACTGTCATATACACTCCTGGAAATGGAAAAAAGAACACATTGACACCGGTGTGTCAGACCCACCATACTTGCTCCGGACACTGCGAGAGGGCTGTACAAGCAATGGTCACACGCACGGCACAGCGGACACACCAGGAACCGCGGTGTTGGCCGTCGAATGGCGCTAGCTGCGCAGCATTTGTGCACCGCCGCCGTCAGTGTCAGCCAGTTTGCCGTGGCATACGGAGCTCCATCGCAGTCTTTAACACTGGTAGCATGCCGCGACAGCATGGACGTGAACCGTATGTGCAGTTGACGGACTTTGAGCGAGAGCGTATAGTGGGCATGCGGGAGGCCGGGTGGACGTACCGCCGAATTGCTCAACACGTGGGGCGTGAGGTCTCCACAGTACATCGATGTTGTCGCCATTGGTCGGCGGAAGGTGCACGTGCCCGTCGACCTGGGACCGGACCGCAGCAACTCACGGATGCACGCCAAGACCGTAGGATCCTACGCAGTGCCGTAGGGGACCGCACCGCCACTTCCCAGCAAATTAGGGACACTGTTGCTCCTGGGGTATCGGCGAGGACCATTCGCAACCGTCTCCATGAAGCTGGGCTACGGTCCCGCACACTGTTAGGCCGTCTTCCGCTCACGCCCCAACATCGTGCAGCCCGCCTCCAGTGGTGTCGCGACAGGCGTGAATGGAGGGACGAATGGAGACGTGTCGTCTTCAGCGATGAGAGTCGCTTCTGCCTTGGTGCCAATGATGGTCGTATGCGCGTTTGGCGCCGTGCAGGTGAGCGCCACAATCAGGACTGCATACGACCGAGGCACACAGGGCCAACACCCGGCATCATGGTGTGAGGAGCGATCTCCTACACTGGCCGTACACCTCTGGTGATCGTCGAGGGGACATTGAATAGTGCACGGTACATCCAAACCGTCATCGAACCCATCGTTCTACCATTCCTAGACCGGCAAGGGAACTTGCTGTTCCAACAGGACAATGCACGTCCGCACGTATCCCGTGCCACCCAACGTGCTCTAGAAGGTGTAAGTCAACTACCCTGGCCAGCAAGATCTTCGGATCTGTCCCCCATTGAGCATGTTTGGGACTGGATGAAGCGTCGTCTCACGCGGTCTGCACGTCCAGCATGAACGCTGGTCCAACTGAGGCGCCAGGTGGAAATGGCATGGCAAGCCGTTCCACAGGACTACATCCAGCATCTCTATGATCGTCTCCATGGGAGAATAGCAGCCTGCATTGCTGCGAAAGGTGGATATACACTGTACTAGTGCCGACATTGTGCATGCTCTGTTGCCTGTGTCTATGTGCCTGTGGTTCTGTCAGTGTGATCATGTGATGTATCTGACCCCAGGAATGTGTCAATAAAGTTTCCCCTTCCTGGGACAATGAATTCACGGTGTTCTTATTTCAATTTCCAGGAGTGTAGTTTAGTACTTCAGCAACTCATCTTGATGTGGCCGACAGGCAAGCGTTGCAGCAAATCACTGACATCAAGGTCATACTGCTTCTTGTGGAGGTAGCAGTAAATGATCTTGTCATTATACGCAGTCATACTTGTTTTACGGACACTAGGATCCCCAGTTATATAATCACCTTGATGGATTTGTTGTTATATCGAGTCAAGACTGAAGCATTTTGTAATGCCCCATAATATGTAAGTCAAATGCATGCTCCCCTCTAGTATCAATGTAAAGGTGAGTTGACAGCACACTCCGCTCTAGTCATCAAGGATCTCGAATCTGATCATAGTTTGGTTTTATTTTTGCCGAAAGTAGTCTTTGAACGGAATCTCTTCACCAGTTTTCCATATGAACCTGTGTGCAGAAGTATTCATGGATGGCAACAGAAAATATATATATATATATATATATAAAAACAAAGATGATGTGACTTACCAAATGAAAGTGCTGGCAGGTCGACAGACACACAAACAAACACAAACATACACACAAAATTCAAGCTTTCGCAACAAACTGTTGCCTCATCAGGAAAGAGGGAAGGAGAGGGAAAGACGAAAGGATGTGGGTTTTAAGGGAGAGGGTAAGGAGTCATTCCAATCCCGGGAGCGGAAAGACTTACCTTAGGGGGAAAAAGGGACGGGTATACACTCGCACACACACACATATCCATCCATACATATACAGACACAAGCAGACATATTTAAAGACCTTTTTTTAGGGTGAAGGCATGTTTGCGGAGGGAGTGCAAATAAAACTTAATGGGGTCATTGTGGGGGTGTTGTGAGGGTGACATGGTATTAGAAGGTGGAAAGTTTAACATGAGGTTGAAATGAAAATGAAAGATAAAAATATATGGGGAGAGATAAAGGTGAACTAGAAAGCAACTGGAGATCTGGTATGAAAAAAGGCGAAAAAGTGTTGGTTAAGTTGATCCTGTGGTGAACTTGGGTTGGTAGACAGCGATGTGCATAAAGGTTAGGTGGTTGTGTTGCCGCTAAAACACGTTAAAGGACGGAGAAATTCGGGAAAATTTCGAAAAAACGTATTAAAAGGAGTGGTGTTGTGGTGAAAGATTACGAAAATGGGGCTAACAATTGTCTGACGAAGAAATAATGACGTTAAAACCTGTGGGGAGCGGCTAAAATGATCAGTGATGTGCGAAAAACGGAAGTGGAAATAAAGTGAAAGTTATTAGAACTAGCCGAAATGGTTGTTTAATACGTGAAAGCAGCTGTTACTGAACTAGAAACGGTGGATTTTATAGCAGCGGCAGTGTTGAAAGCGGAAAATAAAATTTTTATGGTTATGGTTTGGAAGTGGGTTACGTATTATTGAGTATATATAGGCGGGAAAAAATTGTATAGTAGATTACGGTAAAAAGGGGAAGGTGAATACAAAGTGAGACTACTGGTAAAAACAGAAGGGGAAAATAAAGAGAAAAAGACGACAGGAAAGATTTCGAAATGCAACAGCGACAATAACAAACGTAATTGTTGGGTTCAAATTAATGATATGGTTATAATAGAGGGAAACATTCCACGTAGGAAAAATATATCTAAAAACAAAGATGATGTGACTTACCAAATGAAAGTGCTGGCAGGTCGACAGACACACAAACAAACACAAACATACACACAAAATTCAAGCTTTCGCAACAAACTGTCGCCTCATTAGGAAAGAGGGAAGGAGAGGGAAAGACGAAAGGATGTGGGTTTTAAGGGAGAGGGTAAGGAGTCATTCCAATCCCGGGAGCGGAAAGACTTACCTTAGGGGCGAAAAGGGACGGGTATACACTCGCACACACACACATATCCATCCACACATATACAGACACAAGCAGACATATTTAAGTCTTTAAATCTGGATACTTCCCACTAACACCAACCTATCCGAACTCCGGAGATGGGAACTTGCTCTTCAATATATCCTCTCTTCCAGTTATCCACCAGGCCTCAATCTCCGCTAATTTCAAGTTGCCGCCACTCATACCTTTCAACATCTTTGCCTCTGCACTTCTGCCTCAACTGACATCTCTGCCCAAACTCTTTGTCTTTAAATATGTCTGCTTGTGTTTGTATATGTATGGATGGATATGTGTGTGTGTGCGCGCGAGTGTATACCCGTCCTTTTTTCCCCCTAAGGTAAGTCTTTCCACTCCCGGGATTGGAATGACTCCTTACCCTCTCCCTTAAAACCCACATCCTTTCGTCTTTCCCTCTCCTTCCCTCTTTCCTGATGAGGCAACAGTTTGTTGCGAAAGCTTGAATTTTGTGTGTATGTTTGTTTTTGTTTGTGTGTCTGTCGACCTGCCAGCACTTTCATTTGGTAAGTCACATCATCTTTGTTTTTATATATATATATATATATATATATATATATATATATATATATATATATATATATATATATATATATATATGACACACACCAGCTGGAACATTTTATGACTTCCTCTTCAGTTATTCCAGGAGAGCCATGCTGGTCTTTGTGACTTGTCCTGGGGTCTCGATTGTAGTGTTGACAGCAACCGACGCAGTCTCCATAGATTGTTAGGTCATATTTTTGCCTAACCAGCTAGTCTCTCCCGCCATCCGCGTATAATTAGGTCATATTTTTGCCTAGCCAACCAACTTATAGTTAGGTCTGATTCGGGCCTAAACTATTGGAGGAAACGATCTAATATGAATATTTATATATTTGTGATAATATGATACTTACTACTGAATATTTTATACCCTTTGTGAAAAATGATGTGAATGATACAATACAATGTGATATGAATAATTAAACATTTGTGATGATATGATAATACATAGTTTTCTACTTACTAATGAATATTTTATACCTTTTGTGAGATGTGATGTGATTGGGGAGGGTTTATACAAATTCTGAAAGGGGTGGGTAGTATAGGCACAAACATGACTAACAGTACACACACACACACACACACACACCCCCTACCTTTCAGACAACTCTCGCAGACAAGTGTGACTGATTCTTCACCATTTGCCATTCCTTAGGGGTTGCTAAGATCTTTCTTTGGGGACTTCAAAGGTGAAGGTGAGAATGTCCATTCTGCAGGAGACGTTTAACATCATACCTCCTCCGGCTTCTCACTCAGTACCTGCGAAGTAGGGATTCTGGGGAAGGGGGATGGGAAGGGTTTCCTGCCTTTGGGGCTATCTTCTTTCACGTCTTCGATCTTAGCAACCATTCCTATCTTTTCCTTACTTACTTCTCATCTGAGTACCGGTCTATCTTTCCCTCTTTCTATATGCATACTCTTCTATCGCTGAAGGCCTTCTCAATTTCCCTGGTTTTCTATAACCTCCAACTTATTTTACATAAGCAGGCCAAAGAATCAGGCTAAACAACTGCCCATACACATATACACAATGAAACACAAAGACACAAACAGAAAAGACAATGTGAGAACTGTCATGTGTTGTCATGTGTTGGAGGGAGAAAATTATGCACATAATGATGGGTATGCACACATGGTTATGTGAGGTGATGATTCCACATCACATACAGGTATGTACAGGGATATATTTATATATGTAAGAACTAAAAGTATTAATGGTTCTTATGATGGTACACATTGTGGTTCATTATGCTACACTGTATACCTAATTGTACAGAAATATATTTGGATTTAATGTCAGTCTAACAATTATTCTGACAAATTGTAGGATAGTGGGACAAGTAGAGTAAAAGTAAGAGAGTGTGAAATAATATTTCCAAGTGTGGTGTCTATTGGAAAAGTAGGATTGGAAGAGTAACGGAGGACTCTAAGGGGTTAAAGTAAGTATTGAGAAGCAAGTGGGAGGGGTAAAGTAGAGTTTTAGTTTTCCTGGGACGTAGTTTTGAATTATAGTGTACATGAAGATGTATACTAGGGCAATGGACTATGAAGCCTACTCAGGAAGGAGAAGGAGGGTGCACCCAGCATTGATTGGATGGGAAAGGCGAGGTAGGCAGACCCAAGAAGGGCTGACCTATACTGTGCAAGCAGGGGCATCAAGAAGAGGATTGACCTGAACCATTGTATACTAGGAATTTGTTTAAAGGGGCGTACATACCAAAACAGAAGGAGGGAGTGCATTCATAGTATCAAGCCGTAAGTAAGATATAGGTACTGTACCTAAAAGGAAAAGGGCAGTATCATGACAAAAGTCATGCATTTTGTAGAGATTATACTGATAAGTTTGAATTCTCTTTTCCACTCGCATTGTTATGTGTTGTGTGAAGTTACAAGGTTCGAAAAGAGCACCTTTATTTACACAGAGTTCCTCCAGATTGTAATAAGTAAGGAATAAATACACACTTAGAAAAAGTAGTAAGCAAAGTCATGCACTCTTGGAATTTACGATTGATAAAGGGAACAGAAAACAGAAAAATTCTTGTCCTCACGAATTTTAGATTTTGAAAGAGCTGACTCCAACATTGACCAAAAGGCTCAAGTTTTATAATGGTGTCATGCAAACTGATCGAACTATAAATTAATGTTAAATGAATATGATATTGATGTACATAATAAACATGTATAAAACATTGCGTGTTCGAGCTAATGGGAGGCATATGTAGTGCCTCGAGAATTTCAGGGTGAATTCTAGAGACACTTGTATTTCCACTGTCTCAAACACACATTATTTTAAAGATGAGAATGTGAAAGTGGAACTGTGTCTACTGCAGTACAATTATGTGTGTGCAGGACCGGAGTGTATCGGACAGTTGATCGGCAAGGGCAGGTAGTCACAGCACTCACCTCAGAAGTTACACACCCAGCACGAGAAGCAAATGCGATGTACTTCGTGACGGTGCTATGTCGGTCATTATTGAGAACAGGTGAATGTTTTTAAAGAAAAGAAAAGACACTTACTTATTCACTTACTTTCATGAGGATTTGCTAGAGCTTTCTAGATTGTATGTGTTATAAAGTATGTAAGAATATCTGTCGGACCGGTAATTGTTGGGCTTACAAAAATGAATCATTTATATGGTGTCTTGTTTGTGGAAGTGAAAATATAGTGAGATTGGTTTAAAAGTCTCCTGAGTACATACAGTTATTTCAAGAGTATAAAAAGTTCCTCCAAAACAGCATCTAATCTAAAGAGAAGTTGGGCAGACAATCACAGCCGGCTATCCTGAAAAGATGATCAGCGAAACAACTCCACGTAAGCTCAATAATAAAGTGGAAATGGGAGTCGGGCACACCAGCACCACACTGCTCCCTCTAGTCGCCGGAAACTGCCAGAACATGAAACTTCCAGACACCGTATATGCCAGCCAGCCTTTCTTTCTCAGTTTCCAAATAATTCCTCTGTGCTAAATTCAATGTTTTAGATGCAAATGCAAAGAACTGTTATGTACTGTTAGCATAATTGTGGGCAGCAACTTCATAATCCAATGCATCAGTGGCAAGCATTAAATGTTTGCCATGATGGAATATTGCTAAACAAGGGGATGACCTAAGGCACTTTTTCAGTTGCACCAAAGCCTTCTGGCACACCTCTGACCACAAATTTAATTCCCATTTTATGCAACTCATGAAGCAGATGATAAATGTGAACTGCATTGGGAATAAACTTTGCATAATAACTTATTTTGCAGAGGAACGACTGTAGTTCTTTGAGTTCTTAGTGGCTGGTGAGTTAGTGATTGTGGACGCACGATTCAGCCCATCTCGACTTAATATATGTACCAAGTACTTGACACCTAGCTCAAAGAAACTACATTTGTGGAGGCGACAACATAAACCATGGGCTTGGAGCCACTTAAACAACATCTGTAGGTTGCATAAGTATTGTTCCCACATAGTCCCAAAACTAACAAGTCATCTAACTAAGTAACAGATGGGAATACCTTGGATGTGTTTTAGCTCTGAAATATTACAGGAGTGCTTGCAACCATGAAATGGCAACCTGTGTATTTCAAATGGTGATTAATCACTAAAAACTGGTTTGTCTGATCATCTGCAGGAAATTAAAAGCAAATATCTTTGAAAAATAATGGTCCCCAGCCAACTTACCCAACAGTTCCTTCAGCATATCAAATGGATTCAAACTGACATTTGCTTGAGCTCCAACAGTATAGTTACAATCACCACAAATATGAAGTGATACATTAGGTTTCTTAACTACAACCACGTGTGGAGCCCACTGGCTAAGCAACATTGGGGATATAACACCCACACTTTACAACCTATTTACTTCAGCTTTAACTTGTTCACGCATGGCAAAAGTCACTGAGGAGCTACAAAACTTAGGTACTTCTGACTGTTTTAAGGACACATGGATCTGGAACCCCGCTGCACAATCTCATGTGGGTTCAAATAGCTGCATAAACTGTGTGCACAATGTATCACATTCCGTGAATAACAACATACACTATTGGCCATTAAAACTGCTACACCAAGAAAAAATGCAGATGGTAAACAGGTATTCATTGGACAAATATATTATACCAGAACTGACATGTGATTACATTTTCACACAATTTGGGTGCATAGATCCTGAGAAATCAGGACCCAGAACAACCACCTCTGGCCGTAATAACGGCCTTGATACGCCTGGGCATTGAGTCAAACAGAGCTTGGATGACATGTACAGGTACAGCTGCCCATGCAGCTTCAACACAATACCACAGTTCATCGAGAGTACTGACTGACGTATTGTGACGAGCCAGTTGCTTGGCCACCATTGACCAGATGTTTTCAGTTGGTGAGAGAGCTGGAGAATGTGCTGGCCAGGGCAACAGTCGATCATTTTCTGTATCCAGAAAGGCCCGTGCAGGACCTGCAACATGTGGTCATGCATTATCCTACTCAAATGTAGGGTTTCGCAGGGATCGAATGAAGGGTAGAGCCACGAGCCATAACACATCTGAAATGTAATGTCCACTGTTCAAAGTGCTGTCAATGCGAACAAGAGGTGACTGAGACATGTAACCAATGGCACCCCATACCATCATGCTGGGTGATACGCCAGTATGGCGATGATGAATACATGCTTCCAATGTGCGTTCACCGCAATGTCGCCAAACATAGATGCGACCATTATGATGCTGTAAACAGAACCTGGATTCATCTGAAAAAATGACATTTTGCCATTCATGCACCCAAGTTCATCGTTGAGTACACCATCACAGGTGCTCCTGTCTGTGATGCAGCGTCAAGGGTAACTGCAGCCATGATCTCCGAGCTGATAGTCCATGCTGCTGCAAACATCGTCGAACTGTTCGTGCAGATGGTTGTTGTCTTGCAAATGTCCCCATCTGTTGACTCAGGGATTGAGAGGTGGCTGCACGGTCCGTTACAGCCATGCAGATAAGATGCCTGTCATCTCAACTGCTAGTGATACAAGGCCGTTGGGATCCAGCACGGCGTTCCGTATTACCCTCCTGAACCCACGATTCCATATTCTGCTAACAGTCATTGGATCTTGACCATTGCGAGCAGCAATGTTGCGATACGATAAACCACAATCGCAATAGGCTACAATCCGACCTTTATCAAAGTCAGCAACGTGATGGTACGTATTTCTCCTCCTTACTTGCGGCATCACGATGACGTTTCATTAGGCAATGCTGGTCAGCAGCTGAATGAAGTTCAGCTGCCGTTTGTGTATGAGAAATCAATTGGAAACTTTCCTCATGTCAGCACATTGTAGGTGCCGCCACCGGTGCCAGCCTTGTGTGAATGCTCTGAAAAGCTAATCATTTGCATATCACAGCATCTTCTTCCTGTCGGTTAAATTTTGTGTCTGTAGCATGTCATCTTCGTGGTGTAGCAATTTTAATGGCCAGTAGTGTAGTTGAAACTGGGTTTACATTGTTCTGAATTTGAAAATCAAAAAGCATAAAAGCATCTAAACCAGAAAATTAGGTATTGTTGAAGTGTTGACTACTAGCAAGGTTAGCTGCCAAAAAACATTTTTATACTTAGTTCAGATTACGATCTGGCCTAACAATGGGTTCAACTGGCCATTGTATATTACCACTTTGTTCTGAAGAGATCGCAGCTGTGGGGAACCAGTGCTCTAGTATGCCTCATTAATCAGAGACATGGCTGTACCTTTGTCTAAATGGATTTCCGCCATTGCCCTTTAATGTCCAGTTGCAACATGAGATGCTGAATCCCACCCGCTGCTGCCATAACACGTAGTGTGCAGATGGCCAAAGCTGTTGACACATGCTGCGTGCAGACACTCACGAGGTGCCTTAGTTTGCGCCATGCAAAACAGATGTCACAGAAAGCGCATGGAGGCCACTGATACAGTGGGCCACAATCTGGACACAATCTGACAGTAAAATCTTTTTCCGGACTCTTTGACAATGATAGGGAGCAGAACATCGCACATCCCTCTGCTTGCTTTGGAACATGCTAACGGCCAACAAAGCACTTCCGTTTGTGTGCATTTACCAACAATGAGTCTGGAGAATCACTAACTACTGAAACCTTTGTTGCCGGGACTTGGACAGACTGGTGATCAATAAATCAGATGGTAATGTCGACTGGAAGTCATCAGTTGACTGAAGAGCACAACAGTGACTAACACTACTAACAATGTTGACACCAAATGAATCATGAAACTAGCTTGAAGTAACACAGTTGTTTTTTTAGCTTTCGTACTTATTAACACATCACTCAGAGTGGCATCAGAAGCCTTTGTACTAATATCTCAATCAGGAGTGATACGTGTAATAACGTGCCAAGGCTTGTATGACAGAGTCCATGCTGCATAGGACTGCTTACACTGCTTAACACATTGATTAAACTCAAGCCTAATGGCAACAATGTGAGTCTGATGCTCGTAATAGCAAGTCAGCAAACCACAAACATCAGGAAAAGTCAAACTACTAAGAACCGAGAGTGGATGTAACTTTTGCACCACTTTGTACAGTTTACTACTAGAGCACACACTGATGTTCAGGGTCAGTTAATTGACTTGGCTTGCAGTGAAGAACAAAATTACGTAAACAGACCTCCCAACTTGCGTCTGTCTCATCAAAACAAACAAATGGCAGAGGGGGGAGGTGAGCAAATTGCAGAGGCTGACTGTTGTTGGTTTTGCTGCACTTGTAACAGCAATGCCTCCTCTTGCTCGTGGAATACCCTCTGTTTTTCCTGCTGGTGCTGCAGTAGTCGTTACAGCTGGGAGTCCCAAGTCCCACTGTTTTTTCTGCTGTTCCTGTTGCAAATGCTGCTGTCACAACTTCAGAAACTCAGGATCCATGCTTCACTGAAGTAGTGCATAGTGAGAAAGCTCTCATCGCAACTTTTCTACCCTTATCTGCACAGGTAGAACACAGTTTATGATTGGTGCTATCATTGACACCAGCGAAACGAAATGGACAGTTCTGGAGATAAATGACAGCAGAGTTCAGGAAACCAACAGATAACAAAAAAATTACAGTGTGTACCAAAGTCATCTTAAGTGTATAAGACAATCCAGGGAGGAATCAGACTCACTGATGTAAATCCTGGAGGGTCAAAACAATACTATTCAATGGTGCATAACTAAAGGCTTCAAAGACTACCAAGAACTTGGCTAGTAAGAGCTGGGCTGTGGTAATTAGTGGTAAGCATTTGTCAGAGCACAATGCAACATGATGTGCTTGCCTTGTGTGGCTGCAAACTGCGGCTGTAGCCTGCAGCCCAAGAATCTGTGACATGTTCTCCCTATCGATACTCAGACTAGGCAGGGAATCTGAATCATTGTCAAACACTAAACCATCCAGACTTCTAAATTCTTTGTCTGATTCAAGTCCATTGATGACATCTTTTTGTCCTCTACCCAGATCCACACCCTAAACACCTTCTCTCCTCTTTGGTTCACACATTCTCCTCAGCCCAATGCATCACAGTTGTTGACTTCAACCTCTCCAATGACTCCAGAAAATTTTTTGTCCCTGTGAAGCTCGCCAACAATCATCAGTACCTCCATTTTTATAGCTGCCTTATACCACACCTTCTACTAACCCATTTTCCACATGGATCATACAATTGTGGCAGAATCTGGTGCCACAAGTCCTAAGCATGCACCCACCCACTATACACTGTCAAACCATGACGTGAAGGTTACAGTTTTATGGGATTGCAAAGAAATTTTAATAACAGATTTCAGGGAGTAACCTGTGAGAATACTGCAACATCAAATGTTTACTGCTCCTTCACAGCTGTTGGTATGTG
Organism: Schistocerca piceifrons; assembly: GCF_021461385.2. Taxonomy (NCBI): domain Eukaryota; kingdom Metazoa; phylum Arthropoda; class Insecta; order Orthoptera; family Acrididae; genus Schistocerca; species Schistocerca piceifrons. The sequence continues at coordinate 350,113,761 of NC_060142.1, forward strand.
GTTTGGCAATACAGGAGTGACATGTGATTAACGAACAACTTTATTCACAACTCACCATATGGATAATAATATAGAACTACTAACAACTGGCATGAAAACATGCACACAGTGACATCTGTAGACACCAAAGACATCACAAGGTGGTAAAATTTTAACCCCCTCAGTTTTTATAGATATTATAAATTAAGACGCAAATCTTAAGTTCATGGTTCTATGACCGAAGTCCAAGCCATTCAACACATTTCTTGTGCTTTGGTGCAGTATATCTGCCATCATATCTTATGTTGGCTGATATTCCAGTTTCAGTGGATACTCTTGTATACCCTGATGTATGAAGTTATATTTCATATGAATGGGCTTCGTCTTTGAGTGAAAAATTGGGTAATGTGCTAACTTTCCACCTGACTGATAGTCACTGAGTGGCATAGATGTATGACAGTCTTCCTAAACACAGTTCATTCATGAATGTTGACAGGTAAACAGCTTCATTTACTGCTTCAGTGAGGCTCTTGTACTCACCTTCAGTTGATGAAAGAGCAACCTCTCTCTGCTTATGTGAACACCATGACATTTCTCATGTGGATAAGGTGAAGCAGCAGCCTGTATACAAGTTCCTGTCAGCATCGAAGCTTTCCTCATCAACATCTGCAAAACCGAAGATTCCTTTCTCACACTTGATGAACGTCAGTCTCTTGTATATGGTCCTTTGTGGTATCTGAGGATTTGATTAGCCCCTTGCCAGTGAATAAAAGTATGGCTGTTATTGTACTCACTTACCTTATTGACTGCATACCATATGGCAATGTACATCAATGCCCCAACAAATTCTCTGAATGGACAGTAAGTACCATCTTCTGTCTTTTTTAGCTGTTGCATTCATATAGTCCCAGTTGCCAATGGAGTCCTCACTAGCTTGCAATCATTCGTTTCAAATCAGTGTAAAACTTATGTGATACAGTCACTCTGATATAATGTAACAGACTGATATACTTCGCTGCCCAGATAATCCCTTGACATCCAATCTGGCTGAAAAGTGATCCTTCATTTGTTTTGTCCTTTCTGGGTCTGCTGAAGCAATTATGATGTCATCTACCTAAGTGAGGAAGAAGACTAGACTTTTCCTTCACTGTCTACAAAGATGCATGGATCTGGATTTGTGTGTTGCAATCCAACTAATGTTATGGTTGCATTCAACTTAGCATACCACTATTGACCAGACTGGTGCAGCCCACAAATAGCTCTTCCAAATTAACACACATTATCACTGGATTTCATTCAGTGTTTGGTACTTATCACTTGCCTTCTTGATTATGTAATTATCTTCCTCCAAATTCTTCATCTTTTATAAGAATTTAACCAGTGTGCTCGGCTGTTTCCTGGACAACTCAGAAATGCAGCAGAGATACCAGCTGTAAGACATGCAAGTCAAATATGGTTGACAGAGCCATGAGTAGAGTAAATGATTTGTTCTTGCAACTGGACGGAATGTTTCCACAAAGACAACTCCCAGCCATTGGTTGAATCCTCATGCACCTGTTCTTGCTTTTCTCCTCAGCAAAAATCCATCAACTCTGTATTTATTCCTCAAAACAGTTCTACAGTCAAGTATGCTTCCATTTGTTAGCCTGTCTATTTCGTCCCCGGTATCATTTCTCAGCAGATATCTGATTTCATCATTTATAGCCTCTCAGTGATCTGGAAATGCATCACTGACATATAACTCCATTACATTTGCAATAAAGATAATATCATGAATTGAAACATCTGATGAGTCCACACCTGGCACAAACTGTTGAGCAGCGTTGAGTCTAAATTATTGTCATCTCATCTATATATATAAAACAAAGACGGGTTTGTTACAACACTTATAACTCGAGATCTGCTGGACCAATTTTCATGGTTTTTGATTTGTTGGATTTGTCTCCGCCCCGAATAGCAGAATACATCCTAAAAATAATGAAAAATTGACGAATAAAAATTTTCATGGTTTTTGATTTGTTGGATTTGTCTCCGCCCCGAATAGCAAAATACATCTTAAAAATAATGAAAAATTGACGAATACTTGAAAGATGCGTTATTTTCTCTAAAAGTTCTTTAGTTTCGGAGCTGTCAAATTTTTTTGTCAAAATCTGTAAGTAATGATTGACATTTATGCATGCGTTCATAAACTATTTAAAATGGATGAATAAACTATTATGTGTATTTTTTTTAAAAAAAGATTGAAAAATATTATGCGTGCGTTCAGAAATGTGTAATGAATACTTAATCATTTCAATAAATGCTCATTTGTTTATTACATGTCAAACATTTGTTGTCCAATCCTGTCAAATACTGTAACAACTATTTATGTGTGCGTTCAGAAATTTATTTTGTGTAAAATGTCTTGAAAGTTCAGGTAGGTACTGTTATATTTGTTTGTTTTAGACATTAATTTGTGTAAATTATTTATTAAATTAATTAAAGATTTATTCTACAGGTTAACAAAAGTGTAAATGTCTTTTCATAGGTTGTCTATGATTTTTCTTGATAAGCTATTGTCTATGTCTTGATTGTTTTATGTGGTTTTGTGCGAGTGCATATTCAGTATTACTATTAATAAAAATGCCACGTCCTAGAAGATCTAATCTTTCCCAGCGGAGCCGTAATGCAATTAGGCAACGGAATATCACGAGTCAATTATCTGACGAAGAACGAGAAATTGCCCGAGAAGAGCGCCGCGTTAGGATGGAGCAAAGAAGGGCCTTAATTCGTGCTTCTCAAACACAAGAGCAAAGAGAGGCAGCCCGTGAAACGGCTAGATTAGAAACGAGAAATCGTCGAGCTTATCGTACAGATGAACAGAGGAATAATCTTCGAAGTGCAAGAAGAAATGGTTCAAGTATTGATTTGAATCGAGCAGCATTTCGATATGATTGCACCATCGACTACAGCTTGCATCGTTTAGTTTGCATTGGTCCAATGGACGTTGTTTGCCAGCATTTTGGCGCATTGAAGTTTGCTGGTGAAACGCCTGGTTTGTGCTGCCTTAGTGGTAAAGTGACATTGCCATTAGTGGTCCTGCCACCAGAGCCATTGCGTTCCCTGCTTTATGGCGAAACACTAGAATCACGACATTTTCTAGCGAACACTCAAAAATACAATGTCTGTTTCCAAATGACTTCATTTGGGGCGGAAATTATCGAAGAACACGGATATAATCCGACATTTAAGGTAATTTACGTTAAAAACTTTATTTTCTATGATTTTAAAAAAAATTTGGAATTTATTTTGTTAGATTTCTGTATTTGTCTCTAAAATAAAAATGGTATGTTATTATTTGAAAAAAAAAGTGTTTGTAAATCTAACTATAACTATGGCTTTGAATTTACAGATTCAAGGCCAGATTTGCCATCGCATTGGATCATTGCAACCTATTGAAGGTGCACAGCACAAATTCTTGCAAATATACTTCATGGGCAATATGGAAGAACAACTTGACCGGCGTCAAGGGATCAACACAGCTACGAAAAGAGCAATTCTCCAAGATTTGCAGCAAATGCTTCATGAACATCATGCATTGGTCAGGCTGTTCAAGACTGCTTTAGAGCGCATGCCAAGTGATGACTATAAAGTTGTAATCAGAGCAGATAAAAGACCAGCTGGAACACATGAACACACATTTAATGCTCCAACAATCGATGAAGTGGCAATCCTGATTGTTGGTGAAAACTTGGAAACACGTGATATTGTGCTTACACGACGCAATACTGGGCAACTACAAAGAATATATGAAACACACCGTTCATATGACGCGTTACAATACCCGCTGATGTTTTGGCAAGGAGACGATGGATATCACTTTAATATCAAAATGATTAATCCATTGAATGGTAAGATCAATATCATTGTTTTCATTTTAACTTGATATACATTTTATTCTGTTTGCTTTTGGTACACAAAAAAAGTTGTCATTCCTAATTTAGTAGAGAGTAGCTGTAAGAGTCGTTAACCTATTAGGGGTTCTAAAATACAATTTTTACTGTATTTGTTTCAGGTGAGGAAACTACCAAGAAGGTTAGTTCGATGAATTATTACGCATATCGTTTGATGATTCGTGAAAATTCTGACAATTATTTGTTGCGATTTTGTCGACTGCTTCAACAATACTGCGTTGACATGTACGTTAAAATCGAAACGGAGCACCTGACTTTCATCTGGTTGAATCAAGCTAAATTGCGTTCGGAAGAGTATATTCATTTACGCGATGCAATAAGCGCAGAAGGAGATTCAGAAAATGTTGGTCGATTGACTATTTTACCAGCGACATACACAGGTAGCCCGCGTCATATGCATGAATATGCACAAGATGCAATGACATATGTTCGTCATTATGGTCAGCCAGATCTATTCATTACATTTACATGTAATCTGAAATGGATGGAAATTATTCAATTGCTGCTTCCCGGACAAACATCAAGTGATCGACACGACATCACCGCACGGGTTTTCAAGCAAAAAATTTGGTCACTAATAAATTACATTGTTAAGCAACACGTCTTTGGGATTACTCGATGCTGGATGTATTCAGTCGAATGGCAAAAACGAGGCCTACCGCATGCTCACATTCTAATTTGGTTAGTAGACAGAATTCAGCCAGATCAAATAGATGACATCATATGTGCGGAGATTCCTGCTCCTGAAACCGATCCAGACCTACATGATGTTGTAATCACGAATATGATTCATGGACCATGTGGCACTATCAACCGCCAATCACCATGCATGGTCGACGGCAAGTGTTCCAAACGGTATCCGCGAAAATTCATGGCAGACACCATTACAGGCAACGATGGTTATCCATTGTATCGGCGTCGATCGCCCGATGATAATGGTAGAACTATCGCAACTAAAGTGAAAGGAAACGATTTCATAGTTGACACCACTTGGATTGTTCCATATTCGCCACTTCTTTCCAAAGCATTCAAGGCACATTGTAATGTTGAGTATTGCAATTCGGTCAAATCTATTAAATACATTTGAAAATATGTCACGAAAGGGAGCGGCATGGCGGTTTTTGGTATCCAAACATCCAATATCAACGATGAAATCATGCACTATCAAGTTGGTAGATATGTGAACTGCAATGAAGCAATTTGGCGTATATTCTCATTCCCTATTCACGAACGTTATCCCACTGTTGTACATTTGGGGGTGCATCTAGAGAACGGTCAGAGAGTATATTTCACAGCGTCGAATGCTGCTCAACGTGCCGAAACACCTCCAGCGACAACACTGACCAGTTTCTTTACGATTTGTCAAAACGATCCGTTCGCACAAACGTTGCTTTACTCGGAAATGCCACGTTATTACACTTGGAACGCTACATCGAAGAAATTTCAACGTCGGAAGCAAGGCGATGCAGTTCCTGGTCATCCAGATATGAGTTCTGCTGATGCTCTTGGTCGTATTTACACAGTTCATCCGAAGAATGATGAATGTTTCTATTTGCGGTTGTTGCTGGTACATGTTCGAGGGCCAACATCATTTGAATCACTACGAACTGTTAATGGTATAGTGTGCCCCACATTTCGTGCAGCATGTCAAGAGCTGAATTTGCTTGAAAACGATACTCATTGGGACACGACAATCGCTGAAGCAATTATTTCTGCATCTCCAAGTCAGATGCAGATACGCACATTATTTCATCATTTCGACATGCTTCCCATCGAACCCACGTGACCTGTGGAACAAATACAAAGATAACATGTCAGAAGACATTTTATATCGAATTCGTGTCAGCTCAAGAAATCCCAATCTTGAGGCGAATGAGGAGATGCATAACCAGGCTTTGCTCTTGATCGAAGATACGTGTTACCTCATGTGTGGCAGTTTGTTAGTTAGGTTAGGAATGCCAGCGCCAGATCGCGGAATGAATGACGCATTTAATAGAGAATTGGAACGTGAACGTGAATATGATCCACATGAACTAATCCAATCAGTTCAAACGAATGTACCACTGTTGAATCCTAAGCAGGAGGAAGTCTATGATACACTGATTAATGCAATTGATGATGGAAATGGTGGCTTATTTTTTTTGGATGCCCCCGGTGGAACTGGGAAGACATTCCTCATGTCATTGATTTTGGCCACTGTGCGTGCGAGATCCGAAATTGCGGTAGCAATTGCTTCTTCTGGAATAGCGGCCACATTGTTAGACGGATGCCGTACGGCTCACTCAGCGTTAAAATTGCCATTAAACCTTCAAACTACTGAACAACCGACATGTAACATTTCGAAACACTCCGCAATGGCCAAAGTTTTAGTAGCATCAAAAATCATCGTATGGGACGATTGCACAATGGCGCACAAATGCGCATTGGAAGCACTAGACCGAACATTAAAAGATCTGCGCAATGACTCGAGATGTTTTGGTGGTTCAATGATTTTATTATCTGGCGATTTCCGACAAACACTACCAGTAATTCCAAGATCTACTGCTGCCGACGAAATAAACACTTGCCTCAAAGCATCAAATCTGTGGCGATATGTAAACAAACTTCAACTGTCTGTAAATATGAGAGTTGCATTGTTGAACGATCTATGTGCTGATGATTTCTCGAAGCAATTGCTGACTATCGGTAATGGCCGTGTTCCTGTTGACGAATCGAGCGGTTTGATTTCATTTCCTCCAAATTTTTGCAATTTCGTCTCATCAAAAGACGAGCTTATCAACAAAGTATTTCCGGATACCATTGCTAACCACAAAAATACTAAATGGTTAAGTGAGCGAGCAATTTTGGCGGCTAAAAATAAAGATGTAGATGACCTCAATTTTATAATTCAAAATCAAATCGTAGGTACTCTGTATTCATTCAAATCTATCGACTGTGTAGCAAGCGAAGAAGAAGCCACTAATTATCCAACTGAATTTTTGAACTCCTTGGATGTGCCTGGTTTACCATCGCACAATTTACAACTGAAGGTTGGCTCTGTAGTCATCAAGCTTAGAAATTTAAACCAACCAAAACTGTGCAGTGGAACACGTTTGGTGATAAGAAAACTGATGAGCAATGTGATTCACACGTCGATACTTAAAGGAAAATTTAAAGATGAGGAAGTTCTTATTCCAAGGATTCCGATGATCCCAACAGATATGCCCTTTGAGTTTAAACAAATTCAATTCCCGATTCGTCTTGCCTTCGCCATAACGATCAACAAATCACAGGACCAATCCTTGACTATTTGTGGCCTCAATCTAGAAAATGCGTGTTTTTCTCATGGTCAATTGTACGTGGCATGCTCACGTGTCGGCAAACCATCCGCATTATTTGTTCTTGCGCCTGACCAAAAAACAAAGAATGTCGTTTACCACAAGGTGCTTGAATGAAAATCCGATTAATGAATTAATCAGAGTGTATCCCAACCTGCACAACATAGTTTTCAATGATTTTTTTCTGACATGTGTTTGAAATACTTAATTATTATATTTTTTTAAATTTTTATTCTCATTCTGTATGTATTCATCATCATTCATCAAAATAAAATACTTTTATATTTCTATCTATATTAATAATATAATGGAAGGAAACATTCCACGTGGGAAAAATTATATATAAAAAAACAAAGATGAGGTGACTTACCGAACAAAAGTGCTGGCAGGTCGATAGACACACAAACAAACACAAACATACACACAAAATTCAAGCTTTCGCAACAAACTGTTGCCTCATCAGGAAAGAGGGAAGGAGAGGGGAAGACGAAAGGAAGTGGGTTTTAAGGGAGAGGGTAAGGAGTCATTCCATTCCCGGGAGCGGAAAGACTTACCTTAGGGGGAAAAAAGGACAGGTATACACTCGCACACACGCACATATCCATCCACACATACAGACACAAGCAGACATATTTCTGCTTGTCTGCTTGTGTCTGTATGTGTGGATGGATATGTGCGTGTGTGCGAGTGTATACCTGTCCTTTTTTCCCCCTAAGGTAAGTCTTTCCGCTCCCGGGAATGGAATGACTCCTTACCCTCTCCCTTAAAACCCACTTCCTTTCGTCTTCCCCTCTCCTTCCCTCTTTCCTGATGAGGCAACAGTTTGTTGCGAAAGCTTGAATTTTGTGTGTATGTTTGTGTTTGTTTGTGTGTCTATCGACCTGCCAGCGCTTTTGTTCGGTAAGTCACCTCATCTTTGTTTTTTTATATATCTATATTAATATTATTTTGTATCATTGTATTACGTTCATCAAAGCCTAAATTAGTTCACCTAAAAGGTAACACGACATTCATTGACTGTTAGGCTGTACGAAGTTCGCTGGGTCAGCTAGTCATATGATAAATCTTCATCGGGATTGATTTCTTGATCTGTAGTGGTTGGAAGCCTCTCTTCTTCAAAGTCATAGAATGGTTCATCATTTGAAAATGGCTCTGAATCAATGTTTGTATCACCACTGAAATCTCCCATGAATGTTGATGCCTCCTCTTTGGTGATGATCTGGTTCATCTTCATAAAAGTCCACAAAAGTTTGTTTGAGATCAAAACTGTCATGATCAAGAAAGTTCATGTCCCTTGACATCTGACTCCTGTGATCTCTTGGTTCCACAGCATTGAAGAATTCAGTAAGATATTGTGTCACATCATCACAAGGTTGCACTTTGTGAAGCATGAGATGCTTGAGCAGCTTTGCTTTAGAAGCAAGTCCTTTGAATGTATAGTCTGAGTTCAGTTTAAGCCATACCTCACCTGATGTGCAGTTTCTTTACTTGCTTCGGCTCAGTGGGATTGAGGGATAAAATCAAGCCTGCTTTCAGATTTAATTTTCTTTCTGCAGCAGAGTGTGCGCTGTCATCAAACTTTCAGGCAGATTAGAACTGTTTGCCAGACTGAGACTCAAAGTTTGGACCTTTCCCTTACTTGAGTAAGTGCTCTACCAACTGAGCTAGCTGTGCACAACTCACATCCCATTCTTGCAGCTTTACTTCCGCCAGTGCTTCATCTTATACCTTCCAAACTACACAGAAATTCTCCTGCGAAAATTGCAGAAGTTGCATGCCTGGAAAAAAAAAAGGATACTGTGAAGAAATGGATTTCCTACAGCCTGGGGCACTGTTTCCAAAATGAATTTTCACTCTGCAGTGGAGTGTGCACTGATATGAAATTTTCTGGCAGATTGAAACTATTTGCTGAGCCAGGACCCGAACCTGCGATCTTTGTCTTTTGCGGCCTACCGTATTTACTCGAATCTAAGCCGCACTCAAATCTAAGCCGCACCTGAAAAATGAGAACGAAATAAAGGAAAAAAAAAATTTCCCGAATCTAAGCCACACGTGAAATTTCAGACTCGAAATTCGAGGGGAGAGAAAAGTTTTGGCCCACACCTCCAAATGGAAACAAAGTTGGTCCATTGTAATACGAGACACAATTTAGGTCGAATGAATGACGATACAGCTACAGTAGTTTGGTTCGAGTCGTAAGCTTAGCACTTAAGCTTTACCAGGTAGCCATTGCTATATGTCAAGTGCTCTGTCCGTATTTATACGGGTACCCTTTCTTTTTTCACGTGCTTCGTCTGGTTTGAATCGATTGCTTATTTTGCTTCGACCTGATAAGTGCCGTTCTCTTTGTTATAGGTGTTTTTTTTTTGTTCACTCTAAGCTGAAAATGCATTACTGTACTGTGTCGTGCACTGTTTGTCGCATTCTGATAGTGCATGTTTACGGCCTGTCGCCGCTCGCGGCATGGCTTCCTATTGTGCGCGCTACCGCCGCTTACAATTAAAAAAAAAAAAAAAAAAAAAGAAAGAAAGAAAGACTAATTGTCTAACCGAAACAACGGCAAGAGACTGATATTTGTTGTTATTTACACTGCTGCTTTCTTTGATAGTGATCAACAAGAACCAAATAATAGACGGCGTATGATAGAATTTGTTCCGAACGAGACTTTAGCGAAAATTTTTCTCCGTTTGAAAATCTTTGCAGACGCCACTTTAGTACATTACATTCTGCACAGATGTTAGTCATCTTAGATTCGTGCTTCATTTATGACTGTATCACTATTCAGCATAAGAATAATACAAATATAAACATGACATAATATGTATATTCTTCCGCGTTTGCTGTTGTCTCTCTCTAGTTTCGTAGTTTATTATGCAGACAGGATTTAAATTAGGTAGCAGCAAACACGAAAGAATACGCGGCATAATGTTTACATTCTTCTAGCTTTTCTTTTAATTTATTTACGGACGCAGAGGTTTTGGCGCCAGTATTTATCTTTGTGTCTGCAAAGCATGCCTGTGTAGTGTTACATATATTAGATGGCAGAAGTTAGTTGTGGCGGCACCTACCAACATTTTTCAGAACTTCTGCATACTTTGCACTCGATTCTAAGCTGCACGCGGTTTTTTGCATTACAAAAACCAGAAAAAAAGCGCGGCTTAGATTCGAGTAAATACGGTAAAGCTCTATCATCTGAGCTACCCGAGCATGACCCACGACCCTTCCTCATAGCTTTACTTCTGCCAGTACCTCATCTCTTACCTTCCAAACTTCACAGAACTTCCGCAAAACTGTGATTCCTGTAAAAAGGATACTGTGGAGAAATGGCTTAGCCACAGCCTGGGGGATTGTTTTCAGAGAACTTCTGTGAAGTTTGGAAGGTAGGAGATGAGCTACTGGTGGAAGTAAGCTGTGAGGGCAGGTTGTGAGTTGTGCTTAGGTAGTTCAGTTGGTAGAGCACTTGCCCACGAAAGACAAAGTGACAGGTTTGGGTCCTGATCCAGCAAATAGTTTTAAACTGCCAGAAAGTTTCAAGTCTGCTTTTGCCTTTCTGCATTTCTGTCTGCCGTTATTCATGCTTTTTATGCAGCTTATGCAGCAGGGTCCGGCATATCTCCAGATATGTATCCCCAAGCGTCATTTTTGATGTGTAGTGCTTCAGCCTGTATTCTCTAAGTGTCATAATCACTGCAAGACAGCATTTCTAATGGAACTCTCCAGCGGAGCAGCCATACAGGTTGTAATGTTATGTAAAAAATTTTGTTAATTTCCACACTTTTAAGCTTGCAAATTTAAGTTTTTGTCTAAGTGATTTTTTTGTAACCTGGGCCCATAACCCATCAATGGCTTATAGGAATATCACCAGGTGGGACTAGGAGCCATAAAAAAAAAAGACATGAAATTTCTTCAAAGCAAATATAACTGCCAGTTCTTCCTTCCCAATTTGAGAGTATTTCATTTGTGCAGAGGTGAGGCTTTTTGACATGTAAGTTTCAAGTGCTCTCAACCATCAACCTCTCAGTGAGGGAGGACAACCCCCAACCCTTGATCCGATGCACCCGTCACAGCCACTAAATCTTCTCAGATTGGAACATTGCTAAGCTCACCTCAACGAGGTTGATTTTGGAGAAGGAGTGTCCACTCTGCCAGTTTCTCATAAATTTGCTCAGGCTTTGGGATGGGGTATGTGACCACATCAGCTTGAGCATTCACTGTGACTTTGTGCAGAATCTGAGTTTGTCAGATGGTTTCTTGATGACAACCACGGGAGTAGCCCACTGACGCAATGATGTAAGTTCTATCACATCCCATACCTGCAACCTGTCTAATTTCTTCTTGACCTAGTCCTGGAAAGCAAAAAAGCGGAGCACTGTTTATGACTTAGAAAGTTATGTCCTTGGTTACATTTTTGTAAATGGCTCCCATAGTAAATTGACCTTTCAGTGGAATTCGTTGCTTGTTATAATTTACCAACCATCAAACTGATGGAGTTAGTATAGGTGCCCCTAATTGTAAATATGTTTGAAAAAGGATGAGACTGACGGCTGCACTCATATCAACTTGAAAGTTCTATGTCTTATCAGCCACCCACAGCAAATTGAGCAGACTATCAGAGGAACCTCCATGAGTGGATGGTGCAGAATGTATAAAAGTAACATCTTTTGAATCTTGTAATCAGGAATGACTGCCCAACAAACAGATCTGACATGGCTCTGTCTTGCACATTTAGTGAAATCTGCTCATTGGAACAGACAGTTGGCTCTAGCATGCTTCTGAAAATAGTCTGAGCAGGAAAGGTAAGATTGTAGGGGACTGCATGTGCTGTTTTTGTGTGCTGCTATGGTGTCATCCACGTGCCTAGGTTCACTGTTTATTACAGCAAAGTGGCAACCTGCCATTTGTTTGACTTCATAAGACTATGCTAAATGCAACACCCAGTCTAACAAAGGGTCCTCAGACTAGTGTGACTTCATAAGACTATGCTAAACGCAACACCAGTCTAGCAAAGGGTCATTAAACTGTGAAGCTTTTAATTGAAATTCTTTATCGGGTGCTTCATGGATGATCGCGTCTCTGATCACATCTTCTGCATATGATTCTCTGATCATGGATGTAAAAAATGGCAATGACGACTTAGCCCTTTGAGTTCAGCTTGATAGGACTGACTCAGTTGCTTACAACATTGGTAAAACTTGTGGCAAGCAGAAATCACATGACAGTGTCTTTGACAGTGAGCACTTGACAAAGAACAAATTTCGTTGAGTCAGTTTACTGGGTTACGTCAGGGCAGCCAGCTTGCACAACAACCAATAAGTTTATGGTGGAATCCATGATAAGAAAATGGATTTAGCGGTACCATCGTCATTTACCTTAAACGCATTGAGATGCTGTAGCAGCCTTTGTTCATATGAGTCCCAGTCTTCCGATATTTCCTTGTAAGGTGGGAATGGCGAAGGATTGACCATTGGCTGCAGCAGTGCTCCAGCCAAGAGGTCCTCCATACACTTTTGACTTTCCACATGGTGAGCCATCAGCTGTTCCATAACAGCAGCAAGAGGTGGTTCAGCCATGGTGACTGGAAAGAAGGAAACGCCAGAGGCCGTTCAGCACACAAAGTCCTTAGTACACGGAAAAGTTCACAGTCCTAAAGCATCAGTCAAGTGCTGAAATTTCCATGTAAGTTCTCAGAGTTCAAGTGATGGAACACACACAATTTTCAGTCCACAGTCGCCAGTTGTGTTGCAGCACACAACACAAACAAACACTAGTTTCTGAATCTGTTTATTTGGTAGGTTAAAACACACAATGGCACAATGTACAACTACATGAAACTGCCTGGATATGATATATGGCCCATAGAGACGATATATGGTCCGTAGTGTAACAACGTTGAAATCTTGAGGGAGGCAAGAAAGTAACAATGGACAATACAGCATAGACTGAGGCTGGACGGCTCACATTGACCTAGATATAGACAAGCATAGACATCACTGATGTTGCTGCCACTAGTTTTGAGTTGGCATGTGTGGCTGGTGTTGTAGACTTGTGCTGGAGCCTAATGATGGAAACTCTGGTGTTGATCCCCACATCCTCAGCTAGTGAGCCTTAGCTCAGTGCATTGAGTAACATCTGCGGTGTGCCAGCGCAGCTGGACTACATGGACAGCTGGCGCAGCATACACATCTGCAGCAAGGTGAGAGATGAAAGATAGTGGTAACTGTGGGTTTAAAACACAAATTTCATTAAATAATCAAATCATAGAATTGATGTGTGAGGTATAGTCAATGGTTTTGGATTTATACCAAATTCCACTCTTCAACAATAATTACTACTGAAAGCAAAATTGTTTTCACCAAATTTTTATAAGACCTTGTGACTTAAGATAAACATAATAAATATAGGCTACAAAGAGCATGAAGCTCAGCTTCGTTTAAGCTTAACACTGAAAGAAAATGGGACCAAAGATTAAAATTATTGAACAGAGAGTGTTCTGTGGTGACATCAGAGTATTTAAATCTACACTACTGAAGGCAATACGCAAGAATGTTTTTAGTAAAACTAAAATATGTACTGTGTTCAGCAGCTTGCAAAATGAATAGCTGCATCATTTTGATATAGTTGTATAAAAAGGAAAATTTACTTGAGAAAATTGCAAAGTTCCAATGAGTCAGAATGGCTGGGCTACAGGAGGTGGAATTCCAATACTGCCAACAGACAGAATTAAAAGTGAAAAAATTTGAAAAAATTTTATGGGAGGCAGCCAGCTGTTATGGTGACTAAGCCTCCAAAATCCACTAAATTCTTTAAAAGATGTGGTAATGTTTTAATTTTCCATCCAGTAAAGAAACCTGATCTGTTGTTATGTGGATTTAGAGGCAAAGCAAAGTTCCATGTTCTGACCTTAAACTGGGAAACTGGGCCTGACCGACCGCTGTGTTGTGTCTTCCTCTGCCAATGGCGACACTGGATGTGATATGAAGTGGCACATGGTCAGCAAACCACTCTCCCAGTCTCTGTCAGGTTTTTTGGTCTTGGAAACCCTACTAGTTGCTCGAGCAGCCCCTCAGTTGGCCTCACGGGGCTGAGTGCACCCTGTACAAGCCCTTCCACCAAAGTAAAATCCCTGGCCTTACCGGAAATCTAACTGGGTTCTTCACCTGGCAGTCACCCACGCTGACCACTCAGCTACAGAGACAATGGATTTAGAGGAAGGAATCCAAAATCATCATTGGTCACTGGTGATGAAAGGCATATCAAGAAAGATATGAAAATATTTCTGCTTCTCAAATGCAACAGGAAACTGACTACTAGCTACCTGAGCTGCTAGCACCAACCAGGCATCACTCTCAAGAAAAATAGGGAAGATTTATGCCACGACAAACTCCAGAGAATTTTAGGGTACCTACAAACTGTATACATGCCATTTAAGATAGGGATGGATAGGTAGCTAATGCTGCAGCTCAGATTTTTTATTCGCAGATATCTTGAGCACATGAGGTAGATACATTGCAGTTAAATGATTTTAATTCTAATGAGTCATCATCAGAACTAAAAGTACTGTATCTTGTACAGAAGTTACACATTAAGCACTCATTGTGGTCATGGAAATGACACACTGAATTGTCATCAAGCAGTCACTGTGGTCACAGTGGGGTCTAATGAGCCATCACAGCACAGTTGGTGACCTACATAAGACAGCTTCCCTAACTGATAACGCCAATGTAAGCATGGCTGTTGTTCCAGCATCATGAACCATCATATCTTAGCAGTGCTGTATGGTGAATTGATGCAGAGCAGGAGATGGCACTGGTGACTACTAATCAAGTGCATACTGCACTGGTACTGATGGGGACTACTCAGAGGGGGAGCTATATCAGGCATGGTCTGCACTTCGACAGGGCTGGAAAAGGGATGTTGGTAGAGTTAATTAGTGAGATTAAAAGGCAGATGTGAGGCCATATGTGGTCAAATATAAATTGTCACAGCTAGGGGAATAGGCCTTTTTTTAGGATAAGTCATGAAACAGGTATGCTCTCCCTTAAAAATATCTCAACCAGTTTAGAGATTTCTTCAATGAATACATGAAATATATAATGTGCAAAAACAACATAACATAAATTTTCTCTGAATTATCTATCCTTCATCAAAATATGAAATCTATTTAAAAAATTTACAATCTTTGAATAGCACTGTGGTACGCATTACAGAGCACAAGTGTGGCAACAATGAAATACAGTGTACAGTTCTATCATCATATGAATATGCAAACTGCTACTGTGCAACTACCTTAAAGGTTATATTAGAGGTGGCACACATTTTACAGCCAGAGAAGACTTGATTATGATTAGTGTAAATAAACATTTTGAATTGCCAGTTGTTGAACTAACAAATCTAAACATCCATAGAAGTTAATCATTCTGTATATGTACCACTCACCTAGTGGTAATGTGGGCACTTGATCAACAAATTAACTGAAGTTCTGGAAAGCATCTCATGCCCCAAAATTATATGTGGAAATATGAAAATTAACGCTGGTATTGAAGATGAAATCAACAGTAATGTCTTAAACATTTTGAGCACTTCTAGTGTTGTGTAAATGGTAGACAGTGTTACTAGGGAATCAAAAAATTCACCATCATTCTTAGACCATGTAGCTACAGATATCAACAGGGAAAATTATAAAGCATTTATAATAGATCTCTGTCTTTCTGATCATTGTTGCCAGATAATAAAGCTAAAGACAGGCTTGGTACAATCCAAAAAACAAGGCCTAAAAATGGGTGATTTCCGAACATAAAGAACATACTTTTTCTAGGGTATTGGTAAATTAAACCTGGAGTTAAGAGTATATGGAAAACAATGTAAATGCTAAGTTCTCTAAATTCTTCGAATTGTTTAAATTCATTTTTGAGGAGACACCTCAAAAAGTTGTCACTTCAACAGCAGCAGCAGCTAAGGAGAAAAAGAATCTTAATAGATGCTTAAATTTCTCAAGTCTTTACAAAAGCACTGCACTAATCAACAGTTCCTAGATTACTGTCAAGATCACAAAGAAAGAGATACAGGAGTATCCTGCTTGATCCAAAATAATCATTCAACAACAAAATAATATAAAATGCAGAAAATAAAAGTAAAGTAGTATGGGATGTCATAAAACATGGAACGGAAAAAGGCAGACATAAGTATCACACCATACAAATCAAAGTTCACATGGATTAACAGGAAATCTTCAGTAACTGACAAATTTTGTAAATAACTATTCCCCTTACATTATGAAGAAGTTGCAACAAAATCTCACTAAAACACTTGCAGCACCCACAATGACACACAGCAAGTACAATGATGTTTCGCACAACAGAACTTGGAGTGAGGAAGACAATACAGAAATTAAAAAATGAGAAGTTATCAGACATAGATGATATTCAAGCCTCTGTTCTGATGCTTTACGTAGAGAGCATACAGACCCCATTAACAGACATAATAAACGATTCCTTTAGTTCAGGTATCTACAGTACCTGAAGCATGCAAGTACTGTCCCTGTACTAAAGTAAGTTAATGTGGAAAGTACTACTCTCTTGCATTCCTAAAAATAACTGAATCAATCATGAAAGATAGACTAATGAGTTACAAGAATAAACAGACTAATGACTTACAGGAATAAATACCACCTTTTTAATAAAGCACAGCTTGGTTTCCGAAGTGAATGAAATACAAAACTGGTCGTTCACAAAAGTGGTTCTTGAAGCTCTTGGCAAGGATGACTGTGTTGCAGGCATGTTCTCGAACTTGACCAAGGCATTTGACACTGTTGACCATAAAACACCACTAAACAAGCAAGAAGCACCACAATAAATAGCAAACAAGTGGGTCCAGTCTTACCTGTTTTATTTTGTTTTAGGGTGCAAAAACAACTACATGTTAAGCCCAATCGATGGAAGGAAAGAGAGCTAAGAACAAGGGTTTCCTCTTGGAGAAAGATCTACAAAATATACCGTAGAGACAAGAGATGTTCCAAACAAAATGTCTTTCACCATATTACTATGACTGATAAAATGTAAAACGCGGTTGACAGCCAGTGTGTCATTCGCTAAAATGGCAGATAACTTGGCCGTCAGACATTCATTAGAATGTAAGTGGTTAAAAAAAGGGAGTTCAGTCAGGAAATGGAGAACTGTCAAAGGTTGATGACAATGAGCACAAAGTGGTTGGGGATCACCACTTAACAAATGGTGATAGCTAAAAAGACAGTGCCCAATATGCAACCTAGCTAAAATGACCTCCTCATGACCAAGAGGAGGTTGACCAAGCTTCTGGGTCAGGCGTAATTCACCGGGGCTTGTTCCCATGATGGTAAGACCAGTGCTGATGTCAAAGTGATACTACCTGCTGACAGACAGCAACATGGAGATCATCGGAAGGAATGGAACAACTAGTGGGAGAAGGATTGCAGCCTTGGCAGCAGTGTCAGGAGCTTTGTTTCCCATCAGAATGACGTGACCAGGGGCCCACATAAACATCACAGTGACTCGCTCAAGAGTGAACAAGTAGATGATTTCTTGGACCTGTTGCACTAAGGGATGGATTGTGTACAGCACACAGAGGCTCTGAAGGGCACTGAGAGAATCGGAGCAAATGACACAATCGAAAAGCCTGTGTCGCCAAATGTACTGCATAGCCTGATACAGGGCAAAGAGCTCTGCTGTAAATACTTAGCAGTGTTCCAGAAGCCAATACCAAAAATCATTGGTGCCAATGATGAAGGCTCAACCAACATAACGGTCAGTCTGAGAGCCAACACTGTACACAAAGGTACTATCGCTAAATTCAGAGCAAAGGTCAAGAAATTTACGGTGATAGATCAAATCTGGAGTAGGAGGCAAATGAAGTCCAAGATGAACACAGGTCGCTGAGCAAAGCCAAGCTGGTGAAGGGTTCACACCCATCAGGAAAGGGCAGGTAGCGTCAAGTTAAGCTGCAGGAGCAATAGCTGAAAGTGAACTCCAGAAGGGAAGAGACATGAGGGACACACCCCATACTGGTTGTCAAAGGAGTCTTTGAAGAAGGAAGCATAGGATGGGTGGCCAGACGTGGCAGACAAACAGCACGTGTTTCTGCTGTGTAGAACATTATGCTGGTATGACAGCGGTAGCTCAGCAGCTTCTACATAGAGACTTTCAACCAGGCTAGTGTAAAGGGCACCAGTGGCCTAACATATTCCATGATGGTGGATTGAATTCAGATAGTGTAAGATGGATGGGCGTGCAGATACATAAACAAAACACCCATGGTCTATTTTCAAACAGACAAGGCATCAGTACAAATGGAGGAGGAGGATGGTCCGATCCACTCCCCAGGAAGTAACGCTTATGACATGTAGGACACTGAGGGACTACGTATAGTGAGCAGCCATGTAAGACATAGGAGAACCAAGGAAGGTTCCTATCAAGCAAGAGTCCCAGAAATTTTGTAGTTTCAGTGAACAGAAGAGAAACAGGCCCAAGATGCAAGGATGGTGGAAGAAACCCACTGCGCCACCAGAAATTCATAAAAACAGTTTTGTCAGTGAAAAGTGGAAGCCATTGTTGATACTCCATGAGTAAAGATGATCGAGACATTGCTGAAGATGCCGTTCAAGGAGACAAGTCCCCAGAGAACTGCAATAGATCGCAAAATCGTTCACAAAAGCAGAGCCACAGATGCCTAGCAGGAGACAGGATATAATACATTTGAATGCTACAGCAAAGAGAATGATGCTCAGGATGGAGCCCTGAGGCACCCTGTTTCCCTGGATAAAGGTGTCTGATGAGGCACAACCCACATGTATGTTGAAAACTTTGTCTTAAAAATTCCTGAAGGAAATGGGGCAGTCAGCCTTGGAAGCTCCATGTGTAGAGAGTATGGAAGATAGCAGCCCACCAGCAGGTGTTGTACGCTTTCTCCAAATCAAAAAACAGGGCCAAAGTCCAGTATTTCCACAGAAAACCGTTTACAACATGGGTTGACAAAGTGACAAGATGGTCAACTGCAGAACAGCGTGCTCAAAATCCACATTGTGCAAGGGTTAGTAAATTGCGAGACTCAAGCCACCATACCAGCCTGGCATGAATTGTACGTTCCATCGCCCTGCAAGCACAGCTGGTGAGAGAAATTGGGCAGTAGCTAGAAGGAAGGTGTTTGTCCTTACCAGGCTTAGGTATGGGTATGATAGTGGCTTCACACCAATGTCTGGGAAATGTGCCTTCTGGCCAGATGCGATTGTACTTATGAAGGAGAAAGTGCTGCAGCGTCTGAATGTGAACATCGGCTGGCCCTGCGGTGGAAGATCAGTATGAAGTATCTAGCTCACTCAGAGTAAAAGTGGCATTTTATCACTCATGATTCTGAGAGGAGAAGGGTATCACCCAAGGCTCCTAGTGGATGGAGCTCAAACTCTGTCAAATAGCAGCCTAAGGTGTTGGAGGTAGCAATGGTGTCCACAGTAACATCATCTGCTATGGTCAGGCTGGAAACTGGCAAATGGACCTTGGGCCAAGAGAGCTGACAGAGGTTGGCCCACACAACAGAAGAGGAAGTGGAACTGTTAGAAGAGCTAGTAAATGAAATCCAGCTAGCGTTTTTGCTATCCCGAATAATACAATGACATCGTGCAACTGTTTATAGGCCTAATGAATTCAGTTCACCATCACAAGGTGATACTGAAAAACACAGAGAGCACATCTCTGCACGTGAATTGTGTCACGGCACACCTCAGTCCAGCAAGGGACCGGGACACAGCGCAGTAAAGATGAAGTGCAAGGAATGGAACGTTCTGCAGCGGTAAGGGTAACATGTGTAAGGTATTCTACCTGTTCATCACAACTGGGGAAATGTTTGTCGAAGGTTGCTAGGGAGGAGTAAAGCCTCCGGTCGCCCTAAGAAAGCTGCCAGTTGAGTTTATACATAGGTGGGGTAGGAGTCAGCAAACAGAGAGCACACGTGAAGTGGTTGCTCAAGTACATGTCAGAGAGAATGGACCACTCGAGACAACGGGCAAGCTGGGCAGCACAGAAAGAGATGTCCACATGGTAATAGGCGCACATGGAGTCTGAAGGAAATGTGGGGGCACCAGAGTTGAGGCAGATGAGGTTGAGTTGATGGAGAAGGTCAGCCATGAGGGCACCTCTTGGACAGGTTCTGGAAGAGCCCCAAAGGGGATGGTTTACATTCAAGTCAGTGGGCAGCAAAATGTGGTGAGGGAGTTCACCAACACGCTAGAGGAAGTCTACCAATGGTGACACCAAGTGACGTAGGGATATAGACATTACAAAGAGAAAAGGTAAAGCGAGGAAGGAAAATGCAGACTATGACAGTTTGCAGATGGGTGTTCAGTGCGATAGTTTGACTATGGATGTCACCCGGATGAGCAGAATGACTCCCCATGAGATGGAGTGCCATCATCAGGGGGAAGGTCAAAGCAGACTGGAAAGAAATGCGAGCGATCAAAGCAGTTGTGAGGACGCAATTTTTTTTCTTGGAGGCAGAAAACAAGTGGATGCTGTGATTTCGAGAGCAGTTGGTTACAAGGCCCTGAACAATCCATTGGAAGAGAGTCATGAGGGGGAAACAGGAGGAGGAGACAAAATGAAGGGTTACACCTCGGCAACTGCTGAGTGCCAGCCTTCAAAGACTCACTGCTATAGGGCGCAGAGGCTGGAGGATCCTGTTCCTTGACACTGACAGAGTCATCAGCATTCTCTCTGGGTCGGCCTGCAGACTCCAGAGCAGAAAAATGGTTGGTGATGCGCACCAGCGAGATGGAGGTTAACCAGATGACGCTGTTGCGCAGTGACACTGTTAATGAGGATCTTCGAGTCGGCGAAGGAGAAGACTGTTGGTCTTTGTTTGACTTTTTAGAGCCTTTGTGACTGGGAGATGAAGACTCAGATGTTTATTGGCTGGAGTGACGTAAGAAGTCTTGCGTGAGTGTTCCTTTTGTCCTTTCCAACTTGCCGGTTGAGAAGCATGAGACTTCACTGCCAGAGGTGAAGATTTTGTGGCTAGGTGCACAGCTAGAAGAGGAGACAGAGATGCTAGCATGATACTGGGTGATTTGATAACTGAAGTGCTGAAGTTGAGGTAGCATGTCTGCATGGCCATGTATTTCATGGAGTGAAGCATAGCACTGATAGTACTGTAAGTGCCAGATGGTAAAACACAGGGCTTTCGACTGTCCAACAACTTACGAGCAGCAGGGTACAGTACTTTTCCTTTATTCAGATTTCCTGGGCACCCCATTCATTGAAATGCATAGGACATTCTTGGGATGAGGCGTCATGGTCTCCATTACAATTGATACAGCAGGGAGAGGGAGACAGGCAATTGTGAGCATCTCTACCACAAGTAACACATTTGGTGGTGTTTTTATACAACATCTGAATGTGGTTGTAATGCTGACACTGGCAGCAGTGCATTGGGTTTGCAATGTATGATAGGACTGTGATGACTTCATAGATGACTTTGATCTTCAATGGAAGCACTACTCAATCAAAAGGGAGTACAAGAGTGCACATAGAAACTAAAGTGGCACAAACCTTTTTCATTACCCAATGCACTGCAGTGACACCCTGATCAGAGAGATAAGTTTGGATTTCTCCCTCAGTCCAAATATCAAGCAGCTGAGTGTAAATAACACCACACAAAGAATTCGGTGTTTGATGGGCCTAACATAAACAGGATAGCCATGGAGGACAGAAGCTGTAAACAGCTGCTGGGGCTGAAAAGCAAAGTCCCATTAAATAGACGAGAACAAGATTTCACAGGGCCAGCAACTGCATCAGCAGCTTTCTGAATAATCAATGGATTAAACATAGCAAAGGGCTGACCATCTTCAGTACATGATACCAAGAAGAACTGAGGTGCAACTAGGAAAGTCTTTGAATCCTTAGCCTCATTCCATTTATGTTTAGTAGACAGACACTGAGATGAAGGTGAGTGGCTCATTGCGAAAAAATCCCCCATGATTGTCAGTGTCTCCGATGGCATGCACCTTCCAACTGGAGGCCCCTTGGAGGGGCTCGCCCACCTTAGGTGACTGTTCACACCTCCCAAACTTCTGACAGAGTGGCCAATCAGCAATTTGGGAAGGTCACAGCTCAGACAATTACCCCTCACTGGGCCTGGCCTGTACCAGGGGGTACATGAGGAGCCTATCTGCCGACCCAGGGCTGGGAATCACACATTACCCCGTCACCTGTTATGCCTTCAGGAGTGCACAAGTAGTAAGAAGAAATGTAGAGGAACCTCAAATGACAAGGTTATGAGATGCGAGACCAAAGAAGAAAAGAAATGATAGATGAGGGACTGTTCTGATGTTAGGCTATTAAAACCTCAGAACACATTCTCAAGGAATATCCCTGACAAAGTACCCAAAGGAGGGGGAAAAAGGTAGCAGAAGGATAGACATGCAGCATGGAAAGGGAAGAGGTGCTGTGAACACGTGGTAGCCAAGCTCGAACTCACCAGAGTGGTGACCCTTCTGGGGTTGCCAGTCTTACCTGGAAAACAGGATGCAAAAGGTAGAGATGGTTCACACGTTCGCTTGTGATACATACTTAGGAAAACAATCAACAGACGAGAAACATACAAACACAGGTGTCCCTCAGGATAGCGTATTGGGTCTATTCTGCTCTTAATATACATCAATGACTTTCTACATGGCATAGGACATGGAGATGATAAACCAGTTGCACTCCTAGCAAACTTAAAGTTTTTAGGGATGAATACTGACTGTCACTTAACATGGAATGAACACAGATATACTGAATAAAGAATTTCATCAACATGTTACACACTTATAGGCCTAGCTCTAAGCAGCTACAAAAAATAAAAAATTTTAGACTGCAGAAAAGGGCTGTATGAATGATAACTAGAAGTACTAGTTGGGCATATTATAAAGAATGTTACCCCGCTGCACCAAGTGAGTACATCTGACAATCTCTTGTCGATATGAGGGAAAATATTACTAAGTATTTCCCTAATAGTTATATACATAATCATGAAACAGACATCAGTTCAGAGTGCCACATACCTGGGAAAAAGCAAACAAAAAATGCAAGAGCATTTTTGTGTGGGAATAAAACAGTACAATAAATTGTCCAAAGAGATGAAAAATATTACACAACTAAAGATTACTTGGAGGGCTCAGAGTAGTGGTTAATAATGAAAGGGGATAAATTGAACACCTTGTCATATTACAGCACATGATCATGATATAATGCTTTTACAAGAATATCATACATCAAGATCTACAGTGCATAATAGTAACATCTCTCAGTCCCCTGAGTTCAACACCTCACTTAACATGGGGGGATGCAGACTCATCTTTTCAGGTGGACTGACGGGAGGACATGAAGACATGACATGCACGAGACATAGTTACATGTTTACGGGCCTGGAGTTAGTTTTCTGAACAGTCCAGACTTAGTGCAAGGTGCATAGCAGCATTTTCTTAGTCTAGCAGTTACCAGCAGGCATTCACATTGTGTGAAGTGATACAGTGCAAAACTACACATTTATTATGAGATATTTGATGTAAATTTTGTATGATCAGGAGGACATTATACATATTGCAAAAATTTTGAGCTATTTATTTGTGCCGTAATACTGTGAAAGGCCTATATCATTGCGAGACAATACCTGAATGGATGGATAAATTAATTAATTAATTAATTAGTTATGGCAAATAAAAGTTTGGTGAAAAAAATTTTACAATATATCAGCGTTGCCAGCTGTTCTGTCACAGACGTAACAATTGATTTTTCTCTAATGTTTGAGATAATAAAAAAAAAAGCAGGTAAAAAGTAAAGATGCCATGGCCTCGCAGCCACAGACAGCAGTCTTGTGTGTGTGTGTGTGTGTGTGAGGGTTTTTTTTTTTTTTTTTTTTTTTAGGGCGCAAAACTTCTATGGTCATTAGCGCCCAGCCCGTGACGTAGAAAACAGGAAAAAAACGAAATTTAAAATCAGCAGCAATGGGAACAAGGTCATAAAATTTGAGAAACTAAAGGCAGAAGGAATGCTTAAAAATCCACTATAGAAAGGGGTTGGTTGTCCCCCAAAAAAAGCTTCAAATGACTGACGTCATTTCACTGTCACTAATAAACTGTAGAACGCGGTCAGCTGAGCGCGTGTCAGCTGCTAAAATCGACGATAGATCAGGCGATAGCTGTAGACGGGAGCGTAACGGATTAAAATAGGGGCATTCAATTAAAAGGTGTCTGAACGTCCACAGCTGAGAGCAGTGGGGACAGAGTGGGGGAGGATCACCGCTTAAAAGATGTCGATGACTAAAAAGACAGTGCCCTATCCGGAGTCTAGCTAAAATTACCTCCTCCCGACGACGCGTTCGGGAGGAAGAGGTCCAAGCGCAAGGAAGGGCTTTCACTTCCCGCAATTTATTATGGGGAAGTGTTGACCAATGCGCATGCCATAAATGAGCAACTTGGCAACATAAACCGCTCCGTAGATCGGTAAACGGAAGAGACTGAATAGCTGCCCGAGGAAGAGAGACTGCAGCCTTGGCCGCTACATCGGCCGCCTCATTTCCACAGATACCAGCGTGTCCCGGGAGCCAGAGGAACGCCACTGAGACGCCCCCCAGGTGGAGCAAGCGCAGACAGTCCTGAATCCGGTGGACCAGAGGGTGCACAGGGTAAAGAGCTTGGAGACTTAGGAGAGAGCTGAGAGAATCTGAGCAGATTACGTACTGTATCCGCTGATGGCGGCGGATGTAGTGGACAGCCTGGAGAATAGCGTAAAGCTCCGCAGTATAAACCGAACACTGGTCGGGAAGCCGAAAGTGATTTGGGGTGGCGCCAACAATATAGGCACTCCCTACACCTAACGATGTTTTCGAGCCATCGGTGTAAATAAATGTGGCTTCCGTCATTTGTGCACATAGAGCAGCAAATGCCCGACGATAAACAAGTGTAGGGGTACCATCCTTGGGAAATTGACATAGGTCTCTGAGCAAGTCGATCCGGGGATGGAGCCAAGGCGGTGCTGTACCCCAAGTTGTCAAGATGGTTTTAGGAAAGCGGAAGGAAAGAGAATGGAGCAGTTGACGGAAGCGGACTCCCGGGGGTAGTAGGGAGGAGGAGCGGCCTGCATACCCGACATCAAAGGAGGCGTCGAAAAAAAGGTCATGGGCTGGATTAGCAGGCATGGAAGACAGATGGCTAGCATAATGACTCAGAAGGACTGCCCGCCGATTGGACAGCGGAGGTTCAGCAGTCTCAGCATAAAGGCTTTCCACAGGGCTGGTGTAAAAAGCTCCAGACACTAAACGTAATCCACGGTGGTGGATAGTCGAGACGCCGAAGAATAGACGGCCGAGCAGAGGAGTAGACTATGCTTCCATAATCCAATTTCGAGCGCACTAAGGCACGATAGAGGCGGAGAAGGACCACTCGGTCCGCTCCCCAAGAGGTACCATTCAGGACACGGAGGGTGTTAAGGGAACGCAGACAGCGAGCCGAAAGATAGGAAACGTGGGAGGACCAGCACAGTTTTCTGTCAAACATAAGACCCAAGAATTTAGCGACGTCGGAAAATGGAAGGTTGACAGGACCTAGATGTAAGGAGAGCGGAAGAAACTCCTTACGTCGCCAAAAATTAACACAAACGGTGTTACTGGGTGAGAAACGGAAGCCGGTTTCGATGCTCCACGAGTGGAGGCGATCGAAACATCCTTGAAGACGTCTTTCAAGAAGGCTGGTCCGTTGAGAGCTGTAGTAGATCGCAAAATCGTCCACAAAGAGGGAGCCCGAGACATCAGGAAGGAGACAATCCATAATTGGATTAATGGCGATGGCAAACAGTACAACACTCAGTACGGGAGAGAGTAGTGTTCACCCGCACCCTAAATGTGTGCTCTGCCATAAATTCGCAAAGAAAAAGGGGCAGCCGGCCTCGAAAGCCCCAAGAGAACAGTGTGCGGAGGATGCCGGTCCTCCAACAGGTATCGTATGCTCTCTCCAGATCAAAAAATATTGCTACCGTTTGACGTTTCCGGAGGAAATTGTTCATGATATAAGTGGAGAGAGCAACAAGATGGTCAACGGCAGAACGATGCTGTCGGAATCCGCATTGGGCTGGTGTTAAAAGACTGCGGGATTCCAGCCACCAAGCTAAACGGTAATTCACCATACGCTCCAAAACCTTACAGACACTACTCGTGAGAGAAATGGGGCGATAGCTAGAGGGGAGATGTTTGTCCTTTCCAAGTTTCGGAACGGGAACGACAATAGCTTCCCGCCATCGCCTGGGAAAGGTACTGTCGGTCCAAATTCGATTATAAAGGCGAAGGAGGTAACGCAGGCTATGGGTTGATAAATGCAGCAACATTTGGACATGGATACCATCCGGTCCTGGGGCGGAGGAGCGAGAAGAAGAGAGTGCATATTGGAGTTCGCGCACGGAGAAAACAGTATTGTAGCTTTCGCGATTTTGAGAGGAGAAAGCAAGATGTCACACTTCCGCTGCACGTTTCTTCGGGAGAAACGCTGGCGGGTAATTGGAAGAGCTCGAAATCTCAGCAAAGTGCTGACCCAATGAGTTAGAAATTGCGACGGGGTCCACTAAGGTATCATGCGCGACAGTGAGCCCAGAGACCGGGGAGAAACTAGGTGCGCCTGAGAACCGTCGAAGCCGACTCCAAACTTCCGAGGAGGGAGTGAAGGTGTTAAATGAGCTAATAAAGAATTTCCAGCTTGCCTTCTTGCTATCGCGGATGACGCGACGGCATTGCGCACGGAGCTGCTTATATGGGATACAGTTGGCCAAAGTTGGATGGTGACGGAAAATGCGAAGAGCATGTCGCCGCTCACGTATTGCGTCACGGCATGCCTCGTTCCACCAAGGAACTGGGGGGCGCCGGGGCAATTCGGAGGTGCGTGGTATTGAACATTCCGCAGCTGTGAGAATAACGTCGGTAAAATGTGTGACCTCATCGTCGATGCTGGGAAAGCGACGGTCATCGAATGTCACTAGAGACGAAAAAAGTGTCCAATCGGCTTGGGCAAACTTCCAGCGTCGCGAGCGCATATATGGCAGTTGAGGCTGCAGTCGAAGAACACATGGAAAGTGGTCACTCGAGTGTGTATCATCAAGGGCGAACCATTCGAAGCGCCGAGCTAGCGGAACAGTACCGACCGCAAGGTCCAAATGAGATAAATTTGCCGTGGAGGCAGACAAAGATGTGGGGACCCCAGTGTTGAGGCAGACTAGATCCGCTTGGTGGAAGAAGTCTAGCAATAGTGAGCCACGTGGACAAGGATGTGGAGATCCCCAAAGCGGGTGGTGGGCATTGAAGTCCCCAACCAGCAAATAGGGGGGTGGAAGCTGATCAAGAAGATGAAGGAGATCAGCTCGTGCCAGTGGTGTAGACGATGGAATGTATACCGTACAAAGAGAGAACGTGTATCCAGAAAGGGAAAGACGGACGGCGACAGCTTGGAAGGAAGTGTTTAAGGGGATTGGGTGATAATGGAGAGTATCATGGAGCAGAATCATGAGTCCTCCATGGGCTGGAGTGCCTTCAACAGAGGGGAGGTCATATCGGACGGACTGAAAATGAGGGAGAACAAAGCGGTCATGGGGACGCAGCTTTGTTTCCTGAAGACAGAAGATGACCGGCGAGTAGGATCGTAAGAGGATCGACAATTCATCCCGATTGGCGCGAATGCCGCGGATATTCCAGTGGATAATGGACATAGGGTGAACAGAAAATGGAGAAACGTGACCAAGGGTGCTGTCAACTCAACGACTGCTCAGAGCTTGCGACCGACAGCATGGAATGGCATTCAGTCGAAGGCAGAAGATCCTGATCCATAGGTTGGTCAGGAGCAGCTCCTGCCACCAACGATCGGCCAGTTGACCGGCCACCAGCAGTGCGCCTCGGCGACACAGAAGATGGCCGAGGGCGATTTCCGCCAGGTGGTGCTGTAGATGGGACACGCCTTGGCGGAGAAGGAGAGGAACTGTGTTTCTTCGTAGCCTTCTTGGAGGTATGATGTTTAGATGAAGGAGGAACCGATGGTTGTGAAGTTGCAGTACGTAAAAACTCTTCACGAGAATGCTCTTTTTTCGAAGACTTGGCGTCTGACTTTTGGGCTCGAGATTTAGCAGAACCCGACGAAGGGTGAGCCATAGAGTGGGCAGGCGAAAGTGGTGAGGTTGAACGGGCGATCTTTGCACTGGCCGATCTGACGACCGAGGTACTAAATGTGAGGTCGCAAGTCTGCGTGGCTGCCTCCTTTGTTGGCCAAGGAGAAGCAAGGACAGTGCTGTATTTTCCTTTCTGAGGCACGGTGGGCTGTCGACTGGCGAGTAACTTTCGAGCAGCAAAGGTCGACACCTTTTCCTTCACTCTTATTTCCTGGATGAGCTTTTCATCCTTAAAAACGGGGCAATCTCGAGAGGAAGCAGCGTGGTCACCCATACAGTTGATGCAGTGAGGGGATGGAGGTGGACAAGCACCCTCATGGGCATCCTTGCCACACGTAACACATTTGGCCGGATTGGAACAGGACTGGCTGGTGTGATTGAACCGCTGACATCGATAGCAACGCGTAGGGTTTGGGACATAAGGGCGAACGGAAATTATCTCATAGCCTGCTTTGATTGTTGATGGGAGTTGAACTTTGTCAAATGTCAAGAAGACAGTGCGGGTTGGAATGATGTTCGAGTCAACCCTTTTCATAACCTGATGAACAGCGGTGACGCCCTGGTCAGACAGGTAGTGCTGAATTTCTTCGTCAGACAATCCATCGAGGGAGCGTGTACAAACGACTCCACGCGAGGAATTTAAGGTATGGTGCAGTTCCACCCGGACAGGGAAGGTGTGGAGCAGAGAAGTACGCAGCAATTTTTGAGCCTGGAGGGCACTGTGTGTTTCTAACAACAGGGTACCATTCCGTAATCTGGAACAAGACTTTACAGGACCCGCAATTGCGTCGACACCTTTCTGAATAATGAAAGGGTTGACCGTGGAAAAGTCGTGACCTTCGTAAGACCGAGAAACAACAAGGAACTGTGGCAACGATGGAAGAACCGTCTGTGGCTGAGACTCAGTGAACTTACGTTTGTGAGCAGACATAGTGGAAGGTGAGGAAACCATTGCGGAAGAATCCCCCATGATTACCGGCATCTCCGATGGCGCGCTCCTCCCTTGTGGGGGCCCTCACCGAGGGCACACCCGCCTTAGGTGATTGTTCACACCTCAGGTCACACCTCCCGACAAACGGATGGAGGGACCAATTGGCACTTTCGGAAGGTATCAGCTCGGGTAATCACCCCTCCCTGGGCCTGGCCGTTACCAGGGGGTACGTACGTGTCCTACCTGTCTACCCGGGGCGGGGAATTACACGTTACCCCGTCACCGGCTACGCATGGAAGTGCGTGGGTCGGCCATCAGACACGCACAGGGAGGAAAAAAGAGAAAGGAAAAGGAAAGAAAAGGGGGTCTCAAACGCCGCAGCGGAGAAAAGGGCAAGGAGAAGAGGGAAGGAAAAGAGAAGGACAGAGGAAGGACGAGGACTTGCAAGTGTAAAAGCAAGGAATTTGGAACAGTTTCGAGCGTCCGTCTCCGGACGTAGGCACAAACCATACTCCCAGAGGGGGAGAAAGGGAAGGAAAGAGACAGAGGTGAGGGGGGGGGGGGGGGGGGGGGGCGAAGATGGGGGACAGGGAGGGATGCGGAAAGGGAAGGGAAGGTATGCAGCCTGGGAAGGAAGGAGGGCCACATTAGCTCGGGGTCCCGTGCTCGCTACGCACGTGTCCACAAAAGAGTTGTGGACCCCCTGGGGGGGTGTGTGTGAGTGTGTGATTATTTAAATTGAACATCCAGATGTGAAAATTGATGTCTCATCCTTTGTAGTTCTTAGATTGCATGTACTTCTTTCAGCCAACATTCTGCTAAATGATTGTATCTGCATGTATCTTCACAAAATCAAACTTCTATGGTTCAGCATAGTCGAGAGTATCAAAAGTTTTCCAAGTAAAAACAGACAGTTTGTAAAACTCTTAAATGTGACACATGGAAAAACATTGTGTATTTGCTGCATGCCTCAAATACGGAAATTTACAGAAGCATGAAGAATTCCTTGTTCTCTGCTTCCTTTCTCAGGTGAATTTACAAGCTTGTATCAATGGAATAATGATGAAACAGGAAGAGTAGTTAAAGTGGTACAGGAAGATGCTATAGGTGGTGTTTTTAGAATATTGGAAAATAAATCACCAAAGTTTCTTATCCACAGTTACATCAAAATAAGCGACGTTCTTTCTTTGAAATGACAAAATCTGAAAATCTTTCAGATAGCACTCACGATCTCCAGATTGAGCAGTTTTACTACTGATCATCAGAATGAGGTGCAGAGCGCACACTAGAGTAATGAACAAATCATCATTCACACAGCAGTAGCTTACACACTTACTGATCTCAACTACGACAACCCTAAGAAGTATGAAACGAGGAAAATCTACAGGTGCAGATGGGCTTTCAGTTAAAAGTACTCCAAGGTCAAAAGAAGTGCAGTTGCATGTACTCAGTGATGGCTTGTCTCAAGGCTCTATTCTAGCTCCAGCATTATTCAATCCCTACACAGCAGACTTGCCAAACTTGACCTGGCGGAAATCCCTGCACACAGATGGCCTTGCAATTTAATATCAGATCTTTCTGAATGTGAAGAACACCTGACAAACAACCTCTCTGAATTTCATGAATATTTCAAGACATAGCAATTAGTAGAAGCATTGAGTCATTGAATTAGGTGTGTGAAAACTTTTGTAGCTTGTATGTGGGGGTGGTATATGTATATATGCATAATCCAGCTTGTTAAAACATTTATCAGAAAGCTACTAAAGTTTTCATTTTGTTGTGTGTGTGTGTCTGTCTAACGACTCACTGCTTTTGTTATTTGGTGAGTTGTCTCTTTCACTCCTGAATTATTTACATTCTCTCAGAACTGTCCTTACCATATTACGAAGTGGTAACTTAGACCTAATGTTACTAAAAGAGAAGTATGACTTCCACCTCTCTAACCTTGTAGCATCAGCAAAGACCAGCCCATGGTTTGACCAAAATACCTTGGTGTCCCATTAGACAGAACACTGACATGCCATAAACACATTTCCAACACAGCTAGGAAGGCACAGACACAAGTGAACGTGGGAGGAAGCTGACATGTGGCATTTGGGAAGCAAATACATCACTCTTCTGTGGTGTATTCCTTACATTGGCATACTCTGCAGCAAAATATTATGCACCAGTTTGGGTTCACAACACTCATGTGAAGAAGGCTGATGTTCATTCGATTGGAGCCATGAGGATCACTAATGTCACATTCAGATCTATATTTACATCCTGCTACCACTGCATCGATTATCTGTCCAGCTCACCTTCATCATGAGGTGGCTCTCTACAACCTTTGCCAGTAAGTTTCTAAACATGAATCAACCCCACTTCATGAAGATTTACTTCTGCTGCCTAGGAAGTGCCTCAAAATCATAAGACCATTGCATGAAGGAGTTCAAATACTCCCCACTGTGTGGGTTCATCTGAGACACTGAATGGAAATGTGAGTGGCAAGCCACAAAACCCACAACTGTGAACTTGCTAACCACCCAAGTATTAAAGTTCCAGACTTTCATCATCCCAGGGAGCTGTAGGAACAGTTTAATAAATTCAGGAGTGGAGAAGGTATGTACAAATACAACATGTACAAGTGGAGCTTTTTTATTTACAGTACAGGTGGCTATGGCAATATTTAAATACTGAGACACACAGTAAATGGGTGTCCTACAAGACATTTTCCTGCTAGTATAAATAAGCATCCGACTAGGTGCTTCACTGGATTGAGTCTTCCGACTTTCAATTTGTAGTCTGGGCCACTGAATGATAAATATAGTGTAAATAATTGCAAAAGTATTTTGGTTAAATGTGTGGTACAATTTTTGGTGTTGTAATTGATGAATATGGTAATAATAATACGCTATTATATTTGATTATCTGCAACATGACAAGCTAGCTATTCATGTTTTTAATCAGCTGATACTTCAGGACCAAAAAATTAAATTTTCTGATCTCAAAGTGGCAGAAATATTCTCTAGCGGAGCTACTCAACATTTCCAACAGCACTGCATATTAGCCAATACAACTTTCTGCAAAGAAGATTGTGGTCTTGCATTAAATTGGCTTTTTTTGTGATGTTAGAATAATGTTGAAGCATCGTGTGTGGCAGTGTGTGACAGCTAGACAAACTCTTGTCATTGATTACACATCTTTTGTACTATATGCAAAAGTTGTAAATGATAAATTTAATACAACAGAAATTCAAGTAGAAGAGGTGAAAACCCATGCTGACCAGTTAAAGTGCAATTTTTTGGGGTCATATCTGATATCTTCCAAACACTAAAGCCCACAATCTCAGCACCATTGACAAATATACACCTTTAAATAGAACTGCTGTCTGAAGAATATGGTACACAGTTCCAGTTCAAATATAAGACAGACCAAGAGCGTTCAAGAAGAAACACCCATAATTTCTTTCATTGCCATTTCCAATTATGGAAATTTTTCACTGTCTACAATAGAATCTGAACAAGGACATTCACATAAATTTTTTGACCAAGGTGCTAGCAAAGAATGTGAACAAACTTTTTAAAAAAATTCTTTAACAGGGTAAGGAGTAGATCTGCATAGTTAGAAAAGGGTGATACTAGTGAACTTGTCATTTCTTAAGTGGTGTGTAATTTGCAAGAGCCTATCATAGATTCTCAGGAAAGATGAACTTTTACTGATCTGAACTCAAACATTCTAAGTTAAATCTGTTCTCTTTTATCTAAATGTTCTTAATTTACTCATAAATATGTCACTACACCACGACTTTAAAATTATGAGGCATATAATTTTGGGTAAACGGATGTGTTACACCTATAACACACAATGTTACAGCTGTAACATTTAATTGCTTATTTCATATTAGTAAGGAAATGTGTATTTAATGTCTGATATATTTTCATAAATGCTGTCCCTTGTATTATATTTGTTCTCAAGAATCTCACAGATATTACAAGACTTTGAAATACACGTGCATTATCTTCGATTTTCAGAGTTACATTGGTAATACCACTTTTTTATTTTTTTAAATGGCATATAAGCACAGCTTGCTTACCAAAAATTATGGTCTATCAATAAAAAAACTAGTAGCTTTTGGGTTTGCATGTTAATACTTGGTCATTCCATGAAAATTGAAAGTTTTGTTGCATCTGTAACACTCCCTGTTCATTTGTTTTGTAGCAAATCAGTACAGCTCGCATCATAAAACCTTTGCTGTATGAAGTGTACTGTTCAGGTTGGTCTGCTTTATATTTTAATGTTAAAACTTCAGTAGAAACTACACATGTTACGCACATAACAATGTGTCACTTTCAGTTGCACAAATGTTACACCTGTAACAATGGAATCACTCTGTGTCACAGGCTTATAAAAATGGCCCCAACATAAATCAATCAGTAGATCAAGATTATCCAGTCACATTAATAAATCTGGGACACAACCGAAGTAAAGGCCAAGCTAAAATAAAGACCAATAGTGCAGCACAGTGGGAAACTAACAGAGTGCAGATCCAAAGATCTGTGGTTTGATACCCAGTCAGTACTATCATTTGTATATTTCTCTTCTTTCACCTCTAGCAAAGTTTGTTACTGTGAAAAATACCCAGTTACATCATGGTTCAGCTAATACACAAAACTATACCCCTCCGATTCACCACCCCCCAAAATAACTGGTTGGGTAAATCAGTTGCAGAAGGCAACGACAGAACTTCAATAAGAGCGTGTATAGTAAGGTATCGTGCTGTTCAAACTTCAGGTTGATGACAGCTTTATCTTTTATGCCAAAATACTAATTCCTGTCCTAAGTTGTTTTCTAATATTCATTCTATAGTGTCTCTTCACAATGACCAAATAAATACCAAAATAACAGGTACAGAGATAAGTGTTGGTGGAGTCAATATGTGACTAAAGTTGCTTAGTAGAGGGAATGCATCAGGACTTGCTAGGATTAAATTTTGTTTTCTGTGGAACATTAAAGGTATGGCCACTTACTAAAGGCTATCTGTGTAAATAACTGAGAGAACACACTGAACAGTTCCCAATTTTTCTCCTTTACTATTCCATCACTTAGTTGTCTCGCATGCCAAAAATCTATTAGTGGGGCCTATATTCTTGTCATTCAAGGGCAGAACATTGCATGTGCTGCCGTAAAGATAAACACTAAATTAGATGATTATGGGTCATTCCATGTCAAGTCACCCAGGCCTTTACACCAACCATATCAGATTTTGATGAAACTTGGTACAATTACTTCTTTTATCATCCTGAAAGCACTTGTAAAATTTTTTTGCTCTATCTCTTATAGTTTTTTTATAAATTTTTGAAGTTTTTAGATTTGGGGTTGTTTCAGCAGTCGGAAATCGTAACTTAAACGTGTCCTCACAACTAAAAAAATTTGTATATTAAAGAATACTCAAGATATCAGTATGAAATTTTGGAATAAGTTTGTGTATTATATCTAAATGTTAAAAAAATTACCATACAGATATATTAAAATCTTCCAAATAAAAAAAATTACAAGTGGTGGTGGCGTTTTTTTTTTTTTTTTTTTTTTTTTTTTTTTTTTTTTTTTTTTTTTTTTTTTTTTTTAGCTAACAGATGTCAGATGTTTAGTTTTACAAAAACTGCAATATCTAGAGTCTCAGACCTGATAAAAAGCACAAATTTGTTTTAAAATACTCTTAATTGTATAGGCTATTAGATAAAAGAAAAATTATGTTGGCTTTTTAACCTGTTTAATAGTTATCTAATTTTTAAAATAATATTAATTATATTTTAAAAATAAAAAGTACCAAGTGACTTAGACACCGAAAATAAGTTTTTGTCTTCTTGGAGTAACAATG
Source organism: Schistocerca piceifrons (assembly GCF_021461385.2). Lineage (NCBI taxonomy): Eukaryota > Metazoa > Arthropoda > Insecta > Orthoptera > Acrididae > Schistocerca > Schistocerca piceifrons. The sequence goes on from NC_060142.1 coordinate 350,149,004, forward strand.
TACGCTTGGATTTTGTTTTGTTACTCCTGTGTTTTGAAGTAAAAAATTATTACAGTGTTAAATAGTGCTTTGATAGTATTTTATTAAGTTTATTCGAACTTTCAGTAAGTACTGTTACTTAGTTTACAGCGATTCTTTTCCAATATCCTATAAAAGTAACCAGAACAGTAATCAGACCAAAAGTGAAATCAGTATGTCAGATATTCAAACCTGTAGCATAGGGTTATTTAAAAAATGTGACTGTTTCCAAACAACCTACACACCTTCAAAAAAGTTACAACCGGTATCTGAATTGAGCGAGGAAGAAAAAGATTTGATCCACTTACGATCTGGAATTAATCTGTGTGAATTTAAGAATGTATGTTCACACCACAGCTACTACTTTTTAAATGCTTTTGAAAAGTATCAAACAACATGTGTAGACCCACTAAAAAAACACACAAAGCCCATCAAAAAATCGCTGAGAAGTGTAGGCTTGGATCTTTCTAAACAATTACTGACAAAAAATATTGGCATAAAACCTGGACAAAAGCTTTGCTCAACATGCCATAACTTTTGTGAGGAAAAATTAAGAGTTGAAGTCAATGAAAGTGAAACAGATGATGAAGTCATGGTTGAATTAGGATCATTGGAATCCAGAAATCAATCCCTAGTACAAACAAACATTGCTCTTGATAATTTAGGTTTAACACCGATAAAGCTTCATGGCTTGTCAGAACAAAGTAAAGGGTCTTATTTTAAAAGGAAGGTTAGCAGTATTGAAAAGACTGCAAAAAAGGCGGTTTCAAAAGCATTAAAATATGATGCACCAAGTTCTGATGATGACGAAGAAGATACAAGTGTGGTTGACAAAGCAAAGGATTTTGATGTAATGATTTCTCTTATGAAAGAGAAGATTTCATCTGTTGGGAGGTCTAGAAAAATCCAGATTCTGACCTTGGCTCCAGATTCTGGGAGTCAAAACAAAGTGATGAAAGAATTTAATGTAAGTGAGTACATGGTGCGACAAGCTAGAAAGCTAAAATCTGGAAAGGGTATTTTGGAAACTCCTGGTCCAAAAAAAGGTAAAACTCTTTCTGAAAATACAGTAAGACTTGTAACAGATTTTTATGAAAAGGATGAAAGTTCCAGAGTGTTACCTGGAACAAAACACAAAGTAAGTATTCAAAAAAATGTGTACATGCAAAAAAGACTCATTTTGTGTAACTTGAGAGAACTCTATTATTCTTTCAAATGGGAGAATCCCGAGGTAGAAGCAGGATTTTCAAAATTTTGTTTCTTAAGACCTAAATGGTGTATCCTTGCTGGTGCTGCAGGCACACACACTGTATCTGTATGCAGTATCCTCCAGAATGTTAAACTATTACTGGATGCTGTGAAAATTGAAGAATCTTATAAAGACCTAATTAAGATGCTTGTGTGCAATACAGAAAACCAAAACTGCATGCTACATCATTGCGACAGCTGTCCTGCAAATACTGCACTAACTGAGTACTTAACTAAAAAACTAAGTGAAGATTATGATTTAGAAGAAGAAATTATAATCCGTCAGTGGGTTAACACAGACAGGGCAAAAATGATCAAACAGTCTATCAGTGTTGAAGACTACATTTCTTTTTTGGTTAGGTCATTGGAAAAGCTCACCCCGCACTCGTTTATAGCAAAATCGCAATCAGCAGCCTTTAAAAGATTGAAAGAAGACCCACCACCCAAAACAGCAATTATTGTGATGGATTTCAGTGAAAATTATTCCTTTGTTATACAAAATGAGATCCAAAGTTACCACTGGAATAGAGGTGGTTGAACTCTACATCCAGTTGGAGTTTTTCTAAGAAATGAGGAAAACAATGTTTTTGTTTCCAACCACTGTTTTATTAGTGATGACAAAGAACATGACACTAGTTTTGTTAACTTCGTACAAAAAGAAATTACAAAGTGGCTGTCATTACATCATACTGACATTGACTCAATTCACTACTTTACAGATGGTTTTGCTGGGCAGTACAAAAATAGAAACAGTTTTAAAAATTTGACTGAACACTTGAGAGACTTTAATTTGAAGGCCCAACACTCTTTTTTTGCAAGTCGTGGGAAGTCAATGTGTGATGGCCTAGGAGGAACTATTAAAAAAATTTTAAGGAAAGCCAGTCTATAGCTTCCAGACGAAGAACAAATAATGACAGCAATCGATGTCTACAAGTTTTGTGAAAAAAAATATTGAAAACATTCATTTTCACTTTATTGACAAAAAAGAAGCTTATTTGCTACAGTTAAAACTAGAAAAATGTTTTTCAGCAACCCGAACCATTCCTGGAACAAGAAGTTTTCATAACTTCAAACCACTTCCAACAAACAACCTTGAAATTAGAAGGACTACAGATAGTGTAAAACCCTCCTTAGTCTTTTCTTTCCATTCTTCTTCTGATTGGGTTCGTGTTGAACCATCCATAAATAGCTATGTGGCTGCAAATTATGATGGTAACTGGTACTTTGGACTGGTAAAAACAATATTCAATGATGAAGAAGATGCAGAAATTCTATTTCTACTTCCTTCAAGACCAGCTGCATCATTTTATTGGCCTGAAAGAGAAGATTCTTGCATAGTGCCTTTGGAGCACATAGTCTGTGTAGTAGACGCACCTCAATCAAGTGGCACTGGAAGAATGTATTACTTCAAAAAAGACTGTATCAAAAGAACTGAAAGCTCTTGGATGAAGTGGAAAAACAGTTTGAATCAGCATTAATGTTTATTAAAAAGACAAAATTACTCAAAAAATTCAATGTTTCAAGCAATCAGTTGGGTTATACATAAGTGTCGTAAGTACGGGTTATACATAAGTGTCGTAAGTACACTATCTTTGAACATAATTCTAATGTAATCTACTATAATTAATAAACATGTTAAAAAGCCATCATTATTTTTGTTTTATCAAGTAGCCTATATGTTTAAGAGTAAAGTAAAACAAATTCGAGCATTCTATCAGGTCTGAGACTCCAGATATTGCAATTCTTATCAAACAAAACATCCGTTAAAAAAAAGAAAAAAAATACAAATATGTTTTTTTCATAGAAAATATTAATATATTTTAATAGTATCATTTTTATCTTCAAATATGTATAATAAATAAACTTGCTGCAAAAATTCGTGATGTTATCTAAAAGAGTTTTTAAGATAAGCAATTTTAAAGTTTTGAATACAAATTAAATTTACCATTTCCGAAGGTTCGGAAAACGCAAAACATAAAAACTTTAAAAATTTATAAAAAAACTATAAGAGATACAGCAAAAAAATTTGCAGGTGTTGTCAGGATGGTATTAGAACCATTTGAGCCAAATTTCATGAAAATCTAAGGCGGTGGGTGTAAAATTTATTTTTTATTGGGTGATTTGATATGGAATGACCCTTATATGAATATGTCCCGCTGGTCATTTATTTTGTTTTTTTAAAAAAGGAAACTCGACTGGGCAGTCATGGGAGATAGTTTTTCAACATCAAGCTATATGGGCCTACTGCAGAACATAAGCAAAATTTTACGGATCAAATATCAAATTCAACTACAGCGCCCTTAACGGTTCGTAACTGACGCTTTGCCTTCAGTGGTCTGCAATCTATTGGTAGAAAAATTGGGTGTTATGGGAATTTGTACGCGGTCGCTACATGGTAAACCAGTACCGTACCAGCAAAAGAACGCAACGATCAACAAAATTGTGGACCGTGGTCGATCTGTTGAAACTTGTAGTATTTCTTCGTAGGTGGAACGACCATACATAGTCTGCTATTGTTTCAAATACTATTTTTGGCAGCCTAATGATTCTGCCCCGTATTACTCGTTTAACGACAAAATCTGAGTGATCAATCTCCACTTAACCTCCCTGTGTAGACAATTCGTTATTACTCTGGTATGAAATTCTGTGGCTCGAAAGACTACAGATTTTGCTGTCAAGGTTAAAAAATTTTGTACAGCGGCACGGGAAATGACTGTTAATATACCGAAGTATTTTTTATGTACCAGTAATGCAGTTTGCTACGTAAACAGTAAACCATTTTTTGCCAAAAGAGTAAATACTTACGTTTCCTTCGTTTGGTTTCGAAGGTTGTTTATGATGTATTTGTACACTACCAGAGGTTCAAAAAATTTTCAGTTTGAGCTAGAAACAGTACAAAATTGTCGAAACGGAAGATTCCCGCCCTGCGCGTTAACTTTCGTTAAAACCCGAGCAAAACAATAGACTATGAAAGAGCCAGAAATATGGCTCAGAGAGATAATCAGCAATCCATACGCCTGGTCTTATTCTTAGGAGTTTTACTTTTTTGTATTCTCTGCCTAGAGCTTTGAGAAACTCCGCAGTAATCTTACTCTGTTTATGTTATCGACTCGGTTATTTGACTTTCTGCTCTACATTGTTTTTTGTTTTAGTTGTTGCCCATGTCGGTAGGAGTCAGCGTTGTATTCAAGGCTATTCAGATGTTGTTGTGGTCTTCAGTTCAGAGACTGGATTGATGCACCCCTCCATGCTACTCTATCCTGTGCAGTGTGCAAGCTTCTTTATCTCCCAGTACCTACTGCAACCTACATCCTTCTGAATCTGCTTAGTGTATTCATCTCTTGGTCTCCCTCTATGATTTTTACCCTGCACACTGCCCTACAATACTAAATTGGTGATCCCTTGTTGCCTCAGAACATGTCCTACCCACCGATCCCTTCTTCTAGTCAAGGTGTGCCACAAATTTCTCTTCTCCCTAATTCTGTTCAATACCTCCTCATTAGTTATGTGATCTACCCATCTAATCAGCATTCTTCGGTAGCACCACATTTCGAAAGCTTCTATTCTCTTCTCGTCCAAACTATTCAGATATAGGCTCATAATTCAAGGCTGTACTTCGCTGAATTCGCTCTTCGTTGTGTATGGGAAGCCAAACGCTGAGACCACAGTGCATGATTCAATGCGAAAACGGAAACATTTACTGCATCACCTCGTTGTTGCGATGAACCTTCCAGGAACTTTGTTCTTGATTTCGTATGGGTACCCATTGTCGTATACGGAAAAAGTTTTTGGATATCAGTTTGCCGCACTGGATGTTATTGTTCGCATTAAATCAATCTTTTGTTTTATATTGTTCACTACTACGTAGCTTTGGCTGTACAGTCATTTTAACCATGCGACCCATCCTAGAACGTTACTAAAGGACTAAGACTGCGTTCACAGTGGCACAGACAACTGTTGTCAGACGCCGTCTACAGAGGTCGCCCGATAACATCGACCGACGTCTTGGTGACAATGCGTCCAATTGGCTTGTGCTATTAACCCTTTCATGTAAATATGTAAACTAAAGAGCTACTGACTGAAAGTTAATGCATCTGTGTTAATTGGAATGTTTGTAAACAATATAACTTACGGTTTCAAACATTTTTGTTTGTACTTCTAAAAAAAAGTACTGGGATATTTTTGTCCCTATGTACCTTAACGGACAAGTGTAGAACACATGAGACATTATATACTGAACTATTTATTACAAAGGCTGTGTATCTGTTGTCTATTTGATGTAAAATTCTGCAAAACAGTTTTTTTGCTTGAAGTAAAGAATAAATTAACACCACACTGCTCACAGGTATTGCAAGTGTGATTTTCAACATGCTTTGATGCACAACGGGCACATCTTTTCATCACATCCGATTTTATCATTCAGTGCTCTGGCTCTGTGGATTATAACGCATTTGTAACCTTCTTCCAAATTTGACAGCTGTCGATAAATTCCTTCCGCTGCCAATTTTGAATATGTTACTTACACATTGCTCACACCAACGTCAATAAGATCAAAGACAATACTAAGATAATACTTAACTTTTGCCTTTCTGTCAGTGTCATAAGCCACTTTCTTCTGATCCTTGGGATCCATCCCTCGCACCGACTGGGGTACTATCATAAAACGACACTCGACGCTATCTCCTCGGAATAATCAGACTGACACCTCTACACATTTGTACGTAGTATGGGGGAAATGAAATTAGTCGGTCAATAAACTGGCTTGTTACCCATCTATTTGAAGATTGTTAGTCCATTGCTACTAAAACTGCATGTACCAACATTTTTATTTCCTTGTCTGGAGGGAATGACTTCTCCACAGGATGTGATATTTTCTGAAGCAAGGTAATATTGCAAAGCTGGAAAGTTAAAAAATTATCTATGCATATCCCAGTCTGGACATAGATTTTGTTAGTTGAAGAACTACTGACTTAACAAGTCCTACTTCAGGACCTATATTTTTTTCTGTCAGTGTATAAATCAAACCCAAATAGATCACACCTGCACCACATTCTGAGAGCCCATTTCATTAGCTTATTTTTATGTACTATCACTTAACATTATGAGCTTTGGACCTGATCATATGCTCATCCATAAACTGAACCCTAGTTGCACTTAGAGAATCCTACAAGGTTTTGTTCAAATGGTCAATAACAGGTACCACTTTGTATGCACGGTATTTCTCTATTGTTTTGATCGGCATAGTTAAAAAAAAATGTTTCGAATATCTTCATATTGTTGTAGTATCATAATCTGAGCTACATAAGAAAAACTTAAATCAGGTTCATTTGCCCAGTAGCTCCCAAATGTAGGTAAAATATGGTAGTCCATTATCGGTTTATACCTAGAAATCCCTTCATTTCACCTTCATTTGTGCCCAAGTTCGTTCTGCATACCGAATGCTTTCAGGAATTAGTATATCATACAACAAGGATTTTAAGCCCATTATCGAAGAAATATCGTCAAATGTCTTCGGTATCTAATAGCTTTTACTGATACTAAACTAAGGCATTTTTCAAAATTCATGATTCGCATATCACTGAACTGTCCTGGTTGATAAGTTCAGGTCCACTTAAATTCTGGTAAGCCTGGAATGCATTTCGATACCTCAGCTCTTTTTCTGTCTTCTTTTGCTAGGTGAACTACACATTTCTTTTTCAGGATTTTCTGTAATAATATGCTCACTCCCATTTTCCACATCTCCTCATCTAGTAACAGATTATGTTTGTCATCAGTACTGCAAGCCTCCAAAATCTGCATAACACTTTTATCAGTGATGAAAAATTCTTTTTCCCTGGAGGATATGACCTAAAAGAAAATTTGAAAATTTACTAGTACAATCTTTTTTCGCTCATATAAATAAAAAGGTACATAAACATTTCCAACCTAAGTTAAAATACATTCCACTCAGTTTGTTTACGCAATAGTAATGATTTCATGGTATAACAAGATAATTGAAACGCAAGCACACAAGCTACCATTGTGCTACACTGGGACGACTATGTCCCGTGGAATAAAAATAAAAACTTTCAGTGATTCACTGCAGTTATTTCCTGAACAAATGGTCCAAAGTAAAAGAGAAACTTACCAGGATATTGTTTCAAGCCTTGAATGTAAGGTAGAGATCATGAAACACACACTATAAGTGACTAAATGTGTAAGTACATTTGAAGCAAAAATAACCAACAATTACCAACAATTGTTGGAAGATACAGTAATCGTTTTCACAAAAAAAGTACAGAAGTAAAGGAAAACAAATATCACTGCTTTAACCAGAGCACCTGCAAAGCATCCTCTGTCATTGCAATTCAATTATTAATAGATTTATAAATGGGACAAATGCGCCCCAAGTAGCTGCAAGGGTTAAAAAGGTGCCCAATGCATATGAATGAGCTACACCTGTGTCGAAAGGAAATTGGCGGCTACTGTATACTCTCTATCCTCAGTTATTGGAATTATCAGAAAAGTTATGTGAATACATGATATGTGGAGAGAAACGTTCTGTTACATACTTAAGATGAAGCGTAGCGACTTTGAAAAGCAAGATTTAAAACACCGTTTTGCTGAATTTATTGGAAGTTGCATAAACATACATAAGTTAACCTTCAGTGACTCTCATTCAGCATACTTGTGAAATACAAACATAAAATTTAAAAGCAGATACTCTGAACACCTAAGGCATTGAAAAGTTCAAAAACATTCACCAGATTTGCAAACCACTTCGCCTAACAGAATCGCTACCCTACTGGCATAAAAACGCCAGTAAACAGTAATAATAATTTGAAGACAGTTAATATCCATCTACCACAACCCAAAAAAGATTCACTGCAGTAGCACAAGATAACCAGCCTTCTCAAAGGAAGAAGGAGCACACTTGTGGTTTGCAGTAAACCTGCAGTTTCATTTCATAGACTCCAAACTGAACTCAACTAGCTTACTGCCCACCGCATTGCTCACGTAGACTGTACGACTTGCAGAGATTTCTTGTTTTATTTAATAGAATTTTTATGTTGTTCCCAAACTACAACACCTTCTAAGCTTTTCAAGCTAATCAAGGGCATATAAGCATGGCCTTTTCTGAATGTGCTTCTGACCAAACAGTGATTCTGTTAGCTGGGCTCCAAAGTTTTTTTGTTAATCATGCTTTATGCGATCTTGTGGTGATATTTCCGTAGCAAAATTCATCCCCTAACATATATTTCTTTATATCTAACCGAGGAGGGGAACACTAATTTTCATAAATTAAGCTTTAAAATTTTTTTCACTGTAACGGAATTTACTTAGAAATTTTCATCCCCTATTGGGGTAGAATTTCCAGAAACACTTCTATTCGAGAAGTCAAATACCAATTGTCATAGATGTAACGTTAAAATTCTTTAGTAGTTTTTCAGTAATCATTAATTTAAAAAAAAAAAAAAAAAACTTTCACCTACTATTTTAGCCCCTTTGCTGCTGAGTTTCCAAAAATGCTGAAACGCGTATTTTTTATTTTCTGACTGAGAAACGAGACACCGGTTTTTGTAGTTCTAGCTTCAAAATTCCCTTGATAGTGACATACTTTCAAAAAGCCTTTCACCCCTACTTCACCCACTTCGGATTGGAATTTCGGAAAATCCCTTCTTAAACGATACCTACAAGTGTAAGATCCACACCCTCTCCAAACTTACAGTTTCTATCCTTAGCTGTTTGGGCTGGGCAATGAACCCTAAAGTCCGGCCAAACCACGCTTTGCTTCTCAATTTGTGTGACTGAGACAAACACCTGTTGATTGCAACGGAAATAAATGGATTTAACAGGTTATACCAGGTGGTTATAAAGTGCAGCTACTCAACGGAGGTCGAGTGTGAGCTGCGAAACTTGATAGACAAGCTAATGAGGAACTGATTTGCGCTGGAAAAGTATTAATTCCAATTTTGGTCACCAGGTGCAAATCTTGCGCTGTACACTGTATGGCAACCATGCTGTCGTTTGACAAGTCATAACGTGAGTGAACCATATGGATATCGAGAAGAGACACAGTACGCTGTTAATGGAATTGTTTTGTGTGAATGGCAGCAATTACAGTGGTGCATTGAGAGTACCGCTGACTGAAGGTCTTAGGAGAGACCCGATGTCATTAAATGGTTTAAAGGAAATGATAATGGAATTCGAAAACAAGGGTGAGCTTGGTGTAGCATCTGGAAGAGGTAGGCGGCCTATCCTGATGGAAGTTATTGACGAGGTTGCAGTTGCTGTAACCATACAGCATGTGTCCCGGATAGTGCTAGTGCTCGTGCATGTCACGAGAATTGTTCATCCCATGGTCAACAGCACGAGACGTTTTGCGGTCTTATGTTACACTGGTACCTGTACAAGATCCAGATAGTGCAGTAACTTTTTTTTTTTGCACGAATCGACGTTGATGGCGTGCGGCCGGATAATATTCTACGGACAGACGAGGCACATTTACACTACAGGGTGCAGTGAATACACAGAACTGTCGAATTTCTGGTACTGGTAAACTTTGCGTTGCGCACGAAGAGCCACTGCACTCGCCTCATCGAGACCTTCTTGTACAGCATGTGATTCTTGCTTTGGAAGAGCGCAACAATTTGGAAACCACTGTTTTCATGCAAGATGGGGGAACATCTCATGTCGCTCGCCCAGTAAAAGATCTGCTTACTACAACCTTCCACGAACTTTCTAGAGGTTTTCCATATGCATGGCTTGCAGGATCACCTGATCTGAAACCATGTGACTTTTGGATCGGGAGATGTCTAAAAGAACCCATTTACCAGGGTCCCGTTCGGTCCGTACCTGATCTTAAGGACAGTATACAGGAACATGTTGCTTAGATTCCGCTGGAGCAACCTTTGATTACGTCATTTTCGCATTCAGTATCTCGCCGACGTCTGCGATGGTCGTATTGAACAAACTGTGGAAGCAGCAGTTAATAATAAAATCAACATTACGCCTATTACACTACTTTGACCTTTCACGCCCATGTTCCATTTCTAATCCGATACGTTTGGAAATACTTCTATACGCCATTCTTGCATTCACAGCGCCAGATATGCACTCAGTGGCTAAAACTAGAACTATATTTTTTGCAGCATAAATTGGTTCTGCATTGACGTATTAGAATATCTACCAAGTTTCGGTGACATGCGATACTTACAGACCACACCCAACCACTGTGAGTAGCTGCATTTTAATTATAGTTACATGGTATTAGTTCAAATGTTTGTGAAATCTTATGGGACTTAACTGCTAAGGTCATCAGTCCCTAAGCTTACACACTACTTAACCTAAATTATCCTAGGGACAAACACACACACCCATGCCCGAGAGAGGACTCGAACCTCCGCCGGGATCAGCTGCACAGTTGTACGTATTAGTGAACAATATAAACGGATGGCTTAATCCCAATGATAGCAGTTAGTGCGTCAAACTGCTACTATTCAAGACATTTATCGTGAATATGGGCCTAATTCCAACTAAAAATAACTGAAACTGAAGTTGTTGATACAGACCTAACAGGAGTGTCCCTGGTAGAACACTGCACTCTTTTTTCTTAGTGAGAATCAGTTTCTATGTTGAGCCTCGTGTATAAGATATTGTGAACCTTCGTTCAAAAGTGGTTATTCGTGCGCAATCTTCACTTATACCCGCCGTTTATTGCGTGCCTCCATTTTGAGAGAGCAAAACATGCTCAAGTTTCCAAAATGATACAACTGAAATATTTCTCAGCACCTGCCACCATTTCCGTAGACGCGTTCATACAACGATCGCACGAGCAATAAGCGCAATGGAGCGGGCTCCCTGTCTGGAACCATTTGCGAATACAGTGCAACACACCTAAAAACTTCGTATGCATATTACCGGTATAAATATACTGAAAGTAACTTTGTCAAACAACGACATCACTTTACGGACTCTGTTAAGGGAACTTCCTTAGAAAGCAAATTCTGAATTGCTGAAAAAGTTTGAAGGAAGGCGGAAATGTAATGGATAAGTGGTAGCGTAGCACACCTGCCCAGTATCATTTGTCGTGTAGTCTGCAATTTATTTTGCCGTTCACCGTAAAACCAAAAGCAGCTCAGGTTCCAAGTACGTTCTTGGCTTTTGTATTTATTATATTCCCTATTTAGATTCATCCAATTTCTTTCTTTTTGTTCTCATTTTATTATAAATCGAATGTTTTAAGACCCGACATTATTAGTTTCTTTTGACGAAGCTGCGTCAATTGCCCTTCTCATTTGAAGTCAATAGAAACTGGAACGCTCATATTATACTGTAGTAATTGTGGTGCGAAAGGCTTGCGGAATGAAGCAGGATGCCAGTGATTGAGGTAAATACGAATTTAGGCTAGGCGCGCACTGGCGATTTTCCGTCGTGCGATTTATTTGTCGCAAGAATGAAACACAGTGGCTCGAATAGGAGCGCGCGCACGTGCGACAAAAAAGTAGCGGCGATTTAAAAGACGCAACCGGCCCTATTTCACGCGCGACGCGATTGTCGCAGGTGTGGAATGATTCACAGGCACTGGCATGGGCCCGCGCGCACTAGCGACGCGACTTCTCAGTCAGTCGCTCTCGCTCTGTGTTGCATACACACAATTTCAGTGCGCCAACAGTATGTCTGATAACGGGAGTTGCGCTACAGATGACATTGGAAGTTGTGTTGTCGATTCAGAAAGACTCATTGCAGAAGTAGAAAAGCGACCAGCTCTCTACAACAGAAAATTAAAAGAATACAGTGATCGCAATTTGAAAGAGGAAGTATGGGGAGAAGTATGCTGCAGCCTAATTCGGAACTGGACTGAACTGCCTGGACCAGAAGACTAACAAAGGTATTTCATGATTCACTTATTTTATTCAGTCATGTAGACATCACAGTTACAACAATTTAATTTTTTTCATATTGCCAAGATACTGATCCTTGTAGAGTCACAAAGTAGTTTGCAAAATAATCCCTTATCTGCATACCACACGCATCAGCTCTTATTCCTACAGGCTCACAGCCTTTCAGAAGGCATTCATACGATTCGTCCTCAGTTCGTACACCATCATTTCGTCTTACGAAATTATGCAGAATACAACATGCTTTTATGATTATGTCTGAAAAACCAACATCCACAGCTATACGTCGATGAAATATTCTCCATTTGTTAGCCAAAATTTCCAAAGTACATTCCACAATTCTACGAGCACGACAATGTCTATAATTAAAAACACGCTGTTTCGTTGTCAAGTTTTTCTTCGAGTACGGCTGCAGAATCTGTCTAGACAGTGCAAATGCTTCATCTCCTACAAAATTAAAAGTTTGAGGCTCTCCTTCCTCATCATGTGGTAATTTTTGAGGGTTTGGAATGTTTAACTGATTAGATTTCAGTTTTTGATAGAAGTTGGATTTCTTGAACACATTAGAATCCCCATTGGCTCCGTACGAGCCCACGCCTATCACACTGAAACAACAGTCACCGTCCACTACGGCCAAAAGTATTGTCGAAAAATAATTCTTGTAATTATAAAACTTTGAGCCACTGTCAGCAAGCTTCTTCAGTCTCACATGTTTCCCGTCGACAGCACCAATGCAATTTGGAAAGTCAGTTCTGTCTAAAAACTGTTTGGCAATAATCTCCCAATCATCTTCAGTTTTTTCTGCCATATGAATAGGCTGTAGACATTGCCACAACTGCTCGCATGTATCCCTTAACAATTTCTCTGATTGTAGTGGCTCCTAGTAGCTATTCGTAGTGCAATGAGCGAAAGCTATTTCCAGTTGCAAGGTATCTGGAAGAAATAATACTCAGTAACAGCATTAATATTTATTCATAGAAGTATTAAGGTAAATACTTACAATAAATTATATTCAGTGATAATTTCATTTATGACACGTAAAGAAATTCCAAGGAAGTGGAAAAATCTGAAGGACTGCTTCGCAAGAGAACTAGCATCACAGAAAAAATCTTCGTCTGGCGAGGCTGCAAGAAAACGGAGGAAATATCTATACTTCGATGCAATGTTATTTCTGCTCCCTCAAATGGAAGACAGACCGACCACCAGCAACATCGAAATTATGCCCAGTAGCACAGGAAACAAGGAAGTAGGTTCTCCCCCCAATTTGTATTCACAAAACAACAACGATACTGTACAGAGCACAAAAGTACGACATACTACGAAAAGAGGAGCCAAGAAGGTTACGTCCTACGAGGAATCTCTATTAAATATATTAAAAGACAGACAAAAAGAAGAAGTTAACGAGGATAAGAATTTTATATTAATGCTTGTCCCCATGCTGGCAAGGTTAAACGAAGAACAGAAACATTACGCGAAAATAGAAATACTGAATGTGATGAGGAATGCCAGATATTATCACCTTTCACCGATTTTTCCACAGCATCCGAACATGTGTTATGACACAACTCAAGCGACTTATAACACCACTCAAGAAACTTATTCTCCACCATCTTCATCCGTTCAACTGTATTCTTCAAATGTCCTAAATGAAACGGAACCTCCACAAAATTTGTTCGTGTGCTCCTCTGCTGACAAACGCAACGAGACCACAGAAACCTCTATGTGCAACATGGTTTTGCAGTTTTCTCATGAAACAAGTTCGTCAGTTTCGACTTGCAGTAGTGATTTTCTTGATGTTCCTGATCAGTAATGTAAAATGGCAACAACAATTGTTGAATGAAATGATTCTCTTGATGTATCTAATCAATAATGTAAAAGGGCAATAAAAACTGTTGAATGACATAATGTGTGCTTACCTCAAAGTCACTGATAAGCGCTCCTCAGGTGGTATACACTTCCTCCATGTCGTATCTTGTTTTGTTATATTCGGTCCTACTGTCTGAAGCACTGTATCAAAACTATTCTTACTCATTCGATAGTATTGAAAGAATTTATTTGGGTGCTTTTGCAACTCTTAGTGTAATTTGTAAAACTGCCCTTTCACTAGTCTTTGACTTATAATCGGATGCACCCAGTAACGACATTTGCGCTGTTTGGTCGCTCTTCTTCGTAGTAAAAGCGCCACCAAACAAGCTGTTTCGATGAAATCCATGCTGGTACTGAGAGTAGTTGCGATTTTCCTGCCGCTGTGTGCGCACCACAATGTACTTCCGCGACAGCGATTGTTAAGTCGCGCCGACTGAAAAATCGCCTGTGCGCGCCTAGCCTTATTGCTGGAAACGGACTGTGCAGGAAAATCGCGTGCCATAATGCAGCTGTTCACAGTGAACTGAGGACGGCCAGAATGACTTAAGATATTCCTTCCTGCAGGAGAACTAATTTCGTTGCCAAAGCGTCTTATTTGTGTAATATTTCGCTTCGCCGATGGTGAGGTCTCCACAGAGTCCTCCCTCGCAGTGCGTAGCGCTGGCGGGAGAAAAGGGCGACGAAGGCAGCCAACCGCTCGCGAGGTCTTCGTGCAGTTGCGCATGCGAGTCCTTAGTGGCAAACACAGGCTGGAAGTTGTCGCATACGGCCGTTGCGAGATTTCTGTTCCGTGTCGAAGTTAATCGAATTGAAGCGGCGGAAGGATTGCTTGTGGGGGAGGTGGAGGTAGGAATGGCGGTTATCGCTCAAGCAGCTAGTTTTCCGTTATATTGCTTTTCTTTTTTTTTTCGTCAATCTAACGGGACTGTTAAAACCGGTCAAAATTACTGGTTTCTAAATTATCCAATTTTCGGTTTTTTATTCGTATTATTTCCTGCAATAAACGCAGAAGTCGAACAAGATTGAAAAGTTATCACACTGTTAGTTTCAAGATACATACAATCAAAATATTAAACAGGCAAATAAAAGAAAACTTAATCCATCCACATTCGCTCTTTTCTCAAAAAGTGATAAGTGGTTGACTACTACAAAAAAAGTCACCATACTCGGCTGATTATAATTTTTGAAACTTTGCTCAAAAATCGTGTTGAAATAGGGGATCATACCACTATTTGGACATAACGAATAGTCTTTTCTAACGGATGAAAACCGAGGCTAAAGAACGCTGTTTTTCATGTTAATTTGTCCATTTTCAAGGGCTACAAGCGGATAAAGGTATGTTATGTAGACACAGCCAGCAGATCAGCTGCTATCTGTTTTTATTGTAAACTAGGAGTGAACTGTTAAGTTTTAACTTTTCTCCTTACATTATTTTGCAAGTTTGTAGTGCCTACTCCCGTTTTTAATCTTTAAAAGCAAATGGAGCATTGTACTTCATCGATACCGCACTTCATATAATACTTTCAGACTAGGAATGGCGCTACTGTGCAATACAACTTATGTCTGGCGGCGACAGTGAGAAGCTACTGTATACACCAGGAGGGGCAAGTCTTACACGCTGCAGGTGGACGCGTACCATCTAACAGGCCACGCCGTATGGTAACAAGTACATTATTGGCTCAACAATGCTGTACCAGTTCTGATGCCATGTGTTTGTTGCTCGTTTCCGCCGGCATTGTTATTAAAATAACACTGATCGCTTTTCCTGTTTTCTATAATAACGCAATATTTCAAAGCAATGCAAATTTTACGAATAAAAATCACCAGTTCTTTAAAAAAAACTTTGTTTGAAAACGAAGAATTTTAGCACTGATGCAGTGGCTAACTGATACGTCAGTATTTTTATCCGGTTATTGGTAAAAAAAGTTAAAACATCTATTATAACCGAGACTTAATAAAAGGAAGTCTTCTGGTCCAGACTGTATACCAATCAGGTTCCTTTCGGAGTATGCTGATGCGTTAGCTCCATACTAAACAATCTTATACAACCGTTCGCTCGACGAAAGATCCGTACCCAAAGACTGGAAAGTTGCACAGCTCACACCAATATTCGAGAAAGGTAGTAGGAGTAATCCACTAAATTACAGGCCCATATCGTTAACGTCGATATGCAGCAGGATTTTGGAACATTTATTGTGTTCGCACATTATTAATTACCACGAAGAAAACGGTCTACTGACACATAGTGAACATGGGTTTAGAAAACATCGTTCCTGTGAAACACAACTAGCTCTTTATTCATATGAAGTGATGAGTGCTATTGACAAGGGATTTCAGATCGATTCCGTATTTCTGGATTTCCGGAAGGCTCTTGACACTGTACCACACAAGCGACTCGTAGTGAAATTGCGTGCTTACGGAATATCGTCTCAGTTATGTGACTGGATTTGTGATTTCCTGTCAGAGAGGTCA
The DNA here is from genome assembly GCF_021461385.2 of Schistocerca piceifrons. NCBI lineage: Eukaryota > Metazoa > Arthropoda > Insecta > Orthoptera > Acrididae > Schistocerca > Schistocerca piceifrons. Next base: position 350,165,488 of record NC_060142.1, read on the forward strand.
CAGTTCGTAGTAATTGACGGAAAGTCATCGAGTAAAACAGAAGTGATTTCTGGCGCTCTCCAAGGTAGTGTTATACGCCCTTTGCTGTTGCTTATCTATATAAACGGTTTGGGAAACTATCTGAGCAGCCGTCTTCGGTTGTTTGCAGTTGACGCTGTCGTTTATCGACTAATAAAGTCATCAGAAGACCAAAACAAACTGCAAAACGATTTAGAAAAGATAACTGAATGGTGCGAAAAGTGGCAGTTGACTCTAAATAACGAAAAGTATGAGGTCATCCACGTGAGTGCTAAAAGGAACTCGTTAAACTTAGGTTACACGATAAATCAGTCTAATCTAAAAACCGTAAATTCAACTAAATATCTAGGTATTATAGCTGCGAACAAAAATGGGAAGGAACACATAGAAAATGTTGTGGGGAAGGCTAACGAAAGACTGCGTTTTATTGGCAGGACACTGAGAAAATTTAACAGACCTACTAGGGAGACTGCCTACACTACGCTTGTCCGTCCTCTCTTACAACATTGCTGCGCGGTGTGGGATCCTTACCAGACAGGATTGACGGGGTACATCGAAGAAGTTCAAAGAAAGGCAGCAAGTTTTGTATTATCACGAAATATAGGAGAGAGTCTCACAGAAATGATACAGGATTTGGGCTGGAAATCATTAAAAGAAAGGCGTTCTTCGTTGCGATGGAATCTTCTCACGAAATTCCAATCACCAACATTCTCCCACGAATGCGAAAATATTTTGTTGACACCGATCTACATAGGGAGGAACGATCACCACGATAAAATAAGGGAAATCAGAGCTCATACGGAAAGATATAGGTATTCATTCTTTCCGGGCGCTATGCGAGATTGGAATAATATATAGTTGTGAAGGTGGTTCGATGAACCATCTGCCAGGCACTTAAATGTGATTTGCAGAGTATCCATGTAGATGTAGATGTAGAAATAAATACCGATTATTCAGAACTAAAATACCGGTATCGCTTTCAACCGGTCAGTTTCTAGAATCCTTAGGTGGAGGGGCAGGAGCATTCTCACCTCACCCTCCCCGCCCCGTGTTTTGTCTTCTGTCTGGGCAGTGTTGGCATCATCTGCGCCGGGTGTCCCTCGTAGAATCCAGATTGGTTAGAGACGATGCGGGGAGGTGGTAGGCGTGGCGTGGAGTTGTACACTCTGCCGGCGGGTGCTGTCTCGTTCGCGCCGGCAATTTGCAGAAGGTGATGATGATGCCGCTACAACTGTCTTACATAGGATTTCATAGCATCCAGTTCCCTATCTAACCAAATAATTTCTTCAATTTTAAACTATCTTTGTGAAGCCTGATCCTCTCCTTTTTTTCCTTCTTCATAAGCCCTCTTCCCCGTTTGTAGTTTCGGGCTCTAAGGACCGACGATCGCCAGATAGTTGTAGGCGGATGTCATACGTAAGGTTTGATGCGTGTTGTACTGAATGGTCCCCTCCAACGCTGCATGTAAATGTGCTGGCGGACTGCCAGTTATGCCGGGTACCGACTCTCCCCCGCTGCTTTGCCTGCGGACTCCTTGTGTTCGATTAGGGAAGAGATGAAATCGGCGGAGAAAATCCTCACCCATGATTGGTTCGCAAATTCTGCTACCACAAACTGTCATGTAAATTTCTCGTGCAAACCAAGGCCCCCAGTGTGTGTGACCGTTCCAAACAGCTTGATTTGAGTGACGTTTGTGGCACGCAGTTGGATGATAGACATCGTACGTTCCGCTTGAAGCTGTTCCTCGGGAACGGTACTCCCTTCTGAGCCAATGTCTATCACGCAGCTTTGGTTTGCTGCGTTGTCTAACACATACAGTCTACCACCGTCACTTGTAGATGGAGTAGAACTAGTTTTAAGCGGTAGGCGGCACTACTGTGCGTTTCTATCCGGATCGTGTCTTGCGTTTTGGTGGTTGCACGGCGTGAAATAGTTCCTTGACCGTTCTCTGAAACACAGGTGAAACAAACACAGCCACTACCGCGCCACATCGCTGCCGCGACGTACTCTTATATTATTGCCGGTCATGGGTGTGGCAGTCATAGCTGGCCGAACGCCGCCGCTACCGGGAGCCCGTTCGTAACATCACCCTCGTCTGTGTATGTGGCTGTTCGGTTCATGGCGTTTCCTCGTGTCGTGCCATTGTTGAACATCATGTCTGTGTGTTGTCATTGCTACGGACTGCGAAAAGTTTATCAGTCAGAAATAATCTGTTCTCCTTCGTACTGTATTCATGCCAAATCGTCGCCGATTATATGTCAGGCGGTAATTTAACCAATCAAGCGTCCAAAGCGTGGTGTCTGGCGTGTTAATTAGGTTGATCGATTGACAGTTGGGACTATCTTCCCTCATAAATTACTTGTCGTATCTGTTGCTCTGGCGCTAGGCGAGTCGGTGGAGCAGCGCTGCCTTTGCAGTGTCGAATTTGCCTTCGGCTGGGATTGCTTGGATGACGTCACTAATTATGTGAACACAATCCCCTACGTTGCTTAGTAGGGGCACAAACGTGGAAGTACCATTAGCGATTCCAGAGCTGTGTAGTACGAATTCGATGACAGTGAAATCGGTAGTTTAAGACGAGAATCCGGCCATATATGCGCTCCACAGATGTCCTGTTGGGGATGTGCTGGAACGGTTGATCTGAGGTCGCTGACGAACGAAATACCATGGACCGTGAGCATCACGGGCGGAAAACGCAGCCGGATGGGCCCCGCAGCGGGTTACGAACTGATTCGTCTGGATCATTCCCGATGCGGATGGACCGATAAAAACACACGAAGTGTTGTTGTACAGTCGTGAATTAGTTTAGTTGTTAGAATGCTGTCTTTTTTATGTGGGGTAAGATTTGCCTCGACACCGAAATCACCGTAGAGGTGGAAATGCGCTGCACGATGTTCTTGCACACGTTCACCATTGTTGCTGTCGAGGGCAAGACACGTGTCACTTTCATGTTCCACACCAAATATAGTCTGCTCAGGTTGGAAGAGAACATTATGCGAGTCGCTCTTTAAAGTCACCATTCTGTCCAAATCGCTCGAAAAGACGGCGATCGTGGATCGGCTCCATTATCGAAACTATGTTAAAAAGTACCCTTGTTATATCGAAATAGAAGCTGATCTCAAAATATTTAGGTTTTCAAAATAAAGGTCACGATATGTCATGGAGGAAGAAATCCACTGCGCCAAATCACTATAGTGCAGTTAAGTCGGTTTATAAAAGGCTACGAATTTCGAACAACCAGCAGGTTGTATTTCTTTGAATGTACGGATGAATTCAGAAGTTTCTTTGTTTTCTTATTATGTAGGAATCAATCTCACTCTGATCTCGAGTCTGTGCTCGACATGCCAAGTGTAGCCAAAAGAGGGTGCGACAAAAAATACTCGCTCTCCTCTATGCTCGCACACGGCAACTGCAGGTTCTCGTTTCAGAGTTGCTCCGTGTGCGGAACTGCGTTATCAGCTAGCTGGCAACTAGTTACCGATGTAGATCGCCTACCCGTTGCGTTCTTTTTCAGTCGCTGCGTGTGCGGACGGTTTTACACTTCGCTGACTCATCTACAACAGCTTGGCGACGTACAGACAGACACTTACACTTTTCTTTGTGGAAAATTGAATACCTTTGGATAGATTAGCCCCAAATTCCGCAGATCTAACTTTTTTTCCTTGAATTTATTCAAATGCGGTAGCCCTGTTATGGGAATAATGAAGTTTCGTAGTGTTAAACGCTCGCAAAAAAATATGTTATGCGAATATTTGTCTGAAATGAACTTTATTGTTAAGAAAATGTTTGCTATTGCTCCTCGCGAAACATGAGGTAATGTCGGAAATTCATTGTTTTTAACCTCGTTCCGAAAATTTTTCGGATGCTTCCTTAACGCTCATATAGACAAATCGTCGCGTTCAAAAAATGGTTCAAATGGCTCTGCGCACTGTGGGACTTACGCATCTGATGTCACCAGTCCCCTAGGCTTAGAACTACTTAAACCTAGCTAACCTAAGGACAGCACACACATCCATCCCCGAGGCAGGATTCGAACCTGCGACCGTAGCAGTATCGCGGTTCTGGACTGAAACGCCTAGAATCGCTCGGCTACAGCGGCCGGCGTTTCAACGAACGTCAGATCCATAAAAGAAGCATAGAGGCCCTAGAAAAGCTTTCACCACGGAAGAAGAGCCCTGGTAAATGTACACTTACAGATGAAATTGTTTGTAAAGATCCAGATACAGCCAGTTCACAGAATTCCGTAGCGCCATTACAGAGGAGAAATGCTCATCTGAAAGATATGTGCATGAATTTCCGAGCACGTCATAAAGATCTAAGAAATCAGTTGCCGTGCCTCGTGATATTGAGTATTGAGCAACATTTTTTCATCCAACCAAATCATAAGTCTGTTGCATGGGTCAAAACGGGTTCCGATGGTTCGAAGACGACTTTTACAAATCGATTATTTTGTGCACCATTTCCCATGAAAGTTACAATATTTTCAGGGAAAAACTCGATATTCCCTGTCTGCAGTGTCAACCTTGTGTTCTTGGATAAACCGCAATTCCAGTTACCAGCCAGGTATTTTGGAAGATATTTTAGTTAGATTAGCTAATTCAAATGGTTTCTACAAATAAGCGGTGTCCACCTATTAGTTGAAGTTCTTTTAAACTTGTGATGAATACAAGATGAAAGTAAGCAGGCCTTGTTTACTGGCTGAAACTTTTTTCAGAGCCGGATTATAAAAATGCAAGCTTATTTCGAACATTTTCTACGACAAAAAGCAAAAAAAAAAAAGGTTCAAATGGCTGTGAGCACTATGGGACTTAACATCTGAGGTCATCAGCCCCTAGAACTTAGAACTACTTAAACCTAACTAACCTAAGGACATCACACACATCCATGCCCGAGGCTGGATTCGAACCTGCGACCGTAGCGGTCGCGCGGTTCCAGACTGAAGCGCCTAGAACCGCTCGGCCACTGCGGCCGGCTATGACAAAAAACAACAAAAACAGACTATACTTGGGGCTTTTATTATTTATGTACCGATTCGAGAGACGCATGAATAAAAAAAAAAGAAACACCCCACTGTCTGTTTAAAAGCTGGACAAGTTACATAATGTAGCAATAACATTCTAGCAATACCAGAATAGCAGTTTGCATTTCATTATATCAGTTGAAGCTAAAACATAGCCCATATAAATCGCTTAAATGAGCGGCTGACATGTTACAGCGCTGTTCCCCAGGCAGACACTCTTCCGTGGTGATGTCACGGCGCCGCCAGTAGCAGCACACAACGATTTCCGCCCAAACTTATTTTTATACGGACTTTTGATGCAGCATGGAACGCGCTTAGCTAGGACATTATTGAGTCGAGCGTCATTGTGAAGACCTTGCGGGGCACTACTAGGGCCCAAGTGAGAAAGTAAAAATGTTCGCTGGAATATAAGTAAAAATCGGCATTAAATTGAAAATTACAAAATAATGAAATGTGTCGTGTTATGTGACTGTAAATAAGCTCTAAATAAGAGAAAACGAAAGTCAGAGGGAAGCTCACATCGAAAAGAATCCAAAAAGCCTTAAGCGTCCAGTGCCGAGCGAATGCGACAGCTCCACAGCGTCGAAAAGGAAATGAAAGAACTTCACCAAGCGTTTACGTAGCTGGCCCATCGGACGTACAGAGGCCATTGACAGTCAAAATTTGTAATTTATTTGTTCTGTAACCCTTAAAAACTCTGTGTAACTACTGTATTAAAGAGATCAATAATGAAATCACAGATTAATGCGTAAAACGTGTTATTATTTTATTCCGACATTTTCACGAAAAATTTTCGGAGCAGATCCGTACTGCGCACACAGAACTTTTTTTTTTATTTTTTTTTATACAAGGCGTATGGCCGCCATCCCATTACTTTGATTACTGTTCGACGTCTGGCGTGATAGGTTGGACACGTGTTTCATGCACAATAATAAACTGGTACGCAAAGTTATTTAGGTTCGTTTCAAAACGGGCCAAACACAGATGAGAAATCCTTTCTGGCATTTGGTTTGTTGTCAACGTTGACCAAATGCGACACTCACTTGTACAAAGCTTTCCTATAGTTAATTACACGAATGGAAAACCGTACTTGCTTTGATGGGTTGCCGCTTCAGGTATTTCATATATCTTAAATCGCTGAAGGAGGAATACTCACTTCGTTCGCGGTATTTCAGTAAACGTCGGGACAACAACTTAATTTGAAGACCTTTCTTGCATGCCTCGTGCATGCTCTCCCCACCCTCACCTCAACAAAACGACGCCTGCATATCGTTTCTCGCCACTGAAGCATGCCGAAGACAGTAATATCTGTAGATGTACTCAACTGTTTCGAAATGCAGGGCTGCTTTTCGATTAGCCCTTCAGCCTCTGAAACGACTTTAAGGACTAGATACAAATTATGACTCAGATCTTTTTTCCACACTATCGGCCAAAATACTTTCCCTCTATAGATTCAGTTAACGGATGTTCGAGGTTGATGCTTGACCAGGGTAAAAGAGGTAAATGATTCTCAGATCTTAACCTCAGAATGATTCCCAGAACACTCTTGGACCCACTTAACACAGCGAAAGACTTGGCTTGACTGATGCATTTTACTAATTCTTCCGCTTTGCCTCTCCCCTTTTAGCTCTCGTATTTCTTATCTTTTCTTAACTCCAAAAAGGGTGTTGCCTTCCAAAAATTAATGGAATTCCGGAGACCGTCTTAATCACTCATGTAGGCCTCTGATACGAATAATCTGTATTTGCCCCGATATCTGAATGCAGCGACAGCCCTGATGAAAGAAAAACAACAAAAATTTCAGCCTTTTTTCTTTGTTTTTAAAGTTCCTCCGAAACTAAGCATTTAATCGAAAAACCTAAGGTTACCAAAAATGTAGAGGATTGAATTTTGCATCGACTGAGTATCAAAACTTTCTGTATGATTAAATTTTCCTACAGAGAAGTTATGTCAGAAAAATGGAAATTTTTCACAGTTTACGAAAAACACTCGTTTCGTCGCTATAAAGCGTACATCATCTGAGAATTGGCAAACTTGACTCAAAAATTGATAGTAGAAAAGTTGTAGAGCGTTAACCTGCGTTTTGAAAATATCTAGGAAAGTGATAAAAAACCCTAGCTTGTAAGTAAATATGTAAGGTGTCAGGCAAATCCAACACCTTCCATGAAAACCCTGACATGATAAGCAAATCCAGTAGTATGTCACATAACTCCGAATAAATCGTGACATTAAATTAACCAAAGTAATACGAGTAACGAGTGAGCAAATGGAATACCACAGACTAACACAAGAATGCCTAAATGCATGTCATACCTTCCCACCGCGAGACAGACGCAGTTCCGAGGGGAGAAACGAGAACAGAAGCCGAGAGCAGAACCGTGTTAAGCTAGAAGGCCCTACGATAAGGTACGGACACCCACGTCGCCAGCTAATCGCTAGGACCACCCCCCAGCCCATGTTAAAAGATAGAGCCCTCCAGAAGAACAGTATAGATCTTACGATAACACAAAAAGGGCCACCCCAACAGCAAGTTTTAGCGTGAAATTTTTTCGCGTCTCTGTTATGTCAGGACCACCCCCCAGCCCATGTTAAAAGATAGAGCCCTCCAGAAGAACAGTATAGATCTTACGATAACACTAAAAGGACCACACCAGCTGCAAGTTTTAGCGTGAGACTTTTTCGCGTCTCTGTTACGTTGCAAACTTTAAAAACATTGCCCCACCACGAAAAGTATAACGTTTCTCATTGGATAGACAGAATTTTTGTAGGCAGAGCTTAAGGTTAACATTGAGACCCTGATTGGTCAGATGAAAACACAGCCAGATAGGTTTTTTAAACCAACTTCGGTAAATTGTAGTAAGGAGAAGTTAGGGGAGAGTTGCTTTCGAGAAGGCGAGCTGGATGGAGCTGCGCCGGCCGCCGCCCCCTGACGAACACCGACAAGGTAATGAACGCACGCGATGCCGCATTTTTGAGCGCATAAGGCTTCACTCAGAACTGCAGAAGTCTCATCTGTTACATCCCCTTTTTACGTAATACTAGTGTCGATCGTCAATTGAAGCTCATGGTATTCACATTTGCTACGTAAGTTAAAATCTGAAACGCGATGATTTTTCTGTTATATAATTATTGAGAAGCCACATCAGCCACTGTAATTTACGACAAGTTAGATAAGTAATTAAAGATAACTGAGGGTCACTGTAGACCATTTTGATAGTTTTCTCTTTTGTGAAACTTAATTTAAACCTAGATTATAGATGTGATATGGCATAGGTCATCCTTCGATCCATTGTAGAACTTGGAAACCCATTCAGGGAATATTCGTTCACATTTTATTGAACGTAGTTGGTTTTTACCATCCTGTATTAAAACATTTCCTTTTATCAATAGTGTAATTTATAAACAATATTTTGTGAGTAGAATACAATTTCCAATGGTAATCTTAACTGCTTTTTCGACGTTATTTTACCAGCTAACTAAAAATAGGAAAGCCTTGAACCCCTTCCACTAAATTTAGTTAGTATTAAGATTCTTTTACAGGGAGTGCAGTGGAGCTGACGCTGAAATCATTAAGTATTTGGTTATATCATCGCTAGTCTCACTGAACTCTTCTGAACTCTACATGTCATGTGTGATCTGACGTCTCCTTACCAGCAACAGGTCCCAGGTTCAAACTAGTCAATTCCCTAAAAAACACGCTCAGAGCGTCGTTGCGCGAAAGTGGTAGGGAGACACGATATAGAACAAACAGACACCACGCAGAATGTTAGAAATATCGCAATTATTCAGTTACATGTAAATCACATGGTTAATGACCTACACCATCTTTGCTTTCATGAATGGTTTCTTCCAGTTTTCACCCTTGTTCTCTTACTGGTCAGACTAAGTAAGCAAAAATAAATAATTGTAGAAAATGGAGGAATTAAGAAAGGTATTAATTACTTGTTATATAAACTCAGTAACAATAGTTCGCATTATTGACAAAAGTATTAATTTGCAATAATAATAATAATAATAAAATAATGGTGGCATGAAAAATGATAGTGATAGATTGATTTAGTACTTATGAGGACTTGTTTGGTGTTAGAAGGAGTGGAAGGAACAATGAAAGAGCAGAGGATTGAAATGAAAGTGACAATGGTTGGCCGGCCGGGGTGGCCGAGCGGTTCTAAGCGCTACAGTCTGGAACCACGCGACCGCTACGGTTGCAGGTTCGAATCCTGCCTCGGGCATGGATGTGTGTGATGTCCTTAGGTTAGTTAGATTTAAGTAGTTCTAAGTTCTAGGGAACTGATGACCTCAGAAGTTAATTCCAATAGTGCTCAGAACCATTTGAACCATTTGACAATGGTTGCTAGCAAAGGAAAGAATTTCAATACAGAACTCTGTAGATAAGTGGAGGGGAATGGAGGGTTGACGAGAGAGAGCTGGAAGAAGAGCAACCAGTTGATGTTTGAAAGACTTTTAATTTCTCTAATATTCTGAGTAAGATTGCTCCAAAGTCGGGTTCTTGATACAGAGAATGATTTAGAGAACGTGTGAGTGTTGTGTAGTGGTACAGAGAGGGTTTTGCTTCGTTAGGAACGAGTATTTATGCTGTGTTGTTAACATAGAAGTCTAAGAGTTGAAGATAAATTAGGAAGAAGTACAGCGAATGAAAAGACAATACAACAAACACAGGGCACGACAATCTCTACGCTTATCGGCACTTAGCCGTGGTAATTGTTCATAGGCGGGAGTGGTATGGTTGAAATAGCGTACATCACAAATGTATCGCACATAAGCATTCATCACCAGTTCTAGCCGGCGTGAGCTCTCATAAGAGAGTCTTTGGAGACTAGGACCACGTCATCAAGAATGAGGAGTACAGGTGACTCTGCGAACTTATTTTTAACCTCGAGAGGAAATACTTTTTTATATTTCTGTAATGAATGAAGTGATGCTGACACCTTCTTACAGACTGCGCTTGTGTGTTCAGTCCACTCTAGGCGATGGTCCAGAATTATCACCTAATTCTTTGCAGAAGAAGAAAAAGGCGATTGCTGTACTAATTAGGATTAAGGGTGGAAGAGATTCTCTGAACTGAGGAGTGATAAGTCTTTTGTAAGCGACTAAGATTGAGTTTTAGATGGGTTACGTTTCTCCGCCCATTCTGATGAAGCAAGTAAGTCAGCATTTATGTTCTGGATGGCTGTGTGCGGATTTGTGGGCTTGCACTTAGATATAACTGAAGGTCATGAGCAAATGAATAATATTTCCAATGGGAGATAGTAGTCGACACATCAGTAACATATAATGGCAAAAATAGTGGGCCCAATACTGCTCTTCGGGGGACCCCTGGTACTACATTCTTCCACTATGATTTCTTTGTTCCGATTATTAAACACTGTTGCCTGTATGTGAGGTATGAGTGGAACCATTTTACAGCAATTGAAGAAAAGTTTTGACTTTTGAGTTTAGCAATGTCAACAGTGCCGAAAGCTTTGCTGGAATCCCCAAAGCACATAATAATCTCCTTTTGTTTGTCCATAGCTTGTTTCAGTTCGTCAGTCACTCTTTAAGAGTAGTCGTGCTGGTAACAAGTAAGCTGATAGTGAACTATGTATTCTAAAGCCTTAGTCCGCCCCATTAGCTGACTGTACAGCGCGTTGGAATGCTACGCACGGGGCCCGGGTTCGATTCCTGGTTGGGGTGGGAAATTTCCTCCCCTCAGGGACTGGGTGTTGTGCTGTCCTCATCATCATTTCATCCCCATTGTCGACGCACAAGTCGCCCAATGTGGCGTCGCACTCAGTAAGACTTGCACTTGGCGGCCGAACTTCCAGCCTGGGAACTCCCGGCCACTGACGCCTCACGTTCATTTCCATTTTTTTGAAGCTTTAGATAGTGCTGTAGAATGCAAAGGGACCTGTGTAGTCAGGTTCTCTGGCAGATTCCATTTTTTGTAGAGGGTTAATGAGTCCCTTTCTTCCAGGCCTTTGGGAAGACGCTGGAGGTCAGAGAATAGTTAAAAACATACGTTATTATAGGCAGTAAAGGATCAACGAGGGAAGAGATCATTTTTATTGTTATATTGTGGTCTCCCGCACCAGCAGAACGAAATCGCGTAATTGACTTCCTGACTCTGTTAATGGTTACCGGCTGCAGAAAAATTTTTTCGTTTGTACCGACAGCAGATACTTCAAGGGATTCGATGGTTAGCGTCCTTGTGCGTTGGTCAAGTAGGGATGTAGGGGTGGCGAAATACTCATTTAAGAACGAGAGGTTCAGCTGTATGTTGAGATTTGCCTGTTTCTATCTCTCGTAGATTTTCGCGTAAGACGGAAGGCCTGTGAAAGTCCTCAGTTAACGAGTGGGCATACCTGAGTGTTGCTTGTTCACTGACTGGCTGACATGGTTGCGTAGTAGCTTGGAAGTGAGGTGATTCTCGGAGGTCGGTTGCCGCCTATATTTCCTGTGTGCTGCGTCTCTGATACTCATATGATTTTCGGGTTGATTGGAGAGCCATGGTGCAGGTTTTCTCCATACTGATATAGCTTTCATCGGAGCGTGTTTATCGCATAAATTATTGAATCTCTCAGTGAAATTGATACTTTATAATTTAAGTCAAAGTTATTTCCAGCCGTTCGCCGCCAAGAGATATCACAGGCGTCAGCTGTTAGTTCAGACACTTTTAAGTGCTTAAAATCTCTAAAAGTGGCCACTTGCGATTTGTTCTTTGGATATTGCAAAGACTAATTCATGAATATTACATCACGAGCGGATAAGCCAAGTGCAGAAATTTGACCAGTGTGAATTATTATGTTTTCAGGCTTGACCGCGAAAATATCGATAAAGGTATGAGTGTCTGCAGTATTACGAGTCGGCCCTAGTGAAAGTAGTATAAGATTTGAGCAGGAAAGTATATGCTTGAATTATGAAACTGCCGGACTTTTTCTTATAAAATTTATGTCCACATCTCCGGCTACAATTATGTGTTCATAAAAAGATACAGTACCTGAGGGTGCAGATCCAAATCTAGCGAGATGTCCAGATTTGGGGGGATTGTAAATTACACGTATAAGGCACTTTTTGTTGACAGGTCTAATTTCAATGAACGTATTTAATCGTATAGCAAAGTTTTGATGAACAATCCATGCATAATTTAATGCTCTGAATTTTTGTAACCGTGGCTCTTTCAATTAAACGTTTAGGTTCGGAGATATTTGAAGAAGAAAACAGAAAAAGTTTTGATGGTTTTCTCTTTAGCACGGCTAAATTTCCGCTGGGAAATCGCGGCAAACTCAAATTATTCATATCAGAGGCCTAAGTGAGTGGATAAAACAGTTTCCAGAATTTAACTAATTTTTGGAAAGCAGAACTATACTTTTTTTGGCCTGTTCGTACTTTCTTCTGGGCCTTGCCGCGAACACCAAGCCCAATTGGGCCTCTAATATTATCGCTGGATAGTTTCTATAACTGCTCTGTTTCCGCATCTCTTCTTAGACAACAGATATCGTGACTAACGCTGTTCATAACAATAGACGGTCTCTCCAACGACCCACGCCATTGCTTAGCAACAGTCTGAGACGAGTCGAATGGAGAACAACATAAACGTTTCTGTCTTCACTCAGCAAAATCTTACAAAACCATGAAGTACAGGAAGAGTACGGAACATCGATAGCTGTTGGAAGGTAAGCCATCACGAACATTTGATTTCAGCCAGTTCTTGCCAATCGGAACACAGGTATCAAATCGATTGCACCTTTCTGCGGACGCATAACATAAATTCTAGCTAGCACTTATGTGTACTGGATATGGATATCTTCGACACAGCAGTTATACAAACTATTATACAACAATTTGCTATTGCAAACTACTCTCCCAGTAGTTTTGTCGCGGTTTGACTGAGGCATTTTGTGTTTGAGAAACAAGAATTTGATAAATCTTGTAGTTATGGGAAAATCGGAAAACTATAAACTACAGGTGCCCCTACAAAGTGGCCACGCCAAATGCTTTCTGTATTCTCTTGTGTAGGTAATGTTGGACAAGTTGAGTAAAGCATCATGTTGTCTCGAAACACACTTTTTCCAGGCACGTATCGTAAGAAAAAATACATTTTATAAGAGTATCTAGCACATTATAGACGTATTTGATGAAGTAAGCTACATTTTTACAGGAAGGCAGATTTGCCCTTTAAATCATAGGTGTACCATCAATGCAGTAGACTATGACAACGTTTTTTTGGCTTCTCGTCTGTACAATACTGAATCGGTAGATGTTGGAATCAGAACAACGTCTATGTTAGTTCCTCTCGCTGCCAACTTAAACAACTCACACTGTGCTCCATAGGCCTGACGCTATAGTCGTCATTGCTTCATGCTGTGTTTCATTTCGGTGATACGTAATTTATACCTGTGAGAGTCATTTCTACGAGGCCTTTCACGCCATTGCGTATCCCCTGCTGTGACACAACAAAGAGTTCCGTCGACGACGAGGTCATTAAGCATTCCACACACGAGCGATGTACAGCATCTCTGGCAATGTCGCCAACAATTATCGCATGCAGTCAGTCACATACGAGCGATTTACTAAGGAATTTCAACCTGTATTTCAAACGCCACCAAGTCAGTATTTTCTGCTATCGAAAATTCATCTGCCGTGTTTAACAGAACTTCGTAGGTCAACTCACACTCATAAAAATAGGAGTTGAAATGTATTAAACTTGTTTCGGAAAGGTCGTGGTTGGAAACTGTAACCTATTCACTGAGAGCCTCTAAATCGCTTAAAGTGAATGTTGATTTCCCCAGATCGAGCTTATGCTCCATCTCTAATGACGTCTTCCACGTCCCTTGATGCTTATTCTACGTTATTTGCTAATTCTATTTGTAGTCTGGTATTTAAGAGCATTTAAGCTACACGTATTAATTTTTTAGGACAACTCTTTCCAGATTAGGTAGCTTCCGTCTATGTTACAGAATATTATTGTATCTGGACTTAGCAAAGAAGTCCTCAGTTCTCTCATAGCAGTGGTCAACCAACTGCGGACCGCGGGCCGCATGCGGCTCGTATCAAGTATTCGTGCGGGTCGCGGCTCTCAGCCGTATTTTATAGTAACACGCATCTACCAACTAATAGCAGAATAGAAAAACGTCAGCTAACGTTAAGAGCTTCTTAAGAGAGTAATTTTCCTGCTGACAAGTTAAAAATATATACAGAAATAGTAATAAGCTGTGGTTCATTCGAATTGACATTGGTGAATTCGGTCCCTTGCCTCAGGGCCAGAGGGTTAAGTGGCTTGGCCACTGCGCTGTTAGAGAATGTGAGAGTGGGGACGTTTTATTGTTTATCTTCCATTGCTGACAACTCTTGACCCTGCTTGCCTCGTACTGGTCAGCTGCTACGGTATGCCTTTCAAGCGTAAGAAGCATGGAATTGTGAATGCGAATTATAGAGATGGTGGCAACGGCATTGCTGCAGTGGATACACCGGTTCGCGTCGGATCACCGAAGTTGAGCACTTTCGGGCGTGGCCGGCATTTGAATGGGTGACTGTCCGGGCCGCCATGTGCTGTTGCCAGTTTTCGGGGTGCGCTCAGCCTCGTGATGCCAGTTGAGGAGCGACTCGACCGAAGAGTATCGGCTCCGGTCGAAGAAAGCCATTATAACGACCCGGAGGGCGGTGTGCTGACCACACGCTCGTCCTACCCGCATCCTCAGCTGGGGATGTCACGGCGGTCGGGGCTTGACGACGGAGTGCTATATTATTATAGAGATGGTCGTCTTCAAATGCTATAGATATAGGAATATGAAATTAAAGCTTTTGTAATACAATGCAGTGAGTAGAATAAAAAAAAAAATCAAAAACTTAGTAAACATTTCTGACCGTGTGCGTATTTCATAAAGCATTTAAATATTGTAACGTTGTCGCTTTAATTTGTGGTGTAAGCGGAACTGATAGACAATAAAAGCGGGTTAATAGCTGTGAGCTGTCTGGGGAAGTTAATCTTGCATTACTGAGCAACTGTTTCACCAGGTATCCAGTTTAGCTTACCAAATTCCCAACCAGACTAACATGAATTATAATCTTTTAATAGGCATACGATAACCGGTGATATATATATATATATATATATATATATATATATATATATATATATATAAAGAGAATTTAAATAAAAAGAAATAAATCAGTTTATATTTGGAAATTTATTTTAACATTGATCATTGAAATTTCAGCCTATTAAATTTGATTCATAGATAAACTGGTGCCTCATTTAGGATTGTGAAAATGTGGGATTGTAATCTTACGGAACACATCAAATATGGAGCCAAGATTGGGAGACTGCATACAACACTGCATTCATAAAACAACACACAAAGAACGTTGAAACATATGCAACAGAAAATTAACCACTACCAACCGATTCAATTTTCACCCAAAGAAGTTACGTTCGTAGCACAATCCTGTCCGTCATGTAATTACCACACACTGGTATACTAAATTCATATTAACTCTTTGTGAAATCTTCCCGAAAAGAATAGCTGAGGGCTATTTTGATGATTACACCACATGCTTCACGTGGTCAACTTGGTTTACACAAAGAGTGTAACTCCACAATAATTTTGATAATTAAAATAAATTAGATCGAAAAGCAATTTACAAAAGAAAAACCTCGAACTGGTTACTATCGTCTTACTATCAACCTGATGGGTCAAACAATTGTACGAGCACGTGGTACTGGTTTCACAAAGTACACCCCACGTGGGTTGAACATAAAGAAAAGTTGCTATATTGAAAAATATTGTCAAGACGAGACGTTATAATCTCACGCACATTCGGATTTAAGATTGATGATCTTAGTTATAGTTACTGATCAACACGTGGTTCCTCTTTACTCACAAAGTAGTGACAAAGCAACTACCGGAAGATATTCTGAACTTCACACTCGAATTACACTGCGTTGCAATTTAAGATAACATTAGATATTTTAGAGCTAAACCTGAAATAAAGGTGATTAAATTTTCAGTTAGGCTGAACTTAAGAAATCCATTGTCCTACGGACTTAGCAGACACGCCCTTAGCCGGAGATCTTACCACTTCAGACGCTCGCCACGGACCGACTGACCTGGTCCCTTTCTGAGGGTGCCTCACAAATACAAACGGAAGTAGCCAGAGGGGCAGCTTCCTATACCAACATGACAAGAGACGGACAGGACCATACTAAGGATAGAAACCTCTCTGCTTTTAGAAAGCGTAGCTACCTGTTCCGACGTTGGTCCTACTGTTCTCTAGCAGACAGGCTTGTCTGCTACCCTCAAGCATGCAACTAGAAATACATTTGCTCATTCATCCTCTCACACAGAAGGGAAGGGGGATGACAATATCTTATCATATACAGTATATAAAAGAAAGCTGATGTAGGTTCCGCATGAGACTGTGTGACATGAATTACATATAAACTGTGCTTTAAAGTGTAGTAGTGTGACAGATCGCTCTTGTTTATGTGTAAAAGTAACACGTTCCACTACTCAGTCTCCTCCCGGATAGTCAGAAACGCCACAGTAAATTTAGAAGAGGAATTTATGCCGTAATTGACAACAGATTTAAGAAATCAAACATGAAAGGAATCCAACAGAGACCTTTCAATATCAGTATAATTTCTGTTATTAATCTATCAATCACCTGCTCATAAAACATAACAATTCGTTAGGCAATTACAGTGCCGGCCGCGGTAGTCTCGCGGTTCTAGGCGCTCAGTCCGGAACCGCGCGACTGCTACGGTCGCAGGTTCGAATCCTGCCTCGGGCATGGATGTGTGTGATGTCCTTAGGTTAGTTAGGTTTAAGTAGTTCTAAGTTCTAGGGGACTGATGACCACAGATGTTAAGTCCCATAGTGCTCAGAGCCATTTGCACCATTTGATTTGCAACTACAGTGTCACAACTTTGGCGCCACTGAGTGTACTAGCATTCTGAAACAGAGAACAGTCGTCACAGAGTGATTCGAATGGTGCCGACTTGTAACGATCAGTACTTGCGGGCCGGCAGCCAACTTATGGCGCCCTTATTGAAGCTAGCCTGTTGGGGTCTCATAGCACACCAATTTTTGTTGGTTACCAATCAGTAAGAAGATCGGTTCTTATGCGACCCGTGATGCCGCCCCAAAACGTCAGTGTTGGCTCTTGACCAAGAAAGTTTGACGACCACTGCGTCATCGCCTTGGCCGTAATATTTTGTTGCGTCTAGACCCTTTTATATGTAGATCTAATTAGCTGATGTACGAGTCCTAATGCAGATTGATCCTTGACCTGGGTAAAGGGGGAAAAGAGTTGCAACCTTGAAGGATATCCATAAACCAACTTTGATTTTTTAAACATAAGAGATATAAATTCCTTTACTCGTAGATTATACTAATTACTAGTTACCACTGGAGCCGGGACCTGAAGAATCGAGATAAGGTGCCTTGCTTTCGCAGATGACATTGCAATCTGAACACACAACTCTAAGGATGCTGTCATTGCTGTCCAAGCCCTGCATGCGATAGCGGTGAAGTCAGGGTTCCAAATATCGTATGACAAGACGAAATACTTTGAGAACCGGCACTCCAGTAACACCCCTTTAACGATTACACATGGAACGATTGGGAGGGTTAATCGCTTTCGTTATCTTCGTGAATGGGTCCACCCCAATGGTAGAGACGGCACCTCCATCTTAGAAAGGCTTAACAGACTCAGCGCAGCATACCATCTGTCCCACAATCTTTATAACAAGAAGTGCATTTCGAAGAATGCTAAGGTCTGTCATTACAAAACTGCTGTCAGACCACAGTTTCTGTATGCCGCAGAGACACTCTTGATGAACAGAAAAGGCACGATGGATGACATGGAGAAAGCCGAAAGACTCATTCTCAGAAAAATTCATGGGCCGAGATTGCTCCCAGATGGAACCCAATGACTGAAGTCTAATTCTGAACTGTATCAACAGTTAGAATCAGCCAACATTAGTATGCGACGTAGGAGGCTCAAGTTCTCTGGGCACCTACAACGAATGAACAATGTAAGGCTTACCAAGAAGATCTTCTCATTGGTTAAAAGCTACAAGACTAGAAGCCTGTGGCTTAATGAAGTACTAAAGAACTTGGATTCAGCTGGGATATCTGATCTTGAGGTAGAAGATCGTTCCAAATTTTGTTCTATGGTAGAGTCTTGGACCCCACCATCTAGAGTCCCTAAACGTTGGAAGCCCCTTTCACAGGAGAGGAAGGAGAAATAATCAGCAGGGCTCAAGAGATATTGGGAACAGGAGAGAGCATCGAAGAAGAACTAGTCATAACCGCTCCTTGCACTCCGTATTCAGGCCACAAGTGGCCCATCGTGACCATCCGACCGCTGTGTTATCCTCAGATGAGGATGCGGATAGGAGGGGTGTGTGGTCAGCACACTGCTCTCCCGGTCGTTGTGATGGTTTTCTGTGACCAGAGCCGCTACTATTCAGTTGATTAGCTCCTCAATTGACATCATGAGGCTGAGTGCACCCCGAAAAATGGCAACAGCGCATGGCGGCCGGGATGGTCACCCATCCAGGTGCTGGCAGGCCCGACAGCGCTTAACTTCGGTGATCTCACGGGAACCGGTGTATCCACTGCGGCAAGGCTGTTGCCATAAGCGCTCCTTCGTGGGCTTAAATCAATAATAATATACTAATTTTTTCATTTCTTTGCTTTTCATTTATTCCTGGCTTTCTTTTGTTTCTTTCAGGCGCCAAGGGCCCCATATCCTCGGTGCCACCGGGCTATGGCCCGGATACCTCGATTTCGTTAAGCTCCTGGGCAAGGTGAGACGTGCCCCGTGAGTCGTTCTACACGGCAAGGACTTACAGAACTCTGGCAGTCCTGAGTGAGCGCAGGTTTCGAGACCGGGTTTCCTGAGCTGGGGCTTGGTCACTGCCAGCAGTCCTCCAGTACCACAAACTCTTTACACGGTTCAGTGATGGCTGAAACTTACCATGTCTTGGAGAAAACAGGGATCTTAGCTTAATCAGGTGGTTAGTGAGAACGAGAGCAACCTTCATTCTTAAGATACACTGGGCACTGATGGTGTGGATGACTGTTGAAGTAAAGCACTTGTTATAGAAAGCAACTGTCTGCCACACCTGGTTGGTTTAGGCTTGTCCAGATAATGTGTGGCTCTGTCTAACCCGATTTTTACTTTCCAAGTTGCCCGTAGGAACAAAGTATGGACCTTAACAACATAAATTTAAAACTTCAAACCACCGAACGAAGAGAGCTCGCGTGAGTTGCCATGCAGGCAAACAAAAGAACGACACAGATATTAGTATCAATAAAGTAATTCGTTACAAAATGAGTTTTAGTAGTGAAACGAGAGGAAGAGACGTTTGAGAAGTTGTTCTCCTTTTATGTTCAAAAAGGGTTAGAAGCAGTAGCAAAAAACGAGATTGTATTAACAATTTGTAACGATACTCTCGTCGTAACCTCTACATCTTGTCATATTACTTCAGTCTGGAACCGCGCGACCGCTACGGTCGCAGGTTCGAATCCTGCCTCGGGCATGGATGTGTGTTGTCCTTAGTTTAGTTAGGTTTAAGCAGTTCCAAGTTCTAGGGGGCTGATGACCTCAGATGTTAAGTCCCATAGTGCTCAGAGCCATTTGAACCATTTTTTTGGGTCATATTACGTTCAAGGTGCTGGACGAGTATAAAGTTATCATCGCAAGGGACGACATACTTAATCTAGGTAAAGACGTTGTCACTTCGCGACATTATGTCTAGGGATGTTACTAAGTTGTGGAAGAAATGATCTGGAGAAAACGTTGCGGAGGTGGGCTATACTATAAAAAGAGCGAATGGTGTGGTGGACAAGACAGTAGTCTTTATAATAACGTTTGACTTACCAGTTTTGTCGAAATATGTAAAGGCGGACTTCCTACAGCTCAAAGTGCGGCCATAGATGTCAAGTCTAAGATGAGAGATGTAGCGCTACTAAAACAACTACAGAAGGCCAAGACAAGTGGGAAAAGCAATTCACAAACCAGGGTTCACACGTTCGTTACTGCAATTTGCGGAAACTGTTCGGCAGATTACGCTGCTGGAATCCTCGATTGCCAAATATTCTTTAAAGAAAAAATTCAGAAATTGAAATTAACGTTAAAATTAAAAATAATACAGTGCCTTGAAAAAACAACAAGCACTACGACCTAACTGACATTTCCGAACAAACGACTTTAGGTACCTTAAAACTATAATACAGAGTCTAGACGTTAGTTAGGTCAGAGTGAGGAAGAACCCCTCATTATAGCTCCTTCGCCGGCAGGAAAGAAATTCTAATACACTGGTGTGTTTCTAGGTGCATTATGTACCTTCATATGGGAGGTGGGACCACACAATACACCCAGGAACATTGGTGAACGTGATCATTTTGGTGATCATGTGTCATAGTGTGGAGAGGCATAACGCTGAATGGGAGTGCTGACTTTCAGCTCTTTGAACACGGTACACTCATCGATGAAAGTTAGTAGCTGATAATGCGCCGGCGCATCGAAAAGCGCAAGTGGAGCAGCTCTTGAGACGCGAAGATATTCAGCGAATGGGCAGGCCTGACAGTTTCCCCGACTTAAATCGCATCAAGCACGTATAGGATGCGTTGTGTAGGTTTATTGTACCACCTTCACATGCACCAGCGGTTGTCAACCGCCCTGGTGGAGGAACGGAACACCCTAGCACAAGAGCTCTTTATCAACCTTGTGGCCAACATGCGAGCATGTTAAAGGGTACGGATTACCGTCTGTGGTTATCATACCCTATTAAGAACCATATCCAGTCTTTTGTAAAGGCCAGGGGGACCATCGTGAAACGCGGTGACTTCAGTATAATTATTATCTGTCAGTAGTCCGCCCCCGGTAGCTGAGTGGTCAGCGTGACAGACTGTCAATCCTAAGGGCCCGGGTTCGATTCCCGGCTGGGTCGGAGATTTTCTCCGCTCAGGGACTGGGTGTTGTGTTGTCCTAATCATCATCATCATTTCATCCCCATCGACGCGCAGGTCGCCGAAGTGGCGTCAAATCCAAAGACCTGCACTAGGCGAACGGTCTACCCGACGGGAGGCCCTAGCCACACGACATTTCATTTCATCTTTCAGTAAAAATGTCATTTCTGTTAGACTCATCGCGGATTTCTCTCAGTTGCCTTCTGTACTACACTGTAGCAGTTGTTTCTATGTATGGTCCAAATTTCATCGAGGTATATTACTTGGAAGTGGCACATCATGCGAAAGTTACTTTCATCCTTTGGTTTTGCATACCACTGTACAACCGGGACCTCACTCGTACCTCATGTAATCCTCATGTAATGGCCATACGGAGTATAATGCCTCTCACTGCTTTAACATTTGAATAGATTATCATAGAAATGAAATACTAAGTAAATGAGAAACAATCGCCATTTCCGAGCAGGAGCAGAAGGAGAGACGCCATTATCTTAACATGAATGAAACTTAATTCCAGCTCTTGGCACTACGTAATTTTTTAAACTGTTACTATTGCTTACTAGTTGCAGACGCTTTGTTAATCTGTAATACGAATTACCAAGAAACAGACTTCTGCCCAGCATCACATGATCCAGTGTAACACACAGAGTTGGTAGCAGCAAAGCACTCTTCTTTCACTTGTGAGAGGTAAACCGCTCGTTATGTGACGTTTGTCACAGGGTCTAATGATACCGAATTTCTGGTACTGCAGAAGGCTATTCGGCATAGAAGTTATTTCACATGAGGAAGGTTGAAAATAACGTTACGGAGACCTAGAAGACAGGGCACAGTCACACGTCGGAAGTGTAACTGCTGCTGTTCAAATTGCCGGCAGTGTGAACCAGAGGTGCTCGTGTTTTGTACCCAGGTGCTGGACTCGTATGACTATGGTTAATGTAATCTGGCAACTTTCGGAACCTATATACACGAAGACGTCCATCATGATGCTGTACGCAGAACCAGTCTGAATCCAGCGTTGTTGTCGGGCAAACCACGGTCGCCGCGCCTCTGTTTACTCTCGCGTCATGGGACGGTGGTCGCTATGTTGACAGTCTGTGGTGCTTCAGAAGTCGCCGCGCTGCCCATGTGGATACTTACCTGACTGTAAACAAGCTCACTTCATGAGCCAAGAACCGTGACAGTGCTGTACGACACTGCTCGGCCGAACGAACAATACGTCTGTAATCTTGGGCAATTCAGGTCTTGCAAGGTGTTGAGTATGTCTCTCTTCCACCCATCGATACGACATTCGCAGGAAGTCATGGGATCC
The DNA here is from genome assembly GCF_021461385.2 of Schistocerca piceifrons. NCBI lineage: Eukaryota > Metazoa > Arthropoda > Insecta > Orthoptera > Acrididae > Schistocerca > Schistocerca piceifrons. The sequence continues at coordinate 350,187,815 of NC_060142.1, forward strand.
CAGCGCGACTAGCAGTATCACAGAACGAATTTCGACACTTGCTGGTACATTTCTCATTCTTATACTAGGCACAAAGTAGTCTTATGACAAATATCGGGTGGCTATAAATAAAGTGCAGCTAATAACGGATGTCCAATGTCGGTTGTTATTGTCGTACGGAAGCGGAACTTGCTAGATACGCTAGTTCGTGAATGCGGAACCGATCACAGCTGGAAAAAAATAGTTGCAGTTTTGACCACTAGGTGCAAATATGGCGCTGTGAATGCAAGAAAGACTTACAGATATGTTTCCATATGTAATGGATTAAGAACTGGATGTGGGCAGAAAAGGCCAACAATTGAGAAAGGCATAATGTTGATTTTATTATGACCGCCAGTTACACAATTTGTTCAGTATGAGCATCGTAGGCGTCGACGAGATGCTGCATCCGTAAATCAACGTGATCAAAGGTTGTTCTCAGCAGCTCCGTTGGAATCTGAGCGACATGTTCCTATGTACTAGCCTTTAGATCAGGTAGAGGCGAACGTTTCTCTGGTAAACGCGTTTTTTAGATGTCCCCGATCCAAAAGTCACATGGATTCAAATCAGGTTATCTTGCAGGCTACGCATCTGGGAAAGCTCTGGAATTAACACGTTCGTGGAAGGCTGCATTAATCACATCTTTCACAGGGCGAGTAACCTGAGATGTTGCCTCATTTTGCATGAAAACGGTGGTTTACACACAGCTGTGCTCTTCCAAAGCAGGAATCACATTCGGTACAGGGAGATCTCGATAACGTGCAGACGTAACGGTACACTTGGCAGACCCTCTGGGAGTATTCTCTTCAAAGAAGAACGGTCCGGGAGTAAAAGTGCTTGTAAATCCACACCACACAGTCCCATATGGCGAGCGCAGTCGCTCTTCGTGCACAACGCACCGTTTTACTGTACCACAAATTCGGCAGTTCTGTGTATTCACTGTACCTTGTACTGTAAAAGTGGCTTGTCACTTCACAGAATATTGTCCGGCCACAGGTCATCAACTTCGATCCATGCCAGGAACCGAAGAGCAACTTCAGAATGGAAGCCACGAGGTTACAGTTGCAGCACCATCTGGATCATGCACGGATTCCTTTGTGCAATAGACCGCAAAACTTCCCGTAGTGTAGACCATAGGATGGACAATTCTCGTGACACTGCACGAGCAGTAGCATTATCCGGGGCACGTGCTGTATGGTCAGTTACAGCAACAGCAACCTCGTCAACAACTTCCACCGGGATAGGAGACCTCTCTCTTCCAGGTGTCACACCAAGCTCACCTATGTTTCCAAATATTACTGTCATCTTCTTTAAACCATTTAATGACACCGTGCCTCTCCTCAGACATTTCAATCGACGATACTCTCTCAGTGCAGCACTGTAATTGTTGCCGTTCACGTAAAACGATTTCACTGACAGAGGAGAGTCTCTCTTCGATAGTCATACTGTTCACTGACCTTACGCCTTGTCAAATGGCAGCGTTGATATCATATCGTTATACAAACAGTGCACAGCGCTAGATTTGCATCTGTTAGCCAATAGTAAATAATGTTTTCCTAGCGTAAATCGATTCTGCATTAATGCATTAGCGTATCTACAGAGTTTCACTGCCAAACGATAATTACAGCTCACACTGGACCTCGACAAGTAGCTACACTTTAATTACAACTACCTGGTACTTAATATTCAAATGCAGTTTCAGATTGAAAAAACCCACTGCTCGATCTTTCTTTACAAACAAAATCGAGATAACATTACTCCTACTTACTTTGTATGGTTGTGCTGAAATGCTAATCATTTGCACATCCATTCGTGATAATTTAACATTTGTTGCGTGCCATCCCCAACGTGTTTGTAATTTTAATGGCCAGAAGTATATACACGCAGGTTGGTGTCACAGCACCAAATAAATGACCACCTTTGCGCTTGCTGCTTCGCTGGCGTAGAACTGTATAATCTGCACAAATGTTCTTTTTTTTCTTCTTTAATATAATTTTTAACTTGTCCACAAATTGTGACACCTTCTAAACTTTTCACGCTAATTAAGGCTACAGAAACGCGATCTTCTCCGAACGTACTTCTGACCAAAAAGCGATTCTGGTAGCTGTAATCCAAGCTTTTCGTTAATCAAGCCTCTTTCATTCATGTGGAGACATTTTCATAGAACTTTCATCTCCTAACACATATTACTCTGTACCTTACAGAAAAGTGAGATACCAGTTATAGAAGAGTGAGCTTGAAAAGTTTATAATACAACGAAATATTTTCTTAAAAATTTTCATTCTCTATATCATGGCCTTAGAGGTTGAATTTCAAAAACATTGAAACACTATTTTTTAATTACTAATAGAGGAACGAAATACAAATTTTGTGTTTAAATTTCATAGAACTTCCCATCCCCTATTTCATTCCCTTGGGGTTTGAATTTCCAAAAAACACTGAGACACGTATTTTTTATTTGTAGCAGAGGAGTCAAATAACAGTTTTCATAGATGTAGCTTTAAAATGCATTAGTAGTTCATTAATAATGATTTATTTTTAAAATATTTGACCTCTTTAGTGGTTGAATTTCCATAAAGGCTGACACATGTATTTCTTTATTTCTGACTGAGAAACCAAATGCCACGCTTAGTAGTTCTCATTTCTAAATTGCCTTAATAGCTACATATTTTCAAAAAACCTTTCATCCCTTATTTTAATCACTTAGAGGCGGAATTTCGAAAAATCCCTTCTTAAATGACGCCTGTATTATAACAGCCCATCCTCTCCAAATTTCGAGTTTGTGTCCTTTGCGGTTCGGGCTGGGCGATGATAAGTCAGTGATTTAGCCTAACCCTGTCTCACCCCATTAGGGGTTGACTTTCCAAAAACAGTGAAATGTGTATTTTTTTATTTCCAACTAAGAATCCAAATTCAAATTTTCAGTAAATTTAGCGTTAAAATTGCTTTCATAATTAAATATTTCATAAAACATTTCATCCTCTATTTCATCTCATTTAAGGATTGAATTTCCAAAAACAGTAAAATTATAACAGTAAAATTATAACCGATAAGTGAAATACCTATTTTCATAGATGTCGCTTTAAAAATGCTTTAGTATTTCTTTGATAACGTTTTATTTAGAAAAAGCTTCCATCCTCCGTTTCACCTCCGAAGGGGTTAAATTAAAAAAAAAAAAAAGAAAAATGCTGAAACACGTATTTCTTCATTTCTGACTGAGAAACTAATACCAATTTTCGTAAGTGTATCTTAAAAATTGCTTAAACAGATACATATTTTCAAAAATCCTTCCATCCCCTGCTTCACTTCCTTAAGGGTGGAATTTCGAAAAATCTCTTCTTAAACGACACCTGCAGAATAAGGTCAACACCTCCAATACATACGAAGAATGGTTTATGAAGAGTGAAGTTACTGCAGAAGCTTACCAGCGAATGTGCGCGAAATGTAGTAAACATAATATTCTTAGGTTCTAAAATGGCTCTTAGCACTATGGGACTTAACTTCTGAGGTCATCAGTCCCCTAGAACTTAGAACTACTTAACTAACCTAAGGACATCACATACATCCATGCCCGAGGCAGGATTCGAACCTGCGACCGTAGCGGTCGCGCGGTTCCAGACTGTAGCGCCTAGAACCGATCGGTCACACCGGCCGGCTATACTTAGGTGGTTCTGCGTTCTTCAGTGTCGCGTACAATCATACCCAGACCGGAAACTGCTGAAACCGCATTTAACTCGCTAGATACAATGGCGACGCTAATGTTTCACATTTCAAAAAGGGCTCATGAAGTAAAACAGTGGCTTGCCTGGGAGTGAATCTTAGAAACTACGAGTATGAACAACTGCATGAACGACATCTGAACTTTTATTTCAACTACCAATAAACACCGTCTACTTAGAATTTTCATTTAAATTACTCTCACCATTCAAATAAAAACTGATTTCTGGTTTATTGTAGTCACGCTTCTAGTATAAGTTACGCACACAGAACGCTTCACTGTATTAATTAGAGGTTGAGACTTGTTTGTAAACTGCCATTTATCCTTTTGTTGATGCTACCGACTCCTTTCTGGTCAACAAAATTTTTGCTACAAACATTATGAATGGCATTCTTTGCTAAGTTGTGGGTACTAAATTCGAAAATAAAATCTGTTTTTGGATACTTGGCTCAGTTTTCTTGTTGCACGCTATCCTCTGCCTACTGAAATCTTTGAAAACTCTGCGTATTGTTTATTCTTCTGCGGCGTAACTTTAATAAAGAGCGTCACATCACAAAAGTGACTTCTTATTTCTTTATGTGTAATGTATTTTTAAGTGATGTTAGTTTTAAAATAGAAAGAAAACTCATTATTGAAGTAGAAAAGATTCCACGTTAATGTTGACTATTAATTTTTAAAGAACGCGTCTCCCTACGAATTAGTTTCATAAATTTCCTTCTTCCAAATTAAGATTAGTAGCCATCCTGTTACACATTATCTGATCAGAAGTATCCCGTCACCCCTATAATGCCTAATTGACCACTGAATGTCAAGAGAGACTGACTCACCAGCGTACAACATGACGGGTAGTGCTTTGATCAGGAGAGCTCAGTGAGTTCGAGCGTGGACCAGTCATTGTATGTCACGTGACTAACAAGTCCATCAGGGACATTTTAACCCTTATAAAGTTGGCCAAGTCGACTATAGGTGTTGTGATTGTGAAGTGGAAACACGAAGGAACGACTACAGCTAAACCGACGCCAGGCACACCTTGCGTACTGACTCACAGCAACTGTGGACCACTATTGCAGATGGTGATTGTAAAAAACTGTATGAAATCAGCGAAACAAATCAATCGTGATTTCAAAGAGCATTCCTGTTTGTACAATGACTGTGCGCAGTGAGTTGAAAAGAATTGGATACAATGTCGGAGTTGCTTCCCATAAGCCACACAATTGTGTAGTCAGTGATAAGCGAGACTTGAGGTTTTGTAAAGAACGTCGACACTGGACAAGTGATGATTGGAAATGGGTGATTTGGAGTGATGTGTGGCTCGAATTTAGCGCTGAGAAAGTTGCTTGTCGTCATGTGTAGGGCCAACAGCGAATTTCGGAGGAGGAGGTGTTCCAGTACAGCGGTGTTTCTCGTGGTTAGGTTGTGGTCACCTTATTATGCTAAATGCGAAAGGATGTGAATACTTTTTACAGGATTTTGTACTGTGTACAGTATAAAAAGAGTTCTTAGATGTTAACTGTTTGTATCATCATGGAAATGCGCCCTTTAGACCGCATTAGATTAAATTTTCGTTCCATAGACCCAAAAATGAGATGATTCTCGTGGCTCTGGAACACGTCAGGAAGTATAAAATAAGAAACATAAAACATTTGGGTATAATATTCACTACCCTGATCATTTGTCAGGAGACTGTAAAAATAGGTGAATACATTACAGTAAACTGGAACTGTTAACATTTACGGAATTAATACACAGTCAGAATGAAACATAGTTATGCACCTTTAATAAATTTATCATACACAAAATACCTAATCTTGACTGTTGTGACCAAATGCTGTCAAAACTGAAATCTAACTAGACATTTTTACTTAATCTGGTCTAACAGTCAATGTTAAGATATTCGTCTATGGAGTGCAAGTAGTTACCTATCAAAAAGTCTTTCTAACTCTGTTTAAACTGTGCATTCTCTGAAACCAACTTTTTAATGGGCAATTTATTGAAAATGTAAGTTCCTGAATATTGAACCCCTTTTTGGAACAAGGTAAGTGATTTTAGGTTCTTATGTTGATTGTTCTTATTCCTAGTATTCCTACTATGTATTGAGCTATTGGTTGGAAAAAGCGACATATTACTTGCAACAAATTTCATTAAGGAATAAATATACTGAGAAGCAGTGGTTAGAATACAAAATTCCTTGAACAGATTTCTACATGATGTTTTTGAATTTATACCACAAATGATCCTTACTACACGCTTTTGCACGCTAAAAACTTTTGCGCAATTCGATGAGTTACCCCAAAATATTATCCCATATGACAAAACAGGATGAAAGGATGCAAGTTTTTTTATATTTTTATCTGCTACATCTGACATCATTCTTACTGGAAATACAGACTTGTTTAGGCGCTTTAGCAATTCTGTGGTATGCCCTTCCCAACAGAATTTATTATCCAGTTCTAAACCCAGAAATTTAACACTGCCAACTTCTTCAATCTGCGTGTCTTCATATGCTATAGACATGCTGGAAGGAAATCCCTTACAGGTTCTGAACTGCATATAATGGGTCTTTTCAAAGTTTAATGACAGTGAATTAGCTTTAAACCATTTATTAATGTCTCTGAAATTTTGATAGCAGCCATTTCTAAATATGTACTTGGATTGCTGCTTACTGCAATGTTTGTATCACTGCAAACGAAACAAACTTAGCATCTGGCAATGTAACAGACAACAGCTCATTAATGTACATAAAAAAAGCAACGGAACCAAGATGGAACCTCGAGGAACACCACATGTAATTAATTCCCTATCAGATGAAGAATGACCGCTTGGTGCACAGGTATTTCGCAACGACACCCTTTGTTTCTTGATAGATAAGATCAAACCGTTTTGCGGCACTGCTGGTGACACCATAACATTCTAATTTACTTAAGAGACTGCTGTGATTCACACAGTCAAGGGCTTTTGACAGACCACAGAAAGTGCCAGTGGCCTCTAATTTGTTATCTAATGAATTAAGTATATTGTCACTGTACATGTAAATAGCTTTCTCTATATCAGAACCCTTAAGAAACCCAAACTGTGACTTGGACAATATATTATTTGCAATCTGATGTTTAAGAAGACGCTTGAACATAAGCTTTTCAAATATTTTTGAAAAAGTCGGCAAAAGTTAACTTGGTAGATAGTTTGATGGTATCTCTTAGTCCCCCTTCTTGCAAAGAGGCTTAATTTCAGCATATTTTAGCCCATCAGGAAATCTTTCACTGATAAGAGATTGATTACACAAATAACTTAAGATAGAACTCAACTAGCATGAGTGCTCTTTGATTAACTTCGATGATATGACATCATGCCCACTAGAGAACTTAGACTTTAAGGATTTTATGGTGGATGCTACTTCTTTGGGAGTCGTGTCATTTCCAGTTGTCTAAAGTTATTTTTAAAGACTGGACTCAGACACTCCACTGCACTGTTCACTGAACCTGATAACCCCAAGCTGCCTGTGATCAGCAGCGTGTGTGAGGCAATGGTTTGTGGACAACAACATTCCTAAAACGGACTGGCCCGCCTTGAGTCCGGACATGATGAAACGGTACAGTAGTTTCCGCTCCATAAGCAGCAGGTTTCGCTGCTCGCTCGCACCGGGAAATACAAACAGAGGCGGCTCCGCCGCGGGTTCAACAGAACCCATGTGGACGGGTGGAAAGAAATGTATCAGGCTTCATAATACGTATTTATATGTCTCGTGTATTATGCATTTCTTGTACGTGAATGTGAACCTGCATATGAACTTCCATAATCCTCCTCACACCTTTCCGTAAAGCGTGGCCAAATCTTAGTTGGGAAGTAGTTTTGTAGTATAGTAGTGCCAACCTCACTCCTGGGTAGGGGATCAGAGAGACAGCACAGGCAGGTAAAAGTCAAAGGCTTTCCAGTGTCACAAGATTTGGGGTGGAGAGGTTGGTCACGGCAAAGTGGTTCGACCACCCCCTCCACTGGGGCCCAGGAAGACCTCTGGGTGCCCACCATATTCGGAATGTTACAGAAGACGGGTAAGTGAGCAGACGTGCCCTCAGTGCGTCTGCCTCAATGTTCAAGTATGGAAGAGAGGTATTTGAATATTTGTACTAATTCTTTTATTTCCAGCTTCGGATTGTGTTAGGAAATGAATGTTCTCGTTTAATTTCGGAAATTTGACCCCCTGTGTTAATGTATCTGGTCCCCAGTTTGCCCGTTATCCTCCTCACGTAGTGTATGTCCTATGTAAAATAGTGGGAGACTTTGATGGTATACATTTGGCCAACGCAATTCCGTCTTGCCCGTAGAAATTTGCTTGCAGGTTAGTATATAATACACCCGAGCTATAAGTTGTAAAATTGCAATATCTGTAAATTGGAGCAATTGCTGCAATCGCTGTAAAGTCGAGTGATAATGTTTAAAATAAATAGGTAATCAATTGCCATCAATCTTTGACATACCTTAAAAATCACAAAGAAGTCAAGTTAAAGGAATTCGTTTAAAATAAAAGATATAGAATGCAGGGACCCACACGTCAGTGTGTAAGCCCTCCAGCCCCTTGCCTAGTATCCTACAGAAAGGGCACGCAGTCTAGGTAGCGCTCTCAAGCTCCCCTCCCCAGTTATCCGTTGCGTAATTTTCATTCAGGGCTTGACGACATCAACTTTCATCTGGCGTCCCTAAGCATGGAGGTTAGACGGTAATCTTTCAATGAACCCAATGGAAGAATGAGCTGCCAGACATTCAGGAAGCACACTGAAAGTGTAACCAATAGAGTTCAAGCTGTGCTAAAGGCCAAGGTGGACATATCGCATATTAATGTCCACTTACAGGTACCGTAATTGATCAGATAGCGTACAATTAGCGGAAAGTTACACAAGTAGTGCACAGCGTGACTTCGCAGTCATCTGACGTATTCAGAATGGATAAGATCGATGATTACAGCTTCCTTACAGGGCGAGGTGACCCACCAAGGATTCGTCCAGAAGCAGAGTGGGATGATCACTGTTATTAGTATTTGTGTGTATTGGTTCCTGTTACTATAACAATTGCGTTATTTCGTGTTTTGAGGACAAATTTTACCAAAATACTCGGCGATGGTGGTATGCTGTAATGAGGTCCTTGCATCTTCTTTCCTGTGGAAAATGTAATCTGTGGACTGCAGACCGCTGCTATTATCTACGGGCACTGAAGCAGGCAGATAAGAACAGCATCGTTATCAGGGAGAGTAGGTTAAACAGCGGTGGCTGCCATTTGGGCAGCTGACTACTGGTCTACCGGCAGAGGGCAGGCGCTGGCGCTGAGCTCCCGCACTGTTGGCTATACTGCGTCACACTGTCCATGAAAGAGGCGAGAGGAAGGGAAGGAGTCATATGACTCGCGATCTGCCTTAGGCAGCAGATGACGAGGTCTCATTCTAGACAAGAATTTTACCTTCGATTGTTCCTATACATGTCCCGAATTGTTTCATACGACAATTTGTCCACACATCAACTGCACAGATTTCGTGCTTGTTGACTATCATCTCAATTTGCGACTGGAATTGCTATTTCCCGTCAGAAAGATTAGAGTCAAACGTCAATGATATCTTGGGTTCCCCAAAGACGTGTTACAGGTCTTCTGCTGTTCATAACCTATATAAATCTATCAATCTGGATCCTTAACTGTTTGCAGTTGATGTTGTCGTTTACCGTCCAGAAAAATCATAAGAAGATCAAAACCAAGTGCAAAATGATTTAGGCAAGATCTATGCATGGTGCGGAAAGTGACAATTGACCATAAACAATCAAAAATATATGGGCCTGCACATGGAATAGTTTGAAGTTGTAGTCTGAAGAACCTTCTATCAGGCACTTAAGTGTGAATTTCAGAGTAGTGATGTAGTTATCGGTGTATATGAGTACTAAAAAAAAAAGGGTGTTAAATTGCGGTTACTTTACAAAAAATATGAATTTGAAGGTTGTAGATTCAACTCAATACCCAGAGGTTAGAATTACAGACAACCTGAATTGAAACCGTCACACAAAAAAATGTTATGGGAAAGGCGAACCAAAGACTGCGTTTTATTGGCAGAACGTTTAGAAAAGCAACAAATGTACTAAAAAGACTGCTTACATGACGCTTGCTTGTCCTCTTCTGGAGGAGGCGTACTGTTACGCTGTAGACAGTGGAGGATACAGAAAAACCTGAAAGAGGGGTCACTAAAGATATCTTGAACTACCTTTACTTTTACTGCAATAAAAAATAATCAAGTCACATGCAAAGCTTAAGAAAGTTTTATTTAAACTGATTATACACATATACAAGATAATGCCATCTTATGATATAAAAAAGTTGCAATTGTGGTTCTCTTCCTTAAATGATGAATTCTTCTCGAAAGTCACTATTACCGGAGATATACGCATCAATAGTATCCCATACCTTACTCGTAATAGAGCTATGGGTGGGAAACTATTGTTACGTTATTAGTAAAAATATTGTTACGAGTCTCGTAACAATATTTTTACTGAGAAATTACTATTATTAATACTTCACAATCAAGTGATCACTCTCACTCTTGACTAATCTTCGCACCTGCACTTGATACAACCAGGACTTTTTACTTATTCATTCTTCGGTCTTAGTATTTCTGCTTCTGAATATAAACTAACCTCCTATTCGGCGAATAGTTCGTATTTATAACGCTACGTATAAGGTTCTCTATACAAAAAAAAAAAAAAAAAAAAAAAAAAAAAAAAAAAAAAAAAAAAAAAAAAAAAAAAAAAACCAGTACAATATTCGCGACTCTTCTCGAACAAATGCCAGACAGGATAACGTATCGAGATCATTAGAATGGCCGCGACTTTTTTCATAGATATGTTGTAGCTATCTATGTGCTATACCGAAATGTTTAAAATACGATGACGCGGTCAGTCTAGTCGACTGATGAAAGAAACGAACAAATACCGTGCGGGCTGACTGGCGGTGGCGGTGCGGGTGGCACTGCCGGTGGCCCCGCAAAGGGGGTGGGGGGGGGGTGGTCTCCCCGCGCGCCACCCCTATGTACCCGCTACTGGGTGTATGGGATCCTTATCAGACTGTATTGACGGAGGACATCGGAAAAGTTAAGTGAAGGGCAGCTTGCGTTTCGTATCATCGCGAAGTAGGAGAGATTGAGTGGCAGTCATCAAAGTCAAGGTGCTTTTCGTTGCGGCGAGATCCTCACACGAAATTTTAATCATTAACTTTTTTCTCCGAATTCCGAAATATTTTATTGATTCCCAACTACATAGGGAGAAATTAGAGCTCTCACGGTACGTCTCTGGTGTTTATTTTTGTCACGTTCCATTCGATTGTGAGACTATAGAGAAATAGTCCGAAAGCAGCCCTATGACAAAACACTTAAGTGTGATTTGCACAGTTACCATGTAGATGTGGAACCATCACTGTATCACTATCAGGGAGACTACTAGATAAGCATTGTAGATTCGTCATCTGGACAGGAAAAACTCTTGGTGAGAGTACGAAATTAAAAGAGGAACAGAACAGTGGTTCTTGAGCAAAACAGCAACTCAGTGACAACCCACTTCAGTTGCGTTTGATCGTGTTAGTTGTTCTGACTGGCTCATGATCGCCGTGACCACAAGCATGTTCTCGCCTTAGGAATGAAACGAGCGAGCTGGCGCAGTGGTAATCCACTGGATTCGTACTCTGGACTATGACGTGTCAAATACTCGGGCCATCTAGTTTTAGGTTTTCCATGCAACTCTAAATCGCTTATGGGGAATTTCAGGATCGCTCTTTTCAAAGCGCACAGCCAATTCGTTCTCCATCTTTCCTCAGTTCGAGCTTATACTTTGTATAAAGTAACCTCGTCGTCGACGGGACTTCAACACCTATACTTCCTTCTATATTTTCCTTCGGAAGAATAATGCCAGTCGTTTTTATTCAGATTAACTGTGCCCGTTCGCGCATCCTCCTGTCTAGGCAAATATTGAGAGCCAATAGTCTGAACGTGCTCACATGCTCTCATTGATCTATATGTCTAACGCACTTTAAAATAGCCTTTTATTGCGAAATTAGTCAGTCTTTTTTATACATTGAATAAAAGCAGATAAAATAATAACCAGCCGAGGTGGAAACGATGACTGTAACATTTAACAAATCAGAATGAAAAATGCTCCTATCGTATCCCGAAAGAAGGCGAACACGTCCTGAGAAGAGTTAGGGATGCAAAAGAAGGGAACTAGCTTCTCGCCTTATCTGGCAGCTTCAATGATACTTAAATCAAGACATATTGACATATTCGCGCTTTTAATCCACCCCCAGGAATTTTATCCCACCAATTTTTTTTTTTTTAGCTATTACATGTATGCTCTTCAGTCATATGATATTATATATTGCTTACTATGACTGGTGAATCTTCTAGGTTTTGGCATTATGATCAGAGACTTCAGCCTATAAATTACGAGCTGCAGGTGTGCGAACACCTTGCAACTAAGAGAGCTCACTGTGCTGGGAAATTAGGCTTAATTCGTAAAAAAGCGCGAATATATCATGATGTTTTGATTTAAATATCTTTAAAGCTAAAACTGCCCAGGACATATTCGCCTTTCTTGTGCTACGAGAGGAACATTTTTCATTCTGGTTCCCAGCTTTCACTCTACCATAATTTTGACATTAGACCGCCATAGCTTGGCAACCGATGTAGATCTTTGTTCCTTCGGGCGACGACTGATCTTGTATAAGCTTTTTTATTGTCTTACGAACCATGTTGTTTGTATCGCGGCAACGTATAATGCTTTCACAAAACAGGACGATCATTAATTACGTGTATTTGTCTATCTTCGTACAATATTGGAACCGATTCGCACAAGTTTGGAACACAGATGTAGTGTGCATAAAAAAAACTCACGAAACGTGTTTTTTGCACGTAAAGTCCGAATGAAGCTAGATTTTTGAAAGCAAGTTTTCGATTTTATCGTAAGTATACATATTTTATTTATTTGATTCACTTTAATCTGTTTCTGCGCATTCACTTCACGTAAAAACGAATTTTACGTGCTGTATTTAGCCCGACTTTAAACCATTATATCTCGACAACGTATAAAGATTATTGGATAAAAAATCGTTATGACTTTAACATTTATTTACCATCCTGCAAAGTTTGAACCGATTCGCACAAGTTTAAAGCATAGAAGTGGCGCGCATCAGAAACCTTCCAGAAAAACGTGCTTTTATGAACGTAAAATCCAAACGAAGGAAGATTTTCTTCAGACAGTTAAAACTTATCTTAGATGATGGTCCGAGAGACGTGTGGACCAAACGTGAACCGATAGTCTCGCTCTAGTCCGGAGTTATGTGAGGGTGACTATTTTTGCAAGTAAAATTCGAACGGTGCACATACAAATTGTCCCATTAGCTGAGCATTAATTTCAGCCCAATTGAGATCTTTTGCCAAAGGAATTTATTGATTTGCATAATTTACCAGGATTCGTCGTTGAAACCTTGCTTGATGTACTGTAACATAGCTACAGCAAGATAGATGTTTGAATGGCTACACAAATGGCCGCTGGTCCAGGCTAAATCCAAAACTTTTTTTCCATGTTCCTAACCCAAACAGGAATCGAGCCCCAAGACCCCCCGAAACCGTGATTCTGCGCTCTGCTTCTTCATACATATTTGTTACAGCGCTTCCGCGATGTAACAGGAATCGGCCATGTTAACTCATGTCAAGAAAATGGTCAGATAACATACGCCAGTGACTTCAGCTTGGGATGTCATCCTTTACTGCCTTCTCCACAAGATCTTCTTCACTTGCACTTCGAGTATTAGGCTTTTGTCCATCTCCTCCTTGGCCTTCCCAGATTTCTTCGGCTTACCGGATTATAGTCTCTAGATTTTTAAGATGACTTGCCGCAGTTCTCTATGTCACCGCGTGCGCTCCATTTTCTACAGTTGCCTTCGATTTTGGTTCTTAGGTTAAATTTGCTTAGTTCCTTCCTAATGTCGCTCTTTATTTATCTGTCTACACTGGTACAGCTTTTTACGGGCCTAAGATATCTTACTCCAGCTGCCTGAAACTTACTTTCTTCACGTTCGCAGATGACCAACGGCTCACTTCCGGAGAGCATTAAGGGGCCGGTCATTACTTTATAAAACTTCATTCATATTATTTTTTATGTCTTATTTCTAAAGTAACTGATTGTTATTCTATATATATTTCTAAACTTTACTGATTTCTATTACCTTTGTCGTACTCGTATATGATATCACAACCCAATATAGTCGAAATTACTAGCCTGCTCTACTAATGTATTGTTTACCATTATTTTTTATCTCATGGATCTCTTCCTATAAAAGCCGTTGTTGTGTTTTCTTTGCTGATATAGCCATATTCTTGTCTTCGCTGTTTTGCTTAGAAGGTAAATTCCTTTTTATAGGTCATTATGAAGCGCTGGGTAGCCGTGCGGCCTAGGGCGCCTTGTCACGATTCACGCGGCTCCCCCCATCGGAGGTTAGAGTCCTCCTTCGGAAATGGGTGTGTGTGTTGTCCTTAGAGTAAGTTAGTTTAAGTCAGATTAAGTAGTGCGTAAGCCTAGGGACCGATGACCTCAGCAGTTTGGCCCCATAGTCCTTACCACAAATTTCCAAATAGCTCATTATCTTTATCTGTTAAAATTGTGACATTACCTGGATATAAAACATAGTTCAGAGTAGTCTCTTTGTTTATTGTAATACGTGGATAAAACAGCGAAATACTATACACTTGTGCAACCACCCCTAGTGATGAAAACCAGTGCGAGCTTTCCGTTTACATCGAAACTGATTGTAATGTTTTCGTATTAACTTCTTGAGTGCTTTACTAGATGGAATGAGCGTCCTCGTTTCTTCAGTCTTCACAGTTTTTCTCTATTAATTTTATCGAAGGCTTTTTCCAAATCAACAAACGCCAAGTAGGTCTCTCAATTAAATTTTGCATGTTTTTCAGTTATCTTCTTCATGACAAACATTGCGTCTTTTGTCGATTTTCTTCTACGGAAACTCATTCGCTCTTCACTTAATAAAATAATGATAGTACTTTTAATCTGCTGCTCAGGGTCCTAGCGTAAGTCTTGTATGCAGCGTACATTAAGCTAAGCCCTCTACAATTCTGACAGCTATTTCTTTATCTGTTTCTGAAATGACAATATAACTTCTGCTTGTTGCCATTTTTTGATATGATTCCCGTTTACCAACTCATATTGAACAGACTTAGCAGTCTCAAACGGATAGAAATTTCTCCGTATTTTAAGAGTTCATCGCTGATCCTGCCTATGCATGTAGCTTTCGCGTTTTTCAACGCCCCCATAGCCTCCTTCAACTTTTCTAACAAGTGGTTGGAGCCAGATGCATTTGTGGGAACAAGAGACCGACCTGTGAACTGCAGTGTTTAATCCTTGGAAGAGTACCTGATTATGAGAGTTGGATATTTAGTCTTTGTTTTTCTTTTGAGCTGTTACTTCTGACTGTAAGCTAACTAAATAAATGTCTCGAAGTATGTGTGGGTTTCATTTCTGACCTACATAAGGTTGCGTGTTCAGATAATACTTCTACACATTCTTCGCACAACGAGAAGTATATTTCCGCTGATCATCTTTGCTGTGATTGTATCTTCGACAACTTTGGAAGTGCCATGACAAGGAAGAATATGAATTTCATTGTTTCTCGTTTCATTCGCAGCGATTTATATTGTCTCCTTAGGTTCCTGGCTAACCATACACTTGAAAATCGCCACATATTTGCAAATAAACAGCCAACTATTTCTTATCCTTTGTTTTCTAATCAGATGCGTATGTAAACAACATCGAATGTTGCAGAATATGCTTTTATTACAATTATAGGAAAGTCCCAGAATATGTTAAAAACGCTAAGATGAAAATAAAATTGCATATAGTAAGATGTGAAGCTACTTTCTTTGACTGTGTAAATCTTGCCTGCATCCACCATGCTACGGTGAAGACATGTGTTGAAAGGTCTCTGTTGGATTCCTTTCATGTTAATTTCTTAAATCTGTTGTCATTTACGGCATAAATTCCTCTTCTAAATTTACTGTGGTGTTTCTGACTATCTGGGAGGAGACCGAGCAGTGAAATGTGTTACTTTTACACATAAACAAGAACGATCTGTCACACTACTACACTTTAAAACACAGTTTATATGTAATTCATGTCACACAGTCTCATACAGAACCTACATCAGCTTTCTTTTATATACTGTATATGATAAGATACTGTCATCCCTCTTCCCTTCTGTGTGAGAGGATGAATGAGCAAATGTATCTCTAGTTGCATGCATGATGGTAGCAGACAAGCCTGTCTGCTAGAGAACAGTAGGACCAACGTCGGAACAGGTAGCTACGCTTTCTAAAAGCAGAGAGGTTTCTATCCTTAGTATGGTCCTGTCCGTCTCTTGTCATGTTGGTATAGGAAGCTGCCCCTCTGGCCACTTCCGTTTGTATTTGTGAGGCACCCTCAGAAAGGGACCAGGTCAGTCGGTCCGCAGCGAGCGTCTGAAGTGGTAAGATCTCCGGCTAAGCGCGTGTCTGCTAAGTCCGTAGGACAATGGATTTCTTAAGTTCAGCCTAACTGAAAATTTAATCACCTTTATTTCAGGTTTAGCTCTAAAATATTTAATGTTATCTTAAATTGCAACGCAGTGTAATTCGAGTGTGAAGTTCAGATTATCTTCCGGTAGTTGCTTTGTCACTACTTTGTGAGTAAAGTGGAACCACGTGTTGATCAGTAACTATAACTAAGATCATCAATCTTAAATCCGAATGTGCGTGAGATTATAACGTCTCGTCTTGACAATATTTTTCAATAAAGCAACTTTTCTTAATGTTCAACCCATGTGGGGTGTACTTTGTGAGACCAGTACCATGTGCTTATACAATTGTTTGACCCATCAGGTTGATAGTAAGACGATAGTAACCAGTTCGAGGTTTTTCTTTTGTAAATTGCTTTTCGATGTAATTTATTTTAATTATCAAAATTATTGTGGAGTTACACTCTTTGTGTAAACCAAGTTGACCACGTGAAGCATGTGGTGTAATCATCAAAATAGCCCTCAGCTATTCTTTTCGGGAAGATTTCACAAAGAGTTAATATGAATTTAGATTACCAGTGTGTGGTAATTTCATGACGGACAGGGCTGCGCTATGAACGTAACTTCTTTGGGTGAAAATTGAATCAGTTGGTTGTGGTTAATTTCCTCTTGCATATGTTTCAACGTTCTTCGTGTGTTATTTTATGAATGCAGTGTTGTATGTAGTCTCCCAATCTTGGCTTCCGATTTGATGTGTTCTGTAAGATTACAAACTCACATTTACACAATCCTAAATAAGGCACCAGTTTAGTTATGAATCAAGTTTGATATGCTGAAATTTTATCGGAACAACGATCAATGTTAAAATAAATGTCCTAATATAAACTGATTTATTTCTTTTTAATTAAATTGTCTTTATATATATATATATATATATATATATATATATATATATATATATATATCACCGGTTATCGTAAGATGAGCACTAAAAGATTATAATTAATGTTAGTCTGGTTGGGAATCTGGTAAGCTAGACTGGATACCTGGTGAAACAGTTGCGCAGTAATGCAAGGTTAACTTCCTCAGAGAGCTCACAGCTTTTAACCCACTTTTATGGTCTTGAATATCAGCACCGCTTTCAAAACAAATTAAAGCATCAACTTTACAGTGTTTTTCCTCGTTTGCATCTGCTATCATAGTATCTCGTCAATGCTTGCATCACTGAAGCGTCTTTAACTGACATTTAATTATAAGGCTGACATGTTTGATGCAAATCTTCAATACATCGTTTGCTTGAAACAGAATGCTAGTAGACACTGGGATCTTTAAAATAGCTTACTGCCTCAACACCCAAGTCAATATGGGGTCTTCAAAGTTGTCACAGATACAAGCACTGCAAAGATTGTCAGTGGAGATATACTCCTTTTTGTGAGAGGAATGCGTCAGGCCTCATCATTTACTTTTCTATGCATAAACCGTTTGCACATTGTGTACCTATGTATTCAATATTCCTATTTTCTGTCTGTCTGTCTGCATACCAGACGTTCTACATATTATATTTAAGGGATATTCTGTCGGCACTTGCAGGAACATAGTCATACTGAAAACCTGAATATACGATATTTATGTTTCACAGTAATAATTAGTTAACAGTTCATTGTGAACCAGCTTTCGACTTCCATATTGTCCTCTCTGCCACCACCCTCTCCCTTTTCAGCCCATACATCACATTCACCAGTTTGTCCATATAACATAGCAGTCTGTGACACTACTCACATATACACCGTTTATTACTTATACATTCCTATACTTTTACTCTTTCAGCAAAAAGTAATATGAGATTTACTTGTTCAGACCTTCTTTGTGTATTACATGATGCTTGTGTTTATGTGTCGATATATAGTCATAAAACATCACTTACTTTTGGAAAACAATCTTTGTACAGCTATGAACTCTTGCTGATGTTGGGTGGACTATGTGTTTGGTACTGAGTTATCTGATGATAGTCTAGAAAGCTGAACGATAAAACGATAAAATAAATATTATTGTGGCACATCAATAGTAGTAGGGCAAGGGGGTGTTTTGTTTATGTAGGTTGCATCCATTCAGAGTCAAGCATACACTCAGGAGCTAATTACCCCCTGCTCCTCCTAATTTATTTATCGCCCTCTTGGGGTTGACTTACGACACCTGGAGATAATTCCTCCTTCTAAGAAACCCCCCACCCCTCTCACTACCCCTCCTCCTCCCCCACCAACCTGGAAAAAGGGTTCCCGATCGTGGGGCACTTTTTTTTTTCGCCCCCTCCCCAGTTCAGTTCTGGGCCACTTTTCCCCTTCTTTGAAACCCCACATCATTCATCCCTCTCCTCCAATCATTCCCCTCCTCTCCCCTTCCCTTCTCCTCCACCCATATGGAGACTGGCAGAAAACTCTCAATTTGTGATGAGTTATTGGTGTGGATGGATCTCATGACACGAAATTCAAATCAATGTAAATTACATTGCAGAGGGTATACTATTTACTTATAAAATTCAGTTTGCATATTCGTTATTTAATCAGTTTGCAGGAGACAGGACTCCTCCCAAACCCTCACCCACTTATGAAATGGTGTGATGAGCTCCTGGAGAGGATGGACATAAGGTACTGTCTCGGGTATAATGTTCATATGCGTATAAGTGTATTATCTACATCTGCATCTACATTTATACTCCGCAAGCCACCCAACGGTGTGTGGCCACTGTCATTACCTCCCTTTTCTGTTCCAGTCGCGTATGGTTCGTGGGAAGAACGACTGTCTGAAAGCCTCCGTGCGCTCTCGAATCTCTCTAATTTTACATTCGTGATCTCCTCGGGAGGTATAAGTAGGGGGAAGCAATATATTCGATACCTCACCCAGAAACGCACCCTCTCGAAACCTGGCGAGCAAGCTACACCGCGATGCAGAGCGCCTCTCGTGCAGAGTCTGCCACTTGAGTTTGCTAAACATCTCCGTAACGCTGTCGCGGTTACCAAATAACCCTGTGACGAAACGCGCCGCTCTTCTTTGGATCTTCTCTATCTCCTCTGTCAACCCGATCTGGCACGGATTCCACACTGATGAGCAATACTCAAGTATAGGTCGAACGAGTGTTTTGTAAGCCACCTCCTTTGTTGATGGAGTGCATTTTCTAAGGACTCTCCCAATGAATCTCAACCTGGTACCCACCTTACCAACAATTAATTTTATATGATCTTTCCACTTCAAATCGTTCCACATGCATACTCCCCGATATTTTACAGAAGTAACTGCTACCAGTGTTTGTTCCGCTACCATATAATCATACAATAAAGGATCCTTCTTTCTATGTATTCGCAATACATTACATTTGTCTATGTTAAGGGTCAGTTGCCACTCCCTGCACCAAGTGCCTATCCGCTGCAGATCTTCCTGCATTTCGCTACAATTTTCTAATGCTGCAACTTCTGTGTATACTACAGCATCATCCGCGAAAAGCCGCATGGAACTTCCGACACTGTCTACTAGGTCATTTATATATATTGTGAAAAGCAATGGTCCCATAACACTCCCCTGTGGCACGCCAGAGGTTACTTTAATGTCTGTAGACGTCTCTCCACTGATAACAACATGCTGTGTTCTGTCTACTAAAAACTCTTCAATCCAGTCACACAGCTGGTCTGATATTCCGTAGGCTCTTACTTTGTTTATCAGGCGACAGTGCGGAACTGTACCGAACGCCTTCCGGAAGTCAAGGAAAATAGCATCTACCTGGGAGCCTTTATCTAATGTTTTCTGGGTCTCATGAACAAATAAAGCGAGTTGGGTCTCACACGATCGCTGTTTCCGGAATCCATGTTGATTCCTACAGAGTAGATTATGGGTTTCCAAAAACGACATGATACGCGAGCAAAAAACATGTTCTAAAATTCTACAACAGATCGACGTCAGAGATATAGGTCTATAGTTTTGCGCATCTGCTCGACGACCCTTCTTGAAGACTGGGACTACCTGTGCTCTTTTTCAACCATTTGGAACCTTCCGTTCCTCTAGAGACTTGCGGTACACGGCTGTTAGAAGGGGGGCAAGTTCTTTCGCGTACTCTGTGTAGAATCGAATTGGTATCCGTCAGGTCCAGTGGACTTTCCTCTGTTGAGTGATTCCAGTTGCTTTTCTATTCCTTGGACACTTATTTCGATGTCAACCATTTTTCGTTTGTGCGAGGATTTAGAGAAGGAACTGCAGTGCGGTCTTCCTCTGTGAAACAGCTTTGGAAAAAGGTGTTTGATATTTCAGCTTTACGCGTGTAATCCTCTGTTTCAATGCCATAATCATCCCAGAGTGTCTGGATATGCTGTTTCGAGCCCCTTACTGATTTAACGTAAGACCAGAACTTCCTAGGATTTTCTGTCAAGTCGGTACATAGAATTTTACTTTCGAATTCACTGAACGCTTCACGCACAGCCCTTCTCACGCCAACTTTGACATCGTTTAGCTTCTGTTTGTCTGAGAGGTTTTGGCTGCGTTTACACTTGGAGCGAAGCTCTCTTTGCTTTCGCAGTAGCTTCCTAACTTTGTTGTTGAACCACGGTGGGTTCTTCCCGTCCCTCACAGCTTTACTCGGCACGTACTTGTCTAAAACGCCCTAAACATCTGAGTGTCCCAGTCTATATGTGGTAAATTGAAATCTCCACCTAAGACTATAACATGCTGAGAAAATTTATGTGAAATGTATTCCAAATTTTCTCTCAGTTGTTCTGCCACTAATGCTGCTGAGTCGGGAGGTCGGTAAAAGGAGCCAACTATTAACCTAGCTCGGTTGTTGAGTGTAACCTCCACCCATAATAATTCACAGGAACTATCCACTTCTACTTCACTACAGGATAAACTACTACTAACAGCGACAAACACGCCACCACCGATTGCATGCAATCTATCCTTTCTAAACACCGTCTGTGCCTTTGTAAAAATTTCGGCAGAATTTATCTCTGGCTTCAACCAGCTTTCTGTACCTATAACGATTTCAGCTTCGGTGCTTTCTATCAGCGCTTGAAGTTCCGGTACTTTACCAATGCAGCTTCGACAGTTTACACTTACAATACCGATTGCTGCTTGGCCCCCGCATATCCTGACTTTGCCCCGCACCCTTTGTGGCTGTTGCCCTTTCTGTACTTGCCCGAGGCCATCTAACCTAAAAACCGCCCAGTCCACGCCACACAACCCCTGCTGCCCGTGTAGCTGCTTGTTGCGTGTAGTGGACTCCTGACCTATCCAGCGGAACCCGAAATCCCACCACCCTATGGCCCAAGTCGAGGAATCTGCAGCCCACACGGTCGCAGAACCGTCTCAGCCTCTGATTCAGACCCTCCACTCTGCTCTGTACCAAAGGTCCGCAGTCAGTCCTATCGACGATGCTGCAGATGGTGAGCTCTGCTTTCATCCCGCTAGCGAGACTGGCAGTCTTCACCAAATCAGATAGCCGCCGGAAGCCAGAGAGGATTTCCTCTGATCCATAGCGACACACATCATTGGTGCCGACATGAGCGACCACCTGCAGATGGGTGCACCCTGTACCCTTCTTGGCATCCGGAAGGACCCTTTCCACATCTGGAATGACTCCTCCCGGTATGCACATGGAGTGCACATTGGTTTTCTTCCCCTCTCTTGCTGCCATATCCCTAAGGGGCCCCATTACGCGCCTGACGTTGGAGCTCCCAACTACCAGTAAGCCCACCCTCTGCGACCGCCCGGATCTTGCAGACTGAGGGGCAACCTCTGGAACAGGACAAGCAGCCATGTCTGGTCGAAGATCAGTATCAGCCTGAGACAGAGCCTGAAACCGGTTCGTCAGACAAACTGGAGAGGCCTTCCGTTCAGCCCTCCGGAATGTCTTTCGCCCCCTGCCACACTTCGAGACGACCTCCCACTCTACCACAGGTGAGGGATCAGCCTCAATGTGGGCAGTATCCCGGGAAGCCACAGTCGTAGTCCGATTGGGGGATGCGTGGGACGAGCTGGCCGTCCCCGACAAACCCCCATCCGGACCCCCACAGTGATGCCCATTGGCAACAGCCTCAAGCTGTGTGACCGAAACCAACACTGCCTGAAGCTGGGAGCGAAGGGATGCCAACTCAGCCTGCATCCGAACACAGCAGTTGCAGTCCCTATCCATGGTAAAAACGGTAGTGCAAAGAACGTCTGAACTATTCTACAGAGAGCACAGACAATTCTACACAAAATTGAAACGGTTATTAAAATACAAGATTGCCTAGTAAATGCAGTAACGCTGCTACTTGCGCACTGCTGACACACTGCTCGGCGGCGGAAGGAGACTACGCGATTTTACACTATTCAGGCACTAAAACGCGATGCTACAACTCTCAAATACCATAATACGCCCGAAATTTATGAATTAAACAATGCAAATAACAAAAACACGCAAAGAAATTAAGAATTAAACTATGTAACAAATAAGTGAGCTAAGAGTATACGACTTGCTGCTGCAGCTGCTTATCCAACGGCGGCAGGCAGCACACTGGCTGTGACCAACCGACACTGGCCGTTCAAAACAAAAACAGAAGACAGACGACTACGCGAATTTACACTATTCGGGTACTAAAACGCGATGCTACAACTCTCAAATACTATAAAACGCCCAAAATTTATGAATTAAACAATGCAAATACCAAAAACACGCAAAGAAATTAAGAATTAAACTATGTAACAAATAAGTGAGCTAAGAGTATACGACTTGCTGCTGCAGCTGCTTATCCAACGGCGGCAGGCAGCACACTGGCTGTGACCAACCGACACTGGCCGTTCAAAACAAAAACATAAGACAGACGACTACGCGAATTTACACTATTCGGGTACTAAAACGCGATGCTACAACTCTCAAATACTATAAAACGCCCAAAATTTATGAATTAAACAATGCAAATACCAAAAACACGCAAAGAAATTAAGAATTAAACTATGTAACAAATAAGTGAGCTAAGAGTATACGACTTGCTGCTGCAGCTGCTTATCCAACGGCGGCAGGCAGCACACTGGCTGTGACCAACCGACACTGGCTGTTCAAAACAAAAACAGAAGACAGACGACTACGCGAATTTACACTATTCGGGTACTAAAACGCGATGCTACAACTCTCAAATACTATAAAACGCCCAAAATTTATGAATTAAACAATGCAAATACCAAAAACACGCAAAGAAATTAAGAATTAAACTATGTAACAAATAAGTGAGCTAAGAGTATACGACTTGCTGCTGCAGCTGCTTATCCAACGGCGGCAGGGAGCACATCCTGATGGATGAATTTCCCTACAGTCTTGCTGCTTGAAATTCAAATGAACACAACTGGTAAAAATTGGCTGGATGATAGAAAAATGCTCTTGTGAGAAAACGGATCTCATGACACGAAATGGGCTGTAAATATTCTTTACTTATTGAAACATTAATTAAATAGCTGGGATATGTGTTCAGTTGATGGGATGTTGGTGTTGGACAGAGAGGAGATTAATAAATGTATTACCTGTAAGTATACAGCTGAGGACTACGTCCGTAGGTTCCTACAAGAGGAATTGAAGGAGATGATAGTGGATGAGCGTTGGAGGAATAGTTTTCAACAAATAATGGTGACGCAGCAGGATGGGCTGAGTATGCATTTTGCAACTCATAGAGACTTCTGCCTGTGCTGTGTGCTCTAGTACACACTATCACTCTAAACTGATGAGCAACTGCCGCCAGAAGAATTGCCTCCTACCTATCTACAAGTGTATAGTTGCTGAGGAACTTGTACACAGACACATGGTTGGTTGGTTGGTTGATTCGGGGGAAAGGGACCAAACGGCGAGGGCGAGGTCGTCAGTCCCATCAGATTAGGAAATAATAGGAAAGGAGCTCAGCCATGCCTTTCAGAGGAACCTTCCTGGCATTTGCCTGAAGCGATTTAGAGAAATCACAGAAACCTAAATCAGGATGGCTTGACGCAGAATTGAACCGTCGTCCTCCCAAATGCGAGTCCAGTGTGCTAACCACTGTGCTACCTTGCACGGTATAAATAGTAAGATGGGATAGGACAGCAAACTATCATTTAAGTGTAGAAAGAGTAGCCTCCTACCAGTCTGCAAGTGAAATAGTTGCTAAGAAAATCGTACACACAAACGCATACATATATGGTAAGAAGGAACAGCACAGCATACTACCACTGAAGTGTAGGAAGAGTTGCCTCCTACGGATCTACAAGTGAAATAGCTGCTGAGAAACTTGTACACAGGTACAGGGTAAGAAAGGATAGGACAGCAAACTAACATTGAAATGTAGGAAGAGTTACCTCCTACTGATCTATAAGTATATAGCTGCGGGGAAACTTGTACACGCACATTCATGCATGTTATGAATGGATAGGGTAAAAAAATATCACTGAAGTATAGGAAGGCCAATTCACGCTACCACAACAGATGGAAAATGCTTTAGTGCTCTAATTATGTATCGAAATCATCGTGGAAAAACACCATTCTTAAACAATGAAACATAATGCAACACACGCACTGGGAATTGATCGTTGTAATAACACGACTACCTCAAAAGCTAACCTCAAAAGAACTCGCCAGGAGAGAGTGGTGGTAGTTGCACGTGTGTTCACCTCAGTCTGTGGATACTTACTAGGCAGCTTGTAATGGTCTTACCTCCTCCTACCTCTCCTCCTCCGTCCCTCTCCTCCCCTTATAGGTAGGGATACTTGTTTTCCACGCCTGTTCTAACCTGTTGCTGATGGTATGCAAAGAGATCCATCCACTGCAGATGCTCTGCTTTCGTCAGGGTTGTTATATTGTTTCCAGTCTACAGCTGGACCCTCCTTAAGATAGTGGTTCTGCTTCCCCAGGAGTCTTCTAACGTCTCACTGATGGTACACAAAGAGATCCATGTTTTGGTGATTCTCTGCTTCGGTTGGTGTCGTGTTGACAATGGTATACTGTTTCAAGCCTGCAGAAATCAAACGTATTTGTAGGAAATAACGGCCTCTGGAACAATAGTAAAATACTTGACTATTTCTCACAGGTGGGGCAAAGATGACCCTTCAGAAGAAGAATGGCCAACAGCACCCTACAGCTCTCAGCTACGTCTCACGGTGGGAGGAGGCAGCTCCAGGGACTGCACTCGACAAAGGGGTGGGCGCGATGACCAGCAGATGCTGAGATCGCTGCTAGTAGTCACTATTCAATACGCCGGCGCCGACCACCCCTGCTGCCGCCAGCTGCTTGCAGCTGCCTCCCGTAGCCAGCGCGCTCCCCTAGCCTATTATCACTCAAAGTTAGTGTCTGTAGGAGTATTATAAATAAAGTGTCATTAGAGTGCGCATTATATAATTTTCAGATGCACACATATCAATACAGAAGGCTCTCTATTCACATGTCGGAAAATATGCTTCTCTGTACTCTTTGTCAATCGCAACTATGCGGTGTCAGCTAACAAATACCTTACAGAACAGTTGCTGTATGGTTTTTAACGACATTATGCAATATGTCTACTGAGGTAATAGGAGTACGTGTAAGCAGACTGCTGTCTTGGATGTTTTTGTAGAATACAGAACTGTCTGCCTCTAAACTGACATTGATCGGCATTAAAGGATGATAGAAAGTAAATGGAATAATCGGTTGAGAGGGGTTGTAACAAGGTAGATTGATGATGCATTCTGGAGAGAGGGAGATGCTGTGGCAGCTCATTTATTGCACATTTAACCATTTTTTTCCGGTGTTCTCTTGGGTTGTATTAGTAGTGTGGAGAATCATATACAATTTCAGTTCTGTGTTTGACTAAGAGCTCAATTTATCTGCAATCGTTAACATCAAACCTCCCAATGCCACATCCGGCAGAGGACTTCCAACGTATGTGTGGTGAGTTATGTCCACCAAACCGATGGAAAACCTACTTCAGCACCCTCTTCTAGATGAACAATGATGCATGCGAAATGCACCATTTCCCCATTATATATTGGGTATAAATCGAGTTTTCAGTTTCATAAGTGCAGTGATTGTGAGTCATTGACGGGGGTTTGTGAGATACTGAAATTCCTGTGTATACATTTGCTTGATGGTTGTTGTGTATGGAAGAAACTGTGTTCTCTTCACAAGTTAGTGTAGCATGGAGTGGAATTTCACATGTCAAACACTGCTGCTATGCATTTGTCTATTTCCTCATAAGACGTCGTTGTTCCACACATTTTTCTTTGCTGACGATCATTTTATAGCATTGATGCGAGCATAGCATAATTTCCGAACCGTAATCAGATGTGAACAGTGGGTTCTATACACCTCCATAAGCCTATACAGTGCATTATCACACCGAATCTATGATTTTTTCTCCTTGGTGTAAAAAGTAGTAGTTTTATCATCTTAAAGTTTGTCACCATAGTGAGTGGGATGGAAAACGTTCAGGGTGAATGTATGTCAGGCATTGCACATATATTTCCTGCGTTGGAGTATTAACAGCATTGTATTCCATGACATACATCGGATACCATGCTGCTTTAACATTATAGTATGTTTAAGTGCTGAACTATGTGGCCTTAGCAGTGTGTGTATGTTCTATGATCATTTCTCTCATTCCAGTACCTTATTGGTATGAACACCAAACACTAGAAAAATACTCCAGAATTGATTGCACTGGTGAGATATGTAAAATGTTTCAACCACCTTCCGTTTGGAGCTCCATCATGCATAAACCATAAGTTTCTTCTTCTTCTTGACTGTCTATTATGTCATAATAACACTCTAAAATGTATCAGGCTCGTATCTACTACACCAATAAAGAGTACTAACCGCGTCAGCAAGCATTCATCTAGAGAGATCGTGTGTATTTGGGTGGTGAGGTGGCTGAGACTGGTACAGAACAATCTTTCCAGAACGGCAGATACGGTATTGGAATGAGAATACCGGTCTCTATCACTAGCGTCGGTTGGTTGTGGAGTTTGGAACAAGTGTTATGCCCTTTCCGAAAGCAAAATATCGAAGTGTATTGATTGCGTGAAACTCAGCTCGTTCGGTCCCTTCACGAGATGTCGGAATTAGCGGTTATAGTGCCCTCCAACTTCTCGTCAGTTCCAAATTATATCAGAGACAACATTGCGTCAAGGGTTGGATAAAGACAGTGGAACAGTGACAAGATGCTTAGGGAGACCATCTAACATTTTACTCGGGATCATTAGCCAACAGGTTGGACTCATTTCTAAATAGAGGACATAGTGCTGCTATGGATATGATTCATATGTGATCAAAGATGTTGGTAAGATCTTTCAATCTTTGACTTTGTCCTCCATTTGCAAGAATACTTTGTGACTCTCATTCACATAGGGAGAAATGGTCAGCTGTAGTAAAATCTTACCGAATTTAACTAACTCGGTTTCTGCACCTCATCTCTGCTGCTGGCTATTTCCCATACTACGGAACAGCATTTATGTCATGTGATGTAGGCAGTGTAACTGGATTCACAATATGTCCACATGTATATAGCACTCGCAAAGTAATGGAGGGGGTGGTGTAGCAAAGACCCACAGTGACCTCAACAGAGATTGGTCATGGTGCCTGCCCCTCTGCCGAGTGCACTCTCTGGAACTACCTTTTCCCACCGTGAGACGCAGCTGAGGGCTGTAGGGTGCTGTTGGCCATTCTTATCCTGAAGGGTCATGTTTGCCCCACCTGTGAGGAATAGTCAAGTATTTCGCTATTGTTGCAGGGGTCGCTGTTTCCTACAAATACATTTGATTTCTGCGGAGTTGAAACAGTATACCATTGTCAACCCAACACCAACCAAAGCAGAACATCACCAAAATATGAATCACTTCGTGTACCATCAGTGAGACGTAAGAAGACGCCTGGGAAAGCAGAACCACTACCTAAAGGAGGATCAAGCTGTAGACCAGAAACATTGTAACATTGCCAACCCAACACTGACCAAAGCAGAGCGTCTGCAGTGGATGGACCTCTTTGCGTACCATCAGCAACAGGTTAGAACTGGCAAGGAAAACCAGTATCCCTACCTGCAGGGGGACGAGAAGGAGGGAGCAAAAGATGTATTAGGGGAGATAGGACTGGTTCCGAGTTCCTTAGTCTATATATACATGTTGACGTGAAGATACCTGCACTGTTCTGGTGGAAGATTTTTTTATTGTTGTGCGATGTTGTTACAGTGGAAATTGGAGATTTGTGGTAAGGTCTTATGCCACCAAACTGCTGAGGTCATCAGTCCCTAAGCATACGCACTACTTAATCTAACTTAAACTAACTTACGCTAAGTGCAACACACACACACACACACACACACACACACACACACACACACACACGCACACATACATACACACATGCCCGAGAGAGGTCTCGAACCTCCAACAGAGGTAGCCGCGTGGACCGTGACAAGACGCCTCACACCGCATGGCTACCCCGCGCGGTAGTTACAGTGTTTCATCTTCCTGTAGAACCTTGGGAGGGATGGATTCATAGCGTAACATGGCCGTTGCTGTTGTGTTTTTTATAAATAGTTGCTCGCTTGTAAGAGGATTACATCTCTCTCCTTCTAGGACACACAGGTACCACTCACAAGAAAAATACGCCTATCCATCCCGGTATGTTTATTACACAACATTGATATCATGTTGTTGTTTAGTCCTTCCAGGATTACGTCATTGGTGAAGTCTTCTACTCACCATAGTGTGGAGAACTTGCGAGGTGAATGTATGTTCACCAGCTGTTGGATTGTGTTAAGCGGTTATTTTGTAGTATGTTCAACGCAAGATTCATTGCTCTCAAGTCAATATTTATCGTAGTAAGCGTAAGTTGATACTTATTTAGCTGGACTTATTCAGTTGGAGATTTCATTGAGTTTTAGTACTATATCTGCTGTTTGTACTGTTGAAACCACAATATTCATTTTAATAGCATAAGACTGCTCCCTTTAGATGATGTGAGGTGAGTTTTGTCAGTACACTATTCATTGTAGCAGGCATAAGAATCACACATTGAGAATACGCGATGGTAATACTTCACGCAACAAATAAGCATTTGTGTTTATTCAGTCACTTTTTTAAATTAATTAGCTGACATTACTAAGAGCGGAACACTTTAGGCAGACACTCAGTGTGTTACTCCAAGAGGAACAAGTGACCTGTGTAAAATTCCTCCACTGTCTATTCTTCTGCCCTCTGTACAACAGGAATCTAATCCTTCCACAGTATAACGAGAACACACACACACTCACACACACACACACACATACACACACACACACACACAAACACAAAGCTCTTATTTGGGACAGTTGAGTCTCTGAAACCTCTACCAGACAGCCCTCATAAGAAGCAGAATAAGAGATAGCAATAACAGATAATAACCGCATGCAGCAGCGAAGGCTATAGAGCGCAAGCACTGCTCTCCATCTGTTGGGGACAGAGTGGACAGATTGGCATACGCTGAGATGGCTAGTACAAAGATCCATGTGTATATCATTTATGCAGAACATATTATTTCAATTTCTTTCCTATATGAGAGCGGTTTTACTTAACGAAGGACCACTTTCAGACAGTGCCTGCCGCGTGGGATTAGCCGAGCGGTCTCAGGCGCTGCAGTCATGGACTGTGCGGCTGGTCCCGGCGGAGTTTCGAGTCCTCCCTCGGGTATGGGTGTGTGTGTTTGTCCTTAGGGTAATTTAGGTTAAGTAGTGTGTAAGCTTAGGGACTGATGACCTTGGCAGTTAAGTCCCATAAGATTTCACACACATTTGAACATTTCACAGAGTGCCAGAACATCTAGAACATATGAAAGCACACTGCTGTTGACCATTCAGTTCTTCATCTACGACATGTAGTCATGTATTTCACTATTGTTCCAGGGGAGCCAGTCTTTATGAGAAGCACGTTTAACAGTATGCAGGAAGCGTCCTATTCTTAAGTGTTTGTCCATCTGTGACTGATTTCTGCAGACCAGAAACATTATGTCACTGCCAGCAGATGGATCTTTTTGTGTACCGTCAGCGACAGGTCAGAGCAGGGGTAGGAAAGGGAGGTAGGAGGGGAGGTAGGAGAAGCTGCTTAAACTGCGTCCACACATTGAGGTGAATATATGCACAGCAGTCGCCACTCTCTCCTGGCGATACCTTTTGGGGTCAGCTTTTGTGGCAGCTGAGTTATTTCAATGATTTTTCTCAATTCCCAGTGCATGTGTTGCATTATGCTCCATTGTTTAACAATGGTGTTTTTTTCACTACAGTTTCGGTGTATGATTAGGGTAGTGAAGCATTTTCCATAAGTTGTGGAAGCATGTATTGGCCTTCCTACACTTCATTGATAGTTTGCTGCCCTATCCCTTCGTACCATGCATGTATGTCTGTGCACAAGTTCCTCGGCAGCCATACACATGTGCATCAGTGAAGGCAACTGTCCCTACACTTCAGTGATAGTTTGCTGTCCTATCCCTTCTTACCATGTATCTGTGTACAAGTTCTTCAGCAGCTTGTAGATTGGTAGGAGGCAGATCTTATGATAGCAGCTGTAGGATGGTATTGTGGACTAGCGCACAAAAGAAGTTGAACATGCAACACACGCCATCAGAAAGGGGAACAAAACTCGCTTCAAGCGCCCTCAGTCAATACAATTCTGGTTCATTCAATCTTGCTGAGTGGAACAGGTAGAAGTTGTCTCCTGCACTGTCTATTGACTGGCCATTTCAAAAAACACAAATAGCTCCAGCACAGGCTGTAGTCTCTATGAGTTGTAAAATGTATCTTCAGTTCATCCCACTACATCACCATTATTTACTGAAAAGTATTCCCTGTACACTCATTCATTATGACCTCCTTCTATTCCTTGTGTAGGAGACTATGGACATAGCCCTCAGCTATATGCCTACAGGTAATACACTTATTAAACTCTTCTCTTTCCAACACCAACATCTCGTCAGTTGAACACATTTCCCAGAAATTTAATTAACTAATTTGGTTAGTGATTAAATAAATAAAGAATACTTCCTCAAATTCACCAGCCATTTCATGCCATGAGATCTGTTTTTTCACGAGAGCTTTTATCTGTCATCCTGTGAATTTCAGGCAGTTGTGTTTATTTGAATTTCAAACAGGAGGACTGTAGAGTAACTGTCACTTCAGTTTCTCCCCAAAATTTACGAAAATTTTAGCAGAATAATACACATATAAATAAATGAAGACTGTTCCCAAGACAGCACCTTACATCCTTCCTCTCCAGCAGCTCAGCAAAGACTGAGTCTTTTTCTCACCATTCAATAACTAGGGGGGGGGAGAGAGGGGAGGAGCCTCATCTCCCTCAAAGTGATTAAATAAAGAATATACATATAGAATTTTATAAGTAAACAGGATATCCTCTGCAATGTAATTGACATTGATTTGAATTTTATGTCATGAGATCCTTCCACACCAGTAGCTCAACACAGACTGAGAGTTTACCACCAATTTACAGATGGAGGAGGTAGAGATGGGAGCAGAGGGAGAGGAGGGGTGGGAAGGGATGAAGGCTGTGTGATTTCCCAGCTGGAGAAAAATGGCTCCAAACTGAACTGAGAAAGGGGTGACAAAAGACAGTGTCCCAGGATGGGCATCTCTTTTCCCAGAGGGGTGAAGGAGGGAGAAGGACATTGAGAATGGTGGAGGAGGGCTTCTCAGAAGGATGATTTATCCCTAGGGGGTCATAAATCAATTAGCATAACAACAGGTTAAGTGGAAGAGGGAGGGGGATAGCTTGCCTCTGAATGTATGCCTGCCCCTGAATGTATGCAACCTGCTCAAACAACATGCGCCCACATCCATTTACTCCACTACTATCAATAATGTATATTCACCATTTTAATGGATCTAGGCCTATTGATTACAAAACCATTTTGGAAGGGATGCCACAGTCTGTACATGAAGCTTTTATCCACATTAAATTCACAAACCACTTCAACTTGCTTTGTTCCTTTTCCAGTTGTCTGATGATTCAATCATGGTCAGCATTGTTGATTACAACGAATGCAAGCTGGACAATAAATACATATAAAGGTTATCCAAAAGCTGCCTGGAGTCTTCCAGGTGATCGCTGCATGTAAATTCCGAATATTGCTCAGCTTGATTTTCGAAATATCTTTGGCAAAGAATTTGTTCCATTTCCTTGGGTGGTACTGGAGAAGAATACGAACACACATCGCAATAGCTGTATAATTTCCAAATCTGGCTATTTAGGATGTTAGGAACATGCGCTATTTCGACATCTTGCTCGTCAGACCAATTTAGGGAATTTCTAGCTGTCTGTTGGTGAAAGGGGGAGGGGAGGGGTTATCATATTGGACGAAGAAGCTGCTACTGTCGACAATGCTTGTGCCATTGAACGAATATGGCTGCTTAAAACAATTTCATAGTTAGCTGTACTATGCTTCATGGTTAGAAGAAGATTAACTTGCAACCTTCCTCTGATCTTCACCGTGCATAAACATATTATTTGGTAAGAAAGAGAACGAAAATAGACCCATTAGCATCACGTGTTACCACTGTTTTTTGCTCCAAGCGCCATTTATACAACATTTTTGTTGTGGTAATAGGGCTTCAACTTTCAGTACCCAAGTTACACTGACTGACGAAGAAAGTAGTTTTGTTTCAAAACTGGGAGCAAATATTGGACTGTAGGGAATACAGGTCGAAGAAATACGCCGAGAAAAGTTTATTACATTGGGAATTGACCGATTTGATTCCAAGGAAAATGGCGTGTTTGATTTTAGTTTGTGTTTCTGACTTACTGGTTATTCCGAGGCTTTCTCTGGTGTAGTGAGACACATTGTAAAGAGCCAGCTGGATGTTTCCAGTCTACTGGGCAGATCATGGAATTCATGTGATGGAAATCGTACAATGGAGGCTTCCACGATCAGTATTCACATTTTCGGGCATTAGGCCATGGTCTAAGGCATATTTCTGTGCGTACCGTTTGTTTTCCTGAAGATGGAGATATCCACATGGACTAAAAAGACTCAGTTTTTATTATCATCTAAAGCAGATGACTTAAGGTACGGTCTCCAAACCTAACAAATTACTCTGTCTTAATTTTATCTAAGAGATCTGATGATTTTTTTTTCTGCAGGCGCTATGGAGAATGAAGGCACCAGCTAATGTTATAACGTCCACGGTAAGGAGTTTAATGGAGTGCTTGTTATAACTGAGACGATTTTGTAATTTTTACATCTACCTCCAGTACTGCAACAGCAACTCGCAAATCTCAGCTCACAGTTTGAAGACTGGACGAGTCTGGTTTCAGATTTTCTGCAGGTAGGAGGATAAATGTTGATTTTAGTCTTTCTCGTCGAATTTTTAATTTATCTGGCTTTGCGAAAACATAATACTGTTCTCCACTTTAAAAATTCGATGAAATATCTGCGTCTCATATTTGATTAAAACTTGTCGTGGTTACTACACGTAAGCGTTTCGAAGGCGTCTGGGTCACAGATCTTGGGAAGCAGACGAAGTGCATCTGCTCCATTATTATAAGACTTTTGTGCTATCTCGAGTAGATTACGGAAGTTCGATGTACATGCCAACGAGACTAGATAATTTCAATAAAAATTGAAACCATGCAACGTTAGGGAACTGATCTACCTCCTGGTGAGTACAGGACCAGCCCGTGCCCAGAATCTGCAATGAGACTTGGAACTCACAGAGTCACCACTTGCCGTTCCACAGGCAGTAAAGTTTCCCGGGTCATCACTGTACCAGATTGCTAACCTAACATACTGTTGCTAGCGCTGCCATGGAATCGACTTACATGAATGTCCTGTCAGCAACGAAACAGTTTGGAATCCACACAAGCACGATCAGAGGCACCTAGTGTGGGACAAACAGCAACCTAGGCTTGGAGTCAACGGCCTCCCAGCTTACCGAAACGGGGAAATTTTAAATTTACTCAGTTCAGAAGGCCTGGTAATAAACACCTCTACTGCACGACAATATTCGTAGATCGGTCTAAGCAACAGCCTCTGTTGACTGCTCTGTGATTCCGAATGATCTTGTCCTCAATACCAGAATAACAAACTAATTTACTGTGATTGACCCAGACTGACGCAAGATCGTGAGGTTACTTTGAAGGTATGCTTCTGAAACGTTTATAATCTTAACGATTTGGAATTTTGTAGATAATGGTGATCTGAAATGTTTAATTATGACGATGACGAAGTTTGTTGGTCAGTATGGTACTCCAATATGATAAATACAACACCAGTGTGAAATACGCTTTGTATTCTCGTGATCGAGTAGAAGTATTTTACATTCTACTCATAGACGAAAATCGATTTCAGCAAGTTCAGTTTCCCCTTCTAAGGGTGCGACACGGATGCGATATTGCGACATCACCGGGGCAATTCATA
Source organism: Schistocerca piceifrons (assembly GCF_021461385.2). Classification (NCBI taxonomy): domain Eukaryota; kingdom Metazoa; phylum Arthropoda; class Insecta; order Orthoptera; family Acrididae; genus Schistocerca; species Schistocerca piceifrons. The sequence goes on from NC_060142.1 coordinate 350,222,536, forward strand.
AATTATTTTATTACTGTTTATTTCAAGGAATGCCGCTATCTTATAGTGTACTTACACGATGCCAGATCATATTTATCTGACTGGGATTAAGATGCAATTTCTGTCTCACAATGCTGAAACACGGCAGTGGTATGTGTGCTATCGTAATTCTGGCCAAACAATTTATTCAGCAGCAGAGGGGAACAGGCTACAAATCTACGTCTATAGAATTTACCAAGAACAACAATGTAAAAAATTGTGAAAAATAACATTCCTCTAGCACGTAATTCTGCATACATACTAGATATAATAGAAGAATCGTCAGAAAAAAAACGTGACATTTAAGCTGCGTATCGTATGAGTAGTAGTGATTTAAGGAAAAAATAATTTCGCAACTTCTGTGGGATTCCATTCCTGTTGTGAGTGCCGTACTCATAACCCGCAACAATTGTTGAACCCCAATAAAGGCTTAAGTTCGGTATGACATTTCAAAATGCATAGTGGGCATAACAATTAGGGCTCATACGTTCAGATGTCATTAAGTTCTGGTTGTACTTGTTTTGTATCCCGCCCGGAAGGCGGCGCGTGGGTCTGCTCCTGTAAACTGAAAGGTAGGCCGAATGTAGTAAGCGAGTACGGGCAGGAAAAGCTGAAGTACTTCGGTACTGCTTCTAGATTTTACAAGTTTATTATAGTCAAAATTATGATTCCATAATGGTTGCTTAACTTTGGCTGAGATGAGAACGTAGGTGTGAAGCCGTACAGGTATCAACGCTAACAGCTACTAGTAGTTGGACAAACTATCATTGAAATGACTGACGTAACGAAAGGAAAGTCTGTAATGGCTAGCCCCCTATGAAGTTGAAGCTGAGTTGCTTGGTCGACTGCTCTTGATCAAATGGGCAGAATCTGGAGCGGCGCTCGTAGAGCTGCACAGCGCCGGCTAAAGGGCGCTGTCGTCGGTGTCTGTGTGGTAGTGCCAACCTAAGACCTTGTACCTACGCCGTGTCATCGTAGCTATCGATACCACAACTTGTACTGTTGCTTACCCTTGAATCACTTTTGTTAGTAAGTTAAAAACCATACGCACATTTAACCAACAGACAAATACTTCCATAGAAGCGAGAGCAGTCTCGTATCCTATTGTTGTTTTTCTTGTGTATACCTATATTCGCTAACGAAAATCGAAAAAAAAGTCCGGCATAATGTGAAAAGACAAGTAATGTTCGCAATTATTGAATTAAACGTTTTCTCGACTTTTATTACTTATCGCTAATTCTAGTTGTGGTTCAGGGAAGTGTACCACATATATCCAGAAGTATCTTGATCACTTGGAATAGGATAAAAAGTCTAGCTGTTTGCAAAAACAAATTTTAAATGCAAACTGAAGATAAATATGTTTACTGTTGTTGTCATACATTGGTGAGTCAAAACATAATGGCCACAACCCACAGCGAGACTAAGCGGCGTATCTGGCGACATGGTTATAATACATTTATTGCATCCAAATAGTCATACGAGTTCGAATTACAATTATAATAATACTCGAAATTAGAAATTTTACATATTATGGGTTTCATAGTCACTTATTGACTTTGTCTTTTTGGTACAGAGTTCTGTACGGTAACGTTCGCATATTTGATGACACAGTTTACACTCACACGTTGCGTTTGGTTCATGATATGATGTGTTGTTGCAAATAAGGTGGTGATCATGTGCCCGTTCGAAGTTTTCCTTTGTCCATGTATGGTCAATCATGGCGCTTGTCCTGTAAAATTCTCGAGGTATGTCCTCCCTTTTTTCCTTCAATGTATTTAGTAGACCTTCCGAAGCGCTGGTGCTGGGTAGCATCAGGTTTGTCCCTGGGTTTTCAATGAGGAAGGGTTCCTTCACCAGCAGGTATACCAATCTGGATCGTGCTGTTTCGGACACTCCGATCGCTTTCTTTATACAGGTCGCCTTTACGCTTACTAGTGTCGTTAGGTTTTCACTGTGAGATGAGATGTGGTCCGATGATTTCTATGCTGTACGTGAGCATTGCCAAGACATTGGCTCTGAATAGTGCCATCGCTGTCTCTAGGCTGAGGGATCTAATGTGTTCTATTTCGTGGATAGCCATTATTGTTTATGAAACATTTTGCACTTGTTTGCATGGCGACGCCTAGGCATTTGAAGTCTGGTATGATTTTCAGTCTTGTGTCCTGTATGACGACCTCAGCCGAAGCAGGTGCTCTTCCTCTATTTCTGAGCACCATCATTTCTGTTGTTGCTACATTTATTTCCAAGCCGTATTTGACGCACCAATCTTCCACGTCATTTGTTGTTTCTTGTAGTTTTCTAATGGTCTCTGAGCCTATAACAATATCATCTGCATATATGTATGAGATTACACCCGCCCTTTCGGATATTCTTACAATTTCTTTCGCTGCAAGGATAAATAACGGAGGAGTTAGTGGGTCTCCCTGAAGTACTCTGTTTGACTGGAGTATAGGCTCTGTTAGGGAGAAGTCGTCTGAGAGCCTTTAATTCGTTCCATCACAGTGTTGCGCGTATGATTCGTTGTTTTCACTTAGAGTTTCCTCTACTTTGTTTGTCACTAGCTTCCTCTTTATGAAGTCAATGGCTTTTGTGAAGTCTTTAAATACTACACAAAACTTTTCATTATTATGTTACAGTCCTGAGCTCAGTTCTCGTGCTTGCGGAAAATAATAATGAATTAACGATGGGTCCCTCTTTTTGTAAGTACACAAAATATTGTTAAAACAAAACAATATTTTGTGTACTATCGCCGGCCGAAGTGGCCGTGCGGTTAAAGGCGCTGCAGTCTGGAACCGCAAGACCGCTACGGTCGCAGGTTCGAATCCTGCCTCGGGCATGGATGTTTGTGATGTCCTTAGGTTAGTTAGGTTTAACTAGTTCTAAGTTCTAGGGGACTAATGACCTCAGCAGTTGAGTCCCATAGTGCTCAGAGCCATTTTAACCATTTTTTTGTGTACTATCAAAAAGGTCGACTCATCCTTAACTCATTAGAACTTTTCTCTCTCTTCAAGAGCATCCCATACGCTCTTTAGTAGGAGCTCTGTTGCGGTCAGAATTGATTTTCCTTTCTTGAATCCCATTTGGTTTTCGGCGAGGTTTTCGTTGATTGTTTCCTTTAGCCTTACCGTTATTATTTTTGTATTTTGAAAGGTAAGTTTTCAAGTGATATACCTCTGTATTTACTGAGGTCCTTGGGGTTTGCTTTGCCTTTATATAGCATTTTTATTGTGGATTGTCTCCACAGATCTGAAATTGAGGTTGTTTCTATGCACTTGTTGTAGAGTTTTGTCCATGCTGGTGATAGTATTTGGGCTATGTCTTTTAAATATTCGTTATACAGACTGATAGGCCCTGCAGCTTCTTCTTTTTTTTTCTAGTGCTGTTAATGGCACCTTTGACCACGTCTGTAGCCAACGGGACCCATTCCCTAGATGTTTGCAGCAATGTATCCTACTTGCGCTGTGGTCTGCCTTTCAGTCCTTCCTTTTTCGGTATTTCGTCGAAGTGCGTCTCCCATTCTTTACATTGATGTAACACGTTACGGCTCGTTTTCTGGGGCGTAGTGGAATACAAGGGTCTTTTGTGGCTTCCTCCAGTAGTTTCTTTCCTTCTCTTTCCCAGAATGTTCTCTTCTTTTCTTTTAGAGTTTTCTTATAGATATATCGTTTGTCATCGTAAGTCCTGAGGAGTGTAGGGTTTTCTGCGCACCGTTTTAGTTGGTGTAGCCTTTCTAGTACGTCGTTTCTTGGACTGTAACACTCTGTATCGAACCATTTTTCTCGGCCTTCTTTTGGCTCTGGAATTGGCGGCTTGTCTTAGGAGTTCACCTAACACATCTGTTACTTCTTGTAGCTGCGCGTTGTCTCCTAGCATATCAATTTGTTTTATTTCGTCTGATGTTCCTTCCACTCTCCCAATGTCTGTTATTCTCGAAATGACTTGTTGCTCGTTTTCTCGTCCTTTTCGCCATGACGACACAGCATAATGACAGCTCAGGCACAAGTGTTTCGGAGCTCATCATTCAGCCCATAATTTTGAACATAGGGTCCGTAGCAAACGATTCCTACGTGTTCCCATGTTGATCGAAGAGACGAGTCCGTTCCAATTGAAGTAGGGACGGGATCGTGGAGACTGCACTGTGGATCAATGGCAAGGTGTCGCCTGATCGGATGGATCACGTTTCTTGTTACAACATATACGCCGTCACCCAGGCGAACGGCTCCTCGAAACATGCACCGCGTCACGGACAGGAGGGTAGTCTTAAGCAGGAGAGGGTAGTCTTAAGCAGTGGCGGGAGGGGGTATTCGCACGGGCTTCCTTGGAACCTTTGATAGTAATCTAAGGCAAAGTGACAGGTGTGAACTACGTGAACATTACTGCGGACCACCTGCATGCCTTCATACTTGATGTCTTCCCCGATGACGAAGGCATCTTCCAGCGGAATAACTGTCTTTGTCATAAGGTCAGATTCGCGATACAGTGATCTTGGGAACATGATAGTGAACTCACGTTGAAGTGTTGACCACCAATCTCGCCTGATCCCAACACTGTGAAACGCACCTGCGACACTATCGGGCACCAGCACTGCGCAAACAAACTAACGGCCCGTGATTTACGCGAACTGCGTGACCTGCGCCTATGGATCTGGTGCCACATACCCCCGGACACCTAATAAGGACTTACCGAATCAATTCGAAACAGAATCACTGTTGTACCGTGCTCAAAGATTTGAAGGTTAGTACGCCCATGCAACATTATGTCTCTCCACACCACAGCACATGAACCACCAGAAAGATAATGTTCGACAATGTTCCTGGGTGCGTTACGTGTTCCCACTTCTCTCCACAGAAAATACGTTCACAATCGCTACTCAGATTGAATGTGCTCTCTTCCGAGAAGAACACGTGATCCTACTCCTCACTGGTCTAGGCCCTATACTTTCTCCACCATCCTACATGGCGCCGCAGCTGTGTGGGTGTAAATGGGAAACAACATCCTGCCCGACGGACAAAGAAACCACCCGCATGAAGCTGCTGTGTCACTTAGCAGCGTAGGATTGCGTGTGTTTCAGACCTGTTAAAAGTTGTTGCAATTGTACACGTTGTTTGACGTGGGACCCTTCTAGCCTGCTGCACGAGTTAAGGAGTAGCCAGAAAGAAACATAACATATTGACTACTCGCTGGAAATGAATTACAAAAAAATGGTACAAATGGCTCTGAGCACTATGGGACTTAACATCTGAGGTCATCAGTCCCCTAGACTTAGAAATACTTAAACATAACTAACCTAAGGACAATCTGTTGCTGTAGTAGTCCGGGCCGACAAACTCTTCTCCTTCGGCCAGCAGCGGCCGTTGTTGGGAATGCTCTCCATGCACGTGAAACAATTCAGTCTGTGCACAGTACCAAACTCCTGGGCTATGCTCTTCAACTTCGTCCTTCTGTCAGTTTTCTCATGTTATTCCCCTTGTTAAGTCAACTATATGTTTTTCCGACCCCTTTTGTAATGAACAACATCACCACAGTTCACTCTCACTGCTCGCTGATTGACAGACACTGTCTTTTCCCGCTCTTTCAAATGCATTGTGTTGCGGGGTTCAGATGGTTCAAATGGGTCTGAGCACTATGGGTCTCAACTTCTGAGGTCATCAGTCCCCTAGAACTTAGAACTACTTAAACCTAACTAACCTAAGGACATCACACACATCCATGCCCGAGGCAGGATTCGAACCTGCGACCGTAATGGTCTCGCGGTTCCAGACTGTAGCACCTACAACTGCACGGCCACTCCGGTCGGCTGTGTTGCGTGGAAAGTTCCTCTTAGTGCTGTAGTCGAGTTGACGTGACGCCGTCTGACGTCCAGCTTTCTGTGCACGACTGTCAGACCTCTGGCAAAATGCTCCCGCACTGTAATTCATTTCCGCGAGTAGTCAATCTATTACTATGTTTCTTTCTGGCTACTCCTTAACTTCTGCAGATCACTGTGCACTAGGGTGACAAATCTACTTTTGCCCGGCGTAGTGCACCAGCTCGACGTGGCATGGACTCAACAAGTCGTTAGAAGTCCCCTGAAGAACTACTGAGTCATATTGCCTCTTTAGCCTTTCATAATGGCAAAAGTGTTGCCAGCGCATGGTGTTGAGCACGAAATGAGCTCTCGATTATGTACTGTAAGGGTCTACGGGTTGCACGCAGCCGTATGGTATGGACACGCGCTTGCCAGCTGGCCTGTCTGGAATGCTGACAATTTGCTTGGTCAGCAGACGCGCGTCTGGCCGCACTGCGACGGAGAGTACGCGGCTGGCCGCCGTCCGCAGTGCGCAGTATTAACTAGCGCGACCTTGGGTGCGAATACGTCTCTTTTCATAGCTCTCCACGGAGCCCTTCGATACGACCGTAATTAGCTGGTGTTAGGATGTCAGACACAGTTATGATGGGTGCGCGTAGCGTGCGTGTTTTATATTCCACCTTTGTTAATAAAACTATTTAAACTTACTTCTCGTGTTCGCGTATTGCCGTACCTCAAGGACCCACCGCTTAAAAATCCTGACAAAATATTTGTGTAATCATCATCCGGGGTAACAACACAAATTACCCCCTTATAGTACCATAAATGTTCTATGGGATTCATGTCGGGCTATCTGTGTGGCCAGATCATTCACTCGAGTTGTCCACAACATTCTTCAAACCAATCGCGAACAATTCTGGCCCAGTGACATGACATCGTTGTTTGGGAACGTGAAGTCCACTAATGGCTGCAAATGATCTCCATGTAGCCGAACATAACCATTTACAGTCGATGATCGATTCAGTTAGACCAGATGACCCAATCCGTTCCGTGTAAACACAGCCCACACCATTATGGAGCCACCACCAGCTGGCATAATGCCTTGTTGACATCTTGGGTCCGTGGCACAACAGGGTCTGTGCTACACGCGAACGCAACCCACTTCCCTTATCAACTATAATCGGAAGTCATCTGACGAGGCCACAGTTTTCCTGTCGTCTAGGGTCCAAACGACATGGTCACGAGCCCAGGAGAGGTGCTACAGGCGATGTCGTGCTGTTAGCAAACGCACTCGCGTCGGTCGTCTGCTGCCAAAGGCCATTAACACCAAATTTCGCCGCACTGTCTTAACGGATACGTTCGTCGTACGTCTCACATTGATTTCTGCGGATATTTCACACAGTACTGCTTGTCTGTCAGCACTGACAACACTACACAAAAGCCGCTGCTCTCGGTCGTTAATTCAAGGCCGTCGGCCACTGCGTAGTCCGTGGTGAGAAGTAATGCCTTTGAATTTTGATAATCTCGTCACACTCTTGACACTGTCGATCTCGGAATATTGAACTCCCTAATGATTTCCAAAACAGAATGTCTGTACGTGTAGCTCCAACTACCAACCTGCGTTCAAAGTCTGTTTATCCCCGTCGTGTAGTCATAATCACGTTGGAAACCTTCTTAGTCAATCACCTGAGTACATATGACAGATCCGCAAATGTACTGCCATTTTATACCTTGCATAAGCGATACTGCTGCCATCTGTATATTTGTATAGCGCTGTCCCATGACTTTTGTCGCGTTGATGTACGTCAGACGCAGGGGTAGTTAAACGAAACAATGGTAGTTTTTTTAGTGACAAGTAAGGAAGTAACTATGTCTCGATTCGTTCTGTTATTTGTCATTGACTCATTGAAAAAGAACGAAACAGGCAAATATTAAATATTATGAACAGAAGTAGTCGACTTTAACGCCACATTACCCTCGATCTGTCTTCCTTGACTTGGCACTATTCGATATCCGGTAATCGCAAAACCGCAAAAAACTTCCTGTTCTGCAGTCATAGTTTTATGTGTTCAGCGACGGGCGGAGTTCGACCGGCCCGGTCATTGTGGCGATTTGTTTGCACAGAAGATAATATTATCGAGGCCGCGCTTCATCACCAGTCGCGGACGCTGCCACAAATTACACTCGAAATCCACACCATACATCAAGATAAACGGGATTACTTCGCTGCTATCTCCAGTCAAAGCTCTCGTTCTGTTAAACTGGCATAAAATTGTTACAAGCTACGCTAAATACGTACCTGAAGATCATTAGAGGTGTCTGCTAATTACGAATGGGTGATTAATCAGTTTACTTGAGGAGGGCCACAGCACAACAGTTAATCTGCGTGTAGTTCTACTTTTTAACTCCTCAACCAGAATACTAAACTGTTATGTAAATTGGAGTTGGAGAGGGGGAGGGGGATGGGCGGGGGGGGAGGGGGGGGGGGGAGAAAGGTAAGGAAAGGAAAGGAATTCGGGACTTTATGCGGAATCAGCGGCGGGGAGTGAAAATGCTTGCCAGACCGAGATTCAAGCCGGGTTTCTCCTGCTTACTACGCTATTGCGTTAACCACTACGCCACCTAGACAGAGTGTTTATCGCAAATGCGCTGACATTCACGGCACGTTCCCTGGCTGACCCACATTTCCACTTAACGTCACCTATCCACTGTCCTCGTCCATGTTCTCCATGCTCGCTAATTTTAGATTTCCGCTGGAGGTCGAACGTAAAAGTGCGTCCGCACTGAAGGCTATGCATTCACTGCCCGTCGAGGCGAATCTATTATATTAATGCGTTGTGTCTCCCGTACATGTCTGGAAAAACAGACACCATGCATTTATATAATACTAAACTGTTCGTACTTTAATGGTATTGATTTCTGAAATGATAACTTTAATCACATTAATTTCATGCGATAGTAACTTATACTTCCTTTGTCTGCAAGTTCGTGTTTGCCACTATTACTAAAAATATTCCTCGTGTTCAATTCGTAATCGGAATGTGAAGGCGATGACACTTCACTGCCTCCTTCCCCGTCGAGGACGACGTAAATGTTGACCAAAGGAGAACAGCTAAACTCGCCAAAATGAAACGAATGAAATCAACAGATGAAATCATAGTAATGAATTAATATCAGTAAACCTGAAACTTTCTGGCAGATTAAAACTGTGTGCCGGACCGAGACTCGAACTCGGGACCTTTGCCTTTCGTGGGCAAGAGCTCTACCATCTGAGCTTCCCAAGTACGACTCACGACCCTTCTTCACAGCTTCAATTCTGCCGGTACCTCGTCTCCTACTTTCGAAACTTCACAGAAATAAACCTGTTCCGAAGTGCTGAATCTGTATGTTATTGAATTTTGATGGAAAACTGATATTTCTGACAGCTTGGCATCACAGTCTGGACTTCCTCTACATCTGGAACATTCACTTTAAACAATGAGACTATGTGAGCACAGTTTAGAGGTCTGGTGATAAAAAAGGGGTATATTTTCTTCCCGGAGACGAATTATACACGTCAAATAAAAGCCTCAGCGTACTTTTTGTGTTACATAATATATGCCACAAAGCCATTAATCATCGTAGTTTCGAGTACTGTTAAGTTCAGATTCATTCTGATTGATACTGAACGTGACGGAGAGCTATACGCGTGTCTAATAAGCTTCCGATTACATCATTCGATCCCGAGAAAAGGGTGTACTTATTTTTACTCTTACATTGACGAATATCTTCAGTTCCCTATAATCTCTTCTGAATTACAATCCTGTAAAATTAATATACGTCTGCGTAACCATGAATGAGAAGAAAACGTTAAAATTAATCAATCGATATATGCAAAGTAAAAGGGTATGGGGATATGCACTTGAGATAAATTAGATTATTGAGTGGGATCACAGTTTTACGAGACAATCTAGCTCACCTCTCACCTGTGTGCCAACAACAATCTCGCTAGTTCACAAAGTACGAGTGGCTATCATAAGACTTTAATGAACATCTCGAAAAAATAAAAGTTACGTAATTCAGTCTTCATTTGTTTGCGGGTACTTGTATGCTGTCCCGTTACACACTGAAATCAGCGCACCATAGTACCGCACTACGCCGGTACATTAGTACAACGGCGCAGCCCATTGGCAACGTGGAGTATCGCCTGGTAATTCGGTTTTCATTTGAACAATCCATCCTGAAATGATACAGCTGTGCTCAACAATGCACAGTCGTATGACCCAGTGCTTAAGTGGGGCAGATGATTCCAGTCTGATCAAACAAGCCTGAATGGCGAAGAATGAAGAGGCAGATCACCTGTCTGTGAAGGACCGGCAATCGCTAGTGCAGTGGAGGCCTTGCTGCTCGATGACCGGCCTATCACAATCGAAGCGATAGTGGAAAATGTCAGAAGCAATTGAGATATCTTGTGCGACATTTTGAACATGACAAAGGTCGCCGCCCGCTGAGTTTCGCGACTGCTTACACACATTCATAAGGCCTGCCAAACCGAGGAAGCAGCGGAAATGTTGTAGCTATGTCAAACACTAAGGAGAAAAACAAGCACGGAAATATGAAGATTCGCCACCACCGAGAAAGATGAGACCCAACCACCATGGTGCAAGATTTTTTTGGGATTGCCGTGGCGTGGTGCTTACCGATTGCTCTCATAAGGGGCAAACTACCAAAATCTGCTGACGAGTTTACGAGAGCCTGTCAAGACGAAGGGTATCGGAAAAGTGTTCGAAGCGGTGTTCTTGCTCCACGACAACGCTCCGGCTCATCTTGCACAGGACACAGTCATTCACACTGCTTCTGTGGGCTACCAATTTCGCCTCACCTCCTACATTCTCCTGACAGGGCACCAGTGACTTCTTCCTCGTTCCACGAATGAAGGAACCATTGAGTGATCTACGAAATGGAACCTTTGTTGAATGGACAAAATGCAGAGTTGTGCAACAAAGATCCCCGCCAAGTCATTCATCGTTAGAAAAGATGTGTCGCATTGATTGGAGAATGTAGGGTAGAGCTAATACTATCGCCACGTTTCGTTGACCAGCTTAATTTTTTCAGCGTGGTAATTAAAATGTGAAACATGAGTTTCTCCTGGCGTATACAATTTTCAAACAACTTACGGGAATTCAGCCAGGTAATATTTACAGCGACCGCCGATATTTCGGCGGGAGTAAACCTCGCCATTTTCAAGGCACAAACTGCAAGGGACAGGTGAAGTACAGGCAAATTTAAAACCTCGGTTCTTGGAGTAATTCGGGAAAGATAACACACACACACTGAATCCTAGGGCCACCAGAGATGACCAAAGTGAAAGATATCGATAGTGACAGACTACGAAGTAGCAAGTGAGGTAACATTGACTCTGGCCCTTTGTTTTTAGACAAGGGAGAGAGCAGAATTCCAAGCAGAGTTTAAACAAAAACCTCCATCCCTGTTTACAAGGTTGCTTGCTAATTTAATCTCAACAGCCTCCTTAATAACACTGTCCCAATAGCTGGACGTGCGTGCCAATATCTCGGTATCGTTATATAACGTAGGGTGACCATTATCTAAACAAAGTTCGGATACTACCCACCGCAACTCCATCTGTCTGCTTCTAATACTAGTCATTGAATAAAAAGTAAGTGGATGTCAACACATGCCGAAAGAGATTGGTTAATTTATCACCAAACCGTTGTCTCCTGTGATTGCAAATTTGTTTATGGAAGAGTTCGAGGAACGTGCATTGGAGTCGGCACCTTTGAAACCCGCCTGTTTTTTCAGATATGTTGATGATATTTTTGTTGTTTGGCCTCATGCTAGGGAGAATTTGAATGCCTTTTTAGAACATCTGAACTCGATCCATCACAGCTGGAAGAGAATGGTTGCCTTCCCTTTCTTGACGTTTTGGTTAGGAGAAAGGTTTATGGATCACTGGGACATGCTTTTTACCGGTAACGTACTCACACTGACTTATATTAACAGGCTGGTAGTTGTCACCATCCGGCTCAGCGTGAAGTGGTACTTAGTACCTTGGTACACATGGCACATGTCATTTCCGACACTGAGACTTTGCCAGCTGAGCTGGCCCATCTTGAAGCTACGTTTCGTCAAAATGATTATAGTGAAAGACAGATTGAACTGCGTTGGGATAGCGACTAACTGTGCATCGGGTGATTGATAATAATACTGATGGTTCAAATGGCTCTGAGCACTATGGGACTTAACTGCTGAGGTCATCAGTCCCCTAGAACTTAGAACTACTTAAACCTAACCAACCTAAGGACATCACACACATCCATGCCCGAGGCAGGATTCGAACCTGCGACCGTAGCGGTCACGCGGTTCCAGACTGAGCGTCTGAACCGCTAGACCACCGCGGCCGGCGAAAATAATGCTGAGGTGACATCTAAGTATACTGCCTTTTTGCCTTACGTAGGAAGCACTTCCAACAAGATCGGCCGTATTTTACGGAAATATGATGTGAAATGTGTTTTCCGACGTCCATCTAAAATTAGAGTGCTTTTGGGTTCCGTTAAGGATTATCTTGGTTTGCGTAAGGCGGGTGTATATCGCATTCCCTGTAGCTGTGGCATGGCATACATTGGTCAGACTATTAGGACCTTGGAGGACCGATGTACTGAGCATAAACGTGACACACGATTACAGCAGTCAAGTAGATCCGCTATTGCCGAGCATTGTTTGGATACTGGCCACCCTACGTTATATAACAATACCGAGATACTGTCATACACATCCAGCTATTGGGACAGTGTTATTAAGGAGGCTGTTGAGATTAAATTAGCGAACAACCTTGTAAACAGGGATGGAGGTTTTTGTTTAAACTCTGCTTGGAATCCTGCTCTCTCCCTTGTCAAAAAAAACAGATAGACAGAGTCAATGTTACCTCACTTCTTAGTTCTTAGTCTTTCACTATCGATATCTTTCACTTTGGTCATCTTTGGTGGCCCTAGGGTTCAGTGTGTGTGTGTGTGTGTGTGTGTGTGTGTGTGTGTGTGTGTGTGTGTGTGTGTTATCTTTCCTGAATTGCTCCAAGAACCGAGGTTTTAAATTTGCCTGTACATCGCCTGTCCGTTGCAGGCTGTGCCCTGAAAATGGCGGGGTGTACTCCAGCATAAATATCGGCGGTCGCTGTAAATATTACCTGGCTGAATTCCCGTAAGTTGTTTGAAAATGGTAATTAAAAGTTCATGACTACGACTTGCATGTAGCTTGTATGTGCCGCACCAGATTGGCCACCCGATTGGGTACAACTAGACCAACTGTTGATACTGTTGTGGCTGTGCCATCATGTAATGTTTTGTGGCTCCTGGCTGGATGAGGAGAGGGTTGTATGATAGGTCGGTGTCCGGTTTCCTCTCACTACAAAACGCGCATGTGCTTAAAATACACTTTATTACAGGAAACACTTGAGTACTTAACTTCAGTGATGTCAAATCTGATGTACTGTGGTTAACAGCAATCAAATAACATCTTTCGTGAATCTTGTCCGTGTCCATATCACAACTGTATATAATGACTGAAGTTCCCTCACAGCTATCTAAGGTATGAGGCGATGACTATCACTGTGGAAGACTAGAGCACGGTGCGACCATTCTACAAGGTAACCAATGCAGCACAGTCTGACTTTTGATACGAGCAATTTTTTAAGGAGGAGGAGATTAGTGTTTAACGTCCCGTCGACAACGAGGTCATTAGAGACGGAACAGAATCGCGGATTAAGGAAGGATGGGGAAGGTAATCGGCAGCGCCCTTTGAAATGAATCATCGCAGCATTGGCCTAAGCGATGTCGGGAAATCACGGATAACCTAAATCAGGATGGCCGCACGCGGGTTTGATCCGTCGCCTCCCCGAATGCGAGTCCAGTCCATTGCACCACCTCGGTCAATTTCTTTAACAAACTGCAATATTGTATTAACAGTGAAACACATGACGTGTAACGATAATCTATGTGTCGAGTACGTTGTTTTCCCACCTCTAGAAGTACCAAAAACTTTTGCTTAAACGCATGTACGTCTAATATCTTGCAGTACATTGACATTAACATGCCGTGATGAAAATATTTTTCCTTCCATAGCCCTGCAATATGTAGTTTTACAGTTCTAGGCAGTTCGTCGAGGTAATACATGAATCGTCACTGTTTCGAGTGTAGAACGAATGAAGTAAGCGATTCTCTCCGCCAGCGGAAGTGGCAGCTGATCAATGCGTGAGATGAGGCGGGCGGTGGCGTGGTCGTTGTTATCTGGACAGGACGTGCTGATGAATCACCTCGGACGGAGTGCGGATTCTCGCAGTCGATAGCGCCTTCCTGCTGCCAGGTTGCGTTGTAAGTTATATACTCTGGAGGCTGTACTCCTACATCAATATAGATACCGACTGTGGGCAATTCTACGAACTCAAAATCGCGAGTGAACTGAACTGCGAAATCGAGCAAATAAGCATAATCAGAGAATATAGTAAATAATGTTTTTGGAAAAGTTGTTCACCGGATTTGCACGAAAGGACTAACTTTAAATCGAAAAAAAAAACACAGATGATCCAGTTCTGTACTGTCAGATATATTCCACCTCCTATTAACGTAGCATGCCAGCAAGAAGTAAGAAACATGGTAGAAAGTTGTAGTTAATGGGTGTGGAAATGATGACGAAATGGGAATACCGTATGGTAGGACTGTTTAAATTCAAATGGCTCTGAGCACTATGGGACTTAACTTCTGAGGTCATCAGTCCCCTAGAACTTAGAACTACTTAAACCTAACTAACCTAAGGACATCACACACATCCATGCCCGAGGCAGGATTCGAACCTACGACCGTAGCGGCCACGCGGTTCCAGACTGAAGCGCCTAGAACCGCGCGGCCACACCGGTAGACCTGTTGAAATGTTTTGTTGGGCTGCTTTTTCCATATGAATAATTGCCAGTTTCGAGAATACAGAAGTCAGTAAGTTAACATCTTTTAATACACTGATATCATTTGGAAAAATATTTTGGAGTACCCCCGCACTTAGGCATAAAGCGTACATTGCACAAAAGGTAGTAATTAGAATTATGCATGGTGTTCACACATATACGTCTTGCAGGCTTCTCTTCAAGTAGCTGGGAATATTAACCACAGCCTTACAGTAGATTTATTCACTTATGAAATTTCTTGTCAACAATCTGTCTGAGTGTGAGAGTAACTGAGATATTTACACGTGCAACACAGGAAGGAAAAATGATCTGCATGACCCTTTAATGAACCTAACTCTGGCACTGAAAAGAGTGAAACATAGAGCTATAAAACGCTTTGACAATCTACCCAGTGAAATAAACTGTCTCACAGATAGCAAAAAGGTATTCAAATGTAGATCATAAATGTTTCTACAGAGCAACTCCTTCTGTACCATAGAGGGCTTCTTGAACTGAAATGATTAGTCAAAAAATGGTTCAAATAGCTCTAAGCACTATGGGACTTAACATCTGAGGTCATCAGTCCCCTAGACATAGAACTACTCAAAAGTAACCAACCTAAGGA
Organism: Schistocerca piceifrons; assembly: GCF_021461385.2. Classification (NCBI taxonomy): domain Eukaryota; kingdom Metazoa; phylum Arthropoda; class Insecta; order Orthoptera; family Acrididae; genus Schistocerca; species Schistocerca piceifrons. The sequence goes on from NC_060142.1 coordinate 350,237,893, forward strand.
CATAACACGCATCCATGCCCGAGGCAGGATTCGAACCTGCGACCGCATCAATTGCACTAGGTGTTCCACAGGGTTCAATCATGGGTCCCTTCTGTTCTTTCTGTATGTGAACGACCTCCCTTCCTATCTGAAACAGGAAGCTGAACTGACACTGTTTGCTGATGATACAGGCATCATTATTAATCCAGTAAAAGAAAGTCCAATTGAAAATGATACAAATAAGGTCTTTGGAAAAGTCATTAATTGGTTTTCTGCAAATGGGCCTGCTCTAAACTTTGAAAAAACACAGTACATCCAATTTTCTGCTGCAAAAAGTACAATTCCTTCAATAAATATAACACATCAACAGAAGTCAGTAGACAGGGTAGTGCATATTAAGTTTTTGGGTGTACATGTAGATGAGAATCTTAATTGGAAAATTCATATTCTGGATCTCCTAAAGCGACTAGGATCAGCAACTTTTGCGATCAGAATATCTGCCAATTTTGAGGATATAGAAATTAGTAAACTAACATACTTCAGATACTTCCACTCTCTGATGTCATACAGAATAATATTTTGGGGTAACTCAACATTTGGACAAAAAGTATTCACTGCTCAAAAGAAAGTGGTTAGAATAATGTGTGGGGTTCATAGTCGCACATCTTGTAGGCATCTTTTTAGAAGATTGGGAATTCTCACAACAGCCTCACAATACCTCTACTCACTAATGAAATTTGTTCTCAACAACATGGACCAGTTTAAAAACAACAGTGACATTCATGATTATAATACCAGGAAAAAGAAAGACTTACATTATCCTTTGCTCAACCTATCTTTGGCACAGAAAGGGGTAAAACATGCCGCTATAAAATTTTTTGACAAATTATCAGATGAAATAAGGTGTCTGACAGACAGCAGTAATAGCTTCAAAAATAAATTGATTCCATAACTTCTTGACAACTCCTTCTATACCATAGATGCATTAATGAATAGGAATAAATAAATCTATAAATATAGTATATGCATTTTGTGCCATTTAAGGGAATGGGATAAATATGAAAAATATTAATTTTTAACTTTGTATTGTAATTATATACAGGGTGTTATGTGGACATCTGTCCGGAAACGCTTACTTTCGATGTTAGGGTTCATTTTATTACTTCTTTTCAAATGACATTAATCATGGAATGGAAACACACAGCAACAGAACGTACCAGCGTGACTTCAAACACTTTGTTACAGGAAATGTTCAAAATGTCCTCCGATAGCGAGGATACATGCATCCACCCTCCGTCGCACGGAATCCCTGATGTGCTGATGCAGCCCTGGAGAATGGCGTATTGTATCACAGCCGTCCACAATACGAGCACGAAGAGTCTCTACATTTGGTACCAGGGTTGCGTAGACAAGAGCTTTCAAATACCCCATATATGAAAGTCAAGAGGGTTGAGGTCAGGAGAGCGTGGAGGCCATGGAATTGGTCCGCCGCTATCGATCCATCGGTCACCGAATCTGTTGTTGAGAAGCGTACGAACACTTCGACTGAAATGTGCAGGAGCTCCATCGGGCATGAACCACATGTTGTGTCGTACTTGTAAAGGCACATGTTGTAGCAGCACAGGTAGAGTATCCCGTGTGAAATCATGATAACGTGCTCCATTGAGCGTAGGTGGAAGAACATGGGGCCCAATCAAGACATCACCAACAATGCCTGCCCAAACGTTCACAGAAAATCTGTAGCGCAATGAGTCTCATGTGGCACCGAAGTGAACATTACCTTCCTTCAATTGGGCCAACTGGCGGTGAATCGACGAAGTACAGTACATACTGACGAAACTAAAATGATCTCTAACATGGAAATTAAGCGTTTCCGGACACATGTCCACATAACATCTTTTCTTTATTTGTGGCTGAGGAATGTTTCCTGAAAGTTTGGCCGTACCTTTTTGTAACACCCTGTATATTAAAAAATGTTGTTTCATATGTGCATTTCTTGTGCACTTGACTCGTTCTACATCATAACGGCTACCGTACCGTGCGACCGATCAATGGAACACGCAACCAACTAACTAACTAACTAAATAACCGCAGCAGCAGCGCTGTTCCGGACTGAAACGCCTAGAACAGCTTGGCCACAGCGACCGGCAATGATTAGTCATTTATACAGAAAAAATGTAAATCGCCCTCTGTATCAGTGTAAAAAATGCTCCTATCGTAGCACAAAGAAAGCGAATATGCTCCTGTTTAGAACACTCTGTCTGAAAAGTGGGTTACCAGCTGCCTCATTATACTTTCCTCAGCACCTTTCAAAATTGTCCCAAAAATTTCTTCATGCGAACCCATTCGAGCTTTTTTAACGTGCAACTCACCTCCCACTCCCACAAACTACCCTAACTGAAGCTTGCTCGTACCCACTAGTCCATCGCTGCAAGAAGTTCATGCCCGTCCACTCCCACTTGCCCGTTTTCACTCACTCATCCAGCCCAACTGGTTGTCGTTATCTCTTTCTGTTTCTCTAACTGTCGCTGTCTTCTGTCACACAGCCACAGTCTCCATCGTTCTGTCCTACTAATACTGTCTTCCCTCATTGCCATTGTCTCCTTCTAGCTCTCTCTTACTGCTTCAGTCTCATTCGTTCCTTCCCAATGCTGCTGTCTCTTCTCAACGTCACTATCTCTCTCTTCCTAGTTGCCATTGTCATCGACTATGTCTCTCATTATCACTGGCTCTCAGCCACTTCCACTTTCACCTTCTCTTTATTCCTTTCCAGCTGGCACCGTCTCCTTCACTCTTTTTGTAGTACTGTTCCGTTATTATCAACTATGTTCCACTGCCTCTCTGTCCACCTCTTTTCCTCACACTGCAATTGTCTCCTTCGTTCTTTCTATCCCACAACCACTGTCTACTATCTTACAGTATTTATTACTTTTCCGTCACTTTCTCGCTACTACTGCCTCTTTCTCTCTCAGCATAAAAATGCGCGAATATGTAGGCAAACATAAATATTTTGGGAAAATTTTTAAACGTGCTAACGGAACTAGAATGAAGCAGCTTGTACACCACTTTTCAGTCAGCCTCTTTTAAACAGAATCATATTCGCCTTTTTTGTGCTGAGATAGGAGCATTTTTCCTCTGGTTCCCTTCTTTCCCCTTTTACAAGAGCATGTCATTCATATAAAAAGAACTTTATGGGTCAGTAAAATTTTCATGGTTAACTTGAGCGCAATTTAAATAACGCAAAACTAATAATTTTACGCCTCAGACCGGATTTTACGTACATGCACAAAAACTTTGCATGTGCTTCAGTACTAAAGTGGTGTTCTCATAACCCTTCTGACGATAAAGGGGACACTTCGCAGCATATTTCTCCACGAAGTGTCACTTTATAAAATACGTTTTCTCTTCAAACCGGAATTCACGTGCGTATTTTACGTGTACATATAGCGTAATTTTGAGGCTCTGCATTTCGGTAACGGATAAAGAGTTCAAGAAAATTTTAAAGGCTGTTCTACATCGGGATCTTAGGAGTATATTTTAAAAATTACAGCCATTTGCTGTGTACAGCAGTCTTGGAACTCGTGGCTCGGTTTTTTTGCCCAAAACGGCGATTTTGGAGTGGTTCTCGATAAAGGATAAAGATTTTTGAAAATGGGAAGATGGCACTTCCGGATAAATGCCTAGAGAATGTACCACTAAAATCTGAGTAATTTGCTGCTGTTAGTTATTTAGATGTACGTTCCTGATGGCGAAAGATGATGAGAACAGCTTTTTTCGGATTTTCTCAGGAACTATCCATGAACTAAATGGTGCCTCCATAACACCCTTAAGCCGCACAGTACACCAAATCTAATGCAAAAAGAACCAGCCGATTTTCTCCATTTGCCTAAGCTGAAGGAAGTATGTAATATTAAAAAACTGACCCTGTGTAGTAGGGTAGTTACAGTAAGACGATCCTTCTGTTGGGTATACAAATGGTCCCTAGCCCGACATATCCAAAACACTTGACCCTAGCTATCTATCACCAATAGAACACGAGGTCCTTTGCTGTCGCTGGCAGAATTACAATGCCATCGGCAAACCTCGAAGGTTTTATTTCTTATCCATTGATTTTAATACCTACTCCAAATTTTTCTTTTGTTTCCATTACTGCTTACTCAGTATACGGATTGAATAACATCGGGGATAGGCTACAACTCTGTCTCACTCCCTTCCCAACCACTGCTTCCCTTTCATTCCCCTCGACTCTTATAACTGCCATCTGGTTTCTGTACAAATTGTAAATAGCCTTTCGCTCCCTGTATTTTACCCCTGCCACCTTCAGAATTTGACAGTATTCCGGTCAACAATGTCAAAAGCTTTCTCTAAGTCTACAAATGCTAGAAACGTAGGTTTGCCTTTCCTTAATCTAGCTTCTAAGATAAGTCGTAAGGTCAGTATTGCCTCACGTGTTCCTACATTTCTACGGTATCCAAACTGATTTTCTCCGAGGTCGGCTTCTACCAGTTTTTCCATTCGTCTGTAAAGAATTCGTGTTAGTATTTTGCAGCCGTGATTTATTAAACTGATAGTTCGGTCATTTTCACACCTCTCAACACCTGCTTCCTTGCGGATTGGAATTATTATATTCTTTTGGTAGTGGGGCGGTATTTCACCTGTCTCATACATCTTGCTCACCGGATGGTAGAGCTTTATCATGGCTGGCTCTCCCAAGGCTATAAGTAGTTCTAATGGACTGTTGTCTACTTCCGGGGCCTTGTTTCGACTTAAATCTTTTAGTGCTCTGTCAAACTCTTCACTCAGTATCATATCTCCCATTTCATCTTCATCTACGTCCTCTTCCATTTCCATAATACTGCCCTCAACTGCATCGCCCTCGTATAGACCCTCTATACACTCCTTCCACCTTTCTGTTTTCCCTTCTTTGCTTGGAACTGGGTTTCCATCTGAGCTCTTGATATTCATACAGGCGGTGTCTTTAATTTTCCTGTAGGTAGTGTCTATGTTACCCCCAGTGATATATGCCTCTACGTTCTTACATGTGTCAAAATGGTTCAAATGGCTCTGAGCACTATGAGACTTAACTTCTGAGGTCATCAGTCCCCTAGAACTTAGAACTATTTAAACCTAACCAACCTAAGGACATCACACACATCCATGCCCGAGGCAGGATTCGAATCTGCGACCGTAGCGGTCGCGCGGTTCCAGACTGTAGCGCCTAGAACCGTTCTGCCACCCGGCCTGCTTACATGTGTCTTCTAGCCATATTCTCTCATAACTCGTTGTTCTTTTCCTGCCCCATGTTTATTAGATCGTGATCTTGCTTTACGTGCTGAATCACATGTTCAGTACCGTCATTTACTCTCCTTGTCTCTTCATCTTCTACTTGCGACGTTGGCAGATACCCCAGAGCAACAGCTGTTATGGCTGGTTTACTTTTGATTCTGAACAGAAAAATCCAATCATTGAACTGTCTTCCTATTAATAACGAATCCTACTCCAGTTATACTGTTTTATGCTACTGTTGATACAATCCTACATTCACCTGACCAAAAATCCGTACATTCATTCCATTTAACTTCATTGTCTCACACTATATCTGCACAGAAGGAAAAAATGTGCAGCACCCCGTGCAGACAGTAACTGTGCTGAGTTTGTAGGTGAACTGTGATGGCAACATTTGTTCTCAACCATCCCCCAACGACTAGTGCGTAAGCCTGTTGAACAGCTTTAGCCATTTGAGTGTGGTCTCATTGTGGGCCGGCGGGAAACTGGATGGAAGTATCGAAAGACTGCTGCACTTGTTGGGCACAATGTATCGGTGGTATGTCGCTGTTTTCAGCAGTGGTCTGTGAACGCAAATTTGTGGATAACAAAATGAATGTTGACTTACTTAATAGCCATTGTTATTCAAAGTCAGTTTTGTTTTGCTAATTTTAATTCGCTTACAGTTATTTGCTCCATTTGTGTTAACTGATTATGAATTGCAAAAAGGAAGTACCTCGACACTGTATCAGTACTAAAGGGTGAAAGCAAATGTGAGCCAAGGGACAAGAGGATGTAAAGGTAGATGTAGACATCAAGTGAGAGCAAGTAAACGTAACCTGGCTACATTAGGCATAACTGCTCCTTGAAAGGAGGAAGAGAGACGAAAAAGAAAACTTCCATATAAATACAACAGTAAATCAATAGAACATCAACAAAAGTGACCATCTGATCGTATGTGGTAATTTTAACGTAAGAGTAGGGAATGCATCAATGCCAAGTGCAATGGAACTTTTGGGGACGATCATTTGTGTTGCAATGGTAATAAACAGTTTGCTCCTATGGAACATTTATAAATAAAATATAGATTCTTCAACAAGAAAAGGCACAGAGACACATGTCCTAAAAAAGGCATCAGGTCGATAATAAATTATAATCTGTCGCCTCAGTTCAGAGATGTGCAACTCAAAAGAGAATGTGACATTCCATCTGACCGGTATATACTGACAGAATGACCTCGGGAGAAAAAAGAATGGAGGGTGCTAAAACCTCGATCACAGTGTCCAGTAGATTACATATGCAACCTGTATTTACTACAAGAAGGAACACAAGTTGAAATCGACTATTGGAAACGAATCGGAGACGCAGTAGTAGGACGTTTGCGACTAAACAGAAAAAGAAGAAAGAAAGAAAAACACAAGATGTATGAGGATTAGAAAGGAAGTAAGTGAAGAATATATAAAAAAATGTACGTACTGATTACATGCAATGCCCCCCAAAAAATTAGATTAGTAGAAAAAAAAAGAAACCGTGGTAATAAAATCTTAAGAGAAGAATAACCAGAAACTTCGGATAAATGCGGACATCAAATAGAAGGCAAAATTTCGTTACTTAATTTTGAAACACATGGATAAAGCTGGAAAGACACAGTAATGGATGTTAAACCTAAACATCAATGGATAAAACACTACAAAGTCTTATTGTTAGTTGTCGGCAGAGAAAATCTATCTGAAGAATAACGCGATGAAGTTGAGAAAGAAAGCTTTATTACAATATTATTTTATTTATTTATTTATTGCAAGTTTTTAACGCTTACCTGATATTTTAAAACAGGTCGTACCAGACACTTTTCGCCTTTTCCTTGCTCTAAGGCATCTTGAGTGAGATAGTTTGCTGTGATCTGCGTTTCCTGTCATCTGGTCTGGAGGTCGCACTACCACTTTATTTTCGAAACATAAGCACTATTTTGTATTCCGAACTTTCTCAACCCGTTCACCGTGTTTCCCCTTCTTTTTTGTGGTGTACTATTATTCTTTCGTCACTAGATGTAGCTATTTGTTCGAACACTGTGGTTTTAACAACGTGTGCTTTTACGTTGTGCTTTTACGTTGCTCTCAGCGTAATGTTCGAACAAATAGCTATATCTAGTGACAAAAGTATAACAGCACACCACAAAAAGAAGGAGAAACATGATGAAAAGAGTGAGAGAGTTCGGAATACAGAAGTATGCCGCTGTTTCGAAAATAAAGTGGTACTGCGACCTCCAGACCAGATGAGAAGAAACGTATATCATAGCAGACTATCCCACCGAAGACGCCTTAGAGCAAGAAAAAGGCGAAACGCGTCTGGGAAAAATAAGTCGCAGCAAGAAAAGGCGGTTTTATTTACAAAACAAGTATTCCTGTGCTTGCTGCGGAGGATGGCCACGCAAACAAACTTGTTATTACAGTTTTCGTTTGTCATCTTTTTGTAGTTTTTTGTTTGTCTTTATCTGGAACATTTGACAAAGGACAATACTTTTCAAAAATGACAATAATTTGAGGTTGAAATATAAATAAAATTACAGTGGAAGAGCTTAAAAGAAGAAGAAATTTACAACTAACAAGCTACTGGAATAGCTAAAATACTATGTATTATTAAACCACTGGAGCATGCTGTTACATAGGAGGTGATTGATTACACACGATCGTTCAGTGTGATTGATTACACATGATCATTCAGTGGGAACGAAGCAGTAAAGTAAATCAAATGAGGTATGGGAAACATGAAAGTTAGGTGTGTTGCATTTATGTACAGCAACAAAAACATCCACCACATTTTCATTACGCTTCTCTCGCTTCGTTAGACTTCAGCAGTCGAAATAGCTGATGAGCTGAAACAGTAGCATACTTCTGTATTCCGAACTTTCTCACACTTTTCGTCATGTTTCTGAAGCAGGAAGCTCTTTGGGCCCCCAGAAACAGGCGCGTCTTTGTTAGATTGATCAGAGTACCTAACAATGACCTCCGGCTCCGCAGACACACAAGTATAGCCTTAAATGTGAACACTCTGATAACCTAAGCTTCTTTCTTTTTCTGAGTGTGGACAGAGTATAGACGCTTTGAGTGACCGAGGGACTGGGAGGACATGCTTCTGATGAACTGCACTGTAAGTTTTGGATAACGAACGCGCCATTATTCTCACACACGTTTCGCGAAAGGTCTTTTGATCGTCCCTATTAGCTGTGTTACTCATTATTACTCAAGAGATATTCTGGACGCATTATAATAGCAGACTTTAGATTAGTTTTCGCGAATCTTTTAACGACAAATAGGTGTTATGGCCCACATGGACGTTGTTGTTTGCCCTCCTCGTTCTTTATATTTTATTATACCAGTTCTCAATGTCTTTTTCAGAGTATTTTTGTAATTATAAACATTGTACGATCTCGTGAGACTTGCATTTTCGGGAGCAAGTAGCCACGCATTCCAAGCCTTAGTATTCGGTTATGTCTGTTCATACGTCGTGACTGGAGCCCCTATTGTATTTAATGTTTTTGTCTCAACATACACTCGTGGCCAAAGGTGTTGAGCACCCTAGGTAAATTTGAGTGTTGTCAAAAATAAGATGATTAAATAAATAGAGACAATTTGTATGAGTTTATAATGTTCAATAGCAACACAAAATCAAAAATTTCGTGAGCCCACCTTTTTCAATTATTACAGCAGAAATTCTTTTTGGTAGAGAGAACGCCAGTTTTTTACAATCCTTGGCCCTTGTGGCGTTGTTCTCAAGTCGCAGGCAGTCTTTTAATTTTTGTTTTGACTTAATTGTGTGCTGCCTGACTTTGCGCTTCAATGTACCCCATAAATACTCTATGGGGTTCAGTTCCTGTGATTGGGCAGGACAGGATGTTATTTTTCCGAAGTCATTGTGCGGTCACATTTATGGCAGGATGCGTAAACATGCTTGGATTTAACGCCGTCCATGTTCGTATCGCCAGAAAGGGTTGTAAGAGAGGGCAGTAAAGCATGTTGTAGGACGTCTATGTACTTATCCATGCGCCCTTCACATACGACCATTCGTCCCACTCCTGAAGCGCTCTTGCATCCCCAGGTCACAACGCACCCGCCGCCACGTTTTACATTATGTACCACACACCTTGGGTTGCATTCCTCGCCCATCCGGTGACGGCATGCGTCACACCCGGTGTACCAAAAATCTGAAATGTGAATAAATACTGTAGAGAATTCTTTCACGAGTTTTTAAATTAATACATTTTGTTTTCTATCCAAACTGGTATGTGTTAGTAGAAAATCAGGTTTACAGACCTACATGAAAGTTTGCTTCGTCAGACCGCAAGATATTTGACCAATCTTCTTCTGTGAACGTTTAGTGTTTTAGAACCCGCTCATACATTTTTTTTAACGACACTCTTACTATCATTCTGTCCTCACGGTCTGTTGGTATCCGCTTCCGCCCAGCTCTGGGCCTATTAACATGCGACCCGGTAATGGCGAAACGTTCAATAGCATATTGTACAGATCGCCTTGAACATTTCACAGTTTTCGAAATCGCTACCTGCGATTTCAATTGCTCATGCAAAAGCCTTACCTGGATTCGTTTTTCTGAACTAAGTTCGTTTCTTTTAGGCATAGTGTAGCAGTATCACCGGTATCACAGATCTAAACAGGAAAAGAGCACTAGATTAGTGACGTGTGCACACAATGAGCAAATCTAGGGAACTGATTAGCACACAGAAAAACATTCAAATGACAAATTTTATCAAACCAGATGTTTTATTGGTGGCTTTGAGAAGGGTCATTGTTTTTAGCCTTTTTCGCTGCCGACAAGCTACTTTTTAAAGCAACGAGTTTATTTACTGTTATGTACATGGCACACGTGCAAAATTTCAGGGGTGTTCAACACTTATGGCCAAGGGTGTACAATGCCTGACAGAAAAAGTGAAGCACCCAGAAGAGGAGCAGAAAACAAAATGAAACTTCACCGGTTGACAGGGAATGTGATGTCATTTAGGTGACTACAAAATAGAGTCAAATTTATAAACAACTTGGCATTATGAGCCCACGTATCAGTATGATGCTGCACATCCTCTGAGCCGAATGCATACACTGATTCGGTTGTAACCACTTCTGAGGTAAGATGGATCATAACTGTGAAACCTTCCCGTCTCCTCTATACCTCTTGTGTTTTTGATAACCTTCCCTTTTACAACAAACTATGTAACCTTTTCTTAGGATTTCTATCTCTTGCTTAATAATAACAAATGAAATCTTCACTTTGAAATTTATTCTCTTTGTCTATCTTCGAATACAAATTTAATTGCTGCTTATTAAAAGTGATTTTCTGATTATTTCGACGAAACATAGAATGTGTCGTCGTCGTGGCCCTTAGTCGTTATCTGCAATAACCCAAAACTGTTCCTTACCTTTTTTATTGTTACTGGATCGCCATCCAACTGCTACATCGAACTGCGACATGAATATACTTACTCTGTTTTACTATACTCTATTAGCTGCTGGTGGGCTTTCATAATAAGTGCTGTATTTATTACCAAAGCTGACGTTATTCTTTAATAGCAAAGCTGACGTTATTCTATAATTAATTTGACTGAAATTACGTAATTCATAGTTAAACTTTTTCTTGACAACAATAAAATTTTGCAAAGTTTTACGTTGATGGTTTTTGGGATGGATTATAATTAGAAATGCAATATTGCTGGCAAAAGTTAATTATATTCTGAATGAAATGATTTTACAAACGTTCAAATGGGACTTACTTTTTACAGTAATCTTACAACTAGCAATGCGCAAACATACCTTCAGTAGTCTTGAGTTTCTCAAAAAAATTAATTCAATAATATTAGTTCCTCTTATTATAATAGTTAGCTGATGTCTCTGTACATCCGTTTATAATCTCTTGTAAATCATAGCTAGTGGCTGGCAGGCACACCGCTCCTCTCAACCTCTCGCTTGAGACCTGCTACCGACTCGCTTCACTTCTCGCTTACTACTGACTTCCTACGAACGCTTAAGCGCCGTTTCTCCTGCCAAGAATGCTTTCTGGTGCAGACAATCCCTGCTACCATTACATAATGTATCAATGCGCGGTCTTTCCCGCTCTTTTCTTAAAATGTATCCATACGCGGTCTCTCCCGCCCTTTTTAAAATTATATCAAATTGCGGTCTCTCTTGTCAACAATACTTTGGTGCAGACATTCCCTGCTACCACAATTATTTCCAACATGACAAATATTAATTATTCCTACTTAATCCTATTAATAAAATACAAACATCTTTCATAAATTGTGATTTGACAGTAAACAATAGAAATATACACGACTTACAACTGTTGTAACTGGTCCTTGATATCAAGGATACTGGTGCTGGGACGGAGTTGACTTGCGAGCTGGTTCCACGCACGTTCTATCGGGGACTGATATGAAGATGTTGCTGGTCACGAGAGTGCACGAGCGTCACACTGACAGTTCATAGAGACGCGTGCCATGTGTGGACAAATGTTGTCCTGTTCAAAAATGGCGCCGCAGTAGGTAAAACATGAGGATGCAGGATGTGCGTGACGTATCATTAACCGTCAGATTTCCCTCAATCACTACTAGCCGCGACCTGAATTCGTACCCGATGGCTTCCTGCGTCGTTACCAAGGAAGTACACTGCTGCGGCTCTCCAGAACATTCGAAGAACTCTCCACAGGTCGCCAACAATGGTCATCGGGGATAGCAGAGAACCGCGACCCGTCGTTGAACACAACGCGATGATGTTCATCAGCAGTTCATGCATTCCGGCCACGGCACCATTCCAAATACAGCCACTTCTGCTGTGGTGTTGTCACATGCCTACGCATGAGACGTTAATCTCTTTTCCGGCTGCTGCTAGTCTCCGGCCAATGGTGCGGGATGATACAGATTGTTACAGGAAGTCCATTGTGTGTTCTCCAATGGCAGGCTCAGATGTGAAAGGGTTACGATGTGCTTCGTAGACAACAAGACGATCCTCTCGTGTGGTGGTCGAACGGAAGTTTGATGACCAGTGTGGCTGCCCTGTCGTGCCCATTCTGTGCAGCATCGGACTGCCCCACAAATCTGGATTCTGCAAACCAGGCGGCCAAATAGAAAACGCAATGAGGCCTCTTTCAAACTCTCCCACGTGCTGACAACGTAGTCTCACACGAGTACACAGTGTCTCTGTGTGCTTGACAGTGATCACTGAACATCTAAAGCTGGCCACGCTTTTTATGTATCCTACCAGACCTGGTAGCAACACTAAACACGGACAGTTCTAATGCTTCCTAGTGGCCTTTCTACCAGCCACAGAGTACTGCAACTCTAATCATTGTAATCCAATTCCGCCGACGGCGCGTGTGTGTACGAAGCTACTACATTGACAGTCGACCGTGTCTTCTGCGTCCTTCACTTTTTTTGCCACACAGCCTAGATTTATCAGAAATTGTTATTATTCATTTGATACACCCTCAGCTTAGTAATTCCCTATTCCACGGCCTACCCTTTGCGTGGTCAGTATTTCGCCTTTTGTGACAGACTGAGCTACTTGTATGCACGTTACACTCACCAGGTACATAACTGTTTTTTCTTTCAGCATTTCAGGTAAGTTTGTTACTGCAGCACGAGTCTCTGAGATGTGACAGAGGTGCACAGAGAGATTGCGCTGTGCAGTGCTATGATTTCAGGACTCTAAGGTTTGTTAAAGCACGTAAGTTACGGGTCCCACCCATAAGCAGAGATAGAGCGGCTTCTTAAAAAGACGAATTGCTGAGTACCAACCATAAGCATAAGAATAAGAAAGTTTCATTCAACTACCGGTAAGAAACCAAGTAAGTACAAGGAAGAGAACGAAACTTTTAGAACAGAAGAAGTAATATCTTTGTTCAAGAAAGGCAATCGCGAAGATTACAAAACGTTTATGCCTCCTCAGCTCGGCATTTAAACAATATGTAAAAATAATAAACAGCATACTTAAAAATAACTGTCATTGATGAAGAACAGGCTGAATTTATAAAAAGAAGATCGACTAGTTTATATCATAATAGAGAAGATACGATAACAGAACTGGAAACGTATATAGATTTTATAGGCATTCTTTTATAGGCATTCTTCTAGTATTGCAATGACACTTCGAATGCTCATCTTTCTCTCCAGATTTCGAAAAATACGATGTGGCAGGATAAGTGAATGACCTACTGTAGGGAACATTAGTTCATATTTTTTTCAATATTATGATACGCTTCACGAAGAAACCAATGTAATAACGTCCTTACCACTGTTGTATCGTAATTTTCGCCACCACAGCCATCAGAGAATAATCTGACTGAGGCGACAGTTTTCAGATCCTTGTTCACCCGGAGTTTGTGAACAGCAGATGCTTTCTGATTAGAGCCTTTTCTTAGTTCATTTTCAGACAGTTTGTAAGAAAACATGTTGGCTTTTCTTTGTGAAGATTTAGAGGAATCTTCACACATTGCAAAGCTGTAAAGATAGAGTTGTGTTGCATAATATGAAATCTGTCACGTATTTTCAGTAACACAACGTTCCTTTGACAGTCATAACTGAGAGTCAATTCATTGTCGTTCTCTTGAGATAATTTTTCACAGAAAACGTCGGCTCGTTTCTTGTGAGCGAAAGGGTGGAATTTCCGTTTTTTCGTTCAGGCTTACTCTTCTCAGCTGATGTCCTGTTTTCAAGAAGACAACACGTCGAGCATTTGTCAACACAAGGGATACCGAATCCTACATTAAAATTTCCATTTAATATTGATCTGTAATAGTCATACTCTACATGAAGATCTTCACCAGGATATTGCCCATTGTACACAGATCACATTTTTTAAATTACTGATGTCACTACTTAACTACTGTAGATGTGTATCTTTAACACGAAAATAATAGCACTCCGTCTTCAGGCCACAACTGGCCTATTGGCACCATCCGACCGCCGTGTCATCCTCAACTGTGGATGCTGATAGGAGGGGTGTGTGGTCAGCACACCGCTCTCCCGGTCGTTATGATGGTTTTCTGTGACAGGAGCCGCTACTATTCGCTCGATTAGCTCCTCAATTGGCATCACGAGGCTGAGTGCACTCCGAAAAATGGTAACACCGCATGTCGGCCTGGATGGTCACCCATCCAAGTGCCGGCAACTCCCGACAGCGCTTAACTTCTATGATCTGACGGAAACCGGAGTATCCACTGCGGCAAGGCCGTTGCCAACACGGTAACAATGTTTTTGCAGCATTTTGAATTTTTCACAGCCTCTCGCTTCTGTTCGTATTTCTGCGATCTTCTGTCACCGTCACGAGTCTCAGGTGGCGTCGTACCTAGCGCAAGAAACGTTTGCGTAATCTATTCACCCGATCCGTACTTGTTTTTAGGATGTCAAGAAATGCTGCACTACAGACTCTTACATTCTTCACGACATTTTCTCGTTTTTTGGACCAAGAAAAACTTGTGTTCACTTGACTTCGATTTGAGTTAGGTGGGGTATATAACGTCTCTTTGGAGATGAAACAGAAACGCATTGAAGGATGAAATTATTCTGCCATTCTTTGTTTGCATTCTGATAGAATGCATGGTGAATCGTTCTTACATCTTGCAAAGACAATTCCTTGCACTGTAATGCACCCAGCCTATGTTTACAAGTTGGCATACCCGTAAACGCTTTTGTCGCTGTCTTAAATTATAGGAACTAGCAAACAATAAGAGAATGACGCCAACAACCGACATTTAACCCTACAATGATTATTGCACTTAGAGGAAAATAAACCTACTGCTCCTAACAATATCATGTCATACAAAAAAAAATTAAAAACTGACGTCCCTGTACGACAGCTGATATCCAAGAAAGTTAAGTATAGACCTGGATTCTTTTGAGCGCATACACCCTTTCACGTTTGGCTGCGCAGAAGTAGATAATGGAATGAAATTTAATTCCAGTAAAATACTGACAAACATACCTTGAAATTTTAGCTGGGTTCCTTTCTCATGTCCTACGACATCTCTTCCTCTTCTTTAATCTTCGTGGTTCAGTCTCTGCAATAAATTATGTATTCCTATCAGTCACTACCGGTATTTTCTCTTGATATATTATCTTCATCCACTGAAACTTCCTGGCAGATTAAAACTGTGTGCCGGACCGACACTCGAACTCGGGACCTTTGCCTTTCGCGGGCAAGTGCTCTATCAACTGAGCTACCCAAGCACGACTCAAGCCCCGTCCTCACAGCTTTACTTCTGCCAGGACCCCGTCTCCTACCTCCCAAACTTTACAGAAGCTCTCCTGCGAACCTTGCAGAACTAGCACTCCTGAAAGAAAGGAACTGCGGAGACATGGCTTAGCCACAGCCTGGGGGATGTTTCCAGAATGAGATTTTCACTCTGCAACGGAGTGTCCGCTGTAGTTTCATATCAGCGCACACTCCGCTGCAGAGTGAAAATCTCATTCTGGATCTTCATCCACTGTAAAAAAATGTCATTCCATAGGAACGTGACCTCACCTTGTAGGCCGCATCCATGTCAATGAACTCAGAAAAATTGGCGCGTGAGTGAAACAACTGCAACAGTATTTCACAGCTGAATCGCCACACTGTGCAGTGCAGCCAGCTTAAGTATCTACAACTGAAATAAGAATTTTATCATTATTTTCTTTGACAAAGAGAAGTGCAATGCTGTTTCTACGGAAAGCAAGTTTTACAACTCCACCCGTAGAACAGCCATGTTAGTTCATAGCAGGTTTTGTAAATGTAAACATTGGCCTGTGAATTTAGCAAGCTTTGCATCTTTACGTAACATGCATGTAGCAGGTTTCGCAACCATTTGCCGTTTTTGAGTTTAAATTTAAAAGACACGAAACGTATTCGCAGTTGCGAATATGGACAACCGTCAGCTGTATAATGGAATGACGACAATGGAAATGTGTGCCGTACCGAGACTCAAACCCGTATTTCCGGTTTATCGCGAGCAGTCGCTTACCATTTTTATTTCGTCACTCGTTATGTTCGATATTGTTCTCGTCATTGGGTCTGGGTGGACGTCACATGACACCTCTTGAATTTTATTGTAAATACGTCACTCTTTTTTTTTATTATTACAGAGGGCTTTTTTTTTATTATTACAGAGGGTAGCCAGCCCTCTGACCGAACACGATGAGCTACCTTCTGAACAATACAGGCACTGTAATAGCGTATAAATTTAACATTATTACAGCTTGTTTAAGAGCCTGAAACGTATCTAAATTAGGAACATGGGATACCATTATCTGATTTTAGTAATTTTACGCACACAGCTGATTTTGCAAATGGGCTGCTAAACTGTTTGAATTCCAAGAGATTTGCCAATAAGAACTCTACCCTGAATATATGCCATTTCCGTAACAGTGTTCTCGTGACCGTGCCCTTTGTCACTCACTAAGCTCATCAATCACTTTCATCGGAGCGGTTTTCTAATTCTAACAATCTTTTGTAATACCCTCCTTCGCTATCAGCAATTCTGCTTTTTATTGCGCTATTGTTTGTAGCGTACGAAACTTTCCCAGAAATTCTGCGAGCTGACACGTCACTAGATATCGTTTGTATAGGCTGTTTAGAAAAAAGTGTAACGTATTCCGACAGCAGGAAGTATTGGTCAAAACTGGAAACCACTAACTGTTGAGATAGGGTCCGTTGAAGATTCGTAGTTGACAGCCTGTATTTTATTTACACATGAGTCAGAATTCTCAATAGATGGTGCAGTAAATCACCACAGTACACTAGTATGGGAAGGGGCAAATCCTCGAGCAATCATAGAGGTGAGACGCAAGACTCACTTCAAGTGTGTGGGAAGAAGTAGTTGGTGGCGCGTTCATAGGGCCATACATTTTACGAAACAGATTAACAGGTGCTGTGCATAAACAATTTCCATGCAGTGAATTACCAGCGCTATTGGAGAACGCTACCCTCGCTGAAAGACAACGACTGTGTTGAAATCACAAATAAATTAGCCTCTGGCAGCAAGGATGGCTTTCAATTTTTCTGTTGTACTATCGAGCTTCCTTGCAACCACAGACTAATTTATTTGTAATTTCAATTCATCATACGAGTGCGATCACCAACTTTTGTCACGATGGGAAGTTTAAATTCAATGGCTCCGTTTTATGCACGATAGGACACCACCCCATTTTGTTTGCATCATGCGGCAGTACCCTACCGCAACGTTTCAGCCGGCCGTGGTGGCCGAGCGGTTCTAGGCGCTTCAATCTGGAACCACGCGACCGCTATGGTCGCAGGCTCGAATCTTTCCTCGGGCATGGATGTGTTTGATATCCTTATATCTTCAGGGTGAACGTATGGTCGACTGCTGGTGGTGTCACATCTACCAAGGTGTGGCAGGACACCATATGTTCGCCCTGAAGATGGCCCCTGCGATGGGCTGAAACCGGTCGGCACTAAATAAATAAAAATCGCGATTAAGGCTGTTTTCTCAATACTAAATACAGTCTCCTGCCACACCTTGGTAGATGTGATGCCACCAGCAGTCGACCAGCGGTATGTTCGCCCTGAAGATGGCCTCTGCGATGGGCTGAAACCGGTCGGCACTAAATAAATAAAAAACGCGATTAAGACTGTTTTCTTAATACTAAGAAAACTCCCCTAATCTGATGAGACTGATGTCCTCGCTGTTTGGTCCCCTCCCCCAAATCCAATAACCAGGAATTGATCCCAAGTCCACCGCAAGGCAGTCACACATGCTGACCACTGATGTACCGTGGTAACCAGATGCTTTAGTAAGTAAGAAAAAAGACAATTTTATCTGACAAAGAAGCAGTGGAAATGGGATATGTGTTTTTTGTTTGTTATTTGACCCGAAGATGTTCAGGAAACATTTAAGCAGGGCCATCTTTTATGGGTAATGTTGTGTACGACATTGTACACGGCGGTAAGAAGAAGTAGGCTACAGTGTGGTGCAGCAGCTATCTGGAAAGGAGCAGAAATGATCAGCGAACAAGTTAACACAGCAAACCAGTTTCACATAACTTGTATTTCTCAAAACGAATGAAAACTCATTAAAATTACTGCAGCAAGAAACAGAGTCCAGCTATCACAATGTCCACAAGGAAGAGTCACTCTGTACTAAATCACGAATTGTGATGATGATGATGGGGCCACGCGAGGCAGCCGCGCTGTCTAAGACGCCTTGCCACGGTTCTCGCTGTTCCCCCCGTTGGAGGTTCGAGCTCTCCCTCGGGCATGGATATGTGTGTTGTCCTTTAGATTAAGTAGTGTGTAAGTCTAGCCATAGGAACCTACCAAATATTTCCAAAATGATGATGGAGCCGCGACCAGGCAGCATCTGCGAAGCATCCTGGAACACAGTGGCTCCGAGCACAAGTGGGCTGATCGGCTGCCTCCGGCCGTCCTACAGTGCGGCACAGAGGGTGCTCGTAGTATGGAGCTGCTGGAGGTGTGGCTCAGAGGACGCGCGCGATTGGGTCCAGCAGATCCCGCGCGGTCGCCATCTGCGTCATATGGAAACCTGCTGTTCCGTTACTGTGTCTCTCGTGGGGTAGTATCGACGCATGGTACCATCGGTAAATTCTGATAAACATCGATGTATGGCATCAGTGATTAAGGTTAGCTTTTGTCGTCACCTTCGGACACTCGATGTTCATTCTGTTGTTTAGTTTTATTTCTGTAGTGCTAAGACACTCTTACAACGCACGTGTAGCCTCACCCACACCCGAGAAGGAACTAATGTGCGACCCACGGATGCCAATGGAGAAGTTTGTATCAGTGTAATCATATGTCGTCTAGTATAAGTAATGTCTGGCTCCTTAGCCTCTGACCTGGCTTTTGACTCGAATCAATTCGAAAAACATAGTCAATAATACTAACCTGTCCTATATGAAAGCAGCCCACTGTGAATCTTCATCAACCAACTTTCATGGGCTTTGAAATATCAAAAAGAAGCTGACTGTCCGTGTGTGTAAGCACTTCAAGAACAGCTTATTATTATTATTATTATTATTATTTAGAAACGATCGCTGAGTGTCGCTATTTAGATTGAATATTACTACAGTCTTAAAATTTGTTGTTTCATTTGTTATTATTTAAACAAGGGAATCTCAGAAATTGGCTGCGTAGCTTGTCTGGAGAGAGCATTGAAAGAAACTATGTCGTGGAAAAGAGGAAATTTCAGTTACAGTTTTCTGTCGGATGATTTATTAATATTTTCGTAAAGGCTTATGTCCACAAGAATGTCTGAATGAAACAGCTGCCAAGCTAACCAAAGCAGCCGTCTGTGACAGAGCGAGGGGACACGTGGAATTACCAGTGACAGATCTCTTAAACGTTATTAAATCAACTGTCAGACAGGAGTGAAACACAGAATGGAAAGACACATCCAAATATAGTGACAGAGATTGCGCCGAAGTGAACCCGGTGCTAAATCCTGACTGCTGGCACGAGGAAAATCGATGATCCAGAAGGCTCAAGAACGCTATATATATATATATATATATATATATACGGCTATTACGGGAAGCATCTACATCATACTGGTCTGGCTGCATCCCCACTCTGCGACTGTGGTGAACAGGTGGACGTTAGTCACATCTTCGGCTATTACGGGAAGCATCTACATCATACTGGTCTGGCTGCATCCCCACTCTGCGACTGTGGTGAACAGGTGGACGTTAGTCACATCTTTTTTTGGCTGCAAGAACAGATACGACGCCACAGATCACCTATAACGTCTAGTCACCATCGGTTACTGTTTGTAAGACTTGAGAATACATAGTCTGTTATATGCGTTTTTGTTGGAACAGTAGATCAACTTTTAGTAAATTGTCCAGTCACATTAATGTGGCCATTTGTCAAAAGCCTGACTACTCACCTTCTTCTTCGTAGACCGCTGCTAAACGTGCAGGAAGAGGGTCACTGAGGTTTGGGAAGATACCGACAGGGATGTGGAACCATGGAGACTCCAGTATCGTGGCCAGCTGCCCTAGGTTTCTCGATGGCAATCCCATGGCGCGAACAACCCGATCGAGATGGTCCCACAGATTCTTGATTGGGTTTAAATACGGGTAGTCTGGTAGCCAGGAGAGTACGCTTAACTCATCCTGCTGCTCTTCGAACGACGCGCCTACACTGTGAGCTAGATGACACGTTGCAATGTCCTGCTGGTAGATGCCGTCGTGCCGAGGGAAAAACATACTGCATGTAAGGGTGGACATGGTCCCCAAGGACAGATGCATAATTGTGGTTAACTATACCCTCCAGAATCATGAAATCAACCAGAGAATCCTACAAAAACATTCCCCAGATTATAACGCTCCCTCCTGGTTGCAGGAAGTTTGCTTTCAGGCGTTTAACGCCCTACATGCCAACGGCCATCTGTCTGATGGGCCAAAAAACCTGATTCATCCGAAAAGACCACCTGTCGCCTCTCAGTGGACGTCCATTTGCGGTAATGGCCAGTTCTAGCATTCTTCGCCAATAAACAGCAGTGAGCATGGGTGCATGAAACAGGCGCCTGCTATGGAGGGCCATACATAGAGCACTGTTCGTTGAAAAGTTGTTGAGGAGACACCTTGGTAGCCCCTTGGTTCATCTGGGCGGTCAGATGTTGAACAGTTGCACTCCTATTCGCC
Organism: Schistocerca piceifrons; assembly: GCF_021461385.2. Classification (NCBI taxonomy): domain Eukaryota; kingdom Metazoa; phylum Arthropoda; class Insecta; order Orthoptera; family Acrididae; genus Schistocerca; species Schistocerca piceifrons. Next base: position 350,258,795 of record NC_060142.1, read on the forward strand.
CGTACACATCTCTGTCGCTGTCGTTCAACTGTGTCTTCTATGGCACATGGTGCACCACAGTTGCTTCGATGCGGGGTTTGGCTAGTGCCATTTTTCCATGCCTAGTATACTTAAACCGCAGCGGCACGCTAACAGTTCGCAAAATTAGCCGTTTGGGAAATGTTTCCACCCGTGGTCCAAAAGATAATGACCACCCACTTTTGGACGTCAGATAAATCGCTCTGTTTCTGCATTACAACGACTACACTAATTTCCATGTTCTTCTTAAGTACTCTCCACTGCTAATGTTCCACTTGCCGTCCGTGTGTGGTTATTGGATGTTGACGTCGACATAGGCAGTGGCCACTTTAGTGTGACTGGACCGTGTATGAGTGTACGGTAATGTTATGTTTCTGATGATATGTAGTGTATAAGGAGCGATGAAAAAGTTTCTATTTCAGGACCTTGCTCCAGCGTATATGCAACTAGCGCGACTCCGATGGCGGTATGTAAGCACTGACGTGTATGCATGGAAATAGTGTGGCATTCGTCTCTTTCTGAGGTGCGTGCGGTAGATACGGAAACGTGAACTATGGCGACGTTATCACCAAATGCGTCCAAACAGGAAGAACGTCCTGTTAGTGCTTTATGGCTGCCGAAGGCCGAACACCGGTAGGCGACCATCGGAGAATGCGTATGAGACAGCACATGTTTGTAGAAAACCACCGTTGTGGAATGATGAGCCATAGTCATGATAAGACGAGTCCCCACGTCACAAATGTTGCAACGCAGAAGTCGCGTCAACTCAAGTGCGAGCCAGTCGAGCTCGCGTTCTATAATACTGATCTCTCTCCTATGCGGTTATCATGCCTTCGGTCCCTTAAAAAAGCCGTTGAAGGGTCGATGATTCCTGTCGGACGACAATGTGCAGCAGGCATTTACGGATTTCTTCACGCAACAGGTCGTGGAATTTTACCAAACGGATATCCTGAACCTGATGTATCGGTGGCATATTTGCCTCAGTGCTCATGGCGATTTTGTCTGATTGGCATACCAATACTGGACTGTACGGCTTGGAACGAAATCTTTTTTGTTCGCCCCTTACATGAATACGAACGGGTACGTTGCTCTTCAGTTCGTTCATCTTTTGGTATTCAGTCAGAAATGAGTGTTTACAGTAGATTTCCTGAATTTCGCCATGGTCGTGCTTCCATCAGCGAAGAATTTCGTGAACTTCGGATGACTGTTGTTCCAGAAAATGTCAAATCTGTGGGCACAACATGACTGAAGGGTACTGGAGGAGGAGGAGGAGGAGATTACTGTTTAACGTCCCGTCGACAACGAGGTCATTAGAGACGGAGCACAAGCTCCGATTAGGTAAGGATGGGGATGGAAATCGGCCGTGCCCTTTCAAAGGAACCATCCCGGCGTTTGCCTGGAGTGATCTAGGGAAATCACGGAAAACCTAAATCAGGATGACCGGACGCGGGGTTGAACCGTCGTCCTCCCGAATGCGAGTCCAGTGTGCTAACCACTGCGCCACCTCGCTCGGTGAAGGGTACTGTCTTGCGACTTACCGCGAGATACCGGCATTCGATTTTGCTCCAGCATTTAGAAGTAGAAAAGATAAAATCGTGTCATTTGGGATAAGTACAGACCAAAAACAATTTGACTGAAGAATGTAAAATCTATGTACAGTATTGTATCTGGAGATGAAACATGTCTGTACATTCGTCCGAGTTGAAAACCAAGCAACTGTGGCCTGTTTGGGTGTTCCAAGGTGAACGGAATCAAACAACGGTGGTTCATCGCGAAGTACTTCCAAGAAAATGATAACCTCTTTCCTTGGTTACATTGGACATCTCAGGACCGTTGCTTCAGAGGAATGAAGAACAGTTAGTGGTGGAAGTCCGCAGCTCGTGGTCGTGCGGTAGCGTTCTCGCTTCCCGCGCCCGGGTTCGATTCCCGGCGGGGTCAGGGATTTTCTCTGCCTCGTGATGACTGGGTGTTGTGTGCTGTCCTTAGGTTAGTTAGGTTTAAGTAGTTTTAAGTTCTAGGGGACTGATGACCATAGATGTTAAGTCCCATAGTGCTCAGAGCCATTTGCTCAGTTAGTGTTGGATGGTGTACAAGAAAGTGTTTGCGCAAATCGTAGACAGATTAAAGAAAAAGAACAGAAAACGTAACATCGTTCTTCTTCAGCACAGTGCAAACGGATACGCAGCACATCCTACACTCGATCATTTGCAGGATAAAAAGTTGAATCAACGTCTCATTTCCCGTAATAAGCTAATTTATCGCACAACAATTTGTTTTTGTTTCTTTGAGTCAAAATGAATGCACAGCTACCCTATCTGATCGAAAGTATCCGGACACTTAGTAATGGCGTTTAATAAGGGAAGTGTACACCCTTAGCCTTTATAGTGGCTTGAACTCTGCTGGGGACACATTTAAAAAGTGTCTGAATGTCTGGAGTAATGACAGCCGCTACCTTCTCAAGAGCCGAAACCAGAGAAAGTAGTGATGGCGGACGCAAGTGAAGTCGACGTTCTACGTCATCGAGCTCAAGTCCGGAATGCGGGAAGGTCTGTCCATTTCAAGAATTTTACTGTCCATACATCATGGCCTCATTTAACCACCCGGCTGCAAGCCGTTGCAGTCAGCATTTTCCTCCCTCTGTAACCTCCCCCTTACTAATCCGCCTACTGGGTTGCGATATAACTCACCGTGATCGCATACGCGTAATGAAATTTTATAGTGAGTGAGGCTATCGTTACCGAAGGAAAAACACCGATTAGTTGGAGGAGAGTGTACAACAGACTCTTTTGAAGGAAGAATCTATTCTAAATTGAAACGAAATGTAGATGATAATTTTGAAATGGGTAGAATATGGTGCAATCGCTCACGAACTACACAAGGGGAAAAAGGGTACTACGTAATATTTACTTTTAAAATCTAACACTAAGAAAACACTGATTAGCTAAAAAAATAAATGACTGGCTTAACTTAAACTTTATTATGTAAAAAAAAGAAAAAAAGTTTTCAGTAACCTCAGCGCAATGTAATGCTACATTTAGAAAAAGACAAGAAATTTACTTTTGGTTAGTGAAAGATTGAATTGAATTTACTTTAAGCAAATGAGCAACTGATTTTACTTTTAAAATAACAATAAAATATATACTAAGCTAGTAGAAGTCACTCGCTACTTTACTTAAAGTAGCCTCTGTCACGCAAAACAAGAATGGTCAGTGACTGAGGTAGCAAATTTAGATTGAAACTGGTCATTAGCAAACACACAAAACTAGCAGTAAATATTTAATCAATTTTTATATTCTTACGACATTCGGTGATTGCGTGGAAAGGAAAGGGCCCCTTGCTTGGTAATAATGTCTGAGGACAATGACAATACTGGTGCCCTACAAGTTTTAACTATTGCAAGTTATTATTCAAGTTATTCATACTTTGTGAAAAAAAATCAACTGGGTAAAGCCCCTACATTTCTATATCTGTCAGTTAACAATCTTACGGTGTTGTAGCTGTACGGACGACGAAGAATGTGGCCAACGACAATGCTGAGCTGCCTTTGTTGCTGCTGCTGCTGCTGTTCGATGAGAACCACGTGTCGTCTCCAAAGCCACGGATAATTATGGGACGACCAATAGTTAGAATTTCAGCTTCCACCGCCTGTCCACTCCTACCGTGCTGTCAATATTCTCGGGTTAACAAATCAGGCTCGTCTACACTGGCGCGATCATAGCTGCACACCGCGGCGGCGGGAGCGCCCAACAAACACTTCCACACTGTTTCACGACTCAAGCTGCTTTGCCTCCTCTCTGCTCGTAACGCGACAGAGACTCTCCATACGCAAAGATAAACAACGGCACGGCTACTGCCATTTCGTCGTTGCTATCGATACATTAAATGAAGTTCCCTTGGCTATTACCCAGCAATTTACAATATTTTCATTGTAACTGCAGTCAATTATATACAGTCAAAAGTAAATACACTAGTACCCCGATTACGTATTAAAAATAGTTTCTGTAATACAGCTTACAGCTTCAGAATCAAAAGTACAGTGCAAGTAAAAAATGATTTGATCGTATGGCATTGTTGGCCGGGAAGTCTTATTTCATGTGACGCCAGATTGGACGACTTGCGCGTCGATGAGGATGAGATGATGATGAGGACAACACAGCACTCAGTCTATGGGCCGAAAAAATCTACAACCCGGACGGGAATCGAACTCGCATCCACTGCATGGGAGAAAAGCACGTTACCACTCAGCTAAGCAGGCGGACACAGTGCAAGTTATAAACGGATATTAAACGGCAAAAATTTTGGATGGTGCAGAAGGTATTTTATCTGCATTTTCGGTGTTGCACCGCTCTTCACCTTTTCTCTTTGTAGCGACTACATCTCTCCGTCATTCGGTGTCACCAGGGTTTATTGGTCAACTCCCTACCCCTTTTTGCAGCCTGGTGACTTTAATGCTCACCATCCCCTTTCAGGCTCTTCCAGAACCTGTCCAAGAGGTGCCCTATTGGCTGACCTTCTCAAACAACTCAACCTCATCTGCCTTAACACTGGAGCACCCATGTTCCTTTCAAATTCCCCGCACACATATTCCCATTTGGACCTCTCGTTCTGCACTGCCCGCTTGCCCGTCGTCTCGAGTGGTCTCTTCTCTCTGACGTGTACTTGAGCGACCATTTACTGTGTGCTGTCCATTTACTGACTCCTACCCCATCTGCGTTTAACCCCAACTGGCAACTTTCTAAGGCCTACTGGAGGCTTCACTCCTCCCTTACGACCTTCGACGAACAACATTTCCCCAGTTGTTATGACTAAGCAGAATACTTTACAAAGGTTTTCCTTACCGCCGCAGAATATTCCATTCCTCGCACTTCATCATTACCGCGCCACGTCCCAGTTCATTGGTGGCCTGAGGCGTGCCACACGCAATTCGAGCTTGGAGAGCTATTCTCCGCGTTTTTAACATTCATCGTACGATGGCGCATTGTATTCATTATAAACAGTTGCATGCGCGATGTCATTGCATTCTTCTGGATAGAAAAAAAGATAGGTGGATTTCATTTACTAGTTCTTTTAACAGTTCCACTGCCTCTTCCATCGCGTGGGCCAACCTCCGACGGCTCTCTTGGACGAAGGTCCATTCCCTAATTTATGGCCTGACCGTAACAGACTGTGGACACCATTGCTTCACCAACACCTTAGGCCTCTGTTTTGTGGAGATTTAGAACTTCACCCACTACCACCTGCTGCCTTCCTCCATCACAAAGGAGTGGACGAGGTTCAGGTGATACCCTTCTCTTCACAGAATCGTAAGTCCTAGAGGAGCTAGATCATGTTCTACTTTCATCCCAATTTTCCGCCCCAGAGCCGAACGAGGTTCACATTTAGATGTTGCAGCATCTTTCTCTTGCGGGCAAGCATTACCTTCTTCATATGTACAATCACAACTGGGCAGATGGCACGTTTCCCAGATGCTGGCGTGAAGACATTGTCACACCCATACCTAAGCCCGATAAGGACACACCTTCCTTCTAGCTACCGCCCTATTTATTTTACAAGCTGTGTTTGCAAGGTGATGAAAGTTATGATTCATTCGCGGCTGGTATGATGGCTCGAGTCCCCCAATTTACTAACCACTGCGTAATGTGGATTTCGCGCGCGCCGTTCTGCAGTTGATCATCTCGTCACTTTGTCAACCCATGTCATGAAAGGTTTTGTGCGGAAATACCAGACTGTGGGCATGTTTTTTTATTTGGAGAAAGCCTACGACACCTGCTGGAGGAGTAGTATCTTCTGTATTCTCTACAAGTGGGTGCTTCCGAGGTCGCCTCCCCGTTTACTTTAGGAATTTTTAAAAGACAGCGTTTTCAAGATATGTATGGGTTCTTCCTTGTCGGACACCTTCATGCAGGAAAACGGGGTGCCTCAGGGCTCCGTCCTGAGTGTCGTCGTCTTTCCTGTAGCCATTAACCTTATTATGACCTGTTTCCCATCTGGCATCTTCGGCTCCCTTTCCGTCGACAATCTTGCAATCTATTGCATTTCCCCATGGACTTGGCTCCTTGAGCGGTGTCTTCAGCGATGTATTGATGTCTTTACTCCTGGAGCATTGACAATGGCTTTCGTTTTTTCTACGACAAAATCGTTTGTATGAATTTATGGCGGCGGGATGGGTTTCGTCCACAGTCTTTATATCTTGTGCCTGTTGCTGTTCCGTTCGCTGAAACTACGAAATTCCTGGGGCTCACACTTGAAAGAAAACTTTCTTGGTCCTCCCACATATTTTACCTGGCCACCCGCTGCACCCCGTCCCTCCGTGTCTACGCAGAAGCTGACGAACTATTGCTGTCATTCCGGCGTTATGTTCTCCTCAGCGGATATACATGTTGTTTGTCTGCCATGCCCTGCCGCTCATCCTCTGCCTCTTTCTTCCCACTACCTGTCACTTTCCCGATGGATGTGAACCCTTCACCACCCTTTGTGCGGCGGTCCATGTTCACCTTGGGCTTCATTCGCTTCCTAAGGAAACTACTCAAGATCTATCGCTGTAAGTTTCTCGACCTTCGCACGGAACTTAGCGATAGTTACTTTGTGTACACTGATAGCTCTCGGACTGACCGTGCTGTCGAGTGTGCCTTCGTCATTGCCACTGACGATTTTCTGTATCGGCTTCGGAACACTGCTCACTATTTACGACAGAGCTCTTCAGCCTGTTTCATGCCACGTATTACATCCGGCGTGACAAGCTTTTCAGTTGTCATCTGCTCCAATCCCCTGTGCCCTTGAGAGTCTCTGTGTGAGTTGCTGGTCACGTCGGTCTGATGGCAAACGAGGCTGCTGACGCCGCTGCCAAGGCCGCACTCCTATCTCGGCCCGCAATTTCTTCCATTCCTTCCGATGATCTCTGTGTTGCCGTCTGTCAGCAGATGGTGTCACTTTGGCATCACCACTGGTCTTCCTTTCATGAGAAAAAGCTCCTGGGGATAGAACCTCTCCCAGCTACTTGGCCGACGTCCTCTCGCCCCTGTCGCCGCGAGGAGGTCATTTTAGCTAGGTTGCGTTTTGGGCACTGTCGCTGTAACCATCGCCATTTGTTCAGTGGCTATCTCCCACCACTTTGTGCTCATTATCGTCAATCTTTGACGGTTCGCCATTTCCTGACCGAATTCCCTTTTTTAACTATTTACGTTCTAATGTACGTTTGTCGTCTGAGTTATCGGCCGTTTTAGCAAACGACGCGCGGGCTGTCTACCGCGTTTGACTTTTTATCCGTCGTAGCAATACGGCCTAGGACATTTAATCTGTAGTTTAGGACCTCCGTTGACACTACGGTTCTTCTCCAAGTGGAAGTTCTTGTTCTTAGGTCTCTTTCCTTCCATCAAATGGGCTTAACATGTAGTCGCTTTTAACTCCTTTTTCGTATTAGTGTTCTAAGGTTCCCACGTGAGAGCATGTGGCCCTAGTTGTTTTTGCGTCCTAATAAAAGACAAACAAGCCGCATATAGGACGCTGGTGCGAACCATTTTTTAATAATGCTTGAATGTTTAGGATCTGCACCAGGTCATTTAAAAGAAAGGCATCGAAGCATTTCAGAAGCGGGCTACTATATTCCTTACCGTTAGGTTCGAAAAACACGTAGGTGGTACGGAGAAGCTTCGGAAACTCTACATCTACATCTACATTTATACTCCGCAAGCCACCCAATGGTGTGTGGCGGAGGGCACTTTACGTGCCACTGTCATTACCTCCCTTTTCTGTTCTAGTCGCGTATAGTTCGCGGAAAGAAAGACTGTCTGAAAGCCTCCGTGCGCGCTCGAATCTCTCTAATTTTACATTCGTGATCTCCTCAGGAGGTATAAGAAGGGGGAAGCAATATATTCGATACCTCATCCAGAAACGCACTCTCTCGAAACCTGGCGAGCAAGCTACACCGCGATGCAGAGCGCCTCTCTTGCAGAGTCTGCCACTTGAGTTTGCTAAATATATCCGTAACGCTATCACGCTTACCAAATAACCCTGTGAAGAAACGCGCCGCTCTTCTTTGGATCTTTTCTATCTCCTCCGTCAACCCGATCTGGTACGGATCCCACACTGATGAGCAATACTCAAGTATAGGTCGATCGAGTGTTTTGTAAGCCACCTCCTTTGCTGATGGAATACATTTTCTAATGACTCTCCCAATGAATCTCAACCTGGTACCCGCCTTACCAACAGTTAATTTTATATGATCATTCCACTTCAAATCGCTCCGCACGCATACTCCCAGATATTTTACAGAAGTAACTGTTACCAGTGTTTGTTCCGCTATCATATAATCATACAATAAAGGATCCTTCTTTCTATGTATTCGCAATACATTACATTTGTCTATGTTAAGGGTCATTTGCCACTCCCTGCATCAAGTGCCTATCCGCTGCAGATCTTCCTGCATTTCGCTACAATTTTCTAATGCTGCAACTTCTCTGTATACTACAGCATCATCCGCGAAAAGCCGCATGGAACTTCCGACACTATCTACTAGGTCATTTATATATATTGTGAAAAGCAATGGTCCCATAACACTCCCCTGTGGCACGCCAGAGGTTACTTTAACGTCTGTAGACGTCTCTCCATTGATAACAACATGCTGTGTTCTGTCTGCTAAAAACTCTTCAATCCAGTCACACAGCTGGTCTGATATTCCGTAGGCTCTTACTTTGTTTATCAGGCGACAGTGCGGAACTGTATCGAACGCCTTCCGGAAGTCAAGGAAAATAGCATCTACCTGGGAGCCTGTATCTAATATTTTCTGGGTCTCATGAACAAATAAAGCGAGTTGGGTCTCACACGTTCGCTGTTTCCGGAATCCATGTTGATTCCTACATAGTAGATTCTGGCTTTCCAAAAACGACATGATACGCGAGCAAAAAACATGTTCTAAAATTCTACAACAGATCGACGTCAGAGATATAGGTCTATAGTTTTGCGCATCTGCTCGACGACCCTTCTTGAAGACTGGGACTACCTGTGCTCTTTTCCAATCATTTGGAATCTTCCGTTCCTCTAGAGACTTTTGGTACACGGCTGTTAGAAGGGGGGCAAGTTCTTTCGCGTACTCTGTGTAGAATCGAATTGGTATCCCGTCAGGTCCAGTGGACTTTCCTCTGTTGAGTGATTCCAGTTGCTTTTCTATTCCTTGGACACTTATTTCGATGTCAGCCATTTTTTCGTTTGTGCGAGGATTTAGAGAAGGAACTGCAGTGCGGTCTTCCTCTGTGAAACAGCTTTGGAAAAAGGTGTTTGGTATTTCAGCTTTACGCGTGTCATCCTCGGTTTCAATGCCATCATAATTCCGGAGTGTCTGGATATGCTGTTTCGAGCCCCTTACTGATTTAACGTAAGACCAGAACTTCCTGGGATTTTCTGTCAAGTCTGTACATAGAATTTTATTTTCGAATTCACTGAACGCTTCACGCATAGCCCTCCTTACGCTAACTTTGACATCGTTTAGCTTCTGTTTGTCTGAGAGGTTTTGGCTGCGTTTAAACTTGGAGTGAAGCTCTCTTTGCTTTCGCAGTAGTTTCCTAACTTTGTTGTTGAACCACGGTGGGTTTTTCCCGTCCCTCACAGTTTTATTCGGCACGTACCTGTATAAAACGCATTTTACGATTGCCTTAAACTTTTTCCATAAACACTCAACATTGTCAGTGTCGGAACAGAAATTTTCGTTTTGATCTGTTAGGTAGTCTGAAATCTGCCTTCTATTACTCTTGCTAAACAGATAAACCTTCCTCCCTTTTTTTATATTCCTATTAACTTCCATATTCAGGGATGCTGCAACGGCCTTATGATCACTGATTCCCTGACCCGCACTTACAGAGTCGAAAAGTTCGGGTCTGTTTGTTATCAGTAGGTCCAAGATGTTATTTCCACGAATCGGTTGTCTGTTTAATTGCTCGAGCTAATTTTCGGAAAGTGCACTCAGTATAATGTCACTCGATGCTCTGTCCCTACCACCCGTCCTAAACATCTGTGTGTCCCAGTCTATATCTGGTAAATTGAAATCTCCACCTAAGACTGTAACATGCTGAGAAAATATATGTGAAATGTATTCCAAATTTTCTCTCAGTTGTTCTGCCACTAATGCTGCTGAGTCGGGAGGTCGGTAAAAGGAGCCAATTATTAACCTAGCTCGGTTTTTTAGTGTAACCTCCACCCATAATAATTCACAGGAACTATCCACTTCTACTTCACTGCTCAAATGGGAATCCGTAGAGGGAACACTACTGAGAAAATTTAGAGAACGTGCGTTTGAAGTTGACTACAGAACGATCCTACTGCCGCCAACATACGTTTCGCATAGGGACCACGAAGATAAGATTCGAGAAATTAGAGCTCATACAGAGTGATACAGACAGTTGTTGAACGAGACAGGAAACGACTAGCGGTGGTACAGGGTACCTTCAGCCACGCACCTTGCGGTGATTGTGGAATATGTATCTAGATGAAGTGCTTGAGATAATGAAAGGGAGTTTAAATACGAATATGGTTGTTGTTGTGGAGGTTGGTATTAATGAATTGGCTGTGGGACGAATGAGTTATAGGTGGAATAGGCTGAACACTGTGATTAGACGCCAAAAGTGTTTTCGCTATAGTACTGAGTTTAGGAGATTTCCGCCCAAATGGAAAATGAATGCATGCCACGTTGTTATTGGATGTCTCAGCGTTCTTCTTCTGCGGACTTCATGATGTGAGCAGCTCGAGTTTCACATGAAATCATTTATTTGCTGAGCCTCTCTACACACTCCTACACCTGTACTCCACAAGCCATATCACGGTGTGCGGCGAAGGATGCTTTGTGTACCGCTGTCACTTCCCTGTTTCCTGTTCCAGTCGCGTATGGTTTCGTGTTGCACTGCTTCGAATCTTCTCTATTTCGTCTACCAATCCTACCCAGTACGGATCCCAAACTGAAGCATAATATTCGAATATTGGCTGAACGACTGTTTTGTAAACTACTTCCCCTGACGGACTACTTTTCCTGAAGATTCTTCCAACAATCTGTCTAGCATCTGCCTTACCCGCGTTTAATGTTATGTTGTCGTCCCAGTTCATGTCGCTGCGGACGCTTGCTCCTAGATATCTTATGGAAATAACTGCTTCCAGTGATCTGCAATCGTATAATACATTAATGCTTCTTTGTATCTATGTATACGCGATAGGTTATATTTGTTTATGTCGAGGTTCAACAGCCATTTTCTGCGTGGTTCTTCTGCATGCATTTCAGCATTTCCCTGAAGTTTCCCAGAGTTGCTACTTCTCTGTATACAACAGAATCATCCGCGAAAAACTTCAGGGAACTTGCGACATTATCTGCTTGGTCCCTTGGGGGCATGCTCGAAGTTACTTCTATGTCTGAAGACTAGTTTCCGTTCAGAACGACATGGTATGTTCTGTTTACTAGAAACACTTCAGTCCATATTCCGTATGTTCGTTTTTTGTTCATTAGGTGGCAGTCTGAAATTGTGTCGAGCGCCTTCCGGAAGTAAAGGCACACGACTCCTACTTGGACGCCTGTATCTAATGCTTCCTGGGTCTCATGGATTAAGAAAGCGAGCTGGGTTTCATACAATCGTTGTTTTCGGAATCCGTGTCGATTGCTACAGAGGGATGTTTCGGTCTTCAGAAATATAATACGCAATCAGAAAACATATTACACAACTCAGACCGACATCAGAGAAGAGGCCTATAGTTTTGGGTGTCTGTGCGACTACTCTTCTTCAAATCGGGAATGACTTGTGCTTTCTCCCAATCATTAGGTACGCTTCGCTCCTCAAGTGACCTGCGGTACACCGCTGCTACAAGGGGCAAGTTCTCTGAGTGGAATCCAATTGGCATCCCATCAGGATTTCACTTACTTTTCTATGCCTTGGTTACTTATTTTGATATCGTTCGTGCGACGTTTTAAAGGAGGAACAGTAGTGCGATCTTTCTCTGTGAAGCAACTTTGGAGAAAGACGTTTGGTGTTTCGGCCTTTCGGTGACATCCTTTTTTTTCCGTGCCATCATGGTCACAAAGTGTCTGGATAGGTAGCTTCGATCCGTTTACTGGTTGAACATATGACCAAAACTTAGGATTTTCTTTGATGTCGGCTACTACAACCCAAATCAAGTTGAGAGCTATTAAAGGGTCCACTAAGTTGTGGCATCCATCTTTCCAGGCCTCTCAGAAAGACGCCTTTTTTTTGTCAGTTACGCATCAGCCACACGAGACTCACCAACGAGTTCCTTCTGCGTCAGTAGGATCCTCCTCGCTGCTGCTGCGGTAGTCTACTAACGATAGCGAATGTTCTTGTTGGGTGCGTCTTACTGGCCGATATGCAGCAAGCTCTCAGCTTCCCTACCTCACTACCTCAGATGACAAGACAGCCACTACAGAAGAGTTGCATTTCCTGAGGGAAAGCGAATTTTATGCTAAACTATAATACTCTTCCACCCTCCGCTTCTACCGTTAGAGTGGCTGGGGGGGGGGGGGGGGGGGGGCGGGGGGTGGAGAATGGGTCGGCGAGCCTCCAGCTGTGGCGAGTACTGCCCACGCGACCACAGGCTACTTTCTTTCGGCTCCTTGTTGTACATTTAGATCCACTTGTGCAAGATCCCGTCTGAGATCTCTTTTTCTTTTACCTATCGTGTTACAACTACTATCATGCCCTTTTAAACTCCCTGACTTGCTTAGATATTTGGAGCAGCCAAGTCTCCATTTATTTGCGTTTTGCCTTTTTACTTGTTTCTCTCATGATAAGGTGGGACTGATGACCCAGTAGTTTAGTCCCTTTAAACACATAATCATCAGTCATCATCACCGGTAATAGAATTTTACTTTCGAATTCGTTGAACGCTTCGCTCATCTCCTTACGCTGATTTTAGCTTCGTTTAGTTTTTGTTTGTCTGCGAGGCTTTTGCTACATTTAAATTTGCAGTGAAACTCTCTTTGTATTCGCAACGGTCTTCTAACAGTGTTTTCGAACCACAGCGCGTCTTTTCCATCCTCAAATCTTTGCCCGCCATATATCTGTATAAAACTGTAAGATGGCAAGAACTATGCCCCTTACATGAAGTCATTAAAGATCACCGAACTCACGTTGAGCGAACAGTAAGGCTGAACAAAAATGACTGACAGGCACAATGCATTTTGTAGAGGGTATAGTATGGACGTATTGGAATGATTAATGTTGGGTGATGGTTTTAAAGTAATTCACGTGACATGAAAACTTTGTGGAAACGCGTCGATTTACTGGAGGCTAGTTTATCCCACGGAAGTATTCAGAGTTGACCGTGGCCGAGTTGCGGCGCGCGGCTGGGGAGCAGTGAAGGAAAGTGACAATAGGCAGCTTAGGGCAGCTCAAACTCTGAGAAAGCGATAACAGGGCGCGGCCTCCAGCTGCCTTAAGATGAGTGACAGTGATGGGGTGGTTGACCCCATGCTGGTGTACCGGGAAGAGAACTTGTACGCCTGTTGATAAATGTCCGTCGTTCTGTTTTCAGTGAAACATGCGAGAAAGCCGCGCAAAGCTACAGTGGAGCGGTCAACAGAGGCCAAAATATGCGTGTTCGTGACTATAGCAACTTCACACTGAATTCACGGTCCGCAGAGTCTGAAGTAAATCAGGTGAAGAGCGACAGAATGAAATATGATGGCCTCCGATGGGAATGTAGGACCAAGGAATTTGACGTACTCGCCTGGGAATCAGAATTTCGGAAAAATTGGTGTTTTATGCAGATGCTAACCTTGATGTGTGGCCTGGGAGGAACTAAATAGCAGAAGTTGAGAGGAAGGGAATTTTGTGGGAATTTGTTCACTGCAGGCACTGGGAAGTGACGCATAATTAACGCGGCTTGCGCTGCAATTTGAGTAAGTGATTTTGCTGGAGGGGAAACCTAGGCGAAGAGCGGACTGACAGAAGTCTCCGTAGAGGTCTTCCGTTCACAGCTTGTCTCGAGTACGGACGTGGTGGTCTTTACTCAGCTTGCCTGAGAGAGAGTGAGCATCTCTGCAGTTTAGGACTTAGCAAACGGAACGATTGAGCTTGGAGATAGAAAGTTTTCGTTCAGCTATGTACTGAGCAAGATAGCTAGGAGTGAATACACGAGCGCAGCCTTGCAGCGCCACGAGGCCGGCCGACGTCCGCACAACGACGCCGCCCCGCCACATTGAATTCGGTGATATTACACCCGCTCCAGCTTGAGTTAGTCCACTGATTAATTTGTTGGATCACGTCGGCAAAGTTTCCACTGGGGTTTCATGGGCCGTGCATTGTAGAATTCTTCTCGCACTTCACATTACGCCTGGGTCAGTCGATAGGAATTAATTTTGATTTATCGCGCTTTACTCCACTCAAACACAATTTATTCCCACTGCCTGTTAGGAGAGTCATGTAATGTGATGATTGAAGGTAGTGAGTTAAAATAAATTTGTGCTAATCGACTGTATCTGCCTTCAATCAAGTAGTTGAAATCCCAAGTCACTTTCTTAATTAATTTTATATTCAAAATTTGCATCTGGTGTTCAATAGCTGAATGTAACATCAATGTGCACCCCTTTTTAATTAAAAGGGATCAATTCTGAATCAATTAATGTCAACACTGCCATGGCAGTTCAATCAGGAGTCACAGGGCCTTATTACTTTCTGTGCGTTATTCGATATTGTGGCAGTTTTGCACTCTCTGTTGATCTGTTAGTCAATTAACTGGGGTGAACAAACGCCAAAACCAGATGAGTGACAGGTGGGGTATTACAAAACTTACTGTACAATGCTCTTGGACTTTGTCCACTGAAGCTCAACATTGTCAGTGCAGGATATGAATTGTTCATATTGAGCTGTCAGGAAATCTGACATCTGTTTCTCGTCGCTCTCGCTAAACAGAAAGAGCTTCCTGTCTATCTTCGTATTTCTATTTGCAGTCGTATTTGGCGATGCTAAAGCGGCCTTATGATCACTGATTGCTCATTCTAAGCTGAAGCGTAAAGTTCGGGTGTGTTTGTCACCGTGAGGTATCAGATATTAACTTGAAGAATCTGTTCTCAGATTAAATGGAATCCGGTAATATTTGGGTAAGGTAAAGCTTGTACATAACAGTTGGACCAATTTCACTCGATTCTCTGTCCCTACTGTCCCTCCTAATCACTTGCGTCTGCCAGTCTATAGCTGATAAATTGAAATATCCACCTAAAACTATCACAGGAAATTTATGCGAAATTTTTTCCAAGGTTTCTCTCAAATACTCCGGCCCTAAGGCTCTTTAATACGGAGTCTTTAAAAGCTCCCGATTACCATGTTTAATCCACGTCTTTTATCTTAACGTAATTATTTCGCATTCTGAATCTGTGCTAGTCTCACTAGATATTCGCGGAATTTTTATTGTTGTAAACACGCGTCGATCACTAGCATTCAACTTACCTTTGTGACATACGTTCCAAAAAGAGTTAAGAATTTTTATTGCTATTGACACTTGGTTTCAACCAGCTTTCTGTCTCTTTGTGGGCATAGTTACCTTTTATAAGAGACACTTGTTTCTGGACGTTTCCGCAGATGCTCATGGTTAACCAATGCTGTATTAACATTTTCTTTCTGCGTTTCGCTATGACGAATGGTACATTGTCTGAACTCAGGATGCGTTTTTTTCGGACTGTGAAGGGATTTCGCTATCCTAAAAGAACCACATTTGCACTCCCCACTTACTCCACTACCCCGGCAGCTGCTTCCTGCGTGTACTGCATGACAGAAAATTTTATTGAGTAAAACACAGCAGTTAGTCAGATATTGTGTTTTTTTTTTTTTTTGTAGAATTTAAGTTAGCCCCGTTTTTATTGACGATCTCTAAAACAATACGCTGGTTTTCCGAAAACTGACAAATGCCTCTGAAATTGGATACTTCTAATAGTGACATTAACGTGCTGTCAGGTACACTATGTGACCAAAGTATCCGGACACCCCCAAATACATACGTTTTTCATATTAGGTGCATTGTGCTGCCGCCTACTGCCAGGTACCGCATATCAGCGACCTCAGTAGTCATTAGACATCGAGAGAGAGCAGAATGGGGCGCTCCGTGGAACTCACGGACTTCGAACGTGGTCGGGTGATTGGGTGTCACTTGCGTCATTACGTCTGTCCTCGAGATTTCTACACTCCTAAACATCCCTAGGTCCACTGTTTCCGATTTGATAGTGAAGTGGAAACGTGAAGGGACACGTACAGCACAAAAGCGTACAGGTCGACCTCGTCTGTTGACTGACAGAGACCGCCGACAGTTGAAGAGGGTCGTAATGTGTAATAGGCAGACATCTATCCAGACCATCACACAGGAATTCCAACCTGCATCATGCTTGCTTCCCACTGTTGAAGAGCAATTCGAGGATTTCGATTGCACCTTTCAACACGATCGAGTACCTGTGGCGGAGTGGTTACACGACAATAACATCCTTGTAATGGACTGGCCTGCACAGAATCCTGACCTGAATCCTATACAACACTTTTGGGGTGCTTTGGAACGCTGACTTCGTGCCAGGCCTCACCGACCGATATCGGTACCTCTCCTCACTACAGCACTTCGTGAAGAATGGGGTGCCAGTCACCAAGAAAACTTCCAGCACCTGATTGAACATATACCTGCGAGAGTGGAAACTGTTATCAAGGCTAAGGTTGGGCCAACACCATATTGAATTCCAGCATTACCGATGGAGGGCGCCACAAACTTGTAAGTCATTTTCAGCCAGGTGTCCGGATACTTTTGATCACATAGTGTAACGGTTGCGCTGAACTCAAAACATTTCGGTGAGTTCTTTGAGTTTAGCAAACTTATTATTATTAAAGTTATCCAATGTACTTGGGAAGAGCGAAATTGTAAAAAGATTAGGTAGACGGACTGATTTAGGTAAAAAGTAAGAAGATAAAATGTGATCAGTTAACTAAAACTCCTCGGTCTTTCTCGACCCTTTCAATTCACTTAATTATATTGTATTATTTTAAAGCTGACTTCATCAGAACTAGCAAGACGGGAGTGAGCACGAAAATACAGGAATAAAGGGACCGACCTTATAAGCTCACGGTCTCCAATACAGCCGTTCACACGGTGCAGCTATTAATACTGAATGAATGTTTCGATTTTCAAGGAACAAAGCTGGATGAACTGCTTAATCCCCACTGAAGACGATGTTGCGATAGCTTCATGGCTGCATTAATTACAAGTGACACAGGAACTATTCACTAACGAATGGAGAGACACAAGTTGAGACTTACTAAGACAGACGAGAAAACAAACAAATTGATCTGAATAAAAACTGGAGTGTAATAAAAATTAATGGAGATGAGCGGGACTTGTAGCCTGGCGAACGGACGACAGCCGGACCGAGGAAGTCGTGTGCTGTTTTCCAAGAAATAAGAAAAGCTAGAAACGGCGTCCTAATGGAAGATTGTTAGATGAAATAAAAAATACGGCGTGGAAGGATATAGCTGAAGACTATACATTGAGGGGACAGAAGTGATGGGATAGCGATATGCACATATACAGATGGCAGAAGCATTGTGTACACAAGGTATAAAAGGGCAGGACAGTGACGGAGTATCATATGTACCCAGGTGGTTCGTGTGAAAAGGTCTGCGGCGTCATTATGGCCACACGACTGGAGTTAACTGATTTTGAACACGAAATCATAGTTGGAGCTAGAAGCATGGGACATGGGACATTACTTTTCGGAACCAGTTAGGGAATTCAATATTCCGAGTGGCACAGTGTCAAGACTATGCCGAGAATACCAATTTATCAGGCATTAACTCTCACCACTGACAACACAGTGACCGACGGACTTTACTTAACGACCGAGAGCTGCGGTGTTTGCATACAATTGTTAGTGCCAACAGACAAGCAACACAGCGTGAAATAACCACAGAAATCAACGTGGGAAGTATGGCGAAGAATGCGGCTAAATTTGGCGTTAATGGGCTAAGAGCACGACATCTCCTGCAGCGCCTCTCCTGAGCACGTGACCATATCGACTGGTCCCTAGACGACTGGAAAATCGTGGCCTGGGCAGATGAGTCCCGATATCAGTTGGTAAGAGCTGATGGCAGGGTTAGTGTGTGTCTTGTTGACAACATGGTGTCTGCGCCACTCCGCAAGTTGATGGTGGCTCCATAATGGCGTGCACCGTGTTTACATGGAATGGACTGGATCCTCTGGTCCAACTGAACCGATCATTGATTGGAAATGGTTATGTTCGGCTAGTTGGAGACCATTTGCAGCCATTCATGGACTTTGTTCCCAAACAACGATGGAATTTTTGTGGATGACAGTCGCGCCATGTCACTGGGCCACAGTTGTTCGCGATTGGTTTCAAGAACAGTCTGGACAATTCGAGCTATTGTTGCGCCATCCAGATCGCCCGACATGAATCTCATCGAACATTTATGGGATATAATCGAGAGGTGAGTTGGTGCACAAAATGCTGCACCGTCAACATTTCGGCAACAATGGATGGCTGCAGAAGCAGCGTGGATCAATATTTTGGCAGGGGACTTCTAACGACTAGTTGAGTCCATGTCACGTCGGGTTGCTGCACTACGACGGACAAAAGGATGTCCGGCACGATATTAGAAGGTATCCCACGACTTTTGTCACATCAGTCTAGAACCTGATGAATAGGTTCAACGGTTGCATTTATTCACCAGTGAATGTATAATAGACGAGGACGACGACGACGATGACGACGACGACGAATTTGGTGGTGATTTCGAAAAATCTTCTTCACTGTTGTTATTGGTAACTAAGATTACCAGTTAAATCTGTGCTCTGATGGATCCGTAGGAAATACGCAGTTTTTCGAGTTTGCCACTTATACTTCCTCTCCATATCATGTTTATCCTTAATTGCTGATGTGTCTTTTGTTGCAAAAATCTTCGAATCACATTTAGTTTTGTGTCGGAAAAACAGAACGACCTCCAGATTGGCATCTAAATGCTCATCGAATGGTAACAAGAGTGTGCATCCCACTCCCCCCTCCCCTCCAACTGCTATCGGTCCACAGTGTCGCCATTTTGTGTACAGTAGCTTACTAGTACACTTTTCTTCCTCGGTGCTATAAGCAAAGACATTCCTACGATGAAATTTAAAATTTCTTCTTTAGAGGCGTGGGACATATCACGTATCGGTGGATATCAGGGGAGATAGTGTTAAAAAATGACTCATTCTTTAATGACACTGAATCATGAAATCTAGGTGCTGTAACATACTTAGTTGTTTCCTTCTGTAAATCTTTCAAGTAAACTTACGACATGAAAACACTCTTTAAAATGATGATGATGATGATAGTCATGTTTGCCGGCCGCTGGTGGCCGAGCGGTTCTGGCGCTACAGTCTGGAACCGCACGACCGCTACGGTCGCAGGTTCGAATCCTGCCTCGGGCATGGATGTGTGTGTTGTCCTTAGGTTAGTTAGGTTTAAGTAGTTCTAAGTTCTAGGGGACTTATGACCTCAGCAGTTGAGTCCCATAGTGCTCAGAGCCATTTGAACCATTTTTTGATAGTCATGTTTACAGAGATGCAGTGAGATGCAATTCCCTACCTATTGATCCATTCTAATTAGTTTCGTTCTCAGCGTGTTATTCCACTGGTCTATGACGCGCATTATGTTCTTAGCACTTCCAGATCTCAATCTCGTAACTAAAATTTCATTACCTGTGTCAGCTGCGCAATTACCAAACAAATATCAAAGAACAATCTGACGCTCACCAGGACATCAGATATCAGATCTGTGGTGAACCTTAAGTATGAAATAAAAAAAGGCGTCGAAGTCCGTGTAGCAGAAAATTAAATGGCGTAGTGTTTGTTGTGGCAAATTACAGTGCAAATTCTCAAACACAAATCAGAATTTTTTGGCAAGTGAATTTGCATATCAGACTGAAAATATTGGTTTTCATTAATCTTCTTCCAGTTAATTTTTTCTCGATTAGTTGCACTTCGAGCGACACCAACTCGAATGCAACAGCACCCAAAACAAAGTATTCAAAAGGGAGTAGAAAAGCGCACGAAAGCTCTGAAAACTGCTGGGCTCATTCAAACAGTGCACTCTTTTCACCACAACCATAAAAAAGAATTGGTTACATGTGACAGAAAACAAACTGCAGTCGCTCAAATCAACCAGACAAGCATGGCGGAATTCATCGCAGCCTCACCGCTGGAACGAGGTTCTATTTACCAGGCTGCGCATCGGACGTAGTCCTTTAACATACGGCTTCCTCCTTTAGCAGGAGGACCCACCACTCTCTGAAGTTTGTGGTGTGCCACTTTCAGTTCAGCATGTATCTCAGTAATTAGCACATGAGTAAATTTAGCAATACAATTAATTGTTAAAAAGTTAAGCTAGACCACATCTTATAGCTAAGAGCAGTGACGAGAAAGCGAGGGAGATTGTTTTTTATTCTCTTTTATATAGCCAAATTCATAGATAACAGTATTCCAAATAAAAATTGTAGATACATCTTTGACAGGATTTAACATTTGAACTGGTCCAGCTAACATTACCACGGCACCTCCCGCCGGAAATTCGAGTCCTCCCTCGGGCATGGGTGTGTTTGTTGTTCTTAGCGTACGTTAGTTTAAGTAGTGTGTAAGTCTAGGGACCGATGACCTAAGCAGTTTTCTCCCTTAGGAATTAACACACATTTGAACATTTAACATTACCAGTGACGGATGAAATCATTCGCGCCCCCCCCCCCCCCCCCCATTTCTACTTCAGTATGACAAACTCACCCCTGTGAACTGATCTCGCATTCGACAGGTGGAGTTGGCGCTACGTTTCACGTTGGGCGCGTATGACCCTAGTTGGTTTTGCACCCTAAAACAAAACAAACAGCTATGTTTCACGTACTCATTAAATACAAAAAACGCTGGAGGTCGTTAGTAGTTGGCTGGATCTGGCCTTCTATAAAGGGAACATTGTTTCGTTACTGTAACTCGCTATAAAGTTCAACATATCTTTCTTACTTTACAGTTATTGAAAAGGTTACTCAAAATTATTTCGTTATCAATACTGATGTTACAGAACGCAATGTTTGTTCAACATCAAAATTTTGCAGTGGATTCTTTTTAACAGTAAAACACCAATAAATACCACGATTAACACGAGAACATGAGACTATTATCAGAGAAAAAATGTTTTTACTATAATGTTTGTCAGACCAGAACTTCACACAACAAGATTTCTTTTATGTCATGAAGGTAAATTATCTTTTTGCACTGTTAATAATTTATCTAAAACACATCATAAAATCTGCTGCTCTGCCCTGCAATCTCGAAACCTGAAAGAAATAATTTTAGTTCACTATTACCTGTCCGCTTCTTTGCGGTATAAATGGTTTCATTTAATGCAGTTTGAATGAACCGCTGCTGCAGCCGCGTTCGTTCGTAGCGCAGCTGTTTACAAGTGCCTAATGGCGTCCTTCTCTCAGTCTTGACAAAAGCATGCTACACAAGCATACAATATAACGTCACAGGCTCTTCCTACTCACGTAACTCCAAAAAGACGACAGAGAAATTAAGGCTCGGTCACTACTATTTATACTCGGTTTGGTATAGTTACATCTTTGTTTAATATTTAATAAGTATCGTCTGTGTGGTTTCAGTACTCGCCGACACAGATATTATCTTTAAAAAAAATCGATACACAATTCTATACAAGTATAAAACATGACACATAATGGTTTCTCTTTATTACATAAAGTTCACACAGTCATTCTCCATGCATAAGTAAAATTACAATCATCCAGTTCAATTATTTTTTCTTTTCCTTTTTTTTGCCACATATAATATGTGTTTTGCCGGGAGACGTTACACGTTGTACAGCGAGTGCCGCACAGAGACGGCACACGGCAAGCGCCCTGTGTTGCTGATATTTTAATCACACGTATCGGCTGGTTACTTAGGCTTATTTGTACGATAGCAGAAAGACAGAACAAGTCAATTTATAGATTACTAAATTAATTTGTATTGAAGGGTGGCTGCATGTAGAATATTTACAAATGAGTTCACATAACAATAAACATTTAGTGTATTTACAAGTTCTCAACGGAATAAGAATTGACCAGTGGCAGCTATTCGTAGCTTACTTTGAAATTTAGCTTCACTATCTGTCAGGCATTTTGTAACGTCTGGCAAGTGGCCAAAGAATTTTAGTAGAATTATTATTCACCTCTTCTCTTGTCAGTCAGTTTTAATGATTGAAAAAAAAAATTAAAACTGTCATCAATCCCAAGGTTGGGTTGAACGTTACAGTGTTTCGTAAGGCATGGTTTCTACCCTTCTTTTGGACAATTGATTATTCGCTAATGAGAGGCCATATTTCCCTTTAAGCACTAAAATTTGTAAGCGATTTCATGCAGTTAGCAGTCGCAATTCATAGTTCTCAATGTAAAATACGTATGTATCAGATACATGTGAAAGATAAGTTACATCTGTTCAAACATCTAATAATCCAACAATAAGAAATCAAGCCGAAATATATATCCACAGCTTCAGTCACTTAAGACACTTAGATTGCATGTAGATACATATTTGTCTGTTTTACCACATCATCATCATCATCATCATCATCACCATCATCATTTAAGACTGATTATGCCTTTCAGCGTTCAGTCTGGAGCATAGCCCCCCTCATAAAATTCCTCCACGATCCCCTATTCAGTGCTAACATTGGTGCCTCTTCTGATGTTAAACCTATTACTTCAAAATCATTCTTAACCGAATCCAGGTACCTTCTCCTCGGTCTGCCCCGACTCCTCCTACCCTCTACTGCTGAATCCATGAGTATCTTGGGTAACCTTGCTTCTCCCATGAGTGTAACATGACCCCACCATCTAAGCCTGTTCGCCCTGACTGCTACATCTATAGAGTTCATTCCCAGTTTTTCTTTGATTTCCTCATTGTGGACACCCTCCTGCCATTGTTCCCATCTACTAGTACCTGCAATCATCCTAGCTACTTTCATATCCGTAACCTCAACCTTATTGATAAGGTAACCTGAATCCACCCAGCTTTCGCTCCCATACAACAAAGTTGGTCGAAAGATTGAACGGTGCACAGATAACTTAGTCTTCGTACTGACTTCCTTCTTGCAGAAGAGAGTAGATCGTAGCTGAGCGCTCACTGCATTAGCCTTGCTACACCTCGCTTCCAGTTCTTTCACTATGTTGCCATCCTGTGAGAATATGCATCCTACGTACTTGAAACCGTCCACCTGTTCTAACTTTGTTCCTCCTATTTGGCACTCAATCCGTTTATATTTCTTTCCCACTGACATTACTTTCGTTTTGGAGATGCTAATCTTCATACCATAGTCCTTACATTTCTGATCTAGCTCTGAAATATACTCCGCAAACTTTCAATCGAATCTGCTATCACAACTAAGTCATCCGCATATGCAAGACTGCTTATTTTGTGTTCACATATCTTAATCTCACCCAGCCAGTCTATTGTTTTCAACATATGATCCATAAATAATATGAACAACAGTGGAGACAGGTTGCAGCCTTGTCTTACCCCTGAAACTACTCTGAACCATGAACTCAGTTTACCGTCAACTCTAACTGCTGCCTGACTATCCATGTAAAGACCTTTAATTGCTTGCAAAAGTTTGCCTCCTATTCCATAATCTCGTAGAACAGACAATAACTTCCTCCTAGGAGCCCGGTCATATGCCTTTTCTAGATCTATAAAGCATAGATACAATTCCCTGTTCCACTCGTAACACTTCTCCATTATTTGTCGTAAGCTAAAGATCTGGTCCTGACAACCTCTAAGAGGCCTAAACCCATACTGATTTTCATCCAATTGCTCCTCAACTAATACTCGCACTTTCCCTTCAACAATACCTGAGAAGATTTTACCCACAACGCTGATTAAAGAGATACCTCTGTAGTTGTTACAATCTTTTCTGTTTCCATGTTTAAAGATTGGTGTGATTACTGCTTTTGTCCAGTCTGATGGAACGTGTCCCGACTCCCAGGCCATTTCAGTTATCCTGTGTAGCCATTTAAGACCTGACATTCCACTGTACTTGATGAGTTCCGACTTAATTTCATCCACCCCAGCTGCTTTATTGCACTGCAATCTATTGACCATTTTCTCCACTTCCTCAAACGTGATCCTATTTCCATCATCATTCCTATCCCATTCTACCTCGAAATCTGAAACATTACTGATCGTATTTTCACCTACATTGAGCAACTCTTCAAAATATTCCCTCCATCTGCCCAAGGCATCCACAGGATTCAACAGCAGTTTTCCTGACCTGTCCAAAATACTTGTCATTTCCTTCTTACCTCCCTTTCGAAGACTGCTGATTACACTCCAGAATGGTTTTCCAGCAGCTTGACCCAATGTCTCCAACCTGTTTCCAAAGTTTTCCCAAGAGTTCTTCTTGGATGCTGCAATTATCTGTTTGGCTTTGTTACTTTCTTAAACATAACTTTCTCTGTCTACCTGAGTTCTAGTATGTAGCCATTTTTTATACGCCTTCTTTTTCCTTTTACAGGCTGCCTTGACTGTGTCATTCCACCAAGCTGTTTGCTTCCTCCTACTTTTACACACTACTGTTCCAAGACATTCTTTAGCCACTTCTCGTACTGTGTCCCTGTACCTTGTCCATTCCTTTTCCAATGACTGTAATTGACTACATTCAACTAACTGGTACCTTTCTGAGATCGCTGTTATGTACTTGTGCCTGATATCCTTATCATGAAGTTCCTCCACTCTTATCCTCCTACATATGGACCTGACCTCCTGCACTTTCGGCCTCGCAATCCCAATTTCACTGCAGATTAAATAATGATCAGTGTCATCAAAGAATCCCCTGAATACACGTGTGTCCCTCACAGCCTTCCTGAATTCCTGATCTGTTATTATATAGTCAATGACAGATCTGGTTCCCCTGCTTTCCCAAGTATACCGGTGAATGTTCTTATGTTTAAAAAAGGAGTTTGTGATTACTAAGCCCATACTGGCACAGAAATCCAGGAGTTGCTGCCCGTTCCTGTTGGCCTCCATATCCTCTCCAAATTTACCCATAACCTTTTCATACCCTTCTGTTCGATTTCCAACCCTGGCGTTAAAATCACCCATGAGCAGAACACTGTCCTTGTCCTTTACTCTAACAACTACATCATTGAGTGCCTCATAAAAACTATCCATCTTATCTTGATCAGTCCCTTCACAATGCGAATATACTGACACAGTCCTAATTATCTTGCTAGACACTGTCAAATCTATCCACATCAGTCGTTCGTTTACATACCTTATTGCAACTACGCTGGGTTCCATTTCTTTCCTGATGTAAAGCCCTACACCCCATTGTGCTATTCCTGCTTTGACTCCTGACAAGTAGACCTTGTATTCTCCCACTTCTTCTTCTTTCTCACCCCTTACCCGAATGTCACTAACAGCTAAAACGTCCAGCCCCATCTTACTTGCAGCCTCTGCCAGCTCTACCTTCTTCCAAGAGTAGCCCCCATTGATATTAATAGCTCCCCATCTCATTACCATTTGTTTGCCAAGTCGTATCTTAGGAGTCCCTGGTTTGTCAGTTAGAGGTGGGACTCCGTCACCTCCAAAGGTCCGAGGCATTTTGCTCTGATTGTTGCCAGCATCATATTTAAAGTACCAGGGAAGCAGGTTGCTAGCCTTACTTGCCCCGAGTCCCATTGGGTTTTACCCCTAACGGCTGAGGGACTAACCGGTGGATTTGGTAGTCTTTGCCGTATGAGCACAAAGGTGACCACGACTCAGAATATGTCCGAGATGCCCAGCCTTATTCCAAAGTAACTGGTATCCCGACTGTCGGAACCACTTACTTGGCCACTCATACGTTGCCCGTGGTTCATGAACTAGGACATGACTACAGGAACCCACACCATTTACCACAGTGACAGTTAATTTCAATGCAATTGACAAAATAAAAATTGTAATACGCTAGTAACGAACCAATACAGAAAATACGATTCTTTGTGTTATTTATTCAGATATACATCATAGAAGGTACTATGACTGACTGGATCTGCACGTATCACGACAAATATATTGCTGTCAAATGTGAAACTGACAAACGTAGCCACCCTTCACTTAAAGACATATTAAAAGTTTAACTTTTGTTATTAGAGATTTTATATCGCAAATATGACGCTGAAAGTCTTCGGGCAACACACTCGAAGCATTTTGGGACGTCATGTATGTATCCGAGATGCAGACAATATTTAAGATTTACTGTCGCGACAGGTGAAGAGAAATAAATAGGAAGAGGTATGATCGCAAAGCCGACAAATCATATTCATTTAACACGACTTAAAATGCCCAGACCATCTTTTGACTATGTTATTCTGAAGTGGAGACGTCAGGGAAGGGCAAAACGCAACCATCTTTTTGGTACACCAAACATTACCGGGCGGAGATTGCTGGAATCTGAACAATACAACCAAGTTAGCCATTTGACGGTGGAGCATAAGCGACTGTAAATTACGATAAACAGTTTTACTTTCAGTCAAGTCGCAAGCATCGCTCATAGCTTTTGCCAGTTTAAATGTTCAAATCATCAAATAGCCGATCCTATCGTGACTCTTGATCTACCTGGAGAAGTCGTCTTCAGTGGAACGAGCAGATTCTGGGCAACTTTGGCCAGCAGCTACAGATTCCACTGAAGACGTCTCCAGCTGGATGAAGAGCCACAACAGGACTGGCTATTTGATGATATAAACGTCGAACTTAAAATAGCAGTAAAAGTTATTTGAGATTTGGACTGAAAGGGAAATCGTTTTCTTTGCAAAAATTATTCCGAACCAATCTTCATGCATACTTCCCTGCTACTTCAGAAGCATTCCACTGCGCTTTATGCAGTGGGGTCAGTGACGGAAGAATTCTACGAGGGCCGATAGGTCTGTTATCTCACTATCGTGTACTTGCCCGTCTGTCCCTGAATACAGGAATGTGTGCGTGAGGTAGCGGAGACTACTCAAAACAAAGCCGTAATCAGTCTCAGAAGCACTGGAAGAAGTTTCCGGAGTGATGTGTACGTGGCAAATGACTAAGCGAACGATTTTAGTTGTTGTGGTGAGGAGGAAATTTGGAAGAAGTGTTGTCGGCTGATGTTTTTTTTTCCCTCCTAGCTTAGGTCACCCCCCCCCCCCCCCCCCAAACGGTATCCTTACCTTTTAGTGGTGGTGGGGCTTGCGCGGTCAGATGGTCCGGTCCTGAGAGCGACGCCGGCGGTAGCTTAGCTACTGGTAGGGCCTCCCAAGCCAGACGGGTCGAAGGTGATGATCCAGACTAAAGGCGATGTCCTGGTCCAAAGGTTGGGGTTGGGCGTGCGGCTAACAACCCCACCTAGTAAAACCGGTCGTGTTACGAAAACTAGAGAGAAGCCTCGGATACAGAACAGACACCCAATAAAACGAACTAGGCATAGAAAAGGACTACGATTTGGAACATGGAATGTACAATCTCTGTACAACCCTGGGGCGGCAATAGCTTTAGTTAGAGAATTGGAAAAGCAAAAAATGTCGGTGGTTGCCCTGCAGGAAGTTCGATGGGAAGGAACGGTGACAATAGACATAGAAAATTCCACAATATTCTATGGGGAAACAGTCAAGCACAGCTTTGGAACTGGTTTCCGTGTTAACAAAGACATTGTACCAATAGTAAAGAATTTTACGGCAGTGAACCCAAGAATCTCAGTTCTAACTTTATCAGTGAAAAACCACCAACTTACGTTTGTGAACTGTCATGCACCAAGAGAGGAAAGTGAAGATCAAGTAAACGACATATTCTGTGCAGAGCTGAAAGAAGTTATGAATTCCATCCCTGAAAACAGCTGCAGAATTCTCATCGACGGTTTTAATGCCAAGATTGGAAATGAGGCTAGCTTTACTTCCATAATAGGCCTTCATAGTCTTCATGAAGATAGTAACGGAATAAGGCTAATTAGCTTGGCTACGTCCAAGGACACGTTTATCAGTAGCACAAACTTCCCACTTAGGTGCACGAAGGAACATATGGAAAAACAGTCAACCAAATATACCACATAGCAATTAACGCAGAAGCTGGGAATTTGATTATGGATGTAAGTAATTCCCGTGGGGCTGAGTGTGGTTTCGACCATTTTTTGGTTAAAAGTCAATACAGAGTTACCCTGAAACCAAACCAAAGAAGTAAACTAAAGAAAGTGGCACGTTTAGAAATAGAAAAAGTAGTACAGGAAGAAACCAGAAATGAACTTAGAAAGTGGCACGTTTAGAAATAGAAAATGTAGCACAGGAAGAAACCAGAAATGCGCTTCAAATTGATATCAGGAATAGTTTTACAGTACTGCCAGAAACAGGGACGCAGATGTAAATCAGCAATGGGAAAAATTAGAAATGTGGTTAGAAAGGCTGCAGAGGCAGTCATTGGAAATAGAGTGGCGAGGAAGAAAGAATGGTTCAATGAGGTCTGTGAAGAGGCGATCAACAGGAGAAAAGAAGCCCGTGACAAGTGGTTGCAGTCAGCAACTGATCAGAGCAGTAAGGCAGAATTTGAGAGTCCGAAGAGTAGAAGAGATCAGGAAGCAGATAAAACGGCTTCAAAAGGACAGAAACCCAGGTGAAGATGACATCCGTGCTGAAATAACTCAGAAAGGGTTGAATACCTTGTCGCAAGGATTCACAAATTAATAGAGACCATTTCGAACACACAAAACATTCCAGAAGACTGGAGGAATGCATTAATCTGTCCCATCCACAAAAAGAATGACCGAATGGCATATGGAAAGTACCGTGGTATTGCTTTGCTCAATATTTGTTATAAGATCTTCTCAAACTGATCTTCTCTTCTAGATCGAATCCAACCGTTGGCAGACATCATTATTGGAGAATATCAAGGAGGATTTCGCCACAGGAGATCTACTATTAATCAAATCTTTGTCAACGCCAGATCGTAGAAAAAGGTGGGAGTTTGGCCAAGAACTACACAAGCTGTTTGTCGACTTCAGAAAAGCACATGATTGCATTCATCAGGAAAGTGTGCTGAGGTATCTGGAAGAGTTCGGCTTTGCCAAGAAACTACACTCATAGAATGAAATTTTCACTCTACAACGGAGTGTGTGCTGATACGAAACTTCCTGGCAGATTAAAACTCTGTGCCGGACCGAGACTCGAACTCGGGACCTTTGCCTATCGCGGGCAAGTGCTCTACCGACTGAGCTACCCAAGCACGACTCACGCCCCGTCCTCACAGCTTTACTTCTGCCAGTACCACAGTTTTAATCTGCCAGGAAGTTTCATATCAGCGCACACTCCGCTGTAGAGTGAAAATTTCATTCTAGAAACATCCCCCAGGCTGTGGCTAAGCCATGTCTCCGCAATATCCTTTTTTTCAGGAGTGCTAGTTCTGCAAGGTTCGCAGAAGAGCTTCTGTAGAGTTTGCAAGGTAGGAGACGAGGTACTGGCAGAAGTAAAGCTGTGAGGACGGGGCTGAGTCGTGCTTGGGTAGCTCAGTCGGTAGAGCACTTGCCCGCGAAAGGCAAAGGTCCCGAGTTCGAGTCTCGGTCCGGCACACAGTTTTAATCTGCCAGGAAGTTTCAACTACACTCATGCTCATAAATTAAACATAATTGCAGAATGTGGTGCCACACAACGTGGCATTCACAAAACTGGCGCTAAAAGCATAGGCACATAGGGAACACACACGACACAGATCTGTAAGTCCACGGTATTGGTGATAAGTTGAGAAAACCGTCCCGAAACACATGTGCTACAAAACACCACTGTTTCCTGCGCTTGTACCACGACATCAATATGGGATATGATCACCATGCACACGTACACAGGCCGCACAACGGGTTAGCATACTCTGGATCAGGTGGTCGAGCAGCTGCTGGGGTATATCCTCCCATTCTTGCAATACTGCCTGTCGTAGCTCCTGAAGTGCCGTAGAGGTTTGAAGACGTGCAGCGACACGTCGACCGAGAGTATCACAAACCTGCTCGATAGGGTTTAGGTCTGGAGAACAGGCTGGCAACTCCATTCGGCTGATATCTTCTGTTTCGAGGTACTCCTTCACGATGGCAGCTCGGTGCGGCCGTGCGTTATCATCCATCAGGAGGAAGGTGGGACCCACTGCAGCCCTGAAAAGGCGGACATACTGGTGCAAAATGACTTCCCGACACACCTGACCTGTTACAGTTCCTCTGTCAAACACATGCAGGGGTGTACGTGCACCAATCATAATTCCACCCCACACCATCAAACCACGACCTCCATACAGGTCCCTTTAAAGGACGTTCAGGGGTTGGTATCTGGTTCCTGGTTCACTTCAGATGAAAACCCGGCGAGAATCACTGTTCAGACTATACCTGGACTCGTCCGTGAACATAACCTGGGACCACTGTTACAATGACCATGTACTGTGTTCTTGACACCAGGCTTTACGGGTTCTCCTGTGACCAGGGGTCAGTGAAATGCACCTTGCAGGTCTCCGGGCGAATAAACCATGTCTATCAGTCGTCTGTAGACTGTGTGTTTGGAGACAACTGTTCCAGTGGCTGCGGTAAGGTCCCGAGCAGGGCTACCTGCAGTACACCGCGGCCGTCTGCGGGCACTGGTGGTGAGGTATCGGTCTTCTTGTGGTACTGCACACTGTGGATGTCCCGTACATTAGCGCCTGCACACGTTTCCTGTCTGCTGGAATCGTTGCCATGATACTGAGATCACACTTTGTGCCACACAGAGGGCCCGTGCTACGACCTGCTGTGTTTGACCAGCCTCCAGTCGCCCTAGTATTCTATCCCTCATAACGTCATCAATATGTGTTCTTTGAGCCAGTTTCAACACACAGTCACCATTAGCACGTCTGAAAACGTCCGTAAACTTACTCGCTGCACAGTACTCTGACATGCACCAACACACCTCTGCGTTTGTGGACTGCTGCCAGCGCCACCGTGCGACGACCGCAGGTGAAATGCACCGCATGGTCATACCCCGAGGTGATTTAAACCCGCAAACCGCCCACCAGAGCGTTGTTTCACCATGTATCAGCATTATCCTTAATTTATTTGCATGAGTGTAGTAAGTCTCACGAAGGCCTGCCTGATGGATGCTACAGCAAGGGTAAAAATTGTAGATGAAGTGACTGAAGCATTCAAAATAAACACTGGGCTTCGGCAGGGCGATGGACTGTTACCTGTTCTTTTCAATCTCGCATTAGTGAAGGTAATGCGGGAGATGTCATCTAATGAACTCACAGGAGTCCAGACCGGGAATGTGAACATCAAGTACCTCGGATGATACAGTCCTACTGTCTGGGTCGCAAGAAGAATTAAGGGAAATGGCTGACATTCTGGAAACAACAGCGAGGAAAATTGGACATCAAATCAATCGTGACAAGACAGAATATATGGTTCTACACCGTAGACATAACGAAACTCAACAACCACTTCGACTCTTACAGGCAACTGAAGGTTCTTATCGTCAAGTCAGCGAGTTCAAATATCTGGGCGCAGTATTCAGAGATGAAGCATCCAGTAAAATGGAAATACAGGCATGACTACAGGCAGGTAATCGCTGTTACCACGGCCTTAATGCTCTCCTCAAAACCAGAAGTTTGTCAAGATATTTCAAAATAAACATTTACAAAACACTTCTACAGCCAGTAGTATTATATGGCTGTGCCACCTGGAGTAAAACCAAGCAAGAGTGAAGGGACTGATGATATTTGGAAGGAAAGTCCTTCGGAAGATTTTTGGACCAGTTTACGATAGTGAGAGTGAAAACGGAGGATTCGTCACAATACAGAGTTTTACGATATTTACGAAGAGCCGAACATTGTGGCTATAATGAAGACACGACGACTGCAGTGGGCAGGGCGTGTTGCTCGAATGCAGGACAACCGATGGCCGAAGACTGGACTCGACACCAAGCCAACCGGCAGAAGGCCCATAGGAAGACCTAAAACTCGATGGAGTGACTGAGTATTCAAAGACCTTCCGAGAGGGGGACTGCTGGAAGAATGGCAGAAAGGAGCTGAAGACAGGCTGAAGTGGAGGCAATCTCTCAAAGCTGCGCGCGGTTCCCTGGGCCTGATCGCGTAAAGTGAGTAAGCATGCAAGCTTAGGTTTTGACTACTGATTTCACTCGGTGACCAAATCAACGCAAAATCAGATCGGAAAGTTCATTCTGCTTGATTGTGGCATTACTCCTGCACACAAAAAACGACCATCGCATCGTGATTCGATAAAAGGCAACTAAATTTTCTGGTCTGATCTGCTCATAATTATAACTTTATCCCACTGAATATCGTTGGATTGAAAAGAATGTGACTACGTACCTAATCCATCCGTTCAAAATTCTGGCAACAACTATTCTGAAAATTCTTTGATGAAAATTAATTTCGCATTTAGGGCACCAGAATATCGTAGAGAGATTTTCTCAGATACTAACTGCTATTAAAATAGCGAAAGGACGTTATTTTACTTGCTTTGCGTCTTTGCAATGTACAGCAAGTAGAGCACATGAGCTTGAAATTTTAATTTTCGCGTACATTAACTACGGCTTTCCTGAAATCACAGCTGCCACCCATGCGAAGTCTCTATTGACGTGAGGGAACAAGCAGCGACCAACTGCAGAACTTCATCTATAAGTTGTCACATTAATCTCTGATGAGTATTTAAAGCGACGTGGTGTGGCGCAGGCAGACGGCATGAACGTTTCGAGGCCTCGAGCGCTTTGTGTTTTGCAAGAGTGACCGCGCTGAGCTCTGTCTCTTCCGGACAGGTGTATTTTACAGCACTATGTACAGATTCAAGAGCAACTAAATATTTGACACTGATATATGAACTGTAACTTGACATAAGTGACAAGGAAAATCCATTGCCATTATCTAATTTGAGCAGATAAATCGCATACCAGTGCACAAGATTCTGGAGTTAAAGGAGATAATTTTATCTCCCGTGTCAAAATGAATGTCGTGTACCTCTAGTTTCTGAGAAGTAGTGATAAGATTACATTAGCAAGAGACAGGTCACGTCAACCTCCTGTTTACGGGATGATATCCTGTTCTTGATCGTCAGTCAAGATACCAGCCAGTTATTATTGCAGCATTCCAGGTTTCCTCCTTCCAATGAGAACCTGTAGTTAGTTACAGAGCTTCGTCTCATATTGGATTGTTCGTGTTTCTAAGACAATTACTTCGAACTTTTCTAGCATGCTCTTGGACACAATGGACGTCCAGTATAATGCATCTCGTTAGTGCAGTTATTTGTTGTATCG
Organism: Schistocerca piceifrons; assembly: GCF_021461385.2. Lineage (NCBI taxonomy): Eukaryota > Metazoa > Arthropoda > Insecta > Orthoptera > Acrididae > Schistocerca > Schistocerca piceifrons. The sequence continues at coordinate 350,292,124 of NC_060142.1, forward strand.
TAAGATTTCTGAAAAGTTGTGTCACTGTGGTTGTATTAGTAGCTCTGCCCAGATGCTGAAAGTTTTGAAGCCTGAGGGAATAAGTTACCCTCTCTTGAGATTCCTCTTACCTACTTGAATACCATGGAAAACGCTTGGATCCACAACAGCAATTTTTCTCTACAAGTCACCGTGCGGGTGTTCGAGAGGGCTTTGAGTACAAACGTCGACCGAGAGAGGTGGCGCAGTGGTTAGCAAACTGGAGTCGCATTCGGGACGACGACCGTTCAAAGCCGCGTCCGGCCATCCTGGTTCATGTTTCATGTGATTTCCCTAAATCGCTTCAGGTAAATGCCGGGATGGTTCCTTTGAAAGGGCACGGCCGAATTCCTTCCCTATCCCTACCTAATTCGATGGGACCGATGGCCTCACTGTTTAGTCCCCTTCCCCCAGATCAACCAACCAACCAACGTCGTATCTGTTCGCTGGCATGAGGCGGATAGAGGTGTTAATAGAAACCGGTAAATGATTTAAACCTTCTTGACTCCGCATGAGATGCCAGTGTGAACGTGGATGAGAAATATGTTCCTAATTTTATTACAGAGATAAATCGTTTAAATATGATTACTTTTCTGAACTGGTTTTTTTGTGCCATTTGGTTTTACTTATAGTTAATACTGGTTCTATCCTGTGGGATGGTTGCTGCTGCGTCCCACGTCCGCGATTGCGTATAGATCAGAGAAGCGGACTCGTCCACTATATTGGAATCCGGCTGTTTTATGCTATGACATACTGCCTATTAGCTATGATTTGTTCTGACCGACAACGAATGTTGGATAAAAAGTTCCGATCTTTTCCGCTTTAATGTTGTATGTTCACCTGAAGATGTGGCTTTTAGAGCTACGAAACCGGTAATGGTCCAATAATATAGGACTAGATACACCTGAAGCGGTTTATTAATACCCTATATAAAAAATATAACAATATGTTTACAGTTTTGCTTGTACTGTGTTACGACCCCTAACTGTTCATGGCAATCTTGGCAACGTCAGGTTGACCATGACGTTCATACTCATTTCCTCGTGGGGGCGTGTCGATTATCCTTCATAGAAGTTGCGTTAACGTGGTGAGTGGTGACCCCATCGTAGCTCTGCAGATGATTCTGCGGCATTTTCCTCCCTTCTGATATTGGTAAATACGAGTGATGGTTGCCTCTCTCTCTTTATCCATCCTGGTTCCATAGAAAGTTTTGTAACACGTTGTCGAGCGTCCTCAGACTCATGAAGTGAAGATACAATTGCCGTCTGAATGAGCACTGAACCGTATCAGTACTCTAATGTCCAGCTACGACCCGTTGGTAGCGCCGCCAGTTTCTGAAATACTTCTATCTCAAGATGACACATAGCATGCTGTGGGAGTTAAAACTCGCCTCTTCGAGATGGTCTGATGATCTGTTATTTTGAGTATAGGTAAAAATACAGAATATGAAATTTTCCAATACCTGGAGCAGTCATGAAGTTTTTATTATCTCGTCGAAAAATAAAGCTGTGATGACGAAATTTTATGGCGTTAGTCCTTCACAACATGTTCACTGCGACGCTATTTTGCCGACGATGGAAGACTCGATGGAGACCTCAGTTGTGGACGTCTACATTTTGGCTGTTCAGGAAACGTTCAAAAAAAAAAGGCTCTGAACACTATGGGACTTAACATCTGAGGTCATCAGTCCCCTAGAACTTACAACTACTTAAACCTAACTAACCTAAGGACAACACACACATCCATGCCCGAGGCAGGATTCGAACCTGCGACCATAGCGGTCTCGCGGTTCCAGACTGAAGCGCCTAGAACCGCTCGGCCACACCGGCCGGCGAAACGTTCCACTTCGAAAATCACATTGCCTTCATCCTGGAAATGTCTGCCATGCTATGGTTTGTTCACGAGAGGAAAGGAGACGAATCACTGGGTGACGCGGCAGAAGAATACGAGCGTTGATAGGAAAGCTTGAGAGCCCGAAGAAGCAGCGTGTTTGACAGTTTCGTCTACTGAATGACTTGGGGCGTGATTGTCTAACAAAAATACCTCCTTGGACCGTTTAGTGCGACACTACGACAGTCTCCCATAATGTGTCGGGAGATTTCGGTAGTATTCTCCTGTAACCGTTTGATTCTTACGCCCCCCCTCCCCCCGCCCTCCAAAAAAAAAAAAAAAAAAAAAAAAAAAACGGGATACCTAGTCCAGAGATCGGCCAACTCATTAATCATTAGTGGCAAATGTCAACAGTACGACGACCGAAATTTCCTGTAAGAGCCAAATTTTTAAACTTAAACTGTACAGGTAGGTACGTTGTTACTAGCTGAATTATTATATCCCGCCCGCATCTCGTGGTCGTGCGGTAGCGTTCTCGCTTCCCACGCCCGAGTTCCCGGGTTCGATTCCCGGCGGGGTCAGGGATTTTCTCTGCCTCGTGATGGCTGGGTGTTGTGTGCTGTCCTTAGGTTAGTTAGGTTTAAGTAGTTCTAAGTTCTAGGGGACTGATGACCATAGATGTTAAGTCCCATAGTGCTCAGAGCCATTTGAACCATATTATATCCCAAAGTCGGCCTTTGCTAAAAACGTCATCAATCTGATTGAGGAACGTTCGCTAGGTAGACACCTCCCAACTCTCCCGTCGACACTTGTCTCTTATACTTGTTTCGTCTATCTATTTTCATCCTCTTGGTACGTTCAAACCACCTCAACATACCTTTCTCAGTGGTCGACGTCACATTTTCTTTCACTCTACAACGCTCCTAAAATTAACTTTGCTTCTCCTCGGAGAGTTCGTGTAAATCAATTTTTCGTGTTCTTAATTTTAGGCACAGTTTCAGATTCTCATCATTAAGTCGACTTCTCGATTGAGTTTTTATAATGCTTATGCTTAAAAATGAATATGTAGACCTGACTATGGGAAGAACAGCAAATGATATTTTTTATTCAGCTAATTATGACTCAGGAATACTACTACAGGTGTTAAAAATCAGTATATGTTCCTTCTCCAAGTTTTTAAAATCAGCCCACTTGTGAAGTGAACTCAGTCCACATTTGTTTTGCTCTATTATTTCTATATCAGAATAAAGACGTTCAAATTTAGAGTTCAACAATTCTTTTTTTAAACCAGCAACTGCATTTTCAAAGCTAGCAATGTCAGTATTAAAGGGAGAAAACTTTATTGCTCCTGCACAAGCATTAAGACCTTTTTCTTAACAAAGGCTAAAGTCACTTCGCTGTTTCTGAATTTCTGAAGCCCTTAGAGAAAGCCTTATTCGTAATTGTTTTGGAGTACATGTAATGTCCTCGTCCGTTTCGCTTATTTCCTACTCAAAACTCAGAGTTATTATTAAGTCTTTTTCCAAATGGTTTCTTGTTCCTTCATTTCCAACATAAATTTCCTCTTCTTTGACCGATGGTATACTTTTTTGCACACTTCACGAGAAACAGTTCCACTTTCTTCAACGGAAAACACAGGATGATTCAGCTGCCGCTACCTATAGATTTTATGCAATCTGCAACATATTCATAAATCATGTGCGATATTTTATATTCTCTCTTCTTTGACCGATGGTATACTTTTTTGCACACTTCACGAGAAACAGTTCCACTTTCTTCAACGGAAAACACAGGATGATTCAGCTGCCGCTACCTATAGATTTTATGCAATCTGCAACTTATTCATAAATCATGTGCGATATTTTATATTCCCTCGCTCTCTACGTACACTCTTAATCCTACAGAAAAAAATGAATAGAATCTTTTGTTAGGAAATGTAATGTAGTTAAATTTTGTACTGATAATAAAAACGAGTTTTAAGGTCATTTCTGAAAGTTTTTCTCGAGTAATTCGAAAACTACAGCCTCTAGCGAAAATGTATCACACTGCAGAATTTAACCACTTTATATTTTCTACATAAAGTACAGCTCATTTCCGTGGTAGGACTAATAGTTTGCACGTATAGAGCGAGAGAATATGAAATTCTTGTGCGTGGTTTTTGAGGTGTTGTGGGTTGCAGGGACAGCTGAATCACCCACTTTGTTCCAGAAACTGTTTCGTTCTACATGAAATTCAGCACGTTAAAAATTTATCTCTACAACTGACTTCGAAGCATTATCCACTACCCACTTTCAAAGAAATGGTCACAGGCAGTAAAGGCAGTAAAAACGATGAAAAGTGGAATCGAATGACGTGGTCACAGTACAGAGAGAATGGTAATTTCACCTTCACCACCGTCTAACGCCGCTTCTTCAAAATAGACTGCCCAGGCCGAAAACAGACTTCAGCGCATGGGCCGCGAAGTTACACTCGTACTGAAGAGCCACACACAAGGGGACAAAGAGCCGCATATGCCTCGCGAATTGCGATTTATCGGCCACTGATCTAGCCGGATGATGTATTCTCACCTTAATCGGTGGTGGCGAAGTTTCCGCTGCTCGTTTTGCTCCTTCGTTTCGGGGCGATATTAATACACGAGCACTGGTCTATAGTGATCAGGCGGCAAAACAAGTCCTCTTGATTGTCCAGACACAGCTGCAACATTTTCGCTGCTGCCTGGGTTCGGCGGTTTTTATAAATGGGCGAAAGAAATCGAGGAATTCAGCGGGCGGCAACCATGGTCATGTTCAAAACGTCGATTGTTAGGGAAAAGTGATCCGCGGCTGATAATCACATTTTTTACTATCGCTTTACCGAGCGAGGTGGCGCAGTGGTTAGACATTGGACTCGCATTCGGGAGGACGACGGTTCAATCCCGCGTCCGGCCATCCTGATTTAGGTTTTCCGTGATTTCCCTAAATCGCTCCAGGCAAATGCCGGGATGGTTCTTTTCAAAGGGCACGGCCGACTTCCTTCCCCGTCCTTCCCTATTCCAATGAGACCGATGACCTCGCTGTCTGGTCTCCTTCCCCAAAAGAACCCAACCCAACTATCGCTTCGATTTTGGCACACCGATCTTGGAGCACGATAGACTCCACTACTCGTGTGATTCTCGGTTCTTGACAAAGAGATGGTCTGCCACTTTATACTTGGAGTTGTTTCACCAGACCAGAAAAGGTTGCACTAGCTGACCACTGTCGTATTATTGTGCATTGTTGTCGTACAGTTCCTCTCAGCACGGATGTCGGAAGACTTGTTCCACTTCTACTGCAGAAAACGAACTAACTTCCGCACATCACTCAACTTCGTCAATGGTCTGCTCCATTGCCTTAGGCTCCTCTAGTGGTGTGCTACGGTACTGAGTCTCAAGATTTCACTGTGTACTAGGAGGCATAAAGGGATAATAAACGAAACTTTAGCTGAACGACTTTATTTTTTCGAGATGATAACTAATATGACTTGAAGCTTTGGCTATTGACCGTTTAGTGGACATCGCTCCTAACTGTTTTGACTAATTTATTAACAAACATACTACATACCTCTGTAGAATTTTCCATTTACAATGGCGGCCACTACATGCATCAAAGTTTTCCTGAGGTCAGTCTGTGCTAAAGTAGAAACACATTATTTTGTGCTTTGATTTTTGGGAGAAGAAAGAAATTGCAGATTTATATAGCAGGTGATCATGTAGAACAGACAAAATAAACTAAAAATTATTTTGTTGTACTTGTAGTACTTGATATTGTCAACAGATATGCGTTGAGATCCTGCAGGGTCACGCAAAGCATCCTGCCTCATTTGAGCATTCTTTCTGATCGTCCATGATTCTCTCACTTTTTCCCCATGGGGTCTCTTTCTATCTTCAGTCCACTTTGCCACTGGTTCCTTTGGGGCATCATTCTCTAATCTAACCTTCCAGATGTGTATTTTGTCTCTGTATTTGTTTGTCTTCAATTTCCGTTGGATCGATTTGTGCTTTTTCTAGGTCAACTTTGGCTTGTGTGATTCATGATATTGTTGACCTGACCCCTCGTATGGCTGTCAGAATTCTGTTGGCGAATCTTGTTGGTGGTTGCCTACTAAAGTGTCCGTATAATTTTAATTTTTGTTTTCTGACATCTGCCGCTAGGTTTGACATCTTCTTTGTGGTTTGTCTAAAGTGTAACCTGTATCGCACTTCTTTTAGCTTTGAGCTGCGAATTTTTCTTATGATTTTGCATTCTTCCTTCAGTATGCTTCCCATGTCGCTTCTCGTATAGAATGTTAGTGTCTCACTTGCATACACTATTTCAGGCTTGATTACTGTGTCGTAGTGTCTGATCTTTATTTGAATGGACATGCATTCCATATTATACACGTCTTGGATTTTGTCGTAAGTTCTCTTACTTTTTTGCAATCGAGTCTTTTGCGGCATCTTTTCTGCTCCTGTAGATTCGGGGATTTATCTAGGTATTTTAAACATATAACTCTGTTTATCTTACCGTATTTTGTGTCTAATTTTTTTGTGTTTAATTTTGAGCACAAGAATTCAGACTTCTGGAAAGAGATTTACGTGCTATCTTTTTCAGCACATTCTTTTAGTATTTCTATTTCTTTGATTGCTGTTGATTCATTATTCGAGAGTATGGCCAGGTCGTCCGTTAAAGCTAGGTTTGAGATTTCTGTCTTATCCCTGAATCGTCGCAGTCGAATTGGTTTCTAGTGTCCGTGGGTTTTCAGTTATTTTTCACATTCACTCATTACTTTGCCCACGACTAGGTTGAACAGTAGTGAGGATAATCCGACGCCTTCGTGTACTCCAGTTTTGATCATGAAGGGGTCAGAGATTTCACCAATGAATTTAACTTTTGATGTTGTCCCAGCCAATGTCAATCTGATTAGTCGTGGTGGTTTTGAGTCGACTCCCTGTTCTTCTAAGGTGTTGAACAAGGACTGTCAGCCAACAGACCCCTATCCTTTCCTGCCATCTATGAAAGTGTAAATGATTGGAGTATTCGTAATAGCCTTGTATTTCAGAGTTGTTTTCAGATGGAAGATTTGTTCTGTGCATGATAGACTGGGGTGGTAGCCTGCCTGGTATTCAAAAGTTTTGTGTTCCAACTTTTCTCGTGCTCTTCAGGGTAAACACGCTGAGAAAATTGTGCAGGTGATTTGATGCACGGAGATTCCTATGTAGCTCTTCACATTCGTCGTATCTCCTTTCTCGTGCAGCGGATCGATAAGTCCACATTTCCAGTTCACAGGGAGTTTTTCTGTTTGCCAGGTGGTTGTAATTATTTGTGTAAGTTCCTGTAAAGATTTTGGTCTGATGTGCTTCAGTAGTTCTGCAGTGATTTCATCTTCACCGGGGGTCGTATTTTTTTTTTTTAATTTAAGAATATATTTCTTGTTAGTGGGGGTGAAATTTTTTGGAAATTTGTGGTAAGTCCTATGGGACCAAACTGCTGAGTTCATCGGTGCCTAAGCTTACACACTACTTAATCTAATTTAAACTAAGGACAACACACACACCCATGCTCGAGGGAGGACTCGAACCTCCGACGTGGGGGAGCCGCGCGTACCGTGACAAGGCGCCTAGACCGCGCGCCTACCCGGCGCGGCGATGGGAGTGATACGTATAAAACTCAATAGCAGAGAAATGATTGTTTAGCTTCTTTCTCAAAAGTTTCATTAAACTGCACGTAAACTGTATAGCAATTTCCAGATAAAAAGTCGTAAAATAAAAAGGAAAAATAATCTAAACTACCTGATATAGAGAAACAAAATACCGACATCGCAGAATGCCAAATTACAACCGAAAATAAATAGAAACTCTAGTGAGAAAATCTTCGTTTCTTACGAAAAAGTTTTCATTCAAAATACGATATTGTGAATTATATCAACATTATAAGAACTTTTGTGCACTTGAAAGATGAGACAATCAAAATTTTAAAGTTACACTCTCTGAATAAGAAATAACTGCCCCCTGAAAGTTATAACTTATTCTTTCAGTGAAACGTACTAACTCCTTGTTTCGAAGAACACAAGTGAAGCCACAGCAAAATGAAAGCACTTCAGTTTGTAAAACTATGCCAGCTGGCTCCTCTGTTGACGTACTAATAATATGACGGTAAAAGTAATTTAATTTCTTGTTCTACTGTGGTTTTGTTTTTTCAAATGGTTCAAATGGCTCTGAGCACTATGGGACTTAATATCTATGGTCATCAGTCCCCTAGAACTTAGAACTACTTAAACCTAAGTAACCTAAGGACATCATACAACACCCAGTCATCACGAGGCAGAGAAAATCCCTGGCCCCGCCGGGAATCGAACCCGGGAACCCGTGCGCGGGTAGCGAGAACGCTACCGCACGACCACGAGCTGCGGACTTTGTTTTTTCACTGGCTTCTATTATGTCATATATGGATCAGTCTGTTATAGTCATAGCACAGTTTGGATTTTGTAAGTGACTCCGCTGTAGAACCCAATGTACCTCGATGGTAGACCGAGCGAGGTGGCGCAGTGGTTAGCACACTGGACTCGCATTCGGGAGGACGACGGTTCAATCCCGTCTCCGGCCATCCTGATTTAGGTTTTCCGTGATTTCCCTAAATCGCTTCAGGCAAATGCCGGGATGGTTCCTTTGAAAGGGCACGGCCGATTTCCTTCCCCATCCTTCCCTAACCCGAGCTTGTGCTCCGTCTCTAATGACCGCGTTGTCGACGGGACGTTAAACACTAATTTCCTCCTCCTCCTCCTCGATGGTAACATTTATTAGACTCTCATATCCTGTCGCTTTCAGCACTGATTCCTGATTAAAACTGGATATTCTCCAACTCATAAACAGTGCTCGTGAAACATAATTGATTCTGTTGGAGTGTTGATCTTTGATACGTGTATTAAACGTGCAAGGTAAGATAAATTCCATATTAAATTACATGAAGCGATGATTAAAGACCTGCTAATCTACTTGCCTTATCAGTATACGACAGCGCGCTCTGTTCATAATAGAATGAAACGAAACCAAATGTGAATTCACCTAGTGTCAGCAAATACGATACAATTTACTTCTATATCGTACTACTACTACTACTACTACTACTACTACTACTATTACCACCACCACCACCACCACCACCACAACGACTACTACATCATCATCTCATGTAGCGTCCTCTAGGGAAGCCGAAAATTACTGCCACTTACCGCTTCTTGAATCTGCTTTATATACACTATTGGCCACTAAAATTGCTACAGCCACGAAAATGACGTGCTACAGGCGCGAAATTTATCCGACAGGAAGAAGATGCTGTGATGTGCAAATGATTAGCTTTTCAGAGCACTCACACGAGATTGGCGCCGGTGGCGACACCTACAACGTGCTTAAATGAGGAAAGTTTCCAACCGATTTCTCATACACAAACAGCAGTTGACCGGCGCTGCCTGGTGAAATGTTGTTGTGATGCCTCATGTAAGGAGGAGAAATGCGTACCATCACGTTTCCGACTTTGATAAAGGTCGGATTGTAGCCTATCACGATCGCGGTTTATCGTATCGCGACATTGCTGCTCGCGTTGCTCGAGATCCAATGAGTGTTAGCAGAATATGGAATCGGTGGGTTCAGGAAGGTAATACGGAACGCCGTGCTGGATCCCAACGGCCTCGTATCACTAGCAGTCGAAATGACAGGCATCTTATCCGCGTGGCTGTAACGGATCGTGCAGCCACGTCTCGATCCCTGAGTCAACAGATGGGGACGTTTGCAAGACAACAACCATCTGCACTAACAGTTCGACGACGTTGGCAGCGGCATGGAATATCAGCTCGGAGACCTTGGCTGTGGTTACCCTTGACGCTGCATCACAGACAGGAGCCCCAGCGATGGTGTACTCATCGACGAATCTGGGTGCACGAATGGCAAAACGTCATTTTTTCGGATGAATCCAGGTTCCATTTACAGCATTATGATGGTCGCATCCGTGTTTGGCGACATCGCGATGAACGCACATTGGAAGCGTGTATTCGTCATCGCCATACTGGCGTATTACCCGGTGTGATGGTATTGGTTGCCATTCGTTACACGTCTTGGTCACCTCTTGTTCGCATTGACGTCACTTTGAACAGTGGACGTTACATTTCAAATGTGTTACGACCCGTGGCTCTACCCTTCATTCGATCCCAGCGAAACCCTACATTTCAGCAGGATAATGCACTACCGCATGTTGCAGGTCCTGTACGGGTCTTTCTGGATACAGAAAATGTTCGATTGCTGCCAGGCCAGGACATTCTCCAGAGCTCTCACCAATTGAAAACGTCTGGTCAATGGTGGCCGAGCAACTGGCTCGTCACAATACACCAGTCACTACTCTTGATGAACTGTGGTATCGTGTTGAAGCTGCATGGGCAGCTGTACCTGTACACGCCATCCAAGCTCTGTTTGACTCAATGCCCAGGCGTATGAAGGTCGTTATTACGGCTAGAGGTGGTTGTTCTGGGTACTGATTTCTCAGGATCCATGCACCCAAATTGCGTGAAAATGTAATCACATCTCAGTTCTAGTATAATATATTTGTCCAATGAATACCCGTTTAACATCTGCGTTTCTTCTTGGTGTAGCAGTGGTAATGGCCAGTGGTGTAATTGATGAATTTCTTTTGCAGTTGGCACCTTGATATGCCAAATCTGGAATTTCGCATCAGCTAAGTGTTCAGAATGCTCGATGTTCGCTGTCTAACAAATATTCGTTGCTTCAAAACGTCTTAGGCTCCTTGTCGACTAGCTTATTTTCATTCGAAAGCTGCAAGAGATCTAAAGTGCGTGACAGAGGGTACAGTTGGTTGCATTTTTGGGATATTTTAATATACTATTCAAGGATCAGGCGTTTGAAGAACGCCTCATTACATTCCTCTGCGATGCCGTTTTTGGTGTTGTAACTTCATTATCCCTAGTGGAGCGGAATCTTGCGACACCCCCATATCCGGCGGGAACGTAATTCAGCTGAGGTAACTTCCCCGTAAGAAAGACCATGAGACATTCATGGACTATAAATTGCTTAGAGCGTTTACGTCAGTCGCATTATTTTATCATAAAGTAGGAATATCTCTGAGTTCGATTCAGATGCGTTCAACAGAATTTTTGTCGCAGACGTGCTTCCTAGAAGTCACGTGATTGGTGTGTCAGAAGGTTTGCCCAGAAACACTTTGCAGATTTTAAATGTCATATCGTTTAACCGTACTGTGGATTTTGTACACACATTTCTTAGGCAATTTAACATTTTTTATGGGATACAAAGGGATAGCCACCCCTATTTTACGTTTTATACTGCATATGATCACATCTTCGAGCCTCTTCCTGGTACGCCAAAGTGAAGGTTATGTCTAAGGCTTCCATTCAGTCCCTCTTTGGCCAGTCTGGTATGACAGTTGATGATAGCAAAACGAAAGCCGAAGTTTTAAATTTCACTTTCAAGAAATCGTTCACACAGGTGAATCTTACAACTATACCGTCATTTGCCCATCGGACATAGTAATAGGCATCCCTGGCGTAGAGAAACAACTGAAGGATTTAAAAGTAAATAAATCACCAGGTCCGATTGGAATCAAAATTCGGTTTTACAAAGAGTACTCTACGGCAATGGCCTTTACCCAAATTGCATTTATCGTGAACTCTCGACCAGCACAAAGTCCCAAGCCACTGGAAAAAAGCGCAGATGACTCCGGTCTATAAGAGGGGCAAAAGAACGGACCCACAAAATTACAAACCAATATCCCTAACTTCGGTTTTCTGCAGAATCCTTGAACATATTCTCATTTCGAATATAATAAACTTTAAGACTGAAAAGCTTAAGTCCTCGACTCAGTGTGGTTTTAGAAAGCATTGCTCGAGGGAAACTAAGCTTGCCCTTTTTTCACATGATATGGCGCTAACTATGAATGAAGGGCAACGGGCAGATTCCTTATTTCTAGATCTCCATGAAGCAATTGACGCGGCGCCTCACTGCACGCTATTAACGAAGGTACGACCATACTGAATAAGTTCACAGATATGTGACTCGAAGGCTTCTTAATTGATTTGGCGGACGGGATGGGGAGCAATCTGCGGTTTTTTCCTCATGATGCTGTGGTGTGCGGTAAGGTGTCGAAGTTGAGTGACTGTAGGAGGATACAAGATGACTTAGACAGAATTTCTAGTTGGTGTAATGGATGGCGGCTAGCTCTAAATGTGTAAAAATGAAAGTTAATGCGAATGAGTAGGAAGAACAAACCTGTAATGTTCGGATACAGTATTAGAATTGTCCTACTGACACAGTCAATTCGTTTAAATATCTGGGCGCAATGTTAAAAGCGATATGAAATGGAACGAGCATGTGAGAACTAACAGGGAAGGCGAATGGTCGACTTCTGTTTATTGGGAGAATTTTAGGAAAGGGTGATCCATCTGTAAAGGAGACCGCATATAGAACGCTGGTGCGATCTATCTGTGAATACTTCTCGAGTGTTTGGAATCCGTTCCAGGTCGCATTGAAGGAAGATATCGAAGCAATTCAGAGGCGGGCTGTTAGATTTGTTACTGGTAGATTCGAGTAACACGTAAATGTTCCGGAGATGCTTTGGGAACTCAGATGGGAATTCCTGGAGGGGTGGCGACGTTACTTTCGAGGAACGTTACTGAGAAAATTTAGAAAATCGGTATTTGAAGCTGACTGCAGCATGATTCTACTGCCGCCAACATTAGTTGCGCGTAAGGACCACAATGACAAGATACGAGAAAATAGGGCTCATACGGAGACATAGGCAAACATTCTTCCCTCGCTCTGTTTGCGAATGGAACTGGAAACTACACTACTGGCCATTAAAATTGCTACACCAAGAAGAAATGCAGATGATAAACGGGTATTCATTGGACAAATATATTATTCTAGAACTGACATGTGATTATATTTTCACGCAATTTGGGTGCATAGATCCTGAGAAATCAGTACCCATAACAACCACCTCTGGCCGTAATAACAGCCTTGATACGCCTGGGCATTGAGTCAAAGAGAGCTTGGATGGCATGTACAGGTACAGCTGCCCATGCAGCTTCAACACGATACCACAGTTCATCAAGAGTAGTGACTGGCGTATTGTGACGAGCCACCAGACGTTTTCAATTGGTGAGGGATCTGGAGAATGTGCTGGCCAGGGCAGCAATCGAACATTTTCTGTATCCAGAAAGGCCCGTACAGGACCTGCAACATGCAGTCGTGCATTATCCTACTGAAATGTTGGGTTTCGCTGGGATCGAATGAAGGGTAGAGCCCGGGTCGTAACACATCTGAAATGTAACGTCCACTGTTCAAAGTGCCGTCAATGCGAACAAGAGGTGACCGAGACGTGTAACCAATGGCACCCCATACCATCATGCCAGGTGATACGCCAGTATGGCGATGACGAATACACGCTTCCAATGTGCGTTCACCTGATGTCGCCAAACACGGATGCGACCATCGTGATGCTGTAAACAGAACTTGGATTTATCCGAAAACGCCGGCCGGAGTGGCCGAGCGGTTCTAGGCGCTACAGTTTGGAACTACGCGACCGCTACGGTCGCAGGTTCTAATCCTGCCTCGGGCATGGATGTGCGTGATGTCCTTAGGTGCCGGCCGAAGTGGCCGTGCGGTTAAAGGCGCTGCAGTCTGGAACCGCAAGACCGCTACGGTCGCAGGTTCGAATCCTGCCTCGGGCATGGATGTTTGTGATGTCCTTAGGTTAGTTAGGTTTAACTAGTTCTAAGCTCTAGGGGACTAATGACCTCAGCAGTTGAGTCCCATAGTGCTCAGAGCCATTTTTTTTGTCCTTAGGTTAGTTAGGTTTAAGTAGCTCTAAGTTCTAGGGGACTCATGACCTCATAAGTTACGTCCCATAGTGCTCAGAGCCGAGCCATCCGAAAAAATGACGTTTTGCCATTCGTGCACCCAGGTTCGTCGTTGAGTACATCATCGCAGGCGTTCCTGTCTGTGATGCAGCGTCAAGTGTGACCGCAGCCATGGTCTCCGAGCTGATAGTCCATGCTGCTGCAAACGTCGTCGAACTGTTCGTGCAGATGGTTGTTGTCTTGCAAACGTCCCCATCTGTTGACTCAGGGATCGAGACGTGGCTGCACGATCCGTTACAGCCATGCGGATAAGATGCCTGTCATCTCGACTGCTAAGGTTGCGAGGCCTTTGGGATCCAGCACGGCGTTCTGTATTACCCTCCTGAAGCCACCGATTCCATATTCTGCTAACAGTCATTGGATCTCGAGCAACGCGAGCAGCAATGTCGCGATACGATAAACTGCAATCGCGATAGGCTACGATCCGACTTGTAGCAAAGTCGGAAACGTGATGGTAAGTATTTCTCCTCCTTACACGAGGCACCACAACAACGTTTCACCAGGCAACGCCGGTAAACTGCTGTTTGTGTATGAGAAATCGGTTGGAAACTTTCCTCATGTCAGCACGTTGTAGGTGTCGCCACCGGCGCCAACCTTGTGTGAAGACTCTGAAAATCTAATCATTTGCGTAGCACAGCATCTTCTTCCTGTCGGTTAAATTTCGCGTCTGTAGCACGTCATCTTCGTGGTGTAGCAATTTTAATGGCCAGTAGTGTAATTACTGATAATGATACAGGTTACCCTTCGCCACGCATCGTATGGTGATTTGCAGATTATCAATGTAGATGTAAAATAAAAGTCAGCCAGTTGGGAGTAGAACATGTGTACTGAGGTTTCCGTAAAAACTTACGTACATAGACAGTTCATCCATTCCATAAATCTTGAACCACGACCTTTTTTTTATCGACATGGGTACTGGAAAGATAACGGACCCAGGAATTCCAAGATTTTCGAGAATGTTTTAATATCGGGTTTTGACAACAAATGACAAAAACGTTTTTTTTTCGTGTGACATAACCGCAATTGCATAATTTTCAGACTTTTTCCTTTTGATGTAGTGTGAAACTTCTGTTCTTCTCAAATTTCATGATTCTAGGCCGGCGGAGTACCTTATAGGTTTGGGTGAGTGAGTTTGAGAGTATCAAAATCTGACATAAGTGACCGTACCTTTTGACTGCATTGACTTAGAAGATTCAATTTGTTGCACCACCAAGGGATCGTAAGCTTTAAAAGGTGACATAAAATTGAACTTGGTACGTCTATCCGTTCCTGAAAAAAAGATTTTTAACTGTCGAACAGACAGACAGACAACAAAGTGATCCTATAAGGGTTCAGTTTTTACCAGTTAAGGTACGGAACCCTAGAAATATCAAACTTAACTACGACACGCAGAAAATTGGCGATATATCACAATTAGAAATATCTTTTGGGACGAAATTTCATTTATAGCGCAACATGTTAATACTTCGTTAATTTTATATCAACTAAATTAATAATCGTATATACTCATTGTTGAGAACAAAGGTATCAGAAATGCAGTTTCCTATAATAACTATTTTAAAAGGACGACAATTTTTTGGAGCTCTGTATCAGCCAGAGGTAATGATTCGCTGCCGTATATAAATCTTACCTAAAGGTGAAAATTGTTCTACAGGCTTAAACATTAATTAGATTGTCTGGCAGCAAGCTGCAACATCACCGAATTTGTCTAGCGCTTATCTCATAAATATACAGCCAGTCACATAAATTAGCCCTACGAAATTAACTATTATTACACTGTGTGTCAACACTTTCGACACATATAGGGACTCCAGCAAAATAACGGGAATTAGAGCTTTCTGGCACTTTCCAATGAAAAGTAAATCTTCCTCCTTTGACATATTTAGATTCGTATCCGTAGCAGCAACAATTATTCATTACTGCTGTTACTTTTACAAGCGCAAAACCAGGTCACGTAAGTGTGATATAAAAGTATCAGTCTTAACTCAAAATGTTAGCAAACAGGGTTGTGTATTTCACGTGACTATTTCGCTCCGATCACAATTCAGCTTGCACAGTCGCGGTACTGTTGTCAAAGTTGTTACCGTGTGAAAGCTGAAGACACACTAGCGCCTCTAGGGACAAGAAAGCCATTCGTCACTTAACGTCATACATGCCTTAAGATAGTTTGTTTTTAATTCTTACTCTACTTAATGTTCGAGAACTTTGTCATATTTTTGCGCCCCAAACGTTTGTAAACTATTAACAGACTTGAATGGTCGTAAAATAAATGTAAACCGAGCCAAAACTCATGAGTGAAATGACATAAGCTACAATGTCTTCGTGAAGAAATATTCATGTACTATTTGTATGAAACTGCGGCATATTCTGCTGGCAGCAAGAGAATATGAAGACAGTAGACTGAGATAACAAGAGTCACAGGATACCTGATAAAATCGTGTCGGACCTCCTTTTGCCAGACATACTGCAGCAACTCGACGCGTCATGGAACACCCCTGCAGAAATGCTGAGCTATGCTGCTTCTATAGTCGTCCATAACTGTGGAAGTGTTGCCTGTGAAGGACTTTGTGTATGAACTGACCTCTTGATTATGTCTCATAAATGTTCGATGGGATTCATGTCGGGCGATCTGGGTGGCCAAATCATTCGCTCCAATTGTCCAGAATGTGCTTCAAACCAGTCACGAACAATTGTGACCTGGTGACATGTTTGGGAACATGAAGTCCATGAATGGCTGAAAATGGTCTCAAAATACCAGAACATAAACAGTTCCATCCAGTGATCGGTTCAGTTGTACCAGAGGGCCCAGTCTATTCCACGTACACCGAGCCATATTACGAGTATGTATTATGGAGCCACCAGAAGCTTGCTCAAAGCCTTTTTTGACAAGTTGAGTCCATGGTCTCGTTTGGTTTACGCTACTTTCGAACCCTACTCTCAGCTCTTACCTACTGAAATCGGAACTCGTCAGACCGGGCCACAGTTTTCCAGTCGTGAAGGGTCCAACCGATATGGTCACGAGCCCAGGAGATGCGCTGCAGACAATGTCGTGCTGTTAGCAACAGCACTCGCGACGGTCATCTGCTGCCGTAGCCTATTAACGCCAGATTTCGGCGCACCGTCCTGATATGTTCGCCGTACGTCCAAACTTGATTTACGCAGTTATTTTGCGCAGTGTTACTTGTCTGTTACCATTGACAACTCTACGCAAACGCCGCTGCTAGTGATCGTTAAGTGAAGGACATTGGCCACTGCGTTGTCTGTGGTGAGAGATAGTGCCCGAAATTTGATATTCTCGGCACACTCTTGACACTGGGATCTCGGAATATTGAATTCCCTAAGGATTTCCGAAATGGAATGTCCCATGAGTCTAGCTCCAACTACCATTCTGCGTTCAGTAATTCCCATCGTGCGGCCACAATCTCGTGGGAAACCATTTCAGATGAATCACCTGATTACAAATGACAGCTCCGCTAATGAACTGCGCTTTAATATCTTGTGTATGCGATACTGTCGCATTCTGTATATATGCATATCGCTATCAATGACTTTTTGTCATCTCAGTGTGGTTCATGCATGAACCATAGATATTGCTGAGGTGGGGTAACTTGAGTGCTTATTCGAGGCAGACAGCCATACTGTAGATACAACCACCTGTGTTAGTACTGTCAACAGCAGAAAGCAAGGAGAAAGTAAAGTCGTTATTTCTTTAGAGGACGTGCAGCCCTATTGTTTGGTTAAATAATAATATCGCCCTCTTGGGTAAACTATTCCAGAAGTTAGTCCCATTCGAATTTCCGTGTGGGGGCCTCTCAGGAATGTTCTGTCATCAGGAAAACAAAATCTGCCTTTCTATGGGTCGGAGTGTGGAATGTTAAATCCATATATCTGCTAGGTGGTTAGGGAATTAAAAAAAGGGAATGGAAAGGTTGAAGTTAGGTACAGTGAGAACTGGTGAAGTGCCATGGCAGCAAGAACTGGATTTCTGGTCAAGTGAGTACAATGTTATCTAGAAAGAATCAAGTAGGGTTAATACAGGAGTAAATCTAATAATAACGGACTCCAAAATAGGAATACCGTAAGCTTCTATGATCAGCATAGTGAAAGCATTATCGCAGCCAATACCCACCACAGTGGTACAAGTTGGCATGTCAGCTATCTCCACAGATGCTGAGAATGAAAGAAATTATTCAGATAGTTAAAGAAGACGATCATTTGTGATTCGGGAAGTACGAAGTAGTTGAGAGTCGGAGAATATGAAAGGGAAGCACTGGTTGAGAAGGGATGAGACAAGAGTGTGGCCTACGTGTGATGTTATTCAATCTGTGCGGTTAGCAAACAGTAAAGAAAACCAAGAAGGAATTTGGAGAGCGAAAGAGTGAACCACGAAAGTTTAGGAATAAGAAATAAAACTACTGTGAGTAGTGGACAAAGCTGATTCCGGCGCAATTTTGAAATCAAAATAATTAACTAATTAATTAAATTGATCAATTAATTCCCTTCTCCTACCCGCTCGGAGAAATCCCCCCTACCCCTTATCCAGCCACTATTGATGGGAAATTCAAATTTTGGAGGGAAATTCAAACTGAGTGCATGTGTGTGCTCTTAATACGGCACCAGAAGGCGCTCTAGGAAAAGCTCAGTCACTCATTGGCCGCAGTAGTGTGCACAGTGTGTTCAATTGACGAGATGTTGGTGTCAGACAAGGAGGACTTTAATAACTGTATTACCTTTGAGTATGCTGCTGAG
This sequence comes from Schistocerca piceifrons, assembly GCF_021461385.2. Classification (NCBI taxonomy): domain Eukaryota; kingdom Metazoa; phylum Arthropoda; class Insecta; order Orthoptera; family Acrididae; genus Schistocerca; species Schistocerca piceifrons. Next base: position 350,310,655 of record NC_060142.1, read on the forward strand.
AACTCTGTACATAGCCTCCTACATTAGGATTGGAAAGAAATGACAGTGGAGGAACGTAAAAATAATAATTTTCGGCAAATAATGGTCGTGTATCAGGCAGGCTTGAAGATGCATTTGGCAACTGATACAGAAGGTTCCTTGCGCTGGATCTGTCTACCTTTTTCAAACGGCTAGTCAATCTGCCTCTTCCACAGCGCAGCAGGCGATTAATTCCTCTTCCACAGCTCCAGTCCGACTGAAGTATTTTACATACCATCGCCAGAAGGCAAGAAACACGATCAGGCAGCACTGCATCCGGCCACGTGATCATGACATTGGGGATACAAAGTGAGCATTGTAGCTCACTGGTCTCAGTTGCAGTTGCAGTCAGTCAGTGGAAGGACCATGAAGTGTCAGTAGCAGCAGCGGCAGCTGCAGCTGCTGAGACCATCTAGCATCTCCCAGCAAAACAGGAAGAAGCGGATGAGTAAGAACCCCCTGCATAATAATAATATTATTGCATATCAGTCACATCTGTGTCTGAAGTAATTATTATTATTATTATTATTATTATCGTATGTAGTGGTTCCTATTCTCCACTGTCCAGCAGCAGCACAACATATGAGCTTGTCGGGACGTGCAACGACAGTGGTGACTTCCAGCATGTCGGGATCTGCAGCACTGACCTCCCAGCATGTGGGGTCCTGTAGTGGAAGTGGTCGGCATGTTGGAACAGGACAAGGATCCGCTCATGGACCTGTGTGATGAAGACATACAGTAGCAGCAGCAGAAGCAGAGCACCGCTGTACCTATCGACAACTCGCACAAGTGCACTGAGGGTGTCAAACAACATGGCACAATTCAGTGCTGGACTCAGACGTATACACCATCCAGGGAACCAGAGCATTCTGCACGGACAGAGTGTAGATATCGTGGATAAGAAGATACCAATTGCTCCCAGTACATTATTATTCGCTTCCACATATAATTTAACTGCTAGTGTTTCAGTGTCTGATTATAGACACCCCCCACGAACCATGGACCTTGCCGTTGGTGGGGAGGCTTGCGTGCCTCAACGATACAGGTAGCCGTATCGTAGGTGCAACCACAACAGGGGGGTATCTGTTGAGAGGCCAGACAAACGTGTGGTTCCTGAAGGGAGGCAGCAGCCTTTTCAGTAGTTGCAGGGGCAACAGCCTGGATGATTGACTGATCTGGCCTTGTAACACTAACCAAAACGGCCTTGCTGTTGTGGTACTGCGAACGGCTGAAAGCAAGGGGAAACTACAGCCGTAATTTTTCCCCAGGGCATGCAGCTTTACTGTATGGTTAAATGATGATGGCGTCCTCTTGGGTAAAATATTCCGGAGGTAAAATAGTCCCCCATTCGGATCTCCGGGCGGGGACTACTCAAGAGGACGTCGTTATCAGGAGAAAGAAAACTGGCGTTTTACGGATCGGAGCGTGGAATGTCAGATCCCTTAATCGGGCAGGTAGGTTAGAAAATTTAACAAGGGAAATGGATAGGTTAAAGTTAGATATAATGGGAATTAGTGAAGTTCGGGGGCGGGAGGAACAAGACTTCTGGTCAGGTGAATACAGGGTTATAAATACAAAATCAAATAGGGGTAATGCAGGAGTAGGTTTAATAATGAATAAAAAAATAGGAGTGCGGGTAAGCTACTACAAACAGCATAGTGAACGTATTATAGTGGCCAAGATAGACACGAAGCCCATGCCTACTACAGTAGTACAAGTTTATATGCCAACTAGCTCTGCAGATGACGAATAAATTGAAGAAATGTATGATGAGATAAAAGAAATTATCCAGGTAGTGAAGGGAGACGAAAATTTAATAGTCATGGGTGACTGGAATTCGACAGTAGGAAAAGGGAGAGAAGGAAACGTAGTAGGTGAATATGGATTGGGGCTAAGAAATGAAAGAGGAAGCCGTCTGGCAGAATTTTGCACAGAGTATAACTTAATCATAGCTAACACTTGGTTCAAGAATAATAAAAGAAGGTTGTATACATGGAAGAATCCTGGAGGCACTAAAAGGTATCAGATAGATTATATAATGGTAAGACAGAGATTTAGGAACCAGGTTTTAAATTGTAGGACATTTCCAAGGGCAGATGTGGACTCTGACCACAATCTATTGGTTATGACCTGTAGATTAAAACTGAAGAAACTGCAAAAAGGTGGGAATTTAAGGAGATGGGACCTGGATAAACTGACTAAACCAGAGGTTGTACAGAGTTTCAGGGACAGCATAACGGAACAATTGACAGTAATGGGGGAAAGAAATACAGTAGACGACGAATGGGTAGCTCTAAGTGATGAAGTAGTGAAGGCAGCAGAGGATCAAGTAGGTAAAAAGACGAGGGCTAATAGAAATCCGTGGGTAACAGAAGAAATATTGAATTTAATTGATGAAAGGAGAAAATATAAAAATGCAGTAAATGAAGCAGGCAAAAAGGAATACAAACGTCTCAAAAATGAGATCGACAGGAAGTGCAAAATGGCTAAGCAGGTATGGCTAGAGGACAAATGTAACGATGTAGAGGCTTATCTCACTGGGGGCAAGATAGATACTGCCTACAGAAAAAATTAAAGAGACCTTTGGAGCAAAGAGAACGACTTGTACGATTATCAAGAGCTCATATGGAAACCCAGTTCTAAACAAAGAAGGGAAAGCAGAAAGGTGTAAGGAGTATACAGAGGGTCTATACAAGGGCGACGTACTTAAGGACAATATTGTGGAAATAGAAGAGAATGTAGATGAAGATGAATTGGGAGATACGATACTGCCTGAAGAGTTTGACAGAGCACTGAAAGACCTGAGTCGGAACAAGGCCCCGGGAGTAGACAACATTCCATTAGAACTACTGACGGCCTTGAGAGAGACAGTCCTGACAAAACTCTACTATCTGGTGAGCAAGATGTACGAGAAAGGCGAAATACCCTCAGACTTCAAGAAGAATATAATAATTCCAATCCCAAAGAAAGCAGGTGTTGACAGATGTGAAAATTATCGAACTATCAGTTTAATAAGCCACAGCTGCAAAATACTAACGCGAATTATTTACAGACGAATGGAAAAACTGGTAGAAGCCGACCTCGGGGAAGATCAGTTTGGATTCCGTAGATATACTAGAACACGTGAGGCAATACTGACCTTACGACTTATCTTAGAAGAAAGATTAAGAAAAGGCAAACCTACGTGTCTAGCATTTGTAGACTTAGAGAAAGCTTTTGACAATGTTGACTGGAATACTCTCTTTCAAATTCTGAAGGTGGCAGGGGTAAAATACAGGGTGCGAAAGGCTATTTACAATTTGTACAGAAACCAGATGGCAGTTATAAGAGTCGAGGGGCATGAAAGGGAAGCAGTGGTTGGGAAGGGAGTGAGACAGGGTTGTAGCCTCTCTCCGATGTTATTCAATCTGTATATTGAGCAAGCAGTAGGTATTAAAATCCATGGAGAAGAAATAAAAACTTTGAGGTTCGCCGATGACGTATTTCTGTCAGAGACAGCAAAGGACTTGGAAGAGCAGTTGAACGGAATGGACAGTGTCTTGAAAGGAGGATATAAGATGAACATCAACAAAAGTAAAACGAGGATAATGGAATGTAGTCGAATTAAGTTGGGTGATGCTGCGGGAATTAGATTAGGAAATGAAGCGCTTAAAGTAGTAAAGGAGTTTTGCTATTTGGGGAGCAAAATAACTGATGATGGTCGAAGTAGAGAGGATATAAAATGTAGACTGGCAATGGCAAGGAAAGCATTTCTGAAGAAGAGAAATTTGTTAACATCGAGAATAGATTTAATTGTCAGGAAGTCGTTTCTGAAAGTATTTGTATGGAGTGTAGCCATGTATGGAAGTGAAACATGGACGATAAATAGTTTGGACAAGAAGAGAATAGAAGCTTTCGAAATGTGGTGCTACAGAAGAATGTTGAAGATTAGGTGGGTAGATCACGTAACTAATGAGGAGGTATTGAATAGGATTGGGGAGAAGAGAAGTTTGTGGCACAACTTGACTAGAAGAAGGGATCGATCGGTAGGACATGTCCTGAGGCATCAAGGGATCACAAATTTAGCATTGGAGGGTAGCGTGGGGGGGTAAAAATCGTAGAGGGAGACCACGAGATGAATACACTAAACACATTCAGAAGGATGTAGGTTGCAGTAGGTACTGGGAGATGAAGGAGCTTGCACAGGAGAGATTAGCATGGAGAGCTGCATGAAACCAGTCTCAGGACTGAAGGCAACAACAACAACAACAACAACAACAATTCTCTCCAGACATTTAATGTGCTGGTCTGATGCTATCACATCAATGTATGATGACGCTGCACCGAGGATGAAACCTGGAGCCTGAGCCATTTATTTACAGCACTCTATTGTTACAAACTTATTTAGACAGAGGAATACAATGTCTCATCTACATCTACATCTACATCTATACTCCGCGAGCCACCTTACGGTGTGTGGCGGAGGGTACTTATTGTACCACTATCTGATCCCCCCTTCCCTGTTCCATTCACGAATTGTGCGTGGGAAGAACGACTGCTTGTAAGTCTCCGTATTTGCTCTAATTTCTCGGATCTTTTCGTTGTGATCATTACGCGAGATATATGTGGGCGGTAGTAATATGTTGCCCATCTCTTCCCGGAATGTGCTCTCTCGTAATTTCGATAATAAACCTCTCCGTATTGCGTAACGCCTTTCTTGAAGTGTCCGCCACTGGAGCTTGTTCAGCATCTCCGTAACGCTCTCGCGCTGACTAAATGTCCCCATGACGAATCGCGCTGCTTTTCGCTGGATCATGTCTATCTCTTCTATTAATCCAACCTGGTAAGGGTCCCATACTGATGAGCAATACTCAAGAATCGGACGAACAAGCGTTTTGTAAGCTACTTCTTTCGTCGATGAGTCACATTTTCTTAGAATTCTTCCTATGAATCTCAACCTGGCGCCTGCTTTTCCTACTATTTGTTTTATGTGATCATTCCACTTCAGATCGCTCCGGATAGTAACTCCTAAGTATTTTACGGTCGTTACCGCTTCCCATGATTTACCACCTATGGCATAATCGTACTGGAATGGATTTCTGCCCCTATGTATGCGCATTATATTACATTTATCTACGTTTAGGGAAAGCTGCCAGCTGTCGCACCATGCATTAATCCTCTGCAGGTCCTCCTGGAGTACGTACGAGTCTTCTGATGTAGCTACTTTCTTGTAGACAACCGTGTCATCTGCAAATAGCCTCACGGAGCTACCGATGTTGTCAACTAAGTCATTTATGTATATTGTAAACAATAAAGGTCCTATCACGCTTCCCTGCGGTACTCCCGAAATTACCTCTACATCTGCAGATTTTGAACCGTTAAGAATGACATGTTGTGTTCTTTCTTCTAGGAAATCCTGAATCCAATCACAAACCTGGTCCGATATTCCGTAAGCTCGTATTTTTTTCACTAAACGTAAGTGCGGAACCGTATCAAATGCCTTCCTGAAGTCCAGGAACACGGCATCAATCTGCTCGCCAGTGTCTACGGCACTGTGAATTTCTTGGGCAAATAGGGCGAGCTGAGTTTCACATGATCTCTGTTTGCGGAATCCATGTTGGTTATGATGAAGGAGATTTGTATTATCTAAGAACGTCATAATACGAGAACACAAAACATGTTCCATTATTCTACAACAGATTGACGTAAGCGAAATAGGCCTATAATTATTCGCATCTGATTTGTGACCCTTCTTGAAAATGGGAACGACCTGCGCTTTCTTCCAGTCGCTAGGTACTTTACGTTCTTCCAGCGATCTACGATAAATTGCTGATAGAAAGGGGGCAAGTTCTTTAGCATAATCACTGTAGAATCTTAAGGGTATCTCGTCTGGTCCGGATGCTTTTCCGCTACTAAGTGATAGCAGTTGTTTTTCAATTCCGATATCGTTTATTTCAATATTTTCCATTTTGGCGTCCGTGCGACGGCTGAAGTCAGGGACCGTGTTACGATTTTCCGCAGTGAAACAGTTTCGGAACACTGAATTCAGTATTTCTGCCTTTCTTCGGTCGTCCTCTGTTTCGGTGCCATCGTGGTCAACGAGTGACTGAATAGGGGATTTAGATCCGCTTACCGATTTTACATATGACCAAAACTTTTTAGGGTTCTTGTTTAGATTGTTTGCCAATGTTTTATGTTCGAATTCGTTGAATGCTTCTCTCATTGCTCTCTTTACGCTCTTTTTCGCTTCGTTCAGCTTTTCCTTATCAGCTATGATTCAACTACTCTTAAACCTATGATGAAGCTTTCTTTGTTTCCGTAGTACCTTTCGTACATGATTGTTATACCACGGTGGATCTTTCCCCTCGCTTTGGACCTTAGTCGGTACGAACTTATCTAAGGCGTACTGGACGATGTTTCTGAATTTTTTCCATTTTTGTTCCACATCCTCTTCCTCAGAAATGAACGTTTGATGGTGGTCACTCAGATATTCTGCGATTTGTGCCCTATCACTCTTGTTAAGCAAATATACACTCCTGGAAATGGAAAAAAGAACACATTGACACCGGTGTGTCAGACCCACCATACTTGCTCCGGACACTGCGAGAGGGCTGTACAAGCAATGATCACACGCACTGCACAGCGGACACACCAGGAACCGCGGTGTTGGCCGTCGAATGGCGCTAGCTGCGCAGCATTTGTGCACCGCCGCCGTCAGTGTCAGCCAGTTTGCCGTGGCATACGGAGCTTCATCGCAGTCTTTAACACTGGTAGCATGCCGCGACAGCGTGGACGTGAACCGTATGTGCAGTTGACGGACTTTGAGCGAGGGCGTATAGTGGGCATGCGGGAGGCCGGGTGGACGTACCGCCGAATTGCTCAACACGTGGGGCGTGAGGTCTCCACAGTACATCGATGTTGTCGCCAGTAGTCGGCGTAAGGTGCACGTGCCCGTCGACCTGGGACCGGACCGCAGCGACGCACGGATGCACGCCAAGACCGTAGGATCCTACGCAGTGCCGTAGAGGACCGCACCGCCACTTCCCAGCAAATTAGGGACACTGTTGCTCCTGGGGTATCGGCGAGGACCATTCGCAACCGTCTCCATGAAGCTGGGCTACGGTCCCGCACACCGTTAGGCCGTCTTCCGCTCACGCTCCAACATCGTGCAGCCCGCCTCCAGTGGTGTCGCGACAGGCGTGAATGGAGGGACGAATGGAGACGTGTCGTCTTCAGCGATGAGAGTCGCTTCTGCCTTGGTGCAAATGATGGTCGTATGCGTGTTTGGCGCCGTGCAGGTGAGCGCCACAATCAGGACTGCATACGACCGAGGCACACAGGGCCAACACCCGGCATCATGGTGTGGGGAGCGATCTCCTACACTGGCCGTACACCACTGGTGATCGTCGAGGGGACACTGAATAGTGCACGGTGCATCCAAACCGTCATCGAACCCATCGTTCTACCATTCCTAGACCGGCAAGGGAACTTGCTGTTCCAACAGGACAATGCACGTCCGCATGTATCCCGTGCCACCCAACGTGCTCTAGAAGGTGTAAGTCAACTACCATGGCCAGCAAGATCTCCGGATCTGTCCCCCCATTGAGCATGTTTGGGACTGGATGAAGCGTCGTCTCACGCGGTCTGCACGTCCAGCACGAACGCTGGTCCAACTGAGGCGCCAGGTGGAAATGGGATGGCAAGCCGTTCCACAGGACTACATCCAGCATCTCTACGATCGTCTCCATGGGAGAATAGCAGCCTGCATTGCTGCGAAAGGTGGATATACACTGTACTAGTGCCGACATTGTGCATGCTCTGTTGCCTGTGTCTATGAGCCTGTGGTTCTGTCAGTGTGATCATGTGATGTATCTGACCCCAGGAATGTGTCAATAAAGTTTCCCCTTCCTGGGACAATGAATTCACGGTGTTGTTATTTCAATTTCCAGGAGTGTATTTTCCTTCCTTTCTTGGCATTTCTTATTACACTTGTAGTCATTGATGCAACCACTGACTTATGATCACTGATACCCTCTTCTACATTCACGGAGTCGAAAAGTTCCGGTCTATTTGTTGCTATGAGGTCTAAAACGTTAGCTTCACGAGTTGGTTCTCTAACTATCTGCTCGAAGTAATTCTCGGACAAGGCAGTCAGGATAATGTCACAAGAGTCTCTGTCCCTGGCTCCAGTTCTGATTGTGTGACTATCCCATTCTATACCTGGTAGATTGAAGTCTCCCCCTATTACAATAGTATGATCACGAAACTTCTTCACGACGTTCTGCAGGTTCTCTCTGAGGCGCTCAACTACTACGGTTGCTGATGCAGGTGGTCTATAGTAGCATCCGACTATCATATCTGACCCACCTTTGATACTTAACTTAACCCAGATTATTTCACATTCGCATTCGCTAATAACTTCACTGGATATTATTGAATTCTTTACTGCTATAAATACTCCTCCACCATTGGCGTTTATCCTATCCTTGCGGTATATATTCCATTCTGTGTCTAGGATTTCGTTACTGTTCACTTCCGGTTTTAACCAACTTTCCGTTCCTAATACTATATGCGCACTATTTCCTTCAATAAGAGATACTAATTCAGGAACCTTGCCCTGGATACATGTGTCAGAGAGACTGGACTGCTGGCTACTGTGTATTCATGCTACAAAAAATGCCATTGTGAACTAACTTTGTGTGTATAGTATACAAGTGATTCATTTAGAACAGTGCTCCAATTAATGTGTCAATGCAGTGCCAAAGTCAGTCGCTATTGCTCCAATAGGTATGGAGTTCACCCAATTTATGGATGGAATACCGGAGTTTTGTGATGTTCCTATCAGTTTGAGGGATATATGAGCAGAATTTACTGTGTAAGAGAACAGTTGTCTGGGAAATACTGTACTGCTATGAAAAAAATTAAAAAGTGGATTTTGCTGATGCACTGCATCCTATGTACAATTGCTGATGTGTAAAGGATAATAATATATTATTGGAAATCTTCTGTTATTTCACTAACCTCTCATCACAGAATACCAGTGTGTATTCGTTGTAGCTCAGTCGATAAAGTGACTGCGCTATAGTGGCTACTCAGATTCTTGCTATAAAAGCCCATTATACACCCATACATGATCTAATCGGTATCGTAGCAGGATGGGCGAAGCGTCCTCGTCACAAGGACTTTGTTTTAAGCGATTTGTCTGGTGATGACATAGAAGACAAGAAGAAGAAGAAGAAGAAGAAGAAAAATGGGATACTCCTTCCTGATAATATACGAATGATAATTGTGGGTACATCGATCTGCAGCAAGACGAATTTTCTCATGTCCCTGCTAAGACCTGGATGCAGTCTGCTCTGGGCATATATGTGTAGTTCGAAAAATTCAGTTTGAACCCAAATACCAATTATTACAGGAGATATGGCAAGGTACAGGTGGTGTGACATACACGACATTCAGTGAAAGCAGTGATATCCCTCCATGGTCAAAAGTAAAGCACATCACCATGTTCATATTTGATGATGTAGCTGTGGAAAACCATGACCAAATTGAAAGATATTTCTCCATCAGTCACCATATGGGTGTTGTATTTTGAGTCAGACATACTCCAGAATCTCAAAACGTTTGACAAAGGATAATGCAAACCTCATCATAGCCTTCAAACAGGACAATCTGACTTTAAAGCACATTTACCAAGCACATGTAGGAGCTGCTGTCATTCAGTGAATTGGTAAAGATTTATGGAGAATGCTGGAATCTCCCACAGTGAGGGTTTCTCTTTATTGATAAAACAACAAAACTGAAAGATGGCAGGTACAGATGAAACTTCCAGGAGCTTTTATATATATATAAGCCTGTATAAGGATGCAAAAATTCAGACTCTCTAACATAAATTTGGAGGTGTGTGCAAGGAACTAGAGATGTATTATATAGATCTTCTGAAATTGATCAGCACTTCAAATGAGGGAGTTGAAGTAACTCAAAAGAAAGTAAACGACTTAATTGTAAAGGCTGATGTTGTTGAAAAGGAGAAGCAGAAGAATAAATATAAGATGTACTCTGAATAGAATTCTGATTAGTATATAATGAGATGACGACTAAGCACAAAGTCATTCAGGCATGGAAGGGCATTTGAGAGAAATTATGGATGCTACAGTTAGGATATTTGGAGCAGAAACAAAGACTAAAAGAAACTTTTAAGCCATTTACTGATTCTATACGGTAACTCAATGAAATTACGTTACAACGATGCCATTGCAAATTGCATTAACCATCACAGCGATGCCACAATAGATAAAATATTTCATGTCAGCATGGGAAGACCATACATGCTAGGCAAACAGCCTGTAAGTTTAACCAAGAGCGTGATACGGATCAGTTACACCAGTTTCATAGAACACCAGGTATGCTGAACCTTATTTTTGCTAAGACCACAATAAACCATAAGCTTTCAGCTGAATATCTGGAAATATATAATGAAGTATTTCATTTGATTGATGTACATAAGAAAGCAAATGGAGTATCAAAGCCAGAGCCGTGTGAAATAAAAATCCATTACAGAATTTATAATACATGGTGGAAATAGCGTTCATGATGGTATTGAAATTTGGCATAAGGGTGAACAATCTATTCTTGCAGTATATATATTACGACAGACCCAATGAGCAAATAGAGTGGCTGTGATTGCTTATGGCATCATTGCCGCTGGTAATACAGTTCATTTGAATGTGGTTGTTCCAAAAATTTCGAATAAGTATGGAGACAATAGTTGAGAACCACACAAACCAGCTTGCTTTTTGCATTCCTGTTTCAGGAGATACGACATGAACTTAATAAGGTTGAGATTGACTGTATACTTAATGTCAGCACGGCACCAACCTTAAAAAATACGTCTCTCCCTCGCTCCCAGCTTTCAGTGTAGAACAGTTGAAGAGTACAAGAGATTTACTGCATGCACACCTCTAAACATGCTTATGGGCTACTTCGAGCACATGCAGCGAATTATTATGAATGCTAAACAGGAACTTTTTGTGGAACAGAGTTCAATGAGTAACAACTCATACATTCAAGGAGCCCAAGAGGACAATGTGATCACAATTGACAAAATAATATGGAAAATGCCCCACATCAGCGTAGCAGATAAGGAGCGTTAGAAGCATTTAAAATTTCTGAATGCTGGTGCATATCTGCCATTAATTTTTCGTTTATGGGAGCTTTTTGAAGACCCAGTTCCACCAACATCATCCAGAAATATATGGCCTATTAAAACCTCTGTTCAATTGGAGACATACAGGTTCATCATTCTTGCATTTGATACCGACAGATGGAGGAATATAGCAAATGATTCCACTGCATTTGATGATTGTAAGTTAACTCACACCAGAGTCAACTTGTATTCAGAATTCTATCCATATGACAATTTACTGTTACAGTGGTATAAAAATTTACAGTCTAGCATTTGACATGTGGAGTTCCACACTTCTTACTGCAGAGGTGTTACGGAAGTAGGATGTCTACTCAGTTCATGAAAATTCGTAGTAATGAAGAATATGAATATAATATAATGAGATAATTAAAACAGGACCAACAGAACTGAATTTGAGTGTTCTGCAAATATCCCAGAATGGATTGCAGCGTATGTTCTAGTTCTGCACAGCTGTGTGATTATCGCCCACTCATAACTGTTGTGCAGTGGGCTGTACAAACGAACAGGTGCTGTCATACCCAGAGCATTTCACAATGGCATCTCAAGATGTGAACATCATTGCTCACATTCAAAGTTTCTATGATAAGTAAAGATGGTTCATATTTAAAGATATTGTATTCATAGCATTCAAAAAGATGGCTGTTTCTTGCCGAGCATTACATCTTCAAAGCCTTTGAAGGACAGAATTTTGATAAGATGGAGGAGTGCATTGTAGTTAACAGATTTATTAATTGGAATTCACCAGATGGTCCTGGTATACCCTTTAAATATATGGTGGCATCTATTTGATTATTTGACTATCCAGATACCATCATCTATGTCAAGGTGAGGGGTAGTTCACATGGATGCGTGGTATCTACAAGCATGGAGCTATCAAGACCTGGAATTCTTAGGGTGCTGTGCCTTCCAGTGGCTCAAGAAGTTGTATGCATATGAACAAAGTGGTAGTGTTTGCTTAAGAAAATATAAAATTACTTTCAAGTTGGATGAAAAATAAATGATTTTTTCTCATAATGCATGTACTGTTGGTGACTTTACCCTGCTCCCACTTTGATACCTGTAATATGCAGCTTTATCCAGATACTACATCTGTGGTTTTCTTCAAACATAGATGATATTATTTTAGACATATTTGCTACATGTCTTTTGTAGTGGACACAGTCACATGCCACCTGCTCACATAACCAAATATGTGCAGCATGATAGGCAAAATCTGAATCAACCATTCCATATATTTTATTAATCTCAAAATTGAACCTCACCTCCTTAATAGCAGTCATGTTCAAAACTAATTCCATGTGTGTCTCGCACATCCTTTATATATACAATGCAGTGGGGATAGGTTCTTTGTAAATAACAATAAACACCTGCATGTAAATCTATATAAATAATATATATTCAGTGATGCAATTTTTTTAAATTCACAGCTGTTTTATACATAGTTACATTTCAGTGATACAATTTGGTTATTATAAAACTTTCATGTATTTTTCAATGTAGAGATACTTTCTACACTATTACCACTGATAACTGTAACATGAAAAATCCACAGTACACCCAACAGTTGTATTTGTTGCATCCCCCTTGAGGTTGCTATAGGAGGGGCTATTATCTACACTAAAAGTAATCAGACTTGGTTGGCTAGTGGCAGGTGAAGCTTAAAAACTATTCTATTTACAAGTGTACATGGTGTAAATTTTCGCCAGCACACATGATGTGCAAAGTATATATTTACAAGTGTACACATGTACACATTTTTTGTCACCACACATGACATGGATAAATTTGCAAGTGACACTTTTTCGTCTGAATACATGATGTGAAAGGTATATTTACAAGTGTACTTTGCACACGATTTCGTCAGCACAAACAGTATGGATAATTGTTCACGCAGTACACGTTTCTGTCAGCACACTCACTCTGCATGTATGTTTACACATGTTCATGGTACACATCTATGTCAACACACATGGTGCACAACTTACTAAAAAATATTTGCAGTATGATAAATGGGTAACACTATTCAGCATACATACAACATTTACAACCACTGTCACTCTCTTTGTCTCATGACCCTCATCATGTGAACAGTGTGAGTACAGGCAGATTTTAGTCCTGTCCTCACAAATGACCTGCTTGCCGTTATCACAGACTAACTTTAAATTACAGCACAGTGTACACCCAAAGGCCTCCAAAAGTGAATACTGTGGTGGAGCACCGTGAACACTGCTGTAGTGGCACTGCATGTAGTCTTCAATCGTGAGTGCCCTTGATGCCATATGACACACTCCCGACGTCCGCTTCTGGGTGACACCTCCATCTGTGCTATATGCTTACATTTTCAATCTGAGACTGACAAACTCCACAACTGGCAAGCCATCTGCCTCTTCTTGTTCTGTGGAACAGTACCATAAGGATTATTGGCTGCATATGAAAATGTGTTGAATGCATTGATATTGTACCTCATTACTTCATATAGATTGTAGCCCTTTACCCAATAGATGAAGATATCTGTATAAAATAACTTTGGATCTGCAAAATGGGTTTACGCAAACTCATAATGAAATTAGTACATATGGAGTTTGGCTAGGACTAATACGCACCTCGCCACATAGACACGCTTCGTGAACTCTACTGCAACCTTTGCCATCTCCACAGCAACAAAGTTCTTATTGAAGATTGTGACGTGTTCGAAATTTGGTCTGCCTACATATCCTTGAGCAATAACGCTCGTCCCATTTCGTTCTAATATGAATTTCACGATGTCTTCTCAAATTCCCCATTGCATTATTCATTAGTTTAAAAAAATATTTTTCGAAATCATTCATCACAGAAGCACTCTTTTCGATATTTAAATCAATATACTCCTTCAAACAGGGTGACTGCTTGAAGGAGATAATGTAAGTGATTTCCAGCTCCGTCCATAAACTGAGACATTACTGGAGAGTACAATAGTGAATAATGTGTCTGTGCTTGTGCTCCAGAGTTGTTTTCAACTTGAGGATGGAGCCTCCTTGCAGAAGCAGTTGTTCTGGACATAGCGGAAAATTTCTGTTCGCATCATGCAAACTAATGGAGTATGAGATTTCCACAACATACCCTACACCTGACTCAGCCGCTACACTATGTGACATCCATACATATGATGTAGCTCAAATTACCAGATGTACTGAACCTCCCACTCATCTGTGGGTTATTTGCCTTAGTATATGGACATATTAGTGAAGTCCGCCACAGATCCCTTGCTCAAAGAAAAGAAGCACATCGACATTGGTCAAGAGTCTAATGTTGATTTTCATTTTCTTGTGAATGCTGTTACGTCGGGTAATCCGGTTCCAAAGAGTTTTTCTATGTAATCGAGATACTCATATGGGTAAACTCTCTTCCTTGTCACAAGTTGAAACTGGTCATCCTTGGAATATACACCTCAAACAATGTGCATAACCTTCGGAAGCAGAGTTTCAACAAGTTTCTGGAGTGGTGCCTCTCTAAAATGTACTGAGCCTAGGAAGCGAAGTGTAATTTTTGGCGTCATTTGTTTGAGGAATTAAAAATATTTCTCGGTGCTCTCATGCGGGACACTGACCTAACTTTTCTCCATACCGAAATCAGCCAAGTGATCAACAAGAAAGTGAGCATCATACCTACTTAAATTCTGAAAGAAAATGGATATGTCTCAAGGTAATTAAAACTTCAAGTTGCATGCATTGTGAGCTGCATGACAGAATTTTCTCATTAGATGATAGTGGTCCCTATGAGGAATTTCCGCTTTTCTACCCAATGGCAGCCGACAAATATGACAGTCAACTGTATTATTGTACAAATCGTCATTCTCCTGATGCTCCGACATCGGAACGTTGCTGTCGTAAAGCTTATCAACCTCCCATGGAAGTTTTTCAAGCTCACTGAGCGGCCAAATCGAAGGATTATCCCTGACAACTGATTTGTGGCATTTAACACTAGAATGATTTGAACACACTACTTGGTACGCTGCCACGCACGATATGTGATTTTCTGTGAAGGTACTATGTGAGGCTGTAAGGCTGCCTTCACAGTGTGTCACAGGAGCTGGAAGGCAATCAGTCAGCACACATTACAAAGGGCTATGCTCTTGATGGTGGGAATTCATAAACTCAACAACAATAACAACGACAATTGATTTATACTACTAGCACATTCCTTACTCCCCTCAGGGCGTTCACCATTACTTGGGAAGTTCGTGCTTGGCTGCCAGTTCGCCCCAGTCTTTGCAGCACCTCTTTGCTTTTCATGCAGCACATCTACCTCCTGCTACTCTTTTCCCTTCCCTTGGGGAACACGTCTTGGGTATTTTCGAGAGTGCTTTCTGAAGTTTCGATAGGTCAGCATCGGAACAGCCTCTCATCTGTTTTTTCCTTCTTTCTTCATTCTCCATCTCTTTCCCCTTCCTCCACTTTGGCATTTGAGGTGTCTCTTCGTTTCTTCTTCCTCTCTGTGTGCTCCTGAAGTCCAGCAAACACGTTTCACGCATAACAGGTGACTGGGTAATACATAAATCCCAGCCCTGGGTCTACAGGTAGGGTTCATACATACCCATCGGTACAGGTCAGGCCCAGTGAGGGGTCCTTCCCAACTGCCAATTGGTCCTTCTGTCAGGAGGTGTGACCTGAGGCGTGAACAAACATGTAAGGCAGGTGAGTCTCCCTCCTAAGTGACCTGCAATTGGAAGGAGGACGCCGTTGGAGACAAAGGCAATCATGGGGGATTTTTTTCGCAATGAGTCATTCATCTTCATCTGAGTTTACACTTCATAAACGTAAATGGAATCAGGCTAAAGATTCATTGACTCTCCCAGCTGCACCTCGGTTCCTCGTGATGTCATATACCGAAGAAGGTCAATCTTTTGCTACAGCTAATCCGCTTGTTATTGAGAAAAGTGTTGATGCAATTTCAGGTTGTGTGATGTCCTGCTCTTACTTATGTAATGGGATTTTGCTTCTGCAGACAGATCGTGATTTTCAAGCCCACCAACTGACTGAAGTTTCTCTTCTCCACGGATATTGCATCGATGTCGAGGCCCATCGTATACAGAATTCTTCACGTGTGTTACTTACACTCGGCTACTTGAGGATCTGACCAAGGCGGAAATTCACCATTATCTCTCTGATCAGGGATTTACTGCGGTTTATCAGGTAGTGAAAAAGGATGATGCAAACTTAATGCTTTCACATTCTCTTTTTCTTACATTTGATCGAGTAGTGCTTCCGTCAAAGTTCAAGGCAGCCTATGAAGTCATCATGGTTCGAGCATACATTCCGAACCCAATGTGTTTCTACCAGTGTCAACGTTATAACCACACTCAGGGTCCTGTCAAAACACGGCAGAATGTGTTACTTGTGGTAGAGATGCTCATGAGGGTGATTGCCCGCCTCCTTCTCCCTATGTATCAGTTGTAATGGCGACTACGTCTTCTAATCCCACGAGCGTCCTGTGTTTCTCAATGAATGGCTGTTCAGGAGATCCGGTTGAAGGAAAAAGAACTTTACCCTGTCGCTCGGAAGTTGTTGGCTAGTCGAAAGCCCTGCAATTTACCATCTGGTACTTGTAGTACCGTTCTTACTACGCCTCGCTAGACGAACGACGTGACCATGCAGACTTGCGACCTCCAGTTCAGTACTGCAGTTGTGAAAACGCCCAGCGTCATGGTAGCATCAGGTCTCCTCCTACAACTGCGCAACAACCCACCAAATCTTCGCCCCTGCCAGAAAGGACAAAAGGAACACTGCCAGGAAGACTTTTTAAGTACTTCCAGCCAACAAATGTCTGTCAACTGTTAAGGCTCTAAGAAATCGAATAAAGGCAAATGGTCTTCTCGTTCCCCGACTCAGTGTCCCTCTTCAACAGCGTTACTACATGATACCCTCACCTTGCCAACTTCCATTTTACTGGTGTGCACTGCCTACAGTTACGCTCTGAAATCTGCAGGCTGACCCATGAAGAATGCCGATGCCTCCATAGATTTCATGGAATAGGGTCTTCCAGCTTCTGCACCCTGTAACAGTGAGTCTTTGAAGACTGGTACTCGGTAGCCGCCGAGGTGAATGCCATTCATTTCTTCCCTCTTCCCCATTCCTCCTTATGACTCTTCTCCAACGGAAGGTTCATGGCAATAAATATAAGGATAAGGACGAATCACAGTTGATCTTAGAATAGCATCGTCCGGTTGTTTTCTGCCTCCAAGAAACGAAATTGCGTCCTTGCGGCTGCTTTTACCTTCAGCGTTTCTTCTGGTACACTTTGATCTTCCCCCGAAGATGGCGTTTCATCTCATGGGCGAGGCATGCAGCCCATTAATGATGAAGTCTATAGCGAAATAATCTCATTCAATACCCAGCTGCGAACTGTTGCAGTCTGCATTTTCCTTCCTCATTTTCCCTTTTTTTTAACGTCTACATATCTTCTTCACTCTCTATCACAACGGCAGACTTCCTTCAGCTTATTCGTCAAATCCCTCACCCCTTTTCTCTAGTCAGCGACTTTAATGCCCACCATCCCCTTTGGGGCTCTTCCAGAACCTGTCCAAGAGGTGCCCTCTTGGCGTACCTTCTCAATCAACTCAGCCTCATATGTCTTGATAATGGAGCACCAAAGTCCCTTTCAGACTCCACGCACGCCTATTCCCATTTGGACCTCTCGTTCTACTCTGCTCATCTTCCCCATTGTCTTGAGTGGTCTGTTCTCTCTGACATACACTCGAGAGACCATTTCCAGCATAAAGCCACTGTCATACCCATACCCAAGCCCAGCAAGGACTTCTAGCTACCACCCCATTTCTCTTACCAGCTGTTTTTGCAAGAAGACGGAGTGTACGGTTCATGCCCGACTGGAGTGGTGGCTTGAGTCTCGCAATCTACTAAGCACAGCACAATGCGGATTTCCTGCACGCCGTTCTGGAGATGACCATCTCGTCACTTTGTAAACTCATGCCATGAACGATTTTCTGCGGAAATACCAGACTGTGAGCGTGTTTTTTGATTTGGTGAAAGCTTACGACACCTACTAGAGGACTGGTTTTCCGACGTCGCCTGCGCCATTTCCTTGAGGAACTTTCAAAAGACCGAGTTTTTTATGTACACGTAGGTTCGGCCCTGACGGACACATTTATCCAGGAGAACGAGGCGCGACAAGGTTCCGTCCTGAGCGTCGTCCTCTTTAGTATAGCCATTAACCCTATTATGATCTGTCTGCCGCCAGGCACCTCTGGCTCCCTTTTCGTCGACGACTTTGTGATCTATTGCAGTTCTTCACGGACTTGTCTTCTCGAGCGGCGTCTTCAGCGATGTCTTGATCGTCTTTACTCGTGGAGCCTTGGCAATAGCTTTCGGTTTTCCACTGTCAGAACTGTTTGTATGAATTTCTGGCGATGCAGTGGAAAAATAGAAGTTGAACTAAATGTGTATAAAGCTACATTTTTAAACTGTTTTGGTGAAGTTCAAACTAGGGCCAGCATTCGACGAGATGAATGTGGGGAAATCTTCCAAATTAATCTTTACACTGGCCGATTGAACCGATTCCTTATAGCCTAGGCCTGAGTCGAGATAGTCCTTGTTGTCCTAGTATAACACGTTATTACGAAACCAAGCCAAATGCACGACAGAATTAGTAACTATATGACTTCATCTTGTGCGGATTCGAGACGTGCGGGGTAGCCGCGCGCGCCTTGCTACGGTTCGCGCGGCTCTCCCCGTCGGAGGTTCGAGTCCGCCCTCGGGGATGGATGTGTGTCTTGTCTTTAGCGTAAGTTAGTTTAAGTAGTGTGTAAGCCTAGGGACCGATGGTCTCACCAGTTTGGTCCCATAGGAACGTGCCACAAATTTGTCCAGAATCGAAAGATTCGCTTTCCTAGACATTTTATCATTTTTATCTGGAAGCTTCATTCTTCTTTAATTTTTCTTATAGCGCACTAAATGGTATTTCTTGTTTTCCACTAATTCATTTGGGTTCATATAGGTATACATGAACACACCTACATTACAGCATGGCGGTGTCTTTCAGAATGTATTACGAGGGGCGTTGAGTAAGTAACGCAATACATTTTTTTTTCTGAAAGCAGGTTTGTTTTATTCAGGATTCAAGTACACCGTATTATTCCCCAGTAATTCGGCTACAAAACCCTATTTTTCAACAAAATCTCCGTTCATTGCCACACCCTTACGCTACATTACTGGGAGCGCCCGTATGCCCGCATGGTGCCATTCTACTGTTAGGCGCCGGAGCCAACATCGTGCTGCAGCAGTAACCTTCCTTTCAATCACGTACTGCTTCCCACAGAGTGCATCCTTCACTGAGCCAAACAGATGGAAGTCTGAAAGTGCGAGATCCGGACTGTAGATTGTATGAGGATGAACAGTCCTTTGAAGTTTTGTGGGCTCCTCTCGGGTGCGCAGACTTGTAAGATGTCTTGCGTACTCATAGAGAAGGAGAAATTCGTTCGAATTTTTGTGGCGACGAACACGCTGTAGTCATTTCTTCAATATCCTGAGGGCAGCATAATACACTTCAGAGTTGATCATTGCACCATGAGGGAACACATCAAACAAGGATAACACCTTCAGAGTCCCAGAAGAGCGTCGTCATGGCTGTGCCGGCTGAGGGTGCGGCTTTGAACATTTTCTTCGTAGGAGAGGAGGTGTGACCTCACTCCATGGATTGCCGTTTTGTTTCTGGTTCGACGAAAAATTGTCACGATCAGCCTCGTAACGCGCAAGTAATTCCACACAGATGGTCCTTCGTTGTTTATGGTCTTCTGTTAGGCGATCAGGAACCCAGCGGGCACACGCCTCTGAGTACCCCAGCTGGTGAACGAGTGTCCCGGCACTACCAACAGAGACGTCCAGTTGTGCAGTGAGCTGTCTGATTGTGATCCGTCGATCACCTAGCCAACATTGCAGGAGAACCAGCTCTGTGTGGTCAACCAGCATGCGGGAGATCGCACAAGTTTGGTTCAAATGGCTCTAAGCACTATGGGACTTAACATCTGAGGTCATCACTCCCCTAGACTTAGGACTACTTAAATCTAACTAACCTGAGGACATCACACAGATCCATGTCCGAGGCAGGTTTCGAACCTGCGACAGTAGCAGCCGCGTGGTTCCGGACGGAAGCACCTAGAACCGCTCGGCCACATCGGCCGGCTCGGACAGGTTTGCACGACTTTGCTGCTGTGATGACAGACACCTCGCCCAGCGATTCACCGTGCTTTCGTCCACTGACAGGTCTCCATAGGCATTCTGCAAGCGTCTATGAATATCTGGTTTACCGCCAAAAGAAAGTCGATGACAGCTCTTGTAGCTTCATGAAACTACAGGAGCTGAAGCGGAAATGTTTGACGACATTCCCCGGCAAATTCCGCATATTTTCCATCGATGTTGCCTGCATAACAGGTTTACGTTGAACGCCGCTCATACATTCGCTCTGTCATGGATGCAGTCTCAGCACAGACAAATGGTGAACTACTGTTGTGATTAAACTGTGTAGCAACGGAAGAGTAAACGGGGCCATGTTTACTTTGGGACTGGTGTTGAACTGTCCATTTCTGCAACTGGATAAGGGATGAGAGGGAAGCATTGAGGATCCTATTTCGGCAAAATTCTGTAAAGGGTCATATCCATCATGACTGGGAACAGCCGAAACCGCCGCCGCAACACAATCAGTTTACAGCGAACAGCCTGACCAACTGAAGTTCTGTAGCGCTTGCTAAGGTTCGCAGTGTTTCACGTTGCATTCGGTGGTGATAATAGTTCTAGTCGGATCACAGACAACAGTTATTAGAAATGCGCGAAAATTCTGTAATGAGAGAAGTCTGTGCCTCAAAACCCGGGAGGGGGCAAGCGCCCCCTCTTGCTGCCCCCGCACTCTCCCTCTCCACCTCCTCCCCCCCCCCCCCTCCATATGCAGACGCTTATGACCATAAATATACCTGCTGTATGGAATTTATGTAATTATGTCGTTGGTTTGAGACGTGAATTGTAATTTCGATCATCATATGTTTGTTGTAAGAACAGACACTTTTATCTGACTGTATAGACGCAGAGATAACCCATCCTCCAAGAACGATTTATTATTAACCAATTATACTGGAAATCAAGAAGTTCAAATAACCTGGAGCAAATTATAATAAATTAAGGCAACTTGGTGAGTCCACTGTTTAAATAAATGTGTGAATTATTTAAATAGATCATATCTAATTCAGCCATACAACTGATTTATGAATGCATAAATTGTGACATTCGTTGTCTTACTGGTTATTTATTTATTTGCCGAATGTTAATTCGGATATTAGATTGCATTTATATTGTTCTAACCCACAAAGAAATTCAATAACTCAGGCGTTGTTTTCGACCAAGTTTGCTTCTCGTGAGAATATAAATCAATGGTTCAAAATTAATTTGGAAAACTATTGTTGTGAGTTCTCGCTTTATCTACACGAGAGAAAGAATCTGAATGGAGTTATAGCAGGGATGACGACAGTGATTACATTTTGAGTTTGAACAGCGGTCAATTATCTCAAATATTCCCCTCAGAGCGCGAAGAGATTGTAGATAAGGTTCCAAAAAGCCACAGGAAGTAAAATTCTTTTCTCGGGTGAAGTATATTCAAACTCATAATTACCAATCATCAGATTCTATTTAAAATATTATGTAAAGACTTCTTCTGTCTTCGCAGGTTGTAAAAATAAATCAGTCGTTGAAAATAATGTTCGAAATTTTGACAGCTCAATCCATTATTCATTCTCAGACACTAGTAAACTAGACATAAATGAGCAACTGCAACTTGCGTTCAAAATTAACTTTTATTCGCTTTAACATAAATACGACATTAACAACAGAAGAAATTAATAAAGTACAAACAAGAAATTACACAATGTAATTTTTAATTACAAAAATTCTCCCGCTTCGACACTGATCGGAGATAACAGAGAAAATATACGAGCGCTTGTGTAAAGGGCGATGGTCTTCGATGCATTTTTTGCAAGATGACACATATTGGTTCGATCTTTTGTCACTTCAGATTTTTCAGCAATGCCGTGACTCTTCAGCATAATCGTTTCGCCTTTCACACTTCTTTGCTTTTGTTTACATTTGATCTTACCGAACGTCTACAAATCATAAATTCTCCCTGTTATTCTCCCCTCGCTCAACTTAAGCGATGCCTTCTTTACACTCCAGAGTTCTACACCAATGTTTTCTTAAACAAGAGAAGGCCTTCGTGCCATCTTCGACTACTGTATACGAAATTTGAGATGAAGTAGTTTTTAGAATACGAACCTTTTATTTCAATGAGTGGGTTTCTGTGGTAAATCACCTGAGAAGTAGTATTCTAGGAATGCAGTACAAAAATTCTACTGTCTCAATCACATATTTCACTCAGGGATTATGGAAAATTGACAAGAGAGATACTGCATACTGACTCCTATAGACACCAATTTAAACTCGTTCCATGCTTAAATGAAATAGGACATGAAGTCGACAATATTGGTACATAACACTATCCATCGTGACTATACAGCAGACTGCGGAGATTTGGAGGTATGAGGGATTCCCTAAAAAAGGGAAAGGCTCATTTCTCTTTCCCAAGACATGGTTGCGCTACATGCCCGAAGACCACGAAGCAGATGGGGCGTGAGGCCCTGCTTTACCTTTCTTGGATAATGTACATAAACTTTCTTTTTTTTATTATTGACAACCATCACACCAATGGAATATCATGCGAACGAAAGGACAACACAACGGCCAGTAACCGAGCGGAGAAAATCTTGGGCCCGACCGGGAATCGAACCTGGGCACCTTCGTTTAACAATCCTTCGTGCTGACCGCGCAGCCGCCGAGGCGAACTAAACATTGTTTTTAATGACCTGTCGGCCAGACAAACTGAGGGTTATTATGCGACGGTTAATAAGTCGTTAAAAGCTGTGCGCTCGTCTCTAGCTCCCACTTGATCTGTGACTCCAAGCACTTAAAATATGCCGTTCCTTCGCTTTTACATTCATCACCCGGTTCTCTTCAACATTTTCTTTCCTTTGTGCAAAGGCACTTGCCTGCAAAGGCCAAAGCCATACAAGAGCTGTAGTTCCGAAACAGGAGAACAATAAGTTGCCTAGGAATATCATTTACGTAGTGTGTTTCTAATTGAAATATTTTACTTTAATGCCCTCTTAACAAAATGTAAATCAGAGGCGTAGTTCAGTTTTTCGTAGGCATATCGCCTAATTCTATTTTTTGTTGGTAATTAAAGAAGCTTCTTCTGAACTTGTTGGGATTCGTTCTCTGGAGGCATCACTAAAATGATTTTTACATTTTTATAATTTGATCTGCGAAGTCTGAATATTTATTCTGCTTCGTATCACTTGCTGCCACTGATTCTGACAAAATCTGCGAAAGATAGATAACTTCCTGGTAGTGTATCATTCTGTGAAATACTCGTACTTGTAAGGCGACTACTTCAAGGCATTCTGTCACCCGTGCGTATTTCTCTAGTCAGGAAGCCACATAATGTCTCTCATGAAGTTTCTGGGCATACGCAGTTAAAATTGTACTGAGGTACAGTCCTCGCGACGTTGTTAGCTCAGTATTTAACAAGGTTTTATCGAATGGAAAAAACAGTGATAAGTGAACTGCAGTTATAGATGTCGTTAGAGGACAAACTTGAGAAGGAAATCATTCGAGACATTCTTGGATACTTATCAGTTATCGGAGTAATCAAGTCAAGTAGTTCAGGAAAATCACATAAAATGTACGCAAAGTTTACTGTACAGGTATTGATCCGAACCATGACGGTCGTTGTTTTGCGTGACTTATAACAAATTCATAATTGTTACTTTCTTCTAGTCTGATGAGGGTCTTCTCTCTCACACTGAGGTGGCGAAAGTAATGCGACAGCTGTGTGCACTTATACAGATAGCGGTAGTATCGCGTACACAAGCCATGAAAAGTCGTTCCGTTGACGAAGTTGGTGGTACTCAGCTGACTCATTAAAAAGGTATCACATGTGGCTGTGGTCGCACGACGGGAATTAACAGACTTTGGATGCGGCATGGTAGCTGGAGCTAGGTGCACGGAACATTCCATTTCGGAAATCGTTAGTAAAGTCAGTATTCCGAGATCTAGAGTGTCAATACTGTGCCGATAACACAGAACATCAGGCATTACCTCTCGCCACGGACAACGCAGTGATCGACGGCCTTCACTTAGCGACGGAGAGCAGCGGCGTTTGCGTAGAGACGCCAGTGTTAACAGACAAGCAATACTGCTTGAAATAACAGCAGAAATCATTGTGGGCCGTACGACGAACGTATCCGTTAGGATGGTGCGGCGAAATTTGGCGTTAATGGGCTATGGCAGCAAACGACCGACGCGAGTGCCTTGCTAACTGCACGACGTGGTCTGCAGTGCCTCTCCTGGGCTCGTGACAATATCGGTTGGATCCTAACCGAGTGGAAAGGCGCAGAACCGACGAAACCAGGGACCCAAGTCATCACTGTACAAGGTGATAATGGCTCCATTTACGTAGAGTGGGCTGGGTCGTCTGGTCCAACTGAGCCGATCAATGACTGGAAATGGTTCTGTTCGGCTACTTGAAGACATTTTCAGCCATTCATGTACTCCAAGTTCCCAAACATGTCACTGAATCACAATTGTTCGCGAAAGGTTTGAAGAATATTCTGGACACTTCGAGCGAATGATTTGGCCACCCAGATCGCCAGATATGAATCCCATCGAAAAGCTATGGGACAAAATTGAGAGGTCAGTTCATGCACAAAATGTTTCACAGACAACACTTTTGCAATGATGGAGGCCTACGGTGGCCGCATTGCTCAGTATTTCTGCAGGGACTTCCGACGAATTCATGAGTCAAAGCCAAGTCAGATTACTGAACGACACCGGGAAATGAACGTCAGACACAATCTTAGGAGGTGTCCCATGAGTTTTGTCACCCGAGTGTATATTAAGATGTTTCAAAGTGAATTAACACATTGCATTTTGTGAAAGTTATTTCGAATTGCACAAAAGAAATGTAAGTGTGCATTAATACTTTCTTTTATCTTTAAGCAACTTGGATACCAGCGTAGCAGTGAATACATCGACCTAAATTTGGCAAGAAGTTTACTTTCTTCAATAGCCTGAGACTACGAACATAAAACTTCGGGTGCATAACATTCAGCACATTGAACATCAGCTTTATGACGCGATTTACTACATAGAAAACGATTCTCCGTGAGAGCTATTAAAAAACATGTGATGCCTTTGTTGTCAATGGTACTGATTAGTAAAGGTTTTTAATGGTATAGTTAATTTTAACATTTAATTGCGTGTGTAGCACTTCATCATTAATTCAGAATTTTTCGGGTGTAATTAGAGCTCTCGCCTACTGCCGTTGTAACTTTATTTCGATGTAAAAGTGTATTTTTGTACTTTGTTTCAAGTATATTCCGATGATTTATGACTAGCTTTCCTCTGATCTGTCACTGCTGCCAATTCTAGCACAATTTACTTTCTACACTACTGGCCATTAAAATTGCTACACCAAGAAGAAATCCAGATGATAAACGGGTATTCATTGGACAAATATATTATTCTAGAACTAACATGTGATTACGTTTTCACGCAATTTGGGTTCATAGGTCCTGGGCCACCATTGACCAGACGTTTTTTATTGGTGAGAGATCTGGAGAACGTGCTGGCCAGGGCAGCTGTCGAACATTTTCTATATCAAGAAAGGCCCGTACAGGACCTGCGACATGCGGTCGCGCATTATCCTGCTGAAATGTAGGGTTTCGCAGAGATCGAATGAAGGGTAGATCCACGGGTCGTAACACATCTGAAATGTAACGTCCACTGTTCAAAGTCCGTCACAAGAGGTGACCGAGACGTGTAACCAATGGCACCCCCATACCATCACGCAGGGTGATACGCCAGTATGGCGATGACGAATGTGCGTTCACCGCGATGTCGCCAAAAACAGATGCGACCATCATGATGCTGTAAACAGAACCTGGATTCATCCGAAAAAATGACGTTTTGCCATTCGTGCACCCAGGTTCGTCATTGAGTACACCATCGCAGGCGCTCCTGTCTGTGATGTAGCGTCAAGGGTAACTGCAGCCATGGTCTCCGAGCTGATAGTCCATGCTGCTGCAAACGTCATTGAACTTTTCGTGCAGATGGTTGTTGTCTTGCAAACGTCCCTCCTGAACCCACCGATTCCATGTTATGCTAACAGTCATTGGATCTCGACCAACGTGAGCAGCAACGTCGCGATACCATAAACAGCAATTGCGATAGGCTACAATCCGACCTTTATCAAAGTCGGAAATGTGATGATACACATTTCTCCTCCTTACGCGAGGCATCTCAACAACGTTTCACCAGGCAACGCCGGTCGACTGCTGTTTGTGTATGTATGAGAAATCAGTTGGAAACTTTCCTCATGTCAGCACGTTGTAGGTGTCACCATCGGCGCCAACCTTGTGTGAATGCTCTGAAAAGCTAATCATTTGCATATCACTGCTTCTTCTTCCTGTTGGTTAAATTTCGCGTCTGTATCACGTCATCTTCGTGGTGTAGCAATTTTAATGGCCAGTAGTGTATTTCTATATTGTCACTAAACTGAAATTGGTCTACTGTGTTTATCGTAGTTTTTCTTCACTTAGTTTCGTTTTATTATTCCTAATTGATTAGTAATTTTACTACATTTGTTACAGCAGTTCTGTTAGATTACATTACAGTTCTGCTAACTGATGTTCCATTGCGAAAGTATGTAGCCTTCGTCCCATTGACTATAATGAGCATAAATTAACCACTTTCATTCACAACGACATAACGATATTAACACTTTACCATACAGAACTGATGTTACTTATGATTTAACGTAGCTTAATTGACTGCTGTAGTGTATTGGACTAAATTCTAAACTTACAGTTTTTCAAATCTGAACTAATTTCCGAAAGCAACCTCCTTGTCTCCAAAATCTGTCAATTTTTTTAATGTTAATTTGTGATGGAGCAAAGGTTGTCATCAGTCTGCGCAAATTAAGAAATTTTCGGGAAACTTATTTTTACTGACTGTTTCCGCATGGACGTGCAACTTATTAAATTTATATAGTCGTTCAACCTATGTGAAATTCAGTCGGACCGTTGATATGTTATTATTATGGATTTTAGACTTAGGCCAG
The DNA here is from genome assembly GCF_021461385.2 of Schistocerca piceifrons. Taxonomy (NCBI): domain Eukaryota; kingdom Metazoa; phylum Arthropoda; class Insecta; order Orthoptera; family Acrididae; genus Schistocerca; species Schistocerca piceifrons. Next base: position 350,338,067 of record NC_060142.1, read on the forward strand.
TTTTATCTACCGTAACTACGAAGTTCCTCAAGCTAACCAATCACATGGCGTTAACTTTCTTTTGTTCCTCTTCTTCGTGTCTTTTTCTTCTTCTTCTTCTTATTCTTGTTTTTTGCTTTTTCTGCTTGTTATTTTATATTTGATTTGGAGTTATGATTATGGTTTTGGAGTGGCTACAGGCGTAAAAGAAAAATGATCGGACAATGCAAATCTCAGATCGTCACCTGTCATTCACATTGAAGTTTTCCTTGATCTCCGTAAGTTTCTCCAGATGAATACTCTGATGAACCTGTAAAATATTCAGATTCTTTCGTCTATCATTGTTCAGCGAGCAAGTGCTCCGAATCTTACGCTAACGGTGTCGACGGAAAAAAATTCTCTATCCTCGCGGACTGTTGAACAGCGCGTCCAGTTTTCAATTCAGTACATTTACTCCGTGAAACAACCTGCTAAAATTTGGATCTTATGTCACAGAATGAAGGAGACACATTGTATTCCACTCACCTTGCTGAATCACGAGGTGTATATAACCGACTGGTAGCGCAGATATTTATATTGGTTCCCTAGTTGAGCTTATGGTTCCTTTGAAAGCACCACGGCAAATTCCTGCCCCATCCTTATCAAATGGTTCAAATGGTTCAAATGGCTCTAAGCACTATGGGACTTAACTTCTGAAATCATCAGTCACCTAGAACTTAGAACTACTTAAACCTAACTAACCTAAGGACATCACACACATCCATGCGCGAGGCAGGATTCGAACCTGCGGCCGTAGCGGTCGCGCGGTTCCAGACTGTAGCGCCTAGAACCGCCCAGCCACTCCGTCTGGCCCATCCTTACCCTGTGAGAGACTGATTCATCTGTGACAACCTCGTCATCGACAGGACGTTGAGACCGAGTCCTCCTTTTTTTTAAATGCTGGCTCTTATACGACTGAACATTCAATGTGACTGTTGAGCGAAGACGTAATAACGTGTGTAATCGAGAAGGAAACGACATTTTCGCCAGCCGGATAGGGAGCAGAACGTATACATCCGTCTATCGACAGTATTAGTTGTCTGCTGGGAAGACGCTATTGGTACCGTCCATCGCATAGTGCATGGTCTACTGAGACTCGTTAATGATCTCGACTGCAGTCTTCTAGTAAGAGATGTCCGAAGCAATGAACAAAATATAATGGCCAGTTGGACATCCGAATTTCGAGCAATAGCTGTCAGATGTATATCCGGATGGGCAACGGAATAATAATTATGTACATGGAATTGATGATTCTAAGGCCATCGCACTGCCTCTTTGAAGAGGCCACAGAATAGGTGGTAACACCTGATGACTTTACGCTGAATGACAGACGACCTGTCATCTGTCGGGTAAGGGACTGTACTACATGTCGCCCTTCAAACCATCAGATGTCATAGGTCGCAATTTATCAACGTAAGAATGTGTGGTAGTTTCAGATGTATATGCTGTGTACTTTTCTTGCTTTATTTAATCTTCTGTATAGCAGACCACTGATGAGATTTACTATGACAGGTTATTGTGTGACAAGACGTGGCAGCCGCAACGATGAGGTATTCCTCGAAGATAAAGGGAAGAAATGGAGGTAATTGCTTTGAGTATTCTTGACAGTTATACAGGCCAGAGCGTTTGTTCTCAGTAATTTATGGACGTGATGCAGTTACGAGTTCATCATCTTGTCACCTACAAGAAACCGGAAATTGTGCTCCGAAAATTAAATACCATGACTCATTGTTCCTTTTAATGTGTTCAAACTTACCACGCGTATGAGACCTGGTTTCTCGCCACGTAAAACAGAGAGCCTCTCCCCAGTCAAGTTATGGACTTCCCTCTAGTCAGCAAACTGGATGACTGCTATTCTAAGGCCATCAATAAAAGATAATGGAATCGGTAGTTTTCCGCGAAAGCTTCCTTAGGCGATTTAGTCAGTAGAGCTCTATGATCAACTGGCTCCACACATTTATGTAACCTATGCCGTAGTAAATGTCAGTTTAGCTGTGTTTTGTATTCTGATGGGTCTACTGTGTAAATATCTTTGTCCGTGAATATTTGTCAACAATACCTGATACATTTTGAACTGTAGATGGTGACTAGCTTTGATCCTTAATTAGAGTCCTAACAAACTTAACAAAAGTACATTAATAAAATTAACTAAGGTTGTTTTATAATCTTATTTATAAGGAACTTAAAGCAGTCCACAACCGCAGAAATTTGGAAGGTGGTCAGCTCCAGTTGAAAGATTTATTTGTGGCTGACAGAGAACGATGTAATTAGTTATTTCTCTCAGAACAAATCCTATTAAAAATATCGATCAAGATCTCTTTGATTCTTAAACATAAGTATTGCAACGTGCTATAATGGTGAGTTTTTATTAGCCATTGATACAGTGAAATACAGTTGCCAAGTGGAGAAACGAAAGCTGTATGATTCATAGTAGTCCATCTGCTCCCTTTCTGTTCTCTTATCAGTTCGGAATGTAGGATCTTTTGTGTAGCTAAATGATTTTTGTCGAAATTTGTCCAGTTCATGCTGTACTTAACTTGAAGAGATGGGTAGATCTACTATAACTGTAGAAGCAAGTGACACATTAGAATAGATCAAATTAGATTAGTACTTGTTCCATGGATCATGCATACGACACTTCAAGATGACGTAGAACATGCCAGGTTAACAAAAGGTTTCTTTACGTGGTATAATTAATTTCTCTTTAGAAATTCTTTTAATGTGTTTTTAAATGCTAGTTGGATGTCTGTTAGGCTTTGATGCTAAGTGACTAAAGATTTTTGTGCCAGCACAATTCATCCCTTTCCTGGCCAAAGCTAGATTTAGCCGAAAGCAGTGAAGGTCTGCATTTCTCCAAGTATTGAAGCTACGGACATTGCCATTGCTTTTGAATTGAGATGGGTTAGTAATAAAAAAATCACAAGTGTATGTATGTGACGAAAGATTTTTGTGGCAGCACAATTCATCCCTTTCCTGGCCAATGCTAGATTTAGCTGGAAGTAGTGAAGGTCAGCATTTCTCCAAGTATTGAAGCTACAGACATAGCCATTGCTTTTGAATTGAGATGGGTAAGTAATAAAAAAAAATCATATATATATATATATTACTAACCCATCTCAATTCAAAAGCAATGGCAACGTCTGTAGCTTGACTGACCTTTCCTGGCCAAAGTTAGATTTAACCGAAAGTAGTGAAGGTCAGCATTTCTCCAAGTATAAAAAAATCATATATATATATATATATATATATATATATATATATATATATATATATATATATTACTAACCCATCTCAATTCAAAAGCAATGGCAACGTCTGTAGCTTGACTGACCTTTCCTGGCCAAAGTTAGATTTAACCGAAAGTAGTGAAGATCAGCATTTCTCCAAGTATAAAAAAATTATATATATATATATATATATATATATATATATATATATATATATATATATATATATTACTAACCCATCTCAGTTCAAAAGCAATGGCAACGTCTGTAGCTTGACTGACCTTTTCTGGCCAAAGTTAGATTTAACCGAAAGTAGTGAAGGTCAGCATTTCTCCAAGTATTGAACTGCTGCCACAAATATTGCGAAGCTACTGTGAATATCCCTAGCCCCTTAAACAAATGGCTGCGAGAAGATCTTGGCTGGATTCCAGCTGTTATTTTGATTACACGCTTTTGTGCAATGAATACTTTATTCCTTAACGGTGAATTACCCCAAAATACGATGTCATACTAAAGCAGTGAGTGAAAATAGGCATAGTAAGCTAATTTACTTATACGTTTATCGCCAAAATTTGCATTAACCCTAATAGCATAAGCAGCTGCGCTCAAACGTTTCACCAGATCACCAATGTTTTTCTTCCAATTCAATCTGTCATCAATGCACTCACCCAAATATTTGAAATATTCTGCTTTAGTTTCAGATTTCTGTTCAAACACTACATTTATCAATGACGTTGTGCCATTTACTGTACAGAACTGTATATACTGTGTTGTATCAAAACATTATGAGAGTCCACTTGCAGGAAACCACTTGATAATTTTCTGAAAGACATTTACAATTTTCTCAGCTAACTCTTGTTTGTTGGGTGTGAATATTACAACTGCATCACCAGCAAAAAGAACATCTTCATGAATATAGAGTGGCAAGTCAATAATCTATATTAAGAACAACAAAGTACCCAAGAGTGAACCTTATGGGACCCCATTCTTGATACTCCCCCATTTTGAGAAATCTCCTGATTTTTCCGCATTATGTGAACTGTTTATTTCAACCTTCTGTACTCTTCCGGTTGAATATGAATCAAACCATTTGTGTACTGTCCCACTCATACCACTGTCCCACTAGAAGAATTCCGTGATTTATACAAACAAACGTCTTTGAGAGATCACAGAAAATCCCAATTGGTGATGTTTGGTTATTCAGAAAATTTAATATTTGAACAGTGAAAGCAGTGATATTGATCTATATCTGCCAAAGATCTTCCAGTTGCCTCTCATGCTGTGATGAACAGTAATAATAATAATAATAATAATAATAATAATAATCCATAAGTACCTATTACAAAAATGAATGTGTGTATGTAGATCCCTCATCTCCTCCTAAAGCCCTGGACGGATTTCAATCAAACTTGATAAAAATATCCCTCACTGCCAGGAAACAATTACTGTGGGATAGGTAAGAACCATGTGCCTGTCATAATTCAGGAGATATGACATCATAAGCAAAGAGATGAGTGAAAAACTGTCTCAATATGCATCACATTTAAATTTATTACTTCTTTGCTACTAACTCTGTTCGCAACGTATTTCGCAGACAGTATCCACATATGCCGCTGAATCCACCTGCAAAAAAATACCATTGTATGAAAAAAATTGCCACATCAAGAAATTCGGGAATACATTTGTCTATGTAACATATTTAAGTGATTTACATTGCAAGATCACAGATTAATGTCAGCGCGAGATAAGTCATTGCAACTGTGAAGTGCTGGTTCATTAACAACCGGTTTAAACTGTTGCGTACGAGACTGTTGAGTTGTGTTGTACAGGGGCCGGATGTCAGTTTGGAGTTCCATGCCTGTTGCACTTGGCCGGTCAATACAGGAACGGTTAATGCTGCTTATGGATGACGCTGGAATTGTCGTCCGATGGTGTCCCATATGTGCTCGATTGGAAACAGATCTGGTGATCGAGCAAGACAGACACTATGTCGACAGTCCGTAGAGCATGGAGGCTTTACAACAGTGGTATATGGGCGAGCGCTGTCCTGTTGAACGTTGTTTATGAACGGCAGAAAAAGAGGTCGGATCACCAGGCTGTAGTACAAATTTGCAGGCAGGGTGCGTGGGATAGCCAACAGAGTGCTCCTGCTATCAGACGAAATCGCACCCCAAACCGTAACTCCAGGAGTAGGTCCAATGTGCCTAGCACGCAGACAGCTTGGTTTCAGACTCTCAAATGGCGATCTTCTAATCAACACAAGTACATCGCTGGCACCAAGGCAGATCAGCTTTCATCAGAAAACACGACAGACCTCCACCCTGCTCTCGCTTAACACCACTGAAGTCGGAAACAGTAGCACTTTAGGGTCAGCGAACTGCATGCTCAGGTCGTCTGCCAGGGAGCTATCCTAGAAGTAACCCATTCGTAACAGTTCGTTGTGCCACTGTGGTGCCAGCTGCTGCTAAATTGCTGCTGCAGATGCAGTACGATGCGCCCCAGCCATACGCCAAACGCTGTCGTTTTCCCTCTCGGTAGTGTAATGTGATCGACTGGAGCCCCGTCTTCTTGTGACTGTACATTCTCCATTCGCCGGCCGGAGTGGCCGTGCGGTTCTAGGCGCTACAGTCTGGAACCGAGCGACCGCTCCGGTTGCAGGTTCGAATCCTGCCTCGGACATGGATGTGTGTGATGCCCTTAGGTTAGTTAGGTTTAATTAGTTCTAAGTTCTAGGCGACTGATGACCTCAGAAGTTAAGTCGCATAGTGCTCAGAGCCATTTGAACCACTCTCCATTCTCGTGACCACCACTGCCAGCAGTCATAACAGTGGCTACATCCCTGCCAAGTCTTTCTGGAATATCGCAGAAGGATCATCCAGCTTCTCGTAGCCCTATTACATGACCTCGTTCTAACTTCGTGAGGTGCTAATAATGGCGTCTGTGTCGCCTTACATGCGTTCTTGACTAACATCAACTCATCACGTCCAATCTCAAAGGTAACTAACGCTCACGACCGTTACAGCTTGTATTTAAAGCAAACCTGATTTGCATCCTCATTGTGGCACTTCTAGCGAAGTTCGAGTAGACATCATCTTTCGGATGTCGAAACAAGCATGCCAACTTTAGTTTGTCACACAACTCCTTCTTGGTGATACGATTTTTTTCTATCAGTGTATGTTTCGTAGTATGGATACTGTGCTTATACATTTGCACATTATGCTTATTTATTTGTACGGCTGTTTCATGATTTCCAAAGTGTTTTCACGAATACATGGAAATTTCTTCGAGTTACACTACGAACACAGTTCATTCATTGTTTTCGTTTCTAATAAAAAATTAGCATAATTAATACCCGGGCAATGCCGGGTTTGTCAGCTGGTACTTTCATAATTTTGTACAATGAAATAGACAAGCATTTTCTACGGCGCGCAGAACTGAGGGAATGGCATGTATAAAGAAAGAAGCACTAGTCCGGACTGGGGGAGGATTGGGAAGGAAGTCGGTCATGCCACTTCATAGGATCCATGCCAGCAATTGCCTAAAGCGATTTTGGGAAATCATTGATAATTCAGGTCCGGATGGCCTGACATAAATTTAAAGTGTCGTCCTCCCGAATAAGAGTCCAGCGTCTCACCACTGCACTTTATCACTCCATTACAACAGCACATAGCTCATACCTATGTATGCAATATGTATAAATTGAACGATAGACCAACTTTCCAATCGTTTCATCACTTCTGGGACCATAAACCTGTCCACTCCCAGTACTTCACACTGTCATTGTCATCATCTGCTAGGCTCACCTAGACAGGTCGCTGAGAGAAATAGAATCAGGAACATTCTTTACACGAAAGAAATGGCGAAACCGGCACAAACATTATTTAACAATGTGGCAAACCTATGAAAATATGAATGATGCGTATTCCTCAGTGGTATAAGAACTTCATTGTCTTACTTGTGAATGGATCCACAGTCATCAAACACAGACTAAAGGCAGTCATGGTTCGGCAGACTGTGCTTTTAATATACAGTACCAGCAGTACAGTGACTCCTTTCAGACGTCCCCATTAATTAGAAAATACTCGTCATTGCAGCTCCACGAAAGAAAATGTCGACATAGTGTTAGTTAACTCCAGGAGTTTCCATGGATAGATCCCAGAACTGGTCTCGATTATAAAACAGTAACAATGTGCGCGCAGTACTACCAACAGAAATCTGATTGATACCAAATGTTAATAGCAATTATATTTTAAGTTGCTTTTGGGTTTTAGACGGCCAAGGTAGCATGGAAGCTGATGGAGGTGTGTTTGTAAACGTAAATAACACGGCAATATCTAGTGATGTTAGTACAGATTTAGGTTATGAAATAATTTTGGTGAAGATAAGAGTGAAAGGTGGATTAAATATAGTGATTAGATGCTTTTAAAAACTCCTTGCTTGAGGAGCCGTAATGGCGGAACGTTTCAGGTAAAACTGGAAGTTCACGCGGAAAAGGAATTGGTATTAAGGGGAGGGAGATTAAGGGGGGGGGGGATTACAGTTTATCAGCTATACTGCGAGAAACCTAAGCGACTAGAGCCGTAGAAGGGACAGGGATTCCTGTGGCACTATTCTGTTTCATCCGAAAGTTACCTTGAGCATTTAATCAGGGAGCCGACTATTCTTAGTTTTCTGCTCACAAAAACTCAGTTAAAGTATAGAGGGAATCAGTGGTCATAAGGCCGTTACAGCCTCACTGACTACAGGTCACAGTAGGAATTTAAGGATGGAAGGAGGATATTTCGGCTTAGTAAGTGCAACATGAAACAGATTTCAGATTACCTCCGTAGTCAGCATTAAATATTCATCTCTGGGACTTAAAAACAGGGGTATGAATGGACGAAGTTCGAGAGTATTGTACAATACGCCTTAGATAGGTATGTGCCTAGCGAAGGTGATAGATCCGAAAGACCCGAAAAATTTCGACAGCCATGTTATAAAGCTGCTCCGAAAGGGAAGGGAGGTTCACCACAGGTTTGAATTTAGCAAAAGCCACGAAGTTAAACAAAAGCTGAACGAAACCAAAATAATCATAAAGAGAACAGTGACTGAAACATTCTACTAATCCGAAAGTAACAACTGTATGTAATGTACAATAATCAAAGTTATCCATCCAGTCACTCAGTGTGCGTACTCCTAACAAAACGAAATGGGAGAAGGTCAAAATACTAATTTCGCTGAAGGAGACCGTGTCTCCTTCCATTCGCTTCACGGTCACCAGAAAGGTAGATATCGAGATAAGTGACCCCATGACAGAGATCAACTAAAAGTACTCAACGGAATAAATGGAAGTCGATCTTGTGAGACATAGAATAAGAAAGATATTGCTCCTCTTCTAGTAGCACTCCACTGAAGGTCGCTGGAGGAAAGAACCGTTCCAAGTAATTCGAAAAATGCGTAAGCCATTCCTGATTTCCGTTCAATTATAGATGTAGACAGCTACAGGCCAATATCACTGACGTAAATTTGTTATATAATTTTGGAACATGTTTTATGGTCGTATATTATGATATTCCTTGAGACCGAAAATCTCCACTGCAGGAGCACCTAGACTGTGCTAATAAAGAAACTTGTGAAACCCAGCTCACTCTGTTCGGCTACGAAACCCAAAAGGCAGTTAACTTCCGACGCTGAGGTTAAATACGTGTTTCTTTAGTTCCGGAAAGCGTTAGATGCAGTTCCACATTGATGGCTAGTATGAAAAAAAAGCAAGCGTACCTACTGGCTTTCTTATTGATATGAACAGTTACTAGTAAATACGAGGCGGCATTCGTTCTTAATAAGAGAGATCTTCTGATGAGCCATCAGCGCCACGGGATACGAGATGTGAGGGGCCTGGATTCGATTCCCAGACGGTTCGGAGATTTCCTCCGCTCAGGGTCTTGGTGTTATGCGGTCGTTATTCATCTGATCATCATCGACACGCAAGTCGCCAAAGTGGACTCGAATAAAAAGAATTGAATGTGGCGGCCAAACTCCCCGAAAGGGGACTCCCAGTCAAAACTACCATATTACGCACATTTCACACATTTTTCTGATGAAAAGGGCCGTACAACAAAGTCCTCAAAAAAATTTCGTCTCGTGCCCATTTTCAGTTGAAAATGAACGTCACAGGAAGGCGGTTTTGCAATACTGCAATCACATGTACTACTAGAAGCCTCATTTAATACGTTGTGGACGTGCTGACTAGTTAGTGAAAAAAATGTGCTGCGGATAGAGTTCCGCGTTATAATACATGACTTACAGCGTTCGATACCGTGTCTATATTCAGTTTTTTTTTTGTTTTATTTTGACCTACCCAATAATGCAGTAGTACACCGTTTCTTAAACGATACGTGTCCTTCAGCTATAGTTTTTAGGTTAACATAACAATAATTGTTCAAAGATGTCAGAAATATTCACAAACAGTTAAAAATAAAATACTTGTCATAGGAGAAAAATACAGGGTGACAATTATTGAACTATATGAAAAAAACCACAAATTAGCTACAAACTACGGCACGCACAAACTTCATTCAGCATGTAAACGTCACTACAAATATTCGGATTTAGATTATGACATGTTTGAAATACATGCCATCACTGGCAATGATATGGCGCAGACGAACAGCGAAATTCTGCAAGATCCGCTGAAGTGTCGGAACATTGATGCTGTGACCTCCTGAATGGCTATTTTCAGCTCAGCAGTGATTTTGGGGTTATCACTGTACATCTTGTCTTTAATATAGCCCCGAAAAAAGGAACGCATGTATTCAGATCCGGAGAATATGGTAGCCAATCGAGCCCAAGCCAGTGGCCTCTGGGTATCCTAGAGCCAGAATGCGGTCCCCAAAGTGCTCTTCCAGGATATCAAACACTCTCCTGCTTCGATGGGATCGAGCTCCGTCTTGCATAAACCACATCTTCTCGAAATCGGGGTCACTTTGGATGATGGGGCTGAAACCATCTTCTAAAACATTCACTTATCGTTAAATAGTCACCGTGCCATCAAGGAATATCTCGCCGATTATTCCACGACTGCACATTTCACACCACACAGTCACGTGTTGAGGGTGAAGAGACTTCTAGATCGCAAAATGAGGATTCCCAGCCCCGACATGCGCCAGTTTTGCTTATTGAAGAACCCATCCAAAGGAAAATGGGCTTCGTCGCTAAACCAAAGGATACCATGCGCATACTAACTCCCATCATACCCTGCGGCCAATCGTCCTAACGCAAACCGTTCAGAAATTATGGCGATTTTATTTCATATAGTTCAATAATTGTCACCCTGTAACTACAAAACTTATCAAAGTGGAGATGTAGAACATACACTACTGGCCATTAAAATTGCTACACCACGGAAGAAGATGCTGTGATATGCAAATGATCAGCTTTTCAGAACAATCACACAAGGCTGGCGCCGGTGGCGACACCTACAACGTGCTGACATGAGCAAACTTTCCAACCGATTTCTCATACGTAAACAGCAGTTGACGGGCGTTGCCTGGTGTAACGTTGTTGTGATGCCTCGTGTAAGGAGAACAAATGCGTACCATCACGTTTCAGACTTTGATAAAGGTCGGATTGTAGCCTCTCGCGATTGCGGTTTATCGTATCGCGACATTGCTGCTCTTGTTGGTCGGGATCCAATGACTCTTAGCAGAATGTGGAATCGTTGGGTTCAGGAGGGTAATACGGAACGCCGTGCTGGATCCCAACGGCCTCGTATCACTAGCAGTCAAGATGACACGCATCTTATCCGCATGGCTGTAACGGATCGTGCAGCCACGTCTCGATCCCTGAGTCAACAGATGGGGACATCTGCAAGACAACAACCATCCGCACGAACAGTTCGACGACGTTTTCAGCAGCATGAGCTATCAGCTCGGAGACCATGGCTGCGATTACCCTTGACGCTGAATCACAGACAGGAGCGCCTGCGATGGTGTACTCAACGACGAACTTGGGTGCAAGAATGGCAAAACGTCACTTTTTCGGATGAATCGAGGTTCTGTTTACAGCATCATGATGGTCGCATCCTTGTTTGGCGACATCGCGGTGAACGCACATTGGAAGCGTGTATTCGTTATCGCCATACTGACATATCACCCGGCGTGATGGTATGGGGTACCATTGGTTACACGTCTCGGTCACCTCATGTTCACATTGACGGCACGCTGAACAGTGGACGTTACATTTCAGATGTGTTACGACCCGTGGCTCTACCCTTCATTCGATCCCTGCGAAACCCTATATTTCAGCAGGATAATGCACGACCGCATGTTGCAGGTCCTGTACGGGCCTTTCTGGATATAGAAAATGTTCGACTGCTGCCCTCGCCAGCACATTCTCCAGATCTCTCACCAATTGAAAACGTCTGGTCAATGGTGGCCGAGCAACTGGCTCGTCACAATACGCCAGTCACTACTCTTGATGAACTGTGGTATCTTGTTGAAGCTGTATGGGCAGCTGTACCTGCACCCGTCATCCAAGCTCTGTTTGAGTCAACGCCCAGGCGTATCATGGCCGTTATTACGGCCAGAGGTGGTTGTTCTGGGTACTGATTTCTCAGAATCTATGCACTCAAATTGCGTGAAAATGTAATCACATCTCAGTTCTAGTATAATATATTCGTCCAATGAATAACCGTTTATCATGTGCATTTCTTCTTGGTGTAGCAATTTTAATGACCAGTAGTGTACATACTATATTCAGTCGGAGCAACCAGGTTTTCACTCACTTCCTTTTAGTTTGTGGGAAGGGATATAACTGAGGAAATAGAAACAATGCTGATAATGGATCGAAAAGCACGGCGGGGTGGGTAGGGGGGATCTAGTGCATGGAAGAGTAAACGCTTAAAACTAAAATACACCTTTAAAAGTGGGATAATAAAAGCGATTGTATTCTCATTTCTGTGTTAGTATTAAATAATGGCATATGTTTTGTGTAATACCATTTGTAATTGCTGCATAGATCGATTAAAACTCAAATTCCATATCACGCAGCCTAAAATTAGAAAATAAAAAAAATTCGCCTGGACTTGAAATCGAGCTCAAGAACTCTAGTGTTCTAAGGCAAAACACTTGCTACTACACTTAGCCGGCCAACACATCTTCAGTGTATTAAATGAAGATGTACATAGGATTACCTTGTTGTCAAATTGGCTTTCTTTGGCTACCATTTTCAACTGAAAACATGCACGGTACGAAATTTTGGAGAAGATATTTCTGTACTGTTTGGATGCAATGAATCGCACTGTGACGTCTGACTGTAGAATTTTATTTCAGCCTGTATTCAGATAATCTGATGGGTAACGACGGAAATTCCATGAGACAGTTCGCGGATTAAGCTTTTGTGTGTAGAGAAATCGAAACGCTAGAAAGTTGTAGTGAAATGCATGTAATGGATGATAGCCGCTGGGACAGGTAGTTGACTTTTAGTTTCCTCCCAAAGGATCTTGTGACCTAGAATACGGTCTGTTCGTGCAAGAGATCCAAAAAGGCAGAAAGAACCGTTGTTATTTGATTGCACGATTGCTGAATAATCACTGGAAAAATTCACATGCATTAAATATCTGAGAGTATGCGTGCGGCTCGCTTTAAAGTGGAACAATCACTTAAAAGGAATCGGAGGAGAGACAGATAGCAGACTGAAAGACTCGGGAAGAATGGTGAGGAAATGTAGACCAGCAACGTAGATGGTAGCTGATAAAGCCGTCGTCCGACTGATACTAGAGTACTACTCTTCAGTCTGGGGTAGTTGCGGAATATGAATGGCAGACGAAATGGAAATGATCTCAAGAAGAGCAGCGCGTATCGCATTGGGTTTGTTTAGGAAACTGGAAAGCTCCACGTACATCCTCATTCAACTCCAGTGGCAAAACTCTACGAGAGAAGTGGAGATGCGTTATGGGTCACGGTTCCGAGAGCGTAATGTTCCCAGAAGAGTCGAGCAACGTGTTACTTCCTCCTACATGTATGTTTCGAAAAGACATAAAGATAAAATTGCAGAGATTAGAGCTCATAGGGGGCGTTAACGACAGTCGTTCTCATGGATCATTTGCGACTGGAACAGAAAATTGGAGGGAAGTGACAATGGTTTAGGATGTAATCTCTGGCGCCACCGTAATGTGGCTTGCGGAGAACAGATATAAATGTCGAGGTTACCATCTCTTTCAACACTCTTGTAAAGAAACCTAATGTTTCCTTGCCCTTTATTTCTGCAGGAAGTACATGGATTCTGAAATGTTCTCCGGCATTCAGCTGGGTGACGCCGTCAAAATGAAGCACCATTTGGACGACCCACACAGCGCTGTATCTGAGGACATTTCAAAATCATCTTACGCTAGGAAACATTATATTACACGACGCATTGATTACTGTTGTAATAGCATACGCTAGATTGAATTAGGAATTTCCTCGCTGACCGTCACCCACTTCCTTTAATAACGCTATGAGGTTTTCCTCTTAGTACTCCAAACTTGTAACTTTTTCTATTCGTTGCCAGCATCTGAACTTGGGCAGAGCAGTTCGTCTGCACCCATTACTCGTTCGGACACGATCAAGGCAGCCTTTATAGCTGGTCAGATGGTTTTGGGAGGTATCGTTTAGCAACTTGCTGCGACACACTTCGTTAGCGATGAGTTGGCCGCTTGCGTGTTGTGGCTATAAAACAACCGGACTATCGCCGTAAAATATTTTATTTAAAAGAAATATTTATTTGTTGTCACCCTCAGTATACTCCCCTCGTTTATTCCTACAACGCCCCATGCGAATTTTTCATTGATCGAAACAGTGCTGGAAGTCTCCCTCTGTGAGCTCCTTGATGACGCGCGCCGCTTTTTCTTTCACTATTTCAACGGACTGGAATCTTGTTGGTTTTAACGCAGATTTGACTTTACGGAATAGAAAACTCTCATGGTGCTAGGTCGGGCGAATAGAGTGGGTGTGTAACAATGGGATGTTATACTTCGCTAGAAGCCTCGTACCGGACAATGTTGTATAAGTTGGTGCGTTGCCTTGATGCAGAACACATTTCATCCGCAGTTCAGGTCACTTTTTTCTTATTTTCTCACTGAGTTGAGCAAGAACCCCAGGGTGGAAATGTTGAGTAAAAGACTGACCTTCAAGAACCAAGTGAAGGTACACAGTTCCATGAATCATCATCGCTTTGAATCTTGTTTCGCTGATTCGAGCTTTTCTCGCTCTCGGTGAAATTGGGTCTTTCCATTTCATGAACTGGTGAGTAATTTTTGGATCATTACTAAAAAATTTTTCCCGAGGGCATGCAGCTTTACTGTATGATTACATGATGATGGCGTCCTCTTGGGTAAAATATTCCGGAGGTAAAATAGTCCCCCATTCGGATCTCCGGGCGGGGACTACTCAAGAGGATGTCGTTATCAGGAGAAAGAAAACTGGCGTTCTACGGATCGGAGCATGGAATGTCAGATCCCTTAATCGGGCAGGTAGGTTAGAAAATTTAAAAAGGGAAATGGATAGGTTGAAGTTAGATATAGTGGGAATTAGTGAAGTTCGGTGGCAGGAGGAACAAGACTTCTGGTCAGGTGACTACAGGGTTATAAACACAAAATCAAATAGGGGGAATGCAGGAGTAGGTTTAATAATGAATAGGAAAATAGGAATCCGGGTAAGCTACTACAAACAGCATAGTGAACGCATTATTGTGGCCAAGATAGATACGAAGCCCACACCTACTACAGTAGTACAAGTTTATATGCCAACTAGCTCTGCAGATGACGAAGAAATTGGAGAAATGTATGATGAAATAAAAGAAATTATTCAGATTGTGAAGGGAGACGAAAATTTAATAGTCATGGGTGACTGGAATTCGAGTGTAGGAAAAGGGAGAGAAGGAAACATAGTAGGTGAATATGGATTGGGGGACAGAAATGAAAGAGGAAGCCGCCTGGTAGAATTTTGCACAGAGCACAACATAATCATAACTAACACTTGGTTTAAGAATCATGAATGAAGGCTGTATACATGGAAGAACCCTGGAGATACTAAAAGGTATCAGATAGATTATATAATGGTAAGACAGAGATTTAGGAACCAGGTTTTAAATTGTAAGACATTTCCAGGGGCAGATGTGGACTCTGACCACAATCTATTGGTTATGACCTGTAGATTAAAACTGAAGAAACTGCAAAAAGGTGGGAATTTAAGGAGATGGGACCTGGATAAACTGAAAGAACCAGAGGTTGTACAGAGATTCAGGGAGAGCATAAGGGAGCAATTGACAGGAATGGGGGAAATAAATACAGTAGAAGAAGAATGGGTAGCTTTGAGGGATGAAGTAATGAAGGCAGCAGAGGATCAAGTAGGTAAAAAGACGAGGGCTAGTAGAAATCCTTGGGTAACAGAAGAAATATTGAATTTAATTGATGAAAGGAGAAAATGTAAAAATGCAGTAAGTGAAACAGGCAAAAACGAATACAAACGTCTCAAAAATGAGATCGACAGGAAGTGCAAAATGGCTAAGCAGGGATGGCTAGAGGACAAATGTAAGGATGTAGAGGCCTATCTCACTAGGGGTAAGATAGATACTGCCTACAGGAAAATTAAAGAGACCTTTGGAGAGAAGAGAACCACTTGTATGAATATCAAGAGCTCAGATGGAAACCCAGTTCTAAGCAAAGAAGGGCAAGCAGAAAGGTGGAAGGAGTATATAGAGGGTCTATACAAGGGCGATGTACTTGAGGTCAATATTATGGAAATGGAAGAGGATGTAGATGAAGATGAAATGGGAGATACGATACTGCGTGAAGAGTTTGACAGAGCACTGAAAGACCTGAGTCGAAACAAGGCCCCCGGAGTAGACAATATTCCATTGGAACTTCTGACGGCTGTAGGAGAGCCAGTCCTGACAAAACTCTACCATCTGGTGAGCAAGATGTATGAAACAGGCGAAATACCCTCAGACTTCAAGAAGAATATAATAATTCCAATCCCAAAGAAAGCAGGTGTTGACAGATGTGAAAATTACCGAACTATCAGCTTAATAAGTCACAGCTGCAAAATACTAACACGAATTCTTTACAGACGAATGGAAAAACTAGTAGAAGGCAACCTCCGGGAAGATCAGTTTGGATTCCGTAGAAACACTGGAACACGTGAGGCAATACTGACCTTGCGACTTATCTTAGAAGAAATATTAAGGAAAGGCAAACCTACGTTTCTAGCATTTGTAGACTTAGAAAAAGCTTTTGACAATGTTGACTGGAATACTCTCTTTTAAATTCTGAAGGTGCCAGGGGTAAAATACAGGGAGCGAAAGGCTATTTACAATTTGTACAGAAACCAGATGGCAGTTATAAGAGTCGAGGGACATGAAAGGGAAGCAGTGGTTGGGAAGGGAGTAAGACAGGGTTGCAGCCTCTCCCCAATGTTGTTCAATCTGTATATTGAGCAAGCAGTAAAGGAAACAAAAGAAAAATTCGGGGTAGGTATTAAAATTCATGGAGAAGAAATAAAAACTTTGAGGTTCGCCGATGACATTGTAATTCTGTCAGAGACAGCAAAGGACTTGGAAGAGCAGTTGAATGGAATGGACAGTGTCTTGAAAGGAGGATATAAGATGAACATCAACAAAAGCAAAACAAGGATAATGGAATGTAGTCTAATTAAGTCGGGTGATGCTGAGGGAATTAGATTAGGAAATGAGGCACTTAAAGTAGTAAAGGAGTTTTGCTATTTGGGGAGCAGAATAACTGATGATGGTCGAAGTAGAGAGGATATAAAATGTAGGCTGGCAATGACAAGGAAAGCGTTTCTGAAGAAGAGAAATTTGTTAACATCCAGTATTGATTTAAGTGTCAGGAAGTCATTTCTGAAAGTATTCGTATGGAGTGTAGCCATGTATGGAAGTGAAACATGGACGATAAATAGTTTGGACAAGAAGAGAATAGAAGCTTTCGAAATGTGGTGCTACAGAAGAATGCTGAAGATTAGATGGGTAGATCACATAACTAATGAGGAAGTATTGAATAGGATTGGGGAGAAGAGAAGTTTGTGGCACAACTTGACCAGAAGAAGGGATCGGTTGGTAGGACATGTTCTGAGGCATCAAGGGATCACCAACTTAGTATTGGAGGGCAGCGTGGAGGGTAAAAATCGTAGAGGGAGACCAAGAGATGAATACACTAAGCAGATTCAGAAGGGTGTAGGTTGCAGTAGGTACTGGGAGATGAAAAAGCTTGCACAGGATAGAGTGGCATGGAGAGCTGCATCAAACCAGTCTCAGGACTGAAGACCACAACAACAACAACTGAAAAACAAGGATCGTCACATCTTACCACTCTTCCAAGAAATTAGGATCATTTTCATTTGTATTCAAAGTGTCAGTGCAAACATTTTCACGAGCTTCCTTTTGTTCAATCGTGAGTATTTTCGGCACCAGCTACCCACACACTTTTCTCGTGTTAAATTGGTTATGTAAAATTTCACTTAAGCCTTCTTTGTCAATTTCTACTTTTTCAGCAATTGATGAATACTCATCCCACAGTCAGATCGAACCAGATACATACTGTTCCGATATTGTCATACGTTTTTTATGTTTAAGAACGTTCCAGGTGTGAGTCACATTCAGCGTCTTCTCGACCATCTTGAAAACACTTGAACCAGTCAAAAACTCGGGTATGTGACCAACAGGCATCGCTATAGACTTATTTTAGTAAAGGATAGTTTTCAGTAGGAGTTTTTCCCAGTTTCATGTGAAATTTCGCGACAGGTCGCTTACCATAACACTTAGCATTTTTTCAGCAAAGCAGTACAACAGCTATTACACAAAAGGAGGTCAGGGCCACAGTGATTCGTGTACAGACCCCAGAGAAGCTGCATTAGACAGGAGAGGCTTCACGGTTCGCAGCTATTGGGCATCCATCTACGGCGCACACGGCGTACTTACTCTGTCGTCACAGACTAGTTATTTTTATAGCCATGCCTCGTGTATAGTTTTGTTAGGTTTTTTCTGAAAAGAATTTTATCGTCTTCTGATACAATGAGTAAATACGAGACTAAAAATTTTAAGGCCCATATTCCATTGCCGCTCAATCCTAGAACATTCTACCATTGATTTCGAGGCACTGCCTTATTGCACTCTATTGCCACTGCTCGCGTGCTCTTTCCTTTGTCCGACACAGCATTCTCTGGTTCCCTAGTTAAGAGCCCGCGCACGATACGGTGGCCTATGTGCAGTGACCAATTTTCGTCCAAAGCGTTGGGCGGGTTCATTCATTTATTCGGAAGGGGAGGCCGACATCGTTTTGCCGCCTTTCGGCCGGTTGGTGTTGACAGAATCGAGACGCACGCCCTGCAGTCTTTTAAATGGAAGTAACACACTGCACGAAATTCGAAAAAGTTTGCGATGAAAAATACGGGTCGCTATAAATTTGCGTTTGATGCATGTTACATATGTTGCTACATATGAAATTTAGCTATCGTATCGGATTTTTCTTAACATTTGGGTGGACATGTCTGTCGAGAAAATTGATCAGTGTAACACACTCATTTGCGGTCGCGCGGCACCAGCTATAAAACTAGAGTGAAATATTCGCAACATTCATCATATTTCATAAACTGTTTGACATACCGTAATGAGATTTTTGAAAATGAGAGCACACAAAGTGGAGAGTATTTTGCCGTGTGGTTATTATGCAAAACTTCAGTAGCTACCGTGTTATTCCATTAACTACAGGCTTTTCCGATGAAAGAATGTAATTTTTAGGACCATCGATGCCTCGGCACATGAGAAATGCTATTGGTTTTGCAACATAAGTGAAGACATTACACGTTTATTCTGTAACGAATACATGCTTTTTTATCAGCTACTGATCTTACTTTTCCTCAGTTTCTCATTTAATAAACTTAATAAACCACTGTTTCAGATTACTCCCGCAACTATGTCTGCAAAACATGTTAGTGTGGTGTCACTGTGTAAACTCCGCTGCAAAAGAAGCAAATTTTAACATGTCAATAAGAGAGACGTGTACGTTTTACTCAAAATTCGCCATTCATGACGCTTCTCTGAAAGTTACAGATGGTTAACAAGCCAAGCGAAAATAAATCGCTGCGTTTTCAGCGGAGTTATCTTTAGATGCTAACTGAAGCAGAGTTGACACCTTTTTGCATGGTCACCATGCAAACGTGCGCGCGGCGAGGCTCCACTTCATATTTACAAAAAATGTGAGCGTAGGCTACAGTTTAGAGCGGCACTTCCTATCTAGTTCTTCCCCTACAGCATCTGCCTGTAACCCCCACCACTAGCGCTTTCCCAACTGCGCATCTACTGGCCAAGGTATTCTGTGCGGACCTTTACTAGTTGTTTACGAGTACCATGCGTGCCATGTTATCATTAACTTAACGGCAATTTTACTAGTGCTTGCACACACCGAAGAATAATCAAGACCACTCTTGAGAATGGATTTTACTCGATTTCCTATTAGTAGCAATAGTATGGAGAGGAACGCCCGAGGCGCACATGACTAATGGAGTTATACGTATTTTCTCGCGTAATTTTGAGAAAACCTCTAAAATAGAATCTCAATATGACAAACTTTTTCGGCTGATTCGAACTATTTGATCTATCTGGTCAATGTGGGAGTGGAATACCAAACCCTACCTATCATACACAGGATTTAACTTTATTGTTTATTCATTCTCGAACAGTTCTATATTGCTGGCGAAACACGGGTCAGCAATGACTGTGAGTTCACCATCTATGTTCTAAACCCTACTTTTTTTCCAGAATTACTTGCAACGCTTCAGTGCTCACTATTGACTGCTATCTTGTGCTGGGATTCGGCTTAAAGGTGTAGCTAAAGGCACCCATCTTTCTGGTCAATTTTAGCAAACATTTTTCCACGCAAAAAAGGGTAAAGATGTTCTCCAACTATGGAATTGATAGGAGTCCACGACGCACTAGGTTTTTATGGTGTTTTTGCAGTCAACACATATGCAAACGACGTTTCTCGGCTTTACTGCTATGACTAATAATCATGGATACCTACTAACATCGTGTTGGATCTCTTTTTCCCGCCATATTGCAGCAACTCGACGTGGCATGGACTCAGCAAGCGCCCTGCCTCTATAACCTTCCATAACTGCGATAGTGTTCTCGTGCAGGATTTTGTGCAGGAACTGTCCTCTCGATTATGTCCCATAAATGATCGACGAGATTCATGTCGGTCCATCTGGGTGGCCAAATCAATCTCTGTCCAGAATGTTCTTCAAATCACTCACGAACAATTGTGGCCCGGTGACATGGCGCATTGTCATTCATAAAAATTCCATAGTTTTTTGGGAACGTGAAGTGCGATGTCTAAGAAATCCGCTTACTCGGTTCGCTAGACAAACATTCAAACAAATCGTGTTAATGAGTGTTATTACAAAATGAAAATTACATTAGTTAACTTCGACAATTACGCAGATGTGTCGCAAGTAAAGGGCGACATACAAAATAAGCAATCTTTTTCAGTTCAAACAATCCCAAGTCTGTGCTACATAGAGAGTACAAGCGAAGTGATCATAGCTTAAGCGACACGCTTAGAAATGGAAATCAAATAGTTGGTTGTATCTAGCAGTGACTGATAATTTAGGAAGGCCGTCACGATGAAAGGCTCGAGAAAAACGGTATCTGATGTGTAGCGGGCGTGAGCGGTACAAGAAGCGGTACTAATCTTTAATTCCAGAACACAACATGCTTAACTCTCTAAATGGAAATCGTTTTCCGGTTGGACTTTACGAATCTACGAGCGAATAATTCGAGATACCCAGGGCAAATATGTGCGTAACTGTCTTCGGCTCTTCAAATACTTCGTGAATGTGTAATGTTCTTGAGTTACTATTCCTCATTTGAAAAGTAAGTACGAAACTGACCTCTATACTTTATAATAAACTCAAATAAGATTATTGTACATAGTGTATACTATTATAATCATATCGTCAGACACTTGTTATCATACTGATTTTTACAGCAGTTTCAGTAGTTTCCATATCTACGACGAATTTTTTTGATCGTGAGTATAAATGACCGCAGAAACGATGACTTTTATCTTGGAAGTCATTGCCCGACCTGTCGTCACAACTGGATACTCGTCGTTAACTGTTTACAGAGGGCAGACAAGATGGGTTCCATAATGTCCCACTCAAGTTCTACAGGTAATCGTGTTGGCCAAAGAAGTTGACTGTTATGGAAACCACTCGTGGTGTTATCCTGATGGTAGCGTTCACATTCCTGCCGTTTTAAAATGCAAATGCGTAGGCTGGATGCTGATCTGGATCTAGTCTACATGTTTGTCTTTCCCCTGCAAGCGACGAGGTTATTGTGATTTGTCCTTAGTCCACCATAATCAACACTGATCAGCAGCTGCCACTTCACATCAAACGTGTTGGACAATTCTTCGTTAAGAACCTCAGGGTATAGGGGACTGACAACACGATGTCGTTGAACTGGAATTAAATCCACAAAATTAGAAATCTACGGCTTCTTCTTTGTCATACCACGTTTACCAACGGAATCCGATACTCAGATCAAGCGAACACCCTTTCAGCAGGACAAACATCATTTTTATGAGATATTCAATCTTTCCGTTAGTATGAAGCTCCTACGCGGTCACAACACGGCATTGCGAAGCATTGTCCGTTAAAATCCTGTATTGAGAACGACGGACTATCGATTTCTCCTCCGCTTCACGCCGTCTGCTGTTCGTTATCGGCTGAAGTGATGTCACGTGACAATTCCAACCGTATTGCGACCCCCTGTTCCATGTGCAGCATAGAAAGTGTGTTTCTGAGTTTCTACAGGAAGAATGCCAAAGTCTGTGCTTTTGGCTGCACTTTATGAGGCCAGAAGGGTGTAAAATAATATAAGATTCGTGCTGAAGCAAGACATGTACAAGAAGGAATTGTTATGCATTAACTTAAATCATCTTAACATTTAAGGTTTGCGGACGACTGTATCAAGTAACAAAAAGCTTCACTGTTTCAACTTGAATAAATTCGTGGCTAAAGACGCTGTGTAATGATTTCAGGTTAATTTTTTGACGTATCGGTGCCTAATTTTTGATTGCTTCAGTCTGAAACACTTAGGTTAAGATGACATGTAACTGTGTCAGTACCTCCGTTTCGTAGTTAACTTCTTGAAGATTGCAGCCAGATTTTCATATTCGTTTGCTCACGGTTAATGTATCCTTACAGTAAAAGCAAATAAAAGGAGATAAGAAAAGCGTAAAAGACTTGGAAATGTACACTCCAAGACAAAAAAAAAAAAAAATGGTACTACAAAGGAAATTTTCGAATGGGACGGAAATTGGTATATGTGATATACTAGCATACCAAAAAGTATCCGAGCGACCTGATTTGCGTTTCGCCTGACTTTGATGCAGCCCATATAACGTAGCTGTCTTGCAGGTCTTCTGATCTTTCTGCAGTGCAGTCATTTGACTATACAAAATAGATACCACAACAGAGCACTAGAGAACACTGTTCTTTAAGGTAACCAGTACAGATGCAAATGTTAGGAAACGCTTCATTAGAGATGAGACAGTTCTTAACACTTGTGAACTCAGTTTTATTATAACGAGTGACATCTGAAAATCACTACCACACTCATTACAATCTTAGTTAATTAAATCCGTCATGTAAGTCATTCCAGCAATCTTTAGACAAAATAAAATATTTTTATGAACAGGATGTTTTGACACAATATCCGGACTCCTAAAGCTCTAAAAATTCGAAGTATTTTTGCTCTTTAAAAAGTTTTCCAACACCTGTGAAACGTCGTTCCTGATACAAGTGGTTGGTCATAAAACCGGATGTTGAATTACCGGTTAAAAACAACGCGACTAACAACGGCAAGCGCTTTATGGATACCTCAAAATCAACAGCGTGTCAAGAGTGATTTCTCCGTACTCATGACTGAGGAGTTATTTGTCCACATGTCTGAACTTCAGGATTAAAACTAAGGACCTACAGCCACTGTAACTAAACGAAGCTTTCCTACCTGACCGAGACTCGATCATAGCGACCGTCGTCATTAGTGAGTAGCCATAAAGAGTTGTGAAATTTCGAAGTTTTCATCAGTATCAGTTAGCAAATCTGAACTTGAAAATTTTTGTGCTCTGCCTGTAATTCTGTCAAGAGCCTTATCTCCGTGCAAACTAACCACGAGAAAGGTTTAATAAAATCTCAAGTGCCGTAATGTAAAGTTTTGTGACATAGACTCGAACCCAGCACGTAACCAGACTGTTAATTTGGTAAAATCAGATGTTCACCAGCAGGAGATTTTCGAATCTGAAATGAGGCTAAAATTTTTTTTGCCTGACCGAGAATCGAACCCGGCACCTACCACCGTTGTTTTCTATCCACAAATTGTTTGCTAGCCAGTAGCGAGACGTGTGCATGTTGACTAGAAATAATGGCATCTATCGTTGTTTTGACAACACGTGAAAAGACTTTAAAAACGAAGATATTTTATCACTAATAGTTTGGTGTGCATATGCTAGGGCTTGAATTGAAACCATGAATATTTTTGTACTGGACCAGGATTCGAACTCATACACCTGCCTTTCGAGGAGACCTAACGGAGTTTGCAATCTTGAGGAAATTAACGAAGTGCTCAACTATATCATTCCGTGTGTGTTAGATACACGAGAATCCCAGTGCAGCACCAAATTTTTCAGCGTCTCAAGTCCAAATCAGCCCTGTGATCTGAAGTACCAATGGCTCATTCAATAAAATAAAATTCTAGTGTAAGGAAGCTTACTGGCGGCAGAGTCTCTGTTTGCCGCGACTCCCGCCTCTGCTGTGGCCCAACTTAATGTAGCCCTGCCCCAGTTGGTAGCGAAGGTATATGATGATTATAATCCAGATTCTGAACTAAGGCGCAAGCTAACGTTCTTCACTTGGCATTACTAGACGTGAAGTAAATCTGTTCGTGTGTGTTTAAAATACATGGTGGAAGTGGGAGTCAAACTCATGCCACGCAACTATGAAACTAGGATCGGTCTCCGAGACTACTGAAGCCCGCATTTGCCACATTCATGACTGTGTCCTAATGGATGATGCGCATAGCTTACAAATTAGAAAAAATGAATAAAATTCAGTTCTCAATTGACTGGCTAATTGTCTAATTGACACGGAAATTATGCTCGTCTCATATCAGCGCGATGTAAAGACGCTTTTAGCCATCATAGCCCCGATTCGAAGCCATTTTGAAATTTTCACTATTTCAAGAAATTTGTTAGATCGAGAAATACATTGCAGAGCATGAAATACTATCAACTTCTTCTTCTACTGCTGCTAGAAGCGACCTTGAAGGAAGCTTCTTGGTCGTTTTTAGAAGCAATTCCCCAAAAACAGCTAAATATTTAGTTCGCAGCAAATGGTTGAGGCGTTCTGTGGCAAGCTGACAGTAACAAGTACTTATTTAGTTCTTTCTATGTCTACGGAATACTGTTTTCTGTTAAATGTCATGATCATTCTCTCCAGAGTACTTTGTCGACGTTACCCATTTCAAGAAAGAAAATTCTGCAGAAGATAAACTCTTTTCGTTGCAAGAAATTCATTTTACCTGGTTCAAGTCCACGTTTTCGCGTAATTACTCGAACTATAGTATCCACTTCAATAATGAAGACAAGTATTTCAACGTTGGAAAACTGACTTGTGACTCAGACGCCTTCCACTGAGTCACCAACCAGAAATTCTAGCTCTGTGGAACATTAGTTTCAGTAAACTGATGTAGCTAAGACTGTTTACCACTGCTGTTTCTTTCGCTACCGCCTTCATCCCGCATTGTGTGCAGGATCGGCAAGGTTAAGTACGGATGTGGCATGGTTAATTGTAAGGGGTGGCCGGATGCCCTTTCTGCCGCCACCCCATACCCTCCGGAACAGAATTAGTGTACTCCAGCTGTCAGTGTCAAGTGTAAATCGTGAAATAGTGTGAATGTGTTTCAGATGTCTGCGAATCGTGTAACTGAGGCGGCACGTGGAGACCA
Organism: Schistocerca piceifrons; assembly: GCF_021461385.2. Classification (NCBI taxonomy): domain Eukaryota; kingdom Metazoa; phylum Arthropoda; class Insecta; order Orthoptera; family Acrididae; genus Schistocerca; species Schistocerca piceifrons. Next base: position 350,363,350 of record NC_060142.1, read on the forward strand.
GCCCGGTATTCACCTAGTAGGATGTGGAAAACCGCCTAAAAACCACATCCAGGCTGGCCGGTACACCGGCCGTCGTCGTTAATCCGCCTGGCGGATTCGATCCAGGGCCGGCGCGCCTACCCGAGTCCAGGAAGCAGCGCTGTTTGCCACTACTGTTTCCGAACTGAAAATACTTAGTTGACTTTTTGGGCTCTATAACCATACTGAAACAGTAGTTTAGTGTGCAAGCAATGCGTACGAATTGCAGAATTCAATAGTGCCATTGCTTCCAGTTCTGTGTATTCCTAACCCAAACTGGTCTGCAAAATTTCAGGTCCAAGGAACTGCACCATACTGACATCATCACTGTGTTTGTAATGCCAACTTCATTGCTCGTTTCACTTGCTTTTGTTATCACTGAACTAAGTCGTATGACCACCCAAGGTTTCATTTCATCCCTCCTTTCATTCTGGGGGATTAGTTTTCTGGTCAGTAAGCATTCTCCCTTGAAGCCAGAGCAATGTAGTCAGCAACCGTTTAAAAAACCCTCTTTATAATGCAACTAAGAAGATTTCTTTTAACGTTGTCGTAGGTGAAGGAATTTAGTTTAACCTTAAAACATTTTAAGCAGCAATGTACACAAATTCACCGAGTAAGAAAAGCTTATTTTCCAGGTAGGAAGAGGTCTGCCCAGTCTGGACCAGATCGATCTTTTCGTCTGACAGCACTGCATTATAGTTTGCCTAAGAGATATCACACGTTGTGTTCCTGCAGCTCTGGAAATCATTAGCTGAAAACGAATTTAACATCCAAGAGTATGGTACTGCTAAAAATACAAAACGGTTTATAACTCAAGGCTGAGTTCATCCTCAAACTAAGGTGTATCTACACACATCAAAAAAAGCTTTGCATCACCTCGATTCCGAGAGTTCCGGAACCTGTACAGAAAACTGGAATAGAGATAAACATAAACATCATTTACGCCCTTTTTGTTGATCATGAAAACCACACATTCTATGTTGTGTCACCATACAGCGAGACCTTCAGAGGTGGTGGTCCAGATTGCTGTACACAACGGTACCTCTAATACCCAGTAGCATGTCCTCTTGCATTGATGCATGCCTGTATTCGTCTTGGCATACTATCCACAAGTTCATCAAGACAATGTTGGTCCAGATTGTCCCACTCCTAAACGGTGATTCGACGTACAACCCTCAGTGTGGCTGGTGGGTCACGTCGTCCATAAACAGCCCTTTTCAATCTGTCCCAGGCATGTTTGATAGGGTTCATATCTGGAGAACATGCTGGCCACTCTAGTCGAGTGATGTCGCTATCCTGAAGGAAGCCATTCACATTATGCTCACAATGGGGGCGTGAATGGTCGTCCATGAAAACGAATGCCTCGCCAGTATGCTGACGATATGGTTGCACTATCGGTCGAGGATGGCATTCACGTATGGTACAGCCGTTACGGCGCCTTCCATGACCATCAGCGGCGGACGTCGGCCCCACATAATGCCACCCCAAAACAGCAGTGAACTTCCACCTTGCTGCTCTCACTGGACAGTGTTCCTAAGGCGTTCAGCCTGACCGGGTTGCTTCCAAACACGTCTCCGACGATTGTCTGGTTGACAGCATATGCGACACTCATCGGTGAAGAGAACGTGATGCCAATCATGAGCAGTCCATTCGGCATGTTGTTGGGCCCATCTGTACCTCGCTGCATGGTGTCGTGGTTGCAAAGATGGACTTCGCCACGGACGTCGGGAGTGAAGTTGCGCATTATGCAGCCCTTTGCGCACAGTCTGGTTCGTAACAAGATGTGCTTTGGCTGCACGAAAAGCATTATTCAACATGGTGGCGTTGCTGTCAGGGTTCCTCTGGGCCACAGTCCGTAGGCAGTGGTCGTCCTCTGCAATAGTAGTCCTTGGGCGGCCTGTGCGAGGCATGTCATCGACAGTTCCTGTCTCTCTGTATCTCCTCCATGTCCGAACAACATCACTTTGCTTCACTCCGAGACGCCTGGAAACTTCCCTTGTTGAAAGCCCTTCCTGGCTCAAAGTAACAATGCGGACGCGATTGAACCACAGTATTGACCGTCTAGGCATGGTTGAACTACAGACAACACGAGCCGTATACCTCCTTCCTGGTAGAATGACTGGAACTGATCGGCCGTCGGACGCCCTCCGTCTAATAGGCGCTGCTCATGCAAGGTTGTTTACATCTTTGGGGGGGGGGGGGGGGGGGGGGGTTAGTGACATCTCTGAACAGTCAAAGGGACTGTGTCTGTGATACAATATCCACAGTCAACGTCTATATTCAGGAGTTCTAGAAACCGGGGTGATGAAAAACATTTTTGATGTGTGTATAATAAGGAAACAAGAGAGACCGTTTGTCCTCGCCTTCCTCCTACGAGCATTGGAAGCCATATACACAAATGTTTACAGTACTACGAGTACTTTGAACGTTGCAACTGACGTTGTCTTCCTAAACCAACAGTTCTGTCTTACAACGATTTAAAATCTGTAGAAGCGGCAGAACTCAAACCCGATACCAAGAGATTATAAACTAACCGCTTTCCTTACTCCACTATCATCTCACTTGTATGAGGCGCTGTGACAGACTTCTGTGGTGTAGTATGTGACGTGACTGAAATATGATAGCCAGGGCAACATAATCTGCATCACAATGTGAATCTTAATTTTACCTCTTATCTCCGAAAGCAGTGTCATTATTATTACTATGTATGATGTTTAGAGACAAAATACGCTTTCACGATATTCTAAAAAATACTCACAAGGAACTAATTTATTAAATATTTTTTCAAAGCATGTAATCGGTAATTAATTTAACTTCTGAGACGAAGGAAGTGCTCTCCACTTCGTTTCCTCCTGCTTTATCAGTAGATCCGTGCTTGAGAAATGTCACAGCTCAAGGAATTTGATAAAGGTAGCATTCTTGAGCTTCATGAAGACAGATACTATATCAGCGCCTTTCCCGTGTCCTGGGCTACATAAAATCTACGATACATCTCTCTAGGTGAAGAGAAAGGAGGAGAAAGACCACGTCAAACCTCGTAGTCGGTCTGAACGTCCACGGACTACCACGGAAGATAAAGAGAATAGTACACTGAAGCGTCAAAGAAACTGGTATAGGAATGCGTAATCAAATACAGAGATATGTAAACAGGCAGAATACGGCGCTGCGATCGGCAACGCGTATATAAGACAACAAGTGTCTGGCGCAGTTGATGGATCGGATACTGCTGCTACAATGGCAGGTTATCAAGATTTAAGTGAGTTTGAACATGGTGTTATAGTCGGCGCACGGGCGATGGGACACAGCATCTCCGAGGTAGCGATGAAATGGGGATATTCTCGTACGACAATTTCACGAGTGTGCAGTGAATATCAATAATCCGGTAAAACATCAAATCTCCGACATCACTGCGGCCTGAAAAAGGTCCTGCAAGAACGGGAGCAACGACGACTGAAGAGAATCCGTTCGATGTGACAGAAAAGCAATACTTCCGCAAATTGCTGCAGCTTTAATGCTGGGCCATCATCAAGTGTCAGCTTGAGAACCGTTCAACGAAACATCATTGATATGGGCTTTCGGAGCCGAAGGCCCACTCGTGTACCCTTTATCACTGCACGACACAAAGCTTTATGCCTCGCCTGTGTGCGTCAACACCGACATTGGACTGTTGATGACTGGAAACATGTTGCCTGCTTGGACGAGCCTCGTTTCAAATAGTATCGAGCGGGTGTACGTGTTCGGGTATGAAGAATCCATGGACCTTGCATGTCAGCAGGGGACTGTTCAAGCTGGTGGAGGCTCTGTAATGGTGTGGTGCGTGTGCAGTTTGAGTGATATGGGACCCTGATTCGTCTACATACGACTCAGACGGGTGATATGTACGTAAGCTTCCTGTCTGATCACCTCATCCATTCATGTCCATTGCGCATTCCTACAGACTTGGGCAATTCCAGCAGGACAATGCGACACCCACTCGTCCTTAATTGCTAGAGATTGGCTCCAGGAACACTCTTCTGAGTCTAAACACTTCCGCTGGCCACCAAACTCCCCAGATATGAACATTATGCAGCACATCTGGGATGAATTGCAACTTGCTGTTCAGAGGAGATCTGCACCCCTCGTACTGCTACGGATTTATGGACAGTCCTGCAGTATTTGAGGTGTCAGTTTTCGCCAGCACTACTTCAGACATTAGTCGAGTCCCATGCCACGTCGTGCTGCGGTGCTTCAGCGTGCTCACGGGGGCCCTACACGATATTAGGCAGGTGTGCCAGTTTCTTTGGCATTTCAGTGCATAATCCACTGCAGTAATGATAACCCTTTCAGGACCAGCACAGAAATTAGGAACTTCCTCCTGATAAGTTTGAGCAGGTCTACCATTCGTCACCGTCTAACTGAGAAAGGAAGGTGTGGAGGAAAATCAGCGGTTAAGGAAGTTTTGAAAGAACAATGTAAGGCTGCCACATTAAATTTCACACTGAAGTAATGAAGACACCCGCTTTCCTATTCGGAGAAAGTTATATTTGCGTTCGAGAAAGTGTTTTTTATTGCACCAAATACTTCAGCATATGTGTATCGGCCAAGCGGTGCCAGATTAAACATCAAATATATCCATCTGAGTCAAAGGTGTGGCCGAACTGCTGTCACACTTTAGAGATAGATATCAGCAAGTGGTTGCGGCGTTCTGTGGCAACTGGACCGTCCGTTAAAATATACTGCGAAGGACTTCTATACGCCTGAGACTTTCGGGAGGCAGAATAATCTTCCAACATGACCGTTCTCCTCTCTAAACAGCGAACTGTCTAAAACAATGGTTTCAAATACACGGAGACGTTGAACTCTTGGACTATCCTCCCACAGATCCTGACCGCAATACCAAAGAGCATGTATGGGCAGAGATCGAGAAAGTTGTTAGGGGTAGGAGACCAGCATCGACAATCAAGCCATAGCTGCCAGAATCAGTTCATGACACATGGGAATAGTTGTACTATTCTTCGGCGGCTAAATGCCATTGTAGAGGACGACGAAAACTGGACACATTACTGAATTATTGTGTTGTTACGGAGAAAATTTTGTTTATCACAAATGAACGTTTTTTCCCTCAAAGAAGGTCATTTTTCTTTTAAAGCATCAGATTATACATAAAACTTAGGCTGTCTGTTTCACTCTTTTCAGTCGTTAAATAGGTTTTTCATTTTAACTGGCCGGCCGGAGTGGCCGAGCGGTTAAAGGCGCTACAGTCTGGAACCTCACGACCGCTACGGTCGCAGGTTCTAATCCTACCTCGGGCATGGATGTGTGTGATGTCCTTAGGTTAGTTTGGTTTAAGTAGTTCTAAGTTCTAGGGGACTTATGACCACAGCAGTTGAGTCCCATAGTGCTCAGAGCCATTTGAACCATTTGAACCATTTTAACTATTTTACGATCGTTGATCAAAAAGACTGAGCCAAACATGAGACTATACTTTTCTATGACACAGCCATGATGTCAATGCTGATGAAGGTATAAAAGAGAAAGTATTTAGTTTTTTTAAGTCGAAAAAAAGCATCACATTAATTTGTGTTCTCCTTACTTACATGCAGGCAGGACGCCAGTACCGACAAAAGGACACAGGTGATATCATTTTCTTTTAATGACAAGCAGAAATCACAGTACATAAAGAGACAAAGTGGTGCAAGACCGACGGAGTGGACGTAGTCGAGCGTTTGAGTCCATTATATTCTCAGTTATTTATTTACGAATGCTTTAATATTATGAATACTTAATAATTCTCGGTGTCCTAAACTAATGTCTTTTACTACGAATTAAATTTCATAAAAGTGACAGGATTCGAACCCCCTACCTGGAGATTCGAAACCTACCACCCTAACTACAATCTTTTTTTTCTTTTTTTCCTAGACCTCTTTCACTTCAGGTGCTGGGCCCTAACACCCACACTACGCCCAAAATCCTATCTAACCTACAAACAAAATCAATATCTAGTGCCACTCCCACTTTCACCATAAAAGCGAACTAGGGCGGGCGTTTACCACCACTTCAGGCGCCGTCCACAACAAAAATGACCGAGCGAGGTGGCGAAGTGGTTAGCACACTTGACTCGCATTCGGGAGGACGAGGTTCAATCCCGCGTCCAGCCATTCTAATTTAGGTTTTCCGTGATTTCCCTAAATCGCACCAGGCAAATGTCGGAATGGTTCCTTTGAAAGAGCACGGCCGACTTCCTTCCCCATCCTTCCCAAATCCATTGAGACCGATGACCACGCTGTTTGGTATCTTCCCCCAAACAACCCAACCCAACTCACAACAAAAATGAAAACGCCTTTGATCGTTTTACAATAATAATAATAATAATAATAATAAATCAATAAAGTTAAGAGATATCAATAGTCTATTCTGTGCTATACTTTCAATCTCTTCTCATATACTGTACACTTCAATGGTCTGCGTAAGCAACGACCCGAAGTAATTCGCAAAGAGTGAACCATTCGGCGCCTTGCGCCGTAAAACCGTATAGTTGCTCGTTAAATAGTGCCAGAAATCTAACAACTCTACAATGCCGCCACGAAAAAAGTGTGACAACGCCATACCTTCAGTTCACATAGCGGCGTTATGATGAATATCAGGGTAATAAGTGATTTCAGAATGGATCAGTTAGTTGGGCTCTATGGACTGAGGCGTCCGTCACAGCAACAATCCCAACATGCGACGTATGAGGAGCCAAAAACCGACAGCCGTACCACAAACGAAACTGTGTATACCGGTGTCGACAGCGGCACATTTGGAACAAGCTGGATAGTGTATAAACATTGGTCGGGTGGAGAATTTTTCAGTCGTCATCACATACCACAACGCTCTCACCGCGGTGGGAAATAAGGGCGAGTGTATGTTACTCCACGCTTCCAGCCAACAGCCGGATGTAGGCGTTCAACCACATTCGCAGGCATCGTCTGTTGAAAGTAGCGGTAGAAGTCCTTGGTTCTAGGCGCCTTCGTAGTCGGTAGTACATTCAACAAGTAACTCATGCCGACCAGACAGGTGTGAATGTGACACAGTGGTGACGCGATATGCCCAACAGGAATCAGCGGCCAGAGGACTGAAGCACCACCTCCTCAATCAGTGTACCAGTGATGGTGTCCTTGTCGGAAGCACGGAGGTGATGCATCGTTCGCAGAAAGAGAGCGCCGCTGTGACCGAGCAGTTATAGGCGCTTCAGTCCGGAGCCGCGCTGCTGCTACGGTCGCTGGTTCGAATCCTGCCTCGGGCATGGATGTGTGTGATGTCCTTAGGTTAGTTAGGTTTAGGTAGTTCTAAGTCTAGGGGACTGAGGACCTCAGATGTTAAGTTCCATAGTGATTGAAGCCATTTGAATCATAACGGGTTTGAACACCCTACCATAACTCACTAAATGATCAATGGCCGCCTGGAACATGGCACAAGTCAAGTGTGCGGAAGGTATGGAGAACAACTTGCTTGCGAATCATATTAAGTAGTCTGCGATATGTAGTTCCGCCCAAATCCATATAGTGCGAGTTCTGCAGGTTGATAGTCTACCGGCCACCTCGCGATAGCGCTGCAGCCACGCTATCGCCGTACATGTATCCTTTGCCTACCTCGCCAAGAAAGCTACATCGCCCGCGTAGGCACAACATTTAAAACACACATTGCGGAGGAGAATGCCTTCTAAACGTTGACGTAGACAATGAAGCGCGGGCTCGCCGGCGGCGGCGAAGAGAAAGGCAGCACTCGATAGTGAATACTGGCTAGCGGTAGCCATTGACCAGGATAGTGGAAAGGGCCCCGAGGAAGAGACGGTGAACCACACCAGCCGATACTAGGGACAGGCCCATCTTCTCTAAGACAGCCTGCAAGAAGCCCTCCTCAACTGGTCAAGCGCTTGGTCCAGGTCAACCGCTACAACGGCGCCTTCTAAGCGACATGCTGACAGCAGAACTAGCACATCCCTACAAGAGCTTAATGCCACGTATATATTATTGCCACCTCCAAGACATGTTTGATCGGCGTGAATTGGATCCTTGAAAGCAGCGAAGAGGCGAGCATGGAGTATGCGTATGAACAGCTTGTAATCCAAATTAATTAATGTCAACGACAAGCAGTCTCGCGGTCTGCACCCCTGTTTGGTCTGGGCACTGGAATTACCATGTCCTCGAAAAATTCGAAGGGGAGGGGGGGATGCGAAGCCTGGATTCAGGAGTTCGCACCAGATCTGCCGCTAAAGTACCTCCATTAGGTCAAAAAAGGTGCTATAAAAGTCAAGCAGAGGACCACCAGGTCCAGGAGATTTGTTTCTCGCGCCTCTCAACAGCGCTATGCGCAATTCTTCCAGCGTGACGGCCTCCGAGAATCTGTCGTCTCCTTGTGCCCCACCTGAAGGCTGCAGGTCGTGCAGGACTCCTCAGCGTCATTGTCAGGCCTGTGACCTACCAGATCGAGAGTCTGTGATGACACTGGAGATGGTGGTGTGCGTTTCTGCACGTTGCCGGTCTGCCGAATAACTGCTGTGAAGAGTTGCCTGTTATGATGTCTCTGTTCTCTGACAATGTGATAAAGAGAAGCACGTTCTTCTGGGATGGAATCTTTCAGTCTCACCCGAACCCGCGTGCCTTCCAGTCTGGCACCCGTGATCTGCAGGAGCTGTGCCTGTGACCGCTGGTCGGCCGTTTGGCGCTCTGGTGAAGGTTGTTGCGATGCTAGTTCCCTCAAGATCGTGTAGTAAAACTCTGAGGTCGATCGTTGTCAAATTGCCCTGTCTCCTCCATGCGCTATGAGCGTGCAGCGAGTAGCTGATTCGGCACAGTATGTCCACCACCATAACGCGAATCCTAGGTATGACGCTGTCGTTCACATTTGTGCCAGGTGTCAGTGACAGCTAGATGGCAAGCCTCTTCCCGGAGAGTGTTGGTGTTAAGAGTCCATGTTGCTCTACTATGGCTCATGTGTTATCTGGGCAAGGTCATGGCGCAGATGAAGGCTTGCGGGAAGGCGTATCTGCGTCCTGTGGATCACGACGAACATCTCCGTGTCCGAGCTTGAATCGACTTTCAGATGCTCTCCTTCCTCACACGGATGAAGTACAAACGGTGTCGCTGTTGCCGAGCACCTCGACGGTTCCGATGCAGGCCGTGACGTCGTGGGCGAACATCGAGCGAGTTTGAGTAGCCATGCCGTCGAGGTTATGTGGTCACGGTGTTGTGCTGCGAAGAGGGAAATTCGTATTGAAATCTCCCTCGTGCCCCATTTTTTTCACAAAGTTATGAACTGTCCATCCGGTCATTGACTTGTCTGTTCGCTGTATTCAAATTCGTCTCTGCGTCGTGGTGTTACGTCCGTTTCCAACAGCGAAGTGCAAGGAAGGGACCTCCAGACATACGTACCTCACATTTGTTCTACACAAGCACCACATATTATATCTCTTGCATTCCGTTTTGTAAGTTTTGACTCTTGAATTCCTTTGTTGTAAAAAAGTTCACCCCGTTTATTTGTTGTTTTCATTTCTGTGAGACGTCTATGCGGCATCTCGCCTGACCGAGTGAGGTGGAACTGCAGTTAGCACACTGGACTCGCATTCGGGAGGACGACGGTTCAAACCTGCGTCCGGCCATCCTGATTTAGGTTTTCCGTGATTTCGCTAAATCATTTTAGACAAATGCCGGGATGGTTCCTTTGAAGGGGCACGGTCGACTTCCTTCTCCATCCTTTCCTAATCCGATGGGACCGATGACCTCGCTGTTTGGTCCCTTCCCCGTAATCAGAGAAGCAACCAATCATCTCGCCTGCTCTCACTCTTCATCACATTTACTTGCGACGGTATTATATTCTTACCCCATGACTGATATTCTATAACCAATGTATAGTGTCCCACAACTACGACGGCGTGCTTATTCCAAATCGCTCGATGTTGCACATCTTGAGCTTAAAGTGTTCACTGTTTCTATTTTGCTTCTCTTCTCACACTTCAGTACGCCTTCTTCCTCTTTTCACGCTTGATCTGTGTTCAGTGTTTGATGGGCTATCCACTGGGCCATTTTACCACTAAATATGAGGAATGTGCGATGGAGAATTTCCCTTGTTCGTACTTCCTCGTAAGGTCGCACCGCATCCACGCCAAGCGTGGCCGGAAGTGCAAACGGCAGCTCGAAGATACATATGTTCCGCCTTCGCAAAGCCGGTCACAGATGATACTCCAAATAAAAGCTTTGCGAAAGAAGCGGCGACACTTTCTGCACAACCCAACATTTTGCACGACAATGCGCGGGCGCATGCAGCGCAAGCTGTGGCTGCTCTGCTCGGTCGATGGGATTGGTAAGTACTGTCCCATCCACCATACTCCCCGGACTTAAGTCCTTGTGACTTTGATTTGAATCCGAAGGTGAAGGAACCACTTCGTGGCATTCGCTTCAGAACGGTTCCAGAGATTCGACAGGCAGTAGATGGCTCTATTCGCAACATCAACAGAACAGGCTCTGCTAACGGTCTACTACGCCTTGCACATCGCTGGCAACGGGTTCTACACAACGCTGGTGACTACTTTGAAGGACAAAAAAATGGTTCAAATGGCTCTGAGCACTACGGCACTTAACATCTGAGGTCATCACTCCCCTAGAACTTAGAACTACTTAAACCAACCTAACCTAAGGACATCACACACATCCATGCCCGAAGCAGGATTCGACCTGCGACCGTAGCGGTCGCGCGGTTCCAGACTGAAGTGCCTAGAACTGCTCGGCCACAAGGGGCCGGCTTTGAAGGACAGTAACAGGTGCAAACATGTAACTCTTTTGTATCGGTTGTGAATAAATAGTTACCACTATTTAAGTTCCAACCCTCGTATATGGACAATGGAAATTGCACAAGTCGCTTTATGTTTTTAAATGTTTTAGTTACGACAAAAGTTCGGTAATGTGCTGTTTTTCTATGCACGTGAAAACTTGGTGTGACTCCAACTTAAAAATGTTTCATATCAAAATGGTTTTTAAGGGCTGAAGATGACAGCAAAGTCTGTCGAAACCGTTTGTTTTAAATAGAGATATATTTATACTATTTTGGCTTTAGAATATTTTTTGAGAATAAACAGATTGCTCCTTCTGTCTTCTCAAAGTGAGAAAATTCAGTCGTATTTTTATACTTCCGCAATCCGAGCGTGCTGTCTCTAACGTCCTCGTCGACGTTACGGTAAACCCGACTTCTTTATTTTTCTCGTACGCGAAGGGAGCAATTACGGACGAAGTTGCCACTGTAGCGACAACCTGTAGACACAGCCTGGGACGCATTCCCGAGGAGGTGGTACTCCGTCGATCCTTAGGTACTGAGCGTGATAGCGACCGTGTCGAGTGGAGGAAGCGAAGCGGGAGCGCAAATCGCTGTGAGGTGAGGCGAGGTGAGGCGAGGGAACCGGCCGGCCTTGGCTGGAAGTCAGTCCAGCCGCGGCCTCCAGCGCAGCGCCACCGCCACCGCTACCGCCAGCGTGCTCGCCGCGGCCTGGAGTCTCCTCTCCTCTGCGCCGGCACTGGTGAGTCTCGACCTGAGCTGCACAGATTCTCCTTCCAGCCTGCCGGCACCTATCTCCGGCGCAGCCATCATAGCAACTCTAATCTGCCTCACAGGAGACACAAGAGTACACGCGTGCGGGGGGCTCAGTGCTTAAAGAAGGCCTACTCGGGTTTCCGCAAACCTGGCAAGATTCGCGGGACCCGTTGAGCCTGCTGCACCTCACAACAGGTTGTTGTGTAATTCATCCAACGTGCTTACAGAATGGCTAGGTACACTACTGGCCATTAAAATAGCTACACCACGAAGATGACGTGCTACAGACGCGAAATTTTACCGACACGAAGAAGATGCTGTGATAGGCAAATGATTAGCTTTTCAGAGCATTCACACAAGGTTGTCGCCTGTGGTGACACCTACAACGTGCTGACATGAGGAAAGTTTCCAACCGATTTCTCATACACAAACAGCAGTTGACCGGCGTTGCCTGGTGAAACATTGTTGTGATGCCTCGTGTAAGGAGGAGAAATGCGTACCATCACGTTTCCGACTTTGATAAAGGTCGGATTGTAGCCTATCGCGACTGCGGTTTATCGTATCGGAGGACATTACTGCTCGCGTTGGTCGAGATCTAATGACTGTTAGCAGAATATGGAATCGGTGGGTTCGGGAAGGTAATACGGAACGCCGTGCTGGATCCCAACGGCCTCGTATCACTAGCAGTCGAGATGATAGGCATCTTATCCGCATGGCTGTAACGGATCGTGCAGCCACGTCTCGATCTTTGAGTCAACAGATGGGAACGTTTGCAAGACAACAATCATCTGCACGAACAGTTCGACGACGTTTGCAGTAGTATGGACTATGAGCTCGGAGGCCATGGCTGCAGTTACCCTTGACGCTGCATCACGGACAGGAGCGCCTGCGATGGTGTACTCAACGACGAACCTGGGTGCACGAATGGCAAAACGTCATTTTTTCAGATGAATCCAGGTTCTGCTTACAGCATTATGATGGTCGCATCCGTGTTTGGCGACATCGCGGTGAACACATATTGCAAGCGTGTAGTCGTCATCGCCATTCTGGAGTATCACCCGGCGTGATGGTGTGGGGTGACATTGGTTACACGTCTCGGTCACCTTTTGTTCGCATTGACGGCACTTTGAACAGTGGACGTTACATTTCAGATGTGTTACGACCCGTGGCTCTACCCTTCCTTCGATCCCTGCGAAACCCTACATTTCAGCAGGATAATGCACGACTGCATGTTGCAGGTCCTGTACGGGCCTTTCTGGATACAGAAAATGTTCGACTGCTGCCCTCGCCAGCACATTCTCCAGATCTCTCACCACCTGAAAACGTCTGGTCAATGGCGGCCGAGCAATTGGATAGTCACAATACTCTTGATGATCTGTGGTTTCGTGTTGAAGCTGCATGGGCAGCTGTACCCGCACACGCCATCCAAACTCTGTTTGACTCAATGCGCAGGCGTATCAAGGCCGTTATTACGGCCAGAGCGGTTGTTCTGGGTACTGATTTCTCAGGATCTATGCACCCAAATTGCGTGAAAATGTAACCACATGTCAGTTCTAGTATAATATATTTGTCCAATGAATACCTGTTTATCATCTGCATTTTTTCTTGGTGTAGAAATTTTAATGGCCAGTAGTCAATGTGTCTGCGTAGGTAGTTTCACTGCAGCTCATATATAATAACAGTGGGGGCAGCCAACTGAACAAAACAGACTCAAAGGTGAGTGAGGAGAAATTAAGAATCGGGGAATATACAGGGTGTCTGATAAGTCGCTCCCTACTTTTAAACAGTTATAATTTCCTCATTTATGAACCAATTTTCTTAGACCCACTTTTATAAGCAACAGCACTCCCTGATGTTGTGTTTAATGTTATTTTAAACCTCCACATAAGCTCCAGTACTCTCTACGCATTTTCTTAAACGAACTGTTACGTGCGATACTGCTGCCTGTAACACATTAGGTGGAACATTGGCTAACACATCAGATATTATTACTTCCAATTCATCCAAGTTCAGTGGTTTTCTCTTGTAAACCTTCTCCTCACCCCACCGCCAGAGAAAAAAAATTGCAGGGCAGGCCACTCATGTGCGTCTGTCTCAGTTCAACGACCAGGGAAAAAATGTGCCTCGTCCTGCGTGAGGTGAAGCTGTGGGTTGTTCTCCATTGTGAAATTACTGGCCATACACTATCTTGCAGCATTTCCAGGTAACTTTCGCCATTCGATGTGACAGGACCAACTACTTCGGCTGATATGATTCCATACCCTACTTCGGACACCTTTGTGCTTTTTCAACACTTTCGTGTGGGTTTTCGGTTGCTCAGTAACGGCAGTTACGTCTGTTTACAAATCATCCAGTGTGGAAAACTGCCTCATCGGTCCACAGTATGTTCTCAAAAAGTTCAGACCAATCATCTTCCAACCCAAGAAAATTTCTCGAATCTCCATTCTTCTGCTACAGTCATCAGGAAACAATTGCTGCACATAATGTGGCTGCCACGGCGTTGAAGTGAGGTTTTGTTAAGAATCGATGCAACTGCGTAACGTGAAAGACTGCTTTCTCGAGATTGTTGACGCATTGGTAATTTCTTAGAGCTCCTTATGAACATTTCACGAACTCTGTCAACATCATCTGGTGTCCTCATAGTTCATGGTCTTCCTAATATTCTTGCATCGGCAACACTCCCTATTGTTAGCGTTTTGAAATGGCAATTTTCAACTTTTTATGCATCCCCACTGTATGGCTCCCTCATTCAGCCCTCCATTACCTTTGTACTCGTACCATAGATCCCCAGATTTCATAACGAGCTGCTATTTTGGCCCGTTCTTGCACAGTCAATACTGGCGACATTTTCCAACGTAAACAAAAGAAAAATGATGTTAAACACAATGCCAAGAAGTGCTGTTTCTAACAAAAGTAGTTCTAAGAAAATTGGCCCATAAGTAAGGAAATTATAATTGTTTAAAAACAGGGAGTGACTTATCAGACACCCTACATACCAGTCACGAAACAGCCGAAATCCTCCAGGCGAAAAGTTGTCGAGTGTTTGTGAGGCAGCTTCAAATAAATCGGTATGTGTTTCGCAGAGGAAATTGCGTAGAAAGTAAATTTGACCAGCCGTTTCCTTACTCCATAAATATTTTGAAAGAGGACAAAGACTTGATGGCTTACAAGTGTGTGGAAATGTGTGCTACGGACTTGAGGCCATTTGGCAACAGCTCAGTAGGAAAAAAAAAAAAAAAAAAAAAAAACAAAAAAAAAAAAAAATAAAAAAAAAAAAACAGACTCTGGTGGTATGCAACGTAGCGCGATGACAGTTTAGTGCAAAAGAAAAGAGTCTTCTTTCAGACATTAACCTTTTAGATTAACATAATATGAATAACGAATTTCGTGTTTGCTAAAATCCATTTGCGACATTTAGAATGAACTATTTTGGCCACTTACAAAGAATACAGCGAACCTACAATACACTTCCTGGAAAAAGTAATTAAAATTTGTATACCTGGGGTCATATTTGGCTGGAGAACACTAAGGTTACAGAAAGTAGACTTCTAAAACCTCACTTTAGTTGGAGTTGCAGCATAATAGACATCCTCGGTTTCTTAGGTGCAAATGATATCAGTTTTCAGAAGCGATTGTGCTTACTACGCCAACACGTATCAGAGGTGACGTTATGATGGTTCCAATTAAGAATAGCCAGTTCTAGGTGAAAGAGGATGAAGTTGAAGAGAAAACCGTTTACAGCGAAATAAATAAATAAGCCCGAAATACACCGAAAAGGAAACAAAAGGACAAATGATATCCACCGTTTCCTGGCCTACAATGCCCCTAAATAAATGTGTATTTCATTGAGATGCGCCTTGTGATACTCGCGAAAAAAAAAGGTTTCATCAACTTCCGCGCTCTACTCATAACACCACAGTGAAAGGGTACAGTATAAACTGCAACGCAGCGTAGCACTGCGGGAAAACGACCAGGCAAGGAAGATACCTTTAGCCTGCTTGGGTTGGGCGTAGCTTGGCTTGTACGGCGGTAAAGCAACCTGCCCGTTCTGCTGATAACGTGCGGTGGCTTGCCTGTCTGGCTAACAGGCAACCATGGGCAGGTTAAAAGCGGAATGTACACCACTGCACTGAACCTCTCTGCCGTTGGTGCGCCATGTGACCTCTTAGCTGGAGTGTTTCGGCACTGCACAGGAAAATGCGACTTCTTGCATACGTACCAGGCTCCGTTGATCCACCGAAAAGTTGCTGTTACAGTTTCATAATGGCTGCATCTCAGTGACCGATCGGCATCGCTACATCCTTTGAAACCATATGTTCTCAAGAACATATTTCCGACTCCATGAGTGCAAAACCAAATCTTTACCAGTAGCCGGCCGGGTTGGCCGAGAGGCTCTAGGCGCTTCAGTCTGAAACAGCACGACCCCTACGGTCGCAGGTTCGAATCCTGCCTCGGGCATGGATGTGTGTGATGTCCTTAGGTTAGTTAGGTTTAAGTAGTTCTAAGTTCTAGGGGACTGATGACCTCAGATGTTAGGTCCCATACTGCTCAGAGCCATTTGAACCATTTTTTACCAGTACATTCCAGCATGTTATTCTTTGTGTTATCGTCGTTAGTCCTAACAAGGAACCCCTTGAGTGCGAGGTCGCAAGTTCAGCTTTCAGTAAGGCTCATTTGAAAGTGTTGTATCAAAAATTATGACAGGAAAAATATTAGCTGCTAATGACTTACCATGGGCACGACAGAAAATGAATGTCTGAGAGGTGCAGAGATCCATCAGGTTTCTATATAATGTCTGTATTACACGTCACAAAATGGAAATAATCTACATTCAAGAAAGGTTCAAACGAATCATTGACTTACACTACGAACACCGAATGAAAAATGGCGCAACGCAGTGATCACAAAGGTTCGCATCATCAAGATCGAAGGCAAACTCCTTGAGAGTTACCAACCGTGCAGGACGTTCAGCTAGTAATTCCGTCATAAAGAATGTATGTGGAATCATGTTGGTGTAACGGGCTGATGAGAACTGATGGAATGTGATGGCATGCAGCCGAATGCGAAACAGTTTGTCGTAGAGCTTATAATGAAACTGGCTGTCCTTTAAAGCGTAGCTGCAGATAGTGTGGTAATATGTTTTACAGGCACAGAAGAAACAAATATCTAGAGGCCGAGTTTGCCCGGTGGTTCTAAGTGATACGAACTGCAATGTCGTAAACTTTTCAGGAGGCATAGTTTTACACACAAACCAGAAATCAAGCAAAAGCAACTTATTTTGACCAGATATTGGCCAAAAGCAGTGCCCATACCATAGTTGTAATTCTCTCACACCCATTTTTCCACTCTTGCTTTCTGTGACGTAAATATTTCCTACCACCGCTGCAAGATCACGCACACGAGAAAGAATCGTAGAGGGCAGAGCACCTCCAACTTCTCACAGCACAATACATAACTTTCCAGCCAATTTACCACCCAGATTAACAAATGTTCAAATGTATGTGAAATCTTATGGGACATAACTGCTAAGGTCATCAGTCCCTAAGCTTACACACTACTTAACCTAAATTATCCTAAGGACAAACACACACATCCATGCCAGAGGGAGGACTCGAACCTCCGCCAGGACCAGCCGCACAGTCTATAACTGCAGCGCCTAAGACCGCTCGGCTAATCCCGCGCGGCCTCCAGATTAACAAGCGGCACCATTGTATACGAATGCGTTAAGCTGCCGATGTTAGCTGATCTTGATGCAACTCTCTTGGTACCTCTAATCTTCAGGCTTCCTTCTATACGCATTTCCTCTTCAAATCTCAATCGATCACAGTTGAGAACAAATTCCTTACTGAACGAGGAGATAAGTTTGTTTATCTCATCTACACAATTTCGGGACGATTGCGCACTTTGGTGTGCATCGTCGAGTTGACGCTTTGTTTTGAAATTTCATTGTCTTACGTCTCCCAGTTCTGTAGCACTGTTCGTAGTTATGGAACCATCCACTGCTTCCCTTGATATCACTCTAATTCATGTCGCGCGCAGTTTGATGTGCATAACGTACTACTTCATTATCAGGCACATCCTGAAATTGCATCGAACATCCTTGAAACATACCATCACCAGCTGTTGTAACAAGTGCGCCTTGTCCTCCCTTGTATATTCGTAATTTTTCTTGTGTACTAAACGGTCATATTGCTGCGGTCATATTCAAAATCTGTTCATAACTGTTTTTCACTATGCTGCGAATGATCTTTCATGAACGGAATCATGTTTAGTGCCCACTCCTTGGACTCAAATGGCTCAAATGGCTCTGGGCACTATGGGACTCAACTGCTGAGGTCATTAGTCCCCTAGAACTTAGAACTAGTTAAACCTAACTAACCTAAGGACATCACAAACATCCATGCCCGAGGCAGGATTCGAACCTGCGACCGCAGCGGTCTTGCGGTTCCAGACTGCAGCGCCTTTAACCGCACGGCCACTTCGGCCGGCCCACTCCTTGGAGAATGACTGTCCTTTACTACAATTCACTGGAGACAGGATATGTGGCTCCCTGCCGACAAGGATGATGAACTACATGCCTCGACACCTGTTTCACTACCACTTCCACTTGTTAAGCACATATCGTTACAATTGTATTCTACATGTACATTGTCTGCAAAGTCGAGCGTATGCGACACCACACATTCTGCTGATTCATCTTGCAGAAACGCTAATATCTCATCTGCCACTTCTTTCTCACTCTGCGAAGTTCCTTGGGTTTATTTCTGACGAAATGTCACTTCTGGCTACTGTTGTAGGTATAATGCGATGTTTGCGTTATTTATCGTTGCCATTGCTCTGCTTTGTAGCAACACCACTATCTGTGAATTACTAAGCAGTTAAACTACACTCCATAGCCTCATGCTGTGCTCACCACTGCGTACCCCCAGTTCCGCCCCTGTTGCCATCAGCAGCCAGTAGTACGTGGGGCGTTGAATGTCGTAAACATCGTGGGCATTTCTCGACCTCGCACTCAGTGGGTTCTTTGTAAAACTGTTTATTTACAATACGTATCCGTTTGAAACCTTCAACCGTTATCAACCCTCGGGCTCTTCTACTTTTTTTTTATTTCCCTCCATTAACAACACTGAATCTTTGATGCTTCGGGACGTGTCCTACCAACCTCTCTCTTCTTTTAGTCAATATGTGATGCAAAATTATTTCCTCCCTGATTTGATTCGGCACCTCTTCATTAGCTATCCGATCTAACCTTCGGCATTTTTCTGTTGCACCACATTTCGAAAGTTTCGATGCTCTTCTTCTCTGTACTGTTATTATCCATTTTTCTCTTCCATTTAAAGCTGCAGTCCACACACACTCTTTCATAAAGGACTTACTAGTAGTCAGATTTATGTTCAATGATAACAAGTTTCGCAATCTTCAGAAAAGTTTTCCTTGGCTATTGCCAGTCTGCATTTTAAATCCTCCTTCCTAAATCACTTCAAGGCTATGGCCAATTCCTTCCCCCGACCATAACTAATCCAGTTTGGTGTTCCATTTATAATGACCTCAACGTTAATGTGAGCATAAGCTCTAACGTTTTTTCCCTCAAGTCTGCTTCACGAAAAAAGCAATAGGTAAATCACAGCAGATCAGACAATTCCAAAAGCCACAAAATCTTACCGCAACTTAATGTGGATATTGAGCCAACACACCATGTACAGTGGTCCATGACAAATAAGTCGTTCAAGATATCTAAACAACTTTTTCACTACATGATATAACGCATCCAGCGGAGTAATTGCTTCGATATCTCGACAGTTACGAATGCTGAGCACAAGTGATTAATATCTATATATTTCATACTGTCGACGTATCAAAGTAAGTATGACTCATTTGTCTAAAAATTGTACCAATACAGTATCATCCGATAGTGAATACAGCAATACAGTGACATACAATATGTCTATTTTCAGAATGGAACATGTCCTGAAAGTAGTCGGGAAAAGCGTTACATCTGAGGCATATTTCTGCCGGAACAGTACCTCCTACGCTGTGTTTACAACGAAATGTGTTTTGTACACACTGACTTCGGCCACGAATACGCTTCACAGTGAACGTTAACATGGATCGAAAACAAATGAGAAAAGACGGATTGACATTGGTGTAGCAAAGTTAATGGGATAAGGTTGTCAAATAAAAACCATACGGTATGTTTCTATTATTTCTCCAGTGATCTACACAAATACGACTGTAATTTTCATTTGAGTCAAATGTCCTGAATACAGCGTTTGCATCTTAAATTCTTTAATCCATTACGGCATTACGTGTTATACTTTTCGTCAGTTCGGGAATGATCTTAGTTGTTTACACCGAGCGAGGTGGCGCAGTAGTTAGCACACTGGACTCGCATTCGGGAGGACGACGGTTCAGGCTCGTGTCGGAACATCCACATTTAGCTTTTCCACGATTTCCTTAAACTGCTCCAGGCAAGTGCCGGGAGGGCTCCTTTGAAAACGGCAGGGCCGATTTCCTTCCTCATCACTGGTACAATCCGAGCTTGTGCTCCGTCTCTAATGACCTCCATGTCGACGGGACATTAAACCCAATCTTCCTTCCTTCATTTTTCTTTTGTTATTTACAGACTATACCGTTGTGTAATTATTTCGGTTACATGCGAGATTTATATTCAAACTTCCTCTCTTTTATGTGGTTTCGACTTAGTATCGACATAATTTGATTACAACAAAAGCCGTCTTATAATCTAACCATCGGAAAATTATTTTGAAGTTAAAAGGGGAAAATTTTAAGTATTTGAAACTTACTGTTTACCATTATAGATCGCCCAAATAGTTTTGTACCACCCTCATGACCTACGCAGTAATTTTTAAATCGAAAACCACGTTCTCTAAATAGTCTCAAAGAAATCGATGGGTTGCATTCTCAGTGCAGTTGAGTAGAGCAAGCTGGTCTCCAATCATGAACTGGCAATGCTGGTTATGTACGCTGCCCAGTCTGTCAGCATGCCTCGAAGGGTCATTTAAAGCTGAGAGTGTGCGCGCAATGTCACAGAAGGCGACTCGGCGCTGGATGCAGTCAGACGAACTGATGTACGCCATATCTATGTGATTCGAACATTCATCTGCTATCATGAGAAACAAAACTTTTTCTATTTGCCTCGTAGTTGTCACGGTCAACCACACCAATTGGTGACCGCTCTCTATTAACTACGGCTAGTATGTACAGCATGAGAGAAAGAGTAATCAACGAAATGCTAACATTCTACTAGTCGGAGTGTGAAATATCAGAAGTTTGACATCGTATGGAGACTAGAAAATCTGGAAAGGGATATGCAAAGGCTCTGTCTATATAGTGTTGGACTCCATGAAGTGAAATGGAAAGATCACTAACAACAGTAGTTCAGACATATAGGTCTACTTCACAAGAAGGCAATGAAGATGTAGAGTATATGAGGATAATGAACAGCTTATTCAGTATATAAAAGGAGATGATAATCTAATGATCGGGGATTGGAACGCGGTACGAGGGGAAGGAATAGAAGACAATGTTATGGGAGTATATTTGCTTAGTAGCAGGAGAGAGAGAAGAGAAAGGCTAATCGAGTTCTGCAATAAATTTCAGCTGGTATGCTGCATGGGGCGAAAAGTGGCAACTGTCTCTGAAAAGTAAAAAATGTGGTATCCTCCACACGAGTACTATAAAAAATTACGTTAAATTTCTGTTAGACGATAAATAATATAAATTTCAAGGTTGTCTGTTCGCCGAAATACCTAGGGACTATAATTACGAACAACTTAAAGTAGAACTGTCACAAAGAAAATGT
This sequence comes from Schistocerca piceifrons, assembly GCF_021461385.2. Classification (NCBI taxonomy): domain Eukaryota; kingdom Metazoa; phylum Arthropoda; class Insecta; order Orthoptera; family Acrididae; genus Schistocerca; species Schistocerca piceifrons. The sequence continues at coordinate 350,384,732 of NC_060142.1, forward strand.
TGTGCGGTAAGCGAATCATCGACTGCGTTTTTTGGCATACCACTTACAAAATATAACAGACATACTGAAAATACTGCGAACACTATCTTTGTCTGTCCTCTTCTGGGGTATTGTTGCGTGGTAAAGGATCCTTACCAAATGACAGAAAACACTGAAAAAATTCAAAGAGCAGCATCTCGTTTGGTATTATCACGAAACAGAGGAGTGTGTGTCACGCATATGATAAGCGAGTTGGAGTAGCGATCATCAAAACAAAGGCATTTTTCCTTGCACCCGAGGTCTTTCACGAAATTTCAGTCATCAGGTTCCTCTTTCGAATGTAAAAATGTGTTGTTGACTCCCACCTAGACAGAGACAAGCGACCATCGGAATAAAATAAGAAAATGCGGAGCACTCACGAAAAGAATTGGCCGGTTATTCCTTCCACGTGCTGTTACAGAGCGGAACGGTCGAGAAGCAGTTTGAATGTGTTGCTGTGAGCCCTCAGCCCGGCACTTAAGAAAGAAATGGAGAGTAGTTATGTAGCTGTACATGAAGTAATAGCGAATACACTATTCAAAAATCACAATAGGAGGAGATGCACTTCGAAAAGGTCTGGAGACACAGGAAGATTCCAGCTAGGTTACGTCATGATCAAACAGAGATTCCGACATTAGATAGTGGATTCTAAGGCATACCCAGGAGTATACAGTAGTTCCTACAAAAGTAACAGTACAATGTCTGTAGCATACTGTATCGAATTTATTATGAAAGTAGTAGATACGTGTAAGACATAAACAATAATGACAGAATTACACAGTTTCTTTCATAGCACGAGTAATAAAATAAGGCGTTGAGAGATTGGTGTAAAGGCACTAGCTGTCCTGTTACCTTGTTGGCACTTTGTGCAACCTCCTTTCTTCGTAATTACCTCAAAAAAACTCTTCAGCATTGATTTTGTTAGGGTTTGTAGTTCTTGAAACGAAATTGCCGCCCAGTCTTCTCGTATCGCATTTTTCAGCTCACATACGGCCTCAAATTGGTTTCCATTGCGATGAATACGCCTTTCAAGTATTCCCCAACGGTTTCTAAGGGCTATGTGCAAGCTAGGGCAAGTCATCGATATCTCTATTTTCAAACAACTTTAGGTTGTAGCAGAAACACGCGCAGGTGCATTATCCTACTGAAACATTGAACTTTTGTTCCCTAGATCCTCATACATTCTAATCAATTCCATCTCTGTTATCCCAGTGTACCTGTTAGAGTTCATTGTAGTGTTCAGCTAATTACTTTTACCTGCTGTTCTGTTCTAAGATCATGCCAATAATATTTAAATCCATCACACCCATCTGAGTTAAACTTCTTCTCATCACCGAAGATCACTTCACCTTATCCTGAAGCCCATGACTTCTGATTTCAACAAACTCCAATCTAGCCTATTCATGTTTGGGTGTTAGAGAAAGTTTCTGCAGTCGTTTCTTGAATGCAAGATGTTTGTCATACATGTTTGGCAGTTACTGACATTTTTGAATCAGCAACAATTTGAGGAAGACAAATGTCTGTGGTTCTTGCTTTGCGCAAAAGGAATCGTTTCGATGCCTCAAATAATTTTCTACGTAGCCCATATTTTACGTTCTGTCCATATCGTGCGCCCAATCTAACGAATTTATCAGTACTTGAACGATTCGACTTGGCGATTTGACGAGTAGAGCCCCACTTCCTTGTACGCTCCAATTTTTGCTTTTTCATCTCACGATAACTGTTTTCCTTGTGGCATTTCACAATCGTGGTGTATGTGCACATCGGGCACTGTCCCTAAAAGTGCCGGTCTGCTGTAAAAGCACTTACACACACACACACACACACACACTAACACCACCAAGAGTCGACTGCCTTTATAGTCAGTTCCACCCTCCACCACCTGAATCGTTGACATCTTGTTACGTACTGTACTACTGACATCAAATGCGATACCACTCAACTACATTTGTTAGTATACTGGATATCATACTACTGAAAATACACTGTGCACAACTATTCCATCCTACAGTGTTAATTTTACTACAAATATCCGTGCTTTTATACTGATTTCCGCTACTGTACACTCGAATGAGTAATGATGAAGAGTAGGCTGAAGTTTGAGAGACTCGTCTGGAATAATCAGTCTGGAAAGTAATAGACTACAGAACTATTGAGGAATGATGAGTTGTGTTTGAAGCTCTCTGATTCAGTAGATGCTGCGATAATGAACACGATAGTAGGTAATTCAGCCGAAAAGCAGTGGAAATCGCTAAAAAGGGCAATCACTGAAGTTGGAGTCCCCTGGGAGCTGAGTGGTCAGCGCGACAGACTGTCAATCCTAAGGGCCCGGGTTCGATTCCCGGCTGGGTCGGAGATTTTCTCGGCTCAGGGACTGGGTGTTGTGTTGTCCTAATCCTCATCATTTCATCCCCATCTACGCGCAAATCGCCGAAGTGGCGTCAAATCGGAAGACTTGCACCAGGCGAGCGGTCTACCCGACGGGAGGCCGTCGTCGCACGACATTCTTATTATATACTGATGTTGGACAGGCGAACATAGGTACAAGGAAGCCAACTCGAAGAAACCTTGGGGGATAGGAAAAACACCTTTATTGATGGTTAAAAGGAGGAACTAGAATAATGTTAAGGATATTTAGGAATACAGAAATGTAATTCATTTAGGAACGAAGCGAATAAGAAAGGCAGAGAAGCCAAAGCGAAATGGTTATAGAAAAAGTGTGAAGAAATCGAACAAGAAACGGTCGTCGGAAGGATTAATTCAGCATATAGAAAAGTCGAAACAGCTTTCGGTGAAATTAAAGTCTCGGGGGCCAGCATTGAGAGTGAAATGGAAACTCCACTGTTAAACGCAGAGAAGAGAGCGGATCGTTTGAAATAATGCACTGAAGGCCTCTCAAGAGAAATGACTTGTCTAAATGACCTGACAGAAGAAACAAACAGGAGACAATGTGGATGACATAGGGAATTCACTACTACCCAGAGTTTAACGGAGCTTTGGAAGACTTTCGTTCAAGTAAGGCAGAAGGTACAGTTTACGTTGCACCTCAATTTCCAAAATCGTTTGGGAAAGTGCCAATTACATGACTATTCAACCTGGTATGTAGAATCCAAGAGACTGAAGATATACCATCAGACTTTCTACAGTATGTTTGCAACAGGATCCGCAAAATGGCAAGGGCAGATAAGTGCGAGAACGGCCGCACAGTCAACTTAACAGGAAATGCACCCAAGCCGCTGATGTATAATACAAAAGCAGAAAAAGAAAATAGAGGAGCTATTGGATGGTGATCAGTCTGATTTGCGTAAAGACGAAGGTAGCAGAGAAGCAGATCTTATCTGCACTTGATAATGAAAACAAGACTTAAGAAAAATAAACATATATTCATAGGATTTTTCTACTTAGAGAAAAAGCATCTGACGATATAAAGTGGTACAAGATGTTACAAATACTGAGAAAAAGAGTAGTAAGATACAGGTAAAGACGGAAATGGGGAATGCGTACAAATACCAACAAGGAACAATAAGTTTGGAAGACCAAGAGCGAAATGCACAGATGAAAAAAATGTGAGATACGACGTAGTCTTTCACCTCTACTATTCAATCAAAGAGAACCAATAATGGGATTAAAAGAAACGTAAAAAATATCCGGTGATGACACTGCTATCCTCCTTGAAACAGAAGTAGTACTACAGGACGTGTAGAAAGGAATGAACAGTTTGAGTACAGAACATGAGCTGAGAGTAAACCGGAGAAAGGCGATAATATTGAGAAGTAGCAGAAATGAGATTAACGATAAACTTACCTTCAAAATTGGGCTCCACGAAGTAGACGAATTTAAGGAATTGCAGCAAAAATAGCACATGACGGACGACGAAAGTAGGACATAAAAAGCCGATTAGCACAGACAAATTCTTGGCCAAAAGCAGAGTACTAATATCAAATGTCGGCCTTCGCCTGAGGAAGAAATTTCTAAGAATATGCGTTTGAAGTATAGCATTGTGTGATATGGACCGTCGTCACTGAGAAAAACAGAATGGAAGAGAATCGAAGCGTTTGAAACGTGGCGTTACAGAAGGATGTTGAAAATTTGGTGGACTGATCACGTAAAGAGTAAGGCGAAGAGTGAATCGGCGAAGAAAGAAACATATTGTAAACACTGACAAGAATAAGGGATAGGATGATAGGACATGTGTTAAGACATCAGCGAATGACTTCTTCGGTACTAGGGGGAGCAGTAGAGGGTAAAAACTGTAGAGGAAGACAAAGACTGGCATACATACGAGAAATAATTAGCTCGTAGGGTACAAGTGCTACTCCAGACTGATAACTTAAAAAAAATGGAGGCAGATCGGAGGGCTGTGTTGACCTAAACAGTGCGCATCCTTTTTCATACGACCAATTTGTCCGCTTGGTGTTGATTACAAACAGTAAGCCCCCCCCCTCTCCCTCCCTTCCACCTCCTCACCAGTACTGCACTATGTGAAGGAACTGGACAAGGGAACACTGAGCTGGAATCTGGATCAGTGGCGTCAGATTTCGTTCACCAGTGAATGCAATACTTTCCTAATACCTAATGATCAGAGTAGAAGATTGTGCAGGAGGGCATGTAAAAACGAACAACTTAGGTATGCAGTCCTAGAGCTTCAGGAACGACATGGGTCAGTTACGTTTGAGACTGATGTCATGTGTTGATATTGGACGCCTCTCATCGTCGTAAAGGAAAATTTGAGGGCTGATCAGTTTCGGGACAGGATCCTCCAGACTACTTTCCAGCCCTGTAGTCAACGTTTTAGTGATAGGTTCTTCTTTCAAGATGATAATGCTCTAACTCACTGGGCGCAACACGTGAACAGTTTCAACCTGGAAGTAGGAAACAACCGAATGAAATGTTCTACAGCAGTGGTCGGATCGCTACCCACATGTGGTCCGAATAACGTATTAGTATGGTCGTCGGTTCTCAGATGTATTTCATAATGATATGCATGTAGCAACTAACAACCAGATCCAAAAACGTCAACTAAGGTTAAGAGCTTCTTAAGGGTCTAGTAAGAAACAAAAATACATACAGAGACAGTAATACTGTAAGATGTGCTTAATTTTTAATTAGCGTCGGTGAATTCAGCCGTAAAGTAAGTAAAGCTGCCGTTGATCTCATGGGTTGAGGCCTAAGTAGCGCGGCCACTGCGGAGTTAGAGTTTGTGAGAGGCAGGATGTTTGACAACTCACGGCTGTGACTGTCTCGTACTGATCAGATGCTACGGTATAAACTTCAAACGGAAGTAAAACGGATTCGTGATTACGCATTACAGTGACCCTCATCTTCAAATGAGGTGCATATTTTTAGCAAGAAATGTGAAATTAAATTTAGGCTGTTTTAATACAACGCAATGAGTAGATGAAAAATGCCGCTCAAAACAGTAAACATTTGCTACCGTGTCTCAGTTTGCGTAACACATTTAAATGTAAGTACAGTTACTTTTATTAATCAGTTACTTACGTGCTCACACAGACAACACAACGACACTTCGTTAGGCAGTTACAGTGTCACGGCTTTGGGGTCGCTGAAAGTAGCAGCAATCTGAAACAGGGAATTGTCGACACGAAGTTTTCCGAGTCGTGCTGACTTTTAACGATCAGTACTGGGAGCTGGTAGCCAACTTATCGTCCTCCTAGGATAGCTAGTCTACTAGGTACTCATAGCATTGTAATTTATGTAGGTTAACATTTGATGATAAGATCGGTGCATATTGGCCCGGGGTGCCGCCTCACGATAACAGTATTGGCTTCTAAGCAAAAACGTTTGACGACCAGTGGCGCACGATTACGCAAGAACTATTCTCACATACTGTGTACCCCTCAAGATGGTCACTGTAGAAGTGTGAGACATGAAGCAGTATCTCGAGCACCTGGTGGGCAGCATGCCAAGCTGGATTCAAGCAAGGGGGGAAGGGGGCAACATAGTATTATTACTAACCAGTGTCTTTTGATTTTTACTTGTGTGCAAAGACGTAGACTTTCGATCAGACGGACTTCCTTTTGACTATGGTTTTAATAAGTTCTTTTTAGCTTATAATGTTAATTGTTTCAAAACCCTTTCCCCTTGGATCTAGCCTACAAGTCTTCCTACATATTCAGTTGGTGCAAAACTTTCTGAGCATTTTCTGGAAGGTTGTATTTATAGGACCTCAAAGGCCAATTTAAAAATTGGCGTGTGCTCTGTCAGTGCACTTTCCTTTTCAAGCACTACGGCTACTGTTAAATAAATTATACAAATGCACTAAAACATATTTTAGAGATATTGGATACTAAACAGTTGAGAATATAGGCCATTAAATCAGAATATGTACACTATGTGACCAAAGTATCCGGATACCTGGCTGAAAATGACTTACAAGTTCGTAGCACCTTCCATCGGTAATGCTGGAATTCAATATAGTGTTGGCCCACCCTTGCCTTGATGACAGCTACCACTCTCGCTGGCACACGTTCAGTCAAGTGCTGGAAGGTTTCTTGGGGAATGGCAGCCCATTCTTCACGGAGTGCTGCACTGAGGAGAAGTATCGATGTCGGTCGGTGAGGACTGACACGAAGACGGCGTCCCGAAACATCCGAAAGGTGTTATGTAGGACTCAGGACAGGACTCTGTGCAGACCAGTCCACTACAGGAACGTTATTGTAGTCTAACCACTCCGCCACAGGTCGTGCACTGTGAATAGGTGCTCGATCGAGTTGAAAGATGCATTCGCCATCCCCGAATTGCTCTTCAACAGTGGGAAGCAAGAAGGTGCTTAAAACATCAATGTAGGCCTGTGCTGTGATAGTGCCACGCAAAACAACAAGGGGTGCAAGCCCCATCCATTTAAAACACGACCATACCAAACACTACCGCCTTCAAATTTTACTGTTGGCACTGCACACGCTGGCAGATGAGGTTCACCGGGCATTCGCCATACCCACACCCTGCTATCTGATCGCCACATTGTGTACCATGGTACGTCACTCCACAAAACGTTTTCCGACTGTTCAATATTCCAATGTTTACGCTCCTTACTCCAAGCGAGGTGTCGTTTGGTACTTACCGGCTTGATGTGTGGCTTATGAGCAGCAGCTCGACCGTGAAATTCAAGTTTTCTCACCTCCATCCTAACTGTCATAGTACTTGCAGTGGATCGTGATGAAGTTTGGAATTCCTGTGTGATGGCCTGGACAGATGTCTACTTATTACACATTACGACTCTCTTGAACTGGTTCAAATGGCTCTGAGCACTATGGGACTCAACAGCTGAGGTCATAAGTCCCCTAGAACTTAGAACTACTTAAGCCTAACTAACCTAAGGACATCACACACATCCATGCCCGAGGCAGGATTCGAACCTACGACCGTAGCAGTCGCACGATTCCGGACTGAAGCGGCTAAAACCGCTCGGCCACCGTGGCCGGCTCTCTTGAACTGTCGGCGGTCTCTGTCAGTCAACAGACGAGGTCGGCCTATGCGCTTTTGCGCTGCACGTGTCCCTTCACGTTTACACTTCACTACTACATCGGAAACAGAGGACCTAGGGAAGTTTAGGAGTGTGGAAATCTTGCGTACAGACGTATGACACAAGTAACACCCAATCACCTGACCACGTTAGAAGACCGTGAGTTCCGCGGAGCGTCCCATTGTGCTCTCTCACGATGTCTGATGACTACTGAGGTAGCTGATATGGAGTACCTGGCAGTAGGTGGTAGCACAATGCACCTAACATGAAAAACGTATGTTTTTGGGGGTGTCCGGGTACTTTTGATCACATATGTATTTCCTTGCATATCGTCTCATGTCGAAAATTTCGTGTCCATATCTTCAGCTGCTTGTAGGACAATTGTGGCGTCCATTTTACTTTAACACTCACTGTAGCAGTTTAGGCAGCAGTCTGCATTTGATGGTGTGATATGTTCTGTAGCTGATTCATGATGGCAACAACTACACCGGACACGGGACAGCCCTAATGCCAGGAGGAACAATGTGAGCTAAAGCTTCTCTTGTACAGGTAAAGATGGAAGACTGCGGATGTGACGGAACAACTTATCAACACTCGACTGTCTCTGGCGATAAGAATGTAAGTCGGGATGGATCACTTTTGAATTATTAGCTTTGTCAATTCTTTGTCAATTCTCAATTAGGAATAATTGAATTGCTTGAAGAGGTAAGAAATATATTCTCGTAAAAGAGGTACGGAATATTTCCACGTGACTTAATACTCCAGTGTTATCCAGTTACCTGGCAGTGACATGAGATCCCCTTGTTTTGTCAGGGAATCAGACGAATGGTCTGGTCGGTTTTTGGATAGTTTTGGTCATGAATAAACTAATTCTATGTTAGTAAATAAACATTCTCATCATCATGCGCCTAAAAAGTTTGGTACCCGTGCAGATTTATTATGAATCCTGAAGACAGATTCAGAGTACGCAGAATTTCGGGTTAACGTGCCACCTCGGAATACAACACGGTTCGTTTGAACGCTCACACAGCTACGAAGATTAATTTGGGATGTTATTAGTAGATTTTTCACGTCGAATATTATACCAACAAAAAAAAAAAAAAAAAACTACGATGAGGGGAAACCCCACTTAAGGATTGCTGTAACTGTTTTTGACTAATGTTCAAGTACACTTCACAGTGACTTCTGTTTTCTGGTCTAATAGGTTTTATGCAACGCCACAATGAAGTTCCTAAATGCAAGGGTGCATTTCTAACCAGAAATGCGTAGTCTCTGAATAGGGGCACCACAAATTGTACGTATTAATTTTAAACTCAATGATGCCCTTGTGCTACGGGCTGTATTCTCCACTGCAAAGATGATCTGATTGGTTTGTTGGTTGATTTGGGGGAAGGGACCAAACAGCGAGGTCATTAGTCCCATCAGACTAGGGAAGCATGGGGACGAGAGTCGGCTGTGCCCTTTCAAAGGAACCATCCCGGCATTTGCCTGAAGCGATTTAGAGAAATCATAAGAATGACGTGAAAGAGGAAATGGATGAAGGAGGGGTAGCTTTGTTTCTCAATAACACAAACAACTCCTCTGCTCTCTATTTGGTTACTGACATTCAATCACTTGCCGTCGGAGTTAACGTGAGTCAAAAGAGCGCTATATGCTCTCAGTGCCTGCCCTCACAGGAAGTAACAGAGTCTGCGGCTCTAGTGGATCTTGTAGACCATCTCCCCTGACCATATCTCCTCCTGGGAGGCTTCGGGGCTTGTATTGTGTTACGGGACTCAGACTCTACGTGCCACAGAGGTCGAGTTATGAGAGCCCCATGATGTCTCATGAGCTGCGCATTCTCAACTTGACAAACCAATCATTTCAACGCTGTTACTGGGTCATGCTCAGCCATAGACCTCTCCTTCTGCTTTGTAGCCTTCGTAGATTTTGCTCAGCGGGAGCTTACTGATGGCCTTCTTTCCAGTGACCACTTCCCAGTCTGGATCCACCTAACCAGGTGGAGCGGCCCCTGAAAGGAAGCCACTAAGATGGATGATCAGCAGAACTAACTGGCAACCCTTCAGCCAGCTATCTGTGTTTGAACACCGAGCCAGCGTTCAGGAATGGGTGAATCACATCACATGTGTGATCCACCATGCCACCGACTTATCCATCCCGCAGTCGTCCGGCCATCTTATGCGGCAGCCTGCACCTCGGTGGATTGATGAATGTCGCTCAGCCACCCCATCAGGCGTGCGGCTCTGCGATGGTTTCGGTACCTCCCAACGGCGGAAAACCTCGGAGGTTTTGGAGTAAGGAAAGCCGAAGTTCGACGCATAATCATGGAGAACAAGAAAAGATCATAGCCTTGATCTTGGATCCTTGTACAACAAGTGGAGTGGACGAGAAAGTATGGGAAGCCATCAGGAGGATTTCTGTAAATGCAGTTGGTTGCCTATAACAGCGGTGCTGAGGCAGGAATGACTCCATGCAATGTCCAAACATCGCCCAAACAATGGCAAAACATTTTGTGATGACTACTGCCATTACCATCTAGGATCCAGCGTTCCGCCACTACCGTGCCGCCGTGCTGACGTGTGATTTGGACTTCAGAACCAACAATTCTCACTCACACACTGCCCTTTCTCCATGTGGTAGCTGGATTCGGCCCTGTCTGATGCTCTTGGTACTGCGGACAGTCTCGACCAAATCCTACAGCATTCTGCGGACCTTTCAAAGAACACCGAAGGAAATTGCCTTACAATCTTTTAATTCGATATGACAGACAGGAGAGTTTCAAAAATGTGGAGGGAGGCAATTTTGATACCTATCCTCAAAACCGGAAAGGACCGACGTGTGCCAGTAGTTACCGAACGTCGCCTTAAGGGACTGTGAAGGAAAGCCCTTGAAGCGAATGTTAGGCCGTCGTCTGGTCCGGATGTTAGAGACCAGGGAGCTCTATAGCCGCTCTCAGTGTGGACTCAGGAGATATAGCTCCACTGTGGGTAACTTGATCCTGCTAGAGACGACTATCCAGCAGACTTTACTATGTAAGCACCATTGCATAGGGGTATCTTTCGCCATCAATAACGCATACGGCACTACTTGGAGGCACAAAATGCTCAGTCAACTTCAGCAATGGGGCTCTCATGGCAACCTCCCCATAAGCATTCGGATCTTCTTATCCAAACACTTTTTAGGTACCTCGTTGGTGATGTGTTGTGATATAGTTTTGAGCAGGAGACTGGTGTTTTCGAGGGACGTGTTTCCTCCTTGCCATAGCTATTAACAGTATAATGTCACAGGTAAGGATCCAGTGCAATGCTCCTTGTTTGTGGACGGTTTTATAGTTTCTTCTCCAACACATCTACTCGTCATATTCGTCAGTTACAGTTTACAGTGACGAGGATGATTGAGTGGGCTGCAAAGGCGGGTTTTACTTTTTCTTCAGATAAGTGTGTGTGTGTGTGATTTCAGTCGTTCTCATTGTATTTTAATGTACCTAACAATCATACGAGGGAGGCGATTCTGCATTTTAAAGAATCTGTGAGGTTTCTGGGCCTCATTTTTTATGGTTACGACATCTACAAGGCCTTGAAAGATCTTGAAAGTCTTTATCGTCACCGCTTTTGAGTTTTACTTTCTGTCTTTAATTGGGATTTAATTAATTCAGATCTCAAGTGGCACTTAAAATACCATTGCGTAGTATTTACTTAACTTTCAGCAGCGATAAACGTGAAACTGGGGTCCAAAATTATCTTTGACTTATTCAACGAATTCTGTCTTTAATACAAAAGTTAATTATTGAAAAATCTCAAGCATTTCTTTACTATTACTTTCAGATAAACAATAGCCCACATACAACAAGAATTAAGTTTCATTCAACATTTTAGTGTTAGTTGGTCAAGAGTGTTACGCTGACATTAACAAGTATGTTCAATAGATACATGTTGAGGTGTGATTACATTTTACCTCGACTGATTGTTTTCGGCTACAGATCAGCTGAGGATTCTGACATTATTTACATTGCCTTAGGAGGGGTTAGATCGTGCCATTTCACTGAAGTCGGTTTTACAACTTGTGCCACGAAAATTTATATAGTCCACCTATTCAGGAGCGGTCTACTGGAAAAAGGGGCATCCAAAAATCAGGGATGGACGTACAGACTCTAGTAGTTAGTTTAAAATTACATTTCCATCTGATATGCATATAGTGTTACGATATACACTGAAGCGCCAAAGAAACTGGTATAGGAATGCGTATTCAAATACCGAGATATGTGAACATGCAGAATACAGCGCTGCGGCCGGCAACGCCTATATAAGACACCAAGGGTCTCGCGCTGTTGTTAGATCGGTTACTGCTGGTACAATGGCAGGTTATCAAGATTTAAGTGAGTTTGAACATGGTGTTATAGTCGTCGCACGGGCGATGGGACTCAGCATCTCCGAGGTAGCGATGAACTGAGGATATTCCCGTACGACCATTTCACGAGTTTAACGTGAAGTCAGGAATTCGGTAAAACATCAAACTTCCTACGTCATTGCGGCCTGAAAAAGATCCTGTAAGAACGGGAGCAGTGACGACTGAAGAGAACTTTTCAACGTGGCGCGAGTACAGACCTTCCGCCAATTACCGCAGATTTCAATGCTGGGCCATCAACAAGTGTCAACGAAACATCATCGATATGGACTTTCGCAGTCGGAGGCCCATTCGTGTACCTTTGATGACTGCACGACGCAAAGTTTTACCCCTCGCCTGGACCCGTCAACACAAACATAGGACTGTTCATGACTGGAAACATGTTGCCTAGTCGGAGTCTCGTTTCAAATTGTATCGAGCGGATGGACGTGTTCAGGTATGGAGAAAACCTCTTGAATCCATGGACCTTGCATGTGAGCAGGGGACTGTTCAAGTTGGTGTGGCTCTGTAATGGTGTGGGGCGTGTGCAGTTGGAGTGATATGGAACCCTGATACGTCTACATACGACTCAGGCAGGTGACTTGTACGTAAGTATCGTGTCTGTTCATCTCATCCGTTCATGTCCATTGCGCATTCCGACGGACTTGGGCAATTCCAGGAGGACAGTGCGACGGCTCACTCGTCCAGAATTGCTAAAGAGGGGCTCCAGGAACACTCTTCTGAGTTTAAATACTTCCGCTTCCCACCAAACTCCCCAGACATGAACATTATTGAGCGTATCTGGGATGCCTTGCAACATGCTGTTCATAAGAGATCTCTACACCCTCGTACTCTTACGGGTTTATGGACGGCCCTGCAGGAGTCACGGTGTCAGTTCCCTCCAGCACTACTTCAGACGTTAGTCGAGTCTATGCCATGTCGTGTTGCGGCACTTTCGCGTGCTGGGGGAGGGGTGGGGGGCTACACGATATTAGGCAGGTGAACCAGTTTCTTCGGCTCTTCTATGCATATCGGCAATACATAAATACAGATTTACAGTAGTCGTGGATTATTGTTATTATTACATTGTTTTATAGACACTTCCGTTACAAGCACAGCACTTGTTTGGGCGATTGGTAAATTTTATAGTCTCTTTGCATTTCGAAAATATTGAAAACTGCACATGTGATGATATCCTTGCTCATTTTTGAACGATAAGTTTTCGATTACCCTTACAAAATTTCGAAAGTTCTTTAGCGTTGAAACAATAATTTTTATACGATTTTTTTATATTGTGATGAAGTGGTGGTTCTTGACGAAGCCGTCGAGACAGGTGGATCTGCGACAGCTCGCCGGACAGCTGATAAGTCGACTCCAGGACCCTCGAATTCGTACAGGAACACCAGCAGGTCAGCGGAGATGCCGAAGGAAGTCGACAGGCCTCAGGGATGGCAGGCGATTTTCTTCCGATGGTCAGGCATCATCTGGCGTTCATGAAATATAACCGATTGGCATTAATACACACACAAAGTTTGGTGCTTTTTCTAAAAATTCTTTGGTTACTGCACATTTAACATAAGGATGCTCTTGTCATGTTTGTGTTTGTTTATGGTGACAGTTTTTTTATTGGTAGCATAGTCGTTTGCGTTATACGTCCCATAAGGAGTGCTGTTGTACGCGAATTTTCGATTGCTTTCAGCAGCGCATTCGCACTCGAAAAGTCTCCATATTTAAGTTCGTCACTGAGTAGGCTGTGTTTTGGGGGAACATTGTACATTCAAGCGACTCTCATTCTACCAGAATTTTAGCCGCAGCGTATTAGCGTCTCCCAAAGTTTAGATGGCAACAGAAAGTCCAGCAAACATCGATTTAGGTTCCATTCAGGAGTTCTTTCGCACGATGCTACTGTCGCTCACGAACTTCGGGACTTCACATCAGGTAAGTGATCAGCACTAGATTTATTGTACACCCCAACGCTAGTACTGTCACACGATTCATTCCTCGAATACCACTCAAAAGTTCACGAACTACGACTTTCAATGGAAGTCTTAAATAGCTCTGACTTTGACGTAATTCACCATTAGGTATCATTTAGAATGTGGGGTTCTTACGTTGTCACATTTTGGAATTGTGCTACTATAGGATGGGTGTACGCAGTCCACGATGGTTGCTTTGCGAGTTGTGCACTGTTTGTAATCATATAATTCTCATAAAACTTATGTAATGATAACTGATTACTGTTGTTGTTGTTGTCTTCAGTCCAGAGACTGGTTTGATGCAGCTCTCCATGCTACTCTATCCTGTAAAAGCTTCTTCATCTCCCAGTACCAACTCCAACCTACATCCTTCTGAATTTGTTTAGTGTATTCATCTCTTGGTCTCCCTCTACGGTTTTTACCTTCCACGTTGTCCTCCAATACTAAATTGGTGGTACCTTGATGCCTCAGAGTATGCCCTACCAACCGATCCGTTCTTCTAGCCAAGTAGTGCCATAAATTTCTCTTCTCTCCAATTCTATTCAATACCTCCTCATTAGTTATGTGATCTACCCATCTAATCTTCAGCATTCTTCTGTTGCACCACATTTCTAAAGCTTCTATTCTCTTCTTGTCTAAACTATTTATCGTTCACGTTTCATTTCCATACATGGCTACACTCCATGCAAATACTTTCAGAAACGACTTCCTGACACTTAAATCTACACTCCATGTTAACAAATTTCTCTTCTTCTGAAACGCTTTCCTTTCCATTGCCAGTCAACATTTTGTATCCTCTCTACTTTGACCATCATCAGTTATTTTGCTCCCTAAATTGCAGAACTCTTTTACTACTTTAAGCGTCTCATTTCCTAATGTACTTCTCACAGTATCATCCGATTTAATTCGACTACATTCCTTATCTTCGTTTTGCTTTTGTTGATGTTCATCGTATATCCTCCTTTCAAGGCACTGTCCATTCCGTTCAATTGCTCTTCCAAGTCATTTGCTGTCTCTGACGGAACTACAATGTCATCGGCGAACCTCAAAGTTTTTATTTCTTCTCCATTGATTTTTAATTCCCACTCCGACTTTTCTTTTTGTTTCCTTTCCTGCTTGCTCAATATACAGATTGAATAACATCGGGGATAGGCTACAACCCAGTCTCACTCCCTTTCCCAACCACTGCTTCCCTTTCATGTCCCTCGACTCTTATAAGTGCCATCTGGTTTCTGTACAAATTGTAAATACCCTCTCGCTCCCTGTATTTTACCCCTGGCACCTTCAGAATTTAAAAGAGAGTATTCCAGTCAACATTGTCCAAAGCTTTCTCTAAGTCTACAAATGCTAGAAACGTAGGTTTGCCTTTCCTTAATCTATTTTCTAAGGTAATTCGTAGGGTCAGTATTGCCTCACATGTTCCAAAACTTCTACGGAATCCAAACTGATCTTCGCCGAGATTCTTCTACCAGTTTTTCCATTCGTCTGTAAAGAATTTGTGTTAGTATTTTCAGCCGTGGCTTATTAAACTGATAGTTCGGTAATTTTTACATCTGGCAAAACCTGATTTCTTTGGGATTGGAATTATTATATTCTTCTTGAAGTCTGAGGGTATTTCGCCTGTCTTATACATCTTGCTCACCAGATGGTAGAATTTTGTTAGGCCTGGCTCTCCCAAGGCTGTCAGTAGTTCTAATGGAATGTTGTCTACTTCCAGGGCCTTGTTTCGTCTTAGGTCTTTCAGTGCTCTGTCAAACTCTTCACGCAGTATCATATCTCCTATTTCATCTTCATCTACATCCTCTTCGATTTCCATGATATTGTCCTCAAGAACATCGCCCTTGTATAGACTCTCTATATACTCCTTCCACCTTTCTGCTTTCCCTTATTTGCTTAGAACTGGGTTTCCATCTCAGCTCTTGATATTCATGCAAGTGGTTCTCTTTTCTCCGAAGGTCTCTATAATTTTCGTGTAGGCAGTATCTATCTTACCCCTAGTGATATGCACCTTTACATCCTTACATTTGTCCTCTAGCTATCCCTGCTCAGCCATTTTGCATTTCCTGTCGATCTCATTTTTGAGACGTTTGTATTCCTCTTCGCCTGCTTCATTTACTGCATTTTTGTATTTTCTCCTTTCATCAATCAAAATTCAATATCTCTTCTGTTACTCAAGGATTCATATTAGCCCTCGTCTTTTTACCTACTTGATCCTCTGCTGCCTTCACTATTTCATCTCTCAAAGCTACCCATTCTTCTTCTACTGTATTTCTTTCCCCCATTCTTGTCAATCGTTCCCTAATGCTCTCCCTGAAACTCTTTGCAACCTCTGGTTCTTTCAGTTTATCCAGGTCCCATCTCCTCAAATTCCCACCTTTCTACAGTTTCTTCAGTTTGAATCTACAGTTCCTAACCAATAGATTGTGGTCAGAGTCCACACCTGCCGCTGGAAATGGCTTACAATTTAAAACCTGGTTCCTGAATCTCTGTCTTTCCATTACAAAATATTTCAAAATATTTACATTATAAGACGGTGTATAAGCGGATAAGAAAAAAAAAATTCCAGGATTTTCCCGGATTTCCTGGTTAAAAAAGCGATTTTTCCCACGTGAAAATACGCCTCTTACATAGTGAAAATGCAGTTTTGTGATGATAAGTGACAGTACACTTTCTCTAGGAGCTATAAAAATATCAGTCATTTGAATGTTAAAGATTTTATACATGAGCGTAGAACTTCCCGGAACTTCAGAAAATGAAAAAAAAAAAAATCGGCAAAAAAGAGAAGTTTTGGAAAGATCTTAAATGTGCAGCAACATTTACGGGGCGTATTTTCGTATTCGTATTATGAAAGTATAGATTTGAATTTCACCAGACACAGCATGTTAGTTTCCGAAGCACTGAAATCGAGATTGAGATGCGCTTTTGTAAGCCAATCATTAGTTCATGTCACGTGATCTCGCCAATGACAGTAGATGTTCAGAGCATAGGACACGCCATATAGTCAGCCAATAGCATCATCACTGTTAAGTAGCGTCAACATAGAAATGGGAAAAGTAAATGGTTTAAATTAATGTTCATAGTGTAGCTACAAGGAAAGCTAAGCTTTCATGTGTAGTATTGGTCTTTTTGCGTGTGTTAGACTTGTGAAGATTTTAAACTGCCTTATTTTTAAAAATGAATATTAATGCCCTTTTTACTATCATTAGTTACATGCACAGTCATCGTTACATAGTTCATTTAAAATTTGTTAAGTATTTTCCACTCACTAAAAAGTACATTTATATTTAAATTTTAAATAAAAGCTTTGACTCTAATTCCAGTTTATGCTGTTTCTACTGATGGCTGTTTAGTGACTTTACCTATTCAGAGTCAGAAAGTGGTATTCATCTGCAGCACATTGTTATCTTTTCAAGAAGATACAAAAATGCAATAACTGTAAAACACAAATGCGAACTACAGTTTCTACATTTCTTAACATTTAAATTCCTCTTTACCTCAACCAACTGCACACATTTGAAATTATTCGTTATCATTATTTATTGCAATTCCGTAGGCATATCTCCATTAAGGTTCATAAAAACTTAGAATCACCATTTCTCGTACTGACGTACTGGAACGACTCTAGGCATTTCTAATGCATTTAGCAGTTTGCTTGATTTACTATACCGTTCCTACTGTCATGGAAAAAGGGCAGTTTAAAATGTTCACAAGTTTATACTATAACATGAAATACGCCTTATTACTATACAAAAATAATAAAATAGACTAAAAATTTTATAACTACTGGATATTTCAGGCCTTGATCTTGATATATTCTGTTAGATTCAAGAAACGCAAGTTAATAAATTCCTTTGTGAGGAATATTCACAACCTTATACGGTACAGTGTTCTTGTTTTCATTATTTATAGGTTCTTTCTTGATCCAAGGAAAAGAGTAGGTGGACCGACAACACGTTTTATGTGGTTTCACTTGCGTATGATATAAATATCCTTTTATTATACCAGATTCCTCAGTGGATACTCTTACGTGCTTCTACAGCAAGCTATTGAATTCGTTACGTTGGTCCCCACTTACACACTCAGACTCAGATACTTTACGTTGCAATAAAGTTTCTAATGCTCTCAAGTCAACGCTGTTCATTGAGATTTGAGTTCCTTCAGCTGGGTTAAACAATAGGCCACCTTGTGTGGAACCTCAACCCCTGTAAAGCTAATTTTCACCTTCTGACGCCATTTGCCATTTTGGTTTTTGTTTGGAACAGATCTAATACCAGTTCTTTCTCATCCACCTTCACAAATCGTTTCCCTGCACTGACGTCGATCTTGCGTCCCCCTATTGCGAAAAGCCGATCCTCAGAATGCAACCAACTGACAAATTATCCGATACAAGAAACGTGCTTTTGAATGCTTCATTACCTGTTACAATCTACTTGTATCTTCCAGCCAACATCCTTGGATTTCGTACCAATAGCATCTACTACTCTACAGTACTGAACTGGCAATGTGTGTGTATGTGGGGGGGGGGGGGGGGGGGAGGGGGAGTCTTCCTTCTCACACATCTGTTTATAAAATATCAAAGGAAATTATGTTCGCCAAAGCACTTGTGTCAATAATTACAATGGCAAGTACTTTACCTACAGTTGCAGCAGAAGCAGCTTGAACTACTGCATTGTTTTGTTCAAGGCAATGATTTGGATTTGATAGTAACTCATCACTATACCAAACCCACCGCTGTATCTTATTAAATTAATATGTCTAATGTATTGCCTCCTACACATACCTCAACCACAGACTAAAGGGCACGATGTGATCGACATTAGTTTATCGAATGGGCCGTAGATGGTGTGTTGATTTCAGTTACTACTGTTAATAGAACCGGATGGTTCGGTGGTGTTCAGTTTTGAGGATTAGTACTATTACTTCTTTGTACACGGTTAAGGTTTGTTGAATCACGTTCTGCGGTATGGCATTCTGTTGACGGTTAGGCAATTGCTGGCCATGCCAGGAATCTACCCTGTTACTGTGATTGTTACTACTATCATTGTTATTATTATTATTGTTATTAATATTGTATTATATCCTGAATTATACTAATTTTCGTATTTTCTCTTATTGTTGCACGGTGGCCTGTTATTACCATCAGTCGCATGTTTTGCCTAAAATTATTTTGTTATTTTAATGAACTACCGTTACCATTGCCTTTATAGTTATGGTTGTTATTCTGGTTGTTATATTGTTCTTTTCCCTTATTATAATTATTCCCATTGCCGTGATCATATACTTTCGTATCCTCATGGAGTAGATCTGTCGAACCTGCAACTGACATCAACTTTTCCATGTCAGTTTCTGGAACATACAGTTTTTCCTCAAGTGCACGGCCAATTTTGCTTTCAGAATTCTTATAACATCTCTAGTTAAAATCGGATCACCCCAACAACGGGTTTCATTTAAATATTTCTCAAAGTATTTACGTAGCGTTCCTTGTTTGCTATTGTAGTATTCTGGGCTATACACATATTTTTGCAAACGTTCCTGATATCACGGAAATCAATACTTCGCCAGCAAAGCTGTCCGATTTTGTTCATAAGAATCACAACGATCAATTATTTCAGATGCCCATAGGGCTCCATCACCCTGTATGTGTGATATGACAAATTGTATCTTTTGTGTGCCTGTCCATGATTTGGAGGGAACATCACGAAAACACATTATAAGCACAACCGAGTGGGGCCCTCCTTTATCGTGAATAAAAATCGCAAACTATCGGTGTTCTTGCTTTAGTACTGACGACAGTACGGAGCTTCTGTCTCGCAAAGCGAATAATTTTTACGTGGGCTAATGTGATTCATTTCATCGCGATAATGTGTGTCAGGTTACGGCGAAGCATAAAACACGTCGTGCTATTGCCTGCTAGAGCTCGGGTCTCGCTTACGTTATTAGGCACAGCTGAAAGTTCTTGCTGTAGCTTATTCATATGCGCCTCGACACTTCCTTTTCATTTTGGAATTTTGTTCATAATAACATATTTAATATGGCCTAATCCTGTTTCCATCTTGTCATTCAGTTCTAAATGGTTTTCTATAACTTCTGCACTCACTTTTGGACTACAATTGTCAACTCATTTCTCAAAGATTCGTTGCATTGCGTGTCCTTTCGGTGCAGTCAACTAACGAATTCTTTGTTAAACGTGTTACTTTGGCCAGTTAAAGGTTCTGTAACTTGTTCATCTTCCTTTTGTAGCCAACTAAAAAAGTCATCATTTATGTGACTACTCTGCGACGTTAAATTTTGTACTGTATTTTGTAGCTCAGTTGGAGAGTCTTTTAATGCTTTATCTCGGATTGTAATTGGGTTACCAATTTGGGTAAGCCTTTACATATAAGTTTCAAACTAGGTAATTCCTTTGTGGTTGTTCTGAAAATCTGAGGTTAGTTTAGTGACTGAGCGAATTGCCAAACGTTTAAAATTATTTTATGTACGCTGTCTGCTCATTAACTAAGCGCTCAAAATTTTTTTTCATGTAAACAATTTGCTCATTAGCATTATGCTCAACACTTTTGTTCACTTGCCTTATTTGCTCGCTCGCCATTTGTAAAGAATTTTGCTACAACAGCTTGGCTAAACATCTATGCTATTCAGCGAATGGACCTGGCACGGGAAAGGTAATTCCACCAGTTTTGCTTTGCTATCCGCGGCAGAACTTGTACTTTCTATTTCTTAATCAGGAATCCGCCGATCTTCAGGGTCTGATTCCTGATTGTATACATTGGTATTTTCCGTATTCGGGTTCATTTTTCCTGTCTTTTCCCATTTACCATTAATTAGGATTGTCTGGTCAAATCTGCACCTATTACTGATTCAAATGTGAATTTTATTGCACAAGAATGAGTATTTCTTACTAGCAACATGATTTAGCAAAAAACCAGTCTATCAGTGATGGGACACGATGCCTTATTAGTGCCTAGTGTCTGCCATTTTATGGTGCATAACTTTAACGATATTCTTACAAATATCTTCACACGCTCCTTTTCACACAATTCACAAAATGATAAAATGAGAAAAGGCTGTCATCAGCGACTTTTGCAATCCTAACCTCGAGTCACAAAGATTTGCTCAAGAAAAGTAGTTTCCTTACCTTCGAGGTTGCGATCGGTAGCAGCGGTTATTTCTTGATTTTGATACTTTGATTATTCTCTTCTTTCCTTTTCCATTCAGTTAGTTTGGTTCTTTCATCTCGTTCAGGGTTGAAAACATGAAAAATAAGACATATACATGATTACAGAATAGAAATTTACAAAGATATACTACAATATCTATATTCTTAAAAATTTCTTTTTATTTTTATTACTGGCAGTCCTCGTCTGAGATCGCCAACTTTAGCGTCACCGCTTTCGAGTTTTACTTTCTGTCTTTAAGAGGGATTTGATTAATTCAGATCTCAATTGGTACGCAAAATACCATTGCGTGCTATTTACTTCACTTGCGGCAACGATAAACGTGACTACTGTGGCCCAAAAGTTGTCCTTGACATATTCTTTAAAAAATTGTTAAGCTAGTGACAAATCTCAAACATTTATTTACTGTTTCTTTCGGAATAACAACAGCCTACAGTTGGCTTGGAAGCAATTCATTTGGTTTAATTCTGTCTCCAGGTGCTTACTGACTTTCACAGTATGAATTTTAAAGTTCGTAAAGATGATCGGACTTCTGAGCAAAATGGAAGTGATTGCAAGTTCTATCGTATTTAATGAATGAAACTTAATACTACCGCAATTGTCAACTGTAATTAAACACTAAACCGAAACGAAAAGCTTCCGAATTTAATTATCTAAAGGTTTGAAATAGTTCTGAACATTCGTCTGCAAGTAATTAGAATGGAAATTGTGAAGGAAAAAATCAAGTTGAAATGAAACTCTTTCACTTTAACTGCTCCACAGAACTATCTACAATATACAGTGCGGCAACTCTCGTTAGATCTCATCACATCAGCAAATGCGAATGGAGACGGAATGGCTGTTTTTGCCATTGTTTGTTCCTTTTATAATAGAGTACACATGAGTATCTTTGTCCACTTTCTTGTACATTACAGTAATCGTCGTACAATGTTTATGATGGTCTCTGCCTTTTACACAGACGATAAATATTTCACGTATTAATTATTGTTTAACTTCATTTTAATTACAATAATTATGAATTAAATAAAAAAAGGAGGGGTGTCTTTAAGTATGGCTGTGACGCCGTAAGTCTTAGTGCCTTAGTCACAGGTCTTCGGTAGTGGACAGGGAGCGATTCCTTCAGTTTCATAGAGCTTTTGTACGATCGCGGCAAGACTATGGCTGTACAGTGCACGTATCAGCGATATCTCTTAGCTAAAGATCGTTGGTGCTATACACCATGATGGGGATCAGGCTGACCATGGCTGATTAAGGAACCGCTGCGTCTCTAATCTCTGTGTGGGAATCGCCACTGATCATTTGGCGATAACCTGTCATAGTATATAAGGTCCTCGATGCTTCCACTTCACCAGCACACCATGCTGTTGTTCGTCTAGCTATGGAACACCTTTTCTCCAATCGCCAACGAGCAACAAGGCCGTTTGGGATTTGCGTGAAACGTGTGGTGGAGTCACTTAGTGTGAGGCAAGTGCACATCCAAATCCATGGTTGAAACCAACTGCGCCGGCCGTGGTGACCGAGCGGTTCTAGGCGCTACGGTCTGGAACCACGCGACCGCTACGGTCGCAGGTTCGAATCCTGCCTCGGGCATGGATGTGTGTGACGTCCTTAGGTTACTTAAGTTTAAGTAGTTCTAAGTTCTAGGGGACTGATGACCTTAGAAGTTGAGTCCCATAGTGCTCAGAGCCATTTGAACCATTTTTTGAAACCGACTGCCACGCTGGTTACTGCACAGGCAAAGAGCAATTTTAGATTGAGAGAGTTAGTGCGTTACAAGAAAGGAAGCACTCCTGATCCTTTTTACTACCACATTTTACGATATTTTAAATGAGCGAACAACTATATGACTGAATCTAGCTAGGGACTTCGTTGGTTGCTGTTTTGCTTTCGCTGATCGTGGTCCCAAGATCCGATTGCCTCAAGTATTCACTGTATTTGAGGCAAAATTGCGAGCGATCTTGAGGGCACTGGAACAGGAGAGATGTGTTACACCTGCTAAGTTCCTCGCCTGTTCCGATTCTTTTTTCAACAACACTTATATCCAGTAGGTAAAGCAATCCAGAATACCCAGGATGCCCTTCTCCACCTACAAAGGTTGGGAACGGAAGTGTCTTGCCACTGAGTGCCAGGGCATATCGACATTAAGGGCGACGGACCTGGCGGATGTAACGGCCAAGGAATAGGGATGGGAAAAACCGACTTTTTAAAACGGATACCGGTATTTTAGTTCTTAGTAACCGATATTTTTCGGTATTTGTTTTCGTGATTTGTTTGGCATCGGTTATAACAGGTGTTTTTATTTTTTACTGATAACTGGGTAAAAAACCAAATATCAGTTACCCATATCAGCAGTGCTAAAATTTTTAGTCTGATTAAACTTTTGTAAAGAACGAGTCATTTTTATTCTTAAATTTGCATTCTTTTGGAATATTGTGTTATAGAAAATGATGAAAATCGATCGGTGCTGTTTTAATAACAATGCCGACAGAAACGAGCAACAAACACGTGGCATAAGAATTGGTACAGTGCTGCTGAGACAGCAATGTACCTTTCACCACGTGGCATTGTCTACTAGATGGTACACGTATACGTGCAGTGTGCAAGACTTGTCTCTTCTGGTCTGTATGGTAGTTTTTCAACGTCGTCGTAGGACATCAGAGTTGTTTCAGAATCCCTAGTCCGGAATTATTTTGCGAAGTGCGATACGAATGAAGTACACTGCTCCATTTGATTTAAAAGATTAAAACAGGAGGAATTACAACAAACTTGCGACATACTGTAAACAGAAAATTTGAAACGTAACAGTTCATTCACAGTTTATAATAAAAACAGAAAGCGGCTAATCTTCTGCCTGTCTCTGCACAACGTGCCTTTATCTGCTTTTAGCCCATGAAAACGGACAAATTAACGCGAAAATCGGAGATCTCATCCTCTGTTTTCGCCCTTTAGCACTTACTATACATAATGTCCGGAAAGCGGTATGATCCCCGATTACAACATGATTTTTGAGCAGAGTGTCAAAAACTTGGAATCAATTTTTTGCAGTCGTCAACCAGTTACCACTTTTAGAGAAAAGCAGCTGATGTATCTTCAAACTGATGGAGTCAAAATTTTGCAATCTCTGCTGGATTTCTACGTTTATTACAGGAAACAATAGAAAACAAACTGAAAATCAGTTATTTCATAAAACGGTTACTTCGAGCAGTTGGATCAACCTGGTTAAACTGGCGTTGAAAGAAAACGATATAACCGAAAACCGGGTGTTTCAGCGATAACCATCATCCCTACCAAGACGTGTCGTGATTATAATTCAGTGCGCCGTCCCCCTGCATGCTGTCTCTTGTCACCCTACTGTTGAGGTGCTCAGTTCTGCGTGTATGGGAAGAAGAGTGACTGGAAGTGACAGGCAATAAGGTGCGTGTCGTGAAGTCAACTCGGCTATGGCGTACCTCTTTCGAGCCGCGACGGCAAGGAGATGATTTCCTTCTCACTCGTCTCCACACATATTTGGCGCTATGAAGCATGGCTTCCTGTTCCGGTGTGAACACCGTGCAGTGTGAGGTGCTTGTGGCGTACTGATCACAGTGCGCCACATTTTAGTAGATTCTCTTTAATATTCAGACAAGAGGGCAGCAGCTAATTTAGCGACAGATTGGCCCTCTATTTTACCTGACAATCAAACGAATGTGGTGCGACTTTTAACGTTTTCTGAAACGCCCCATATGCTCCCTAAAATTTTAGGGATAAATTTTAAATGTCTTATCAGGGAGCCTGGCTGACCTACGTGTTTTGTAAGTGGTTAGGCAATCACGTATCTCTGCGCAGTTATTTTAGCTTTCCTGTTGAGAATGGAAGAGAGTAATTCTCTTTGACTTCCTCCTCCTTGTTTTATAACATTTTTAGCCGTTTTCAACACATTCGTTCCTACTAGTTTTCTTAAGGGCACTGCTAACCTCGCCGTTACACACACACACACACACACACACACACACACACACACACACTTGTAGTTATCGTTTTTTATGTTCTTCACTGTAAATGGGTTGATGTCTGAGTTAGATTAGCAGATTTCGTAAACTAATTTACCTCCTTTTCTTTATCTTCTTGAAAACTCAGTTATTTTTAATCTGCCTCGTTTTATTAAATATTCGCTGTCAGTATTTTTCAAAATGTTGTTAAGGTCAATAGTAGCGATACTTCACACTTATAAAAAGTACTAAAATGAGCAAAATGACAACTGCCGTTTGACATACATCTGCAGGCGATGATCAAAGAAGTAATCGCATGCAGCCATTCTAAAGTGATCGCCGCATCATTCCATGCGTGATCAAGGTAAAATCTTGCAAATCCAGACTAAGACTTAGCGTTCTATTGCAACACACTGTTTCGTTGTGTCAGTTGCTTAAGCCATTTCTTGCATATGCACCTGAAATCATAAAACAGAGGACTGAAACAGGTCTCACTCTACTCGTCTTCTGTACAGTCCACTTTGAAAATTGCAACGTATGTCATGATTGTTCCTTGAAATTACGTTACATTTCTCGGCTCCCACATTTTATCTTACTAACTGATTTGCCATAAAGCTGAGAAATGTCGAGATAAAATATTCTACAAACTTATAACTTCAAAGCGGAGGAGGAAATCGCAGTCACGGTTGATAAATGTAACTATTCACACTGTTGTTACTCTTTTTAGTACAAAAAAAAAAATGGTTCACATTGCTCTAAGCACAATGGGACTTAACATCTGAGGTCATCAGTCCCCTAGACTTAGAAGTACCTAAACCTAACTAACCTAAGGACTTCACACACATCCATGCCCGAAGGCCGGCCGGGGTGGCAGAGCGATTCTAGGCGCTACAGTCTGGAACCGCGCGACCGCTACGGTCGCAGGTTCGAATCCTGCCTCGGGCATGGATGTGTGTGATGTTCTTAGGTTAGTTAGGTTTAAGCAGTTCTAAGTTCTAGGGGACTGGTGACCTTAGAAGTTAAGTCCCATAGTACTCAGAGCCATTTTGAACCATGCCCGAGGCAGGATTCGAAGCTGCGACCGTAGCAGCAGCGTGGTTCCGGACTGAAACGCCTAGAACCGCTCGACCACAGCGGTCGGCTTTAGTGCTACAGATAGTAAAATTTCGAAAAGGGACTTTTTATATTGGTAGCTGACGTTTTCATGACAGTCATTGCCACGTTATTAGAGATGAAGATATGCAAAACAGATAGATAAACTTTCATAGAAAGTGTTGCTTGTGATTTAACAATATTTAAGGACACACAGATTGGTATAATAACGTTTACTAGAATCTGCAGTGTCATGATCACCGTTCTCTACTTCCATGGCTACTTCTAACATTGGTCTTAGGCGCCATACTGCCTTCCGACATGTGCATACAGTGTATTCTTGTTCCTTGATCTGTAACCTATACTTATCAGAAATCCAGGCGACAGGACTTTCACACACGTAACAGATGAAGCAGTACACTAGCAGCAACAGTGATTCATAGTCATGCGGGCAGATCTCTTTGGCTACGCTGTGAGAGGCAAGCGGACTTCTTAGGCACTGCTGCCGGTTGTTCCCACGGACGAGAACTCAAGGTCGCCGGTTCGCTCGTAGGTTTTTCCCGTTTCACTGCACGCTACGGTCGTCAGGCCACTACGTATTCTCCGACAGATCTACAGTAACTGTGTTTTCCGCATTTACTATTTAGTTTAGGTTGAAAGGAGATTACCTGCAGCATTTATTATAATTTTACGTTTTACTTATTGTACAATAGTTGGAATAACATCTGTATTAGGAGAGACTGGATTCTTATTCTGTAATAACATTCTTGTGTATACAGGGTGTATCATATTTAATGGCGTAAACGCATACAGTTGAAAGTACACGAGACTAGAAGCAAACATACCTCAGTAAACATAGGGTCGAAAATGCATACCTCAAGAGCTACGAGCACTTTTTCATCTTAGATACTGTGAAACTAATCTCTTCTACTGCAAGTTCTTTGCTTTCCATATTTTGGGAAGTGGTAGTATGGACCAAAATAAGAAAAAAAAAATGTCCAGCATTCCTCATTCAGGCCTCACGCAGGCCGCCCAAGGTCTACTACTGCAGTGGATGACCGTTACCTACGGATTATGGCTCGGAGGAACCCTGACAGCAAAGCCATCATGTTGAATAATGCTTTTAGTGCAGCTACAAGACGTCGTGTTACGACTAAAACTGTGCGCAATAGGCTGCATGATGCGCAACTTCACTCCCGACGTCCTTGGCGAGGTCCATCTTTGGAACCACGACACCATATAGCGCGGTGCAGATGGGCCCAAAAACATGCCGAATGGGCCACTCAGGATTGGCATCACGTTCTCTTCACCGATGAGTGTCGCATATGCCTTCATCCGGACAATCGTTGGTGACGTGTTTGGAGGCAACACGGTAAGACTGAACGCCTTAGACACACTGTCCAGCGAGTGCAGCAAGGTGGAGGTTCCCTGGTGTTTAGGGAGGGCATTATGTGGGGCCGATGTACGCCGCTGGTGGTCATGGAAGGCGCCGTAACGGCTGTACGATACATGAATGCCAGCCTTCGATCGATAGTTCAACCATATCGGCAGCATATTGGCGAGGCATTCGTCTTCATGGACGACAACACGCTCCCCCATCGTGTACATGTTGTGAATGACTTCCTTCAGGAGAAAGACATCGCTCGGCTAGAGTGACCAGCATGTTTCCAAACATGAATCCTATCGACACGCCCGGGATACATTGAAAAGCGCTGTTTACTGACGACGTGACCCACCAACCACCCTGAAGGATCTGTGCCAAATCGCTGTCGAGGAGTGGGACAATCTGGACCAACAATGCCTTGATGAACTTTTTGATTGCCACGCGGAATACAGGCATGCATCAATGCAAGAGGACGTGCTACTGTGTATTAGAGGTACCGGTGTGTACAGCTATCTGGACCACCACCTCTGAAGGTCTCGCTGTATGGTGGTTCAACATGCAATGTGTGGTTTTCATGAGCAATGAAAGGGGGGAAATGATGTTTATGTAGATGTCTATTCCAATGTTCTGTACAGGTTCCGGAAGTCTCGGAACCGAGGTGATGAAATCTTGTTTTTGATGTGTGTGCATTAGCAGTTTTAGTACAGTAATTGAAATATCTGCTTATAATTAAAAGATTTAAGCAAGGAGTTAAGTAATTGATTAGCGAAAGTTACGTTACATTAAGGGCTTTATTTAGTCTTGAAGGACCTGAGGGCCTTATTACCGGAGCTCTTGACTTTACTGTCGTAATGTGTACGCTATTGTTGACAGCCTTGGCTTCTGAACCATGGTATTGTAATCGACACGGTGCTTGCCCGCTTCCCCGCTTGTCCTGCACATGTACCCAGGCGGCGCCCCTGGTTCGCTGGAGTTCGCTGGAGTTTTGATTCCAGCTGCAACTACTAAAAAGTTATGTTTTCCGGATATTCTGTTTTATGGACGGGTTTAAGCAACTGCCTTTTCGAGCTTGCCCTGTCTTGTGATCTAATGTAAAGGACCTAAGAATATATTTCCTGCACTTGAATTTACGAAAATTTACGGTACTTAAGTTTTTGAACATTTAAATTCCATCTGTAATTCACTGCTCTTGATAGTCAGCTTAGTCTAACTTGATTGCACGCTTCTTATAACTCATTGGGAGATTGCCAGACTTAAAATTGTAAAATTTCCCTCTTTCTCGGAGGACTGATTCTTTTTCCTGATTGTTGTGTAATTTAATTTAAGAACCTTTACTTAATTCCGCTGTTATACTTGTGTGGCTTTTATTTAAGGGTCTTCAGGCCATTGAAAATTTTGCATTACTTTAACTTGTTGTCCACTGAGTTTTAAGAGTGGCTCCTGTGGGTGTAAGGGTGGCTTAGACCTACTTATTGTGATAAACAGCAGTTATTTCGATTATTGATGTTTCGTTTTAAATTTGTTTGTGTAAGTGAAGGTTGTTGTTCAAATTGATATTTATCTTGTCTTAAAGACTGCTTATGTAAGAGAAACTTGT
This sequence comes from Schistocerca piceifrons, assembly GCF_021461385.2. Taxonomy (NCBI): domain Eukaryota; kingdom Metazoa; phylum Arthropoda; class Insecta; order Orthoptera; family Acrididae; genus Schistocerca; species Schistocerca piceifrons. Next base: position 350,413,808 of record NC_060142.1, read on the forward strand.
CGTTCACTATTATATATCAGTTGCAAGAGAAGATTATGCTTTTAATTATCATTCTGGTTATTGGCATATTTTGAAATAAATTTGTAATATCTTAAGGAAAAATTATTTGTTCAGCCTATCCTTTGTCCATCCTATGTTCGGACATTTCACCGGGTAACAATAGCTGTTGGGGGCCCAAAAGTGTCGGTATGCCTGTATGATCCAAAGAAGTGCCCCCTAAAGGTGACAAAATTAAAATCAAAGTGATTAACTGCCAAAGCGTTCGCAACAAAGTGCCAGAATTTGAAGGCTCCTAAAAAGCTGTGGAGCACCCGTTATACTAGAAACACAAACTAGTTAAAACACTAAAAATTATAGCGGTGAGACATTTGGAGAAAATTCAAGTTTTTATCTAAATAATAGGCTAATGGTAAAAGGGGATGACGTATTTAACGCAGTAGACAAAAGAACTCAAACCCATCCAGATAGAAAATGAAACAGCATATTAGATTGATTGAGAAAAACTCAGTATCAAAGGCGAGCGTAAACTTCTAATTGGAGCCTTCTGTAGATCACCAGATTCATTCTTAAATATAACCGAATACTTAAGAAGAACCCTCAGTTCGATAGTAGATATTTTCTCCAGTGAAACTATCATCGTCAGAGGAGACATTTATCTTCCAACAGGCAGTTGGGATAATTACAATTTGGAAAGTGGTGGACGTGACAAGTTATACTATTGTAGTAATAAATGCGTCTCTAAAAAGTACCTAAAGCATAGTTTGTATGCTTACTTATGATGAAAAATGTTGTCTACAATGACAATAAATAGACCTGACCCCTTTGAAACTGATATCGGTGACCATGGGTTGCTTGTTCAAAAACGTTCCGAAACATAAAGGAAATTTAAAAAAGTAGCAAAATATGTTGCTTGTTCAAAAACGGTTCCGAAATATAAAAGAAATTAAAAAATTAGCAAAATATATAATTTAAGCAATTTAGATAAAGGGTTATTTGTGCAATATATTAATGAGAAACTTGAATTATTTAGCTGTGGACAGGAGCACGTAGAATAAACATGGATCAAGCTTAAAAGAATCATTGACATGCACTGGAGACAAATCTTGTAGAGTAGTTCATGATGGGAGGGACCCTCAATGGGTACAGCCATTATAAAGAATCTTCTAATAAAGTGGAGACTACTGCATAGTTGGTATAAAACGAAACGTTGGGCAATGCCTTGAGAGGAGAGAAAAAGCAAGTCAATTGCCGAAACTTGCTCCGCTCAGTTCCTGGTTTACACCCAGAAAGTATCAGGAAATTTAACTATTTAGCACAATAAAACTGAACTTATAATTGTGGAAATGAATAAAACTTAAATAATTTATGCATACAAACCAACCAGATAAACATTTAAGCATTAATATTCTTTATCTATCACACACACGAGATACAAGCACCCAGTCGTTCAAAAATGGCTCTGAGCACTATGGGACTTAACATCGATGGTCATCAGTCCCCTAGAACTTAGAACTACTTAAACCTAACTAACCTAAGGACATCACACAACACCCAGTCATCACGAGGCAGAGAAAATCCCTGACCCGCCGGGAATCGAACCCGGGAACCCGGGCGTGGGAAGCGAGAACGCTACCGCAACCCAGTCGTCTTAGGGGACTTTAATTGCCACAGTACACAGCTGCACTAAAGTGTAACTATTAAAGATAGCGACTTTCTTGAACAGTGGGCAGGGGATAACCAGATGTGTTCGATCCATGACCAACATGCAACCACCATCCTTCAATAGCGGACGATGGAGAAAGACTTACAACCTTGATCTGATTTTTGTAAGGGAAGATCTCGGCATCTCAAGTCACAAACAAGGCCAGTTTAAATGGCAATCAGGCCTAATGTCCAGCCCTTAAAAATAACATTCAGATGAAGATGTAACTTTAAAAGAGTAAACTGGGTGGATTTCAGAAATAAACTCGACGAATTGCTAAAACTGACTGACCCAAGTCACAGCACTATGATAAATTTGTACGAGCTGTTAAGGAAGCCTCTGTTAAGATAATACCAAGAGGATACAGGATAGAGTATGTATTTGGTTTTAGAGAGGAACACAAGAATACATAAGAAAGGTATTTTGATTTCTATAATAAGAATCCTGTTTCCAATGAAACAATTGAGTCTGCGGAGAAATTGCTAGCAGCTTTAAAGGATCAAAGACGCCAGACTTGGACGAAGACTGCTGAGGACATAGACATGACGTACAGCATTAGGAAAGCATGGGGATTTCTTAAAAGACTAACAAATGAACCCACAATAGGAACACCACACGTAAATGTAACATCTGACCAAATAGCCAGCCATCTTTTATAAAATGCAAAGCTGACCAAAATAATAAAACAGCTAGGTTCAGCCTGAAAGTAATCTAGGGAAATAAAAGTAACGTGTCGGATGTAGATATTTCAATGGAAGACCTAATACAGATCATAAGCAATTTCAAAACAGGAAAAACTGGATGGACGTTGCTTCAGAAATGAAATAATTAAAAATCTGTCCGAAAATACCAGAAAGTGGTTATGGAGCCTCCTCAGTTGCTGGTAGAGGACTGCGAAAATTTCCAGAATATGGGGGCACACAAAGGCCATTGCAGTTCTCAATCCTGAGATGAACACAAATAATCCCAAGAATTTTCGACCAATATCGTTGCTGTGTATACTGCTAGAACTGTTTGAAAGGCTAATAATGAACAATATAGGTGAATATATTGGCAGCTGTCTAACTGAAGAAGAGGCGGGTTTCCGCGTAAGGAAATCCTGCATGAGTCAGGCTCTCAACCTCAATCAATTTGTTAAAGACGGTTTTGAGAGGGGTCTTCCAAAGGAAGAAATGTTCGTTGACCTAACCGCAGCGTATAACACGGTAAAACTGAGAACTCTCATGTATGAAGCTGATCTGATGACAAACGCTGACAAAAAAATGTTCAAATGTGTGTGAAATCTTAAGGGACTTAAATGCTAAGGTCATCAGTTCTCATCAATCCGTAAGCTTAGACACTACTTAACCTAAATTACCCTAAGGACAAACACACACACCAATGCCCGAGGGAGGACTCGAACCTCCGCCGGAACCAGCCCCACAGTCCATGACTGCAGCTCCTTAGACCTCTCGGCTAACCCCGCCCGGCACAAACGCTGGCAGATTGGTAGAAATTCTTAAGGCACAGCTGTTCAATAGAAGATTCTTCTTCGGATTCAAGCAAAAGAGAATCAGATGGAGAAATCAGAAGAATGGGCTGCCACAGGGTAGTGTGAGGCTGCCACCGTTGTTTAATACTAATATATATATTATATATTGTATATACTAATGGCCACCTACTGGAGAAGAGACCAAATCATTTATTTGCGCAGATGACAGCGCAATAGCGTACCAAGCAAAATCTTTTAAAGAAATTGATAATGGCCTGAGCGAAGATCTCACGACGCTCACAAACTACTACAGACGTAATAATCTAAACCTAAACCCTAGTAAAAAGTAAGTGTGTCTTTCTCACCTTAACAACCAGTAGGCAGGAAAGGACCTTAATATCACCTGGAATGATATGTGCTTGGCTTCACTATATGTTAGCTGCCTTTGGGATTGTCACTTTCTTATAACTACCCGATGGACCAAATATCCTAGTGGGGTCTGTAAAAGGTCAATTGGAAATTGTATACTTCTGGCATCACTTTTGTCTCTTCTTCATCAAATCGTATTGATGAGATTGTCAGAGATGTTTCCGACGCAGTCACCTGAACGACTGGAACTGCTTTCTCTTCGTCTGCTCTGAGGCCTGTAACACGCTTCTAGTGGTAATAGGGGGGAATTAGTAGACAAAATTACGATAAGAAACAGACGACCGGAAATGTTCTCATTGCATATAAAACACGCTTGAAGATCGAAACGATTTCGAATCTCTCGCTTCACGGTACTCACACAGGGGAGACGATGTGTGATTGACAGGAGCTGCTCCACGCGGCTGTCCCGCTGTTGGTTGCACGAGGTGGGATCACTGGGGCCCGTCCGTGGAGCACCACAGCCAACCGTCTCAGCTGCGAATGTACCAGTTTCTCGCAGCCGCTGTTGTAGTCGGACGAAAATGCTATGTGATGGACTGCGATGATTCAGAGGAGGGGGAGGAGGAGGAGATTAGTGTTTAACGTCTCGTCGACAACGAGGTCATTAGAGACGGAGCGCAAGCTCGGGTGAGGGAAGGATGTGGAAGGAAATCGGCCGTGCCCTTTCAAAGGAACCATCCCGGCACTTGCCTGAAGCGATTTAGGGAAATCACGGGAAACCTAAATCACGATGGCCGGATGATTCAGAAAATGATTCAGAAAACGTGCTCGTTAATTGCTTTGTGCAGCTCTACCACTAAGCCCGGCGTCATCGCAAATTATCAACATGTCTCTGTACTCTTCAAACGTGTATTCCGCCATCCTGTACTTTCTCGGTCGTTCTTAGCTGCTCAGTGATGGACTGGCAAGTAAGCAGAACGCTGAAGCAGTGATCGTAAACATAGGACGCGTTATGTCATAGAACTGGCGATGGCGGCGTCTTTTCACTTTTGTGCCTACCGTGTGCGGGAGATCTGAAAGTGATCCCATCTTCAAACTTAATTTATATCCGGACGGTGCTTTTCCGAACGTACGTTCCTTATAAAAACTTTATCTACTGAATCCCTACTGCAACGTCTACAATGAAGTGCCAAAGAAACTGGTATACGCATGCGTATTCAAATACAGAGATATGTAAATAAGCAGTCTATATAAGACAAACCCCCCCATGAACCATGGACCTTGCCGTTGGTGGGGAGGCTTGCGTGCCTCAGCGATACAGATAGCCGTACCGTAGGTGCAACCACAACGGAGGGGTATCTGTTGAAAGGCCAGACAAACGTGTGGTTCCTGAAGAGGGGCAGCAGCCTTTTCAGTAGTTGCAAGGGCAACAGTCTGGATGATTGACTGATCTGGCCTTGTAACAATAACCAAAACGGCCTTGCTGTGCTGGTACTGCGAACGGCTGAAAGCAATGGGAAACTACAGCCGTAATTTTTCCCGGGGGCATGCAGCTTTACTGTATGATTACATGATGATGGCATCCTCTTGGGTAAAATATTCCGGAGGTAAAATAATCCCCCATTCGGATCTCCGGGCGGGGACTACTCAAGAGGATGTCGTTGTCAGGAGAAAGAAAACTGGCGTTCTACGGATCGGAGCGTGGAATGTCAGATCCCTTAATCGGGCAGGTAGGTTAGAAAATTTAAAAAGGGAAATGGATAGGTTGAAGTTAGATATAGTGGGAATTAGTGAAGTTCGGTGGCAGGAGGAACAAGACTTTTGGTCAGGTGACTACAGGGTTATAAACACAAAATCAAATAGGGGTAATGCAGGAGTAGGTTTAATAATGAATAGGAAAATAGGAATGCGGGTAAGCTACTACAAACAGCATAGTGAACGCATTATTGTGGCCAAGATAGATACGAAGCCCGCACCTACTACAGTAGTTCAAGTTTATATGCCAACTAGCTCTGCAGATGACGAAGAAATTGAAGAAATGTATGATGAAATAAAAGAAATTATTCAGATTGTGAAGGGAGACGAAAATTTAATAGTCATGGGTGACTGGAATTCGAGTGTAAGAAAAGGGAGAGAAGGAAACATAGTAGGTGAATATGGATTGGGGGACAGAAATGAAAGAGGAAGCCGCCTTGTAGAATTTTGCACAGAGCACAACATAATCATAACTAACACTTGGTTTAAGAATCATGAAAGAAGGTTGTATACATGGAAGAACCCTGGAGATACTAAAAGGTATCAGATAGATTATATAATGGTAAGACAGAGATTTAGGAACCAGGTTTTAAATTGTAAGACATTTCCAGGGGCAGATGTGGACTCTGACCACAATCTATTGGTTATGACCTGTAGATTAAAACTGAAGAAACTGCAAAAAGGTGGGAATTTAAGGAGATGGGACCTGGATAAACTAAAAGAACCAGAGGTTGTACAGAGATTCAGGGAGAGCATAAGGGAGCAATTGACAGGAATGGGGGAAATAAATACAGTAGAAGAAAAATGGGTAGCTTTGAGGGATGAAGTAGTGAAGGCAGCAGAGGATGAAGTAGGTAAAAAGACGAGGGCTAGTAGAAATCCTTGGGTAACAGAAGAAATACTGAATTTAATTGATGAAAGGAGAAAATATAAAAATGCAGTAAGTGAAACAGGCAAAAAGGAATACAAACGTCTCAAAAATGAGATCGACAGGAAGTGCAAAATGGCTAAGCAGGGATGGCTAGAGGACAAATGTAAGGATGTAGAGGCCTATCTCACTAGGGGTAAGATAGATACCGCCTACAGGAAAATTAAAGAGACCTTTGGAGATAAGAGAAAGACTTGTATGAATATCAAGGGCTCAGATGGAAACCCAGTTCTAAGCAAAGAAGGGAAAGCAGAAAGGTGGAAGGAGTATATAGAGGGTCTATACAAGGGCGATGTACTTGAGGACAATATTATGGAAACGGAAGAGGATGTAGATGAAGATGAAATGGGAGATATGATACTGCGTGAAGAGTTTGACAGAGCACTGAAAGACCTGAGTCGAAACAAGGCCCCCGGAGTAGACAATATTCCATTGGAACTACTGACGGCCGTGGGAGAGCCAGTCCTGACAAAACTCTACCATCTGGTGAGCAAGATGTATGAAACAGGCGAAATACCCTCAGACTTCAAGAAGAATATAATAATTCCAATCCCAAAGAAAGCAGGTGTTGACAGATGTGAAAATTACCGAACTATCAGCTTAATAAGTCACAGCTGCAAAATACTAACACGAATTCTTTACAGACGAATGGAAAAACTAGTAGAAGCCAACCTCGGGGAAGATCAGTTTGGATTCCGTAGAAACACTGGAACACGTGAGGCAATACTGACCTTACGACTAATCTTAGAAGAAAGATTAAGGAAAGGCAAACCTACGTTTCTAGCATTTGTAGACTTAGAGAAAGCTTTTGACAATGTTGACTGGAATACTCTCTTTCAAATTCTAAAGGTGGCAGGGGTAAAATACAGGGAGCGAAAGGCAATTTACAATTTGTACAGAAACCAGATGGCAGTTATAAGAGTCGAGGGACATGAAAGGGAAGCAGTGGTTGGGAAGGGAGTAAGACAGGGTTGTAGCCTCTCCCCGATGTTGTTCAATCTGTATATTGAGCAAGCAGTAAAGGAAACAAAAGAAAAATTAGGAGTAGGTATTAAAATTCATGGAGAAGAAATAAAAACTTTGAGGTTCGCCGATGACATTGTAATTCTGTCAGAGACAGCAAAGGACTTGGAAGAGCAGTTGAATGGAATGGACAGTGTCTTGAAAGGAGGATATAAGATGAACATCAACAAAAGCAAAACAAGGATAATGGAATGTAGTCTAATTAAGTCGGGTGATGCTGAGGGAATTAGATTAGGAAATGAGACACTTAAAGTAGTAAAGGAGTTTTGCTATTTGGAGAGCAAAATAACTGATGATGGTCGAAGTAGAGAGGGTATAAAATGTAGGCTGGCAATGGCAAGGAAAGCGTTTCTGAAGAAGAGAAATTTGTTAACATCCAGTATTGATTTAAGTGTCAGGAAGTCATTTCTGAAAGTATTCGTGTGGAGTGTAGCCATGTATGGAAGTGAAACATGGACGATAAATAGTTTGGGCAAGAAGAGAATAGAAGCTTTCGAAATGTGGTGCTACAGAAGAATGCTGAAGATTAGATGGGTAGATCACATAACTAATGAGGAAGTATTGAATAGGATTGGGGAGAAGAGAAGTTTGTGGCACAACTTGACCAGAAGAAGGGATCGGTTGGTAGGACATGTTCTGAGGCATCAAGGGATCACCAATTTAGTATTGGAGGGCAGCGTGGAGGGTAAAAATCGTAGAGGGAGACCAAGAGATGAATACACTAAGCAGATTCAGAAGGATGTAGGTTGCAGTAGGTACTGGGAGATGAAAAGGCTTGCACAGGATAGAGTAGCATGGAGAGCTGCATCAAACCAGTCTCAGGACTGAAGACCACAACAACAACAACATATAAGACAAGTGTCTGGCGCAGTTGTTAGATCGGTTACTGCTGCTTCAATGGCAGATTATCAAGATTTAAGTGAGTTTGAATGTGCACGAGCGATGGGACCCCACATCTCCGAGGTCGCGATGAAGAGGGGATTTCCCCGTAAGTCCATTTCACGAGTGTACAGTGAATATCAGGAATCCCGTAAAACATCTAGTCTCCGACATCGCTGCGGCCGAAAAAAGATCCTGCAAGAACGGGACCGACGACGACTGAAGAGAATCGTTCAAAGCGACAGAAGTGCAACCCTTTCGCAAACTGCTGCAGATTTCAATGCTGGGCCATCAGCAAGTATCAGCGTGCGAACCATTCAACGAAACATCATCGGGACCAACGACGACTGAAGAGAATCGTTCAAAGCGACGGAAGTGCAACCCCTTCGCAAAATTCTGCAGATTTCAATGCTGGGCCATCAGCAAGTATCAGCGTGCGAACCATTCAACGAAACATCATCGATATGGGGTTTCGGAGCAGAAGGCCCATTCATGTACCCTTGATGATTGTACGACACAAAGCCTTACGCCTCGCCTGGGCCCGTCAACACCGACATTGGACTGTCGATGTCTGGAAACATGTTGCCTGGTCGGACGAGTCTCGTTTCAAAATTTATAGAGCGGATGAACGTGTGCGGATATGGAGACAACCACATGAATGCATGGATTCTGCATGCCAGCAAGCGACTGTTCAAGTTGGTGAAGGCTCTGTATCATCATGTCTCGTCACGTGCATCCATTCATGTCCATTGTGCACCCCGACGGACTTGGGCAATTCCAACAGGACAAAGTGATACCCCACACGTCCAGAATTGCTACAGAGTGTCTCCAGGAACGCTCTTCTGAGTTTAAACACTTTCGCTGCCCACCAAACTCCTCAGACATGAAGATTATTGAGCATATCTGGGAAGGCGTGCAACGTGCTGTTCAGAAGAGATCTCGTACTTCTACGCATTTATGAGCAGCCCTGCAGAATTCAGTTCCCTCCAGCACTACTTCAGACATTAGTCGAGTACATGCCTCGTCGTGTTGCGGCATTTTTAAGTGCTCGCAAGGGCACGATATTACGTAGGTGTACCAGTTTGTTTGGCTCTTCAGTGTAAAAGCGTATACTAGAAATTGTGAATACCTTGTATAATAAGAAAGGACCAAAGAAAGCGGCACAAATATTTAGTTAGTTCTTTATAAGATTTAAAAGTGGTGATATGACTTTCAATTTGCTTTAATGTTCGAAAATTGCTTACTAAGCACTTACGAGAACCACCCTAAAATACTGCTCGAGTTCGTGGGACCCGCACGAAATAATACACCACCAACCTACGGACCGGCCGCATAGGGATCGCGGAGGAGGAAACACTCGAGAAGTTACAGCGTGCATACAGGTACTTAAGCACTCGCCCAATGTTTCAGATGAAGAGTGGAAATAGAAAATGTTATACGTGCCAATTCTCATGTTTGTCAGGGTGTATTATTATTTTTAATGTGTTTTATGGTTTTATAGACAAAATTAGCATAGATTCTTGGTCTGAAAATGGTGTATTGAAATGTCCATTAAAAATGAACTCGGCTTATGTGTGTTTTGTCGTGTGATAATATGGTGTAAACAGCCGTAGCAAATTTCTTGTTGGGTGCTCCTGACTCTGTTGAAAGTCACCGTGTTTATTTGCAAGTTATTTCGCCAAACTCCCCAGTGTCTCTCGCACTCCACGTCGATGTAGTGTAGCTGAAACTTTCTATAGTAATTAGAATGAGTACAAAGGGTAGTATTTACGTTCGAGTCTCACCTAATAATTTACCAGAGATGAGCACTCGTTTATTTCTTTCTTAAATATAACTTTTACTCTTATCATCGAGTTGTAATACGTAATTTTCACATTATAAGTTCACTTGGTGTTTGTCAGAGCAAGAGCAGAATAGGAGTCATTAACATTACATTCAACAACAAATATAATAAAAATCAGAGGTTACGTAATGATAATGTTCGCTTTTCTTACGTTTATAATAAGGAATAACGTCCTTGGTTCCTACACACAATACATGATCTGACGCAGTTGTTTCTGTAATAAAATGTGACATTATAAAGTGACTCAAAAACAATTTCTCTCTTTTTATACAAAAGTATACAGGTCCGCAGCTTGCATAACGTCATAATATGACGTCTTCTTTACACTTTTGACAAAATTAGCTCCACATTGTTTATTTCTTGTTGATCACGTAATTCACTACAAGCTTGTTTCGGCATATATAATGTGAAAGGCACATACGTCGAAACGAGGTGGTCGTGGACTTATGTATCAACAAGAGATAAAAAATTTGGAGCTACTTTTCTCAAAAGAATAAAGAAAGGTGTTTTTGTTACAAGTGCCATTAATAAAGACGCACTACTTCTATTTACAATAATACAAATACAGAAATACAGCAGTAACACTTTAACTGCCAGAACTGTAGTCAAGAAGAACCGTTATTTCCTTTAAACTTTTCACAAGAGAATGACATAATCGAATTCAAGTACTGACTTCCGTTTCTTACACAACCCCATTCTTGGGATCAGATATCGCAAAGTTTCCTGTAAAACTCCCTGTGCTTTTGAGGAAGAAATGGTAACATCGTCAACATGACTGGTCTTTCAGACGAAGTATGACACGGCATACCTCTGCCGTTGTCTTTTCTCTTTAGAATACACTGACATTTTTCTATTCTTCTGTTTCAGTGTGCGAATTGTTATACAGATATTTGAGATGGATGAGTATTAGACACTTTGATCATACTGCATTTAGAGATTTCACACGCCTACATTGACAACAATGTTTCAACAGCGTCTTTAAAAACATAGACATCAGTTGTATACACCCTGTTTACACAGGTTTGGTTCCTATCTTTAGCTGACTTACTTCGTTTCTCTCTATAATTGCAAAATCTCGGTCGCAGCTCAAAAAGTTATTCCCACTCACTAGAAGCTTGTCTGTTATTACTTTAAATTATGCCAGACTAAATGGAGAAGATCTTTTTTACGCAAGGCATTCGGAACTCTACTGGGAAGCACTGCCTGACACAAAGACCATGTGTCATATAGTAATGAATGGTTCAACCATTTTCCCCACGATTTGACATTTATAACAAGTCTAGGGACATGCGACAATTTTATGGCCATATTTAGCCCCATGTAGCCCACAAATTACAAAACCAGAAGTGGCAAAAACTTGCAGGGCTTATAAACAACTTCCTAGACAACAAGACCACACAAGAAGAGATTTGTAAACCAACTAGAGACGGAGCTAATTAAATTCTGGAGAAACTTGGCAGCTATAAAATTCATTGATGACCTCGATTGACGCTTGGAGAAGAAATTGTGAATAAAATGACATAAAACGGGCAGAACGTATACATTACAAACATGCAACCATCTTGCCATGTTTTAAAGCATTTTATAATTATTATTTGAAATTCAGCATTTCAAACGACACCAAAATCTTTGAAATGACCCTACGGAATTTAATCGCCCTCACAAAATATTAAAGTGTGTGGGCTAGGCTTTTGTATATCTTCATTTGACCATTTAGCAAAGCTACACACAAAATATGAACAAATTATAGGATAACCGATGGGGAGAGACCAAAGAACTTGACAGGGAGGTACTCTGTGTAGTTTTCGCAGCGTACTGAAAACAGCTCGATACGTTTAAGTATAAAACAACTACCCTGTATTACGGGCTAATCGACAGTGCTGTGCGTGGTTAAGCACAGCTCAACAAAAATTTATTTGGGCTTCGACGCTACGTAATCAATAGGCATCTGATTCAGCAATACAAGGTTTTAACCATGCAGGACGTAAACAACAATAACTTTTATAAGCATTATTACGGCAGTCGACACAAGTAATTACTATAGATTACTAAGTATTGAAATCTTTTATCCAAAACCAATGAAGCTTTAACAGCAACAAGCTTTCAAGTATTTAACAAATGTTTCACAGAAGAGACAGCCGCTGTAGCCGAGCGGTTCTAGGTGCTTCAGTCCGGAACCGCGCTGCTGCTACGGTCGCAGGTTCGAATCCTGCCTCAGGCATGGATGTGTGTAATGTCCTTAGGTTATTTAGGTGTAAGTAGTTTCTACTTTTAAATAATAAATAATTAATATTCCAAACTCTTCATTTCCACAGTCTCATGTATTAATACGAGTTGACATTAGGTGTTGTGGGCGCTGTGGGATACTACTACAAATAAATCTCATAAAAATCAATGTAAAGGCTCATCGATGTGTTGCTGAGTAACAAAACCAGGGTAAGAGACTCCCTGTCAGTTTTGAGACGTATAAGTGTTCTTTGCAATTACAAAATCGACGCTAATGTTTTGTTTAGTTTCATAGTGTATAAGTGTTGTGGCACAGAAATAACAAGGAGGAGGAAGGATTGCCAAGTTTCTTCAACCGTGCTCGAATAATTCTTGGCATTAGTTCATAAAATTATGAAGTCGTTAAACGACTGACAATTGTTTCCAGTCATTTGGGTATGAGACATGAGAAACTTTCTGTTATATTTATGCTTCACCAAAAGCTGCAGTCAATCCAGAGCAAATCAAGGAGAAGAGGCGCTGAAAGATTCACGTGCAAACCACTTTCTAACAGTTTATGCGACAGGAGAGGTGTGTACCTCTTTCATTGAGAAATACGACTGTGGCCTGCTTTCAGGAAGAGAAGTAACGCGAGGCATGAATGAGATCTATTGTTCGTAGAATCGTATCACGTTATGACGCGACTGTCATGCTAGGGAGCCATATCACTACGCAGCAGAGATGAGGAGACCACCAAATGCCCCCTGAGAGCAGAAAGACTCTAGAGGTCTAGCATGAATAAAAGTCGTGGCCTTCTAGCGTCTGCACGCTGAATGTAGCTGGCGATGGGAAAAAATCCTCACCTGCGAAGGGTAACAACCTGAGATAAAATAAGGCAGTAGGTAATATGTGGACTCCAACAGGGCTTCTTGAAGTTAGTGACGCAGCCACACGGTAGCCGCGCGAGAGCGACCTGGAGATAATGCATGCGCGAGGTGCGCGGACGTAGACTATTCTGAACGCCAGGGTGCAAGTACAGCGCAATGAAGACACTGCAGCCAAAGATGTATTAGCAATAGGCACTACCTACTTCGGTTCATGCCGAGGATGTTAACATCAAAATATTAAAAGCAAGCAGCTGCTGCACCGAAGCGCCAAATAAACTGGTAAAGTCAAGCGTATTCAAATACAGAGATATGTAAACAGGCAGAATACGGCCCTGCGGTCGGTAGCGTCTGTATAAGACAACAGTTGTCTGGCGCAGTTGTTACATCGGTTACTGCTGCTACAATGGCAGGGTTATCAAGACTTAAGTGAGTTTGAACGTCGTGTTATAGTCGGCACACGAGCGATGGGACACAGCATCTCCGAGGCAGCTATGAAGTGGGGACTTCCCCATACGACCATATCACGAGTGTACCGTGAATATCAGGAATCTGGTAAAACATCAAATCTCCGACATCGCTGCTGAAAAAAAAAAAAAAAAAAAAAAAAAAAAAAAAACGACTGAAGAGAATCATTCAACGGGTGACAAGAGTGCAACACTTCCGCAAATACGTAGCTGGACCATCCACAAGTTCAGTGTGCGAACCATTCAACGAAACATCATCGATATGGGCTTTCGAAGCCGAAGGCCCAGTCATGTACCCTTGATGAATGCACGGCACAAAGCTTTACGCCTCCCCTGGGCCCTTCAACACCGACATTCGACTGTTCATGACTGGAAACATGTCGCCTGGTACGTTGAGCCTCGTTTCCAGTTGTATGGGGCGGATGGACGTGTACGGGTATGGAGACAACCTCATAAATCCATGGACTCTGCATGTCAGTAGGGGACTATCCAAGCTGGTGGAGGCTCTGTAATGGTGTTGGGCGTGTGCAGTTGGAGTGCTATAAGATCCCAGATACGTCGAGATACGACTCTGACAGCTGACACGTACTTAAGCATCCTGTCTGATCACCTGCATCCATTCATGTCCATTGTGCATTCCGACGGACTTGGGCAATTCCAGCAGGACAACGCGACACACCACAATTCCAGAATTGCCAAACAGTGGCTCCAGGAGCACTCTTCTGAGTTTAAACACTTCCTCTGGCCACCAAACTCCCCAGATATAAACATTATTGAGCATATCTGGGATCCATTGCAACGTGCTGTTCAGAAGAGATTTCCATCCTCTCGTACTCATACGGAATTATGGACAGCTCTGCGGGATTCGTGGTGTCAGATCACTCCAGCACTTCTTCAGACAATAGTCGAGTCCATGCCACGTCGTGTTGCAACACTTCTGGGCGCTCGCGGTGTCCTACACGATATTAGGCAGATGTACCAGTTTCTTTGGCACTTTAGTGTATATGTAAACAAGCTACCATTTTGTTCTCAACCTAATAGTCAGAGCTTCAAAGAAATTGGCATTCAGTTTAGTTAATTACTATAAGGAGCAGCACTGGAAACATCAGCTAAGTAGCACAGTCTTTGAAAACAAGACGTACCACAGAAAACATATTATTTAGTCTGCATAAAATGTTCTCGAGTTTCCAGCCGTGTCAAGTATTAAAATTATATAAGCTTTTGGCCAAGCCGTCCTTCGCCTTTATCAAATGGTATGACTTGCAGTGGGCTGCTGGTATATACTCTAGCTGTTCGTCGTGACGGCATACGTTGACTCGGCGTTAGATGACCCTCTTCAACAGTGCGATGGCTAGACTCGACGTTGTGGTGATCTGGAGGCCACCATCCCTGTTTAGCGTGTTATCGGTAATTTTAATGTTAATGGCTTCTTTAATTAAAGACCCAGAAGGATGGATGTTTCGTCAAATTTCATTTGGTGTCCGTTTTCTAAAACATGCTCAGCTAAGGCAAATTTCTCGGCATAGTGTAAGCTATAAAACCTCTCATGCTCCTTCCTGCGTTGTTCCACAGTGCATATTGTTTGTCCGACGTAAGACTGGCCACAACCGCAAGGTATTTTGTAGACCGCAAGTGTTCTGAGACCTGTTGAGTCTTTAACTGGTCTCAGAAATTGACAGATATTTTCGGAGGCCTGAAGATCGATTTCATCTTTTGTCTTTATCTTGCCCGAGACTGTGCTACAAAACAGCAAGAAAGAAAGTTTCTTTTCCTACTCCTCGTCGATGGTATTATTGTATTTCTTGCTAGAAATCACTTCATTTATTTGACGAACTTCATAGCCGTTGTTCCCGAAGACCTTGTGTAGGTGGCTAAGCTCACGGGTACAGGCAATCAGCGTCTGATATCATTCTTGCCCGATGAACCAATGTTTGTGAAACAGTGCGCTTCTGTGACGGCTGATGATGATTGATGGCCTGCAAGTACAGATAAGTGTGGGGGGGTTTTCTGCGGACGCTTTGGCCAAGGCATTCATTTCGTTTGCGGCGGACGAGGACCCCGAGGAAGGGCAATGCACTGTATTTTTCTACCTCTATGGTGAACTGGATGTTACGGTTAATGCTTTGAGTAAACTACTTCAGATGGGGATGCTTTAGATAATTGTCATCGGATAAAATATGTCGGAACCTCCGTCGTGGCTAGCACTAACGGCTTTTGGAACTGTGCAATTAAAGAAGGCAGTGGAATAAAAATCGCAAATATCACTCTAAATAGTGACGCTGAGTCGGCGGGTGTGGCCGAGCGGCTCTAGGCGCTTCAGTCTGGAACCGCGCAGCCGCTAGGGTCGCAGGTTCGAATCCTGCCTCGGGCATGGATGTGTGTGATGTCCTTAGGTTAGTAAGGTTTAAGTAGTTCTAATTTCTAGGGGACTGATGACCTCAGATGTTAAGTTCCATAGTGCTCAGAGCCATTAGCACCATTTAAAGAGACGCTGAGTCAATGTATGCCCATATATGGCGATGTGGCAGACACCCATGACGTCACAGCCGGCAGCTAGAGTATATAAGGGACGTACTAGCAGTCCCCTGGCGGTCATACCACTTGACAATGGTCAAGGAGTACTTAGACGAAAGTTCGTGGAATTTTAATCACATGATGCGACTGGAAACCCGAGAACCTTTTATTCAATGCTAACGTCGCGAGATTCTCCATTTTAAGGTTAGTTAGTATGCTAGATTTTGGTTATGCTACACTATACCGGGTGTCTCCCCTGAGATTCGTCAGGCGCATTTTCTCTGGTGCTTCAGCAGATATCTGCAACTTCACTGTGCAGCTGTAGTCAGCCAAACAATTACTGCTCGTCACGTCTCGTCTTTCATGCGACGCCCAGTTTCAACAGCAAGCGTCGGTTTGTTTCCCATTACAAATAAAGTTATTTCTTAAATGGAATTTTACGTGCCCTTTCGATAGAGCGCTCCCAGATTAGTCTAGCGCAATACTTTTTTTGTCGATTTGTATTAACAGGACAATAAGACACTAAGAATAAACAGCAATCCAGCAGCAACTCAGCAGCGCTGTACGCTTGACAGTAGCAGTCAACGCGGGCCAGGGCGGAGCTGTCGCTGCTAGAGAACTGGTTATCCTGGAGTTTTACTCTCTTGTTTCTGAACATATCCATAAAACAGATATCACACTGTACTAACCAGGGAGCGCCCTGTCTAATGGGCACGTATAATTTCGCTTTAAAAAACATGTTGTTCGTACCGTGGAACAAACTGTCTCTTTCCGTCGACACTACCCTCCTGACGACCTTAAGAGAGACACCTTGATAAAATTTCACGAGGACCACTTAACATTAATCACTCAGACGAACAGCCTACATGAGCTGATATAACAAGTATAGAGCAGTGTATTTGGCTGCAGCCGGCCGCGGTGGTCTAACGGTTCTAGGCGCTCAGTCCGGAACCGCGCGACTACTACGGTAGCAGGTTCGAATCCTGCCTCGGGCATGGATGTGTGTGATGTCCTTAGGTTAGTTAGGTTTAAGTAGTTCTAAGTTCTGGGGGAGTGATGACCACAGATGTTAAGTCCCATAGTGCTCAGAACCAGTTGGCTGCAATAAGTGAAAACGTTCTGTCGAATCTCCGATCTCTGGAACGAAAAATGATAACGATCAAACTCTCCAATGAAATAAGTTTGCTTTCACTATTGTAATCCTAGTAAGTGTTTTCAGATAACTGGACCATATACACACATAAAAAAAAGTTTTGCATCACCTCGGGTCCGAGAGTTCCGGAACCTATACAGAACATTGGAATAGAGATCAACATAAACATCATTTCCGCCTTTTTTATTGCTCATGTAAACCGCACATTGCATGTACCACCATACAGCGAGACTTTCAGAGGTGGTGGTCCAGACTGCTGTGTACACCTGTACCTCTAATACCCAATAGCACGTCCTCTTGCACTGATGCATGCCTGTATTCGTCGTGGCATTCTATCAACAAGTTCATCAAGGCACCGTTGGTCCAGATTGTCCCACTCCTCCACGGCGATTCTGCGTAGATCGCTCAGAGTCGTTGGTGGGTCACGTCCTCCATAAACAGCCCTTTTCAATCTATCCCCGGCATGTTCTATAGGGTTCATGTCTGGAGTACATGCTGGCCACTCTAGTCGAGCGATGTCGTTATCCTGAAGGAAGTCATTCACAGAATGAGCACGATGGGGGCTCGAATTGTCGTCCACGAAGACGAATGCCTCGCTAATATGGTGCCGTTATGGTTGCACTATTAGCCGGACAAAGGCATTCACGTATCGTACAGCCGTTACGGCGTCTTCCTTTACCACCAGCGACGTACCTCGGCCCCACATAATGCCACCCCCAAAACAACGGGGAACATCCACCTTGTTGCTCTCGCTCGATTTTCTGGTTGAAGGCATATGCGACCCTCATCGGTGAAGAGAACGTGATGTCAATCCTGAGCGGTCCATTTGGCATGTTGTTGGGCCCATCTGTACCGCGCTGCATGATGTCTGGTTGCAAAGATGGACCTCCCCATGGACGTCGGGAGTGAAGTTGCGCATCATGCAGTCTATTGCGCATAGTTTGAGTTGTAACACGACGTCCTGTGGCTGCACAAAAAGCTTTATTCAACAAGGTGGATTTGGTGTCAGGGTTCCTCGGAGCCATAATCCGTAGGTAGTGGTCATACACTCCAGTAGTAGCTCCTGGGCGACCTGAGCGAGGCATGTCATTGACAGTTCCTGTAATTCCTCCATGTCCGAACAACATCGCTTTGGTTCACTCCGCGACACCTGGACACTTTCCTTGTTGAGAGCCCTTCCTGGCACAAAGTAACACGGCGGATGCGATCTAACGGCGGTATAGACCGTCTAGGCTTGGTTTAACTATACACAACACGAGCCGTGTACCTCCTTCCTGGTGGAACGACTGGAATTGATCGGCTGTCGAACCCCCTCCGTCTAATAGGCACTGCTCATGCATGGTTGTTTACATCCTAGGGCGGGTTTAGTGACATCTCTGAACAGTCCAAAGGACTATGTCTGTTATACTGTTATACAATATCCACAGTCACCGTCTATCTTCAGGAGTTCTGGGAACCGGGGTAAGGCAAAACTTTTTTTTAATGTGTGTATAACCGCTTATGGGAGAAATACTGTTCTGCACATGGACGGGTGGAACGGTGATTAAGTCATTGAACTTGCATTCGATGGGAGTACCTGTCCGTCAAGGCACGGGTTCAGCAGCTATTGAAACCTATCTATCGTTTGTCTTGACTTCCGCAAGATGTCAAGAATCCCCACCACTCGTATTTCATGCAACGACCACTGCACGCAGTTTTTACTTAGCCATTTGAAAGGTTCCTTTTCGTGGTAAGTTATTTCATCACTGTGCCAGTTGTGAAAGCGAAAAAAGTGTAGGCTATTTAAAGTAGCAGTTCGTCTGCAAGTGTGGGTCTGTCATTACGTATATTAATTTGGAAGATTTGTTACTGAAGAATGCCAAAACAGCCAAGTCAGAAAGAAATACAAATGTTTAATAACAGTGGAGATTGAAAACGTCATTTAATATTGCAGGGCTATGGACGAAAGCAAACAGAGAATCATGTCTATAACTTACACTGCTGAAACGGAACATCACGTCCAGCTGCTTAATAAAAAACTTGGAAGGCAGAACAGCAGCGATTCGGCGTGACATGGATTCGACAAGTTCTTCACAGATTTCCAGAGGTATGTCGCCCTTTAAGTCTATGCACAGGTCACGGAATGGTTTGTGGATGCTGTTCTAGCCAAGTGACACAGACGGTAGTTGTCGTACTGGGTTACACCATCGCCACCAGAGAAGATGTCAGGCATGAAGTGATTCAGATGGTCCGCAAAAGTTTGCACGTATCGTAGTCTTTGATTACTTCCAAAGGTCTCATGGCGACCCAGCTGAATGTCTTCTTTAGCATAATACTGTTCCCATTGGCCTCCGTACGTGGTGTGGTGAATATTTCGAACATCTATTTTCCTGGATGACAGCATATCCGGAAAAAAGCATCGATGTAGTTCATCCGATCAGACGTGCCCACTGCCGTCGTGATTGTGGATGCCACTGGGTAACATGGAGACAAATAGCGGTAGTGTGGAGCGATGTACCGAGTTCGACAACGTGCGTTGAAGGGTGTGCTCAGTAACACTTGTGCCTGCATTAGCACTGTACGCTGTCTTCATATTTGTCACAGATCACCATATATCCTGATTTACAGAGTGGGCAGGCCTCCAACCCCCACATTATGTGATGAGGCGTGGACGTCCAGCATCTCGTCGTCTACCCGTGGTTTCACAGTCCTTCAGTTACTTTCCATAGATACTCACGGTCGTCGCACGCCAACAGCCGACCGGCATCACTGTTTCCGAGATGCTCGTTTCTAGGTGCTGTGCCAAATCAACACGCCTTTGTCAAGTTCGTTTATGTCGGTGGATTTTCTCTTTTGCGGCTCGTATCGTAGGTAGAGGGGTTCCCTATTGGTCTGTGCTCCGCATATATACTTTGCTTAACACGTCACGTGGTCGCAACGCCACCACGTGCTATTCAGTCTTGCGGTGATTTATAATGTTTTGTCACAGCAAAAATTCCGAGCTATTTTGCCGTGGTCTAAGGCTTTCACATTAAATCCGAAACCTTCGTCCCCATCTACGGAGGACATTTTCAGGTGGGATCGTAGCTTCTTTGAATGTCCATTTCACACGCTGTTTCCCTACTAACTGCAGCCAAATTCCGTTCACGCATGCTCCCGCGCAGTGGCATGACGTCACATGCTTTGAATACTCGATTGCAATTGGCCGTTGTCGACTGGCGACGTCCACTGTTGCTGTCACCTCATGGTGGAAGACTTGCATACAACACCGGGATCCAGATGTCATTCAGTTTCAAGTTCTCCTCCTTCCTACTGAAATTGGTGAGGTGTTCAATAATTTCTGTGGCGTCTCTGTATAGCCTTTCACGGTATCTGCTTGTGTGTGGCTGACGGTGCCTGACTCTTATCAGAATGAATGTGGTGGTCTTCTGGCTGAAAAACTCGTTCTGCAACAGCTCCCATCCTACAGTTGCCCTTCTAGTCGTTTTTCACCGTTCTTTTGGTTGTACCCACGTACATCTCCTCACAACTACACAGAATCCTATAAATTCTTGGTTTTCTCACTGGTTTGTGAGCACCCTTGGCAAAATTTAAGTGATCCTGTGTCTTCCTGCTGGCTATGTAGATTATTGCGATGTTTTTCCTATGCGTTCAGTAACGTCCTTAACGAAAGGCAGCAAAACTTTCTATTTCAAAGGCGCTTTTGCATCGCTATAATTTTTGCGCGGCTGTCTTAACGCTCTTTTTACCTCAGCGGACGAACAGCCAATCTTCAACAATGCGTTAGTGAGGTGTTTTAATTCCACATCAAGCAGCTCTGGTTCACAAATTTTCCTTGCTCTATCCGCCAACGTTTTTATGACGCCGCGCTTTTGTTATGGGTGGTGGTAAGAATCCCATTGTAGGTAACGGTTGAGTGTGAGGGTTTTACGTTAACGATGTCTCCTGAACTACCATTTCCTTTTTTTTAAACTTACCACATGAAGAAAATTTAATATCCCACCTGCTCCTCCTCCACGGTGAACTGAGTCTTCGGATGAATCCCGCTGGTATTCTAAGCACGTGACGTAGCGCCACTACGGGGGAGTACGTGTAAACGGAAATTTGCTGCAGTCAGTAGCGATCCAGGGTATGAATTGGGCATTCAAAGAAGCTACGATCCCTTTTAAATATCTCCTCCGCAGATGGGGACGAAACTTTGGGTTTTAATGGAAAATCGATCCGACCACGGCGTGATAGCGCGGAATATTTTATAACTGTGACGTTTCCGGGAGTGAAAGCTTACATTTTACGATTATGATTTTTTTGTTTATCAGTGTACTTCACACAAGCAAATTGCTCCCTTTCATTAGAATTACAAACAGCTTACTGCAAGAATTCAGTCACTGTTGTACGCACGATCTAAGACATAAATGGTGAGATCAAGTTTACCGAACGACGTGCAACATGCGTTAATCAGGAGAGCAGAACTCAAATGCCCCTCTTGTAATCTTGACAGGTTTCACTGGGGTTCCCTGCGTCGCTTAAGGTTCCATCAGCAGCGCCACAAACCAGTTAACTCTATTCTTGATCAACAGAAGAGAATGCCCTTACTCGCTGTTGTGACTTTAAACATTAATTTCTATGTTTAATTTTCTTTAAATGTCGATACGTGCTCATTCAGTCATGTCAACAGTGGAAAGACGACACGACAATGTATTTCGACAATTCAGAAGAATCATTAGGGCCAAGCCGTACCCTGGTACGACGCTAAGCAGGCTTAATCTTGTCACGTGACGCCATGTGTGCGATTCTCGTGTCACTAACGAGGATACGAAGACAAGGACACACAACACGCAGTTCCCGACGGGAGAAAAATCTCCGACCCGGCCTGGAATAGAACCTGGGTCTTTGGTTAGCAATCTGCCGCGCTGGCCCCAAATATAGGGAGGCGGACGCTCATCTTTACTTTACTGATCAGAATAGTACCCAGCACTCATGTGCAAAGACCATTAGTTCTATAAATACTGCACTACCTTTCCACTTCTTTTAATGATCTGTTTGAAAAATAAGTGAAACGGAATAATACCAGCACCAAAGGCTATGTAATGAAAACATATTTCCCCTTTCTGTAGGACATACTAGTTCCTATTAGAAGAATCTCCTAGTTTTCTTCTTACGTACAATATACTGATATGCATGAATGAAAGACCTTTATTTTTTTCCTTACTGTATGATACACTGATTCTTACGGACGGAAACAGAATGCGGTAGTCTCTGATACTAGGCTTTATAACGATATTTACCAGTTGATATTTAGAGGTTGTTGCCGTATACATTAGCCACGAATGGTAAAGAAAAACTCTGGTTGGATTCTATAGGGAAACAGTTGTGCCTAGCGACTGTGTTCATGTCAAGCATTACAGTGTGCAGCAATCAATCGAAAATGATACCGTTAGATTTCAGTCACTCTGTGGAGTTCTTCAGCCCGGTGTTGTAACTTACATTTACTGCACTGAAGATGACCACACAGTAACCGAAACCTAGGTATGGGATAAACATCACTGTGTCTGATTGCTGTATCCTTCAGTATTTAAAGGAAAACTGTTACCGTTTCAGAGGAACTGTCCTGGCAGCTGCCTTAAACAATTTAGGAACATTACGGAAAAACTTAAATACATAGTCGGATTGGAATTTGTATCTCACCACTGCGAAATGAGAGTCCAATCCCGTCATCACTGCACCGCCTTATCGGATGCATGCAACATCAAACGCACTCGTTGAAACTGAGTTATGTAATACACGAAGATACAGGAAACCCCTAATCTCCTATAAATAAAAAGCTCTCTCTCGGTCCCCCCCCCCCATTTCTCCCCCCCCCTCCCTCCCTATTTCTCTTCCTTCACCCCCAGCACCCATCCCTGCCTAGTTGTCACATTATTAAGCATATATTACGTGCGTTTAGAAACGTTCCGGATCTTTTTCATCAACATCTACACCAAACTCCGCAAGCCACCTAATGGTGTGTGCCGAAGGGTACTTTTTGCACCACTAACTGAGCTTTCCAACCCTCTTCCAATCTCGAACAGCACGTGGGACGAATGGGTATCGATATGTCTATGTATTGGTTCTAATTTCACGCGTATTGTCCTCGTGGCCATTAAGCGAGATTTATTTTGGGGAAGTAATATGTTGTCCGACTCTTCTCGGAAAGTGCTCTCTCAAAATTTCAGTAGTAAGTCTCCCCGTGATGCACAATGCCTCTCTTGTAATGTTGGCCAGTGAGGTTTGTCAAACATCTCCGAAACGCTCTCGCGCAGGCTAAACGGTTGGTGACGAAAAGGGCCGCTCTTCGGTGAATCTTCTGTCTGTTCTATCAGACCTGCCTGGTAGGGATCCCAGATAGATGAACAATACTCGAGAATCAGTTGAACAAGCGCCTTATAAGTCATTTCCTTCATGGATGACTTCCATTTCCTTAAGATTCTTCCTATGAATCTAAGTCTGCCATCTGCTTTTCCCACTATTTGTTTTAGGTGGCCATTCCACTTAAGGTCGCTCTGGATAGTTACTCGTAGATATTTTACGGTAGACACGTTTCCAACGGTTTGTCATCAATAGTGTAGCTGTACAGTAGTGGATTTCTTTTCCTATGTACGCGCAGAATGCTATATTTATTGACGTTCAGGGTCAACTGCCAGAACCTGCACCATTCATAAATCCTACGGAGGTCATTCTGCAAATCGGTACTATCTTCTGGCGTTACTATTTCGTTATAGACAAAAAAGAGCATCCGACGCTTTCTACGAGATCCTTTATTCATTTATATGTATTATAAACAGTAATCGTGCTATCATACCTCTTAAACGTACTCTGGAAATTTCCTTTACATCTGTCGTCTTTGTTCCGGTAAGAGCGACGTGTTGACTTCTGTCTGCGACGAAGTCTTGAATCCAGTCACAAATCTGCTCCGATAAACGTATTAAAAAAATAAACGGCAGTGCAGGAAAATGTTAAATGCCTCCCTGAAGTGAAGGAACACAGCTTCAATCTGAGTGCCGTTGTTTACGGTGCTGTGGGTCTCGTGAAGGAGCAGAGTGAGCTGAGTTTCACAGGAACTTTGTTTGAGGAATCCATGTTGATTTTTATAGAGTACATTTTCATTCTCCAAAGACGTCATAACTTTCAAGTATAAAACATGTTCCATAATTCTACAAAATATTGTGTCAACGATATAGGTCTTTAATTGTGTGTATCTGTCCAACGACCCTTCTTATAAACGGGAATGACCAGCGCTTTCTTCCAGTCGCTAGGTGCCCCTCGTTGCTCAAGCGTTCTACAATAAATTACTGCGAGAAGAGCAGCAAGTTCTTGGACATAATCTTTCTAGAATCTTGTAGGTATCTGATCTGGTCCTGACGCGTTTCCACAACTAAGCGATTGTAGTTGTTTTTCTATTCCGCGATCGGTTATCTTAGCATCTGTCATTTCGACGTTCGTACGACGATGGAAAGGAGGGACCGTGTTACGATCTTCCGTGATGAAACAATTTCGGAAGACCGAATTCAGTACTTCGGCCTTCTCTCTGTTTACATACTGAACGCTTTTCTTAAATTCACGCACTGATTATATTTCTTTGTTCTTCAGCCATTGTCCACAGCAGAAGTTATCTGTTCCAGAGCTAACGACAAGTAGTACATCGGTACGAGAACCGACTGCCACTTTTACTGCTCGGCGTGCGTTCAGTTTACTCACGGAAACAGTAGCTGCGAAAGAAACCGAGGGCCGCCTCATGCCGGTCGGAGTTCTCGGACTGGCTTCGCCCGCGGCTGAACTCGTCCTCTCTCTCCTGCGAGCCAAGCCGAGCAAAAAGCCGCCGTCCAATTTAGCGGCCGCATCCGCACTCATCTCCTTTCATCTCACCACTCTAGAGATTAACATTCCCAACTCGCGGATGTCTATCAACACGTACTGTATAACATGTTTTGGCCTCCTTCGCGTGTGGTAACATATTTATTTTAGTATTAATATCACTAGCACATTTAGTGTGTTTTGTGTGTACTAACCACACCGTATTCAGAGAGGATGATAGCAACAACAGAATAAAAATTAGCTACAGCCAGCAGATCGTTCGTATGTTGACATTTCTATGGTTGCTTGTAAATGTCAGACATCATGCAAATGTTGTCTCTCCATATTTTATATACGTAATGTAGCAGTTGAGAGGATGGAAGGTTAGTATTTAACGTCCTGTCGATTATGAGGTCACTTCAGTCTGAAAACAAGCTCAGATAGGATAAGGACAGAGTTGTAAACTGTCCGTGTCCCTTTCATAGTAACTATGCTAGCATTTTCCTCACTGAAAATAGGAAATCCACAGAAAACCTAAATCTTGATGAGTACCTTAGATAATTTTTTTTTTCGTCGTCTCAGTTGCATTGACGTACAATTTTTGCTGCAGTGGCTACCGGTTTCGGGCTGACACGCCCATTCTCAAACCGCACACTTTGTTACTAACTGTATGTAGTCATACAATATGGTGCCAAAAGCAATGCACGAATAGCTTCTGCACAGGAAGGTAAACTGTGGGCGACAAGTACTCTCACTGATATAAGCCTATGCGTCTAATGTGTCGGTCATGTGCAACAACAGAGACACAGGTTAATATTAATGACAGTACTTGTTGTCCACGGTTTATCTTTCTGTACGAAAGCTATTCGTGCATTTTCGCACCATATTGTATGACTAGAAACGGTTAATAACAAGGTGTGAGGTTTGAGAATGGGCGTGGCTGCTCGAAACCGGAAACTACCACAGTAAAAATTCTATATCAATACAAGTGAGATGGACGAAATGAAAAAAAAAGTTAGCCAATTTCCTCGGTACTAGACCGTTGCGGACCTACCATCTCTTGGCATCATACCTCGAATCAGTAAAAAAGAAAAAAATCTAAATCTTGATAGCTGGTTAGTGGGTTAGACCTTACGCCTGCTGAATGTAAGTGCAGTGCCTTAGCTACTACACTGTCGAGTGGCATACTGTGAGAGTTTCAAATTTATCGACATTGTAGAAAAATCGTTTTTCCATTCTAAGCAAGGTCCTCAACTGCTCTCGTTCTACAGTACCATACGTTATCGGGTCCAGTGGTCTATTGGTGGTGAGCGCGGTAAGTCAGCGTGTTTGGTCAGGGGGACTGACTACCACCAGCAATAAAAAAAAAAAAGCTGAATGCAGTTCTCATCGATAGAAGTCGAGAAATGTCATGCGACGTACACACAGAGTTGCTGAAGACAAAACGCCGAAGAAACGGATAGCCATAAAGAAAATAAAAGTAGTAAACCCCGTGCCAAGAAATTGTTAGGTTGTCGGATCTAATCCCAATCGGACCACTGAATGTTTCAAGCTACCTTTAACCTAGGTTTCACCTCTCAATTAGGTGAAGATTCGACATGAACGACACAAGGTACGGATTCCACGTTAAACCCTAGGTCCCCATTCCACAATAGAAATACTAGGGCAGGCTGGGGACACTCAAGTCTCCGAAGTGGTGTACAATTGAAAAATTTGTTACATGGTCTCCTTCGTCTCTGGCCAAATGCTATGATGAAAATGTCTTCACCCAAAGGAATTATTGTTACCTACAGTTACGCAATGATAAGTATGCATCTTTATAGCGTGAATGACTGCTGGTGTAGTGTTGTTCACATCGATATTGACGAGTATGGAATGAAGGGAGGAGCGCGTTCCATCACAATTGTAGTGGGGCAAGGGGTGCAAATGATCACTTTTGGTTGATGGTAACAGTCTTGGTGTGTGTCAGGATGGGGTGAAGTCCACCAGCAATATTTAAGCCTTGCCTGTACATCTGCAATAACTTTTTATTTTCCCAATTGCAGTTTATATTCTTCCTTGCCTTCACCATATAACCCAGTCGCCTTTTTTCTTTTTTTTGGCTTCGCTGTCGTCCATTTCCACTTTCTGTTTAATGCATATATCACAGTAATTGCACTTTATGCCGTCATTTCCTTAGTGGGGAATGATTGAAGTCTGTGCAACTACATTTAGTTTTTTTCTCAGGATTTGTAGGATAACTTTATTTATAGATAAGAGTCCTAATTTGGCGATATCTGTATCTGACGATATTATGGAGAACATGGGCCTGAATTGAGAGAAATATGTTTCCCCTGCTTTAATATGGCTCTTCTGTGTAATACGTTGTCTTTGTTGGAGTCAGTGTTACGTATCTCCACGTAGTTTACAGGTAAATAACGAAAACTGGAAGCGCTCGGAGCATCATTTATAAGTTTTTCTTGGTCTTGAGTGTCAGGAAGAGTTATTTCTACACCAGCCAATTTTTAGAAATTCTCATTGCCCCAGTAGGCAAATAGCAGAACGTTGTTAAACGCCACACGCAGCTATTCTGTATGTTATTAGCTGACGTCATTGACTCAGAGTACTGTGGTGGAGATTGTAAATACTGTTTGTTAGAGTCTTGCACAGTGTCAAACACACAATCCATTCAGTAGTTGTAAAGTGTAACTTCCAAACTGGTAATACAATAACCTTGGCCAGGGAAGACGTACAAGTCTCTTGTAATCCTGTGTATGGACACATTATAAAATCTGTAAGATTGCAAGGTAGTTACGAATAACTTTGTTTCCTTCCTTTGTTTGACATATAAATTTGTTATACATCTTTACGACTGGATGTCATCCACGTTAAGGAGTCTGTTGTAACTGTCTTATTGTGATCCACAATCACATGGCTGTTTCCCTGGCAGTCTCCTTTGATACATAAGTTGTAGTTTGACATTAAGTAGTCGCACATCTCCACTTTGTTAGAAATCCCGCAAAATCTCGCTATATGTTAAAATATAAAGGTTAATAGTCATTTACATTAATCTGCTGCAGTGTTACGGCAGCTATTCAGTTAGAACACCCATTTTAATGTTGGCTAATTCTCTTTATACGGTGTAGGCAAAGGGGATTTCTTTTACATGGATATGGTTTCTAACACATTTTTGCCGACCTTTTTTCCTCTTGCCGTGACACTGTCGTTCCCATGTCTCATAGCAATGAACTTGGAGAATTCACTACGTAGATAATAAATAAATAAATGATCCACGTGTCTCATGCTTTAACATTGCAAAACGCCCCTTCTCTAATCGCTCCACACAGTTCTCTTAATCATAGATTTGAACAACTGTAACGGTGTTGTAAAACGGTTCTGTCAGTGGTGTAAGCTCACTTAAATTATTCCTGATAAGAAGTGTAATTTACACTAACAGTATCAGTAACAATACTGTCCATGTTCTCCAGTAATAACAACAAACCAAAGCGTTCGTCAATTGGTCTCTTCTTCCTTCACAATATCTGAGGGATGTTGAGCATATTGAAGTAAGCCTCCTTTTACACTCTTACTTCCTATCATGATCTCCTAGTCTCATCCTTTTTAGATTTGTTTATACTTGTAGTCCAATTGTAAACTGCTAGCTCAATTGCAATGTTAAGTGGGTACATGTGTCTGTTTCTTGCAGGGCTGTTCCGCGTGGGGAAAACAGCAGACTCATTGGCTGTCAAAAGGTGTCTCATAAGACGTGGCGATAGGATGTCGACCTATGTCGTCGTCGCCGCCGTAGTGAGTTATTGTCGTCATCGTCGTCGTCGTATGTTGTCTTTGCAGTAATCGTCGTCGTCGTCGTCATGAGTTGTTGTTGGTGTCGTTGTGATGAGTTGTTGTAGTCGTCGTCGTCGACGTCGTCGTGAGTTGTCGTTGTTGTCGTCACCCTCGTCGTGAGTTGTCGTTGTCGTCGCCTTTGCCGTTGTCGTGAGTTGTCGTCGTCTTCGTCTTTGTCGTCATCATGAGTCGTCTTCGTCGTTGTCGTCATTGTCTTTGTCGTCATCGTCGTGGGTCGCTGTCGTTGGTCGTCTTTGTCGTCGTCGTGGGTCGTCTTTGTCGTCGTCGTGAGTTATCGACGTCTTCGTCTTTGTCGTCGTCGAGAGTCGTCTTCGTCGTCATCGTCGTGAGTCGCCGTCGTTGGTCGTCTTTGTCGTCGTCGTGGGTCGTCTTTGTCGTCGTCGTGAGTCGTCGTCGTCTTAGTCTTTGTCTTCGTCCGGAGTCGTCGTCGTCTTTGTCGTCATCATGAGTTGTCTTCCTCGTCATCGTCGTGAGTCGCCGTCGTTGGTCGCCTTTGTCGTCGTCGTGGGTCGTCTTTGTCGTCGTCGTGAGTCGTCGTCGTCTTAGTCTTTGTCGTCGTCGAGAGTCGTCTTCGTCGTTGTCGTCATCATGATTTGTCTTCGTCGTCATCGTCGTGGATCGCCGTCGTTGGTCGTCTTTGTCGTCGTCGTGGGTCGACTTTGTCGCCATCATCGCTGTCATGGGTTGTCTTTGACGTCGTCATCTCGTGGGTCGTCTTTGTCGTCGTTGTGGGTCGTCTTTGTCGTCCTTGTGGGTATCTTTGTCGTTATTGTGGGTCGTCTTCGTGAGTCGTCTGTCGTCTTCATCGTCATCGTTGTCGGTCGTCTTTGTCATCGTCGTCATGGGTCGCATTTGTCGTCGTCATCGTTGTCATGGGTCGTCTTCGTCGTCATCGTGAGTCGTCTTTGTCTTCATCGGCGTCGTGGGTAGTCTTTGTCGTCGTCGTCGTCGTCGTGGGTCGTCTTTGTCGTTGTTGTGGGCCGTGTTTCAAGCCTTCATCGTCGTCGTTGTGGATCGTCTTCGTCGTCTTCATCGTCGTCGTTGTGGGTCGTCTTTGTCGTCTTCATAGTCGTCTTATGGGTCGTCGTCGTCGTCTTCATCGTCGTTGTTGTGGGTCGTCGTCTTCGTCTTCGTTGTCGTCGTCGTCTTCATTGTCGTTGTCGTGGGTCGTCGTCGTCGTCATCTTCATTGGCGCCATCCTGGGTGGTGGTGGTGGTGGTGGTGGTGGTGTTCATCGTCGTCGTCGTCGCCGCCGCCGCCGCCGACACCGCTGCCGCCGCCGCTGCTGTAAGTTGTCGTTGGCAGCATTGTACCTAAAATAGGAGATGCACATTTCAGACACTACCCCAGATCTCACTGGTGGATCTATACTGCACTATAGATACACTTCAAGCATTACCCCAGCCTCTGCACAGATGCCTGTAGCATCCTCCTGCGTTAGGACCACTGCTGCTGCCGCCACCGTTGCCTCCGTCGATGACTCTGCTGCCAGTGCACGGAATGTCACAAAACTCCCACTTCCAAACACACGAGAGAACTACAGGCTCCACAACTATTTTGGTATAAACATACGGTTTAGGTAGATACCTGCTTCTATCGAGCCTTACATACTGCTATCATGCGACCATAAACTTGAATTTATCTAGGTGGGTGCACTTATATGAAAGTGATATTGGATGCCTTTCTTCTCTGCTTGGTTTACACCTATGTTTCTGCGAGATTGGTCTATGTTGTCGAAGCATATGGACATAATGCAAGCTTTTGTATGGATGTTTAACAAAGTGGAGACATGCGACTGTCTGGTATCAAACTACAACTGATGCACGGAAGAAGACTGCCACAGAAATCGCACTGTGATTGTGGGTCACGATAAGACAGTAGGAACATGATAGTCTTAGGGTAGATGTAATCTAGGAGTAAGATATGTAATAAAATTATATGTCAGATTTGAAGCCCAAGAGTTAACAAAGTTGGTGATAACCACCTCCCACATTTTATAAAGTGTCCAGACACACGATTACAAGAAACTTGTAAATCTTCCTTGCCCAAGGTAATTGTATTAATAGTTTGTAGGCTACAGTTTACAATTACAGAGTGGATCGTGCGTTTGACACTGTACAAGACGCTGACAAACAGTATTTCTGCTCCACAGCACTCTGAGTCAATGACAGCAGTGTGGTGTCAGCTAACTAATAACATACAGAACAGCTGCCTGTGATGATTTACAACGTTCTGCTGCTTGTCTACTGGGGCAATAAGAATTACTAAAAATTGACTGGTGTACAGATGACACTTCCTGACACACAAGACAAAGAAAAACGCATTTAAATGATGATGTCGGCAAACAATTTTATCTATCTACCTGTAAACTATTTGGAGATTCATAACACTGACTCCTTCCCCCCATGAACCATGGACCCTGCCGTTGGTGAGGAGGCTTGCGTGCCTCAGCGATACAGATGGCCGTATCGTAGGTGCAACCACAACGAAGGGGTATATGTTGAGAGGTCAGACAAACGTGTGGTTCCTGAAGAGGGGCAGCAGGCTTTTCAGTAGTTGCAGGGACAACAGTCTGGATGATTGACTGATCTGGCCTTGTAACACTAACCAAAACGGCCTTGTTGTGGTGGTACTACGAACGGCTGAAAGCAAGGGGAAACTACAGCCGTAACTTTTCCCGAGCGCATGCAGCTTTACTGTATGGTTAAATGATGATGGCGACCTCTTGGGTAAAATATTCCGGAGGTAAAATAGTCCCCCATTCGGATCTCCGGGCGGGGAATACTCACGAGAACAAGTAGGTAAAAAGACAAGGGCTAGTAGAAATCCCTGGGTAACAGAAGATATATTGAATTTAATTGATGAAAGGAGAAAATATAAAAATGCAGTAAGTGAAGGAATACAAACGTCTCAAAAATGAGATTGACAGGAAGTGCAAAATGGCTAAGCAGGGATGGCTAGAGGACAAATGTAAGGATGTAGAGGCTTATCTAACTAGGGGCAAGATAGATACTGCCTACAGGAAAATTAAAGAGACCTTTGGAGAAAAGAGAACGACTTGTATGATTATCAAGACCTCAGATGGAAACCCAGTTCTAAACAAATAAGGGAAAGCAGAAAGGTGGAAGGAGTATACAGAGGGTCTATACAAGGGCGACGTACTTGAGGGCAATATTGTGGAAATAGAAGAGAATGTAGATGAAGACGAAATGGGAGATATCATACTGCGTGAAGAGTTTGACAGAGCACTGAAAGACCTGGGTCGAAACAAGGCCCCGGGAGTAGACAACATTCCATTAGAACTACTGACGGCCTTGGGAGAGCCAGTCCTGACAAAACTCTACCATCTGGTGAGCAAGATGTATGAGACAGGCGAAATACCCTCAGACTTCAAGAAGAATATAATAATTCCAATCCCAAAGAAAGCAGGTGTTGACAGATGGAAAATTGCCGAACAATCAGTTTAATAAGCCACAGCTGCAAAATACTAACGCGAATTCTTTACAGACGAACGGAAAAACTAGTAGAAGTCGACCACGGGGAAGATCAGTTTGGATTCCGTAGATATACCGGAACACGTGAGGCAATACTGACCTTACGACTTATCTTAGAAGAAAGATTAAGGAAAGGCAAACCTTGACTAGAAGAAGGGATCGGTTGGTAGGACATGTCCTGAGGCATCAAGGGATCACAAATTTAGCATTGGAGGGCAGCGTGGAGGGTAAAAATCGTAGAGGGAGACCAAGAGATGAATACACTAAGCAGATTCAGAAGGATGTAGGTTGCAGTAGGTACTGGGAGATGAAGGAGCTTGCACAGGATAGATTAGCATGGAGAGCTGCATCAAACCAGTCTCAGGACTGAAGACCACAACAACACAGAATTACACTGATTAAACGGCACCCATACTACAGTGAAACATGAATGGGTTCAGGGCTCATGTGGATGAACTGAAACTCCTAGCACAAGCATGTCCCCTGTACTTGTGTGCACAAGAAACACATCTTAAAGATACCTGTGCTGCAGGTCTCTACCCTCTACTGCAAGGATGACCTGATTGGTGAATGAGCCAAGGGAGGGGTCGTTGTATATGTCAGTAATGTGCATGACTCCTCTGCTCTCCGCCTGACTACTGACCTGCAAGCAGATGCAGTTGAAATTCTTGTGCGTCAGAGGATCATTGTTTGCTCACTGTATTTACCTCCGCAAGATGCAATAGACACTGACGCTGTCACAGATCTTATGGAACAGCTCCCCGACCATTTCCCCTACTGGCAGACTAGAATGCCTATAATACATTATGGGACTCGCACTATACCTAGGGGTCGAGACTTGGAGAATCTCATGACGTCTCAGGAGCTGTACATCGTCGATACAAGCAGTCCCACCCATTTCTCGGCTGCTACTGGGTCGTCTCCAGACATCGACCTGTCTTTCTGCTCTCCTACCCTGGCAGACTCCACTCAGTGGGAAGCAACTGATGACCGTCATTCCAGCGACTACTTCCCACTGTGTATCCATCTAAAGGATTGGGAATTCCCTGAAGAGAAGCCGCCGAAGTGAATGGTACGC
Source organism: Schistocerca piceifrons (assembly GCF_021461385.2). Classification (NCBI taxonomy): domain Eukaryota; kingdom Metazoa; phylum Arthropoda; class Insecta; order Orthoptera; family Acrididae; genus Schistocerca; species Schistocerca piceifrons. The sequence continues at coordinate 350,447,228 of NC_060142.1, forward strand.
TGGGCTAACTGGACACTGTTCAGCCAGCTAGCTGTGTTTGAAGGCCGCAACATGGCCCAGGAATGGGTGGACCACATTACACAAGTGATCCATCGTGCTGCTGACTTTTCCATCCCAAGGTCCTCTGGTACTCTTAGCAGGCAATCTGTGCCTTGTTGGTCTGGTGAGTGCCACTTAGCATTCTGGGACGGGTGCGCAGCTCTTGGATGGTGTAAGTATCACCCAACAGCAGACAACCTCACAGCCTTTTGGGTTGCAAGGGTCAAGGCTACATGCGCCAGTAAGGAGATCAAGGAAATGTGAAGGCAAGTGTTCTTGGACTCTATAGCCATTCCCTCTTTTCTACGAAAGTATTGGAAGCCATCAAGAGGATTTCCAGTAAACACAGTCGTTTCCAATAGCAGAAGTGCTGAAACAAGGGTATCTACAAACAACACCCAGACACATCGCTCAGACAATGGCGGTGGCCAATGCGAGCCAGGATCCGGAGTTTCGCCGCTACCACGTGGCTGTAGAGGGGAAAAGTTGGACTTCAGATCCAACATGTCTGTGTCTGAGAACCACTCTTTCTCCATGTGGGAGCTGGAATTGACACTGTCTGTGACTCATGATACTGCAGCCGGTCACGGCCAAATCTGGTGCTGCTTGCTTCAATATTTGCGTACAGCATGAAAGAAAATCCTCCTCGAATGTTTTAATTTGATATAGCAGACAGATTACTTTCGCAATTCTTGGAGAAAGACAATTGTCCCAGTAGTTACCAGAGTATCACCTTAACGAGCTGTGTCGGGAAGACCATGCAGTGACTTGTTAACCGTTGTCTGGTCTCATTATTAAGGACCAGGGAACTCCTTTACCACTCCGTGTGGATTCTGGAGATTTCGGTCTACTGACAACAACCTGACCCTGCTAGAGACGCCTATTCAGCAGGCTTTCCCACAGAAACATCACTGTCTCGGTATCTTCTTTGACGTCAGTAAGGCGTACGGCACTATTGGGAGACATAATATTGCAGATTAACTCTATCAGTGAGGCTTTTGTGGCCACTTCCACATCTCGTATAGTTTTTCCTGTCTAAGCGCTTTTTTAGAGTCTGCATTGGTGACATGGTGTTGGATCATTTTGAGCAGAAGAATGGTGTCCCTCAGGGCAGTGTTTTAAGTGTTACCCTCTTTTTCATAGCCATAAACGGTATCATGTCTGTGGTAAGTAGCCATGTACAGTGCTCCTTATTTGTGGACGATTTTGCTGTATTCTCTTCCTTCTTCAGTGTTGCAACAGGGACTCCTCAGTTGCAGCTTACAATGCGGAGGTTAGAGAAATGGGTTGTAAAGAGCCGTTTTTAGTTTTTCTGCTGATCAGTGTGTGTAAATTCATCTTAATCGTCCTCATAGTATTTTTAATTTACATAGCTAGTGTATGAGCGATACCATTCTACATTTTAAAGACTAAGAGAGTTTTCTGGGCCTCATTTCTGTCTCCAAATTATCGTGATTGCCCTACCTGACACATCTGAAAGCCAAAACTCTGATGGCATGGGATATCATGAAGTGCCTTATCCACAGGTCTTGGGGAGCAGACAAGGGCCCTCTGCTCCAATTTTATAGAGCTTTCGTATGTTCGCATCTGTGGGTGTACAGTATATGGAATGGTGAGGCATTGGTATCTGAAGATGATGACGCTACCCACCATAAGGGGCTTAGGCTGGCCATGGGTGCTTGTAGGACCAGCCCCATATCCAGTCTCTGTGCTGAGACTGGTGAATCATCATTTACAATCCAATGACAGCTCCTCATGGTGTGCCTGGTGTATAAGTTCCTCAGAGCTCCAATTTCACCTGCATACCACACTGTTCTTGTGCACTTTTGGAACACGTTCTATCCAATCGTCCAGCGTGCGGTAGGTGCTGGAGTCACTTGGTGTGGAGCAAGTATAAATCCAGATTAATAGGATTTTAACTGTCTGCCACACTGGCTACTGCAGAGGCTCAAAGTGATTTTAGATTTAATGCAGTATAGGTGTTGTTGCACTCGTACATATGTTTTTAATATATTATTTAAGAACTTTGTAACTGAGATCCACAACTTTAGAGTTGTATTTACACATAGACAGAAGGAGGGGAAGTCTGTAGTTTGCTCTGCTTTTTTCCCTGATTGTGTCCTCAACGTCTGGCAGCCTCAAGACTTTACTGTCTTTGACACGGAATTATATGCAATATTGTGGGCAATGGAGGATATGAGACATGATTTAATTACTAAATTTCTTGTCTGTTCTGATTCTCTGAGTCCTCATCACTCTCTACAACGCTCGTACGTAGCACATAAAGTAGTCCAGAGAACCTGGGACGTCTTCCTCCAACTACAACGGCTGGGAACGGAGATGCCTTTCTGCTGGATGCCGGGACACATGAGTATTGTGAGGAGTGAAAAGACACATTTAGCAGCCAAGGAAGCTTGTCAGGATCCTAAGTTAGTTCGCTATTCCCTTCCCCTGCGTGCTATTGCTTCACTGTTGAGAGTAAGAGTCTTGCATCGATAGAACGATGAGTGGTTGGAAGTGACAGACAATAAGCTCCATCTGGATCCAATACACCACTGTGGGGATCGACTTGTGACAGGAGCCTTTTGAACTAGCCTATGAACTGCTTATTTGAGGAGGCCAGGTTACCTCCATTGCAGGTCAGGTGCCAACAACAGCTTGTCAATAATGCTACACACATTTGCAGCTCCCCTAAGCATCTGAACTACCGTCTCCTCTTTCCAAACATTGAAATCCATTTCCTGCAAAGGTGGCCCAGATTAGGGAATACAATTGCAATCCACATTGGTCCCTCTTATCTGAACTTCAGTCGTTTCCTTTACAATCTCTCCTTCATGTTCACTCACGTACACCTCCGTGGTGCATCCCTCGGCCACAGCTTCATCTTGACCTATCAGGGGATCCAAACGACTTGGTTCATTCCGAAGCCCTTCACCACAGTTATTCAAACCTTGGCGCATCCTACTGTTCAGAAACAGTCTATACTGATGGTTCGATGGTTGATGGACACGTAGGCTTTGCTTATACTCATATGGGACATACTAAACTGCACTTCCTGCTGGATGCTGTATGTGCTCTTGAGCATATCTGTTACCACACTGGTGAGTCCTTTCTCATCTGCAGCAACTTCTAGAGCAGTTTGCAAGCACTCGACCAGCGTTACCCTTGCAGTCCGTTGGTCATGACTACCCAGGGTTCCCTATAGGCCTCTGAACAATGTGGACGCTCAGTGACCTTTGACTGGGCCCTGCCCCACATTGGGAACCTGGGGAATGAATTAACTGATAGCTTAGCCAAACTGGCTGCCAATAAGCCAAATCTTGAGATTGGAATTCTGGAAATAGACTGTCAAGCCTTTCATACCTGGAATGGCTCAGTCTGCCTTCACCAAAGAAACAACAGATGATAAAGGAGGCTATGAATCTGTGGAGGTCCTCCATGCAGGTCTCCTGCAAGGACTCTGTCGTCCTTTGCCAACCCTACATTGGCCATATTTGGCTGACTCATTGTCATCGCCTTCATCACGAGGACCCACCCCACTGTCGTCGTGGTTTACGTTTAACGATGGTCCACATTTTGCTTGACTGTCTCAATCTAACCACTTTGTGATCCACTCTTAATGTCCCTGACTCGCTATCTCTGGTATTATGAGATGGTGCCTCAGTGGCTGACTTAGTTTTACGTTTCATTCGTGGAGGAGGCTTTTACGGCTCTTTTTAATGGAGCGGCAATTAACCTAATAGGCCCACTAGGTGTTGGCAGAACACTGTTTCCTCCTCTGACCAGACAGAGCTCGGTGGTCCAGCCCATCCATCACCCTACCTGATCGTTTACTCTTCCTCCTCCCCCCCCCTCCCCCGGACTATTCGACTTGTTTGTCTTCTTATGTCTATCTGTGCTTCTCTTGCCCTGTCCGTGTTGCTAGTATCTCCTAGGCAATTTCTGAGTGGGGTACCGCTGCTAAGTGGCGGGGGTTGAAGAATGTATGTCCCCACATTCACGGGATTTCGGCGGCTCCCTAGATGGGGCACCTCGCCTGCCTTTCTTCCTGTACCCCCCCCCCCTCCTTTCTTTTTTTTTGTCTCTTATCTAGCCTTCGTTGACTTTTGGTAGACCTTGGGGTTTCCTTCCCCCTGCGTTCTGCGCGATACGCAGACTTGTTTGTCTTCTTATGTCTATCTGTGCTTCTCTTGCCCTGTCCGTGTTGCTAGTATCTCCTAGGCAATTTCTGAGTGGGATACCGCTGGTAAGTGGCGGGGGTTGAAGAACGTATGTCCCCACATTCACGGGATTTCGGCGGCTCCCTAGATGGGGCACCTCGCCTGCCTTTCTTCCTGTACCCCCCCCCCCTCCTTTCTTCTTTTCTGTCTCTTATCTAGCCTTCGTTGACTTTTGGTAGACCTTGGGGTTTTCTTCCCCCTGCATTCTGCGCGATACGCCATCTCTGATGTACAGTCATGTACACCTGTCTGTTTGAGGAGAAAGGAACTAATGACCTCTAGTAGTTTGGTCCCTTTAATCATCCAGCCAACTAACCTATTGGCCGTGCGGTTAAAGGCGCTGCAGTCTGGAACCGCAAGACCGCTACGGTCGCAGGTTCGAATCCTGCCTCGGGCATGGATGTCTGTGATGTCCTTAGGTTAGTTAGGTTTAACTAGTTCTAAGTTCTAGGGGACTAATGACCTCATCAGTTGAGTCCCATAGTGCTCAGAGCCAACTAACCTATCAACCAACCAACCAACCAATAAGCTCCATCTAGTAAAGCCCACAACGTGGCCTTGACGTACCTCCTTCTAGTCACGTCGACAGGACGAAGTCCTGATTATTCAGCTTCGCATATTCCACAGCGTATGGCGCATGGCTTTTTGCTCTGGTCAGAAGACCGACCAATGTGTGGTGTCTGTGGCGTAGAGATCACTGTGCGCCATATTTTGTTAGAATGTATTTTATTTTCAGACCAGCGAGCAGCGGCAGATTTGCTGCCAGGCCTGTCCTTTATTTTAAAAGAGTTTACAACGAACATTGATTAGAATTTTAAGGTTTTGTAAATTGTCCAAGATTTTAAGGAGATGGTCTTTATGTGTTAACGGGGCGACTGGCTCACCCATGTTTTTTGCAAGCGGGCTTCTGGCCACATATTCCTGTGCCGTTGTTTTGGTTCTTATGTATTTTTACTTCCGTTTCAATCTCTGGAATAGCAACTTTCACCCTTTTTTCCTTTGTGTTAAGACGTATGAATAGTGACTGTGTGAGTCAATGCGAGTGAGATGGGAGTGAGTGCATGATTTTATCCACATTCGTTTCTTTTAGCAAGTGTCAGGGAACTGACAACCCTGCATTTGGGGGCCCTTAAAGTCGAAACTCATAAACCGCCTTTTATTGTAGTTCACAAGCGGTAATGGGCGGCGGCTGTTAAGATATTAAAAAAAAGAGAGATAGAGAAACAAAAGGGCGGTCGAAGCTGCCCTACGATATGATAACTTTCCCTGGGTCAGTACGTGGAATGTCTGAATCATTATGAGAAACAGGCTACGTGAAAAAGCGCCAGTTCTAATTTTTGAAGATTCAGATAATAGAGCTTGATAGATGTTTTCCTTAAAACAATTCTTTGATCGTACATCTTAAGGCAGTTACCCAATTCCAAGTTATATTGGATGACGTATGTCTGAAAAGGACTACACCCACTAAGGCCGCAAGCGTCGGAATGTTTGTTCCAGATAAACAGCCTCATTGATGCGGTAAGACATGACAATACGATTTAGAAACCCATGTTGTAATGTGAAGTTATTCTCCTTTTGATATAATCAAACAGTGATTGCAGTATAGTTTTATCATCGAACGTTCATTTAAGTGTTGAGATAATTCGTACAAGATAACACTCCACAAGAGCCAAAATTAAATCATTGTGACAGGTAGATCTAGTAACAACTAAAGGGACAAGCTTAGTTCATTAGCTGAGACTGCTGAGTAAATTTTCCAATCATCGATGTGGATGAGATTATCTTTTGTTACGAAACATACCACTCACATGTTCTCCGTGAGGTGGACAGCGACAAACTTGCTGATACGAGATAAATAAAAATCGTGGCTTAAATTTACGTAGAAAGTTACAATACTTTTCATAATAATTAGACTCATTTCATAACGTGGAGTCATTAGAATTATGTTAGCAAACCGTTATTCGTAACAATAGTTGCATCATTTTGGAACAGATTCACTACTGGTGTCAGTCAAAACGTGCTCGATGTGAGAAATAATCATTATTTCAACATTTGCGCTTAAAACTCCCAAAGCAGAAATAAAAGAACTGGGAAGAACAAAGTGTCGGTGTGAATGGCATAACAACAGTGGATGCTGCGTTAATGAACTGCCCTGTCATAAATGGGAATACACCTAAGACAAGATCCTGTGTGCATTGACTTGAGTGGTCATGAGACACGTAAGATGTTTCCGTTCTTTTATTTTCAGGTAAATTAAGGACGACTTCACACAGCAGAACATTCTGACCTTCAAAAATTAGATAAATCGTTTCAGCGATGGTATGAATAACAAACTAATCCCCTTGAGTAAACTCAAATACAGAGTTTTACATCAGTAATATGTCACAAGAAAATTTTGAAGGGCAACGCAGCTTGACTAATTCAACAAGAAACTAAGAAAATGGAAAAATTCCCCTCAAAAGACACAATTTTAACAGAAGGAAATGAACACTGGGTTAAAGGGAACTATATGAACGTCAGTTTCGCTCCAGATCCCAGCGTCCAACATCAGTACCTTCTCCGGTTTCGGCTCTTCTCTTGAAGAAGGATATTCTGCCATTCCTCCTCAGACATTCAGTCACCTCAGGAAAACTTCCACAGGAGACTTCAAGCCGTCGTAAAGGGGAAGAGTGAACATACCTCATATTAATATCCATTAACAGATGCCCACATACTTTTGATCAAGTAGTGTATACGGCACAGAGAACACATGAAGACATAAAAGTACAAAAAAGTTTCATATAATCAGTAGATGATTTTTTATAATTAGACATTGAGTGGATAGGATAGGGAAAGAAATTAACAGTTTAAATTCCACTGGTGAACTAAATAGGGTTTCCCCAAATCAAATTCGATGTCCGAAGCTGAAACTTAAGTCAGTATGTGTTAGTAATCTTGACAGTGTAAACTCCACTGGTGAACTATATAGGGTTTTCTCAATTCAAATTCGATGTCCGAAGCGGAAACTTAAGTCAGTATGTGTTAGTAACCTTGACTTACGGCATTGCTCCATGAACTTCAGTGCGATGATTGGTCCGAAAGTGAAGGTTGAGCAGCGTTCGTTGGTGAGATTCACGCAGAGAGCTGCAATAATAGAGGAATAAACAACTCCGACTGAAATGTCTCGTATAGCGCAAACATACGTTGAACGTAGGTGATGGAAACATGTTTATAGACATAAAAATACTAAAGTGTCTAATGAGATTAGTACGGATTCAGAATGTGAAATAATTGGGGTGAAGGTAAATGTTAAAGCTGGATCAGACATGGTTATCAGATGCCTGCCTTAGCAGCAAACTTGGAGAATATTTGGCGTAAATTTCCTGTTATAGTTTTAGGTAGGGATTTCAACTTGACAGATACAGACTGGGACATTCAAGTTGTTAAAGCAGGTAGTAGGCCAGCGAATCGAGTGAAACTATTCTAAGTGCCTTATCGGAAAGTTACCTCCAGCAGTTAGACAGCCGACTCGTGAAGGTAAGTAACATCTTAGACCTGCTGGTGACGGACCGACACGAATTTTTCGACACAGCACAGAACTGGGAATCAGTACTCATAAGGGCGATACGGCATCGCTGAATACTCCTGTATATAGTAATACAAAGAAAGGTAGGAAAGTCTTTCTGTTTACCAAAAGCGACGAGAGACAGATTTTAGATTATCTGACAGGTCAACATGAAAATTTCGTCTCCAGCGCTGACAACGTTGAGCATCAATAGACAAAATTCAAGAGCATCGTACAATATGCTTTAGACAGGTATGTGCCGAGCAAAATCATGGAGTATGAAAAAGACCCACTATGCTTCGACAACCGTGTTAGCTGCTACGAAAGCAAAGAGGACTTCCCCGCAAATTCAGATGTAGCAAAAGCGTCACAGATATACAAAAACTAAACGAAGCCAAAATTATCGTACAGGGATCCATGCGTGAGGCGATCGAAAGTAAAGTTCTGTCTACCGATTTCACAGAAAATCCTAGGAAGTTTTGTTCTTTTGTTCATCAGTAAACGGATCGAAGCCAACTTCCCAGACTTTCGGTGACCATAATGCATTGAAACGGAGGATGACCACCCCTAACCATCAAACTCCCTCATATCATAACACCACCTTTGTCTGTACATCGCTGTTGGCACACATATGATGGTTGGTAACGCTCTGCAGTCACAGGATACAGCGAAATTCATCACTTCAAGAGAGTTGCTTGTTTAGCTTTGTTTGTAGTTTAATCCCAAATTTTTCGAGATTTTATGCAGTGTAGATTTCCACCCTATTTCGTATGGATAAGGACTGTAATGCTGTATTGAGATGCGAGCTGAACTGGAGATCTTTCGCTCACAGTTCCAGTTGGTCCTGGTTTCAGTCACGCTATTTGGTGCTGTTGCCAATGGGTATAACTCTGGCAGCCTGGACGTAAGCATCCAAGGGAAGTCCAGCTTATACCACATGTGTTCACCATTTGGTCCACTAATGTGGTCAGACCGGTTACTGTCGACACGGAGGTTGACCCCTCAGTCATCGCTGAGTGGACGTTATTTCAAGGTGTGGTAGACAGCGGAAGAGTTTCCATAGGGGGCAGGGGAGCGGAGAGTCGAAAGACCTTCTTGGTTTGTTTGAAGAACAGCATTTCAGGTCTTTATCAAGATGTTGAGCGATATGCAGTCGCTTGTCTTGTTTCACAGGAAGCCTCTCGATCTGCAAGGCCTGGGTGTTCAAAGAGGGTAGGATTATTGGTAGCTGGGAGCTCTAACGTTAGGCGTGTGATGGTGCCCCTTTATGGACATGGCTACAAAGATGAAAAAGAAATCCAGTGTGCAATCTGTGTGCATACTGTGGAGAGTTAACACACATATGGAACGGATGCATCCCAATTCCATGAAGAGCATAGTGTGCAGATAACTGATCATTGTGGCTCGTGTCAGTAGTAATGAGATGTGTTACTTCGGATTGGAAGAAAATCTCTCTGGCTCCCGGCAGCTATCTGAAGTGGTAAAGACAGCCAGTCTCGCTTGCAAGGTGGAATCGGAGCTCACCATCTGTAGCATCGTCGAGAGGATCAACTGCGAACCAAATGGAGGGTCTGAATGTTTTGGAACAATTAGGCGACCATTTGCGTTTGCTAATGGCGACGCTCCAATCGCTCTACCTTTCTATGGTGCGTCAGGGTAAGGTACCAAGCGATACTGGTCCAAACTGTCATCTCTCGTTTCATATTAAATGAAGTAAAAGTAAGGATATCAACTATAATGTTACTCTCTGGCTCCGGCTAGAATCATAACATCTGCGTTAACTGCAAACGATTTTCCTGTTCCGTTGCGTGTTCCTCGTAAAATATTGCGACTCCCGGCTGACTCATTTTAAAGCTTCAACTGGCTGTCATTTGTAGCTCTGTCCGTAAAAGCGCATAAAGAATCCAGCTATAACGCTAAGTGCCACAAGTCGGCCAGATTGCCGAACTTTTCGATGCACTGTTGTACCAAGCCATGCCACCGACCACGACTAACTATTAACTACGTAATATTTTACATACGCTACAGCCATTCCTGTCAACCCAGGCTCTGCGCAACTGACTGAACAGCAACTCCAAACGACAACTCTCAGCTTCCTAGAAGAAGTGAAGCCCATTCTTATGCAATAATGACCAAAAGTAATGGTAGCTTTTTCTGAATTTGCCCGTAAAATTACTGAGTGTAATGATGCTCCAGCAAAAAGCCACATGAGAAATATAACTATTTCTGTGCATCATCAAAAAGAGTTCTGAACGAGCATCACATTGTTAATGACCGCTACAAGACGGTGAAGCCCATGCATTCAGTCTATTCCCCAATAGGATATAATGTCACATTACATTGCCGTCCGCTTTAGGATCAGGATTCTTCCCTATCCAGCCTAGATCTTACGAGACGACTTATTACTTAAACTTAGCTGAGTCTCCCAAACCTGCGGCTGATGTCCCGCCGACGATGTCAGCTGGAGCTGGAGTGCTGGACCCCCAGTCAGATGCCGGCATGCGTTGTGGGCACCGCTGACGCGTCCTCCGCTGCACCGCACCAGATTGCTCGTCTCGTATTGCGCCATCGTCTCTTAGCAACCTTCCGCCTGTATCTCCCTCATTAGCGACGCGCCGTAGCGTCACCGCCTCCGCGCATTCCCCCACCAATGGGCGCTCCCACTGGTCGACTGTTGGCCTACTTGTTACACAAATATTTGTATGCCTTGCATGCAGAAAATAACGTAGCGCTATTATTTACAACCTGTGGTTGCTTTGATTTGCTACAAAAGTGCAGGCTGAATTTGCCTCGCTCCCTCTCAACCAACGACAGGCTTCTTATCCGTTGCTGTGGACACTCGCCTCTCCCTGCCTCTGTTCACGATGCTGAAGCTACAAATGTGTTCATCTTTAAACACTTCCAGGCCTATTCTACAACATTACTAAATTTTAAGAAAATTTTCCTCTGGAAACGTATCTCAACCGTCACAGTGACCCTATAGGCTGCAGATTCCTTGACATGCAGAGATGCTGGAACCATTCAGTAGGTCAGGGGCCCATTACACACAGGAAGCGGCTGCACTGGTAGTGGGAGCTGTGTGGAGTGGACTGGGCAATTTTTTATATTAGAGGATAGCAGAAAGGGATTCAGTCTCATAGGATGCAGGTCAAATACAGGATGAAGGTAGACGTAGGAAACGCTAGCTGTAAATAGCCATAGCTGTGTCGCGAAGGAACCAGAACTCGAAGCACTCATTGAAAGCAATGAAGCCCTCATTGAAAGGAATGATGTAGAAATCGTTAAAGGTGTTGAAAGCTGGCTAAAGCTTACTAACAACGGTGCTCAGGAGGGATAGATTGAATCCAGTTGGTGGTGGAGTTTTCTTGCTATTGGAAGTAGTTTGTCTTCTAGTGGAATTGAAGTAGACTGTTGCTGTGAGTTTGTATGGGCAGTGATTATACTCGAAAACCATAATAAATTAATATCTTGTCACCTCTTACCGACACCACCACCCTCCCGACTCAGATGATACAGTCGCTTAATCTACCGTAGATCCATAGAACAAAAAACCGTTCCCTCCAACATGAAGAGCTGTAGAAGTGGTCCAAAAATCACCGTCCAATATAAAAAAAATGTTCAAATGTATGTGAAATCTTATGGGACTTAACTGCTAAGGTCATCAGTCCCTAAGCTTACACACCACTTAACTTAAATTATCCTACGGACAAACACAGACACCCATGCCCGAGGGAGGACTCGAACCTCCGCCGGGACCAGCCGCACAGTCCATGATTGTAGCGCCTTTAGACTGCTCAGCTAATCCCGCGCGGCTAAAAGTTAGTGATAACGTAATTGGTCTCTTAGCCACGAACAGTCCTGAGCAAATAGAGACTGTCATAATTGATACAGGCAGTGTTTTTCAACCTTCCGGTGGAAACGGCGGTGTGAGGGCAGCTCACTGTGCGCTACTGACAACTTAGCTTTCGTGCCGACTATATGCTGTGGTAAACATACCAGATGGAACTGGAACAGGGGGATCATAAAGTCTTGTTCATGGGGTCGCGGTCGTAAGACTGACTTCAGTTTCATCAGTGAAAATTTTGCAACCAGAATTCGCAGCGTGCCGATAACATATGTTGCTTGATGATCATCTGCTATAGTAGAAATGTCACACGGAACTGACAAGGTTCCGTGAAAGCACACTATGAAGTATCTCACCTTATTTGTAATAACGAATACGAATTTAATTTAAACCTTTGAACATTTCACATACACAAAGACTCGCAGCAGTGAGAAGTGACACGATGTCTGTCGAGCTCTTCCGACACCTAGGCGGCGAGGGTCACTTCGTCCTATTCAGACTGGACTCACGAGTTCACTTCTGTGAGGTCTATGGGAAGAGGGGAAGGAGCACATTAACTCCCGGGTGGGAACTGGGGTTTGAGGGCAGCCCATTGTGCGCTACTGACAACTTAGCTTTCGCGCCGATCATATGCTGTGGTAAACATATCAGATAGAACTGAAACAATTCGCGAAAGCACTTTTAAAAGATACTCAGGTTGAAATGTGATACCAAATGGATGCAACAACACATACACAGCTTACGTACAAAACCTCATACCACGGAATTTCAGTAAGCGTGCTTCGAAACAAACAATAGATCGCTAGGATTAGCAGCAGTGAGAGAAGGCACGAAGAGCAGCAATTTCTACCGAGCTGAACTAGAACGCTTGAGCTCACGTCACTTTATGACTGACACACTGAGTGTTGACGTTGTTACTGTTTTGGAATCGTTATGCCTTAATCGGGATTCCCACAAAATCGTCGTTGCTTCTCACCTGGATCATTTATATCTTTCATGTAGTTAATTGTGACTGCCGCGAAGTGAATCATTGTTACTTTGGTAGTGTATTAAAAAAGAGTTGAAAAATAACTTCTAAAAAACTCGTGTAATAACTTGTAATAAAATATGCCAAATATTTTCGTAGTCAATTAAAAATAAATGCCTTATTTTGAACTTGGACGAAAGTAAATGAAACAACTAGCTCAGTGCATGTCTGACTAGTAGAGCTGCCGTGGCACAGAAACATAGGCCTAAGAAAAGTGAAAACTATTTTTTTATTAAAATTACATAATTCCTTGTTTAACATTAATCCTGAATTGAAGAGAATGTAGATAGTTTTATAATAAATACATCGTGTTGACGATGAATAAGCGCAAACCTGAAAGCTGTTTTCAGGAAAAAATTAATAACTAAACCAAATCCAGTTAGTAACTTTGAGAAATTCGTAAAAAGATCTAGTTCTTTAGTAATTTATTATACAGTGAAACCTTGCTTAACGAGCGTAATTCCCTTCTGAGTACAAAATTGTTAACGCTTTCGTGGCCACTTATTGACAAACTGCCTATTGGCTTCTGTCTCGGGTTTTTCGGCCGACGTTCATCTAATGATTTTACTGACGTTTCGCCAGCACGAGTGGCTGGCATTGTCGAAGCTTCACCCTCCAATGCCAGTGGTGAACTGGAGCCGAGCTCGCGGCCGCAGACTGTGTGTACCTGGCGCGCCAGGTCCGAGGGCTTCTCTGCGGTTATTTCCGGTGCGATTCTCCTCTTGCTACCTGCGACGGTCTTTCGCTGCAGCACGGGAAGCCAGGATCCGTTTACCTTAAGGCTTTCCGCTTTCTTGTTGAAGCTGTTCGCGTGTTTTTGTATTTTTACAGCTTCTCTGAACAAGGGCGTGTGATAATGCTTCTCTACAGCCAGAACTTCCGTGTCGGCGAATTTTATTACGTGGTCGGTCTCACTCAGTGCGTGCTCTGCCACGGCCGATTTCTCCACCTGCCCCAACCTGCAATGTCGCTTATGTTCCTTGATCCTGGTGTTGATCGATCGTCCAGTCATTCCGACATAAACTTTTCCGCATGTGGATGGTATACGGTATATTCCGACATTGCAAGTGGGTCCCTTTTTTCCTTTGCCGATCTAAGACACTCTTTGATCTTCCTTGTCGGTTTGAAAATCGTCTTTACGCCATGTTTGCGCAATATATGGCCGATTCTGTCCGTCACTCTGGGAATGTATGGCAGGAAGGCCGTACCGCCGGCCGAAGTGGCCGTGCGGTTAAAGGCGCTGCAGTCTGGAACCGCAAGACCGCTACGGTCGCAGGTTCGAATCCTGCCTCGGGCATGGATGTTTGTGATGTCCTTATGTTAGTTAGGTTTAACTAGTTCTAAGTTCTAGGGGACTAATGACCTCAGCAGTTGAGTCCCATAGTGCTCAGAGCCATTTGAACCATTTTTTTGAAGGCCGTACCCGACATTTCTTTTTCTGATTCCTTACTTCGCCGAGTGTTTGGCTCTTTTACACTTCTAATATAATTTTTGGAGTACCCGTTGCTCCTCAGAACACTTTCTAGGTGTTGCATTTCGCATCTCAGGTGTTGCGGCTCACATATTCGTCCTGTTCGCGTTACGAGAGTATTAATCATGCCTCTTTTCTGGCTCGGTTGAGTCTTTATCTGTAATGCGAAACACCTTGTCCTGTAAGACTTCACGTAAATAGGATAATGCATTCCATTCCGAAGAAATACTAAAACAATTTACAAAATAGTGATGTAATGTACAATACTGTACACATTTTTTTTAAAGTTTTCTTAAAGACATTTGTTTTTGCCTACGCTTCAAAATAATTGCTAAACATAGAAGACAGCTAGTTGAATGAAATCTCTCTATGCATTGGTTAATGGGCAGCTTTATTGAATTTGTGTTTGTTAATGACGACAAACATAAAAAGGAATTTCAAGTACATGGATTAACAGGTTAGGAGAGCTTGAAATATCGCCACAATTCTCTGTGGCGATGCAACATCGTCGAGGAGGCCGGAGCGGAGGTGCTGGAGACAACAGGAGGCGAGGGTCGGTAACAGCGCAGCTGAATACCGCGTTGTCGGTGGAACTGTCGTTTGTGGGAGCTTCTGCTGGACACGACAGAAGACGATGGAACAGCGAGCGAGTGACGTGTTGCCCAACTATAGCGGCTGAAGAGGTCTATCTAGGTGAGAAGGAGATTTTTGAAATGTTTTCCGAAGACTGAAAAGAAGTCACTGGGCAGACTCGTTAAGCGAGTCAGTCAACCTTTTACAAAATATCATTGCGTATTGCTTTCCATATAAAGGTGTTCGTTGAGCAAGGTTTGACTATATTTTGTTCACTGTAATAATAATACACTATTTATTCTTCTGCGTTTTCTATTATGTTATTATTTCATTCCTAAGGAGCATAAGCTATACCATCAAGAGTAAAGTTAATAACAATAAATTTTCGATTCAGCGATTATATGTAAATGCACATTGCTTCATCGGTACAACTGCAATTTGATGATTAATGGCTGATGTCTTTCATATGTACTATTTAAAATCGTACTTGACACTTATCAGGAAGGAGCGATATCTCTCACGCTTGCTACTTAGCCCGATAAAAGTAAGCAAGGGTTGCAAGTCGTACAAAACTAAAATAGTTTCATTGATTTGCCTGTCCCTGTTTATTTATTAATAACTTGTCAAGTCGTGATGCTATTTTTGAGACGCAAATAACCAAATCATTATCTCATTGAGCTTATTTCTCTTCATAGTTTTTATGTTAGCCGATGAAGAGAATGTTAATACACATATTTAGGAAGTGGCGAATGGCACTAATAATTCCAAAGCTTCCCTTGCCAGCTTTGGATATTCCTCATTCCTCTTCATCCAGAAGACGTCGATCTTCGGCGAATTAAATTCCATATTAAGCATGCCATCAGCAGCAAAATCAATTGTTTCTTTAGTCTTTGTTCTCAGATCAACCAATTGTACTGACATATTCAAAAAAGGATTTACTATCCATCTGCGGCCATTGTAGCTTCAGATTTCAGTTCTGGGAAGTAACTTAACAGTTTCTCTTCCGAATTATGCAAGCTCTGTATCAAGCAAGGAATGTGAGAAACTTACTACCACAGACTGGTCCATTGCATTTCTCCGACAATCTTCTAAACGCAAAGGAAAGACTCAAACATCATCTTTTGTAAAGACGTTGGCCACAAGCGAAGTTTTGCGAGAAATCTTATGATTTCATCGTTGGGTGGTAAAAAGTTTTTCGTTTACAATATTTAAGTGGTTGAAAATATCAGCGAGAAACGCTAATTTACATAGCCACGGTCACAAAAATAATTCGCATAACAAGATTTAGAATCACGTAGGAACAATAACAATTCAGCTTTTAGTTCCAGAACTCGTGCCAATATCTTTCCTTCGGAAAGCCACCTGACCTTTGTGTGATAAAAGAGATTTTGATGAGCGAAAGCATGTCTTCATAAATGATTCTAAATAATCGAGTTTGCAATACTTTACCTTCAATAGAGCTGACAATTTGATCGCTTCTTAAGCACGTCATCTACAGGGTGGTTATAATTAAACTTTCCCTATTCCATACCTTATAACACGGAAACTAATTACCGTACGAGTACCAAACTTGGTAGCATTAATGTACAAAGTATGGGGTGCACGATTTCCATGCGTCACAGCGCCAACTATGGCTATCAGGTGTCGTGATCAGTCATCGTGATTCATAGACTCACACACCCGACCAGTCGCAGTGGACTTGTTGGCGTGTCATCGTGAGCTTGGACAAAAGGAGCAGGGAATTATTGGTGAAATGCGGAGCATAATAACCAAGTTCAAATCAACTGGACAAGTGGGCGTCGCTCCCGGAAGAGGCCGACGACTGGTTGCACCATAGGTGGTCCATGAAATCGCTGTTGCTACGGCAGACAACGTTGCGCGCAATTCCCGATTGTCAGGCAGTGCACGTGCTGTGTCACGACAGTTAGACATCGCGTGGTCCACTGTACGGAAGGTACTTCGAACCATTTTCAACTGGTATCCGTACAAGATCCATATCGTACAGCAGCCTGCACCACAGGACGCACAACGAAGTGTTGACTTCGCTCTCCACTTTCTCTCAAGGACTGAAGTTGACGAGGGTTGGCTCTGGACCATGCAATGGGCAGAAGAAGCTATTTTTTTCTGAGGGGTGAGGTGAACTCACAGAATTGCCGAGTGTGCGCATCATCACCTCCAGTCACTGTGCGTGAAGTTCCCCTGTATGGTGAACGTGTCACCGTATGGTGTAGCTTCACGGTTACGTTCATCACTGGCGCATTCTTTTCTGATCAGGCCGGCCCTCAAGGACCAAAGACGTTCAGTTCGACTGGCCAGCGCTATTGCGATATGCTTCGTCAGCACGCCATACCCGCACTACAGGAGGGATACGCATTGGACTCAACAGTTTTCATGCAAGATGGAGCCCCAACGCACATCGCTCATGAAGTTCGCCTGCTTCTCCGAAGTACATTTGGAAACGATCGAAATATCAACTGATCGTTTCCAAATCTTTGGCCGACACAATCACCTGATCTCACTCCCTGTGATTTCTGGTTGTAGGGCTACCTGAAGGACAGGGTTCACCAGGGGTACATTCACACATGAGCTGATCTGAAGCGCAGCATCTGAAGAGATTTAGTCAGCATACCTACGGGCATGCAACGTTCTGCTGCGCACAATGCAATTCTGAGATTTCAGACTCTTGCGGGCACTGATGGGCACCATATTGAGCCCCTTTTGTAGCAGTAATGCCACCCGTATACAGTATGATGTACCGTAACAGCACATTAAAAGTATTTCAACTAAATTCATTCTGCATTCTTTCTCTTCCCCATGTCCTTGACATTAATGTTATGAAGTTTGGTAGTCGCACAGTATTTAGTTTCCGTGTTATAACGCCTTAAATAGGGAAAGTTTAATTATAACCGCCCGGTATATCAGAAGATAAAACCATGGCTACCAGAGCTTGTCGATGAAGAAATCACTGTGTCCATGAAACAATTTACGTTGTTGACTTCAGTTTCGCAACGAGACCACTTTTACTGCGAGTCATAGCTTAGCACTATAACTACAAGTGACGATACATTTTATCCAATCAATGTTGTAATTGCGAGTGGTTGCTAAAAACACGTCGTTCAAACACTGTCCAGTAGCGTTCACAGGAAGTGCTTCGCAAAATAAAATGTCTTCCATGGAAGTTTCATCTGCTTCAAAGTGCAAAAATACCATAAACTGCTCATAGTCTGAAACATCAATTGATATAACAAACTGTAAAGCTCTTCTTTAATTTTTCGACTAATTGTTCTTGAATGTCACCGGCGTATCGTTTATTCCACGTTCAGTGTAATTATCAGAAAGTGGTACTCCTTCCAGCTAATGCTTAGCTCATATAATTTCAACCGTATCCAGGGCTGCTGGCAAAATAACATTCTCAGCATCTGTATGCAGCTACCCTGCTTAAGCGACTGGGTAGCTAGCTTTAATGCTTTCTCGTTGCCACTGGGTACGTAACAAATAACAATACTGTTGTATTACGTAAATCGTAGTAGTTCGCTACTGGTTGAGGGTTTTCAGTTTCCTTCGAAATCCAGCAGATTATCAGCTTCGTTGGAATTTTTAGCAGGGAGGTGACGCATCAGCTTTGATGGTTTCATACCCTCATGTAACAATACTTCACCGCGAATCACACATTGAGGTTTATTACTCATAACAGTAAAACCATACTCCAAAGTCTTTTTTTTTTCGATTTTGATTCGCTTCCGCCACTACCCCTTTACCAGTTGTGGAGGGCTTGTAGATCTTTTGAGAAAATTTTCTATTTTGAGCTCGCTCGCAACGAAGCGCAAGGAAACAATAATGACATCCACACTCGCCGGTGTACTCTAACAAATGATTGGAGCTGATCCCTTCTCGCCCCCATACCTCCACCGCGGCAAAGAATATCATAAAACCACTTTCCGCAGAGCAGTGCGACTACCTTGTTCAGTGCACTTCACTTGCTGATCATCACAGCATCAATAGGAAAAAAAAAATTAAATACGTCATCTTTGAAATCGCTGACATGCTTTTATTACGGTTCTGGGGTTAGCCAGACTTTTTTACTCGGAAAGGGATCACGTTTTCAGAATGGTTGAAAAACACTCGGTACAGGGATTAGTGACCCAAAGGTCGTTATAGGAAGACTAAATACCATAACATAGAAATCCACCAAAATAAACTACCGAAGAGACAGTCTTCACTCCTTCCAAACTAACTATATCAGCTTAGGCCAGATTTCACTTAAATTTTGAGAAATAGTATTGAATGAAATTGAGAATTTCTTAACATGTAAATTAATAAGAGACGGGCGAGTTGTCCCACGGAACACAAAACAGGTCATGGCACTGTTGAAGATGCAACGGGCACCGCTACTAAATTGGAGTTACTAAACACGATTTTTCGCAGGTCTTTCAGCAAAGAAGATGCTGTGAATATTCCAGAATTAAAATCGGTAGCAGCTGCCAACATTAGTAATTTGGAAGAGGATACTGTCAGTGTAGCTCGAAGCAACTTAAATCAAGTCTACTGGCCCGGATTGTAACCATTTAGGTTTCTCTCGGAGTATGCTGGTGAAATAGTCCTATTCTTAGCAATTGTATATATCCGCTGCTCGATGTAAGATGCGTACCAAGAGACATGAAAATGGCACAGGTAACAAATGGTTCAAATGGCTCTGAGCACTATGGGACTTAACTTCTAAGGTCATCAGTCCCCTAGAACTTAGAACTACTTAAACATAACTAACCTAAGGACATCACACACATCCATGCCCGAGGCAGGATTCGAACCTGCGACCGTAGCGGTCGCGCGGTTCCAGACTGTAGCGCCTAGAACCGCTCGGCCACCCCGGCCGGCGCACAGGTAACACCAACACACAAAAAAGGAAATAGAAGTCACCCGTTGAATTATAGACCCAAACACTGACACTGATTACCAGTACGATTTTGGAGTATATACTGTGTTTGAACATTACGAAATACCTCAAAGAAACGGTCTGTTGACACTCAACCAGAACGGAGTCGGGAAACATAGTTTTTGCGAAGCACAAATGACTTTTTATTCACAGGAAGTAATGAGTGCCATAAACAGGAGATCTCAAGTAGATTTCATGTTTCTAGATTTACAGAAGGCTTTTGATACGGTACCGCAGAAGTGTCCAACCAGATTGCGTGCCCGTGAAGTATCGTCTCAGTTGTGAGACTCGTTTCGTGATTTCCTGTCAGAATGGTTACAGTTCGTGGTAAGTGAAGCAGAGCCATCGAGAAGAACAGAATTGATATCTGGCATTCCGCAAGGAAGTGTTACAGGCCCTCTGCTATCCGTAATCTACACAAATGATTTAGAGATAAACCGAGCAGGCGTTTTAGGTCGTTTGCAGGTGATGCTGTCATTTACCATCTAGAAAAGTCATCAGAAGATCAAAGCCATCTGCAAAATGATTCACACAAAATAACAATGTGATATGAAAGGTGGCAGTTGGCCCTAAATAATGAAAGGAGTGAGGTCATCGACAGTGATAATAAAAGGAATCCATACACGTGAAGGTTGTCAGCTCAGTTAAATACCCGTGGATAACAGTTACGAAGAACTTACACTAGAACGATCGCATAGATAATGTTGTGAGGATAGCGAACCAAATACTGCGTTTTATTGGTAGAATACTTAGTATATGCAACAGATCTATTAAGGAGACTGCCTATACTAAGCTTTTGTGTCCTCTTTTGGAGTATTGCTGGGTGGTAAGGGATCCTTACCAGACTAAAGTGACGAAGAACAATGAAGTTCAAAGAGGTGCAGCTCGTCGTTAACATCGCGAACTAGGGGAGAATGTCTCGCATGTGGTAACAGAACTGGAATGGCAATCATTAAAACAAACATTTGATACATTCCAGAAAGATCTTTTCACGAAATTCCATTCACCAAACTTCTCCTTCAAATGTGACATGATCATCTTGATAAATTAAGAGAAATCAGAGCTCTCAGTTAACGATTCATTTTTTCCACGTGCTATTCGAAAGTGGAACGGTCGAGAAACAGTATGAAAGTTGTACTATGGACCCTCTGTCGAGCATTAACATGTGAATTGGAAAGTACTCGTGTGGATGCCGGTGGCTCATCAGATCTGAGAGACTCAACTTTTTATCATACATACTGTAGTTTGTACCGGATAAATAATGATATATTCCTAGAAATAGGTTTTATTGATTTTTTCGTAAGGGCTACATTTCACATTCCCGTATGTCCATCTTTAAAGTGATATTCTCTGGTTCATTCGTTGGAGCACTGGTAGTATCGTTTCCCCTTTTTATCATAGTGCCAATTAAGAGTTATAATGCCAGAGAAAATTTCAGTTTTCAAATTGCGAAATTCCATATGGTTGCGAATTGAAAACGACAGTGAAAATCCGATGAAGCTTTGTACGTATTAGGTAATGTGTCTAGTTTGCCGGTCGATGTGTCACGTCGCTCTTTTCTGTTCTGAGCGCACATTGACCACGTAAAGATGCCTAGAAAATAGTGTTTACCGCTAAGTATGAGTGCCTGCTGACCGATTACACCTTATTTCTTGCAACCCACATAACGTAACTGCCATGCATTTCCTTCTTATTGACAATTGAGTACCTGGGTGCACCAAGTGCGTTAACCGACTAACGCTGTTATTGCGTTAACGTGCGCATTGCATTCTTCAAACATTCCACTATCGTCTTTAAAGAAATTAGTTCCGCATGATGTCGTTAGATGGTAAGAAGATTGCGTGCAATACTTTTGTTGCACCCATGACTTTAGTTCATTGTTCACACACGCGTCGCGGCCACATGATGAAGATGGACGCTAGTCACGAATGTGTTACTTCAGAAGAAGAAATTATCGTTGATGACAATGACAGCAACTGTGCAGGGTTAAAACGACAACCTAATTTGTAAGGGTGGAAACGAAATGTTGCTAAGAAGCTTCGAAATTCTGGCAAAATCTATATATCTGTAGACACAGAAAAAATATCAGCCAAGAAGTTCAAGCCAGTTGAATCGTGTTGCAAAAAGAGGTCTGTGTTTTATTTGTTCATTTTTCTCTGCCATATCTTCAAGTGGACAAAGTTTAGTATTATACAGTTCTGCTTATTTTTATATCGTAGTCTATATTTGTTGCAATCTATTCTAGGTGCTGTCAGAGCTTAAAGATCGATCAACAGAAGGAACTGTTTGTTGCATTTTGGGATAGTAGTGACAAAGTACTTCAGGATGCGATCTTGGTGGGATGCATAACAAAAAAAGAAAAACAAACTATATCTCTCAATCCTGAACCACAAAAAAAACTATTATTGGACGTATTCCATAAAACATAATGGATTCGTAAGAATAGTTTGCCAGAAATATTGACGATCTGTGCTGCAGTTTTCTTAAATGAGGCTGATATTAGTACAAAATACACTAAAGGTAGGTATGTTATATTAACACTGACTTATCCATGTCACAAATATTATTTTAAGGTCTGTCATATTTTCTTCAATAATCGGAAACAATAAAACTTATTTGGGGTGGTTCTGCTATGTTCCACGTGCTATTCCTGAAGACCGAAGGGGTAAACACCATAATCGGCCCAATAAGAAAAAAAGTCTGGCATCTTGTTGAAGAACACTGGTCCCAGTTCCCACTACAGCAGGGCCAGAACCAAAAGGACGTATTTTGATAATCCTCAATTAACTGTCCTGAAACTTTATACGTGCTTCAGGCACCGTTTTTATGAGGTAGAGGGAAACCACTTAAAATGAAGTACAGCACTTACCGCTGATATGGGAGGGAAGGTAATCAATATTAGGCAACCGAGATCAGATAGGTGTGATTTCCATGCTGAGTGTGATGTGTTTTTGGCAAAAACTCCTGATGACCAACGTAAAGTTAGCTATAAACTACATAAGGCACGTGCCAAAGCATATCAATCTTTTAAGGCAGGTTTTAAAAAAAAGATATTAAATCTGACGATAGGATTCTTTTTCTAGAATTTGATTATGCCCAGAACTTACCTATATCTAAATTAAATGTAACGTCACAGTTCTACAAACGATTTCTCTGGTTGTATAATTTTAATATTCATTGCCATGAAGATGGTACCAGCTCCTTCTACTATTTCTTGGAAATAGAAGCAAGGAAAAAACCCACAGTCTGTGTGTTCATGTTTTTATGATTTTATTCAGAAAATGTTGGCCATGTATATGAATCTGAAGAAAATTGTTTATTCAGATTCGTGTGGTGGACAGAACAAAAATACTACTGTCATTATGATTTCATCATGGCTGACCAAATATCATAAGATTGAAATTGAACACATCTTCCCTGTTAGGAGTCACTCCTACAACCACTGTGACCAAAATTTTGGAAAATATCATACGCTGCTAAAGACGGTTGCAAATATAGAGTTCCCTGATGAATATGCAAAAATGATGGAAGAATGTCAAGTGTGCTCCAAATGATTCAATGGCGATAATGTTGCTTCCCAGATAAAAGACTGGTCAAAGGCTCTTGCTCCAGTGTTTTTCGAAACACCATGTGCCAACGGTTACATATTTAGCATTCAGAAATATTGTTGTTTACACTACTCTCCAAGGGGTGTGGCATGAGGATCACATTCTTATACTCTGGTGTATCGACCATTTACTATTTTCAATCATAGTTCCCCTTTTCTAAGTTTCACTGATCTTAATTTGAGAAATGTGTCTAATCTAGGAATAAACATTGAAAATGGAGATGTATTATCATTATGTAAATTTTTGAAACCATGAAATGCTGAGTGGCTTACTTGTCTCCTAAACACAGAATGTGTAATTAATGATGCCCCAAATAACATTTCAGATGTTGAATCAGAATCTGAGAACTAAAGATTGTGCAGTAACCCTAAAAATATTAGAGCTTGAACATTTGGAAAGCAAAGCAGTTGAACAGTATACGAGGATTGTCCAGAAAGTAAAATCTGATCGGTCGGGAAATGGACAACACGGTGAAAATCCGAAGAAGCTTTGCAGAAATGTGTTGGGTAGTGTCTAGTATGACCGTCGAACGCATCAAGACGCTCTTTTCAGTTGTGAGCGCACTGAGAGCGAGTAAAGGTGCCTAGAACAACGATGTCTCCCGCCAAGTAGGAGGGCCCGCTGAGAAGCTTCGCCTTAATGAATGCAGCCCACCTAACACAACTGCCACGCACTTCCTTCTTCATGGCAATTCTCAGCCGCACTTTGCAGGGGCAGTGTAGACGCTCCTGCAGCCTTTTCGATGGGAAGTGTCTGATCACCCACAACACAGCCCTAACTGGCTCGTCTTGAGTATCATCTCTGTTCACATGAAACGCTGGAATCGAAGACAATTCTTGGGCGCAGGCTATACGCTGTAGACCAGCGTACAGAATTATCGGAGAGCACAGGCGGCTGCGTTCTATGACGATGGTGTTGGAAGTTTGGTATTACGCTCCGACAAATGTCTAAGTCGGAGCGGCGACTATGTAGAGAAGTATCTGAAAAGTGTAGCTAACTTCTGCAAATAAAACGTTTCTCATTCTGACTGTGGTTTCCATTTAGCGACCAATCGGAACTTACTTTCTGGACAACCCTTGTATATTCTAAGCAATAACAGTGTTAACTGAGTTTCTATAAATGTCAATATTTATATTTGTATCATTAAATATGACTGGATGTTATGCCAAAACATTAGACATTTGTATATTCTTGATAATAAATCTGTCTCTCAGTGCATTAGTGGTTTATTAAATGATTCCTGCAGTTTCAAAACTTTGAGGCCATTTATTTCACTATGGCGTATTTCCACTAACGCTCTTTTTGCACCCAGATACTCAATTCTCAGCCGCACACCGCAGGGGCAATGAAGACACTTCTGCAGCGTGTTCAAGGAAAGTGTTCGATCACCACCATAGAATAGTTCCACCTCTGTTTATATGAACTACTGGCTACGAAGAAAACATTTTTCATTGACAATGAGCTACAAAACACCGTACAGAATTGGCGGAAGGCACAGGCGGGTGCCTTGTATTCCGAGGGTATTGAAAAGTTGGTACAATGTCTAAGTCGGAGCGGTGACTATGTAGGGAAGTAGCCGGAAGGTGCAGCTAACAGTTTCAAATAAAACATTTTTGATTTTCACTGTGGTTTCCATTTGTCAGCCGATCGAACCTTAATAAGCGAATAGCCCTCGTAGCTTGCAAATTCTGTACTACACATAGAATACTTGTCTTATAACCGAAAATGACACACTGCTGTGGCGTGTCTGAAACATGGAAAATATAAAAATTATTACATCCAGCATTTTATAAGCAAGTGAATGTGGATGTGTTATTTCTGATGAAGAAGCGCCAATGACATCGGTTAAATAACGAACTTCTCAGCAGTATCTCATGCTGTCGGCAATGACCCGTTCGTTGGATAAATAAAAAGCGGCCCGGTTGCTACTACAAGAAAGAAGTGAGCTGTCACGTACATACTTAGCCATAAATACACACACACACACACACACACACACACAGGCTTTATTTAATTGTCTTACAAGGAAGCCCGATAAATCTTACAAGATGAAAAGGGGACGGCAGACTTCCTTCCCCATCCTTTCCTAATGCGATGGGACTGATGACCTCGTTGTTTAGTCCCCTCCCCCAAATCAACCAACCAATCGACATTACGAGATGATTATTGGAATAATACGTCCACTCTTCGTATCGTGGAACACCTGTAATAAAAGAAAACGGCTTGATTTCCAACAATAGTAAAATCGAGTAGAGAATTCGTTATGTTCGAAAGAATTCGCTGTTACAGAAAGGAACAGACAGTAAGCACGGAAAGCTGTTGTTTAGCCCACCTTTTCAAGGAAACCACAATTGCGACAGAACAACAGCACTTACATTTCTGTTTCAAGTACCATTCTCATGTCAACGGCTTCACAGTGCAATCATGCAAGCTGTTTCTTGTAAACAGGCGTAAACATTTAGTTTCTGATGTCAGATTCATGTCAGATGAATGTTATCTCCCGACGTTAGACGGCAGAGACGGCTGATACCATCGAATGACGCACATTTTGACTTTTTGCGCCTCTCAGTCCTTTCCTCCCGATTCGTGCAATGTAGTCACTCTCGCCTACCTATTCTGACATATTTTATTTCCGTTTAAGGACAGTTTGCTTTTCTATCATTTGATCCCCAATATCGTTTTACAGTCTTCAGGAGAATAACTACAATATAGTTTGTGTTTAAGGTAACGATATCATAAGGTTACCATAAATGTTAGTACCAAAATCGGGACAAAATCCACAGAAATCCAGTTACAAGATCAGATTGAGGAGGGACTCAAAACGCCTGGAAAAATTAACCTATAGTAAGTAATGAGTAGTAAGTAATGAGCATAACACTTGTATAAATATATTTGAAAAGAACAAAATATTACATAAGTTACATATATATACGATTTGTACACAGATTATTTTATGGACTAGTCGTACTTCTCAGATGCTTTGACAGGTTTTAGATCAGTTTGTTTACCTGTATAATTATAAAACTATACACAGCTCATTCAAAGTTATAAGTGTACTATAAGATGCTGTCGGTCGTTAATACATCAAAACGACTCATTTCTTCAGTCCATTGAGCTCCCCTTAACGAAAAATTTCTCTCTCCATTAGAATTATGTGCTACAATTGAAAACATCTGTTGGTATATCTTAGCAAATCTGTATTTCTTTAGTTTTCATAACCAAGTAACTACAGTTTTCTTTCTC
The DNA here is from genome assembly GCF_021461385.2 of Schistocerca piceifrons. Classification (NCBI taxonomy): domain Eukaryota; kingdom Metazoa; phylum Arthropoda; class Insecta; order Orthoptera; family Acrididae; genus Schistocerca; species Schistocerca piceifrons. The sequence goes on from NC_060142.1 coordinate 350,473,730, forward strand.
TTGTAGTGAAATCATTATTTTCTCCTTCATGACCTTCACTTCAATCACAGATATGTCACTACTTTCAATTTTCATTTTCTGCATACTAAACAAATTCCACTGAGTGTGAGTAAACCAAAAGAAAGCCTAGATTAAAGGAACAGAACTTTGTATATCTGAAAAAAAAAATCTAGCCATTTCTTCTTGGCACGTAACACCCATTTCCAATTATCATATGAAAGTCTTGAAGCCAGACTATTCTTCAAATGTATACATACTGTTTAGACATAGGTCACCCACAAAAATCTACTTCTTTTCCTAAACATGATAGCCGATGAGATCATTTTGTATGCTAAGTAATGGTAGTTTCACAAAACTCTTTGACGTCGCTGTGAAATTTTTCGGTGGATAGTTGAGAGCAATGATCTTCCGAATTTTTTAAAAATTTCTTTAGTTTTCATAACCAAGTAACTACAGTTTTCTTTCTCTTGTAGTGAAATTATTGTAGTCTCCTTAATGAGATTCACTTCAATCACAGATATGTCACTACTTGCAATTTTCCTTATCTGCGTACTAAACAAACTCAACTGAGTGTGAGTAAACCAAAAGTAAGCCTCCATGGATACGGAATGTGAGGAAAGGATACCTTTATTATTGCTGTGACTTTTGTTCTTACGAAACATAACTGAATGCAGTTTCGTCGTGCAACCTCGTGACTTTAGTGAAAGTTGACATTTTACAGCTCTGTGTTCTGTTATCAGTTCAGCGGTAGCAATAAACATTTCCTCTCTTGTGTTCGGTGTTACAAAAAATTGTGAGTTTTGAACTGAATGCTTCTCCTTGAGTACTTCACTTGTGCTTTTGGATCTCAATATGATGACTTTTGCAAGATTTCCCACCATGCTCAACTGAAAAATAGCAGTAACAAAGTTTGAAGAATGCTCTTTTTCTGAAAATACTGGGGACAGATAATGCAACGGTAAACGAGTTTATGGAACTCAAGTTAACCAAAAACGTAAACAAGTGAATAATGGCTATTATACAGCGTTGCTGACAGCAGTCAAATAAACTAGACATAGTATGATAGTAAGCCGCTGGCTGTTGCTTATATGTTATGTATTAACACATATTAATATACTAAACCACTAGAATATAAATATTCGAGTCTGTTCCTAGAAAATCGCGAAATTTAGCGTCCAGATTGAGCCTGTCTGCGACACTGGACAAAGAATGAAAAATCGAGACAATCCCGATAAATCAGGACTGTAACGTACACAAATGCGAACGAAGGAACAATAAAGACATTCAAACAATGTCAGCAGAATGTTGTGCATCAGAGTATCTGGATTTCATGCTCTTGGTATTACTACAGGAAGAGAAAAAGGCCATTCCGTTAGCTAACCCTGACGATTTTCCGCGCTACTGGTAAGTCGTGCGTTGCTAAAGAATTAAAACTGCTGTGTCTTCAGTACTGGTTACTGCTACGTATTTCGAAAAGACTAAACTCCTCAGTGTCGTAAGCAGCTAGCACTGTGGCATCGTCAACCACAGCTTGGAGTAACCTATCCTATTGGATGTCCCAAATGTAATTTCGCGGGTACACATACAATACCACACGACGAGACGTATTTGAAGATCGTCAAATCAAGGTCGCAAAGCAGCTGCTATAGCTGTAAACGATAACCACCCCCGCCTCACGGCTTTTCTTAAAAAAAGCGACACAACGCAACTCAGTGGCAGCGAACCTTACAGGCGGAAACGGGTGAAAGAATGTCGAATCAAGTTGGCTACAGTTGCCTACGTGAAATCATAGCCTATGGCACGTTTCCCATTAAGATTCGACATCATGGATCTCAAAGAGACTGGCCTGAGCAAAATAATAGATCTGTGATCACAGAATCGAAGCTTGTCGAGCTCTTTGAAGAGCCGTGATTTAATGTTCTGACTGACTTTTTTAACATTTATTTATCTTTATTGATATTCTGAGACCTATCTAACCAAATAGACATGTTTTGTTACGTTGATTTTTGAAACAAGTTATACAAAATTACAGTTTTGTTATTCCTTAAGAGTACCTAATATTTAGCTGTGATCTAGTTTTCTGGCAGTATGCGTTCCTTTGCACTTTTTTTTCTAAGAACAAGCTGTAATGTACTATTAATTTAAGAGTTTTTGAAAGTGATTGCTAACAACTGTTATAAGACTGAGACAGGGGCGACAGATCGCAGCGACCCACTTCACGGGGAAGCGATCGCTTCGTAGATCGCACGTGCGTGGGCAAATCGCAGCGATCGGTCCTTTATCTCTAATCGCTTGGAAATTCCAGGCAATCTGCTGAATTGCATGCGGTGAGTGGCAATATGGTCGACTGGCTGCGACTTGTTTGCATAGATATGAAGCGAGAAGTGGAGGCCAGAGTTGCAATTTAAATTATAAAGTTATACAAAATGCATACTTCGAATTTTTAGTAATTAGCATCTGAAGCTTGTGCTAAAGAAGTAGACAAAATGTGAAGCTCACAACACGCTGAGTTTCATCTGATGATTCTGAATTATTATGTTATTTGTAAAACAGCTACGCTTATTATTTAACTTTTTAACTTCTATACAGAGTAATATTAAGTGGACATTTTAATTCTGAATGTTCAGAGAAAATCTATTAAACAGCTTTACTCTAGTCCCTTGTCATTTCATAAAATCTAACTCTCTCTCTCTCTCTCTCATATAATTTACAGCAAGAGTTCTGGTAATCAGCAGTGCCACTATTGACATTTTTATAGACACGCCGAGATTGCAGAACACATTGTGTCAATACTTACAGCTAAACTATAAGAGTAAGGAATTGACTAATACGTTTTGCTGCCGGTCGGTGTGGCCGTGCGGTTCTAGGCGCTTCAGTCTGGAACCGCGTGACCGCTACGGTCGCAGGTTCGAATCCTGTCTCGGGCATGGATGTGTGTGATGCCCTTAGGTAAGTTAGGTTTAAGTAGTTCTAAGTTCTAGGGGACTGATGACCACAGATGTTAAGTCCCATAGTGCTCAGAGCCATTTGAACCATTTCAACGTTTTGCTGACACACTATAAAATTGAACACGATCCACTTGGTGTCAGTGAAAAATGTCACGTGTTTTGTGACGTAACCTACAGTTCTCAAGTACGTACAGCATTTCGAAACAAGTTTAATAAATTAAATTGCCGGTTTCTGTTTTATTTAAAAATGGCTCTGAGCACTATGGGACTTAACATCTGAGATCATCAGTCCCCTAGAACTTAGAACTAATTAAACCTAACTAACCTAAGGACATCACACACATCCATGCCCGAGGCAGGATCGAACCTGCGACCGTAGCGGTCGCGCGGTTCCAGACTAAGCGCCTAGAAACGCATAGCCACTGCTGCCGGCTCTGTTTTATTTCTTTATTTTAGCAACTATTCGTGGGATTTCGGACATCAGCTACCACTGCTGCTAAGCGTAGCATCTCACTTTCCATAGCAGAACTCAGTAGTGTTGGTAATACTGGTAGAAATTCCATGACAAATCGCTTCTGTATGGCAGTGTGGAGGCGAGCCCTTTATCATCACCAATGGTTTCGGTTCATGACCAACATCACAGTAAAAATGCTTTCACACCACCACTTTGGTAAGGATATCTGGTTGTTCTTTTGATGTTAAGCGGCACTGAGGCGATTGTGTGCCATACTGCCATATTGATGTGACGCGACGTGAAACTTAATTAGTATATGAACTTTTGTATTTTGACGATGCCTGTTTAGCTAAACCAGCAATGATAATAAAGAACATGTAGACAACCGCGTGTCATATTGAAACGTCCCCATAGAAAAATTATACATGACTGTGTTTAAACTGACACACAATATTTTTAGCGCAACGCAGTCTGACTTTTAATAATCCCTACAAAAGAATGGCCCTGGCTAACATTAAACTATACCTTTCACAAATCACTTACCTCACAAAAATCTTCGTTATTCGAACTACTGCAATACAGCGAGCGCCACTACTGCCAGCTAAATAAAAGATTCAAACTACTGAAGGCACTAACTACTGATAGGCATAGTTAGCAAATGAAAGATTTTGATAGAGAACAAATAATGTATTTACCTTACTAGTGTTCAAAAGTCATAATATATACAGCAGTTCATGACATCCATTCTTACAAATGTACTGTTTCTGATGGACACACGTCCAGATCATCCGCTCTCAAAAATCCGCCATCTCACTTCCCCACATCCACCACTGCTGGCGGCTCACCTCCAACTGCGCAATGCTACGCGCTGTTAACATCCAGCTGCCCAGCACTACAATGGCAGACAACAATGCAAACTAGCCACTGACTGCACACAGCACAGCCAGTGATTTTCATACAGAGCGCTACGTGGCGTTACCAATAAGAAAACCTAAACAGCCTGCTTACATAGCCCCCATGCTCCCCACAAAAAATTTTACAAATTGTTTTGGGAGTGGCCAATGCAGATTTGAAACATTTTTTCATAGTTACAATAACAAAGAAATCAAATGAACACACTTATTGATACAATGTTGGTCAAAAGCTAAAATTTTCTCACAGTCCGTAAAGACAGTCCTGATCGTTCATCACAGTAAAATAGCAGTGTATTTCTCAAAGTCTGAGCAGTAAAAGAAAATGCACACGGAAGTAGTGGATTTCCATGCAGTCTTGAAGAAGTAGTGTTGTCTTTCCAACAGAAAGATAGTGCCGACTCTGACATGCAGACAGGTAATGGTCCACAACAGAGCAAACCCCCAGCAGAGTCAGTCGAAATTTTGAATAATATTGGTAGGTAGGTCATCACAGAGTAGACCCACTGTAGTCCTGGTAGAGATTACGGTATTGGTGGGCCACCAGAGGTGCAGACCCACTGTAGTCCTTGTAGAGACGACCAGCAGCCATCTGTTGCGACTGTGCAGGTGCACAATCACCATCGAAGAGTCTTGCAGAGAATATAGCAAGTCCATAAACCAGCACTTGTGCACTCACAAAGTTTTTGGAATTGTCCTTAGAACCAGCAATGCTGTTAACCAGTCCCTTGCTGAATTATTAACACACGTGCAAACACTGTCAGTCCCTACTTCTCACATATTGTCCATATACTATGACCAACAGAAACGTGTGCAGTGAAATGTAACTTACAAGTTAAATATTTGATGAACTGGTGTCAATTACAATTTTATAACATGAGAATACAATAACAAAGGTCCAAAATACATCATTAAAGAACATAACAATACAGATAACATTTGTAGTCATACGGGCTTCACAAAAGAATCGAAATAACATATACCTCAGTGTTACAGGAATTATGACATAAGTACATACATAAAAGATCAGAATAACTTTTGAAACATCAACTTCACACACGAGCAACAAAACAGAACAGATAAATAATGTCTGAACATCTTTACAAAGTAAATAACATAGTATTAGAAAAATTCTACAACATAACTCTCATCAGCTAAACACATAAAGACAGTAAAAACACAAATAAACAAGGGTACACAAACACATAGCAGAATAACACAAGAGGAAAGTGCAGGGTTTGTTTTCAGTGTAACATTTGGTACTGCAGTCCAACCCAAAACTTCATTCCATAGATCTTTCGTCTTATTTCAACATTTGTTTCCACCAAAAAAATCCTATCCAAGCATGCTTTCTGTATTTATATGTTCACATATTTCTTACCTCATTATTTATTTTCCATTATCTTACCTCATCATTTATTTCCAAGAAAATCCTACCTATACCTGTTGTCTCTAAACCCTACTTTTTTGTTCATATCCTCTTTCAAAATACTTTTTTGGCCAAACCATTTTCTTATAGCTTCTCAATGCATTTCTTCCAATTCATCACAACTCGTTCTCTTATATAGCCTACCCCATCTTAAGCTAACTTAAATCTACTGAGCTCAGATGCTAAATTAAGGGATGAAGCAATGCAGCACCACAAAACAATTAACACAAACAGCAATGACAAAAAATGGAAATTGTCAAAGCAAGCAGCAGGAAATCTAAATTAGCAAAGCAATTGCAATATTACAACTAATATAAGGCACTGTGCAGCAAACAAGAAAAATAAATCAGTAGTAAAACTGGCTTAAGAGTAATACAAAGTCAAATTCAGTAACACTATGCTTGGCAAACAGCAGCAGCAAATGCTATAACTTATACCGAAACATGACAAAGGTCAAGCAAAAAAAAAAAAAAAATTACACTAAAGACAACAATGCAGAAAAGGGAAATGTCTATTCACATCTTAATATCTATGTCATTCAAATGGTTCAAATGGCTCTGAGCACTATGGGACTTAACATCTATGGTCATCAGTCCCCTAGAACTTAGAACTACTTAAACCTACCTAGCCTAAGGACATCACACAACACCCAGTCATCACGAGGCAGAGAAAATCCCTGACCCCGCCGGGAATCGAACCTGGGAACCCCGGCGTGGGAAGCAAGAACGCTACCGCACGACCACGAGCTGCGGACTCTATGTCATTAAAGTGGTGCACCACAACTTATTCTACGAAAAATTACCAAGTACTTGAAAAGAAAATTATGTATGCAGTTACTGTTACTAGTCCCTTCTTATTGTTCTTTCCTTTCCAAGTGCTCCTTTTTTTTTAAGAATGTGGATCATAAAGTTATTATCTAACAGATCTGTTGACAGAAAGTGTTCACATTAGCAAATGCATTTAATTTTATTTTATAAAAGCAATGATGCAACACGCCTGGAAAACGGATATCAAATAAAATAAGCAACTATGTACAAAGTAAAGTATAAAAATATCATTCAATAGTCATGTAACATTTCATAAGTTAGTAGAAATTCTCTCAACTCGTGTAGAAAGACGCTTGTCATAATCAGGTGTGCAGATGTAATTATCTTTCCAAGTAATGAGCGTGTCGTATTTGCAATGCTTTCTACAAAGGAATGTCAATAGCGAGGATAATGGCCTCTTTTTTCCTCCGCCTAATGGCTTTCTTTTGTCAGACGACTATCTCTCATCTGCGCGCCCAAAACGCATTACGTCAAGGTCACTTACCTTTCTTAACGAAATATTTACGACAGCAGTTTCCGCTACAGTGGCAGTCTCATATAAAAATTTCACGGGTCGAGAATTTGCGTTGCAAATGTGTAGAAACAAAATCCTATGAATATAACAGTGTCCAAAATATTTTCGTCGGCATTGTGATACATTACGCATATACACACATTTCATAACTATTATTAAAGTGCGATTCTTGGTTTCCAACATACTTTTTCACAAACCAGAGTCCGTAACCACTACTTATTATTCCTTACCTTATTACACATATACATATTCGTCGACACTTCTTCAGTATTTCATCATAATAAATACATATCATAATAAATATTCCTCAACAGCATAATACACATCATCATCGTAATAATAACATCATAACACCTCAGTCAAATCTCAAAATCGTCGTAGCTTCCTCCAATAATTTCAAAACCTAAAAAAAATTCTCTGCTCATTTCAATAGTGTCATTTACCACAAACGTACTATAAAATCATGATCCCATACCAAATACATCATTCAAAGCTCTCATAGTATCACAATGGTTCCGAAAAAATATGAAAAGTTCACCAAGTACAGACAAGATACATTTTCATAAGTGTGAAGTTATCCAGCTGTGTAATTACATAAACACCTGTCACTGATCTAGTGAAAAAAATGTTTGTCTCTCAGTTAAATGATCAGATAGTTGTGTAATTCTGTCTTACAGAAATATGGTACCAATGTGTAATGTTGTATATGCAAATACCATATTAGCTAGGGCTCCTTGTGCTTGCCAAACACATGGTACACAAAGTAAGCATGTACCCCCATGAAGATTAATGTAATTATTCCCTCAGGTGTTACAGATTACAGCTATGGAATGAAATGTATCAGGGAAAACATTTGTATCTTTGTAATTCAAAAATCTTTAAAAATAAATGTTTTAAGTACAAAATTAATCACTCAAATATGTGTCCTTTAGTTCTAAATGTGCGTCTTGCTGTAAGATAATTCTGTGGAAGTGTCGTAGTTATCGTCCTCCGAAATCTAAGTTATCCAGAAGTCAATGTACATACCTCATCACAAACAAAAGTGAAATGCTATGTGTATAGATATCGTAGTTATTACGTACATTACCGCGATCAAGAAAGTACTATACTGTAACGTAATGTTGTGCTACAAAAAAGGCTGTCACGTTGTAGCTATACCACAAATGTTACTACTAAAACATGTTTTACTTTCCAGAAGAATTCAGAAAAACAGATACACTGCAAAAGCAACTATGTAAATTGTGTCACAAATTAGTAGCGTCGTGATATAATCATGTAGCTGTCAAAGAAAGCAAATGCTAAGTCATCTCTAATCCCACAGAAAGTACTTCAAATAAAGAATGTATTTTCAAGTAAACCAAAATGTTGCATTAAAATCTCATTAGCAGTACCTGTATATGTTCTAAGTATGTAAGCCTTATAGTCGTTACGTAATCGTGCAACTAACAAGCAAGAATGTACACACACAATAACACTGTGTCGTCTGTTCACTATAACAATGCACTCGTAAATACTGTCTAAAAATGTTCCCTAGGTTGTAGACTGGATAGTTAACTTCAAAACAGTGTTACATGTTAACAGTTTCTCAGTCTGACAAATTGTACTAGTAGCGTGAAGTGAAAATTTTATAGCAAAGACTAAGTTAAAAAGCAGATTATCTTTCAATAAACGGTTGTACATGTGAAATGTGGTGCGATCCTTTACTCTTCCTAGTACGCAGAGTTACAACTTGAACGCAATTATCATGTTGTATACGTCGGTAAGGAATGCTAAAATTTTTCTCAAGGTTAGCGTCTATGTTATTTTTCTCTGAGCCAGCCAGTGCACGTGGCGCCTGCGGTGCGAGTCATTGTCTGCTATCTCTTTGTTGGTGTGCGTCGTTATTGGGATTAGGAGACCTAACTTCTACAAATTCAGCTTGTTGAGAGGGCCCTGCCCTGTTTGAATCCCGCCAGTTCTCATGAAATTCAAGTCTGTCGTTATGATTATATCGTCTGTCGTCATGTCGGTAGTTCCTGTAGCTTCTTTCTTGTTGGTTAAGTGGTGGAGAATTTCTCCCCGAATCGTAACTGCGCGCTGGACCGTTGCCTCTGAAGTTATTCTGTCTCCCTTGATAATAATTGTTTTAGTTCCAATATTGTCTGTTTCTCTGATTGTCTCTGTGATAATCATTACCGCCGAGAGGTGATCTTTCCCTGTAATTATTACTACTCTGCCAATGGATGTCATACAGGTGGTGTCTGTTTTGGTCACGATTTACGTTGTAAGAATAGCCTTGTCGTGTCCATTTATTATTTCTGTCATTGCGGAATTGTGACGGATGTGACCTGTAATTGTTATGCTCCTGTTTTCGCGTTCCGCGATTGTCAGTGCCAATTTACAATTCTTGTAACAGTCCCTGAAAAGCTTCAATGTCGTCTTTTCAACGTCCTGCCAAAATATTATGTCGTAAATGTTCAGGCAATTTGATTAAGCAAATGTGGATGAGTTCTGAGGGGCTGTAAGGGTTTGACAGGTACTGATTCTTGTGCAACATGTCTTCAAAATATTTCACAAGACTGGAAAATTCAGATTGTTCGAAATGTTTCATCATTATGATGCTATGTTTTACTCGGTCTTGTGTGGCTGGAGACCAATATGTTGAGAGGAAGGCATGATAAAATTCTCCTTCACTGTGGCAATCGTGAATGACCGATCGCATTCTCACAGCTGGTTCATTCTCTAAGTAGCCACACATAAATTCTAATCTATGCTCTAATGACCAGTTGGGAGGAAAACAATGAGATAATTGATGAAGCCACGCTTGTGGATGAATGTCGTTGCCAGAATTCTTAAATGTTTTGAATTTATGTGTAGTAATGAACAGCTTATAGTCAAAATCATCGTGTCGGCGAGTCGCATATCGGTCATTGTTACGTCGTGTCGGCGGTTCCATCTCAAAATTCGGTGCACCTTGCCAATTTCTTTCATAATTTCCGAAATGCCCTGTGTTATTATTTTGTGGCTTTTCCGTATTTCTAAGTCCCTCTTCTCGTGTTGGAGCGCGAGTGTCCTCTGAAATATGTAATTCTTGTATTACTTGTGCCAACTGATCTTGTACTTCCCGGATTTCTCTTTGGTGTTGCGTATTAATTTGATTCTGATTTTGTTTGAATTTCCTAATTTGTTCGTACTCTTCTGTGTCATTAAAGACTATCGGTCTTGCGTCATTCAGATTATCATCTACCTTCGTAGATAAATTATTTAGCTGATCCGAAAGTACTTTCTCTGATAATGAACTAATTTCCTCCATGTGTGTTACTGAACCAATTTTCAGAGTATCTACTGTGTCCTTTAAGTTTTCCTGAGTTTTTGCAAGTAGCGTAACCGAATCGGTAGATGCAACTGAGTCAATTTTAGCCCACAAGGTCTCATGATTTTCATGAACAATGGTTTGCAGTTCTTTTATGGCTGCTACGTGATTCTGTAATGCATTTTCATGCCGCGAAAAAATAGGTTGAAAATGCTCACAAATTTGTGTTTTTACGTCATTACAGACTTCTTGACATTTCGATTCAATGTTATGTAACTCAGTAGTTAAATATTCACGTGTTTGTTCAAGTGTGGTGTCTGACTTCCGAAGATTTTGTTCCATTGTGTCTAACTTTTGAAGCTTTTGCTGTGTTTGTCTCTGATTTTGTTCCATTGTGTCTAACTGTTGCTGCGTTTGTCTCTGATTTTGTTTCATTTGTTGCATTAATTGCAATAATAATGTATTAGTGTCTGGAATCTGTTCCTCTATGCTTTTCGGCAGTGCATTTGCACCGACAACATTCACATTTTGACAAGCAGAAAATGTGTCTTGACTTATTTGAGAAAACTGTGAGGACGCAAAAACTGAATCTACAGTATTTGCAAGATTGTGTCCTGTCATTTCGGATTCCTGAGGCGAGCTGTTGCCGACCGATCGATCGATAATGCTTCCCTGTTCACTAATTGTTCCACTGCCTACACCATTATTTGCAGCCTGCTCCATTTCCCTATGCACAATTACCAAATTACTATTTTGAACGTTAGTTAATTCATTACTCGGCGGCGCTAACACACTGCTTTTGTCTTTACTGTCATTTCTCAGTTTACTTAGGAGCCTAGTATTAAGTTTTTCACACGCCATTATTGTCACAATATTTCACACGACAACACAGAAAAGCACAATTTGAAGAGCAAAATAAGAAAACACATTAGCATAGCATTGAAAATAATATCTAGTTAATCGCAAGCGCAGCTGCGAAATACTTGGTGCAAATCTACATGCATGCCACAACTGTTTTACTGTACAACAATGAAAAACTAAAACTACAAAGGAAATTCCCTCTTCAGTTACGCACTAGCAATAAACAAAGGCTGCACTAATTACACAAACTACAAGAAAATATCAGAAGATTCCAGTGAGGTATCCTCGGCTAAGGGTCGACATATGAAACGTCCCCTTAGAAAAATTATACATGACTGTGTTTAAACTGACACACAATATTTTTAGCGCAACGCAATCTGACTTTTAATAATCCCTACAAAAGAATGGCCCTGGCTAACATTAAACTATACCTTTCACAAATCACTTACCTCACAAAAATCTTCGTTATTCGAACTACTGCAATACAGCGAGCGCCACTACTGCCAGCTAAATAAAAGATTCAAACTACTGAAGGCACTAACTACTGATAGGCATAGTTAGCAAATGAAAGATTTTGATAGAGAACAAATAATGTATTTACCTTACTAGTGTTCAAAAGTCATAATATATACAGCAGTTCATGACATCCATTCTTACAAATGTACTGTTTCTGATGGACACACGTCCAGATCATCCGCTCTCAAAAATCCGCCATCTCACTTCCCCACATCCACCACTGCTGGCGGCTCACCTCCAACTGCGCAACGCTACGCGCTGTTAACACCCAGCTGCCCAGCACTACAATGGCTGACAACAATGCAAACTAGCCACTGACTGCACACAGCACAGCCAGTGATTTTCATACAGAGCGCTACGTGGCGTTACCAATAAGAAAACCTAAACAGCCTACTTACAATATCTTCCATAAAAGATTACTGATTTATCCAGACTGACAGAAAGTGTGTTATATCTGGACTGGAGACTGCGTAGAATGTTAGAAAAGAAAGACACTTGCTTGCGAGAAAAACGTCATCGCAGTGGATGATTATATGGGTGGAAATGACTTTTCGCGTATGTATGGTTCAAATGGATCTGAGCACTATGGGACTTAACAGCTATGGTCATCATTCCCCTAGAACTTAGAACTACTTAAACCTAACTAACCTAAGGACATCACACAACACCCAGTCTTCACGAGGCAGAGAAAATCCCTGACCCCGCCGGGAATCGAACCCGGGAACCCGTGCGTGGGAAGCGAGAACACTTCCGCACTCGCGTATGTATGGATGTCCACTTTCTGTGAAACAGGTTCACTATCTGAAGGTATAGGGACGACATCTTACGATTTTTTATTTTGCCTTTTTGAGTTGCATTGGTGTTTCTTTGCTCTCTAGACACGACAGTTCTCGTTCACATAGTTGGTAGATGATATTTTAGAAATGTAAACTGAATTTTCCGCCGATGCTTGGCAGCACATGATAACAATATTGAATAGGAAAGACTTCCTAATGTTCTGGAAAATTGCATATGTTTGGTCATGAACCGGATTGCGGCTTCTCAGGCCATCATGAATGGCACAAATGCAGACAAAAAAACGTGCGACGTATACAGATATTATTTATACAGAAGTTACAAAAATTATGACACTGAAGTTAAATGCATTTGCACAAAAAGTTTTCTTTCCTGTTTTAGTCAATGTAACTATTTCTGTGTGGCATAAAAAATGTAACACATTCCTATGTAAACACTCTGCATGTCATCATTTTTGTATCTTCCTTGTCACACAAACGTCATTTTATCTGTGTTTGGGACCATCAGTTGTCACTTGATATAGCCTAAGAAGACGAAATCCGGTTCGTAAGCAAATAAATACAATTTTACAGAACACTAGGAAGTATTTGTTATAAACAATAACATTAAGTTGAGGTTGTCACTTGAATATCGGGACCTGTTTGCTCCTAAAATATGAATCCCACTGAACACACTTGGATTTCGATCAGTTTCGCGAGTGTTCAAACGTTGCAGAAGCTTATTAGTCAGAGGTGTCAATGTTTCTGAAGAACCGATCTTTAACAGTGATGGCTGTGCAAAGGGCGATCAAAAAGTTTCCGTTCGAAGGCCGTACAGTCCAGTATCGATATACCAGTCAGGCAAAATAGCCTAGAACATTGAGGCACTCATCCCACCGACCCACCATGTTGAAGATACCCGTTTGGAAAAACACCGTGCCGTGTTGTGTGAAGGAGTTCGTAAGTGCATTTGCACAAAAAAATTCTTTCCTGTTTTAGTTAATGTAACTATTTCTGTGTTGCTTAAAAACTGTAACACATTCCTATGTAAACACTCTGCATGTCATCATTTCTGTATCTTCTGTGTAAATAATATCTGTGTCAGACAAACGACAGGAATTGTCGACACTTCAAGGATTTTTTGAAGGAGCGGAAAAGTGATAATTGCATGGGAAGACGACAGGACTATAGGGCGGGTGCTAGTGTCTCTACCACTTGAGTTGGTCCGTAATGGATGAGGCTGCCCTCCCAGATCGAGCGGCGTGTTATGACGAATCACGTCTAGTAAAGAACTTGATGATGCTTTTTAGTGGGTTAATCATATCTCAAGATGGCAACTAGGTGCCGATACCGGTAATGTGAGTATTACATATTTCTAAGCGATCGCGACGTAAGGAATGATTATATAAACAGCTACGGAATTCCGTTGCATTTGGTCAAGTAGTTTGACCAAAATTATAAATACTGCAGTTTGAATGGTCACAGAGGCCCAGTTGTAGGTATAGGGGGGAAAAAGCACTCAATCCACAAAGGAAATTATGTTCAAAACGCTTATGAGGTTCACCCTAGAATTGCTTATGCGTTTACGATCCATACCAAGTACGACTGATAGAGTATACTGAAGGTATACAAATAACGGCAGCACGAATGGTCTCAGGTTTCTTTTTAATCCACAGGACAATGACACGGAAAACCTGAACTGACAGACCCATATCACTGACCTCAATTTGCGGTAGGATTTTGGAGCATATACTGTACTCGAACATCATGAATCACCTTGAAGAAAACGACTTATTGATACATAACCAACAAGGATTCAGAAAATATCGTTCTTGTGCAACACAACTAGCTCTTTATTCCCATGAAGTAATGAGTGCTGTCGACAAGGGATCTTAAATCGATTCCATTTTCCTAGATTTCCAGAAGGCTTTTGATACCGTTCCTCACAAGCGACTATTAATCAAATTGCGTGCATATGGAGTATCATCTCAGTTGTACGACTGGATCCGTGATTTCCTTTCAGAGAGGGCACAGTTCGTAGTGATAGATGGTAAATCATCGAGTAGAATAGAAGCGATATCTGGCATTCCGCAAGGTAGTGTCATAGGCCATCTGCTGTTCCTGATTTACATAAACGGCCTAGGTGATAATCTGTGCACCCCCTTAAAATGTTTACAGATGACGCTGTAATTTACAGTCTAATAAAATCATCAGACGATCAATTCCAATTACAAAATGATCTAGAGAGAATTTCTGTATGGCGCGAAAAGTGGCAATTGGCACTAAACAAAGAAAAGTGCGAGGTCATCAACATGGGAACTAAAAGAAATCCGATAAATTTTGGGTATACGATAAATCGCGCAAATCTAAGGGATTACGATTCGACTAAATACCTAGGAATTACAATTACGAGCAACTTAAATTGGAAAGACCACGTAGATAATATTGTGGGGAAGGCGAAAAAAAGACTGCGCTTTGTTGGCAGAACTTAGCAGATGCGACAAAGCCACTAAAGATAAAGCCTACATTACACTTATCCATCCTCTGCTCGAATATTGCTGCGCGGTGTGGGATCCTTACCAGGTAGGATTGACGGGGGACATCGAAAAAGGACAAAGAAGGGCAGCTCGTTTCGTGTTATCGCGCAATGGGGGTGAGAGTGTCACTGATATGACACGCGAGTTGGGGTGGCAGTCACTGAAACAAAGGCGGTTTTATTTGCGGTGAGATCTATTTACGAAATTTCAATAACCAACTTTCTCTTCCGAATGCGATAATATTTTGTTGATAGCCACCTACGTAGGGAGAAATGATCATCATAATAAAATAAGAGAAATCAGAGCTAGAACGGAAAGATTTAGATGTTCCTTTTTCCCACGCGCCATTCGAGAATGGAATGGTAGAGAAGTAGTATGAAAGTGTTTCGATGAACCCTCTGCCAGGCACTTAAGTGTGAATTACAGAGTAACCATGTAGATGTAGATGTAGACAGTTCAAGACAGACGTCAGCTATCCCGCGAAAGCTTGCCTCTGTAGTTTCAACAAGTACTAAGTTAAGAATCTAAGAATGCATTACAAATCCCTACGTGTTGCCCCCGAGGGGGGCACTGATGCGATACTAAACTGATGACAGTTTGCCCAGAGGCGGTTAACACTCTCTATTTCCGTGTTCCATATACGACTAGAACGGGCGGAGCCGAAATACTTGGAAGTATGAGATGTACCCTCCATCAAGCACTGTACAGTGACGTGAAGTCTCGGCTTTTCTAGAGATGATTCTTGAAATGAAATAAAATACAACTGTACCATTACCATGTAGCAAACTTCAAGTTACTGGAAGAGAGTAACTGAGGGCGAATGACAGAATTACAGACGAAAATATTGATCAAACTAAGCATTTTTTTTCTCCGTGCCGGAATGTAGTAGGCAAATGGGGTTTGCTGCAATGAATAAAGCATACATTGAATTTTTTACTGGTATTTTATTGAAAATATTAATATATTCACTGACTAACTGGGACTTTCCTGAGGCAGCTCTGAAAGGAGGCAGATCGACGGTTGTCGCCGTGGCCCCTGTTGTGGTCATCTGAAACATGAGATTAACATACCACCCTGATCCTTACAGATGTAATTTTAGTTCTTCGTAGGGATTTGAAAAAAAAAAAAGAGTGAACTTATAGGTGTTTGAAAAATGGCCATTTTTGGCCGAAAAAAAAATACTAAATATCAACATAAAAAAATCGACTACGATGAACTGCAGAGAATTCAATTTGCTTGAAGGGAGATCAAAAATCATTAAAATCGGATAAAAATTGGAGCGTGGGCGACGACAACCATGCCGAAAAACATAGTTTTGAGAAAAACGTGTTTAAAGTTTGACAAGTATTTATCATAATATATAAAAAGGGACGAGCTTGAAACTTATGGGTTATCGTCGATGCCTAGTCCAAAATAACTGTCGCCCCGCTAGTGGATGACCACTTTCTGATATTTTGACCTGATAATCTCTCATTTTCGGCCTAAAAGCCATTTTTGTCGCTGAGCGCATCGCTGCTGACGTCTCTGTCTTCATAGAATCGGCACATTTCATCGCCGATTTTGATTTGAAGGGAATTGGCCACGTGCATTAATGAAGTATGGTCTACATTCAATAGACATGTGGCCAAATTTGAAGCAATATCGACAATTACGCTTCGCATAAATATTATTTTTGGAGCTTATCTCCAAATGAGACTACTGAAACTTTCGTTCACATTTTGAGTAAATCCGCCCAAACAACGCCCCAGCAAATCAGATTTACTCAGGTCTGTATAAAAAGGGAGCGTGAGTATAGAACCGGTTCTCTGATGTCTAGGAGTGCCGCGCACGCTAGGCTTGAAACGCTCACAGAATCATTATTTTTTTGATTTCGCGCATAATATTTTGGGGAATAATTCTTCAATGTTTATACATTCGAATTCCGTAATAAAAAAAATTCGAGTTTTTTTTACCATCACGCTGTCGTTCCACTTTGTGGAGTATGCCGAAACAAAGGCGTCGGAAAACCTAGTAAACCGGGACATAGGGTTCAATTCAAAAAATTTATTAAGGTTTCGCTGGCTATCTCATCCACCAGAGCTGGAACGCGCTGAGCGAATGTACGTTTCAGGGAACAGCAGTGCGGATACCAAAAGGCGTATCAAGTGCTGGGAGTCGAACTCGGCTGTAAATAGCGGCTCGACACCAACACAAGTTCACAGTCAGGTTGGAGTCCAGGCAGCAAGTACGCGAAACAACACAGCTCGCAGCACCTGAGGTAGATGAGTGGGTCGATCTTCGAAATTTTGCTCCTACAATGGGATAAAAAATTCGGCTGGACATTCGAAGGGGACTCCGTTAAATATTGCACAGTGGTTTGCTGAGTATAGTCGGAGATGTATAGTTTTTACAGTTGCTCTCTTGTATAGCTACAGAAGAAAATTGTAATTGGATGGTAATTCAATATAAAAACAATGTTCTCGAAACCAAATTTGGGAAGCTATTCATACTTGAACTCTGCTGAAATTTTATTGCTTTTCATTTTTTCCAGTAAATTATGCTTAAGAAATACTTAAGACAATAGAAAATTTTAGGTACAAGCTAGAACAAGTAATTAAACTATTCTGTGTAAATTCTCCTGTTACAGAGCATAAATTTACTAAACGAATGCGCGACCATAATGAATTTTCGCCAATAAAGCCGTTAGATGACTTCATTCACGATTTATCAAGACTTTTGGCTGTTGCCATGATCAGACGTGTAATTAAGATTAAGCACCATAAGAAAGGGAGGTGTTTTTTACTCCTTTTCAGCCGACAAAATTAGAACACTAATCACCAAATCATAGGACCTGCAAAAAAGCTTAAGTTTTCACTTAAAACTTCCGGGCTGATAGGCCGTGGTCGAAGTATAAAACTCTCTCCTAACGTTTCGTCTCCGACTTCGGGAGACATCCTCGGAGGTACAGAGGCGAACTGCTTACGTTTGTTTTAATAAGACATGTATCGACGTGAGAGGCCAACCGCCAACTCGGCCCAGAGATTTACTGAAATAAAAGTGCCAGGTTAGAGGCAGCGCTGCTGGGTGATATGTAAGTTCTTTTTCATTGAGGTTATATATAGCTTTTTTAATCACAAACACTATAGGTTAAATTATAAAGTATGACTTCAATGTGTACGATTTCACATTCATAAGATTAGCATTATAGATGACTGCAATAGCTACGTGCGGAATTCAGAAAAATATAGCAAGTATTCGTTATATGTTCTTCAAAATTACGTAGAACTTAATTTTTAAATATATTTTGCTTTGACTGTAGACATGGTATTTTTCCAAACAGTCTACTAAATTGTGTGGACTTGTAATACAGATTACAATGGATGAAATTGTTTGATTAACATTACGGTATATTGATAATTTTTTACTTATGGACCGTCTGACAGCAACTGAATAAAACACAATTATTCAGTTGCTGTCAGACGGTCCATAAGTAAAAAATTATCAATATACCGTAATATTACACGCAAGTGAGGAAGACAGGACTACAAAAGTTGTTTGACCCTACAATTAACGCTTATGTCAAGGTAACTCCATTTTCCTCTCAGAGGGTGGTCGGTGCCGCGCATTTTATGTGTATACGACTTGAAAAACGAAGGAAACGTATTCCCCCTAGCGTAACCTCTAGGCGAACACCTGTATCCCAGTAAACTTTCGATTGGTTCTGACAGGTGCCCAGTTAAGGCACAAGTCTTGTTGCAACTGACACTAAAATTTATTTTATGAATCGTACAATTTATTGGGTGATCTTGTTGCAACTGACACTAAACTTTATTTTATGAATTGTACATTTTATTGGGTGATTTTTTAAATTTTATTTTCGTTGGCAGATAGCGTCTTAAGACTGTTATCTATCTTTCATCATTTCTTGATCCTCGGCGTTAATTATTAACATGAAAAATGCCGAGCCGCTGTGCCCAAATTCCAAGTTACACTATAACTGGCGGAGTAAGTCTATTCAAAATATGCCGGAAGAAGGCGATGACGTGCCATCTTCAGTTGGGCCGTGCCTAGAAAAGTCCTGTAGTGTTCAAATCAAACTTCGGCCTGATGACAGCTTTATCTCCACTTCCTACACGCAAAACCTCTCTCTACTGCTTCTTTCATCTCATGTACAGATCTTATGATAGCAGTAGCAAGAAATGTAATGAATGGAAATATGTCAGCGATTTAGACTTCCATTCGCAGCAAGAGGACTCCAAGTTTTCGCATGACACTTGTTATTTTCTAGTCTGACATCAGGTGCCGGCCGCGGTGGCCGTGCGGTTCTAGGCGCTCCAGTCCGGAGCCGCGCTGCTGCTGCGGTCGCAGGTTCAAATCCTGCCTCGGGCATGGGTGTGTGTGATGTTCTTAGGTTAGTTAGGTTTAAGTAGTTCTGAGTTCTAGGGGACTGATGACCACAGCAGTTGAGTCCCATGGTGCTCAGAGCCATTTGAACCATTTGAGCCATCAGGTGCCGGCCGCAATGCGGTAGCAATAAGTGGTTAAATGCTTTGGGAGTGCAATGAAACCCCTGTCGCGTATTGTCTATGTCGGTTCTGAGTGGTCACTTCTTAGAGGTGATTTTTCTGTACATTTTTTTCATTGCTATATTTGCGACCTAGTCTCTTCGCCTACTGTTACAAGTGCTTCTTAAGCTCTCTAAGATTATGCCACTGAAGCGAGAAAACTTCTTGTCGTGCAAAGTATTCTTTACGTCGTATTGAGTTTACCGTAGCTATGGGAACGTACAGGATTCTCTGACGTTGCTGTTCCATAGATATTCCATAGATCATGTATTGCAGCTGACATGTTGCTAATAAATGTTGATTCAAAAAAATTTTATTACCGGTTATAGTCTTTGCTTCAATCTTCGTAAAAACGAAGAGACATTAATGTTTTTTATCTTAGACCACTCACTTCCTATCTTCAGTTAAATTACTTTAGTCGCTGCAAACTGTTTGACTGATCATTTCAGTTTCTGTAAAACCAACCTCCAGCGGGTCTTACGACTTCTGTCTAATTAATTATTAAAGTTTTCAGGACATCTTTGACTAGTATATAGTAAAAAACCTTGCGCATCAACTTAATATCCTTCATAGCTGACAACTCACAATACATAACAAAACTTTGTGCCGTAACCAACTGTAATGCTTTCAAAGTTGCGAGGATCAGTTCGGTAGACGGACACAGCATTAGTCATTAACAGTCTCACAACATTTGATATGGTACATTTAGAATAATACAATTCTTTGTTTACCAATGTACAACAATTCTAAATCAGTGGCGCAGACGAATCCAGCGGCATCTTCTAGTGCGGGGTGGCCGGTGGCCGTTAGGTTTTCCGCGACCAGTACTAATCAAACCCGTCACATAGGAAGTATCTTTCGCTATCGCTCGGTGATATGAAGCAGGCAAAATGAACACAGTTACGTAGTTTCACTTACTACTATGCACTTATTACATTCACGGCATTACTTGATAATAATGATGTTGTGTTGAGAACTTCAACATTTTGTCTGCTCTCAGAACATAAAACATTGTCGCCGTTATTGTGTACCACCTAAAGGAATCCGCATGGAAGGTGAATTTTCTTTATAGCTAGATTAGACAATGTGCGATGAATGATTTTTCATCAACGTTTTCACTTTTAGTACTAACAAAGAACTTTGTCGACACAAACTTCATTTTTTCCGTGCACTAACTATAAATCACGGTATGTTTGCTCTGAACATTTGTTACGAAAGGAATTTGCTTAAAACGTTACGAGCTGGTAAGACTCAATTGTGAAGGACTCGTTGTTAGTGTGTATTTGATATTTTATCTAGAGTTAGAATTTAATTATTCAGTGTAGATGGCGCAATCTGATTTCACATTATCGATTACAGGATGCCTGAATGCAGAAGTGTTCAGCGTAACAGCCTGACCGTCCAACAGGAGAGGTACGTAGACGAAGGTTATTAGTTAGGACAATATCTTTCAGGTCACTAAGGACATCTGTCGTTCTTTCACAAGGTATGATTTAATATAGAAGCTAAAATACTTTAACACGCTGTAAGCGTGCCTCATTCTCTTACACTTCAGCTTTCTGCGATGACTTTATATACTGATTTTCTGTTTATATTTTCGCACTGGAAGGGATAGTCAAATGAAAACGAGACACATCGTAAAAAAAGTAAGTAAACTGTTTATTGTTTCAAAACTAATCGCCTCAACTGTTAATGCATTTGTCCTACTGTGAGACATGACGGCCAATGCCTACATGGAAAAACGTTTGCGGTTTCCTATGGAACGATGATTCTACCATGGCGTCCACCTCTTCGTCCAGAGCAAATCGACTGCCACGAATGTCTTTCTTCAGGACTCCAAAAATTTGGAAATCAGATGGGGAGGGATCGCAGATGTATGGAGGATAAATAAGGGCTTTCCAGCGAAACTTCTGCAGCCTAGTGGAAACAACCTTGAGAATATAGAAAGAGCACGTTAGGTTGGAAGCAAGAAAGGCGATTGGTCGACAACTGTTTATTGGGAGAATTCTAAGAAAGTATAGCGCCTCTATAAAAGGTATCATCAGTAGAACACTGTATGAGCCATACTTGAGTATCGCTAGAGTTTTCGGATCATCACCAGGTGAGGGGTTACATCTGGTGCGAGGACCGCGAAAATAAGAGATCTGACGGCTCGTAAGAAGGCGTAGCCTACTGGTAGTCGGTTTTCTTTCGCTCCCTTTGCGAGTGTAGCAGGAAAGGGAATCCTTGCGTTGGTACAACGTACCGTCTGCTATGCATCATATGACGGCTTTCTAAGAAAAAGTATGTATGCAGATGTTCACATACAAATCTAAATTGCGAAATGGTGCAACGACTTCTTGTTCCTAAATTCTTTTAAGGTCGCAAATACCGATACGCTGCTCGCCTAACATCTGAGCAACGAACCGGAGCATATGCGGCATCCGAGCTGACCTGGACACAGCGCTTACGTCGTCAGACATCCTGTACTTCAACTTACTACTTCCAGCCAGCAGAAAATGTGAGCGCGATTGCCAGGCTTCAATGCGTAGTCTTATCGATGAAGATTACACATCTTTCACCGTCACTATTTAATTGGAAGCTCAGTCTTTGGCGTTCAGCTAAATTCGTACTACAATGTACTTTTGCTAAAAATTGTGGACTGTAGTCTCGTAAGTGGAGTATTCGGGTCCTTCAACTGAATGTACTGCTCTGCTCATTAATGCACTGAAAGAATTTCACGCGTGCGAATTCTGAGCTTCGAGATGGCGCTGCCGCTGATACAATCGGATTAAGGGACACGCCTATTTAATCCCACAGCAACGTTGATATTGTTCTCTGAAAGAATTTGCTGGTTGATAACTAGTTCTGGATTACCATCTTGCGTGTAGTTCGGAGAACATGCATCGATACTAGTGAGTCAGAAAACAATTTCGAACTCTTGGAAACGTAATGCAGCATTTCACGCTTTGGATTCCTTGACGGTTTTTATCGGGAGTACGTTGCGCAAGCTCAGCCTCTCTCTTCATCTCCGAATATCACCCACACCCAACATCATCAATTATTTATTGCATATAGTCCAGTCTTTCTGATCTGTTTTTCTCTACGATTTTTATAATCTACGGCTACAGATTTCTGTAACACCACAGTTAAGACGCTTAGACACGCTTCTGCTTCGGTTTATTCGTCGACCGTGATTCACTTCTAAACAATGCAGCGTCCAAGACGTACTAGCTTAGAAATGTATCCCCTCAAATTAAATATTATGTTTGATACCAGTAGACTCATTGGATAAAAGGGTGAGGGAGGGGGGGGAGAGGGGTTGCTCCCTTTGACTTAGCTTGTCTGCTTTTCTTATATCCTCCTTGTTTCTCTCGTCGCGCTTTATATTGCTTCCAAGATAGCAGAATTCCTTGACTTTATCAACTACGTGGTCTCAATTTCGATACTAATTTTGTCGCTGGTCTCATTTCTGCTGCTGCTTAATACTTCCTCCTTTCCTTTGTTTACTTCCTGTTCATGTTATGTGCTTCTTGCTTTTCAGCTCATTCAACAGATAACTCATCCTCACCTTCTCATAGGACATCAGTGTCATCATCGAAGCTTGTCATTGGCGCATTTTACTCTTTAACTCCATTTCTGAACCTCTTACTTTATTCATTGCTTTTTCGATATGCAGGTTGAACTGTAAAGGAGAATTACTGCATCCCTGCGTTACACAGTTTTTAACCCGAGAGTTTATCTGTTTCTTCTATTGTAATTGTTCCCTCTTTGTTCTAGTGCATAATATATATTAGCCTCTTTTCCTCTCCCATATACCTATTTTTCTGAAGATTTCAAACATTTTGTATCTTTTACACTGAGAACGATTTTTATATGTCGACAGATCTATGAGAGTATCTTAATCTTACTTGAGTCTTTCCTTTATCATTAAGCAAATGAGAATTTTTCCATCCTCAGGCTAAACTGATAACCGTCTACCTGATCCTCAATTTTCTTTCGTTACCTCCAGGACTGCGTGGAGGATATTCTTCCGAAAATCCGCTGGCATGTCTTCAGTCTTACAGATTCTAGACAGTAACTTGAATCATCATTTGGTTGTCATTATCCACAGTGATTTCAGAAATTCAGCAGGAATTTTCTCTATTCCTTCTGCCTTGTTTTAACGCGAGTCTTCCAAAGCTGTGTGAGATTAGAAGTCGCTCCTCTACAACTCCCAAATTAACACACATTTCTTTATTTTTATCACATTATAATGTTTCTCCCCTTCTGAAAATACTCGACGTACTCTTTCCACCTACACGCGTTCTCCTCTGCGATTAACACGTGTAATTACTTTTGTACTCTTAATGCTGACGCCTTTGCTTCTCATTTCACTGAAAGCTATGTTGGTTTTCTATATCCTGAAACTGTCCTACCGACGAGCATTTTCGTTTAGATTTCTTCATAAATATACTGTAGGAAATTGACTTAAGCTTCCTATTGTTTTCATGTAAAAATGTTTCACATTGCTAGGTTCCTTTCTTTTTCCGAATATTTTTGTGTTTCCTTCATTTGTCGATTGGTTGAGTGTTTCTATTGCTAGCTACATTTTCTTTGCAGTTACGTTTATTATACGTATACTTATACGTCCAACTTCTACAACTGCTCTTTTTAAGGATGTCATTGCCTCTTCAACTGTAATGCTAACTATTGTATTTATTATTGTTGTTTTTACAGCCTCAGAGATCTTCAAAAGCACATCTACATGGTTACTCTGTAACTATTACTTAAGTACCTGGCAGAGGGTTCATCGAACCGTTTTCATACTACTTCTCTACCATTCCACTCTCGAATGGAGCGTGGGAAAAAGGAACACCTAAATCTTTCCGTTCGAGCTCTGATTACGCTTATTTTATTATGATGATCATTTCTCCCTACGTAGGTGGGTGTCAACAAAATATTTTCGCATTCGGAAGAGATAGTTGGTTATTGAAATTTCGTAAATACATCTCGCCGCAAAGAAAACCGCCTTTGTTTCAGTGATTGCCACCCCAACTCGCGTGTCATATCAGTGACACTCTCACCCCCATTGCGCGATAACACGAAACGAGCTGCCCTTCTTTGCCCTTTTTCGATGTCCTCCGTCAATCCTACCTGGTAAGGATCCCACACCGCGCAGCAATATTCGAGCAGAGGACGGATAAGTGTAATGTAGGCTTTATCTTTAGTGGCTTTGTCGCATCTACTAAGTTCTGCCAACAAAGCGCAGTCTTTGTTTCGCCTTCCCCACAATATTATCTACGTGGTCTTTCCAATTTAAGTTGCTCGTAATTGTAATTCCTAGGTATTTAGTCGAATTGTAATCCCTTAGATTTGTGCGATTTATCGTATATCCAAAATTTATCGGATTTCTTTTAGTTCCCATGTTGATGACATCGCACTTTTCTTTGTTTAGTGCCAATTGCCACTTTTCGCGCCATACAGAAATTCTCTCTAGATCATTTTGTAATTGGAATTGATCGTCTGATGATTTTATTAGACTGTAAATTACAGCGTCATCTGTAAACAATTTAAGGGGGTGCACAGATTATCACCTAGGTCGTTTATGTAAATCAGGAACAGCAGAGGGCCTATGACACTACCCTGCGGAATGCCAGATATCGCTTCTATTCTACTCGATGATTTACCATTTATCACTACGAACTGTGCCCTCTCTGAAAGGAAATCACGAATCCAGTCGTACAACTGAGATGATACTCCATATGCACGCAATTTGATTAATAATCGCTTGTGAGGAACGGTATCAAAAGCCTTCTGGAAATCTAGGAAAATGGAATCGATTTAAGATCCCTTGTCGACAGCACTCATTACTTCATGGGAATAAAGAGCTAGCTGTGTTGCACAAGAACGATATTTTCTGAATCCTTGTTGGTTATGTATCAATAAGTCGTTTTCTTCAAGGTGATTCATGATGTTCGAGTACAGTATATGCTCCAAAATCCTACCGCAAATTGAGGTCAGTGATATGGGTCTGTCAGTTCAGGTTTTCCGTGTCATTGTCCTGTGGATTAAAAAGAAACCTGAGACCATTCGTGCTGCCGTTATTTGTATACCTTCAGTATACTCTATCAGTCGTACTTGGTATGGATCGTAAACACATAAGCAATTCTAGGGTGAACGTGAAGGAATTACGGAAAACTGTATTTAGTAACTCCACTTTAGTGACACCATCATCGGTAACATATCCATCGCCATCGTGCAGTGATGGTACTGACTGTTTTTTTGCCACTGGTGTACTTTACATACGACCAGAATCTCTTTTTGTTTTCTACCATTGACTTTAGCTTTCTGTTGTTTTCATGCATAAATGTTTCATCTTGCTAGGTTCATTGTTGGAACTATTAAAAGCATCTCGCATTGAAGTCCGCACTAAATTTCGAGCTTTCATGAAACTTAGCCAGTCTTGGGGATTTTGCGTTCTTCTGAATTTGGCATGCTTTTTTCTTTGCTTCTGCAACAGTGCTCTGACGTGTTTTGTGTACCATGGTGGATCATTCCCATCTGTTATTAACTTATGCGGTATGAATCTATCTATTGCTGTCGATACTGTGTCTTTGAATTTGAGCCATATCTGGTCTACACTTACATAATTAGCTTGGAGGGAATGGAGTCTCTCTCTCTTAGGAAGGCATCAAGCGAATTTTTATCTGCTGTTTTAAGTAGATATATTCTGCATTTATTTTCAGTGGCAGGCTGGAAGTCTGTACAGACTGCGGTTTGTCGTTCCGTGAGACTGCTGCTCACGTTTCTTGGCCTCTCATATTTGTCTTGCGGATACGAAATCGAAATACTTCATATTCCCTCGTTAGATTACATTCAGTTCTCGGTATCCTGCTAATTTATTTATCATTCGTCTCTTTTAACGTTGTGTGTTCCTTTGTTGCTGCTCGTTTTGTGGATTCTGCCATGTTATTGGATTTCTAGCGATCGACTGTCTCGCATGTCCTCTAACTAACTTTCCCACATCGGTTGCCTTTTCTGTGATGCCAGAGTTTTATCGTTCCGAAGGCGTCATGCATCTCCCCCCTCCATTCCCCTATTTCCAAATTTATCTGCGTATGTCGTTATGTGGTTCCATCTAGTACCGTACCTGACTTAGGAATTTCATTTGCAGTTGCACGCTGTATAGCTGAACGCTGCGTACACCGGGCACTGTTCCACAGGAGTATCACATATGTTATAAACTGTCTGTATTCTGAAATATTTAGATAATATGGAACGTATTTTCAGACTAATTCGCGTAGCTCTAACTCAATTACTTACATTAAAGAACCTGTTATGTCGGCATTTCTGTCCTGCGATTTGCGAGACCATTCGGTATGACGCCAGGAAAGAATATGTAGTTGAAAATTCGTGACTTGCGCTGTATCTGTATGCCATTTCATCACCAAGAACCAGTTTCGGCCATATAACAGACCATCTGCAGGGATAAAATGACATCAATTACAGGACAGATCACAACAGCTTGTATTTAGATTTGTGTCCGCCTCCATAGCTGAGTCTTCAGCGCGTCAGAATTCAATGCGAGGGGCCAGGGTCCGTTTCCCGCCTGGTACTAGGACTGGGACTGGGTGTCGTGTTGCCTTCGTATCATCCTCTTGGCCAAGAAAGTCGCCGAAGTGGCGTCAGATAAAAAGACTTGAACCAGGCGACTGGTCTACCCGACTGGAAGCTTCAGCAGTACGACACTTCTTCTATACGACTGCTAAAAATTAACTGCATCAAAATCACATTATACAGCAAAGCATCCAACACACACATATGGTAATTAGTTAATGGAGTGAAGCACGTAGACTGACTTCGCCTCATACGTTTGTTATCATATGTGTGATTGATTTTTCAAAAAATATTTAGAACTTGTAAGCCACCGCCTTCTCAAAATAATGTGGCAATATCTTGCTTCAGTTGGTGCTTCAAATGGTAAGCTAAATATTCTCACGATTCGCAATCCCAGATTCTGGTTGCGGAGGAATACACCACTTGTCCGCTCTGCAGTGGACTTAGTTCAAATCTACTGAAATCTGTAATAAACTCTTCATGTATTTCATCCGGCGTTATCACAGACCTCAGTGGCTGCAAAGTCATATAGCATACCGAGAACTTAGTTTTCTAGCAACCTAAGAGTTTCTGCTAGCTGTTGGTCCATCTCTGCTATCTTAGGTCGCTCCTGTCTGAATGGAAACCGAAACGTAAAGTACACTTTATGGTTGACGCTGACAAGCTTGCTTTACTCGCTACTCAGTTTCCGCCAGTCACCTGTCTGGTTAAAATGGCTCTGAGGTCATCAGTCCACCAGAACTTATAACTGCTTAAACCTAACTAACCTAAGGACAAAATGGTTCAAATGGCTCTGAGCACTATGCGAATTAACTTCTGAGGTCATCAGTCGCCTAGAACTTTGAACTACTTAAACCTAACAGACCTAAGGACATCACACACATCCATGCCCGAGGCAGGATTAGAAACTGCGACCGTAGCAGTCGCGCGGTTCCGGACTGACCTAAGTACATCACACACATCCATGTCCGAGGCAGGATTCGAACCTGCGACCGTAGCGGTCGCGCGGTTCCAAACTGAAGCGCCTAGATCCGCTCGGCCACATGGCCGGCACCTGCCTGGCTCACCCCAGATACTAACATCTTTGTGCGCTGTTCTGCCGGCACCGTGACGATCAAGACTGCTTTCCCAGTTTGTAAACCCGAAAGCTTTTCCTAGGAAGCTACGGCATTAATTCCTTGACTACCATTGGGACGTATGTGTCTCATGACACATTGTATGGGAATCTGTGGGAGTTTGGTGCCTATTATTACATTGTGTCAATGTCCCACATGTGAAGTGAAGCTTGCTAATGGCTTGCAGAATGTTTGTAATAGCAGTTGCACTTGCAAGCTGTGCTGTCTTTAAGTTCCATTGTTAAGCCTCAGCTCCGTTCCGCGTTGTCCCACCGAATTAGTTCGCGCCTGCAGACATGCAACCAAATAAGCAGATTTCGAAAGCGTCCTGCTGTCGCGCCTTGCCGACGATTCCTATCATTGAACTGCACGCACATATTGACGTTTGACACGTCACAATCAGACTCCATATTGAGCGGCTGTAACGTGAGTTAAAAACTTGGAGGGGTGCTCTACCTACTGATGTGTGTCTGTTTTCTGCATACCTTGTAATTTGTGAGTAACTGTCTTCTGAAATCCCAGAGGTACTTGTAACACTGAATATCCCACCCCTCCCCATGTTCGAAATCGAAACGGGGGGTAATTATTTGTTTCACATCATTATTTCTGATTACAACATTGATTAAAATAACCATAGATTAATGTATTTTATCCGAAAAAAATTGGTAGTCAAAGAGTTAAGAAATTTTTTTCTTCAGAGCACTTGCATAAGTAGAACGAATGCTTCAGTTATCAAGGATTGTTAGGACAGATTTTGTTGAAACTGAATCTAACGCTGCCTCAAGGTGTGCTAATCAAGTCGGTGCTTTCGTTCAAGGCTTGCAAATGGTCTCTGTGCAACATCCACTTCTAAAGCTAGTTTATTCAATGTTCGGTCTATCCTAGTGACGTTATTTTTAATTAGTACCTAGAAAATTACGGAGAAGACACAGTTACAGCTGTGTTTATTCTTTTGTCTTTATAGTCTCTTCTAAACTACAGGAATTTCAGCACTATCCCGGCTTAGGCAGTTTCTTCTTATAAAGGTATTCCGTAAATAATTTTCTAATTTCATTTTGTATCTAGTTTTAAATACTTTTGGTGGAACACCATTATGTCTAGACGTCTTTCCCTTTTTTACAACTCGAATAGCCTCGTGCACCTCATCTGATGTTACTTCTAGTACGTCATTATTGTTATTATTAGCTTTTCGTATTTATAATTGATTTCCTTTTATATGCAGACATGTCAAGAAATTTTAGAATGATTGTACTATTTCCTCTGTGTTGTAATTTGCTGCGCCATGTGGCGCTTTTAACTTACGAAACTGTGGCACCTCCAGAACGAAAGTTTCTGTATTATTTTCTTCAATGTTTTCAGTTGTTTCTCTCGTCAAATTTTTATAGCACCTTCTCTCACCAAAGAAAGCATTGCCGAATAATTTAGTTCAGCGCAACAAGGTTTATCCAGTTTATTATCTTTGGCGATAAACCTTCGCCCTCTCGACGAAAGGGGCAATAATTTGTCCCCAGTGTCTCCATATAGTTCAGATATTTATTTCGGACATTTATGATTGCTGCGAAAGCAAACGTGCCCAAAAATAATTAGCTGGCAGAAGTACGTATACGTCAGAGGCAGTCTGCAAGGGAAATTCTGAAACTTTGATGGAATCTCATCGTGTGGCTCATGTAATACCTTATAAGGAAATAGAATGTTATCATGAAAGACTAAGTGACGCACGTTGTAATAAATGTAGCGTGGTTGATAGCGATAATGCATCTGATAATCACAGTGAATCAGGAGATGACTCCTGCGAGAGCTGCAACGGATCCAAAGACCCCGGCCACGACGATGGTTCTGGCACTGAACAGCCACTAGCCTCCCACTATTTCTGAGTTCAGTTTGTTGCAGGAACACTTCAGTCTCTGGCACTCAAGATAGCCGTTCCGACTCTACACCTAAGCGTACTCGAATGAAATTCTGTTTTACAATTTTGAGATGGTAGGACGAACAAGGTACTCAGAAACTGTACATATATCCTACGTGGACGTCCACAATTATAACTGCCTCATTATCAATTAAACATGACTGAAATTATCTCACTATTTACTGAGGGCTTGAAGGCCAAAACAGCGTTCGATTGGACAGTTCATTTTCGAGCAATTCATTGTCGCTTGCGACCTATAATCGCATGTTAATAAGATGATATTTTATCCGGTGTTACAAAACAGGAAATGGAGTGCATCTGCCTAACTAGTTTATCATTGTAGGTTAAGAGCTTGATACATGAATTGAGATCTGAGTCCCCTCTTTATAAAAAACGGTTCAAATGGCTCTGAGCACTATGGGACTCAACTTCTGAGGTCATTAGTCCCCTAGAACTTAGAACTAGTTAAACCTAACTAACCTAAGGACATCACATACATCCATGCCCGAGGCAGGATTCGAACCTGCGACCGTAGCAGTCGCGCGGTTCCGGACTGAGCGCCAGAACCGCTAGACCACCGCGGCCGGCCCCTCTTTATACCTCTCTTCATGTTCCACTTGGAATTTTGAGCTACTAAAATTTATAATGACATTTATTTGATGTATCATCTATCACCTGTTTATGATGTGTGTTCAGAATAAATTAACAACTATGTATTGATACGGCTTACCTTGAATCTTCGTGATTGAGGGAAACTTACTGTAAATCATTAGAGAAACTTGAAACAACACGATTCAACCTACTCGAAAAAAATCAAATTAGTTTTGAGGGAGTTGAAGATGCAGTGACTACCTTATGTTAAAGTACGTACTCTCTTCGGGAGCCTACGACTGTTGTTTTCATTTACTGTATTAGAATTTGTGCGTCACACTGTAAGCCTATGCCCACGAATTTTTCATTTTTTACGCTGTAGACTAACAGCTTGTCCGCTACTTTAGTAGTCATTTTCTGTGACTGTTCTCGCTATATAGATATCATGATCCACATCATGTACTGCACCGTCTGCTGCAGAGCCCCTTACTGTCAGAACACTTGTCTTCTGATACGTAAGAGGAGCACTGTAACAGTTCATACAGGTTGTTCTGTACCATTGATCTTTCATAATACTCTTCCACTTTCTTAGACACGGCTGAATGAGAATCTGATGATGTGATGATGTTCTTCCTTTCATGGATGACTTCGCAACCTGCATCTATCTTCCCCGGCTAAGCAGCCTGGAAAAAAAATCCTCCCAAAATGGGTATTTGGGCAAGACGACCGGGCATTGTGCAACCTAAATGCTGAGTTCCAACACCGAGGGTGCGTCTAGGAGTGGCTACATCATAAAAGGAACACGACTGCCGACGCCTCTGATGTATCCGTCCCACAGTCTTCTGAACAAATTCTCGCAGTTCAGCTTTAGGTTCCCCGTTGTTGCTGTATCTCACCTAAGAGGAATATTTCAAGGTTCGTTCAAAAGGACACAACCGATTCCTCCTCTCACCTTTCCCTTAATTCTCTCTTCAAAAGAGGTAGTCGTTTGTCTCTGTTGACCATGTGACAGAAAATATTAAATTTTGTTGGCTTTGTTAATGAGTAAGAAGATTAAGATCATACGATTAGACACTGTGACCATAATAGCATCGAAACGGAAGAAGACAGAAGACCTTTCTCCAAAATTGTTTCAGTGAAGAAGAAGTAATGGGATTTCTTTAAATCGACTAACGAAAGGGAAGCTGACATATCGAAATCAGTGACAGTAGCACAGAACATAAAGTGAAATCGCTCAACAAGGGAAAGGCGACTGGATTGTGTGGGATACCTGTAAAAGCCTACAAGGAGTATGCGCAAGAACTTGCTCCTCCTCTAGCAGCAGTGTACTGAAGGGAACGAAGCGTTCTTAGTGACTGGGAAAAGCGCAGGCTATTCCCAGGTTCAAGAAGGGTTGTCGAACAGATACACAAAACTATGAACCTATATCTGATATCAGTCTGTCGTAGAATTTTTGTACGCACCTTATACTCAAGTATTAAGACCTTTCTGGATACCAAAACTGTTATCTAAAGAGATCGACATGAGTTCCGAAAATAGCGATCGTGTGATAACTAGCTCTGCTATTTCAAGAGACTCACGAAGTAGTAACTAGCAGCGCCGAAGTCGGCGTCATGCTTCCCAAAAGCAAAAGCACTGTCACCTAATGAACAAAATACGATTAATATCGGAAATGCTAGTTTTACTGAGTTGAAGCGTTCCCAGCAAGTGGAGCACAGCATATCCTTCTTAACGGAGAGGAATCTTCAGATGAAAAAGTAATTTCAGGCGTACCCCAAGAAAATGTTATAGGACCTTTAGAGTTCATAACAAACATAAATGAAACTTCCTGGCAGATTAAAACTGTGTGCCGGACCGAGACTCGAACTCGGGACCTTTGCCTTTCGCGGGAAAGTGCTCTAACCAACTGAGCTACCCAAGCACGACTCACGCGCCGTCCTCACAGCTTTACTTCTGCCAGTACCTCGTCTCCTACCTTCCAAACTTGACAGAAGCTCTCCTGCGCAGACCCATTTATGTATGGTTAGACGACAGCCGAACCGTGAAGGTAGAATTATACGAGTAGGCACTTGAGCTCACGCGGAGGATTACCAGCAATCGTTCTTCCCGCGCATCATTTGCTGCTTGAACAGGAAAGATGGGGAACAACAGTGGCACACAAAGTGCCCTTCGTCACACGCTATAAAAGAGCCAGCTGAACATAAACGTAGATGAAAACCATGAAAGACATCATGAACTCCAATACTCATGGCGTTATTGACACAACCGAAACTCCAGTCTACCTACTGGTGAACGAACAATTTCGTTAGTTGCAAACACTGTCACTACCTGGATTAAATAGATTGGCCACCTCCAGTAGAAATATGAGCAGATGGTCCATGGTATTATTAAAGAAATGAAAGAAGTATGAAGCAGCATTATCGCTTACTTCTGAAAACTTTATATCTGACATTATCTAAGACATGGACACGTGCGTTATCTCGAAGCAAACTCTTATCGCTGTTGTTGCACTGATATCGTGTAATCAAATTCAGTATAGCTCTTCCCGTCTTCAACGTTTTAATGGGACAAATGACGGAACAGTAATGTGAGAGTACAAGTAGAAAAGACGAAGAAAACCTCAGAAAACCTATCCAACATAATAAGCAGGTTGATGACCGTAGAGTTCCCGACGATTGAGTTACACAAGAAACTTCCCTTTACAAACTTATTCACAGTAAAGCAACCAAGAATAACCTAATTAGCACCCTATATAACGAATTTGCAAGTGACTGTGAAGATATCTAAGTAACAGCCGAAAAGGTTCATAAAATGTTGCTTTTACTATGAAAACTGACAGAATAATTGGTTTCCGTAATTATCACTCTGTAGAATTCGCCGAGATATATCCTGTAAGCGTCCCTCATATTTCATTCATGTCATCCACGTTATCCGCCTACGACTGCCTGTTTTCATTAGGGAGACATAAAGCTAGTACAGGAAAATAATACTGAGCGGCAGATGACTCTGAAGAACTGAGCTGAACTAGCGACACTTAGACACGAAGCAAGGACTCGCATTATGGGCTTACATGTAACACTGCACAGTGCTTCGTCGCAGGCCATCAGAGTGAAGTTTCAGTCTGTCATATGGAACTTAGTAATAATGTGGTATAGGTCACCACTGAACAGGTCATGCTGCTTATCTCCAAAACCTAAAAATATTTCTCGGACGTATACGGATGCACTTATTCAGGGTGTTTCATAATTCATGTTACACGCTTCTAGAGGTTGTCAAGGGGGACTCAGTAGTTCAAGATTTACGTAGGGACCCATGTCCGGAAACGGTTCTTTTTAGTGTTACAAGGAAAACAAGAGCTAGGAGTTTCTTAAGCATTTCGCCTGTTATGGCAGGCTACCCATATTCATGAATGGTACGATGATGTCATGTCACATAATGTCCTCTGTTTCCACCTGCCTTGTTTTTATGCTTCCAGCTGCTGCGTCAGGTGACATTACGATGCCTAATACTACAGTAACAGGCTGCCTGTGTAGACGTTCTCGAGTACACCGATATGTTAATAATTTACGATGAAGCTCGCTGCAATGGAAAAGAAGCTCAGCGTCTGTACCACAACTACTTTCCAAGTCGTGTGATTCCGTCTCATGCCATGTTCACCAGAGTAGAACAACGGCTGCGGGAAAGTGGGAAGTTCACAGACGATAGAGAAAATTGTGGTGCTCCAAAAAAGCAAAGATTGCGGCACACTGTCGTATTGGCAAAGGAAGTTCTTCATGAGCTTGAAGAGAACCCATCGACGAGTACTCGAGCTATTGCACGTGACTTACATGTGTCTCACTCATCTGTCTGACGTGTTCTGCATGAATAGCAACTTCATCCATATCACCCTCAGAAGGTACATACCATACTCCCGGTGGATTTTGTCCCTCATGTCAGTTTCGGTACTTGATTTTTACACCGTTGTGTGCCTTTTCCTCAGTTTACAAGGCGAATTTGGTTCACACGCAAAGCCCATTTCCACCGGGAAGGTGTTCTAAACGCTCTAAATAGCCGCATTTGGGAACAACAAAACCCTAAAGCAACGTGTACGAGAAGATATCAGCACACTTTTAGCATCAGTGTTTGGGCTGGTATCTGCGATAATCTTGTGATTGGGTCGAACATCCTTCCTCCCTACCTAATGTGTGCCAGATACTTGATATTCCTGCAACAAGTGCTGGTGGAGTTTTTGGAAGATGTGCCACTGGTCATTCGGCACGAATTATGGTTCCAGCATGATGGAGCGGCAGTACATCTTACAGTCCGCGTCCGAAATGATTTGAACGTAGTCTACGGGGACGGTGGATCGGTCTTGGTGGACCACATGCTTACCCACCAAGATCTCCAGATTTAAACCCTTTGGGCTTTCTTGTGGGGCCACATGATAGTCTTGTTTACGAGACCCCTTTCAGTCGGAGGAAGATTTGGTTGGACGGATCATAGCTGCGGTAGAAGTGGTTACTGTACACCACATATCTTGAACAGAGTTTATGCGAACTTACTGCGCAGATACACTGTGTAAACCGATCTTGGTCGTCGTCATATCGAACAACTGTTGTAATTATCACAGTAAATAGGAGTCAAATCTATATATCTTGTTTTCCTTGTAACATCGAAACGAACTGTTTCCGGACATGGGTTCCTATGTAAAACTTGATCTACTAAATCTCCTCTAGAACCTCTAGAAGTGTGAAACATGAATTGTGCTACTCCCTGAATGTCTTAAATACGCAGATGTCAAAGGCAAACCACATATGTGCATTTTCTTGCTATTTATGTAAAGACTGAAGAACAGTTGGTGAAATTTGATAGTGTGTGTCATAAAATAGCCTGTATGGAAATAAGTTATCAGGAGTAAACTGCTGTGACGCAAGGTGTAGTGAATGAAAACGTAGTTGATAAACCTAACTCATCTGATAACAGTAGCGATAGTGGAAAAGACGCGACACGTATGAGGAGTGTAACAAAATCT
The DNA here is from genome assembly GCF_021461385.2 of Schistocerca piceifrons. NCBI lineage: Eukaryota > Metazoa > Arthropoda > Insecta > Orthoptera > Acrididae > Schistocerca > Schistocerca piceifrons. Next base: position 350,509,537 of record NC_060142.1, read on the forward strand.
ATTGCGGACTATGATTCCGACAATGAGACACATTAGGGGCAAATTACTCCTAGCAAAATATTTCAATTACTAGTTGTAGTACAGGTCGCCAAGGTAACGCGTTCTTCGCCAGAGTCTTAGGTGGAGACACTGATAATTAACCTGTGGGGGAGAAGCCCAGTGAAACTCTGAACTACTGAGGAGGGAGACGAAACAACGAACTGAGAACCATCGATAAATTCCGTTTGGAGTTTCCTATTCAGAAATGGCTCACCTTTGAGTAGTTTTAATTTGAAACTATAAATCTGCACTACCATTCATTGAAAGCAGTGGTACGTATAACTCGTCTGACAAATCATTACCAGTGACAAAAATAGGACCTAAACGCGTGACCGGTGAAGGCCACCCGTAGTCTGTATGTACCATATGGACCCCTCTGGAGAGGTACGAGGACTAACGACTACATACCAAGTATTTACGGAGAATTTTACGGCAGTTAAAAGTGGTTAGAGAGATTTTTTTAGAGTAACTCCCTATTGTTTATGACAGTCATATTATCAACGACGCTATCGTCACAAGATAAAATGTTACAGTTTCATTTGCCATCCCCTGAGGCTTATTTTATCGTTTCAACTTATTATAATTTTACGTATAATCCAGATCTGAGAATATATAAAGGTCCCAAGAATATAATAGATACATACAAAAAATCTTCTATCAATGATCCCTGCGTCTTTGTCATTATATAAACTAGCCAAGTGAAAGTACGCAGATACCTATCAGCGGATATCAATATGGCGTGTGTTCACTTTTCGGCATTATAACTGAAGATACATTCAGTGAGGTGTCTGAACGCCAGGTACTGATGTTCAACACTGGGGTCTGGCCTCGAGGTTCCAACTCGTCCCAAACGTGTTCGTTCCATTGGGTTCAGGTCGGGACTCGGGTAAGGCCAGTCCATTTCAGGAGTTCTATTCAAAAATTCCATCTTTGAGTCATCAGTCTTCTGACTGGTTTGATGCGGCCCGCCACGAATTCCTCTCCTGTGTCAACCTCTTCTTCCCAGAGTAGCACTGGCAACCTATGACTTCAATTATTTACTCTTATTATTAATTATATCTTCCACTTCAGTTTCTACCCTCTACAGCTCTCTCTAGTACCATGACAGTTATTCGATGTTGCCTTAACATATGTCCTACCGTCCTGTCCCTTTTGCTTGTCAGTGTTTTCTATATATCCCTTTCCTCGCCGATTCTGCGGAGAAGCTCCTCATTCCTTACCTTATCAGTCCACCTAATTTTCAATGTTCTTCTGTAGCACTACAACTCAAATGCTTCGATTACCTGCTTTTCAGTTTTTCAACAGTCAATGTTTCACTACCACACAATGCTGTGCTCCAAATGTACATTCTCAGAAACTTCTCCCGCAAATGAAGGCCTATGTCCGATATTAGTAGACTTTCCTTGGCCAGATTCCAGTGCTAGTCTGCTTTTTGTGTACTTATTCCGTCCGTCGTGGGTTATTTTGCTATCTAGATAGAAGAATTCCTTAACTTCATCTACTTCGTGATCGCCAGTCCTGATGTTAATTTCTTGCTGTTCTCTTTTTCAGTACTTCTTATTACTTTCGTCTTTCCTCGGTTTATTCTCAATCCTTATTCTATACTTACTAGTCTGCTAATTCCGTTAAAGAAATCCAATAATCCTTCTTCACTTACACTGAGGATAGCAATGTCGTCAGTGAATCTTATCATCGATATGCTTTCAACTTGAGTTTCAATTCCGCTCTTTGACTTTCTTTTATTTTCGTCCACGCTTCTTTGATGTATTAGATTTTCGCCTCCCTTTACGAACTGAATTACCAGTGCAATATCCTCATTGCTCTCTCTACTTCTTCATCTTCTGATAGTGTTGTCGGCATGTATACCTGAGCTATTTTTGTCGGCATCCTTTGCTGTCGATTCTGTAACAGCTCTATCACTGAACTGTTCACAGTAACTTACTCTCTCCCCTACTTTCCTATTCATAACGAATCCTATTCCTGTTATACCATTTTCTGCTGCTGTTTATATTACCCTATACTCATTTGACCAGAAATCCTTCTCTACTTTTCACTTCACTTCAGTGACCCCCACTTCATCTATATTGAGTCTCAGGATTTCCATTTTCAGATTCATGAATGTTACTGTCCACAAACCATTGCCTCACAGACTGGTTTATGGCAGGGTGCATTGTTATGCTGTTACAGTCAGTCACCGTCTCCGAATTGTTCCTCCGCTGTACCACAGTACATAGTCATTTACACCGTGTTCATATCCTTCCGCATTTAACGTTGTCCTAAGCGCAATAAGGGGACGACACCCTAGCCATTACTCCCCCCCCCCCCCCTTTCTCCGCGTACTGTAACGTCACCTTCTCTGTACCTCACTGTTGGCACTACCCAAGATAGGAAATAACGTTCTCCAGGTATAGGTCATACCAAACCAAACCCAACCATTGCATTGCCAAAAGGGTATCGCGTGATTCATCACTTCACATCTCTAGTTACCAGTCATAGCTCCTTACATCGTCTCGAAGGTCGCTTAGCATTGAGTACAGACGTATGTAGATTTTATGGAACTGCTCGAACGTTGTATACCACTCTTTTTAACTCCGCACGAACAGTCAATGTACGAGCTGGACTGCCTCCGACGCGCAAGTCGCCCAATGTGGCGTCGAATGCAATGAGGCTTGCCATAAGGCTTCCCGGCCAATGACGCCAAACGCTCATTTCCATTTTTCTCCTGAAATTAGTGGATAACGTTGCGAAATCGTTTACCCATGCCGCCGACAAATCGTTCCCACAACTTTCTGATTCAGTTCGGAGACTGAAAGGTCATCCCGTGGACTGATGAACGCCAGCCTGCATCGGGATTTTGCTGTGGTCTTTCCGCTTCTTTACGATCAACACAACCTCAGACGACAGGGGGGGGGGGAAGGTTCGTTCAAAAGGTCAAAGTTGATTCACTCCGCTTCCAGTCCCCCTCCCCCCCCCCCCCCCCCACCACCACCACCCGTATCCCCTCAGAGTCCCGCATCTCTGTTGACCGTAAAAGAATAATACACACATTATCTTCCTAAGTTATTCACTAAGTCTACCTGCGCGGAGGAAATAAGATCTGCCAACATGCAGTGAAGATAAGAGCACAAAAGTGCAGTTTCTCCTTCTGCAGGAAATGCCAAGGTAATTTGAAAAGAAATAGATCATATTGTGAATTAATGTGCGATATTATCTCTCACTTCTGAAAACTTGTTATCGGACGTTTTCTAAGACACGGACACCTGCGGCATCTCGTCGCAAATTGCTATCACTGTTACTGCTCCCCCTGTCGTAAACGTTTATGTGGAACAAGTGAGAGTATATCACTGTGAGACAAGTATAATAGGAAATCTGAAGTAAAATCGGATTGTCTTTTTCCATAATGAGCAGGCTGACGTCTGTAGGCCTTCCCGTAAATGAACTACACAGAGGAACAAGTGCGTACAAAGTTAACACAGCAAAACTAGTAGCAATATGCTGACTAACGTAGTAACTAACTTTCGAGGAAATGGATCCGAAGATGACTCAGTAGCAGTCAAAAATGTCGTTGTAAAGCGATTTTTGCCGTAAAGACCATTAATAAATGTGATATTTTTGTAGAGATCATTCTAGGTAATTTATCGACCCATTCTGTAAACGTATCGAGGAGGCGTTCCCTGCTCCAGCTCTTGACATGTGTGCAGGCTTGTCTTCAAATGTCACCTTTTTCCAGTTCCATTTTAGAGTGGTTATTGTTTGCATTTGATGTGTCAGTAGATCCAGCTGTTAATCTGTCTTCGTCCTACCTGCACATTTGCATCAGCAAGTTTTAGGGATATGTGTGTTTGGAAACTACCTATCACGCTTTATGATCTTCCACAAGCGACGTTGTCATATTCACAAAGCTTCTGTATTTTGCGTGTAGCACATCTTAAGAGCTTGTATTTGGTGATGCACTGGCAGCTGGTTTTCCATCAAATCCTCATCTGTCCCGCCCACTCCCTTCAACAACAGCAGTCGAGTGCCTGCCTCACGATTTGTCTGGTGTTGAAGAATACGAAAGGTAACATTCTACACTCGTTTATTGTCTGCTTAGCGGGTACCAAAGCAATGAATTTACTAAAAGAAGGTGGAATTTTTCACTTTTTATGCACTAATTTTATTTTTCAACAAAATCGGAAAATGCCACCTTCTTTTAATTCCACACTTTGTTGACAACGTTTTGCTATTGGCAGCCAATAATTCAGACGTTACTGCTGTCGTAACATACAGTACAATCACCCAGAGAAATATCCGAGCAGTGAGAGGAAAATATCCGTCTATTTTTTTGTTATTTGCGACGCAAAAATATGCCAAGAACGGTTTTATTCATATACTTCGAGAACGCAGAAAACGTGTGCATTTCGTCTCTCATAAAGTTTGTCCTTGGCTTCAAGAAAATAAACATAGGATAAAATTAATTTTTAAATCTTGTTATGACATCCAATGAAATATTCCGTTTAGAGTCGTTTGCAAGGACAACAGTTATGATCTTCTTCATAATAAAGATCAATTGAAAATCCTGTCTCGTGACTGATTTAATTTGAAAAATTTATATGAATTTTGCTCGAACTACCTATTTTGTAGCTAAAACCACATTTAAATGTCAGAAAGATCACTCTTTGCGCTTCTCAGAGCTAAAGGAGCCTCATTTCGAGTCTACAGATGTGGAAAATGAGTTCCCTATGTTTCTTCATTGAGAAGAAGTATGAGAACTGGTTAGAAATTCACAGGATTGCCACAGTTGTGTAACTGATGAAGGCTGATGTTATCTAAATCAATGAAGTCTTACGTTACCTAAATCAAATAAGAAATTTTGCCTCTAAAGCTAAAATTAAGAGAAGATCCGAATTTACAGATGTAATCCAACCTACATTATTTAAAACGGATTGTAGTATGTTAGACAATAAACTTGAAGAAATAGTATTTTTACTGGAATACACTGATGTGCGTGTCCTGTAGATCTGGTTTATTTGGATCGAGAATCGATGGAGTCTTTTGTACCAGTAGGGCAGTTTAGAAACACACGAAGCAACCACAAATAGTTGAAAATAACTCAGATTACTGTAAGTAATGGTGAGACAGTAAGTCACTTTTACTTTTATGCAGATCAACACCAAAACTGGACAGCTCTTCGAGTTACTAACCTAGAAAAATACATCACTTGCACCATGTACTGAGTTTTGTAGATGAGTGAAAAGTTTCTCCTCGTGCTGTAGTAATATTTAGTAGCTGAACTCCAAGTAGTGGCATCAAAAGTTTAGCCTCGATGTGCTTTGACCTATTTAATGGCGTTACCAGCGTCATACGTGCGGTAGTGATTAGTTATAGTTCTATTATAGTTATTATAATATTCGTATCACAACTATCACTTGGGGGCTCGCACCCTGTCCTTGGATTTTTACCAAAATGAAGCGTTAGAGTCGCTGATGGAAAATATCATAACAACTCTTATAACAATTATGGTAGTACCAACTATCATCACACTTTGTTATTACGTACTAATTAGGTTTTCGGCACTCATTATATCATACACTGAGAATTAATGACCAATAAAAAATAAGTCCCAAAAATCAAGATTCATTCTTCGTATAAGACTAGTAATCTGAACTATAGGACTGATTTCATTACACTTAAGTTAAACAAACTAATAACCTTCAAAGTTATAATCAAAAGAATAATATTTCAGGCCTCTAGAATTGCAAAATAATAGTTAAAATAAATATCTGTTGGAAGTAAGCGATTCAGAATAGGTAGCTGCCATTAACCAGTATAAAATAGTAATTTCTCAGACAAAAGAATTAGCAAAAATGTTTTATATAGGCATTTACGCGCTCTATAACTGTGGCTGCTGATCTTCAGCAAACATGTAAAACGAATTTTCGAAACAGAATTACGTTGTGTAATTCACTTTTAAATAATGTACAATGGTTGGGAAGACAACTCAAATTCAGAGCTACGACTAAAGTCAGTTTCAGTACGATATTTCATACGTAACAACAATGCTCCAGAACAGAAGCGAATGCAATCGCGTACTAGTACGACATGACAAAGATTGTAACATAGTATTTAGACATTTATTTGCTAACGCTAGATAAACTACAAAAATACTGACCACAAGAACAAGTGAGCCTGAAGAAACACTTGTCAGAGATGCTCACAAGAATAAGCGTGAGCGGAAAGAAGCAAATGTGCTACAGCAAGTGGTCGATACAAAAAGGGAGTATCTAAAAAAATCCCGCGAAAATCTACGAAATTTGTTCAGTCCGCCTTCGTTTATCTCCCCAGTACCTTAAAATTCACTTAAAGATGAAAATATGTCATATGAAACGCCTCAAAGTCCCGTCGTAAAAGTAACACAAAGGAAAATTAATGTTCGAAACTCATCTTGTAGTCCATGATCAACTGTTTGATGTAGTCCAATGCTTCATTATATTGGGCAGAAAGCGAACTGCTCTAGAGATGTACATCCGACCAAACTCAAAATTGACAGTATGGTTCCGTGTGAGATTATCTTGTAAGTTTTAAATGTCATATGATATTCCTGAAATTGAATTTATTAACTCCACACTTCTAGACATAATTTACTTATCCGATGACGCATTAAAAAGCTTTCAAATGCATTAAACTTATCAGATCACTTTCGGAGAGGTCAGATTTTGAGCGCAACCGTAGACATCTCTCGGTCAAATGCGGAATTGTAGAGAAAAACTCTTATTGCTTTGCCCATAAACAAACGGGCGAGTGGATTAGGGGTTGCTGGCACGGTAGTGCAACACACCCTCTGTAACAAAAAACTGGGAACAGTTTCCGTCTTCGACTCTGAGAAGACGTTATGCGATGTCCGCGCAGAACCGATCTCCCCGTAGAAGACGACGAAGAAACAGACAGAAAAAAAACTGGGGTAAGGTTTTGTCTAGTAATCAAAACATTCGGGGTCCCGGGTACAAACTCAGCTACCACTTACATTCTGAATAACAGTCATCAGCTTTGGCGGCCATGTCTTCCCGTACAAGGAGTTACCCTCGATCTGCCAACGACCTTGGCAAAGAGTGCGAGGAGCAGACAGATTTGAGACACACTATTGCTTTTGGGGTGGAAAACTGCCCCCAAAAGACGGAAGAACCAGCAGTGATCAACGGTATGAGGATTCAGAAGGCAATGGAAACCACTCGATGACATACACGATGTGTATTCACAGGACGTGTGGCCCATAACTGAAAAAGTGTCATGATGATTGCTCCACTGACAAAAAATTTCGGATCAGCCCCCATTCTGATCTCTAGGAGGGTACCAACAAGAGGGAGGTGGCCACAAGAGAAAGACTGAATAACCAACGAAAGTATAACATTCTACTAGTCAGAGCGCGAGATGTTAGAAGTTTTAATGCACTGTAGTAGGGGTCAGTAGAGTGAAATGGAAAGAAGATAAGGATTTCACGTCAGATGAATATAGGATAATAACAGTGGTCGTCAAGGTTGTTTGCTGGGCAGCCAAAACTCACTCTGTGTTGTGGCACCTCAGACTAAATATGTACTGATCTTATTATTAACTGGTAACCCACATAAATTATTATGTTATGAGCCCCGAAACTGCTGAGACGCAGGTACAAATTATACAGTCATGGTCACAGCCAAGCGGCAAAGTGTGCCTTGTCTTTCACAGAGACATTGACCCCATCACAGATGTAAGTTTTAGAAGTGAAAGAGAGATTAGAGCGAGAGTGATCATCGGAAAGAATAGTTTCACTATACTCGAAGTGTATGTACCTGAGCAAGGGCGTAATGAGGTTGAAAAAGTGAAATTCCTTGAAGAACTGGAACACGAAGTAAAAGCGCCTTTTTAACACTGGTGTCATATTGTTAATATCCTCTTCTTAGTACAATGTCTGAACCTATAATCTACAGTATGGTGAGTCCAAAAATTTTTATTGTATTTTGTTCATAGAGAAAAGTTTTGACAGTCATGAATTTTGAAAAGTAGATTTTATTGTGAGTAGAGAACCAGTCGATTTATCTAATTTTAGAGGTAATGGAAGTGACAGTTGGTTCCTGTCTGTTATATGTGCACATTGTAACCTTGAGGGCCACTCAACGCGGAATCAGTTCCAGTAAAATCTTATACATGTAGTCGTTGGGGGCACATGGCTAGGCATCACCGAGAGTCGAGATTGCCCATGATTAGACGTAAGAATTAAGTTAATGTATTTTGTGTTCGTGTCTTGTGAGATTTAATTCTCAAAATGAGTGTCGTCAAGGACGAATCTTCGACAGAACCAGAGATGCAAGGTTTGTCAGAGCCAGACCAGTACGCATATTGTTAGAAAAAGTAGCAAAATTAACAGCGGATAATACAGAGCAGTGTGGCTTGGTAAATCACTATTGTCACGATGGGGTGCAGATTTGTCAGTCACAAGCTTAATTGCACCTTTTTCTGGTAAGGCAACGGAGGATGTGCAGGACTGGTGGAAGACCTTGGAAATCTGGCTGAGATAGAAGAGCAGTTAGATAAGAAATTATTGAGTGTTGCAAAGCTAAAACTTAAGTAGGGTATACAGAAGCTATTAAGGGAACCACATCATTAGAAAACATTTTGAAGAAGGGTTAATTCAGAGTTATACGAAACGAAATAGTGCTAGACACTATAGGGAACCATTATGGGTAATAACTAACAGAAATCCGGTGACTGTGAAAACATTTGTGCATAAGATAAGGAAAATTAATGGATGTACCTATGAATTAGGACAGGATGGTGCAGTCAATGAAATTCTTTCACAAGAAGCTGAGCGGAATGCGCTCGATTCCTTTTTAGGAGAGTTGCATGCCGAAATGTCAAGATGTGTATGGACAGGGGGTCTGACAGATTTGTGTACAGCACTGCATTTAGCTATAGAGTGTGAGGAGATCGATTTGTCGATTGGAATGCAAGATAAACGGACAGTGTTTGTAGCTAGTATAAAATATTTCAGGTGTGGACGAATGGGGTGTGTAAGGAGGCAGTGTCGCCAGCTTCAGGGTGATGTGAATAAAGTAAGAGGAAGTAATAATTTTAGAAGTAGAGGACTGGGGAAGAATACGGCGTTAAACACCAATAGGAACCCTATATTCATCTAGGGTCATTCCAAGTAATATTAGATGCTACGAAATCGTTGACTGTGTGATAAGAGGAATAATAGGAAAAAAGGGTTGCAGAATATTATTGGACATAGGAACGCATGTGCCAGTCGCCAGTAATGATGTGGTGAAACGTAAGCCACCACGGTACAGATTGAGTGGAGTGGCGGATAAGGATTTCACACCATTAGGATCAGTGGACATAAGTTTTGGGCTGCATAGGTTCAGTTGAAATAATATGTAGACATTGTGCCACACTACTATGTTACGACTTATCTAAATTGAAGCTGCCTTAAAATAATTCAAATGAGTGAGGGCTACGACATGATTCTGGGATTAGATTTCTTATATCAGCATTGTGCCATAATCGATCTTAGGCAACATACGGCGGAACGTGATGGAAAAATGTTTCAGATCGGTGAAGCCGTTGCCAGCGTAGCGACGTCACGAGGTGAATCTGTCATGAAAGATGAACCGATCAAATCGCTAACGATCTTGATCTACACGATTGTGTACTTAAAGGTATTGGGAAATCACTTTGTGTCAATGTTGAGTCTAGTGTGCCTGTAGGAATTTCGTGTGTGGTGAAGCCATTAGAAGAGAATGAAGTATTACATCAGGCAGGTTGCTTAGTGAAAAGAGATATTGTACATGTACAAGAAACGCAAGGTGAAAAGAAAGTATTGTTTCTATAGATAATTTTAGCGCAGACGACATAGGATTAACAAAGGGATTGTTAATCACTAATATGGATATCCTGAAGGCAGAAGAATGGGACACGAGGTGTGTCAGCCACTGACAATCACCGGGCGCCATTTAAACTGCATTATATGAACCACCTGGAGGGAACCAATAGGGAATAGATGGAAGAATTACATCTGAAATTTGAGGATTTATTTTTTTAACGTTACCAGCTACGCATATTACACAGCACCGTATACCAACAGGAAATGAGTCACCTGTCCACTGCAAACCATATAGAATACCAAGGTACTTGCAGCCAATTTTGGAGGAATTTATCGATCAACAGCTGAAAGATGAAATAATTGAAGAAAGTAATAGTGCATGGGGCCAGGAATAGACGATATGCCAAGAAAATCAATGGCTGAAACACAAAGATAAAGGTTTTGTTGTGACAACAGGCATCTAAATGCGAAAATCATAATGGACGCCTACCCTTTGCCAAACATCACCAAATATTGGCCCATTTAGGACAAAACAAATATTTTTCAACAATGGATTTGCAGAATGGTTATCACCAGATTGAAGTTACATCACAGGATCGACACAAAAGCGTTTCAGTTATTGTTGGACAGAGTACTCAGAAGTATAAAACCATGACAATGGTTAGTGCATCTCGATGACCTAATCGTCTATAGGAGTGATACGGAACAGCATATGCAGTGATTAAGGGAGGTAATTGTAAAGTTAAAAGCGACAAAGCTAACACTGAGTACAGAAAAGTGTAATTTTGTGATGATAGAGGAGCATACCCAAGTCATATCATAAGCAAAGATGAGTTTAAGACAGACCCAAGATTAATTAGAAATGTACGTGAATTTCCTGTACTAAAGCCTGTAGAGGAGTTGCAATCATTCTTATGAGTCATGAACTATTATCACTGGTTCGTAGAAGGATCTGCGAAAATTGCCAGAGCGTTGACACAGTTATTAAAAAAGGGTACTAATTTGTGTGGTCATAAGAGTGTCAGCATGCTTTTAAGCAGCTAAAAGAAGCTTTAACACCGAGTCCGATTTTGGTATTACCGGATTTCAATAGAGAATTTGTTTTATCATACAATGCATCAAGCCATGCACTCGGCTGCGTGTCGTCGAAAGAGCTAGAATGTGTAGAACATCCGGTAGCTTACGCATCAACACAACCAAATCCTGCAGAAAGAAATTATTCCACAATGGAGAAAGAGATGTTAAGCCTTGTTTATGTAATCACCCATTTCAAATGTTTTCTCTATGGTAAAAGGTTTAGAGTTATAACAAATCATGTGGCATTGAAATGGTTGTTGTGGTTAAAGGATTCTTCTAGTAGGTTGATGTAATGGGCATTAAGGCTATGTGAATTTGATTTCGAAGTCACGGATAAACCTGGGAAGAAGCACGGAAATGTGGACGGCTTACGAAGGCTCATGCTCATGAATTAAGGTTAGTGCTGACACATGGTGAAACAACGCTCTGGTGGGAGGTTTGCGGGTTTAAATCACCTCGTATTATGACCACGCGGTGCATTTGACCTGCGGTCGTCTCACGGGGGCGCTGGCAGCAGTCCACATACGCAGAGGTGTTTTGGTGCATGTCAGAGTACGGTGCAGCGAGTAAGTGAGCAGGCGTTTTCAGACGTACTAATGGTGTCTGTGTGTTGAAAATGGCTCAACACATATTGATGACGTTATGAGGGGGAGAATACTAGGGCGACTGAAGGCTGGTCAAACACAGCAGGTCGTAGCACGGGCCCTCCGTGTGCCACAAAGTATGATCTCAAGATTATGTCATCCATTCCAGCAGACAGGAAACGTGTTCAGGCACTACAGTACGGGACGTCCACAGTGTACAACACCACATGAAGACCGGTATTTCACCATCAGTGCCCGCAGACGGCCACGCAGTACTGCAGGTAGCCTTGCTCGGGACCTTACTGCAGCCACTGGAACAGTTGTCTCCAGACACACGGTCTACAGACAACTGAACAGACATGATTTATTCGCCCGGATACCTGCAAGGTGCATTCCACTGACCCGGGTCACAGGAGAGCCCGTAAAGTCTGGTGTCAAGAACACAGTACATGGTCATTGGAACAGTGGTCCCAGGTTATGTTCACGGACGAGTCCAGGTATAGTCTGAACAGTGATTCTCGCCAGGTTTTCATCTGGCGTGAACCAAGAACCGGATACCAACCCCTTAATGCCCTTGAAAGAGACTTGTAAGAAGGTCGTGGTTTGATGGTGTGGAGTGGGATCATGATTGGTGCACGTACGCCCCTGCATGTCTTTGACAGAGGAACTGTAACAGGTCAGGTGTGTCGGGATGTCATTTTGCACCAGTATGTCCGCCTTTTCAGGGGTACAGTGGGTCCCACCTTCCTCCTGATGGATGATAACGCACGGCCCCACCGAGCTGCCATCGTGGAGGAGTACCTTGAAACAGAAGATATCAGGCGAATGGAGTGGCCTGCCTGTTCTCCAGACCTAAACCCCATCGAGCACGTCTGGGATGATCTCGGTCGACATATTGCTGAACGTGTTCAAACCACTACGATACTTCAGGAGCTTCGACAGGCACTGGTGCAAGAATGGGAGGCTATACCCCAGCAGCTGCTCGACCACCTGATCCAGAGTATGCCAACCCGTTGCGCGGCCTGTGTACGTGTGCATGGTGATCATATCCAATATTGATGTCGGGGTACAAGCGCAGAAAACAGTGGCGTTTTGTAGCACATGTATTTCGGGACGGTTTTCTCAACTTATCACCAATACCGTGGACTTACAGATCTGTGTCGTGTGTGTTCCCTATGTGCCTATGTTATTAGCGCCAGTTTTGTGTAGTGCCACGTTGTGTGGCACCACATTCTGCAGTTATCCTTAATTTATGAGCATGAGTGTAGAAGTGTAGCAGTATGTTGGTGGTAATGAGCGTAAGGAATGGCAAACTACGCAGAGAGTGGATGACGAAAGTAAGCAGTATTTCAAGCAGTCAGCTTTGTATGCAGGATGCGTTTTTATGCAGGGAAACCAAGTTGGGACCGCGTGTGGTGCTACCAGCGAAGCTGAGGAATAGAGTGCTGCAAGAAGCTCATTATCACCTACTAGTGGGTCGTGGGTTCCAGATCTACCAACAGAAGAGTAGCAGAATGGTATTGTTGAAGGAATAGGCAGACGGACGTGAATCCGTATGTGGGGGATTGCATACAGTAAGCACAGAGAGCAGTTTGTGTCGCACAAGAGTACCATGGCAAAGGTTACCTGAAGCATTAGCACCATTCGAATTTCTGTGGACTGATGCTATAGGTCCATTTAGTAAAACACCTGCAGGGTATAAGTACATGCAATCGTAGATCATTTTTCAAGATATGTAGAAATGGCCACAATGTCAAACCACCACACAGCAACAGTAGCACAAGCACTTGTAAATAATTCGATATTTAAGTGTGGAGTGCCCGAAACCATAGTAAGAGACCATGGAACGAACTTCGTGTCATATGTATTCAAGGAATTGTGTAAGTTACTGGATGTGAAGAAGTTCAGGACGTTCCTTCCATCCTCAAGTCAATTGAAGAACTGAAAGAGTGCATAGAACAATCGAGAAGGTGCTTAGATTCTACGTTGAGTCACATCACACCAACTGGGATGACTATTTGAAGTACATTGTCTCCGTCTACAGCTCAGAATAGCATAAGACTACAGGATTATCGCCATATAAAGTAGTATACGGTCGTAGAATGCCATCACCGTCGGACATACTGGAAACGAAGAAAAGGAAGACAGGAGAGTCTGTTAAGGAATTTGCCAGAGTGATTAGGGAAATTTGGAATGGAGTACGGAGGCAAATACTTGAGCGTTGGAGAAACAGGAAGAATCAGTGAACTGCATAGCAAGAATCCCCCATTATAAGGCTGGTCAATGGGTGATACTATCAATTTTGTATATGCCACAGTGAAAGATAAGGACGTTTTTAGCAAAGTATCAAGGGCCATACCGTGTGGTAGATATTGTGTCACCAGTAAATGTCAAGATTCAGTTGCCTACGAGAACGACAGTTGTGCATGTAGGGTGGCTGAAAACTTTTCGAGGGAGTCTGGAAGTTATTTCAGGGACAGGAGATACGGAGTGCAAAGGGAAAATGAGAAAAGATATCGCAAGATAAACAAGAGGTTATAGATGAAACGGTAACGAGGAACCCGTATGGATTAAGGCTTAGGTGATAGTCACTTAATTTTTTTAGATTAGTTACAGCTTTAGTGTAGTATAAGCAGCGAGAAAAGTAATAGGTATTCCCGCTCGTAGGTGTGATGCAGAGAAGGCGAGATGATGTGATTCGTAGAGGGACCACTAATCTTCGTCAGGGTGGGAGCGTTAAGGGACCAGCACCTGGAAGGGGGAGTGCTGATCGCCAAGCAGGAAGATGATCACCAGTCATCGCTTGGCGATACAGGTGGTATTCAACACATGGGAGATGCGTAACCAGATGAGAAGATTGGAGGAAGCATTCGGAAATATTCTGTCAGGGAACGGAAATGCATGGTGTACTCAAAGGAAGTGTCGGGGTGTGTGAGAGAATACATGAGGCATACGACAATTAGGGAGTGAGATTACCCAGGTACAGGTGGTTACTCAACATAATCGGAGGAAGAGGAGTTGAATCGACGTTGGAGATCGGCTTATGAAAACAATGTTTGGCACCGTTGTTGAGGAACACATTCGAAAGGTTAACGACACCATGGAAGACGTTACGCAGTGGGAAAAAGGGAATAAAACTGTGAGTGAATTGCACACTATGCGGACTGCAAGTTTAGAGAACAACATACTGAATAGCACACGACTGCTACTACAACTGACTGGAGAAGTAACGCGATTTTCCACATTTGCAGTAGATGCAGTTAATCAGCATATTATGAAACTACAAAGTGAAGTAGAAATCTCAGATAGGGAAATAGTAATGACGAAATAGTTACATTCTCTAGAAGAAAGTGTTTGTGAAGCACGAGGAAAAGTAACATAACTACAGCAGGCTCTGGAGCAGACTGAGAGGTCAGCTAGGGGTAAACTATTTGTCACCAGAGCAGTATTTAGAGGATCTAACGGAATTACGAAAACGCTACCGCCAGAGTTGGGATTGGTTTTGGAACCTGAGCACAAAAGGTTACCTTTTTATTTCAAGGTAGCCACAGTATCCGTGAGAACTGATGTTTACATTTCCATTTCCATTTATGTACCAATAGCATCGAAACAACCACGTTACTAGTGCTACATAGCTCATACTTATCCTGTCACGTGGGGAATATTGAAGAAACTTGTAAGAGTAAAAACGCAGCGACTATTATTTATTGCAAAAGCCAAGATAAATATGTGGAAATAGAGGAAGCAAATTTACAAAAATGCTACCGAGGGGAAATAACAGTCTGCCCGAATATGCTAATAAGAGAGGGGCAGGATTCCTGCACAGTGCTAATGGGACAAAAGGAGATAAGAGAATGCAGTAAAGAAGTCATCGAGCCAGATCAGATTTGTTCTTTCAGCAGGTTAAGGCGCATTTGTTGGACTCCACCTTTGACAAGATGGTAGTAGTGGGTAGTTGTTTCAGGCAAGGGGGTGGGGGCTTACGTCAGCAGAGAGGCTAGTGTTAAACGGCAACGGTTTGTTATTAAATGATTTGAACAACGTGCAAGATATAGGGGTCTACTTTCCATCTGCCCACTCCAATTTCGGGGCTCACTCACCAGAATATCTAGCAGCCTCGTTTGTATTGCCCAGAGGAGACCTGTGGAAATGCTACCTGCTGAAATGCAGTCTATAAACATGCTTCTTAACGAAACGAGACGAGTCTCCCTGGAAACCTTATTGCATCGTGTAAATTTGCGAGGTGCTGGGGCTAGCAGTGTATTTAACACTAAATTCTTCTAGAATCTTCATATGTAAATGATGCTCTAAGCGCCCCCCCCCCCCATTCTAACTCCGACTTTTGCTGTTGCACATGGACTAAAAAGAAACGCGAACTGACTGTAATCGATCCTGCAAGTGGAGTAGAAAAGAGTTTAGCACCTGCAATAATTTAATTTGATAAATAAGTTAAATAAAGGAACGTTTCATTAACGTAGTGAGAAACGATAGGGTTGCTCTACCGATTAACAGAATGAAAGTTCTGTCCAAAATAACAATATTATTTATTATGACTAAACTCAAAATAATAAACAAAACACATGAAACATTTACAATACATCAAATTGGCTCAAATTGGATACTCAAATAAATGCTGTGAAGGTGAAGTTGTCCCTAAACTAGATTGTGACATTTATGACGAAGTGGTATGTGGAGCCAATTCTTTGCAACTCAAATGTTAAGAGAAACACACAGCCAACCCAACATTAATTGCTGCTACAGTAGTGAGAACTCAGACAATGAACACCCAAGACTGAAAAAAGTTAGAAGAGACGAACAGGAGCGCTCTGCTGAGCTCTGATTATCACCTAGCAAAATTGCCTGCTTTGCCGGTGCTGCGGACATACATTACAAAGCTGTCTTCTGAACTGCAAGGACACGATCTGGCGTACCGGAGGCGATGGCTGGTTGCTTCGACGTCCCGTCGTGGTGATGATAATTTCATGAGTATAGCCCGAAACAAATTATCCTGGTCTGGTTGTTCCAGACTAAAGACTTCCTAGCAATACAAATGTGCCTCTGAGAGAGATGAAGAAGGCTCGCCACACAATCACTGATGGTACAGTGATTGATTTTAACAAGCGAAGTCACACAGTAACTCCGATACAGTCAACTTTAGCCAAAACTGCTCAAGACAGACAACATAGGCCGCTTGTACACAGAACGTTCAATTGCCAACTGTACTCGGAAAGTTACGTTGAAGTCAAAACTTCAGAAACTTCGTCAAACAGTTAAAATTAAATAAAAGTATATTAGACAGCCAACGGAAGGCAGGCTGTCCAGAGCAGCGAGAGCTCAGTCTTGTAACCTACTCCGACCGAAAGGCGAGAGCCGACTCTCACAAGAGCACCCGTACAAACCGAAAGCAGAACATTCCCGCCCCCACGACAGTGGCCGTGGTTAAACGTTCCAATCAGCACTACCTTTCCACCAATGGAGATTCTTGGCGCCAATTTCTGCGCCGATTTTGCTACATCCCGGAGCTATGCCCTGAGCAAGGCAATCACAGTTACGATTTTGCAGAAAACACGGGAATTTGCCCGCCAAGACTGCATGGGAACACAAGTCTTTCCCACACCTCGCTAGTAGCCCGCCAGAAACGGTTTTCACTAAGTTTCTGTGAAGTAACGGAATCTCTAGCCCAGCCGCTCCGTCAGGCCCCTGTGGGCGTGTCGCCGCCGCTCTTATGACAATGTCGGCGTCTGGAGAGCTTTCACTCGACTCCCTCACACCCATCGGCTTAACCCTTTCAAGATCAGCAATCCCGCCTGTCACCGGACCACCCGGGTGACGAGAGACAATGTGTGGGAAGTCCGCGTGTGAAGGAATAGTGACTTTTCATCGCATGCAATTAGAGAGGAAGATCGAATTACTCAGAGGAATATGAGAGGGGGCTCATGCCACCTCTCAAATTTACATTGGGAAAATCAGTACTAGAAAGAGAGAACATCGACTACTGTCACACTAGCCACTGCAGTGGCATTTGTTCTGCTGAGCATAGTCCTTGTTTTGTACTGCTGAGCACAGTCCTTGTTTCGGTACTTAGAAGACAAAGCACAAGACTGAGTTCAGACCCAGTCATTATTTAGATTCCAGTGTATCGGATACCTTGAGCATAAAATCAGTAGAAGGAAGATGAACCACATTTAGTAGTATTAAGGATAATTGACTCATTTTAGCTTTTAAGTTGGGAATAGAGAGTTAGAAGTTACTGTGCAAGAAGCCTCAAGAAGCCTAGCAATGAAATAAGTTCCCTGGTGTTTGAGTTAAGGAGCAGGGCAACGGGTCCTGTAGAAATGTCTAAGATTGATAGCGTTAAAGAAATAAATTGTTAGAATAATTCTTAAGAGGTGAAACAGGCCAGGAGAGCCAGACAACAAGAACTCTAATGTAAAGGATAATCTAGTTTAGTCTACCCGAGTGACAGCATCTCGATAAAAAGAAGGACAATGTAGTGTATCAACTGTATTCGGTCAAAAAGTAAACCAGAATGGAAGTAAGTTGCAACAGAGCCAGAAACAGACAGGCAAAAGTGTTATGCATTGTGAAGCAAAATATGGTTGACAACCGTTGTGAAGCAGAGCCAGCTGAGTGTGGTATAGCAACAGCTGACACTGCAATATACTAGCTGAAGGACAGAAGCCTTTCCTCAATTGCCATCATGGAAGTGTTTAGAATACGTGCCTTAAGCCATAAATGAACATAGTCTGAAGTGTATAAGTACACAGCCATTTGTGTACTAAAATATTGTGATCCCAGTATCACAGCCTACACCGTGGGCCTGTGACACCCAGAGTGATATCATGGAATGCAATATGGGATCTGCTGTCTGGCCATGGGACAGGGCAGCCCGCTCTGACTCATGAAAGCAGCCACCACCAGAGCAGAGAGCCACATGCTCGCTGGAGGAAGGTCACGGCCACCCCTGTGGAATTGTTAGCTGCACCGCCGCACTGTCATAATGGTCACAGCTGGAGATGTTGCTGACAGTCGCATTTGAGTGACCCCATTCTTTGTATTGTCAGCAGTAATGGACATCTGTTGTTTTGCATGAGGGGCAACGGGACACCTCAACCAGGCTGTTGATGATGGACTACAGCCTAAGGTCAGAATATCAAAGTTAATTAAACGAATCTACTATCTTTCTGATGTCTCATTACACTCTCCATGGGTGACAATCCATGGGAGATCTAGCACAATAGCTGATCTATATAATAAAATAAAAAGAGTGACTGCTGTACAAAGAACGCCTAAAATTAAGGAATGGAAGCTGAAAGAAAAAGAAAATAAGAGAAGTTCCCAAAAGTCAGTAGCATAAAAACTGTCAGGAACAGAGACTGGTAGTGTGGACGAAGAATGGAACCCATTTAGAAGATCAATAGTCGGTAGTGCCATGCAGATAAGCGGCAAAGCAAAAGATAGTAGAGTAAAAGATACAGTTAATAAAAACATAGAGATTGAAAAAAGAGATAGGGCTGGTGCCAAAATATGAGCACAAGGTGATAATACTTGAACAAGAATACCAACAAAAGAAGCTTCAAGCAAAGAATGTAGTGAAAGAAGGAAACAAGAAGATTTGGGAAATATTCACTCAGAAACTACAGAAAGATAGCAATGGGAACCAAAAACTTTTATACAGGTTGTTGAAAAGCAAAAGATATGACAGAGAAGATATAAAAACAATTGATACTTATGATGGGAATATTGTCAGGGATGGGGAAGGCATCAGGGAAGTGATGAAGAATTATTTGGAATCTTACTGGATGGGGAAAAGGAACAAGAAAGCGACACCGAAGTCATTGAAGTAGAGAGAGAACATCATCCAATTACTTGGGCAGAAACTGAAAATACCCTGAAGCAGATGAAACGTCGGAAGAGAGTAGGAGTAGATGAGCTAACAGCGGATGTGATTAAGGCCTCTGGAATCCAAGGAATACAGTGGTAACATCGGATGCTGGAGGTGACATGGAAACAAAACAAAGCGCTGAATGTTTGGAGAAAGGGAATTATAGCGCCATTGTTTAAGAAAAGAAGTAAAAAGAAGTGCACCAACTGTTGAGGAATTACACTGCTACCACAATGCCTTAACGTAATGGAAAAGGTCACAGAAAAGAGAAAGAAAAAGTGTAGAACATCAATTTGAGGAAGTCCGCCCCCGGTAGCTGAATGGTAGCTGGCACGGTAGCTCAGCGTGTTCGGTCAGAGGGTTTAGCTACTCTCTGTAATAAAAAAAACTGAGTGAACGGATCAACGAACAACCGGAACGGGTGTCATCGGACGGCCGCCACGAACAAATCCAACGAACAATATAGAACAAAATTAGATCACAAAAAAAAGTGGTCAGCGTGACAGGATGTCAATCCTAAGGGCCCGGGTTCGATTCCCGGTATGGTCGGAGATTTTCTCCGCTCAGGGATTGGGTATTGTATCGTCCTAATCATCATCATTTCATCCCCAACGACGCGAAAGTCGCCGAAGTAGCGTCAAATCGAAAGACTTGCACCCGACGAACGGCCTACCCGCCGGAAGGCTATAGTCACACGACATTTACATTTTTTAATTTGAGGAATATCAGCATGGATTCATAAATAACCGGGGAGGGATAGACCCCAATGTCCCTCCCTTCAGTTAATGGCGAATTATTGGGAAAAAGAAAAGTATCTGATAATAGTGTTCCTGGATTTGGAAAAAGCATACGACAGTGTACCAAGAGGTAAAATATGGGAATGCTTGAGAAAACTTAATGTCCCTGAGTCATTAATTGAAAAAGTTCAGATACTTAAGAAGGTTGTGAAAGCACTGTTCAAGTAAAAGATCTAAATGTTTTAAAACAAAGAGAGATACTAAGTAAGGCAGTTCTTTTTCTCCATTACTCTTCATTACGCTTATGGACACAATCAGGGAAAAAGTCAAGGAAGTGGAAAATGAAAGTCTCAATACGTTTCCTTTTGCTGGTGACATACCCATTTGGGGAGAGACGGAAGTGTGGGTTCAGAGGAGGCTGGCTTGCAGCAATAAGAAATTTAAAGAATTCATGTTGACTGTAAGTGCAAGACAGTGGCAATGAAGGTGAATAGGGAGCCCACACCTTGTAAAATCACACTGGAAGGAGAGAAGATTGAATTTGTAAAAAGTTTGTTGTCTCTGTAGCGTCATATCAAGTGATGGAAGTGCCAAACTAGAAGTTTTAAGCAGAGTAACAAAAAGATCCAGCTTCTTCCACCAAGTACGAAATCTATTCTGGGCCAAAGGAGTCCCTTTAAGAGCTAAAGAGACCATGTGCGAAATGTATCTCCTGAGACTCATGACGTATAGAGACCTTTGTAATAATTAAGAGAGAAGAGAATCAGATACAGGAATGTGACATGAAGTTTCCTGGATCAGCTCTACAAAAAACCAGGAGAGACGGAGTCAGGAAGGAATATGTAAGGAGAGACCTGCAGGTGATCTTGACCATGGAGAAAAAAATGAGCGCTGCAAGACTGAACTGGTTAGGTCATGTGGAGCGAATGCACCCGACTCGAACTACATTCCAGTGTTTTGAGATGGAGATACCAGGAAAAAGATCGATTGGGCGGCCTAGGAAGAGATGGACAGACTAGATTAAAGAAGATATCAAGATGAGAGGAGTAAAGTGGAATTCAATGGAGAGAAAAAAGCTGTACCAGGACAGAAATCAGTCGAGGCACATCGTTCACAAAGTTCCTACCCGGCTCGTTGGAACGAAAACCTGATGATGATGATGATGATGACGATGATGATGAGCTCCCGATAGACGAGCTATAGTAAGGGCGCGATAAGTTGATCGTTGATCCCTTCATTACTACACACATCAAAAAAAGTTTTGCACCACCTCGTTCCAAGAGTTCCGGAATCTGTAAAGAAAATTGGAATAGAGATCAACATAAATATCATTTCCGCCCTTTTTATTGCATATGAAAACCACACATTACATGTTGTACCACCATACAGAAGGACCTTCAGAGGTGATGGTCCAGATTGCTGTACACACCGGTACCTCTAATACCCAGTAGCACGTCCTCTTGCATTGATGCATGCCTGTATTCGTCGTGGCGTACTATCCACAAGTTCATCAAGGCACTGTTGGTCGACATTGTCCCACTCATCAACGGTGATTCGGAGTAAATCCCTCAGAGTGGTTGGTGGGTCACGTCGTCCATAAACAGCCCTTTTCAATCCCAGGCATGTTCGATAGGGTTCATGTCTGGAGAACATGCTGGCCACTCAAGTTGAGCGATGTCGTTATCCTGAAAGAAGTCATTCACAAGATGTGCAGGATGGGGGCGCGAATTGTCGTCCATGAAGACGAATGCGTCGCCAATACGCTGCTGATATGGTTGCACTATCGGTCGAGGATGGCATTCACGTATGGTACAGCCGTTACGGCGCCTTCCATGACCATCAGTGGCGTACGTCGGCCCCATATAATGCTATCTCAAAACAGCAGGGAACCTCCACCTTGCTGCACTCGCTGGACAGTGTCCAAGGCGTTCAGCCTGACCGGGTTGCCTGCGAACACGTCCCCGACGATTGTCGGTTGAAGGCATACGCGGCACTTATCGGTGAAGAGAATATGATACCAATCTTCAGCGGTCCATTTAGCATGTTGTTGAGCCCATCTGTACCGGTGTCGCGGTTGCGAAGGTGGACCGCGATGTGGACGTGAAGTTGCGCATCATGCAGCGTATTGCGCACAGTTTGAGTCGTAACACGACGTCCTGTGGCTGTACCAAAAACATTATTCAACATGGTGTTGTTGCTGCCAGTGTTCCTCCGAGCAATAATCCGTAGGTAGCGGTCATCCATTGCAGTAGTAGCCCTTGGGTGGCCTGAGCGAAGCATGTCATCGACAGTTCCTGTATCTCTGTATCTCCTCCATGTCCGAACAACATTGCTTTGGTTCACTCCGAGACGCCTGGACATTTCGCTTGTTTAGAGCTCTTCCTGGCACAAAGTAACGATGCGCACTCGATCGAACCGCGGTACAGACAGTCTAGGCACGGTTGAACTACTTCCTTCCTTCCAGGCATTCCTGGTGGAATGACTGGAACTGATCGGCTATCGGACCCCCTCCGTCTAATAGGCACTGCTCATGCATGGTTGTTTACATCTTTGGGCGGGTTTAGTGACATGTCTGAATAGTCAAAGGGACTGTTTCTGTGATTCAATAATCACAGTGAACGTCTATCTTCAGGAGTTCTGGGAACTGGGATAATGAAAAACTTTTTTTGATATGTATTTCTGTTGAAACTCAGCACCATTCGAAACACTTCCTGTCTAATGTTCTGTTTCAGTTCGTTGCCACCCGCATAGACCCCAGAGCTGTGATATCGTAATTGCCTGACGAAGCGTTGATTTGTTTTCTGTGTGAACGGATCAATAACTGTTTAATAACTGTACTTAAATATAAATGAATTACAGTCAACTGGGGTAACTTCGTAGCACTTCTACCTGGTATTACATCTAGTGGTATTGTTCAATATCAATCGCAATCTCAGAGACACCTACACTTCCACCGAAATTTAAGAATAATTACAAGTGTGAAGCTTGTAGGATGATGGAAGGACAAAATATGAACTGAAAATGACGGAGGTAATAAAACTGTCGCCTTTACTACAAAATAATGCAAGAAATTGGAATAACACCGCTTTGAAACAAAACTAGTAAGCGGTGCAAAGATATCCTGGAAATAGTTACCCTGATTAACTGTATGCAGTATTAGTCACGATCTTAAATGTTCACTGAACATTTGAATGCCATTTTTCCTTTGCTCACTCATTTTATTACAACAGCTTTAGTTAATTTAATGTTCCTTGTTAAAAATAAATACTTCATTTAAGATGACCGATTTTTGATGCGTATTGAGGAATGCATGTCACTTCCGTGGAAAAAGTTTTACCATACCAGCTGACTAGAGGAGTCGCCCACGGATGTCAGTTGACAGTACTGCAAGGTAAGTAGTGTATACACCTAGTTTCTTTGTTGTCAGGAAACGTTCTACCCAAGATCCGGTTATATCCCTCTCACATCCTCTACCCCTGCAATTGCCCCACTGCTTATCCCTCTGTTCCTCGAGTAAGCGGTCAACTTGACGTAGCTCATGGCCGAACCCACCAACGTCAATTAAAATTAAGCACATCGTAAAATATTTCTGCCTGTATAAGTTCTTTTATTTGTTACCGAGATGACAAGCTACGCTTTTCAAGAATATCTTAACGTCAGTTGACGTACTTGAGTTAGACAGTTCATTCCTAGATGCAGATTATTATAAAATACAGGTGAGAACCACTGGCAGCACGAACATTTGATTTGGGCCGCAGTAACTATGAACAGGTCTGCAAGAGGGTTATTCTCATCAGAATCGACAGCAAACCAACGCCAACAAAAATAATTCAGGTATACATACCGATGTCACAAACAGAAGAGCTAGAGGAATAGTATCTGTATGTTAAACAGATAGCCTAACTCAGTGCGTAAAGGGAGCTGATAATCTAATAATCATGGGGGCCTGGAACGCTATGATAGTGGAAGGAAGACAGGAGAATATGGGCTCGTTAGTAGGAATGACGGTGGGAAAAAACTATGAGTTCTGCAGTAAATTACAGCTGGTAAAAGCGAATACAATGTCATAAACGAAGGAGATATACTTGGAAAAGGTAGGGAGACACAGGAAGATTCCAACAAATTATATCATGGTGGCACAGAGATGACGAAATCAGATACTGGATTGTGATGCGTATCCAGAAGCATTACAATTTAGTAGAGATAGAGTAGACTGAAGAGAACCGTGTGGAAGAAAACTATATGGGAAGAAATAGGATAGTGAAATACTAAGGAATGATGTGTTGCTTTTGAAGTTCTCTGGGGCTGTAGATATTACAATAATGAATACCGGTACCACAGTACGCAGTTCAGTAGAAGAGGAATGGACATCTGTTCAAAGAGCAATGAAAAAGTTGAGCGGACAAAAAAAAAAGCAAGGAAGATAACAGCGAATAAATGTTGGGTAACAGAAGAAATATTTTAATTCATCGGGGAAACGAGGAAGCACAAAAATGTTCAGGTTGATTCAGGAATACAGAAATGTAAGTCACTCACCAATGAAGAAAACAGGATGCGCAGGCAAGGCAAAATGACTGGAAGAACGCAAAGAAACCGAAAAAGAAATGGTCTTCGGAAGAATTGATTCAACATATAGAAAAGTCCAAACAACATTTGATAAAATTAAAATCAAGAACGTCAACGTTAAGAGCGCAATTGTAATTCTACTGTTAAACGCAGAGGAGAGCGCGGATCGGTGGAAATAGTGCAATAAAGGTCTCTACGAGGGAACGGTCTAGAAGACGAAATACGAATCGATATAGAAGACACAGGGAATCCAGCATTAGAGTAAGAGTTTAACGGAGCTTAACAAGACTTACGTTTAAAGGAGGCAGAAGACAAAGATTAAATTCCATCGGATTTAGTAAAATCACTGGAGAAAGTGACAACGATTCACGTTGGTGTGTATAATCTATAAGACTGGAGATACACCATCAGACTTTCGAAAAAGTATCATCGACAGAATTCTGAAGATAACAGACAAGTGCAGTCAGCTTAACAGCTCATGCATCTAAGTTGCTGACAGGATCAATATGCTGAAGAAATGAAGGGAAAATTGAGATCGTATTAGAAGACGATCAGTTTGGCTTTTGGAAAAGTAAAGGCATCAGACAGACAATGTTGACGTTATGCTCGATAATGGAAGCATGACTGAAGGAACATCAAGACACTTTCATAATATTTGTCAACCTAGAAAAAGCGTTCGACAGTGTAAAACAATACAAATTGTTCGAAATTCTGAAAAAAATATGAATGAACCATAGTGATTAACTTGCATAAAAACGGTGACCGCGATGTAGACAGTGTTGAAGAATTCTGCTACCTTGGAAGCAAAATAATACATGACACGCGGAGCTAGGATGTCATAAAAGGCAGATAATCACAGGAAAGAGGGCTAAAAGAAGTCTGATAGTGTCAAACACTGGCCTTAATCAAAGGAAGGAACTCCTGAAAACGTCTGTTTGGAGGACAGCATCGTATGGAAGTGAGTCATGGACTGTGGTAAAACCGAAAGATAAGAAAATCGAAGCGTCTGAGATGTGGTGCTATAGAATGATGTTGAAAATCAGGTGAACTAATAAGATAAGGAATGAAGATGTTCTCTGCAGAATCAGCGAAGAAAGGAACACATGGAAAACATAAAATGGATGTGCACAAAGTTAAAATTGTAGGGGAAGACGAAGATTGAAACATATCGAACAAATAATTGAGGAGGTAATGTGCAAGTGCTACTCTGAAATGAAGGAACTGGCACAAGAGAGAAATCAAACCGATCAGAAGACCGAGGACTCACCAAAATTCTGTGTCTGAGAAGCTAGAATTTCTTTCAAAATGTAACGTGGCTTGAAAACAGAAATTTTAGACAAATGGTCCATATTTGCATTGCGAAGATATCTTTGTCACCTCTGAGGGAGTGCCCACCAAATACCTGCTGGAAGTCCACCGACTTATGCCTAGATGTGAAATACGCTACTGGCCATTAAAATTGCTACACCACGAAGATGACGTGCTACAGACACGAAATTTAACCGACAGGAAGAAGATGCTGTGATATGCAAATGATTAGCTTTTCAGAGCATTCACACATGGTTGGCGCCGGTGGAGACACCTACAACGTGCTGACACGAGGAAAGTTTCCAACCGATTTCTCATACACAAACAGCAGTTGACCGGCGTTGCCTGGTTAAACGTTGTTGTGATGCCTCGTGTAATGAGGAGAAATGCGTACCATCACGTTTCCGACTTTGATAAAGGTCGGTTGCGGTTTAGCGTATCGCGACATTGCTGCTCGCGTTGATCGAGATCTAATGACTGTTAGCATAATATGGAATCGGTGGGTTCAGGAGGGCAATACGGAACGCCGTGCTGGGTCCCAACGGCCTCGTATCACTAGCAGTCGAGATCACAGCCATCTTATCCGCATGGCTGTAACGGATCGTGCAGCCACGTCTCGATTCCTGAGTCAACAGATGGGGCCGTTTGCAAGACAACAACCATCTGCACGAACAGTTCGACGACGTTTGCAGCAGCATGGATTATCAGCTCGGAGACCATGGCTGCGGTTACCCTTGACGCTGCATCACAGACAGGAGCGCCTGCGATGGTGTACTCAACGACGAAGCTGGGTGCACGAATGGCAAAACGTCATTTTTTCCGATGAATCCAGGTTCTGTTTACAGCATCATGATGATCGCATCCGTGTTTGGCGACATCGAGGTGAACGCACATTGGAAGCGTGTATTCGTCGTCGCCATACTGGCGTATCACCGGGTGTGATGGTATGGGGTGCCATTGGTTACACGTCTCGGTCACCTCTTGTTCGCATTGACGGCACTTTGAACAGTGCACGTTACATTTCAGATGTGTTACGACCCGTGGCTCTACCCTTCATTCGATCCCTGCGAAACCCGTGACGGCACTTTGAACAGTGGACGTTACGTTTCAGATGTGTTACGACCCGTGGCTCTACCCTTCATTTGATCCCTGCGAAACCCTACATTTCAGCAGGATAATGCACGACCGCATGTTGCAGATCCTGTACGGGCCTTTCTGTATACAGAAAATGTCCGACTGCTGCCAGGGCCAACACATTCTCCAGATCTCTCACCAATTGAAAACGTCTGGTCAATGGTGGCCGAGCAACTGGCTCATCACAATACGCCAGTCACTACTCTTGATGAACTGTGGTATCGTGTTGAAGCTGCATGGGCAGCTGTACCTGTACACGCCATCCAAGCTCTGTTTGACTTAATGTCCAGGCGTATCAAGTCCGTTATTACTGCCAGAGGTGGTTGTTCTGGGTACTGATTTCTCAGGATCTATGCAATGTAATCACATGTCAGTTCTAGTATAATATATTTGTCAAATGAATACCCGTTTATCATCTGCATTTCTCCTTGGTGTAGCAATTTTAATGGCCAGTAGTGTAATATTTCCTAAAAAAAAAGCACTCCGTCTTCAGGCCACGAGTGGCCTACCGGGACCATCCGACTGCCATGTCATCCTCAGTAGAGGATGCGGATAGGAGGGGCGTGGGGTCAGCACACCGCTCTCCGGTCGTTATAATGGTATTCTTGACCGAAGCCGCTACTATTCGGTCGAGTAGCTCCTCAATTGGCATCATGAGGCTGAGTGCACCCTGAAAAATGGCAACAGCGCATGGCGGCCTGGATGGTCACCCATCCAAGTGCCGAGCACGCCCGACGGCGCCTAACTTCGGTGATCTCACGGGAACCGGTGTATCCACAGCAGCAAGGCCGTTGCCTGATATTTCTTAAGGGGAGTAATAATCTATACTCAGCGATGCATTTCCTTATACATAATAGATGGCCGGCCGCGGTGGCCGTGCGGTTCTAGGCGCTCCAGTCCGGAGCCGCGCTGTTGCTACGGTCGCAGGTTCGAATCCTGCCTCGGGCATGGGTGTCTGTGATGTCCTTAGGTTGGTTAGGTTTAAGTAGTTCTAAGTTCTAGGGGACTGATGACCACAGCAGTTGAGTCCCGTAGTGCTCAGAGCCATTTGAACCATTTGAACATAATAGATTTAAGTGATTATTACTGTATTACATTTTGAATCTTCAAAGCAGGCGGAAACATAATAGATATTCCGGAATGATTTTCAGCGGGAGTGTGTTATATATTGTGTTATGAGACAAATACGATTCTCTGTTCAGTTATATTTTTATTGCGATAGGCCTATTTCGGCGTGATTGCCATCGTCAGATTGTTTCAGGTAGTGTTGATGTCCATATGATGTCGCTGACTTAGTTGCTGTCACTACCGTAGAAGTTTGCTGCTTTGATGTTGGTGGAGCTATAGTAGGTATTAAACTGTAGCTGGAACAGTTATTTCCAAAGTTTTTCATTAATGAAAATTTAGGACGTTAATTGACAGCTGTATTGGCAGTTAAGTAAGAAAAAATAGTTCAAATGGCTCTAAGCACTATGGGACTTAACATCTGAGGTCATCAGTCCCCTAGACTTAGAACTACTTAAACCTAACTAATCTAAGGACATCACACACATCCGTGCCCGAGGCGGGATTCGAACCTGCGACCGTAGCAGCCGCGTGGTTCTGGACTGAAGCGCCTAGAAATGCTCGACCGCAGCGGCCGGACAGTTAAGTTAGAAGAATGAGATTTTCACTCTGCAGCGGAGGCTTTTTGCAGATGATGCTGTGGTGTCTCGAGAGGTTGTAACAATGGAAAATTTTACTGAAATGCAGGAGGATCTGCAGCGAATTGATGCATGGTGCAGGGAATGGCAATTGAATCTCAATGTAGACAAGTGTAAAGTGCTGCGAATACATAGAAAGGAAGATCCCTTATCATTTAGCTACAAAATAGCAGATCAGGAACTGGAGGCAATTAATTCCATAAATTATCTGGGAGTACGCATTAGGAGTGATTTAAAATGGAATGATCATATAAAGTTGATCGTCGGTAAAGCAGATGCCAGACTGAGATTCATTGGAAGAATCCTAAGGAAATGCAATCCGAAAACAAAGGTAGTAGGTTACAGTACGCTTGTTCGCCCACTGCTTGAATACTGCTCAGCAGTGTGGGATCCGTACCAGATAGGGTTGATAGAAGAGATAGAGAAGATCCAGCGGAGAGCAGCGCGCTTCGTTACAGGATCATTTAGTAATCGCGAAAGCGTTACGGAGATGATAGATAAACTCCAGTGGAAGACTCTGCAGGAGAGACGCTCAGTAGCTCGGTACGGGCTTTTGTTAAAGTTTCGAGAACATACCTTCACCAAAGAGTCAAGCAGAATATTGTTCCCTCCTACGTATATCTCGCGAAGAGACCAAGAGGATGAAATCAGAGAGATTAGAGCCCACACAGAAGCATACCTACAATCCTTCTTTCCACGAACAATACGAGACTGGAATAGAAGGGAGAACCGATAGAGGTACTCAAGGTACCCTCCGCCACACACCGTCAGGTGGCTTGCGGAGTATGGATGTAGATGTAGAGCTTAGGCAGACGACTGAGAAGGTCCAGAAGTTATTGATATGCGCGAAGATAGATATGAGCAATAGTTTTGGACCTTGTTATCACATGGAGAATTTAAGGACCCATTCTGATTATTTCCTGAAGTACTATGCATGCGCTAGATAACCAACCGTTCGGCATAATCACGCAATCACTGGACAAACACCGTGAATTCGTCATTGTACGGATGGTTTATGAGGCGATAAACTCATGCAATCTGTTTTATTCTGGTCCTTGCTAAGACTTTAGTATTACTCATGTTCAACAATCATTTGAACCCTAAATTAACGTTTTATGTTTTTCAATAAGTGCGCATGAGTAAATTCATGTCCATGTGTTCTAACCACCAGTTGTATTAAATTAATTTCATTTGGAATCCTGTTTAATTTGGTAATTGGATGGCGTCTTGGCACTATTTAATTATATTGCTAGATAGCCAATCCAAGCTCCATGTCTCACCAGGGCCATTTTTATTAAATAAATTAATCTGCAGCACACAATTCAGTTGACTGGCATGAGCCTATGGAAGTTCAGTTACGTCACAAACGACCGACATGTAGCTCCGGCGCCCAGGGTGATGATGTGTTCCTTGACTTCCTATACGGTTCTGCACTGTCACCGAATGAACAAACTGAGAACGTACGGAATATCAGTCTATCGTTGTTATTGGATTGAAGACTTCATACTAAAAAGAATATAGCATGTCATTCTCAAGCGAGAGAAATCTTCTGATGTGAAAATAGCTTCGGGCTATTACTGTTCACTATACGACATAGTGCAGACATGGGCAACCGTTGGCAGCCTGCGGGCCTGATTCACACACTCACTCAAGCTCGTGGGCCGCTTCGTCACGTGGCGCGACAGCAGCGCTCATAGCACATAAAGTCAAAACTACAGCGTTCGTGGCGTTAACTTTTACGGGGTAAAACATCGACATGAATGGCACCCCTTTCCCGACACGCCACATCAACAAATTAGGCCTCATAACACGCCTTTTTGAGAGTACATTCATTTTATCTTCACCTCATTATCAGATGTTTACATCTATGTAACGTGGTGAATAGTGTATCTTCACTTACGGTATTTTAAAATAAGTGTCTTAGAAACTTCCGTTCCAAAATTCTGTAACGTCGTTAGTAATAGGCTTCACGACACGTAAATAAACGTAAACATCTGAATATGGGTACTCAGACATCTTGAAATGTCATGGAAAAGTGAACGCCTATAAAATTAACTGGTTGTACCTTATTCATTGTACATGACCTCAGACAGGCTGAAATGCCAAAAAAAAAAAAAAATGGTAACGAAATGCATGAAGACCTGCAGACGATGGACACGTGGTGCAGGAAACGGCAGATTATCCTCAACTCAAAGAAATGTAACGCAGTGCACGTAAATAGACGGACAAATCATTTATTTTAATATTATTACTATTGCGCAGCGTTCATTGGAAACAATCACTGCCGTTAAATATCCGATGGCACGAGGAGATTTAAAATGATACGACTACGTAGAACTAATCGCAGGTAAGGGAGCTCAAGAAACGTGGTCTACACACAAAGGAGGTAGCTTAAAGAACTCTCGTTCGACCAGTATTTGAATATTGTTTGTAGAATGGGGAAATTGAGAAGATCCAAACAAAAGCTGCGTGTTTCGCCACAGGATCGTTTAACAAGCAAAAAAACGCGATGGAGATGCTCCCCCAAGAGAGGAGTTGTGCGTCGTGGTGTGGTTTACCTAAAATTCGGAGGCCGTTAGTTCCTACAATAGTTAACCAATATATTGTTTCCTTCTACGTACATTTTGCGAAAAGGACATGGAGCTAAAGTTAAATGCTACATATTGATATACACAAATACCGCGCAAGACACCGTACGGCCCGTGGCCGAGGGTACCGTGTACCACTACTAGTCATTTCCTTTGCCGTTCAACTGTCAAACAAGAGTGAGGGGAAAACGACGGTCTGCATACCTCCGTATTAGCCCGAATTTCTCGTATCTTACGTTCGTGGTCCTTACGCGCAATGTATGTTGGCGGCAGTAGAATCGTTCGGCAGTGAGCTTCAAATGTCTGTTCTCTAAATTTTCTCTATAGTGTTTCTCGAAAAGAATGTCGCCTTCCCTCCACAGATTCCAATTTCAGTTCCCGAAGAATCTCATTCTTACATGTTGTTCGAACCTATCGGTAACAAACCTAGCAGCCCGCCTCTGAACTGGTTCCATGTCTTCCTTTAATCCGACCAGGTACGGATCCCAAACACGCTAGCAGTACTCAAGAATAGGTTGCACCATCGTCCTAAATGCGGTCTTCTCTACAGATGAACCACACTTTCCCAAAATTCTTTCAACAAACCGAAACCGACCATTCGCCTTCCGTACTGCGGGCCTCATATGTTCGTTCCATTTCATATCGCTTTGCAACGTTACGCCCTGTTATTTAAACAACGTGACTGTATCAAGCATCACACTACTAATTGTGTACCCGAACATTACGGTTTCTCCTACTCATCCGGATTAACTTACATTTTTCTGCGTTTAAAGCTAGCTGCCATTCATGACAAACTAGAAATTTTGTCTCATCTTGTATCTTCCTACAGTCACCCAACTTCTACAACTTACACGACAGCAACATCAACAAATAACCGCAGACTGCTGCAGACACAGTCCACCAAATCATTTATGTATATAGAGAATAATAGTGGCACTCTCACATTTCCCGGGGACACTCCTGACGATATTCTTGTCTCTTACGAACACTAGCCGTCGAGGACAACATACTGGGTTCCATTATTTAAGAAGTCTTCTAGCCCTTCACATATCTGTGAAATTATTCCATATGCTCGTACCTTCGTTAACAGCTACAATGAGGCACCGAGTCAAATGCTTTCCGGAAATCAAGAAGTATGGAATATACCTGTTGCTATTCATCCATAGTCCGCAGTATACCATCTGAGAAAAGGGCAAGCTGAGTTTCGCACGAGTGATGCTTTCTAAAACCGTGCTGATTCGCGGACATAAAATTCTCCGTCTCAAGAAAATTTATTGTATTCGAACTGAGAGTGTGTTTAAGGATTCTACAGCAAACCAATGTTAGGGTTATTAATCTGTATTTTTTTTATCTTGTGGGACTTAACTGCTAAGGTCATCAGTCCCTAAGCTTACACACTACTTAACCTAAATTATCCTAAGGACAAACACACACACCCATGCCCGAGGGAGGACTCGAACCTCCGCCAGGACCAGCCGCACAGTCCATGAGTGCAGCGCCTTAGCCGGCTCGGCTAATCCCGCGCGGCTCTGTAATTTTGCGGGTCTGTTCTTTTGCCCATATTATATACAGGAGTCAGCTGCAATTTTATGCCAGTCGCTTGGGACTTTGCACTGGACGAGAGATTCACTACAAATGCAAGCTAGGTAAGACGCCAATGCTGTACAGTACTCTCTGAAAAACCGAATTGGGATTCCATCCTAACCTGGTAACTTATTTGTCTTCGACTATTTCGGTTGTTTCTCTACGCTGGGGATGCTTATTACTGTGTCGTCCATACGAGAGTCTATTCGATGATCAAACGAAGGTACGTCTGTACGATTCTCCTGCGTGAACGAATTCTTGAACGCAAAATTTAAAACTTCGTCTTTCGTTTTGCCATCTTCAACTGCCACACCAGACCGGTCAACAAGTGACTGGATGGAAGCCTCAGACCCATTTAGCGATTTCACATGGGACCAGAATTTTCTCGGCCAGCCAGAAAAAGCGCGAGACTTTAGAGCGTAGCGCTGGGACTAGAGCGGCGCGTGCGAGGCCGGGCGGCCGCGCTCCACTGGCTGCGGTACCCCGCGGCTAGCAGCCGGCGGGCCCCATTAAGGTAGCGGGCGCCCGCTGCCCGCTAACGCGCGTCATTGCAGCCGCGGCAGAGGCCGTTCACCTCGCCGTGGAAGCGGCGGCTGCACGGCTTGACAAACCTGCGACCACATCGGAGTCGTGCGCTCGGCGTACTTTGTGGTCTTCTACTATCTGATTTCATTTCCGGGTTAGAAGACGGAAATCACAGTTTGTTCGACAGAAAGAGAACAAAGTAATGAGCTCTTATTTCCAATGTTACAGTACGCTAGAACCTACCAGGCACTCTCTCAGGTGAAGCAATAACTGCATATTTATAGTGTTTGGCTTGATTCTTTTCTTGAGGGAAAAACGACTTTTCAGTTCTGCTTGGTCTTTCCTTAATTATGAATTTGCACTGTGCAGAGGTATAGTGCTTAAATGCAATTATTTGGCAAATGGACAGTTTGTAGAAATAACCTTATTGGAATAACACTCTAAGACGGAGAGAAGACACACCACAAACGTACTATCCAAATGGGACGGATCTCGGAAGCTGTTATGTACGTGCACAGACGAGTGACTACAATTTCAGAAAAAAATTTTAATTTCTTCAAGAGAAAGACCTTCACAAATTGGTCCACCTCAGTCCCTTATGGAAGTAGTTATTCGTCTTGGCATTGATTGATAGAGTTGTTGGATGTCCTCCTGAGGAATATCGGCCTGGAATCTCATTGACTCCAGTAGAATTGTCTTCAGTGACGACTCCCGCTTCGAACGGAGCCCCGATGACCAGCGAAGACGTGTCTGGAAACTCCCCGATTCAAATGGTTCAAATGACTCTGAGCACTATGGGACTTAACATCTGTGGTCATCAGTCCCCTAGAACTTAGAACTACTTAAACCTAACTAACCTAAGGACACCACACACATCCATGCCCGAGGCAGGATTCGAACCTGCGACCGTAACGGTTCCAGACAGAAGCGCCTAGAACCGCACGGCCACACCGGGCGGCCAAACTCCCCAGACACCGATGGGATACCAACACGACAGTCGCTCACCATACGTTCGAACAACCAGGAGCGATGTCTGGGGTGCATTTCTTTCCATAGTATGATCCGTTCGGCTATCGTCCATGGCACCCTTACAGCACAGCGCTACGTCGACGACATTCTACGACACGTTTCGTTGACCTTCATGGCAAGACGTCCTAGGCTTACGGTGCAGCAAATAATCCCTGCCCGCACACCGGCAAGAGAATTTCTACTGCCTGTATTCATGCTTGCCAAAACCTAGCTCGTCCAGAAAGGTCGCCGGATGTCTCGCCATTTGAGAACAGTTGGAGCATTATTGGCAGAGCCCTCCAACTTGCTCTGCGGTTTGACGATCTAGCGCGCCAGTTGGAGAATATTTGTGAACCTGAGTTGCTCGACGCTGAGATGGAACATCTCCACGATGCACTAATGAAGAACGGACATCCGTCCGCCGAAATAAAACGTGCGTTGAGGCAGCCACGCAGAAATCATACTGACGTACAGGCTACTGCAAAATCTAAGGTTTTCCTGCCGTTTGTTAAAAATGTAACGGAAAGAATAGGGAGGATCTTGACGAAGCGGAATATTACCGTAATTTACAAGCCCATCAGGAAGATACAGGAATACCTTAAGCCTGCCAAGGACGCTCGCAAACCATTGGAAAAAGCTGGAGTGTATAGGATCCCATGCAGCTGTGGTGATGTTTATGTGGGTACCACTAAAAGAACTGTTTCTAAACGTTTGGAAGAGCACAAGGGAAATTGTAGAAGAGGAGAAACGGAACGATCAGCTGTTGCGGAGCATGCTTTCCAGCCAGGGAACCACAATATTCGTTTCGAGCAGACGCAAGTACTAGCGGCCACAAGCGGATACTACGAAAGACTCTACAGGGAGGCAATCGAAATCGCTAAACACCCAAATAATTTCAACCGAAAGGAGGAGGGCGTGAAATTAAACGGTATAAGGATGCCGGTGTTAAAGAAGATGTGTAACACCCGTCCACTACTGGGCGATGGCAACGGCGATCGACGGCGACGGACAGCGGCCAATTGCACTGACGTTTTCAAAACACGTGACATCACGCCGCGGCGCTGGAACGCGCGGACACAGAATTTAGCGGCAGTCAGTAGCGAGCCAGTGGGTGTGTTGGACCTTCCGTCGAGCTACGGACCCCCTTGAAGATGTCTCCCGCAGTCGGAGACGAAACGTTGGGAATCGACACGGAATTCATCAACCGACCACGACATAACAGCCCGGATAATTATAATGGACGTGATCGTGTTTTTCATGGAGGTGGCTTCACCCCTTGTTGTTTTGCGTGACACTATCACAGCACAGGCCTACATTGATGTCTGAAGCGCTTTCTTGCTGCCCACTGTTGAAGAGCAATTCGGGGATGGCGATTACATCTTTCAGCACGATCGAGCACCTGTTCATAATGCATGGCCTGTGGCGGAGTGGATACACGACAATAACTTCCCTGTAATGGACTGTCCTGCACAGAGACGTGACCTGAATCCTATAGAACACCTTTGGGATGTTTTGGAACGCCGACTTCGTGCCAGGCCTCACTGACCGACGTCGATACCTCACCTCAGTGCAGCACTACTCGAAGAATGGGCTGCCATTCCCCAAGAAACTTTCCAGCACCTGATTGAACGTATGCCTGCGAGGGTGGAAGCTGTCATCAAGGCTAAGGGTGGGCCACCACCATATTGAATTCCAGCATTACCGATGGAGGGCGGCACGAACTTGTAAGTCATTACCGATGAAGGGCGGCACGAACTTGTAAATCATTTTCAGCCAGGTGTCCGGATACTTTTGATCACACAGTGTATCTCAACTGGTCCTAAAGCCTTTGCGCTAATAACTGATTGTAGCTGCTTTTCATTTCCGCGATCGGTTATCTCAATATCTGCCACTTCGATGTTCGTACGACGATTGAGAGGAGGGACAGTGTTACTATTTTCCACGATGAAACAACTTCGGAAGGCCGAATTCAGTACTTCGGTCTTGTCTCTGTTATCTTCCGTTTCGGTGCCGGTATGGTCGCTGAGAGAATGAATAAATGATTTTGATCCATTTACTGATTTTACATACGACCAAAATCTCTTTGGGATTTTTCTCAGGTCGGTTGACAGCGTCACACTTTCAAAATCATTGAACGCTTCTCTCATGGCTCCCCTTACACTCATTTTCGCTTCGTTCAGCTTTTGTTTCTCAGCTAGGTTTTTACTTCTCTTGAATCTGAGATGAAGTGTTCTTTGTTTGCGTAGCGCTTTTCTAACACGGCTATTAAACCATGTTGGATCTTTCCCATCCCTTAAAACCTAACCCGGAACATACTTGTCTACGGAATATTGAACGATGCCTTCGAATTTTTTCCATTTGTTCTCCACATCTTCGTCCTCATCCCCGAATATTTGATGCTGACTGCTGAGATATTTGAAATTTGTATCCCGTCACTCTTGCTGAGCAAATATGTCTTCCTACCTTTCTTAGCATTCCTTGTACGTCCCGTCGACACAAATGCTGTCACAGTCTTATGATCACTGATACCTTCCTCTGCGTTAACTGATTCGATAAGTTCAGGTCAGTTTGTTGTCAGGAGGTGTAAGACGTTACCCTCACGAGATGGTTCTCTATCTGCTCCGGGTAATTTTATAACATGAAGTCCAGAACAATGCGACACGATTCCCTGTCGCTGGCTCATGTTTTGATGGCATAACACTCCCAATCTACAGGGTGGTCCATTGATTTTAACCGAGCCAAATATCTCACGAAATAAACGTCAAACGAAAAAACCACAAAGAACGAAACCTGTCTAGCTTGAAGGGGGAAACCAGATGGCGCTATGGTTGGCCCTCTAGATGGCGCTGCCATAGGTCAAAAACTGCGTTTTTTTAAATAGGAGCCCCCATTTTTTATTGCATATTCGTGTAGTACGTAAAGAAATATGAATGTTTTAGTCGGAACACTTTTTTCGCTTTGTGATAAATGGCGCTGATTAGTCACAAACATATAGCTCACAATTTTAGACGAACAGTTGGTAACAGGTAGGTTTTTTAAATTAAAATACAGAACGTAGGTACGTTTGAACATTTTATTTCGGTTGTTCCAATGTGATACATGTACCTTCGTGAACTTATCATTTCTGAGAACGCATGCTGTTACAGCGTGATTACCTGTAAATACCACATTAATGCAATAAATGCTCAAAATGATGTCCGTCAACCTCAATGCATTTGGCAATACGTTTAACGACATTCCTCTCAACACCGAGTAGTTCGCCTTCCGTAATGTTCGCACATGCATTGACAATGCGCTGACGCATGTTGTCAGGCGTTGTCGGTGATCACGATGGCAAATATCCTTCAACTTTTCCCACAGAAAGAAATCCGGGGACATCAGATCTGCTTAACGTGCGGGCCATGGTATGGTGCTTCGGCGACCAATCCACCTGTCATGAAATATGCTATTCAATACCGCTTCAACCGCACGCGGGCTATGTGCTGGACATCCATCATGTTGGAAGTACATCGCCATTCTGTGATGTAGTAACATCGGTAGAACATTACGTAGGAAATCAGCATACATTGCACTATTTAGATTGCCATCGATAAAATAGCGGCCAATTACCCTTCCTCCCATAATGCCGCACCATACTGTAACCCGCCAAGATCGCTGATGTTTCACTTGTCGCAGCCATCGTACATTTTCCGTTGCCCAATAGTGCATATTATGCCGGTTTACGTTACCGCTGTTGGTGAATGATGCTTCGTCGCTAAATAGAATGCGTGTTAAAAATCTGTCATCGTCCCGTAATTTCTCTTGTGCCCAGTGGCAGAACTGTACACGACGTTCAAAGTCGTCGCCATTCATTTCCTGGTGCATAGAAATATGGTACGGGTGCAATTGTTGTTTATGTAGCATTCTCAACACCGACGTTTTTGAGATTCCCGATTTTCGCGCAATTTGTCTGCTACTGATGTGCGGATTAGCAGCGACAGCAGCTAAAACACCTACTTGGGCACCATCATTTGTTGCAGCTCATGGTTGACGTTTCACATGTGGCTGAACACTTCCTGTTTCCTTAAATAACGTAACTATCCGGCGAACAGTCCGGACACTTAGATGATGTCGTCCAGGATACCGAGCAGCATACATAGCATACGCCCGTAGGGCATTTTGATCACAATAGCCATACATCAACACGACATCGACCTTTTCCGCAATTGGTAAATGGTCCATTTTAACACGGGTAATGTATCACGAAGCAAATACCGTCCGCACTGGAGGAATGTTACGTGATACCACGTACTTACACGTTTGTGACTATTACAGCGCCCTCTATCACAAAGCGAAAAAAGTGGTCCAACTAAAACATTCATATTTCATTACGTACTACACGAATATGTAATAAAAATTGGGGTTCCTATTTAAAAAAAACGCAGTTGATATTCGTTTGACCTATAGCAGTGCCATCTAGCGGGCCAACCATAGCGCCATCTGGTTTCCCCCTTCAAGCTAGACGAGTTTCGTTCTTTGTAGTTTTTTCGTTTGATACTTATTTCGTGAGATATTTGGCCGGGTCACTATCAATGGACCACCTTGTATACCTGGCAAGCTAAAGTCAACCCCTATTACAACGGCATGATCAGGTAAATTACTAATGATATTCTGCAAGTTCTGTATGAAGGGCTCTACAACTACAGGTTCAGACCCAGGTGGTCTATGAAAGTATCTGATCGCCATTTGGACTGTTATTTAATACTCAATTTCCCCCATGTTAATTCACATTCGGCATCCGTGATAATCTCGCTAGACTTTATCGAATTTTTTACTGCAATAAACACGCCGCCACCATTGGCGACTGCCGGCCGGGGTGGCCGAGCGTTTCTAGGCGCTACGGTCGCAGGTTTGAATCCAGTCTCGGGCATGGATGTGTGTGATATCCTTAGGTTAGTTAGGTTTGAGTAGTTCTAAGTTCTAGGGGACTGATGACCGCAGAAGTGAAGTCCGATAGTGCTCAGAGCCATTTGAACCATTTGAACCATTGGCGACTAATCTAACCTTACGATAAGCATTCCAGTCTGAACATAGGATTTCGTTGTCATTGACGTGTGGTTTCAACGATCTTTCTGTTCCCAATACTGTCAGTGCATTATGACCTTCATAAGCGATACGTTACTCGAATTGCGAATTCACGTCTAACCATGCGAACTGATTTCCTGGAGCTACGCGTGAAAGACTCTCACTCGTTCAGCATGTTCTTCAGTCACTCTTGGTCATTCCATATCCTTCCGGAACCGCGCTGCTGCTACGGTCGCAGGTTCGAATCCTGCCTCTGGCACGGATGTGTGTGATGTCCTTAGGTTAGTTAGGTTTAAGTAGTTCTAAGTCTAGGGGACTGATGACCCCAGATGTTAAGTCCCATAGTGCTTAGAGCCATTTGGACCATCCCTTTCCGTTTGTCCCCAGCTATACAAACAAAACTGTTTAAGTTGCTCTTACATATGATATATTATTGTAATAAATGCTACAAAACCTCATAACTCGTATATTCATTTTGAAACACTCTGTGTTTTTTGGATGTAGGTTTTCGTGGCAGACCTGTAGTGTAACTCGAGGTCTAGCTTCGGTAGAAAAGTGTCACTTTGGTTGTGAGCCTGTGGGGCTGCTGCGCCGTATTTTACAAGAGCCTCAATACTATTTTTTTGGTCAGACAGAAAGCGGTGGAGAACATATTGACCATAGTTTCCAGTCTGCAAGTCCACATTCTTGTCTTGCCCACTGAAAGAAATGTTCTACTCTCTATTTACTCAGTGGGATCGGGATCTATGATTATAAATGAATGTTTTGAGCTCTAATTGATATACATATTTGATAACTTTCACACGAACCACATAGTAACATTGCTGTTGATAGTAAGAGTAATGCTGTCTCTATTATAAACAGCACTATGAGCAGTTCAGTGGCAACCTCTACGGTAAGTTCCCAATAAATAGTCTTTCCCCCTGACTTCTAACAATCTAAGTTAATTGCTAGGTACAAAAGTGAAAAATAATCTCACCACTTGCCACGCAGTTTTGTTAACATAACGGGCGGCACACAAACTGTTACTTCCGCGAAATCTAAGCGACCCAGGACGGTGTACAGTCCTCGCCAGGTCACTTCCTATTTATGCCGAAAACATGCATTTACTTCCAGTCTGACTGTGACGTCACCCGAGGCAGCGAGTAAGCCGGCGTTTGACTGACGCAGACCGTAGGATAGTTGGGTGCGAAGTGAAGTCTAGTTGACTCTCAGGCAGTATCTATATACGGGCGCAGCGGACGGCCAAGGGAACACCTGTAGTCATCCACTCTATGCCCCGGTAGTAGTCTCTAAATGGCCGCTTTCTCTAACCCATAATATTTTATAACACTTTTGTGTATTAATTTAGAATCTTCGTAATTTTTTATGAATGTAATTAAGATGCCTATAATCACAGAAAAAGGTTATCTTGCTTACATATAAACTTCGTCGCGTCTGCAATTTTAATAACGGAACTGACAGTGGAAGATGATATCTGAACTATAACATGTATTGATCTTTATTTACATAACAGTCTTGAAACTTGTCATATCTTCATTATTTAATGTGTTTAATCACGCGCTATAATCAGAACTTTCTAGCATTAATAAGACAGATACTTAATCTACTACAAGTAAGGACATTTTGGTTCAAAATTTAATTTTCAGTAAATTACTCTAAAACTATTAGAGGTAGCTTAATGGGGTCACATTCTTCAGATTTTCGTATCAAACTGAGACTTCATAAGAATTTTTGGCTTTCTAGCTTTATTATTTAGCGCTACATGTTTTTTATTAACACCACATATTTAGGGAAAGATATTTATCTGATCACTCTGAGATTTGACAGTTTAAGCATTAATATACTGAAGCATATGTTGACAAAATTTGGAAAAGCTACTTTGATTTTTTAATTTCATTCTTAAATTAGGGTGCAATACTTGTATGCTACACACAGACGCGTTATGGTGACGTGGCGCCTCTGTATCTCTCGAATGATACAACGCTTCTTTCGCCACAAACTGACGAAGCCAACGAATCTGTTTACCCATAACTCTTGTAACAGTCTCATTTTGTCGGCTATCGATATGTTGTCTATCTCCGTTATTTTGATGGCATCATGGGTCAAAGCGGGCGAATAGCATCACCTGGTTAGGTTCATTATTTCCTTTAACTAATTATAGTACATGCAAATTATTCATCCCGTTCCAAAACATCAAACAGTAGGGGTATGGCGGTGGTTAAGTTCCTATGGGACCAAACTGCTGAGGTCATCGGTCCCTAGGCTTACACACTACTTAATCTAACTTAAACTAACTTACGCTAACGACAACACACACACCCATGGCCGAGGGAGGACTCGAACCGCTGAGTGGGAGAGCCGTGCGAACTGTAACAAGGCGCCCGAGACCGCGCGGCTACCCCGCGCGGCAATAGGGTTATGATTAAGAGGGAAATTGTAGCTTTGCTATTGTAATTCGATATTGACATGCTTGGAGAGCAACGATTCCACCCACGCAGCACAAAATGCTTCAGGTTCAAATGGTTCAAATGGCAATGACCACTATGGGACTTAACATCTGAGGTCATCAGTTCCCTAGAACTTAGAACTACTTAAGGGGCTCCGGAACGCCCTATACTTGCAATGTTAAAATAACGCTTATAAATTACATCTTTCCTGACAAAGTATTTGAGGTAGGAAGTTGAACTTTTTACAGATTATTTATTGGAATAAGGGCTACAACTTAACACAGGGATTTTACAAAATTTTAGTTCGGTTATTAAAGATGATTTTTTTTCAATTGTAATGAAAATTCACAACATTTTTTTGCAATTTTTTATTTATATATTCAAAAATATACAGTTTTTTTGGAAAAAGGC
The DNA here is from genome assembly GCF_021461385.2 of Schistocerca piceifrons. Taxonomy (NCBI): domain Eukaryota; kingdom Metazoa; phylum Arthropoda; class Insecta; order Orthoptera; family Acrididae; genus Schistocerca; species Schistocerca piceifrons. Next base: position 350,552,035 of record NC_060142.1, read on the forward strand.
TGTGTTAAATTATGCAGAAGGTACTGTGTAACATTTACTGAAAGTTTGAAACAAATATGTTTGGAAGATCCTTAGAAAACATCTAATTAGTATGAGAAAATAAAAGTTTTGGGAATCGAGCGACAAAGATTGGATTAACTTTTTAGTGCATTCCAGGTCCATAGGATGGATTATCTTCATCCTCTGCAAACTTCTCCTCCAGCTTCCTCTTGTTCCTCCTCCTGTTTACTCTTGCTTGTATTTCTAGACTCTTTACAGCCCTGTCTGCAGCCCGAAGGCGTTCCTTGTCTAAAGCAAGCATCGCTCGTTGTTGTGTTCGTAGATTTTGCTACCATTTTCCTCAGTTGCAGTTACTGCAACACTGTTCCAAAAGGTGGTCATGTATGAACACTTATCACATTTCAGTTGTATTTCACTAGCAAGTCCTACGTGCTTCATTATGGAGAGTTCCAGACCAACTTCACTACAATGAATACATATTACACAGTTTGAAAAAATTCCTTTGAGAACCGACATATCAAATATTTCATTCACATCCGATTCGTCCATAAAACATTCATAGTTTTCACTCATTGAACCAAGCTTCTTCTGTGAAGTATTTTCTTTCCCACTTTGACTGCTATGGGCAGGTGTACTTGAGAGGTTAGGTTCACTCACTTGGTTATCGTCTTTATTGTTTACAGTAATAACACATACCTTTGGCTTTACAACATTTCTCCTTTTTTAAAAAGCCTTCACAGGATTTCTAATAACTTTACTTTTACTCATTATTATACTTCAACAAAACAGAGACTCAAGAAACAGAATTAATTACGAATATTTTCGAGATAACGACAGAATAAATAAACATGAAACAATCGACAATAACACCAGCGATATATATTGAACCATCACAGGTTAGCCACAACACATACTTTATCTCACATCACTAAAATGTACCTGATGAACACGGACGTTAATAATAACACCATTTGACAGCAGTTTAACAGCGCCACAGTGGGTCACGCCCATGTAGAACACATTTCAAAAAAAATTTAAAAATAGTTGTAGTCTTCGGAATTGAATAAATTATATATCTATTAAAAGGTAATAGTCTGCAGATTCAGAAAACGCAAAAAAGTAAAAATTGAACTTTTCATGATTTTGAGCCTTTCCGGAGCCCCTTAAACCTAACTAACCTAAGGACATCACACACATCCATGCCCGAGACAGGATTCGAACCTGCGACCGTAGCGGTCGCGCGGTTCCAGACTGGAGCGCCTAGAACCGCTCGGTCACAGCCTGTGACATAATGCTGTACGCTCGACAAAATATCAAAAACTGTAAGACAGACTCTTATCGGAGTACAAATAACACATCTGTCACTTTTGACGAGGCCTACAAGTATCTCAAATCCAACGAGGACATTTGGGATATTACGTGCCATGATGAATGGAGAACTGTTATCGTCAATCCTGAGAAAGTTGACTCCTGGTATTCGAACGGATTCGGTTATGACGATGAGTTGTCGATAGGTAAGTTTGGAAAAAAATACTACAGTACATGTTTCTTACTTAATTATTACTTCCAACACGTAGTATGCCTCAAACACTGCGGATAAAAATGCACAGATGATAGCTCCTCAGCTGATTGCTTCGATATCACGACCTAATGGTCGATAATGATCATTTACTGCCATTCCAACCTACACGTCATAGCAAATACTTTAGCTCTTAGCAGCGGCATGCGTTACACAGATCCGTTGATAGAACTGAACTCTACGTTGTAAATCACATAGCTTCACCACTCACACACGTTCACACGCTGTTGCATTTCGTTGACAAGTTGAGATATACTTATTAATGAATCTTCTCTCGCACGGAAATCTTATAAGAGCGAAATCTTTTATTTTCCGAAAATGGCCAAATAGTCTTGGATAACTACCATTTTAAATTCTTAAGTGAGGGTAGATGGATGTTTCTTTTAAATATCCCATTCAAAAAGTTGGGCAGAAACCGAATGCTGCTGCCTTCATTATATCTGCCTCTGACAATGAAATGCGGAGGCTATTTTATTTTGCTAAGTTTCACTGCATTATCCCGTATGAGGCACCCAGCTGTTTGTTATAAAACATAAACAGTTTACGAAACTCTGTTTCAGACGTTTTGTTCTTTGAAGATCACGTGCTCACAGAGATACTTGTGTCCAACCATTGGTTCTGTGATATTATATTTTGTTATTTACGATACTGTATCGTACTTCTTAAGAACACAGGCACTGCAGTACCGTATTTATCCGCCGATACCAGGCAGCGACTTTCATTTAAAATGTCTCTCCTCTGTACGGGAGTTACATAATGTGCGCGAGTGCAGGTTGTGACGTATAGACGACGAAATATGGAAGTTTGGGTCTGGTCGTGAGTCGTGCACTGATAGCCAAAGTAGAGTTCTCCGTCGGTAGCGAAGCTGTACAGACGGAGCCGTATACGTCCTCGCCGCGGCATGCACCCCGCGTTTGTTTACTTCTCAGCGGTATTAGCGCGTGTTAAGATCAACGATAGAATGGGGCCAACATTTACCGTAAAACCACATTGAATTTTACCTTTTCAAACGAATATGCGCGACCAAAAACATTCACCGTCGAACAGTTCCTACGTGACGAACTTAAGATCCCCCTTGAAGACATGATCGGAGTACACCTGTCCATCGTTAGTGGCGTGATTTAGTCAAACTGACAAACGATGATGCTTACGATAAGATCTTAGAACGGACGAAAGGTGGCCTCAACTTTCAGCATTCGGACTGCCACATCGGCCTGGCAATTGTTGAACATGCCGGCCCCAGATTATGCACAATCCGTATCTTCCAACTTCCGGTCGAAATGACGGCACAAGACGCGATGGCGGTACTGCGCTCTTATCAAACAGTACTCGGGCTTGTAGCAGAGAAATGGGCTTACTTCACTACATACCTAGTTTTGAACGGAGTGCGGCAAGTCCGCATTGAGCTAAAGAAACATGTCCCGTCCTACCTCTTCATTGGCGGTTGCCGGGCTATAGTCACCTACGATGGACAGCCAAGACTTGTTTTGGATTTGATGAAGAAGGATGTGTGGGTAATGAATGCCTCCAACGCAGTATTACGCAGCTACAGACCAGCGAAGTTTCTCCCCTTCCGACTATGACATCCCTTCCATACACCTACGCGGCGGCACTGACACCAGATAACCTCCAGACGCCTGCACAGCAACATCCACATGATCTTTAACAAACTGAGAGCGTCAGGTTTGGGCCATACGGTGGATCAGGCAATAATGTCCAAACCAATTGTGATGTTTTCCCGGGTGGTGAGGCTTGTGTCTGGGTATGAAGAAGCGTGTTGGAGCAAGATTTCTTTTGGGTTCTTGTCAGACCGAACACGTCAGAAGCGGTTCTTGAATTTGTTTAATTTTCACATTAACGGTTGACCCTCTTGGCAACACATATCGACGAGGATGACACCGTCTCTAGCCCAGAAAACTTTCTTCGTGACTTTGGCAGCTACCGTGATTATATAATTTTTTTCGGATTGTGCCATTATAGTGACTGTCTTTTTTCCCAACTTAAAGTTATGCACACCGATTTCATCGTCTATAACGATCCGTAACGGAAGGCGTCTTCATTGGTCTCAAACTGCTCGAACAGTTCAAATGTTAAGACTTTTCTTTGATCATCGTGTTCTGTTGTGAGCATTCGTAGAACCCAGCTTGAGCACACCTTTCAATGTACAAGAGTCTGAATCATTGCGCACGTACTTCCAGTTGTTGCGGTGTGATGCGCGGTCCGCACGAATAAGGTACAGGGTGTTTCAAAAATGACCGGTATATTTGAAACGGCAATAAAAACTAAACGAGCAGCGATAGAAATACAACGTTTGTTGCAATATGCTTGGGACAACAGTACATTTTCAGGCAGACAAACTTTCGAAATTACAGTAGTTACAATTGTCAACAACAGATGGCGCTGCGGTCCGGGAAACTCTATAGTACGATATTTTCCACATATCCACCATGCGTAGCAATAATATGGCGTAGTCTCTGAATGAAATTACCCGAAACCTTTGACAACGTGTCCGGCGGAATGGCTTCACATGCAGATGAGATGTACTGCTTCAGCTGTTCAATTGTTTCTGGATTCTGGAGGTACACCTGGTCTTTCAAGTGTCCCCACAGAAAGAAGTCACAGGGGTTCATGTCTGGCGAATAGGGAGGCCAATCCACGCCGCCTCCTGTATGTTTCGGATAGCCCAAAGCAATCACACGATCATCGAAATATTCATTCAGGAAATTAAAGACTTCGGCCGTGCGATGTGGCCGGGCACCATCTTGCATAAACCACGAGGTGTTCGCAGTGTCGTCTAAGGCAGTTTGTACCGCCACAAATTCACGAAGAATGTCCAGATAGCGTGATGCAGTAATCGTTTCGGATCTGAAAAATGGGCCAATGATTCCTTTGGAAGAAATGGCGGCCCAGACCAGTACTTTTTGAGGATGCAGGGACGATGGGACTGCAACATGGGGCTTTTCGGTTCCCCATATGCGCCAGTTCTGTTTATTGACGAAGCCGTCCAGGTAAAAATAAGCTTCGTCAGTAAACCAAATGCATGCCGTCATCAATCCTGTGCACTATATCGTTAGCGAATGTCTCTCGTGCAGCAATGGTAGCGGCGCTGAGGGGTTGCCGCGTTTGAATTTTGTATGGATAGAGGTGTAAACTCTGGCGCATGAGACGATACGTGGACGTTGGCGTCATTTGGACCGCAGCTGCAACACGGCGAACGGAAACCCGAGGCCGCTGTTGGATCACCTGCTGCACTAGCTGCGCGTTGCCCTCTGTGGTTGCCGTACGCGGTCGCCCTACCTTTCCAGCACGTTCATCCGTCACGAGTCCGTTGAAATTTTTCAAACAGATCCTTTATTGTATCGCTTTTCGGTCCTTTGGTTACATTAAACCTCCATTGAAAACTTCGTCTTGTTGCAACAACACTGTGTTCTAGGCGGTGGAATTCCAACACCAGAAAAATCCTCTGTTCTAAGGAATAAACCATGTTGTCTACAGCACACTTGCACATTGTGAACAGCACACGCTTACAGCAGAAAGACGACGTACAGAATGGCGCACCCACAGACTGCGTTGTCTTCTATCTCTTTCACATCGCTTGCAGCGCCATCTGTTGTTGAAAATTGTAACTACTGTAATTTCGAAAATTTGTCCACCTGAAAATGTACTTTTGTCCCAAGCATATTGCAACAAACGGTGTATTTCTATCGCTGCTCATTTAGTTTTTATTGCCGTTTCAAATATACCGGTCATTTTTGAAACACCCTGTATCTTCACAATTAACCATGTCGGGAGCAGTGGCTGTGGCAGGACATCTCGAACGTTCCAGAATGAGATTTTCACTCTGCAGCGGAGTGTGCGCTGATATGAAACTTCCTGGCAGATTAAAACTGTGTGCCGGACCGCGACTCGAACTCGGGACCTTTGCCTTTCGCGGGCAAGTGCTCTACCAATTGAGCTACCGAAGCACGACTCACGCCCGGTCCTCACAGCTTTACTTCTGCCAGTATCTCGTCTCCTACCTCCCAAACTTTACAGAAGCTCTCCTGCGAACCTTGCAGAACTAGCACTCCTGAAAGAAAGGATACTGCGGAGACATGGCTCAGCCACAGCCTGGGGGATGTTTCCAGAATGAGATTTTCACTCTGCAGCGGAGTGTGCGCTGATATGAAACTTCCTGGCACATTAAAACTGTGTGAAGGTAGGAGACGAGATACTGGGAGAAGTAAAGCTGTGAGGACCGGGCGTGAGTCGTGCTTCGGTAGCTCAGATGGTAGAGCACTTGCCCGCGAAAGGCAAAGGTCCCGAGTCCGAGTCTCGGTCGGGCACACAGTTTTAATCTGCCAGGAAGTTTCATCTCGAACATTGACAAATAAGGAGCTCAGCTTCTATACTGTCTGTGGCCTTAAATCTTTACCTATCGTCCAACAGTACTTCTGTGAAGTCTATCGTTACCACCCACTGCAACCGAACGTTCATTAAAGTTTATCAGTTTATTATTCCGCATACAAGAATTCGTTTACAGCAGTTTTTTGTGACGAGTGTCTTGCGTAGACGCCATTTAGATGGTGCACTACGACTCTGCCATCTCTCTGAATTTTTCGAAATTTAGCACAAGTGCAGAAGACAAATTTTAGCGCCTAAAGTGATATTTTCCTCTATGTATTACGGGTGCAAAAAACTGTGATCTATTTATTGAACGACCCTCGTATATGTAGAGCGATGATGTGTGCTATAGTGACTCCTGTGTTCTGACTGTAGTTTTAATGTCAACAAATCATTTTCCCATGTAATGTTGAGAGTATCTATCGACTTGATGATGACTTAAGGTCGAAACTGCGAAAGATAATAAAAGTTGATATTGGTTGCTTTAAGATGTCTTTCCTGAACATGGGCGTACATGTATTCTCCAAGCGAGGTATCATAAGAAACACACATGCCAGAAAGACACTCAAGATTGCTGGGTTCATGCATGGAAAGAATTAGGTGGCTTAGATACGATTTTTGTTCGTGAATGGGCGAAGTTCAAATTCGCGGCTACCTATCTTCAGTTTATTGACTGCGTAATTTCCCCTCACCATTTCAAACTAATGTGGAACTGTGTTTCCAACAAATCACGGCGGCGCCTTTCCGCGAGTAACTGTTTTATCTCTGTTGACCTCGCCACCTACGAGAAGTGAAATCTAAATTTTGTTTCTAGTTGCTGCTGTACCTGTCAGGTTGTCTCCAGTGTACACTAACTGAGAAACACCTCATTTTTAAAGAGGATTAGCGTCCTTGACCACAAACGTAAGTCAGACGCACTCACTTGAAATCTAATGCTCTGTTATGGAATGCTGAGAAGTCAGTGCTTAAAACACTGATTTTCTTGCGTGCACTCAACTTCTACGACGGTGACTTAAAAACTGCCCGCTGGTGGCCGAACGGTTCTAGGCGCTTCAGTCTGGAATCGCACGTCCGCTACGGTCGCAGGTTCGAATCCTGCCTCGGACATGGATGTGTGTGATGTCCTTAGGTTAGTTAGATTTAAGTAGTTTTAAGTTCTAGGGGACTGATGACCTCAGATGTTAAGTCCCATAGTTCTCAGAGCCATGTTGTGTCTTCTTCGGCCAATACTGTAAATATGTCGGATTATGTTACTAGGGATTAACTTCCATTGGTACCAGAATTGTGTATCGAACACAACAGCAACTCTCAAGAAACGCACCTCGTAAAAGTGCCCCTAGCCTAGTTATAACAGTAGTGTGACTCTCGCCGCCGCAGGTGACTATCTTAGTATTGGATTGCACAGCCGTAGGCACCTGTGAACTGACAGGCACGCTGGGAACAGATGGAGAGCATGCGACCGACACGATTGCTCCAGCTTCAAGCCGTCGTTCGAACGAGTATTCAGGACGGAACAAGGCGGCAACCGCTCTCGCTGCTGGAGGCACTAGGTTGATGTACGGCCTCCTTAGAAGACACTCACAGACTGCTGAGCAGAACTGCTGTAGAGTGATAAACATCGAATTGTAATTTGTCACAGTGGAACATGGAAAGGCTCATGCTCTTCTTGAACCGTACATATGTCTTTTTGAATAATTAAGCTGATCGAATTACTTGGGTGTCAGTTGGCAGCACACAAACTACATTTTTACACAACTGTTTTGATTATCTCAAATACCCTCTGCTAGCAGTTAACACCGTAGATAGCGCGCACTTAATTTTTAGATATCTCTTTTTTCCTGTTTTGTCTTTGTTTTACATTTGCAATGCTTTCGCGTCTACCTGGGATTTAAAAATTAAATTTAAAAAGAAATCATTAATGTCGACGACATTAAACCGGCCGTGGACCGACGTGGATGGATAGCTACTTAAAGTCTATGGCTCATCTGTGTCAAAGAGGCTTCTGTGCACCGTCTCATTTTGTTCCTCGAAATACTGTTAATCGAAAAAAAAAACTGTAAATATTCCGGAATAATTATAAGTCTGATTTCAGATTAGTCGGCACACGTGAGAATTCAAACGAAATTAATTGTTTATTATCCTCGGACATGTGCGGAGTGAAGTGAATCGTAGGACCCGTCAGCATAAGTTGCCTCACTAAAGTCACATTCTACAAAGTTCCACCAAAGACGCTGAAGCATCGACTAATTATTCTAAACCCCAGCGATACTTTGCGTGTGGATCCTAGCATTGGTCCCAGCGCTGTGCTGTGTCCTTCAGAAGTTAAAATACCGCAAGCTACTGAACACACAGCAAATACCTAGTCCCTCCAAAAATTCAAATCCTAAATTATCATTTCTCACGACAAATACATCACCAACGCACCTAAACTTCCACCCAAACTGACACAGGTACCTCGCATAAGCGGATCTCGTGCAGTAGTTCTCGCACATCCGCATCTCGGAATTTATAAACTTTACGGCCACTATTGATCTCCTATCGTAACTGTCCTGATTCACCAGAGGGGAAATGGTGATATCTTCTAAGTAACAGATGTTATTTGCAAAGTAATTCTGCGATGGCATACACGTTTAATTTTTTAACAAATTAACACTAAACACCATATTTATAACTTATTTTGTGACTTATCGTGATTTACGCATTTGCGTACAGTACGAATCTATGACTAGTTAATACACGTCTTCAGTTCATGCTGGCACAAGAAGTAGAACGTCTTCCCATGGGGAGAAAACTCCCTCTTTCAAATTGTGGATTTATAACTGATGAAGCACTCACTTAATTGACATTATTAATACTATGCATTTACTTTTATGAATGGTAATTATAAATTATATAAAAGAGTAGGGGAGAGTCGTGGAGTATCGGGGGCTTAAGGTTTTATACTTTACTGTGTAACTGTAGTGGTTAATCGGAATATTAATATATTATTGTCTTATCTCAAAACGTGTTCCATGAATAGCACAGTCTAACAATTTTTATTTTTTATGCGTAGTCCTGAATTACATCGGTAGTGTAACAGCTACAATTACAACGCTTGTAGAAACCGTCTTGCAGTGTCGACAATTGTCTTTCCTGTTATAATATCTATTGTTAATGACACACTGCACTGATACTTCCTGAATAATAATAACACACATAAGCATGGGAAGTTGTTGTTGCTACTTCAGCTCAGTTCACCAATGTTTACCTCACTGTTTTATAGAGAGTGCAAATAAAATATAAAATATTTTTCTGATCCGCACATCCAACACGTGACCAGCCTCTGCACTTGGTACACAACACCCAGTACTCTTCAAATGACTCCAAACACACAATGCACTTTTCAGAAAATTCATAGCCTGGGTCGCGTACAGTACTGTTCATTCCTGATGACCGATTTAAACAGTTACAACTGTCATCTTCTGATCTTTAAAAAACTTGTTGTTATACGAAGTGTTCCATTATGACTTTATCACACATGCCTAGTTGACATTATAGTGGATAGTGTGTAGCACATGCCACACAGATTTATTAAAAATAAAAACATGGTCCTCATAAAAAGTACAGCTAAAAAGTACCTCGTGTAAGTAGGGATGTTCACACACTGACATTCTAACAAGCATCAGTGAATGTTACGTGTCAGGACATCCCTATATGCACAAGGTACCTTTTAAGTGTGTTGTTCCTATTTGTGGCCAACTGTTTTCATTTTTAACAAATTTGTGTGGATTGTGCTACATACTCTCCAATATAATGTAAACAAGACATGTGTGACACAGTCATAATGGAACAGGACACAAAACAACAAGTTTTTTTCAAAGATCAGAAAATGACAGTCGTAACTGTTGAAACTGTTCATCATGAATAAATAGTACTGAATGTGATCTTGGCTATTAACTTTTCTTCAAAGCAATTACAGATTGCTCTCTCTTATCTCTAATTATGAGAACTTTCAATGCAATTTTCAGCCTTGTCTGTTGACCCATTATTTCGAGTAAAATCCAGTTTTCTTCGCCGCTTTGTAATAGGCTTTCCACGGCAACACTTCAAGTGGTTACTTCATTTTGGAACACCCCACCTTTCGTCAACCCTCTGTCACACTTTATTTTGTCTGCTTTTAATCTGTTCTATTCGGTGGCGATCCTTTTTCTTTTCTTATTATTGGAATCGCTTCATCTTCCACCCTCGCAAAACATTTTTAGACATAATCTTGCTCACAGCTGTTTTGGTGCACTCTTCATTCGATTTTCCTCTTAATCTTTCCTCATTTTCCACCTTTTCAATCTGAACGGAAGTAAGGAGAAAGAAATATAATTTAGAAACTGAAATTACTTCTGGCCGATACTGAAAGACTATCGAGTTCGCCGGCCGATGTGATCGAGCGGTTATAGGCGCTTCAGTTCAGAACAGCGCGGCTGCTACGACCGCAGGTTCGAATCCGTCCTCGGGCATGGATGTCTGTGGTATCCTTAGGTTAGTTAAGTTTAAGTATTTCTAAGTCTAGGGGACTGATGACCTGAGATGTTAAGTCCCATAGTGTTTGGAGCCATTTGAACCATTTTGAACCATCGAGTTCCTGGTACTGCACGGCAAACACGCAGTAGAATCTAGACTCCTGGAAATGGAAATAAGAACACCGTGAATTCATTGTCCCAGGAAGGGGAAACTTTATTGACACATTCCTGGGGTCAGATACATCACATGATCACACTGACAGAACCACAGGAACATAGACACAGGCAACAGAGCATGCACAATGTCGGCACTAGTACAGTGTATATCCACCTTTCGCAGTAATGCTGGCTGCTATTCTCCCATGGAGACGATCGTAGAGATGTTGGATGTAGTCCTGTGGAACGGCTTGCCATGCCATTTCCACCTGGCGCCTCAGTTGGACCAGCGTTCGTGCTGGACGTGCAGACCGCGTGAGACGACGCTTCATCCAGTCCCAAACATGCTCAATGGGGGACAGATCCGGAGATCCTGCTGGCCAGGGTAGTTGACTTACACCTTCTAGAGCACGTTGGGAGGCACGGGATACATGCGGACGTGCATTGTCCTGTTGGAACAGCAAGTTCCCTTGTCGGTCTAGGAATGGTAGAACGATGGGTTCGATGACGGTTTGGATGTACCGTGCACTATTCAGTGTCCCCTCGACGATCACCAGTGGTGTACGGCCAGTGTAGGAGATCGCTCCCCACACCATGATGCCGGGTGTTGGCCCTGTGTGCCTCGGTCGTATGCACGGCGCCAAACACGCATACGACCATCATTGGCACCAAGGCAGAAGCGACTCTCATCGCTGAAGACGACACGTCTCCATTCGTCCCTCCATTCACGCCTGTCGCGACACCACTGGAGGCGGGCTGCACGATGTTGGGGCGTGAGCGGAAGACGGCCTAACGGTGTGCGGGACCGTAGCCCAGCTTCATGGAGACGATTGCGAATGGTCCTCGCCGATACCCCAGGAGCAACAGTGTCCCTAATTTGCTGGGAAGTGGCGGTGCGGTCCCCTACGGCACTGCGTAGGATCCTACGGTCTTGGCGTGCATCCGTGCGTCGCTGCGGTCCGGTCCCAGGTCGACGGGCACGTGCACCTTCCGCCGACCACTGGCGACAACATCGATGTACTGTGGAGACCTCACGCCCCACGTGTTGAGCAATTCGGCGGTACGTCCACCCGGCCTCCCGCATGCCCACTATACGCCCTCGCTCAAAGTCCGTCAACTGCACATACGGTTCACGTCCACGCTGTCGCGGCATGCTACCAGTGTTAAAGACTGCGATGGAGCTCCGTATGCCACGGCAAACTGGCTGACACTGACGGCGGCGGTGCACAAATGCTGCGCAGCTAGCGCCATTCGACAGCCAACACCGCGGTTCCTGGTGTGTCCGCTGTGCCGTGCGTGTGATCATTGCTTGTACAGCCCTCTCGCAGTGTCCGGAGCAAGTATGGTGGGTCTGACACACTGGTGTCAATGTGTTATTTTTTCCATTTCCAGGAGTGTATTCATATACACGGTCTGATCACAATATGGTACCTCCTCTCGAAATCCTGAACCACCACCTTTTGCAGCGCGGACGTGCAAGAAGAAAGACATTGAGGTTTTGGATGGCCCCGGCATGGACGTGGAGCCATGCCGAATCCAGCGCCGTGGCCTGCTGCGTTAGTTTCCTTGGTTGAAGTTCCATTGCGCCAACAGCCCGATCGAGGTGCTAGGTGCTCCCACAGATTCTATATTAGGTTTCAATTCCGGCGGGTTTGAACGCCAGGGGAGTACGCTAACCGCATCCTGGTGCACTCCGAACCACTCATTTGCACAGTGAACTGTGTGAGACGTTGCACTGTCCTCTGCTAGATGCTATAGTGCCGAGGGAAAACAAATGGGTTGACATGGACCCCAAAGAATGACAGATCGCACAGGGCACGCCACGAAAACATTCCCCAGACCGTAATTCTCTCTCCTGGTCGCAGAGTGTTTGCTTTCAGGCGTTTCCCGCCGATAGAGCATAAAACGTGATTCGTCTGAAAAGGCCACCGTCGCCACTCATCGGACGTCCGGTTGCGCAGCCTTCATCGCCAATGAACAGCAGTGATCGAGGCTGTATGAGCCAGGCGCCTGCTGTGAAGGCCCATACGCAGCAACGTTCGCTGAGCGCTCCTTGAGGAGACACTGTAGGTGGCCCTTTCGTTGATCTTGGCGGTCAACTACTCAACAGTTCCACGTCTACTCGCTCGTATTCATCTCAGCAGCTGTCGTTTATCCCTGTCATCTATGGCCCCTGGTGCACCACAACTGCGCCGGTTTTGGATAGCGCCATTTTACCATGCACGGTATTCTTTGACCCTGTTGGCAAGGCGCGAAAACCAATGTGACGCCCATTTGTATGTCAGATAAATCGCTCCGTTTCCGCTTTACGGTAACGACTGCACTATTTTCTGCGTCAGTCCTACACGCTTTATGTGCCCTCCACTGTCAAGTGCCGTCTGTGAGTAGTTATTGCCTGCTGACTTCAAACGAAGGCGAGGGTCGCACTAATAGTTCAAATGGCTCTAAGCACTATGGGACTTAACATCTGAGGTCATCAGTCCCCTATATTTATAACTACTTAAATGTAACTAACCTAAGGACATCACACACATCCATGCCAGAGGCAGAATTCGAAACTGCGACCGTAGCAGCAGTGCGGTTCCGGACTGAAGCGCCTAGAACAGCTCGGTCACAGCGGCCGGCCGGTCGCACTAATGGGACTGGACCGTGTACCACGTTCTTTTATAGAAATTATCATAAAACTCTTGTCAGATGTCATTCCTTAAGTAACATAGATGACCGAAATGCAGCAATGAAGGTAATCACTTACCTTGAAAACGGTACCACAGGCCTCAAAACCTCTTCCATGCACTAAGAGCTACGATGTCATCATCAAGCGCACAGAGCAGGCAAAGCACAGATGAGAGTCAGAAGATATCCGACTCCAGAACACATGGATATACAAACTTGCTTCTGCTTACTGAACATTTTTGCGATTTAGAAGCGGAAAGAGAAATCACAGTAGCGGTGGATACTGTAAGCGAGCCGATACTGCATGAATCTCCTTTACACATTTACATTCATTCTCATCAAATATGATAATTAGTAGTAGGCTGCTACCACTAAGCAAAGATGCAAACAATGCCACAGAGTGTATCCGTAAATATCTGCCACGATGCTCTTTCTCTTGACATCTTACTGAGTGTCGTATTAATTTTAGTAACAGATTTCATTAATTTCGAAGTATGGTAGTGAAACATGTTTTTTGCCGAGTGGTATCTTTGGTACTGCTGGTTGTATTAGAATGCTCTGATAACCAGTAGCTCCATCTCAACTTCATCTTTAATTAACAATTTTTTCCCACTTTATATCTTTATTCCTTCCTGAAATACCACGACTTTTATGGACATCATTAAATGACATCTGTTCATCCTTTGACAGCTTGCGTGGTTCATAACTGGCGGCTGCCAGGTGACATTCTTCTGACGTATTGTTCAAACATATCGAAGCGTCGTCTAACATGTGTTTCACCACGTTACGTCACATATTTATATCATGCTGAAGGCTGTAGGTTCACTTGTTCGCAGGACTTTATCGAATCTTACTGATTGTAAGCTGTACACATATAGGCACTTGTCAAAGCACGTGTTACTTTGTATCAATTCCAGTACTTTTTTTTATTTTTTTTTACGTACAGTGCTTACTACCTCTGAAAACCATTTTCTATCCACGTCTGTGTAGACAAATGCCGATTCTCAAGACAACTCAGGCGCTAGAAAATCAGCTTTACCAAGAAACTTATGACATTACTAAGGGGCATAGCTGTCGGAATCTTTGACCTCTTTACAAAGTACAAGTCTCAACAGTTTAAGATGAAAATGTAACAGTCCTAAATGCAGAGACTGTGTTCGAAGCTGTATTAGCATCTTGATAAAAAAAATTCTTCAATTCTACATCTACATGATTACTCTGCAATTCACAGTTAAATGCCAGGCAGAGGGTTCATCGAACCACCTTCAAGCTATGTCTCTACCGTTCCACTCCCGAACAACGCGCAGGAAAAACCCGCTTCCGGCCCTCCTGATTTAGGTGTCCCGTGATTTCCCTAGAGCGCTTCAGCCAAATGCCGGGATGGTTCCTTTGAAATGGCACGGCTGTCTTCCTTTCACATCCTTCCCTAACCCAATACGCCGATGAACCCGCTGTTTGGTCCCCTACCCCAAATCAACCAATCAACCAACCAACTTTCCTTCAGCTACTGAGAGCTGTGACCTTTCTGACAGGAAATCACGAATCTAGTCATACAATGAGACGATATTCCCCAGGCATGCAATTAGATTAGAAGTCGCTTGTGAGGTATGGTGCCAAAAGCCTTCTGGAAATCTAAAATATGGAATCAGTTTGACATCCCCTGTCAATAGTACTTTAATGTATCGGCTTTTCCAGTCTGGTTTGAGAATATCAGAGAACACACAAATAATAACAGGTAAGAATAGTAGTATGTGATCAGGATATAAATTTTTAACTGTGCGTAATACAAACTTTGGGCGCTTGACAATGGCTTTTTGCGTAAGGTCCGTTCATTGTAAGTTTGACCGTGAGTGTGTCTTCTGAAAATATTTCTTTATCGGACTTCGTAAATTGAATTATTCCAAAGTTTTGGCTCGTGCTGCACTATTCATAAAGTTTGTGGCATGGAACCTTCAGCAACTCCAAGACGCCGTTTAATTGGAACAATAGCTTGCAACATAAATGAAGCACAAGATTAAATAATATCACTGTATCCACAAAATATTATACTAAATTAAATTACATAGACACTTATCTTAATTCTGTTGCTGTGTATAACTATAAGTACGCCTAGTTAGACTGCGTCCCAATAAAATAGAATAATGGCGGTGTGCCAAATAATTATCTGCAGCGGTGGCAGATATGCGTCATATCCTGACCGCATCAAGAACACAAAAGAGTGTCGTCTTCTCGGCAAGACAAATGAGCTGCGTAATTATTCTCTTGCTTCAGCGCTTTCAGGTCACAATCGATGCAACCGCTTACACTAATTAATATCCCAAGTAATTTTTTATTTATATTCTGAACTTATATCTACGTTTTTGCAATATATCCACTCCCATCCTGCAAAAGTACCCTTAAAGCACTTATTACTGCATGGGAACAAAGAGGTAGCTGTGTTTCACAACGATATTTTCTGAATCTGTGTTGGCTGTTTGTCAATAAATCGTTTTCTTCGAGATAACTCATAATGTTCGAACGTAGTATATGTTCCAAAATCCTACTGCTTATCGACATTTTCGATTTGGGTCTGTAACTCAGCGGATTACTGCTGTTTCCTTTTGTGGGTATTGGTTTGATCTGTGCAACTTTCCAGTCTTTAGTTAAGGATCGTTCGACGAACGATGTGTTGTATATGACCGTTAAATATCGAGCTATTGTATGGGCATACTCTGAGAGGAACCTGGTGGGTGTATACAATCAGAACCGCGGGCCTTTCCTTTGTTAAGTGATTTGTCCGCAGGTCGTGGTCGTGCGGTAGCGTTCTCGCTTCCCGCACCCGGGTTCCCGGGTTCGATTCCCGGCGGCGTCAGGGATTTTCTCTGCCTCGTGATGACTGGGTGTTGTGTGATGTCCTTAGGTTAGTTAGGCTTAAGTAGTTCTAAGTTCTAGGGGACTGATGACCACAGATGTTAAGTCCCATAGTGCTCAGAGCCATTTCAACCATTTGTTAAGTGATTTAAGCTGCCTTGCTGCACCGAGGATATTAGCTTCTAAGTTACTCATGTTAGCAGTTGTTCTTGGTTCGAATTCTGAAATATTTACTTCGCCTCTTTTGGTGAAGGAATTTCGGAATACCGTCCTTAGTGACTCTGCTTTAGTGATACTGTCATCAGTAACATCACCATCGTTATAGTGCAGTGAAGGTACTGATTGTGTCTTTCCCTGGTATATTTTACTCTTTTGTGATTCTACCAGATATCAAGACAGAGTTTCGTTGTGGGAGCTATTAACAGCATCCCGCATTAAAGTTTGCGCTACATTTCGAACTTCTGTAAAACTTTACCACTCTTGGGGGTTTTGCTTCCTTTTAATTTTCGCAAGCTCTTCTCGTTTCTTCTGCAACAGAGTTCAGACCTGTTTTATGTACCATGGTGGATCAGTACCACCTCTTATTGATTGATTTGCTGTATCACTGTCAATAACCGCCGATACTATTTCTTTGAATTTAAACATCTGCTGTATGCTTACATATTCACACTGAAAGTAGTGGGGACTCTCTCTTAAAAAGGCGTCAACGAATTTCATCTGCCTTTTTAAATGGATGTATTTTGCTCGTTGGCTTCCATGGCTGGTGTGGTTTTGGATAAAGTAATTTCGGGTATTGGATCGCGTCATTGTAACTACGAATATAGATGAATTGCCGACGTTACGACCAACTTGCTGCGGTCCTCTTCAGGGCGCCTCGTTGCGAGAAAATAGCATCCCTAGAATACAAGTTGCCGATTTGCTATTGCCTTCCAATCACTAACGAGAGTTTGCCTACCAGTCACTTACCAGAGTGACACAGGCAACAGACAGCCGATACGCTACCTTCGGCGAATCACGTACTAGAGATGCCCTACAGTCAGCCACCTGGGTAGCACAGTCAATAGCGTACCGCACAGCCACCCCTCCATAACAACCTCTTCAAATAGTCTGATGACATCTCAGGTATGTGACACGGCAGCCACGAGATAACCGGAAATGACAGTATATAAAGGAAGACGTTCAACAGTATACAGCATCGAATTGCCCAGAGGAGGACCTCAGCAAGTTGAGCGAAACGCCGGCAATTTAGCGTTTTTAGAAGTTACAATAACGGGGACAAATACCCAAAATTATTTTGGCCAATATGTATTTTACGTTTATTTTTGGTGCATTTGGATATTCTGTGTCGCTGCAACAAGCTTGTGCTCACTAGTTCCTGTATCCCTCATGATGCTCCCCATTTTCTTCTGATGCTCCCAATTTTCTCCTGATTATTTGTTGCTAAGAGGTCACATACGTTTTCGCAACCATTTACACGTCGTGTTGGCTCCTGAACTAATTGTTCAAAATACTTTTCTGAGAACGCATTCAGAACTATCTCGGACGACTTTTTTCCCTTCCTCCATATTTTCGCCAACATATCGTGGGTAGATTAAAGTCACCACCAAATATAGTTGTATGAATGGTGTCCCTATTTGAAACGAGACTCAACTTTTCTTTGAACTATTCAGCTACTTTATATCTAAGTCGGGGATCAGTGAAAGGAATCAATTATTAATTTATTCCGGTTGTCAACTGTAACCTTTGCCCATACAAACTCAAAACGACTATCTACTTCGATTTCACTACAAGATAAACCGCTTCTGGCAGCAATAAACACTCCACCACGAACTGTATTTAACGT
This sequence comes from Schistocerca piceifrons, assembly GCF_021461385.2. Lineage (NCBI taxonomy): Eukaryota > Metazoa > Arthropoda > Insecta > Orthoptera > Acrididae > Schistocerca > Schistocerca piceifrons. The sequence goes on from NC_060142.1 coordinate 350,570,012, forward strand.
ATCCTTCTTGAACACGATTAGGTCCTTGCAAAAATTTCGGCTGAACTTATTTCCGGCTTTAGCCAGCTTTCTTTACGCATAACGATTTGAACCTCAGTGCTCTCTATTAGCGCCTGGAGCTCTGGTTCTTTTCCAACACAGCTACGACCATTTACAACTACATACCTTTTGCTTCTAGGTTTACTTTCCTGCGTTTCTCCCGCACCCTTTCGGACTGACGTCCTTTCTGTAGTTTCCCGAGATCTTCTAACCTAATAAACAACTCAGTCCTCTCCACATAGCCCCCGTTACCCTCCACTCGGCTCTGTACAAGAGGACCACAGTCGGTACTGTCGACGATGCTACAAATGGCGAAATCTGTCTTCATCTCGCAAGCAGAACTGGCAGTCTTTATTGCTTCATCTAGCTTCCCGAAACCAGAGAGAATCTCTTCCAGTCCAAAGGGATACACATCGTTAGTTAAGACATAAGCCACCACCTGCAGTTGGCTGCACCCTGTGCTCTTCATAGCATCTGGAAGCAAACTTCCCACATCTGGAATGATTCCTCCTGGTATGCACATTAAGTACAAACTAGATTCCTTCCCTCCTTGGAAGCCATACCCCCCAAGGAGCCCCACTGTACCCCTAACACTGAAGGTCCCAACTACCAGTAAACCCACCGTCTGCGAATGCACAGACTTTTTAAGCTCAGAGGCTTCCTTGGGAACAGGACGAGTGATTGCGTTTGGCTCATGGACTTCGTGAGTCACAGATAGCGCCTGAAACCTATTCATTGGATTAGCCGGGGTAGCCTTTCAATTGGCCCCCTGGGAAGTATTTCACCTATTTCACTGGCAGCCAGTCCTTGGAGCGACCTCACACTCAACCACGGGTGAAGGGTCAACTTCAGTGTGGGCATTACCTAGGGCAGCCACAGTAGTGGACTGATTGGGGAATACATGGGACGTGCTGGACGCCCCCAGATCCCTACATCCAGCCTCCCATAATTTAAGTGTTAACTGTATTTTTCGTACTTGGCACTTCTTCTTCCGTGTGTTTTTGCTTTTAGGAAGCTTTAATTGTCGGGTGCTAGTAAGTGTTCCATAGATTTCGTGTTTGTTTTGACTACAGTCAGAGAGAGTCCCTTTAGTCAGCCGCAGCGCCAGTAGCGCTAGAGTTTGTTTTCAATACAGTCCAGAGGCAGGTAGTGCTATTTTCATTGTTTTCTACAAGAAGTGGCTAGCAACCACAGTTTAGTCAACAATCAGCCGCCTTTAGTGAATTAGCAGTTTAGTTAAAAGTTGATTAACTCTCTACAGTAAATTGATTTCTTAGGATGGCTAGGATGTGTGACTGCTGTGTACGGATGCAGGAGGAGCTGGCCACTGTTCGCGAACAACTGAACGTGTTCATGGCCGCGGTCAGCCGTCTTCAGGCTGCTGCCTCGGAGTGTAGCGGCAGTGGGGAGTCTGGTGCGTCGCATGGTACACCCCAGGTACTGCATGCTTCACCCACTGTTCCTGCTGTCGAGACATCTTCGCGGGTACCGGACGCGGTTGGGCCACCCTCTCGCCAAGGGTAGTGGCGGGTTCAGCGGCGTTCGCGGCGCACGAGGCGGAGGGTCAATGTGGAGGCTGGCCGTGTGGCATCGCCCGCTCTGCCTGTGAGTGGACATGTGGCCGCTCCTTCAGCAAGGTCCGAGCAGGCACACGGGGGGAGGGGTTTATTAGTTATTGGGAGCTCCAACGTTAGGCGGGTGATGGAACCCCTTCGGGAAATAGCGGAAAGGTCGGGGAAGAAGGCCAGTGTTCACTCTGCCTGCTTGCCGGGGGCTCTCATCCGAGATGTGGAGGAGGCCCTGCCGGCGGCGATAGAGAGCACTGGTTGCACCCGACTGCAAATTGTTGCTCATGTCGGCACCAATGACTCCTGCCGTCTGGGTTCAGAGGTCATCCTCAGTTCGTACAGGCGGTTGGCGGAATTGGTGAAGGCGGAAAGCCTCCCTCGCGGGGTGGAATCAGATCTAACTATTTGTAGTATCGTTCGCAGAACCGATCGCGGTCCTCTGTTTTGGAGCCGAGTGGAAGGCTTAAACCAGAGGCTCAGACGATTCTGCGGAGATCTGGGGCGCAAATTTCTCGACCTCCGCTATTGGGTGGAGAAATGTAGGGTCCCCTGAATAGGTCAGGCGTGCACTACACGCCGGAAGTGGCTACAAGGGTAGCGGAGTACGTGTGGAGTGCACATGTGGGTTTTTAGGTTAGAGAATTCCCTCCCTAGGCCCGACAAGACGCCTCCTGAGACGCGGCAAGGTAGGAGTAGGCAAATTGCAACAGGGAATAACAATATTAATGTGCTAATAGTAAACTGCAGGAGCGTCTATAGAAAGGTCCCAGAACTGCTCTCATTAATAAACGGTCACAACGCCCATATAGTATTAGGGACAGAAAGTTGGCTGAAACCAGACGTAAACAGTAATGAAATCCTAAACTCAAATTGGAATGTATACCGCAGAGACAGGCTGGACAGTGAAGGGGGAGGCGTATTTATAGCGATAAGAAGTGCAATAGTATCGAAGTAAATTGACGGAGTTCCGAAATGTGAAATAATTTGGGTGAAGGTCACGGTTAAAGCAGGCTCAGACATGGTAATTGGATGTCACTATAGGCTCCCTGGCTCAGCAGCTGTTGTGGCTGAGCACCTGAAGGATAATTTGGAAACTATTTCGAGTAGATTTCCCCACCATGTTATAGTTCTAGGTGGAGATTTTAATTTGCCGGATATAGACTGGGAGACTCAAACGTTCATAACGGGTGGCAGGGACAAAGAATCCAGTGAAATTTTTTTAAGTGCTTTATCTGAAAACTGCCTTGAGCAGTTAAACAGAGAACCGACTCGTGGCGATAACATATTAGACCTTCTGGTGACAAACAGACCCGAACTATTTGAAACAGTTAACGCAGAACAGGGAATCAGCGATCATAAAGCGGTTACTGCATCGATGATTTCAGCCGTAAATAGAAATATTAAAAAAGGTAGGAAGATTTTTCTGTTTAGCAAAAGTGACAAAAATCAGATTACAGATGAGGATCAGTGGACAAAGTTCAAAACCATCGTACAATATGCGTTAGATGAGTATGTGCAAAGCAAGATCGTAAGAGGTGGAAAAGAGCCACCGTGGTACAACAACAGAGTTAGAAAACTGCTGCGGAAGCAAAGGGAGCTTCACAGCAAACATAAACATAGCAAAGCCTTGCAGACAAACAAAAATTACGCGAAGCGAAATGTAATGTGAGGAGGGCTATGCGAGAGGCGTTCAATGAATTCGAAAGTAAAGTTCTATGTACTGACTTGGCAGAAAATCCTAAGAAATTTTGCTCTTATGTCAAAGCGGTAGGTGGATCAAAACAAAATGTCCAGACGCTCTGTGACCAAAATGGTACTGAAACAGAGGATGACAGACGAAAGGCCGAAATACTAAATGTCTCTTTTCCAAAACTGTTTCACAGAGGAAGACTGCACTGTAGTTCCTTCTATAGATTGTCGCACAGATGACGAAATGGTAGATGTCGAAATAGACGACAGAGGGATAGAGAAACAATTAAAATCGCTCAAAAGAGGAAAGGCCGCTGGACCTGATGGGATACCAGTTCGATTTTATACAGAGTACGCGAAGGAACTTGCCCCCCGTCTTGCAGCGGTGTACCGTAGGTCTCTAGAAGAGCGTAGCGTTCCAAAGGATTGGAAAAGGGCACAGGTCATCCCCGTTTTCAAGAAGGGACGTCGAACAGATGTGCAGAACTATAGACCTATATCTCTAACGTCGATCAGTTGTAGAATTTTGGAACACGTATTATGTTCGAGTATAATGACTTTTCTGGAGACTAGAAATCTACTCTGTAGGAATCAGCATGGGTTTCGAAAAAGACGGTCGTGTGAATCCCAGCTCGCGCTATTCGTCCACGAGACTCAGAGGGCCATAGACACAGGTTCACAGGTAGATGCCGTGTTTCTTGACTTCCGCAAGGCGTTCGATACAATTCCCCACAGTCGTTTAATGAACAAAGTAAGAGCATATGGACTATCAGATCAATTGCGTGATTGGATTGAAGAGTTCCTAGATAACAGAACGCAGCATGTCATTCTCAATGGAGAGAAGTCTTCTGAACTAAGAGTGATTTCAGGTGTGCCGCAGGGGAGTGTCATAGGACCGTTGCTATTCACAATATACATAAATGACCTTGTGGATGACATCGGAAGTTCACTGAGGCTTTTTGCAGATGATGCTGTGGTCTATCGAGAGGTTGTAACAATGGAAAATTTTACTGAAATGCAGGAGGATCTGCAGCGAATTGACGCATGGTGCAGGGAACGGCAATTGAATCTCAATGTAGACAAGTGTAATGTGCTGCGAATACATAGAAAGATAGATCCCTTATCATTTAGCTACAAAATAGCAGGTCAGCAACTGGAAGCAGTTAATACCATAAATTATCTGGGAGTACGCATTAGGAGTGATTTAAAATGGAATGATCATAAAAAGTTGATCGTCGGTAAAGCAGATGCCAGACTGAGATTCATTGGAAGAATCCTAAGCAAATGCAATCCGAAAACAAAGGAAGTAAGTTACAGTACGCTTGTTCGCCAACTGCTTGAATACTGCTCAGCAGTGTGGGATCCGTACCAGATAGGGTTGATAGAAGAGATAGAGAAGATCCAACGGAGAGCAGCGCGCTTCGTTACAGGATCATTTAGTAATCGCGAAAGCGTTACGGAGATGACAGATAAACTCCAGTGGAAGACTCTGCAGGAGAGACGCTCAGTAGCTCGGTACGGGCTTTTGTTAATGTTTCGAGAACATACCTTCACCGAGGATCAAGCAGCATATTGCTCCCTCCTACGTATATCTCGCGAAGAGACCATGAGGGTAAAATCAGAGAGATTAGAGCCCACACAGAAGCATACCGACAATCCTTCTTTCCACGAACAATATGAGACTGGAATAGAAGGGAGAACCGATAGAGGTACTCAGGGTACCCTCCGCCACACACCGTCAGGTGGCTTGCGGAGTATGTATGTAGATGTAGATGTAGATGAGCCCATTGGCAAGAGCTTCAGACTGTTTGACCGAAGCCAACACTACCTGGAGCTGTGTGTGAACGGTCACCAACTCAGCTTGCATCTGAACACAGCAATCACAATCCTTATCTGTGCCAAAAATGGCGAAACTGTACACTGCACAGTTATTAGAACGCTAGACGCAAAAAAGTAAGAAAGCAAACTAATATCCACACTGATAACTAAAAATTAGTCACTCCTAAAAGTTATGCCCTTAATTTAGCAGTATGTTTTCTTGTATATTTGGTAGACGATGATGATGGAATTTGTGTTGTAGAAATATCCGTAGTTTGAAGTGGTATTCCTCTGTTGACATGAGCGTGACACGCGTTTTGCTGCTTTGTGGGACATCTTTGTCACCCTGATATTGTAAGAAGTAAACCGAGAAAGATGCGCAGTCATAACACAATGGACTCACTTTCGGTAGGACGGCGGTTCAAAAACCCGTCTGTTCAACTAGATTTAGCTTTTTCTTGATTCCCCTAAATTGATTAAGGATAATGCTGGCCTGCTTCCTTTCAGAGGACACAGTCGATTACCTTCCCGTTCTTCGCTAAATACGATCTTACGCTCCGTCTTCAATGAGGACGTGCACACGACGTTAACCACTAATCTTCCTTCCTTTCCTTTTGCAATAATTATAAATGAGGCTGACAGTTAGGTGCCCATGAAGAGAAAGGGTCATGTTCTATTTTTAGGGTAATTGTGACAAATTTGTATGTTATCTGTCTTCGCTAGCTCACGTTACGTAATCACGCCTCTTGGACTTCGTATTTAGAATCAGTAGATACTAATCTCGTCGATAATACTAAAATTCGTACTGGTTCCGTGCTACATCAACCAATGAAGCCAAACCGCTATTATTAAAAATACTTGTGTTCGAGAGCATCTACTCAGGAGTATTTCTCTTCTTTTCTATCAGGAAGTCCAGTTGTTACGGAAATACGTCGTTAATGAGTGCACACGGAAAGATCGAAGGACAGTGCCCTTAATATTTTGAGTGTATTCTTAAAATACTAAGCTTCATGGTTTCTGTTTGTAACGGTCGTCTGTCTCTCAGTCATAAGAATAAGAGTATCTATGGATGTGAATGTCTACGGAGTCAGCATCGAAATACCCGAACAGAATATTTTTCATCGACCTTTATGTACACCAAAAATGACGTTACAATGGTGTGCCGTAAGTGCTTTGGAGATTTTGAATATCATTTCGATGATAAGATATCCTGCTCGAAAGTACCGTGATGTGGCACGCGCCTTTTAAAGGCTTCTTAATTATTTGCTTTCGATATCTGGAATGAACTTGACTTAAAGTTCGGAAAAAATAAACGAGAGGGTATATTGCTTGATTGCGGTGTCACAGCTCATAAGTCGGTTTTTATAAGAAAAGACTGCATAACAACAGCTAATTTTTTAGGACTTCTACTTAAGTTTATCGCAATACCGAATCTCTGCTCTAAAAAATTACACTAAAATTGCCTTGCACAATGGCTTCCTAGTGTGCAAACACCAAATTTTGTGCTATGGCATGCAGTAAATTAGGGATTTATTGCACTTCGAAATATTTTTAGAGAGGTAACGCTTCAGTTTTCATTCTGTGATACCTATATTTAATTTTAATTGTTTGTTAACCAAATTATAATATTACCTGTAAATACTCACTCTCCCTGTCATAGGTACTAGTACTACTGTTTGCCATTATGACTAGTTTAAGTATATTAGTTTGTAGATATGTATAATCCGCATAAAATGACACAGATTGAAATATATAGATCTTAACGTCAGGTGAATTTGTATACATTCAACGGACTGACTGGCGGCACACTCTCACACTACCAGAATTTATCTACCATTTGTCTCATAAATAACTGGTCTAATGGTCACATAAATTAGCATTGTGATTCAATGCCTTCATTACATTGTATTTCCATATTAATCAACACATAAATCGACTGTTATTAGTATGATAACTATAAATAGACGTTTCCAATACTCACCTATGAAAAGTAACTTTTCCTGTGTCGAATTTCGTTTTGCACCCAGAGCAGAAACAGTTGGACAACCATTGCTGATACTAATGAAGACATATGTGAAGACAAGGGAAATATGTGTAATATTAAAGTTTCAGTCCCCGTGAAAAATATAAACAGTGGCGTCACATGATGATTTACGATTAGTGTTGGATACATACGCAGAATGTTGTGCCCACTCCCAGATATTCCTACTCTATTGTAATGTGACTATATGAATGTGTGAACTTGGAGGACTAACTCGATTATTGAAGAACTGCCTTCAGAAGAAACGGCTACTCTGACAAAGAGATAAATAGTGCACTACAACTAAAATACCTAGAACTATTATTAAAAAAGAACCAGCTGACGGGAAAGTATTCCTTCCATTTGTAAAGACTTACAAATCGCATCAGCAGGGTACCCAGAGAAGACGGTATAGATGCAGTGTTTAAACCAACAAGGAAGGTGCAGAAATACTTGAACCCTTGCACTCGCAATTGCGGTCAAGTATACATAGAAAATACAAAAGAAGCATTAAAACCCCTTAAGGGACACAAGAGCAGTTGTCCATTGTGCAAGACGGATAAATCAGCAGTAGCATATCACCTACTGGGACAAGGGAACCATCAAAATCGTTTCTCTGACACAATGGTTTCAGCAGGATCTAATGTTACTACAGTAGCGTGTACGGAGAGGCCACAGGAATTCAAAAGCACAAAAAGGACTTTGACAGGAAAGAAGGATGGAAATTAGACAACGTGTGGGCCTTGGTGCTAAATAAAACAAAGAGCGCCAAGTCTTCCTCACCACAAGCTCTATAGCATACATCGACGCGAGACCACGATCTTACGCGGCCGTCTGGTGACGTCACGAACCGATTGTTGCTTGTATACATACAAACAGTTCGGCTTGCTGATCTTGTTTGAGACTATAACCGCTTTCAGGGACATTCAAGTCTCTGACGATGTCTCTAGCATTGGAAGACGAAACGTAATGGAGAGAATTATGCCTTGTTCCACGGTCTAATGCTCACAAAACAAATAATCTCTCAACAATAACGCAAACAACGACCATGAAAGTCTACAGTCTATGATGAAAAAAGAAATAATACATAAAAGTATTGTGCTTCACATTCTGCGACGTCAGAAAATCATGTTCTGGTAGTACGAACCCCTGTCCTGTGTTAACTTGATCAGAACATGACAGACAGGTGTAGACAGTCTGCTAAAAGGACGCCAGCGTGGCATTCAGAGGGATGGATGGAGAGAAAGCCGGAGAGGCAACAGTGAATCGTCCGAAGTGTGTGCGCAGAATTGACTAAAATTAAGGACTGCAGAAATGATCTCGAAGGTGCGAGATATATAGGCATATCACGAGTGAATAATAGGCAAATTACTGTGTCCGTTTCGATGTTAACCGAACTGTCTAACGTGGCAGATAAAGACGGTACAACTAGTACATTAACATCTGGTGCCGACAATCTGTGTTGTCAATAACAATTCGTAACTCCAAAACGAATTCATTTATGAACTTCTTATTCAACATAATCATATTCCCACGAATATCGCGACAAAAATTTACAGTAATGTCACAATGATGGGAGCGACGCACTCAGTCAGGTTCGCCGTTCGTGCTACAAGTAAAACGGAGTACTGTTATGCTCCAGAGGCCACCAGTTTGGGCTCAGAGGACGGATCAAGTTACGCATTTAACACGCCAGTAGGATACAATATTCAAAAATGTACATTGAATATAGCACATTTTTCTATTAATATTAGGTGGACAGATTGGAACAAAAATTAGAAATTTATGCAAAAAAGGGTTGAGTGTCAGTTACAAAAATATAAACAGTAAAAAAGACGGTTTCGTACTATAGACTTGATATTCAGTAGTAATGCAGTTCATTTATTCTTCAATTTCGGTGCCCGTGTCAAACGAACTTTGTTTCAACACTATTATGCAGAGCTTTCCATGCTAACTTTTGTAACTTCACTAGGTGTATACTATGCTCTCAATATCTGTATTGGACACCATCAGTTTCCCTTAATTTGCAGAATATGTACTTATTTTCCACAGGTATTTGAAAAAGAACACAGCTCGATGCAATCCTAGTAGTGCACGACAGGAAACCAATTGACACTGGCTCGCGCGTTAGTTCAAATGGCTCTGAGCACTATGGGACTTAACAGCTGAGGTCATCAGTCCCCTAGAACTTAGAACTACTTAAACCTAACTAACCTAAGGACATCATACACACCCATGCCTGAGGCAGGATTCGAACCTGCGACCGTAGCGGTCGCGCGGTTCCAGACTGAAGCGCCTAGAACCGCTCGGCCACTTCGGCCGGCTGCAGGCGCGTTAGTATCCTATTTAGTTGCTGCTCCTGTGAAGTGCGGAAATATCGGTAAGAAGTACTAGTCCATTCCTCGTTAAAGTATCTACCATTCATTGGTGCCCCGCTACGTTCTGGGTTTCTTTTAGTGCTTTCATACGAATGGTATCGGATTCTATTTTCGATTCGATCGTTATTGCCTGTAGTTTTGATATATTGTGTGTGCTACAATCAATAACAATCGGAATTCATACTAAAAGCTGACAAATTTTGATAGAAATTTTGCCACAAAGATGCTGTAGACAAAAGGAGGTCACGTCATGCATGTCGCTATGAGTTGCGTGCAACAGTTTGTGTGCCACTTCGTGTTACATGTGAGTCGAGTCGTCTCATTAGCCAAACGTTCCCTTTCATAGGGCTGGAGTGCTCTCAACTGGCAACTTCTACACAAATTTCAGGGCTGTGATGTTCGCAACGAAGACGAACTGTAGCTGACGTTACAACGAATCGTAAAATTCTTGTCAGAATAATACAAGTGAAATTAATTTACTCGAAGTTATCAGTCCGTGGTTATAATTATAGCGTACACGATGTACATTTTGCGGTATGTCATGCTATATACTTCCTTCACCAAGGTACCGACGTCTGTTTATGCATGTTGTAGGTCAATATTGAACCTCTGAAGATGACAGAGTGGTTATAAAATACGTCCGTCTTTTTTTTAACTCTTGTGGTTGTATTCCCGATTCATATTAATATTTGATTTCTTATTTTTCGGATCTCACTTGTTGCCATATGCCATGGACGTTTGGAAACTCCCATGATTGTTATCAATAGAACGGAAAGCCTTACTGTATCCCAGTTCCACGGTGTGCAATATCGTGTGAAATCTCTTTGACACTTTACTTATATTAAACCAGCATGACAATCCAAAGAATGGCTTTTATTAAATATTTGTTATTAATTTCTCGAGCAGGGCTCTTTTCACCCGTGATTTCACAAAGATGTAGGAAAATGGCGGAATGCACGTGGGGAGATAACGAAGAGTGAAATTATTCCATAAATCAGACTATTACCAGCTAGACAAATATTCCCTCTCGACTCGCACATCGTATATCAAGAGACCGATCTTATTAGAATGGTTCCTTAAGAGGGAGGGGGAAGGTGATTTTCCCTTAGACACTCTTTACATTTGATATCAGCAAGATCAAAGATGATCAGCTATGGGTACTCACCGGAACGCAATAAGCTCTGAACATCGCAACACTCAACACTTGTACGAGTCAGAAAGAGAATACTACAGGATAATGTATATCAGATGCACTATCATTTCAGATGGATCTCAGAGATAAGACAAGAAGCTAGTTCCACCATAGTCACTAAAGGTCTAATAATTTCAACATCTTTTCTGGCCTGTCAGCATTCATTCCCATTAGGAAATTGAGTAGGAGACGACTGTATGGGCCTATTGTGCGTGGACGCTACCTTCAAAGCCAATCAGTAAAACTGCTGAAATTCGGCACACGCAGATCTGCATACATCTCCAGGTGTTCGTTCCACTCAGCAAGGAAAGCATCTATCGATTATCACGATGATAATTTGATGCAGAGATAGAGCTAGTGGTTCGCAAGAGGGAAATAAAGAATCTAAGTAAAAAAAGCATTAATTCTCTTGGTTAATAATTTATGAAAATGTGAGGATTACCTACATCTAAAAGCGGTACATGTTCACATCTAATTATCCGCACACCCGCGCAATGCAGAACTTACTCATGGTGAGGATTACGGAAGTGAAACAGTTGCTTATGTAAAACTCCCAAATACAAATCAATAAAAATGTGCCCTCAATCAGTTCTCCTCCCAGCATAGAAATATAACAACAAAAATAGCAGAAGACCATCTACTAGATTAATTCAGAATAAGCTAGGAATTTCAAATGACAGTTTCATGAACGGGGGCTGAAACAAGCCCCATTCAATCTGTAGAGACCGGTTAAGTGCAATAAAATATACCAATTGCGGACCTGACGATTAAATTTTACTTTGAAAAATGCACACCACAGTTGCTGAAGAAATAACAGCTATGAATAAAGTCATGAATTGTGAAGTTGTTCAACATTTTATGGCTCAGGAAAGTGTAAGAACAGTGTTTGTCCACTCCAGCAGACTGGAAAAAAGCACGATGTGCAGATCCTCTTGCTACAGGAAGTCAACCGATTCTCTCCCTCTTTTAGAAGTTACCCGCCTGTAGAGCGTAAACTATTTGTTTGTGCAATTAAACTCCGTCCGCAGGCTCTGGTGGACACAGAAGTACCGAATGACCGCCGTGTCATCCTCTGCCAATGGCGTCATTGGATGCGGTGTGGAGAGGCGTGTAGCTTTTGTCAGTTTTCACGACCAGCAGTCGCTGCTACTTCGGTAGCTCCTCAGCTGCCATTCCGATTCTGAATCCACCTGTAAGCTTACACCATGTGTAACCCTTGCCTATCGATTGGGTGGAGTTCTTTAGTTGGATATTTTAATTGAATAAATTAATTTGTCTCTGTGATATTTGATTCAAGTAAATCTTCACTCATCAAAACAGTGATTAAGGAACGCTTCTGACTATTAAATCAAACAATGGTGTCAGTGAATTCAGTTTGTTATTCGCAAGTAATCATATTTCACAAGAACCGAATTTAACAAGAACTGAAATCAATAAAGTAATGTTTGGCAAACTTGACTAAGCATCAGGAATAGGAATTAAAAAAAAAAAAAAAAAAGATTCAAATGGCTCTGAGAACTATGGGACTTAACATCAGAGGTCATCAGTCCCCTAAAACTTAGAACTACTTAAACCTAACTAACCTAAGGACATCACACCATCCATGCCCGAGGCAGGATTCGAACCTGCGACCGTAGCGGTCACGCGGTTCCAGACTGAAGCGCCTAGAACCGCTTGGGGGAATTCAAAGCTAACGCGTAACTGAACAAAACATTTATGTTCGCAGAGGCCACACCCTGATTGGCGTAGGTTATTACGCAGAGGTATAAAATACTACAGTAGGCTATGTGTATGCATCTATTACCAGAGTTGAAAGTTTGTTGAACTTTTACCTGCGAACGAGTCTTCGAAATGAAGACTATACCCCGGGGGAAACTACGGTTTCACAGTGTTTACCTCTACGAGGAGGAAGGGCATCGTTGCTTCCGGATGTTGTATAAACTTCGGAACCACAGAGTAAAATTGCAATATCCGTTGTAGTTTTTGATGTGATGTCATGATATAAATATGGTTCCAACGTTTATCAAAGTTGTGCCTCATATTAATTCTACCGCCGGCAGTCGCATGAAGCAACGCGCCGGCCTAGCTCTTGTTAGTGAAAGGATCCATTACATTCGTTTCCAAAGAATTGTTTCGGCTTCATATTATGATTACTTCGAAAATTTTAGTTTTTTCTTGGGATTGGATGGACGGTGCTTCATGGTCACAGGATGACTGGGTATTTCATTCTGTAGCTGTCCGGCGTTTGGTGAAGTTTGAACGTTTCAAAAATGTTCAAATGTGTGTAAATTCCTAAGGGACCTAACTGGTGAGGTCATCGGTCCCTAGACTTACATACTACTTAAAATAACTTATGCTAAGAACAACACACTTACCCATACCCGAGGAAGGACTCGAACCTCCGGCTGGAGGGGCCGCGCAATCCGTGATATGGCGCCTCAAACCACGCGACTACTCCGCGCGGCTTTGAACGTTTCCCTGGCTCGGATTCTAATACTATATCTCGACGTTCTGTGATAAATATCGGCGATAAAGCTTTAATTTTTGTATCGGCCCCCCAAGTCGTTTGCCAGTGGTTGATATTATTAGTTCTGTTGAATAAACTATCTTTAAACTACTTCCTGATGTTGTAGGCGAGGCTAGGAGGGGTCAGGCACGTCCACCCAAGCGGCTGAGAGGGGTGCTTTCCGTTCACTTAGAGTTGATCCAGATATTGTTATTTTACCTGCAGACAAGAGCAATGCTACCATTGTTTTGGACAAGTAGGATTGCGTTCCAAAGACGCAGTCTTTACTGTCTGATTTAGCGTATTGCAGCATCGGTGTTGATTCCACAAAATTTGTTGAGAGGAAAACTAACAGTCTTCTGAAGAAAAGTTCCTTCTTGCAGGAGACTATCAAGAGTCTCAGTTCTTATTGAACCGTTTCCCCTAGATTATATGGCCTCCCTAAGGTCTTCAACCAACGGCTTCCTCTTCCTCTGATTGCGAATAACATTGGAATGCGTTCGAAAGACTCAGATATTCTAGTAAGTTTCGATATGATCTCTCTCTTCACTCGTGCCCTCTGTCTGACCAATTATGGTTGATTTGGGGTAGGTTTGGTGCTGAATTAACGAACCTATTTCGACATGTGCTGAGTTCCACTTACTTTTTATTCAGCAACCAGTACTACGAGCAGACAGATAGGGTTGCGATGGAAAGCCCGTTGTCACCTATTAGCGCCAATTTGTTTATAGAAAATTTCGAGAATCGTGCCTTGGAGTCGGCAGATTTGAAACCTGCATGTTTAATCAGATATATAGACGATACTTTTGTTGTTCGGCCTCATGGCAGTGAGAATTTGAACGACTTTTTAGAATACCTGAATTCAGTCCACCTGAATATTCGTTTCACGCTCGAGATGGAAAGGGATGACTGTCTTACCTTCCTTGGCGTGTTGGCCAGGAGAAAGGTGGATGGTACGTTGGGACATGCCGTTTAGAGGAAGCCTACTCATACTAACTTGTATCTGCAGACTGAAGTTGTCACCATCCGGCTCAACGTGGAGGGCTACTTCGTACCGTGGTTCACAGGGCCCATTTCATCTTGGACCCTGAGAGTTTGTCAGCTGAATTAGCCCGTCCTGAAGTCACTTTTCGTCAGAATGGTTATAGTGAAAGTCAGATCAGACGTGCGTTGCGCTATAGACCAACTGTGCTCTGGGTGAGTGCACCGAAGTGGCACCAGAATCTACGCCCTCTTTACGTAACGCAGGAAGCATTTCGAGCGGGATTGGTTGCATTTTGCGGAAATATGATGTGAAATGTGTTTTCCGACCATCATCAAAGACCAGAGTCCTTTTTGGTTGCTTAAAGGATGGTATTGGTTTGCATAAGGCGGGTATCTACCGTATTCCGTGCAGTTGGGGCACGTCATATATTGGTCAGATAATCAGAACTGTGGACGACCGGTGTACTGAGCATAAGCGGCACAGGCGCCTACAACATCCGAGCGAATCCGCCACTGCAGGACATAAATGAAATGTATTCGTAGTTGCGACAACCATTAATTGTATAAGGGAATGGCGTTAATGAAAATTTTTGTCGGACGGGAACCAGAACCCGAACCGGATTCCTCTCTTATTGCGAGCGGACGCCTTGCCATTGGGCTATCCGAGCATGACTCAAGGCCACACCCAAACTTCCACGTGTCGTCAACCATGTGTCTACAACCTGTACTCGTACATACATTCCGTGTTTTCCCGTACAGGGGAGACACTTTACTTAAAAGTCAGTTTCTCGGTGTTGGCGGATAAATACGACATTGCAGCGACTGTGTTATTCCGAACTGCGATGCAATGTTCCTTCGGACAACGGGAAAGCAACTTTCGAGTAAAATGTCTCCTCTGTATGGGAATATAAATAATGTATGTACGATTACAGGTTGTAGACAAATGGTTGACGAGATACGGAAGTTTGGGTCTGGACGTGAGTCATGCACGGATAGCAAAACTGAAAGGCGACCGCTGACGATAAGCGGGAAATCCGGCTTCGAGTCCCGGTCCGACACAAATTTTCTTTGTCGTCATTCATCATACAGCTGATGGTTGTCCATATTCGCAACTGCGAATACATTTCATGTATTTCATAGCGATTGTATTCCCCTCTGTGCCTGTTGCTCCAACTTGTATGCACGTCCGAAGGAACATTGAATCATAATTCGGGATAGCACAGGTACGCAATGTCGTGTTACAGAACATTGTCTTGGCACCAGTCGTCCTACCGAATATAAAAACACGGAGATTCTGGCACGCACTTTCAGCTACTAGGATAGTATTATTAAAGAAGTTGTTGAAATTATATTAGCAAGTAATCTTGTTTAAATTCTGCATGGAATCCTGCTCTCTCACTTGTCAAAAAAGGGGAGTTTGCACTATCTCGCCCGTTGATTATTAATTTTGCTATCGATAGCTTCTAACGTCGGTCATCCTTGGTTTGTAACGACGCTAGTGTTTTCAGTGTGTGTATGTTACCTTTTACGGAGTCTCTCTGAAAACAGAGGTATTAAATTCGCTTGCACCGCGCTTATTTGCTTCAGTTTTGCCTGGAAAATGGCAGTGTGTGCTCCTGTCGAAATATCGGCGGTTTTAGATATCACCCGACTGCACTCTCGTAAGGTATTTGAACAAGACAAGAATTACCGAACATCGTCATGGAAACTTCGCCTTTTCACACAATTTTCTTCACTGCTGCGGCTGTGTCTCCCCATACTTAGAATCTGCAACTGATGGCTGAAGTGGCTGCAAAATCGGCCATTGCCTTGATACAAACAGCTCGTCTCTACCTGCGTCGAAGCTCAATTCAGCAGGATGAGAGCCTCTTGTCCCGGGCGTGCAGAAATTCTGAAGAAACGTGGACACAGAGATTATAAAATACGGAAGTAAAGTTACTACCTGCAGAGCGCATCCGGTAAGGAAAACTTTGAGCCCTGTGTTTTTTTTTTTTTTTTTTTTTTGGCGTTGCGTAATTTTGATTGGCTGAATATTAATTCTTATCAGTGCTGGCCAGTAAGGTTTTTTTTAACAATATTCTGGGTTCTTTTACTTATTCGAATTTCAAGTGGTTAACCAGTTAAAAAATGTTACTTTGGGGCTCCAAAACATGTACGATTTACTCCCTCCATCTGCCTACCTTTGTGCAGTGGCAAGTACAGTTCGGCCTCTGTAGGCACAGTCGCCCTCTACTTCCATTCCATTTCCTAAGATGTGTTAATAGCCCGTGTTTTTCGACGAAATTTGACTTCCTTCAGCTCAGCTCTGGACGACTTTTGTCTGCCTCGTGTTTCCAGTCACACAGTGAGACGGGCAGCCAGTTTGCGAATAGCGCTGGGGTGGACTCCTTGGGGATTTGTGGCCTACAGCATGTCCCTGGCCCCCTTTCAATCTGCTTCTCCTGCGGTCACTGATGTAGCTGCACGTGCAATTTAACACGGGAAATCAAAATGTAAGTAGTTATGTGTTGGCAATTACTAATGCTATTTCGTATTTCATTATCCAGTGGGGATTAATTTATTCTGATTTAATTCTACTCTCTCTCACGGGTTTTACTCAGGTTTGTGGCAGTTTGTTTAAAACAGTTGTGTAACACACCCCAGCCATGCTGACCATTTTGGTACGGTGGTGAAGATCACCTTTAGGACAGCGGGTTCACGTGGCAGCTGGCCATGAATTATTTAAGTTAGTCTAGAGAAATTAGATGGAAAGGTGTGTAATTTAATATTTACAGAACGAGAAGACACTGTGCTTTGAAATACAGGGCTATTACAAATGATTGAAGCGATTTCATAAATTCACTGTAGCTCCATTCATTGACATATGGTCACGACACACTACAGATACGTAGAAAAACTCATAAAGTTTTGTTCGGCTGAAGCCGCACTTAGGTTTCTGCCGCCAGAGCGCTCGAGAGCGCAGTGAGACAAAATGGCGACAGGAGACGAGAAAGCGTATGTCGTGCTTGAAATGCACTCACATCAGTCAGTCATAACAGTGCAATGACACTTCAGGACGAAGTTCAACAAAGATCCATCAACTGCTAACTCCATTCGGTGATGGTATGCGCAGTTTAAAGCTTCTGGATGCCTCTGTAAGGGGAAATCAACGGGTCGGCCTGCAGTGAGCGAAGAAACGGTTGAACGCGTGCGGGCAAGTTTCACGCGTAGCCCGCGGAAGTCGACGAATAAAGCAAGCACGGAGCTAAACGTACCACAGCCGACGGTTTGGAAAATCTTACGGAAAAGGCTAAAGCAGAAGCCTTACCGTTTCGAACTCATTGATGGGGACATGCTGCGCCGAGTGTGGGAGGAACTTGATTATCGGCTTGATGTCTGCTGAATCACTAAAGGGGCACATATCGAACATTTGAGAATGCCTAAAAAACTTTTTGAGTTTTTGTATGTGTGTGCAAAGCATTGTGAAAATATCTCAAATAATAAAGTTATTGTAGAGCTGTGAAATCGCTTCAATCATTTGTAATAACCCTGTATAGATGTTAGCTATATATACCATTATCTACTGAGAGAACATAGAGTGTAATCGATACCGCGATTGCTTCCAGTGGTGATCGTATCGAATCTACTTGAACCGTGGAGGAATAATGCTAATAACCTGTACGTAATCTGTAGTTCCTAAACATTACCTTACTGGTGCTACTGGATTTATCATTTGGTGATACACTGTGCCCAAAAATCGAAGAACATCAGTCGTTCGTCTTCTCAAAGACCACTTTTGATGTTATCGTAAGGGTAGTGTTTATCTTCGTTGAAAGCTATACACTTATTTAACATACAATAAGGCGGAATTGGTTTGTATTACTCCTAAAGCACGGTGATTTTTCTTTTCATTTATTCCCTCACATGGAAATGGATGGGCCACTAGGGAGTATTAGCTCTGTAGTCCTATGAGCTTACTGGATACTATTTTCACGCAACGTGTTTCTTGTCCAATCTGCAATGTATATCACTTTCTTCGATGGCTATTTGTTGGGATATGTCGGGGACGATTTCTGTTTTCACCTTATGACGATGGAAAATGTGCAAAACCGTTGCCTGGAGCCACATTGTAAATGATGGTGCTAAGTTTATGAATCATTTGATGTAGCACATAGTCAGATCTGAAGTTTACTGCATAGATGTTTCATGTTGTCGGAGTTGATGCTTTGAGAAGGTCAGTCCAAGAAAACCCCCTCATTTACTTGGTATCACGTTACAGCATACTTTCTTTATAAGGAGGGACATTAACATGCCCATACAGAAAAGGTCAGATTCTAAATTATTGTTACATTTTTTTGTAATTATGCTACTGTCTAAAATGTTTTTATGAGCATCCGCGTTGAGTCTGCCAGTCATCAAAATAAATGATCCCTGTCTATACGAAGAGTGGGAGGCTTAATTCACCACAGCTCTTAACTGAATGTCACTGTACTGACAACAGACAGATGAACAGCATTCATCAGGCAATTTCGTACACGACCACCCGAACTCCAATTAGTGCACCGTGGCTAATCACTCCATAATATTTTGTTCCACTGCTCCAAGGGTCTCTGCACCACACTAAGCACCTTTGTGTCGATTGGTTCTCACAGCCTGGTAATTTTATATCAGTTTTTATCATTGGTTCACTACATCATTATTTTGATTTAATGGTTACTTGAAGCTTCCACTTCACAAAAAGATGTTATTAACGGAAAAACAATTAAAACCACAAATTGTTGAGAACTAAGGAGTTGCCAAACTGAGCAGATCATGCGCGGAAATAATTTTGAATCTGAAACTGGTATAATCGCATATAAAGAAAGCCTATCATGCAGTAGAGAGACGAAAACCTTCAGATGTAGAGGAGATGAGTCAGGAGAGAAAATTCAGTGAGCTGATTAAACAGTCGTTAACCAACACTACATCAAAGGTGAGGTTCAGAAGAAACCTTTCAGTCTTTCAAGATCATAACCAAAGTCATAAAGGAAGGTAGACTCTCGTCTGGCTCTCCAACGGTGTCCTTGATAAGATGGAAAAAGTTGGATAAAGTAAAAAGAATTACAGGAAGAAGCGACATTTGCAGACGATTTTGGGAAACTGATTAGTCACCTCTTCTAATGAACTGAGAAACTACGCTGCTGCATACCTTTGTCATGAATACAATGAACACACATCAAAAAGAGTTTTGCATCACCGTTTCCAAGAACTCCTGAAGATAGACGTTGACTGTGGATATTGTCCCTTTGACTGTTCAGATATATCACTAAAGCCGCCCAAAGGTGTTAACAACTATGCATGAGCAGCGCCTATTAGACGGAGGGGGTCAGACAACCGATTAGTTCCAGTCACTCCACCAGGAAGGAGATACACGGCTCGTACTGTCTGTAATTCAACCATGCCTAGACGATCAATACTGCGGTTCGGTTGCGTCCACATTGTTACTTTGTGCCAGGAAGGGCTCTCAACAAGGAAAGTGCCCAGGCGTCTCGGAGTGATCAAAGCGATGTTGTTTGGACATGGAGGAGATAAAGACAGACAGGAACTGTCGATGACGTGCCTCACTCAGGCTGCTCAAGGGCTACTACTGCAGTGGATGACCGCTACCTACGGATTTTGGCTTGTAGGGACCCTGACATCAACGGCACCATGTTGACTAATGTTTTTCGTGCAGCCACAGGACGTCGTGTTACGACTCAAACAGTGCGCAGTAGGCTGCATGATGCGCAACTTCACCCCCGATGTCCACGGCGAGGTCCATCTTTGCAACCACGACATCATTAGCGCGGTGCAGATTGGCCCAACATCATGCCGAATGGACCGCTCAGGATTGGTATCACGTTCTCGTCACCGATGAGTGTCGCATATGCTTCAACCAGACAATCGTCGGAGACGTGTTTGGGGGCAACCAGGTAAGGCTAAACGCCTTAGACGCACTGTCCAGCGAGTATAGCAAGGTGGAGGTGCCCTGCCGTTTTTGGGTGGCATTATGTGGGGCCGACGTACGCCGCTGGTGGTCATGGAAGGCGCCGTAACGGCTGTACTATACGTGAATGCCGTCCTCCGACATATAGTGCAACCATATCGGCAACATATTGGCGAGGCATTCGTCTTCATGGACGACAATTTGCGCTCCCATCGTCCACATCTTGTGAATGACTTCCTTCAGGATAACGACATTGTTCGACTGGAGTAGCTAGCATGTTCTCCGGACGTGAACCCTATCGAACATGCCTGGGATAGATTGAAAAGGGCTGTATATGGACGACGTGACCCACCAACCACTCTAAGGGATCTACGCCGAATCGCCGTTGAGGAGTGGGACAATCTGGACCAACAGTGCTTTGATGAACTAGTGGATAGTATGCCACGACGAATACAGGTATGCATCAATGCAAGAGGACATGCTACTGGGTATTAGAGGTACCGGTGAGTACAGCAGTCTGGACCACCATCTCTGAAGGTCTCGCTTTATGGTGGTACAACACGCAGTGTGTGGTTTTCATGAGCAATAAAAAGGGCGGAAATTATGTTTGCGTTGATCTTTATTCCAATTTTCTGTACAAGTTCCGGAACTCTCGGAACCGAGGTGGTGCAAAGCTTTTTTTGCTGTGTGTATATGACCAACATATCCTAGATGGATGACATGAGAAGGATTTAAGAAACCTAAGTGAAACAGAAGTTTTGGAAATATGAATGAACAAGAAGAATTTAGCATAAAGACTCACTATACTCACTTAAAATAGGGACCAAATTTTGATCAATACAAAATTAAGACATTACCTGATAGTGATCTGCCTTGAAGCCTTATACACAGTAGGAACCCTTCATCTCGTATGAATAGGATTACTTCAGAGAGTAAAACTTGTGAAACAATTTTCAGGAGGATATTTGGGCCTTGAAGAAAAAGAGACTGCCTGAACAGAAGACACATCGATAGAGAGGATAGAGAGGATCGCGAGCTCCATCAGGAAAAGGACAATATTCTTCGGATACATCCTCAGAGTGGACCAGAGGATGTTGACCCAACAGATAATATAGTTTCTCGTAAACAAAAAATATGCTAGATACAAACAGGTGTGGATGAAATTGGAATAAAACAGATTGCTAAAAAGTGATTTTTAAATGTAATGCAGACTCATATAGTTTCTCGTAAACCAAAAATACGCTAGATACAAGAGATACAGACAGGTCTGGACGAAATGGGAATAAAACAGACTACTAAAAAGCGATTTTCAAATGGAAATTCAGACTCATAAGTTTCCAGGACAGTATTAGGACAAACGCAACATGTACAGAAGAGCGAAGAAGCTTGCAGAGTATGAGGAGGATAAAGACTAGAAAGAAGCGAAGCTTATCCGAATTAAAGTGGGCCTCAGATGACCAAAACGAAAAGGGGTGGTTTTTGTAGTAGTAGGATTAGTAGTGTATATGGAGCTCCGACGAAAAATCTGTGATGGAGTACTCGAATTTGTGGCCTCTCATAATCACATACCGTCCCAACTCAATAATTTCCGTCTATTGACTCATTCTGACAGATACCACCTGCAACTTTGACCCTTTGATGCTCAGCACGAAATTCACTTAGTAGGAGGTCCGGGGACTTTAGGTCGCAAGAAATGGATGCGATTCTCGATTCTGTTTACGTGCGTTAGGATATTAACCTCGCACTCGTTTGTGGTTGGTTTCGTGCGAGGTGTGGATGCGGGTGGGCGTGGCAGGCATGTCGGACGGTGTGACGCGGCGGTGACGCGCCCGGCTGGCTGCAGATAGCGGCGTCGCGGCGGCCGGCGCCGACAGTCTGCGACCAGCAGCCGCCGCTACGCCACCCTACTCCCAGCTCCTGCGTAAGTTATCCACACATCATTCTTCTTCGCTTTCTGTAGGTCGGGCAAAACGAGGATGCATTTGTAAACAAGCTTACTCTTCAAATGACAACTTAACGACACGCATCCTCCAACAACTTGTTCTATACGTTATTCAACAGGCGAGGAAAGTAGTTAGGTGCCAGAGGTACTGTAACAGTATCTATCGAGATGACGCCATGGTAAAAAAACCGAAAGAGTATTCGGAAAAAGTGGTATCCGAAAACTCCTCCGTCTGCCCCTGATTTACGTTGTCGCTGTTCCGCTAAACCATTTCAGGCTAATTGGCCGGTGTTTCCTCCAGTGCAGCGCTCGGCTTTCTACTTATCTTACAATTAGTCCACTTGAGCTCCTACTGCATTTACGCTTGGAAACATAATAATTTTAAAATGTGTGTTCCACTCAATATCATCAAAGCATTTTCTAAATCTGCAAAAGTTGTAAACGTGTGTTTTTTCCTTTTTTTATCTTTCTTCTAAAAATGTTACAGAGTTGTTATTGCTTCGTATATTTTTACGATCTCCAAAATCCAAACTCATCTTTACCTATGTAGATTTCTGTCAGTCGTTCCGATCTTCTGTGAATAAAAATTCATATTTTGCAACCATTAGTTGTTAAATTTACGGTTTTGTGATAAACCTGTCGACAGCTGCCTTTTTTTTTTGCATTCGGAGTATTACATTATTCTTGGAATCTGAGGGTACTTCCCCTGTCTCAAGTGAAAAGTAGACAAGTTTTGTGATGGTTCGTTCTCCCAAGAATCTAGCGAATGTCGTCTGTTCCAGGTGGCTTATTTCGACTTAAGTCTTTAACTACTCTATCTCGCATTGTTGCATCCCCCTTCTCTTCATTAACCTCCTCTTCCTTTACCATCACATTTGCCTCGAGTTTCGTACTTTTGTATAGCTCACCTATGGCTTCCTTCCACATTTCATCATTTCCTTCTCCGCTTAATACTGGCGTCATACCTGAGAACCTGATCTCCTTTTTCCCTCAGTGATGTCTTTAACCTTCCGGTAATCATGCATCTTTCTACAGGTTTCCAGTGAATAAGCCACCGGATTAGTATCCTGGAACAAGGTATACAAATATTCGTTAGCTCGTCAGTGTTTAGGTGTTTCACGTGTCTCCTAAATCGCTTGTACAGAATTCTAAGACAATTATGTCATCACCCTTCTACAATCAGAGCTAGTGCACTGTCTCTAATAACACTGAAACTGAAACGGCGTTAACCTCAAATCTGCCTTCCCCTCGACGTCCACAAACGTGAAATTCTAAAATCAGTTTTTCCTTCTATCCTATCTATGACTTTTCTAGTGGCTCTTTCGGCAACTGCACCATCTTAATTCACGATGGAATTATCCAGAACTGCGTGAAATAGGTTCATTTTGTTTATAGTTACCACATGACGCCTTCATTCCATAGGGACAAAATCTAATTTCCTGCGAGTACGCTGGGCAA
Source organism: Schistocerca piceifrons (assembly GCF_021461385.2). Lineage (NCBI taxonomy): Eukaryota > Metazoa > Arthropoda > Insecta > Orthoptera > Acrididae > Schistocerca > Schistocerca piceifrons. The sequence goes on from NC_060142.1 coordinate 350,593,550, forward strand.
CGTTTCAAACACAGGAATGTTCAAATTTACCCGTGAGAGGGTGAAGCGGCTGTATGACGATTAATTGTACGTTTCTGTAGTTCTTAGAACCTCTCTCATCTTAAATTCATGGGTTTTGCGTCAAAACGCTGGAGGAACAAGCTTTACTAATGTTAACGTCTTCCATAGAGAGGAATCTTGTTCTTCGTATTTGTTGCATTTCATTTCATTAATTGAGTTGAGTACTTTGTTAGGACTTAATAGACCCTGAATCATTGTATCGAATTTATTTTGTGTGCATATTGACTTCAGGGGGACCATAAAAGGAGCTCATAGTAATTTTGCAGCTACTCTTTTTCAGTAGATCAATATTTGCCGTACACAAGAACGAAGTCGATCCAACCACTAGCTTTTCTTTCTGGAATATCGCCATATTTCTTTATGTAATAGCTAGCAAATACTTCACGAATACTTCTGACTGTTACTGGATTGTAAGACAGAATAATTCTACACAGACGGGCCCTTATAAAAGCAACCATTGCGCCAACTCCCTCGGTCTCTGACACTGTATTTGAAGAGTAAGGCTCTGACTGCTGTCCAGATATCCCTATTTACGTTTCCGTTACTTCTCCAAATCACTTCAGGTGAATTCCAGGGTGGGCCCTTCAGTGAAACCCCAACGAAGTTCTTACTTCATACTTGTGCTATAAAATTAGTGCTACGCCTGTAGTAACTGCGGTGTAGACTAGACGTTAATGTCTAACGACCCGGCCTCCTACACAAAATCAGCAACACCAACTACTTTTCAGGTGTCAACTGGCTTTATTTCCATTTTATGTGCTTGCAAACATCTGATTAAGTTTATCACCAAATGTTGTTCACCATACGAGGCAAAAACCTTTTGAACACCGTGCTGTATTCCGTATTTTTCGTTGGTATTGCTTCCTTACAAAAATGCCTTGCAAATAAAGCACTCAAGCAGACTGTGGTTATCAGCACTCTTTGGTACCTTCAGTTGAATGTAGATGCCGATGAATAATTGGAATCGTACGTGATTACCTGACATCGTAAAAAATTGTTGTAATGCCAAAAAGTCTAACAAAATAGCCAGGTGGCATAGAAATGTGATCTCGAGTCCATTTGTCGTAGTGCCGCATCTGTTGTACACTGTCACGATGTTATCAGCCAACTAATGTTGAATCTCTGACCAACATTATGAGTAGAAGAGATTGCGACGCACAACGAGGAAGATACTTAAGACGCATGGGGATACGTTAGCTGTTCCTGTATAAGGAAATATGACGAGACACACAAGGGGAATTACATTAATCGAGACACGCGAGGTAATAAGTTCGTAGGAAAAACCGTGTTGCGAGCACCACGCAGTAATTCTGCTCTAGTCGGCTCGATACACGGTTACAAGCAGCCTGACAGCTTCATTACAATATTTTCTACGCTCGTAAACTAAGTCGCATTATTTTTGTACAACCGAAGTTTCTGTAGTCGACGCCCTTTTTCTAGTAGAATTAGATATTCTAATGGCTGCTGCCGCCCAGCACTATACCACGGTATTCGTAAGATCAGTCATTGTGTGGGTCTACACAGGAAACAGTCCACGATAACTATCGTGAGAACTTTGCCATGTGAATTTTTGCGCACTCAGTGCATTCTGTGGGAGACTTGTTACCTCTCTTCCTGCTTGAGCATCTGACCCGCTACCCTATTAACGGCAACTGCTGCAGATATCCTTCACAGAAGTACTTACTATACTCTCAGTACCAGATTACCCTTTATTGAGAGGGTAACAGGGAAACTGAGAAAGCAAACTCCATCTCGTACATGTTGGGTCACGGATAACTTTGAGATAAGGGCCACCTGGTTCGTGTAGTACCTTGAACAGTTGCGAATCAAATGCTAAGCTAGTGAAAATTTAAATGTCATAGGCCGACAAAACTGTAATTCTACGAAAGACTTTTATATATATACCACAAAAGGTCGCTATTAAAGTTTCTTTTGCTGCGACCAATTTCGAATTTTCGTTATGATTTAGCAGATCTTACAGCTAAGTGGTATAAACCACGTACCCGTGGTTACATTGTGTGTCAAATATATAGCTACTGTAGTGAAAGCAAGTGGGCCTCGAGCGTGCCAAACCCAAGTCGACACATATCAAAGCTTCTTAAGAAGAAATTAACGTTATTTGTCTGAGGAGTCATGGGTGGTCCCAGTGAAACATTAAAAACAGTCTCATAACTCTTTATCACAAAACTACTCTAAATGCTACACAAAGAATGAAACAGCATTCAACGACGACGCAGAAATTGTTGTCTATGCAGACTGTAGTTCGAACGCAATGATTGGATTAGTACGATTTCTATTGGGTCTCCAGATTTCGGCCATTCTACGCGAACCGAGAGAGGAAAAAAATGCCACTATCAAGATTAATATCCGTATAAACCACGGTCGACTAATTTTCGTGGGATGTCACAGATCTCAGACCGGTGCACTTTTCCTTCCTGTGAGCGCTGCAAATAGCATTTAGCTCTAGTTCACAGAGTAAGCTGTTTTCTTCAAATCTCTTTATCCTGTGAATATATAAGGTTCACTGTTATTTGTGACAGTTATATTGCCTGAAACGGTGGGAATGTCACTAGGACGTAGCGATCACAGTAATGTTGGTAATACTTTTTTATGATGATGGTGCATAAGGTACTGAAACTACTTATAAGGTATTAAATAATTGGCGATCGAAAGAGAAAATTAAATTTTTCTTTTACTGTACTGTGTTATTAATGGTGTCCTCCTAGCATCGGGACATCATATAAGATCTATTTAAAGAAGCAGTAGGACCTCCAGTTTCGAAATCCTATATTAACGAACAGGTGAACGGAGTGCTGACAAAAATCACCCCCCCCTCCCTTGCTAAAAATTCACCCCAATGACGCCTTAGATGGAAAACGAAGCAGCAGTCATTCGACAGGGAAGCTTCCTACGTATATGAGAGTGCCACGGTGATCGATCAGTCGTAACAGCTGACATATTATTAACGTCATAGGACTACACCAAAAACGGTAGAAATTGTTATTACGGTGCATTGGCCCCAGGCAGATGACCCGAAACAGTCAGTCGTTCTTTTTAAGATGAGTCTTGCAGTATGCTTTGCTATATTGGAAAATTCACGACAGGAAGAGAATGGACTTTGTTTATTATGTACAAATGCACAACCCATTAATTACATATTAATGTACAAGACCAGCAAATATTCCTAACACTTCGTACCACGCGAAGTTCTCCGATGCCTTTGTTTTCTACCTCATTAGATAATCCACCATGCTGCACAAGGAACTTCATTTTTACTTTACGTTACGTTCACCCTGAACTTTAGTTTCGATATCTGCTTACTTTAGTGTATTGTTCTAGAACATAACATGAGAAGGCATTCAGCTTTCTTCATTTCCCGATGCTAACTTAATCCCTCCATGATGTTCTCCAGACGCGATTTAAAAAATTCTGCTGAGGGTATTAGGGTATTGATTATTCTTAGTTATACGAATTGTGTATCTGTAATGATGTTCCGTACATTCGTTTTAAGGAATGAAAAGGAATCATATAATGAAGGACTAGGGTGTTCAAATTTACGTTCCGCTTTTCTGTTTTAAGTTTTCTTCACTTCAGACGATTGTTGGGAGTGATTCCTCCAACAAATCTACAGCTAATATTTTCCCAAAACTCTAATGTCTCTAATGATAATGGTGTTAAAATTTTTAATTTTATCACTCTTCTCTCGTCCTCCTCCTCCTCTCCTTCTTCTTCTTCATTTTCGTCCTCGTATTTTGTTAGAATTGGAACATGAATGAGAGGTGCCGGTACTGCGTACAAACTGACTTCTGTAAAGTTGAAACTCTTTCAGCGACAGGGGCAAATAATCACGAATCATCAGTCCAGGGAGTGGCTAGGTTCTTCGCAATGTCGGTCGGATATAGACAGGCAGAAGGGCTAAAATAAATAAATAAATAAATAAAAATAAAAAAATAAAAAATCTGAAACAATTCTAAATGTAGAACAAGAGCCCAGAGGACACGTTAATAGAGTAAAACAACCCTCATGTGAACTACGCTCGTTGCACACCAGCAAATCACAACTATCGCGGTGGCGCTTTATGAGAGGTGATGTGATCTGCAGCAATGAAACTCCGTTGTTTTGCAATTTATTGTTCGTCGTCACAACCATCTTTCCAATAACTGAAGTTTATTCCACCCCTCTACCTCACTCCCCCCTGCCCTTCAGCATTGGGCGAGTGAGTTGCCTAACAGACAACAGACAAGCATTCAAAGGTGCGTGACTTAATGAACAGGCCGGCCGCGGTGGCCGTGCGGTTCTAGGCGCTGCAGTCCGGAACCGCGGGACTGCTACGGTCGGAGGTTCGAATCCTGCCTCGGGCATGGATGTGTGTGATGTCCTTAGGTTAGTTAGATTTAAGTAGTTCTAAGTTCTAGGGGACAGATGACTTAAGATGTTAAGTCCCATAGTGCTCAGAACCATTTGAACCATTTTTGAACCTTAATGAACAACACACACACGCACCATCGAATGAGCAAAATTGTGTTTTGGTATTAATTGGCATTCGAATTCGAATAAATAGTTGTGCTCTTGCCAGCGATTATAACTTCCAGCTTGTTCTTCAGTTTTCACTTTTTGACAGTAGCTAAGGCAATAGTACTTCGCCGTTCACTTGACGGGTAAGCAATCTGGAGTTCAGATGCATTAGAGTGTTAAACTGAGAAGATCCGTGAACAATGTACTAACGAAATTGCTTACATAAAGACCATCATATCGACCTCAACCTTCTAAGGGCACACACGAAAATCCTACAGTAAAAGATGATGGATGTGATTGGCATACGACCTTTGGAAAATACGTTTGTAATTGTCAAATGGTAAGAATATTGACACAAAATGAGCCTGCTTGAGGATTTCATAAGGGAAGGGCGTAAATGCAGTTAGGTATCTTTCACAATATATTCCTTGTGATGCAAACAGTAAATGTACTATTAACTTTATTTTTTTAACGCAATAACTTTTTTATTTTATTTTTATAATTGTGTCAAAAATAAACATAAATTCGTAATAAATCTGTAACTGATCTACTTGAACGGAATGTCCTTTCTTCCAAAAAGTAAATGCACTGTCAACTTGGTCTACTGTAAAAGCACTTTCTGAGAACCACTCCTCGTTCCTGCACATCGTTTCTTACGCAGTGATTCGTACTGGTGATCATTGGAAGAAGAATTCTTTCGAATATCGAGTACGTGTAAAACGTCAAGCATGTCGTAAAAACTACTATCTCAGCTGTCACCGAACTTTCAGATTTCACTTAACTAAAGAGAAACACTAGCACTCCCTGCAGCAGAAGTCTACGTTGTGTTTACCTAATCGACCGAGCGGGCTAGTAGCTTATTGTGTCACGCCGGAAAACCGTAAAATATCTCTATTGTATTTTTGTTACTGCTATATGAATGAGCCAAACGTCGGTAAAGTCAAATAATACTTGTTTTTGCGTAATAAGCAGCTATTGTGTAACATAATCTCGTTTTCAATTATGCGGGCCGCTCATGGAATGGAACGGCTGAGAAACGGACAGGTACTGTTATGAGACTGCGCGAACAGCATGATTATAAATTTGGCTGTATAAATCATTCATTCATTCATTCATTTTTCGTCTTCTACTTCTTCTCATCTCTCTCTCTCTCTCTCTCTCTCTCTCTCTCTCTCTCTCTTTCTCTCTTTCTTTTCTCCTCCTGGTTTCAAACCATTGTCGCTGGTCGAATCCCCTGCGTATAGATCGTAGACTTGTAAAGCTACACAAACAATATATTATTTACTAGTAATCCTTCTAATTGAACGATATACATGATAATGAATTCTGCAGTAAACAGTAGTTTTTACGAAAGTGAAGGTCTAGTGTGTCCTGTCGAGAGCTGCAATAGATTCAGACTGTACCTGCGGCTCTCAGCATGCAGATTCTGCATTTGCGAGCTTCATATATTTTCGTACTGCTGCTACCTATAAACCATTGTCAGTAGAGTTACGCAGGGATTTTACCTATTATACCTGCCATTGACGTCATTGCTGATCACGCTAACGTTTGTGTGAACTAGCAACGGAAGACTGCCTGAAAGTGAGTCAGTGTATCAGAACTTACTTTAATTTGGTACATGCACTTGACTGGTATGTCCCTCGCCTTCTGTCCTAGCCGGTCCTGCGGCATTACTTCGTCAAAGATCATAATTTGTGTCTTCGTGGTGCATGTCTCAAACCTGTGAGCCTAATAAGTTTAGGAAGTGAGCATATGCAAAGATGCACAGCAAAACACACTCACAGCGCTTATCTACATGACATTAAATGAATTCAAGTTTGCGGGGAGTGAGATACGCAGATGATAGCTTGGAATATTGTAACTGCCGCATTCCATTAAGCTGACAGTTAAATAACTCGCAACAGTTGAAACTAGGGTTCAATCTTTGAATATCTCTGTAGTTCACATTCTCCATAACTTTTGTTACACCTTCGTCATCTTCCATACTGCTGCGCTTTCCGCAGGCTTATTTACCGTTCCAAGTCTATTACATTCGTAGTTCCGTAGCATCACATTTAATACGTTTTCGCTGTCAACCTACTGCTAATTTTCTGTCACTTTCATAAGGCAGTGTGCGCAAGGTGTACAGTGCAGTCCTTCCTTAACTTGACGGCGTTAGCGATCTGCGTTAAGCCTGAACTAAAGTTTACTTTGTCTGTGTCGGTCTGCTGTCCATGTTTATCTTGCTTTGCATAACTTAAGTATATTTGTCTTACTGCTTTACGTCTTCTACTATAACTGTTCCACTTTTATCGGTTTTTGTCGCGTTTCTACTGTTTAAAATTATTAAAGCTGTTATATCTCGTGTAGCTCGATGATAGAGTCCTCGAAAAACACTCGAGATGGGAGCAAAGTACCACGCCGCGTGGCACCCGCGAAAAACACCGTGTTCTATCTACCTGGTGAGCAGAGTGTCCGAAGACACGGTCTGGGACAAAAATGGAAACAGTAAGTGCGCAACAGTGCACTATGCAAAGCGAGCGTAGGCCGAGTAAACAATATCCGGGCTCTTGCTAGCGTGCGACTCACTTCGGAGTCCGCGTACTCGAATAAGGAGAGCTGTGACTCCGGAGGGACAGCCCAATGTGTGCGACACTGAAGCCGCTTGCGGTGGAGTCGCCGATCACTCCGACTCTCGACCGGGAACAACTGACGTACATGAGTCTGGTGGGGATACCATAAAAGCCTTTTTTCTTCTGTCGCAGTTTTAACTGTGCATCAATTACTCTGTCTGTACTGCTGAGGAATTCTGGATCTCGCATACTTTCAACCAGGAAAACAACTCCACCTGCAGCTTTTATCATTGCTATTCTTATACGGAGTCATGAGCAGATCTGTTCCAGATCGTACTTATTGTTACTATTTGCCTCATATCTGAACATCGCAGTAGTACGTCGTAAATTACAAGGTAAATTGGTTCACGAAGTACTCAACTATTTAGATTTTCTTCTGTCGTTACTCACACATTTGTTTCCCGTAAGACCGTGGTACTTATCCCTAATTTTTCTCTTTCACCATCGCAACGTTTTACTTCACTTTTCATCGCAATCTACCGAGCGAGGTGGCGCAGTGATTTGCACAATGGCCACGCATTCAGGAGGACGACGATTGAGACCCCCGTCCTGCCATCTTAATTTAGGTTTTCCGTAATTTCCCTAAATCGCTTCAGGCAAATGCCGGGATGGTTCCTTTGAAGGGGCACGGCCGCTTTCCTTCCCCGTCCTACCCGATGTGACCGATGAACTCGCTGTTGGTCCCTTCTCCCAAATCAACCAACCATCGCTAGTTGTCTGTAGTTCCACAAGTGACGTGAATAAATACTCTTGCTGGTTTTTTATTGTCTTGGTAACTGTGAGAATAATAGCTTCGTAGCAGAAGCTGAAAACGCGCCATAGTGATTTGAGAAAGCATCAGAAAAAGGAGGTAAAATCAGAGTTTAATATTCCATCGACATGAAGACTGTAGAAAAAGTTCGAATTGAACATGACATTGTTAAATGGGATTTGGTTAGGCAAGGGAAATAGTTACATCAGGATGGCTATACGTGTTTCTGAATCCCGTTTCTACGAAATGCAAATTTAATGTCTCAATCACTGCGACATTTCGCTAGTTAGAAAGAGGACTATGAGGAGTCTTTACACCAGTGCCCTAGATTCAGGATACGTGACACTGTTCAAGGTGATCCGGTTAAATGGGGGCGTTACACTCAGTGCTGTTTGGTGCTGCGTACCAGTACCTGTGTTCGTACTTTTCTCTTACGTTCGATGGCAATAAATCACACTAAACATAGTAAAGTCAACTACATTATACTCACTTACCAAGTCACACTTCGCCAAGGAAAGCTACTAATGTGGCCTACGACTGAAATCATTTCATTTAGACGATTGAACTGAATAGCTCGGTGTCCCCAGGCAACATCTTCATCTATCTGTATTCTGGTAACCACTGTGAAGCGCATAGCAGGGGGTATTTCCCATTATTCGATGTATTCATGTATTGGGTTTTCTTCCTCGTTCAATTCATGTATGGTGCGTAGAAAAAATGATTGTTCAAGACCTCTGTAATTAGTCTTCTCTTTGCGACCCCCTATGGCAACAATTCTAGAGGAGGTATAATATATTCATCGATTCCTCGCGTAATGCTGGTTTCTGAACTTTTGGAAGCAGGCTTTTGCGGGATAGTTGGCGTCTATCTTCCTAGGCGCCTGCCTATTCAGGGCTCTCGTCATCGCCTTGACGGTCTCCCATTGATTAAGTGTTTTTCGTTACGTGAAGTGCACAATTTTACCTTTATGAACACTTAAAGCAAGTCACCAACCTCTTCACCACTTTAAAATACTATCAAGATGTGACTGAAAATTACTACAGATTTTTTCAGATTGTACTTCAGTATAGATAATGGTATCATCTGCAGAAAGTCTGAGGTCACTATTAATGTTGCCTGACAGGCCATTAAAATACAACATGATCAGTAAGGGTCTCAACACGGTGCCCTGCGACACACCTGAAATTACTTCTACTTCTGTCGATCAGTCTCCGTCAAAATAACATGCTGCGTCCTCCTTAGCAATAAATCCACAATCCAGTCACAAATTTCTCTTGATACTCCATATCACCGTACTTTAATTAATTATACGTTAGTGTGGTACTGAGCCAAATGCTTTTTGGGAGTCAACAAATATTGCACTGCTTCGAACCACGGATTTCAGGATGTCATGTGAGAACAAATGGCCAACGTTTTTGGAATGCAAGCTGGTTGACGTGGAGAAGGTAATTCTTTTAGAGGTACGTCATTACGTTTGAACTAAGAATATGTTCAAGACTCTACGAGAGACTGAGGTCAAAGTTGATGGGCCAGGTACTGTCGATCACTTCCGCTGTCCTCCTTGTAGACGGGTGTGGCCTGTGTATCGTTCCAGCTACTCACCACAGTTTCTTGTTTGAGGTTTCTGCGGCATATTGTGGTTAAAAGAGGGGCTAATTTAGTAGCAAATTTGTATACAATCTCTTGGAACCTGCAGCTTTGCTCAGTTTAAGCGATTTCAGTTGTTCCTCAATGCCACTGTCACCTAGTGCAGCTAGAATTTAACTTGGGCAGTATTCCTGGATATTCTGTGTAAAAAAAGACTTGAAAATGCAACTTTAGTAATTCTGCTTTTGCTTTGTTAATCTCAATTTTAGTTACTGTCACGTCCTTCAGTGTCTGGAGACTAAATTTGGTGCCACTGACATCTTTTTATATGAGCAGAAGTTCTTTAGGTTTCGTGGTAGGTCTGTCGAGAAGATTCTGTTGCGGCATGCGGTGGTCGTCGAATGCTCCACGCTTTTTCACAGCCAAACGTATTTCATCTAGCATCTTTTTATCTATATTGTTTCACACGCATTCTGTAGCAATCAATGTTTCTTAAAGAGTTCTTTACCATGTAGGGTCCCTCCCATCACGAGCTGTTGTACTAGGAACATATTTATCAACTTCTATCAAGTATTCTTCTAAACTTGAGCCACAGGTCGTCTACACGGTGCTGCCTAGAGTTGAATCTTGAAAGCTCGTCATTGAGTCATGAAACTACTGCCTCTTTATCTGTTGTTGTTGTAGTTGTCTTCAGCCCTGAGACTGGTTTGATGCAGCTCTCCATGCTACTCTATCCTGTGCAAGCTGCTTCATCTCCCAGTACGTACTGCAGCCTACATCCTTCTGAATCTGCTTAGTGTATTCATCCCTTGGTATACCCTCTACGATTTTTACCCTCCAATACTAAATTGGTGATCCCTCGATGCCTCAGAACATGTCCTACCAATTGATTCCTTCTTCTAGTCAAGTTGTGCCACAAACTCCTCTTCTCCCCAATCCTATTCAATACCTCCTCATTAGTTATGTGATCTACCCATCTAATCTTCAGCATTCTTCTGTAGCACCCTCTTTATCTAGTTTACTGAAAACACAAATCTTTCTACTTATTTTAGTCGCTCTTTGTAGTCCGACAATCATCATTGCTACAACTGCCTCGAGGTCACTGATACCAGTTTCAATGCGGACGTCCACAGAGAGGTCGGGTCTATTCGTTTGGATCGTACGCCAATACTTAGAGGTCACGTACAGCTATAGTTATTTGCACTAGATGGAAAGTCGCTCAGTACGCTCATTTAGAGGGACTTTACACTTCTTAATCCTGTAGCACAATTTAAGAAATCTGCAGCCTATCTTGGTCACAAAACCTTCTGTTCTGAAAAGGTAAACGGATGACATTATATGTTACTAGGACTGCGCGCGCTTACCGTTTAACAGCTCTAAAACCAAAGAGGTAAATGAAATGAGCGTATGACATTTCTGGCCGGGAGCCCCCATCCGGGGAAGTTCGGCCACCGAGTGCGAGTCTTATTACATTCGTCTCCACATGGGCGACTCGCGTGCCGGTGATGGTAGTGAAGTGATGGTGAACACAACACCCAGTCCATCCCGGCCTGGAATCGAACCCGGGCCCGCTCGATGGGAGGCAAGCACGTTACCACAAAGAGGTCGTAAAGCGAAAGCAAATGCCATTAAAAAGAATCGATTGTGCTCAACTGCTGTCAGATTGACCAGCTTGGACCCATTGGTCGTCTAGAGGAAGTTGCAAGGGACCCACGCGTTAGTAGCGATGCTCTAGACGTTACCCAGGCACGAGGAAGTTTCCTCACAGCTTAGGCGCAAGCCATTAGCTGTCAGTATCGTCGGCGCGGCGTGAGCTCACGTGGTGTCCTGTCATTGGGCTGCGCCGCTCGCACAACAGGTAGGCGCCCGCTGCCCGCTGCCGGCACGCATTGTGTAACAGCGCGGGGCAGTGGTTTCAAGGCGACGCGGACGCGATAGCCGCGCACGGGCTACGGGCCGCCGGCTGCCCGTCATGTCGATTACCTGGAAGCGCCACTTGCGTAAGCCAGCCGCCCGCTACACCGTGCTGGCCTGTTTCGAAATAGCGCACCCTTATCAGCGGGTTCGGATTATCTGCAGAGCCCGTCTTATCGCGAGCACAGCGGCGCCCGATCACGTCCGGTGCAAGCACCACAGCCTCTGCAAAGGTCGCGAACACGCACGCAATAATTACCTACCACTCAAGCTGCCAATGTTCTGCGCGTGTGCGGATATCCTGTGGGAGCAAGCGTAATGGCACATCTGTCGCTCTCAGTATACATAAACAGTTTACCGGGTAGGCTCAGCAACGTTATTAGATTGATGGATGACGTTGCTGCTGCATGTCTGAAAGACATTCCAAAAACACGGTCAAACACAGACACTGCAAACAGTATTTCATGCCTATACAGGCCGCGCCAATAATAATAAAGTTTCTCCACGTACGAGAATTGCAGCAGTTGTGGGAGTGCAGGACCTAGACACACGGTGCTATTTGGAAGTTTCTGTCGGTCCTGGAGACTTGCTCCGATACCCGAAGTGGAAAAGGCGACCGCTCACGAGAAGCGGGAAATCCGGGTTCGAGTCCTGGTCCGGCACAAATTTTCATTTGTCACGAGTAAACTGTGCAGCGGACGTCTGATCGTATTCGCAATTCCGAATACATTTCTTCCATTTTATATAATTGTAGATCAAAGAAGTATCTATTGCATGCATGCCTGAATGGCATTTCACAGCACTCCGTCAAACACAGACAATACAAATAGTATTATAGAAAGACTTGGATGGAATTTCCATTTTCTCCAGTGAATGACGGCTCTCTTTAAACGAGGATATAGCAAGAAGAAAACATCTGATAGTGCCAGACCACAAAATCAATGATAAATATGTGATGCACTGCGTTGCTATAGTGTTTGGAGACCTGACTAGTGAGAAAGACAGCTGACATCCAACGATCTCAGAGACTTGGTGCTAGCAACAGTTCTGTCGGCACCAATGTATATCTTGCTTAGGAATCATGAAAATAACATAAGACAGATTAAGGTCCATACTGATGTAGAGGGTGATTATAATTAAAGTTAAACTTTCAAATCGCTGTAGAAATAACACCACTGGTCAGAATGACATCAAATTGCAACGGAATATTATCGGAGAAGGGGGGAAACGTATGGCAGAAGAAAAATAAATAGTTACAAAATGGAGCAATAGATGGCGCTGTAAGCACCATAATTTGACAAATGAATCATACAACAATGCCTAAGGCGTACGTTTCACGTTAAACAAACTGTACTACGCAGTGTGTATTGGTGTACAGGTGTGATACTGTTAGTAAGCCCATACACCACGGCAAGGTCATATCACATCGAATGGAAAAAATAGGTTTTTAATTGTCCTGAGGCCAAAAACGGCATAAAAAGCATCACTCACATCGGTTTCTAATTGTCCTGAGGCCAAAAACCGCATAAAAAGTATCAAACAAAATCAAATCGAATTATTAATTTCCATGTGACCCGCGCAAAACATGTTCAATATGCTGTCCACCGTTTTCTGCAACAAGTTCAAATCGAGAAAAAGCATGTTCCACAACTGATCGAAGTGTTTCCGGGGTCATGTTCAGAAAGTGTTGCGCAATGCGTGCCTTCAATGCAGCTAAGTTTCCAGTCGGATCGCTGAAAACAACATCTTTCAGATAGCCCCACAGCCAGAAGCCTCACGGATTGAGATCAAGTGATCGGAACGGCCAGGCTGTAGGGAAATGGCGGCTGATAATTCTAGCATTTCCGAAATGGCGCTTCAGCAGCTGCTTAACTGAATTCGCAATGTGCGGAGGTGCACCATCTTGCCTAAAAATGAACCCATCCACACATCCACGCTGATGGAGAGCTGGAATGACGTGGTTACGCAAAAGACACTTATAGCGCTTAGCAGTGACGGTACAGGTAACAGAACCGGAAGCACCTGTCTATTCGAAAAAATATGGCCCTATGATAAATGATGCCGTAAATTTGACCTTTTCCGGATGACGTGGTACTGGTTGATTTGCATGTGGATTTTCCGTTGGCTATATTCGACTATTCTGTGTATTGACATATCCTGTCAGATGGAAGTGGGCTTCGTCTGTTCACAAACTCTTCCAGTTTGATTCGTCTCGTATGATGGTGTACTTTGTCTAGGCCCGTATCTCAGCTTTGTCGTATGCGTTGACGTTTCTGAAATGAATATGGTGCCGAACAACAAGCTCCGCAGTCACAGTTACCGGTAAGTCGACGTCCTGTTCTTTCCAAATGCGTAAGGTATTGCGAAGAAATGGATCATTACCTTCGAAGGTAAAAGGTACTTCATGTGCACCATTTGAACACCATCCCTCACACTAGGAGGGAATTAACAGACGCGTCTTCCTGCATCCCAGTCCTCCTGTCACTGCCGCGTTATGCAGCAGTCAGATTATTACGAAATGTGAGCGTGAATGCTTCAGGAAACACATCTGAGCGCTACACAGCTTTCACCGAAATGTCACATGCTCTATACCAGTCGCCCCAATTGGAATATTTCTGTAACGATTTAGCTCCGTTAATAAAGGCATCCACTGTCACTGAGGCTCAAAACCGATACTGTGGTGTAAACTTGCTCACATCTACAGTCTCAATAAAATGTCCACACCACGCAGGTGTGGAGAAAAAGATAATTGGTGTTGGAGGGAGGCTCTCGATTCGTGGCCTTTCTTACGCTGAGAACCAAATACCGCAATATATCACTTTAGATACTAAGATCCTGTGCCTGCCACCTTTGTTACTTGACCTGTGGCACTATTTTATGTCGCCTATGAAACCACCAGCTCAGTCGAAAGTTTACGCCTTTCTCTCGCCGCATTATTATTAAGAGCTGAACATCGTGAGATCAGAAGGAATCAAGTCCCTCAAAACAATAATCTTTATGGTCGCCATCATCTTCAGCCAACGTGCAGAAAATAACAAAGATTGAACCCTATATTAATTACGGATCCTACTTGAGACGAATGCTTTGCAGTTTTACCTTACCCATTCCAATATCTACTGTAATACACACATCAAAAAAGGTTCCCAGAAATCCTGAAGATAGACGTTGACTGTGGATGTTGTATCACAGACACAGTCCCTTTGACTGTTCAGAGATGTCACTAAACCAGCCCAAAGATGTAAATAATCATGCATGAGCAGCGCCTATTAGACGGAGGCGGTCCGACAGCCGATCAGTTCCAGTCATTCCACCAGGAAGAAGGTGCACGGCTCATGTTGTCTGTAGTTCAACTATGCCTAGACGGTCAATACCGCGGTTCGATCGCTTCAGCATTGCTACTTTGTACCAGGAAGGGCTCTCAACCAGGGAAGCGAACGGGCGTCTCGGAGTGAACCAAAGCGATGTTATTCGGACATGGAGGAGATACAGAGAGACAAGAACTGTCGATGACATGCCTCGCTCAGACCGCCCAAGGGCTACTACTGCAGTGGATGACCGCTACCTATGGATTTTGGCTCAGAGGAACCCTGACAGCAACGCCACCTTGTTGAATGATGCTTTTCGTGCAGCCACAGGACGTCGTTCTACGACTCAAACTGTGCGCAAAAGACTGCATGATGCGCAACTTCACTCCCGATGTCCTCAGGACTGGCATCACGTTCTTTTCACCGATGAGTGGCGCATATGCCTTCAATCAGACAGTCGTCGGAGACATGTTTGGGGGTAACTCCGTCAGGCTGAACACCTTAGGCACACTGTCCAGCGAGTGCAGCAAGGTGGAGGTTCCTTGGTGGTCATGGAAGGCGCCGTAACGACTGTACGATATGTGAATGCCATTCTCCGACCAATAGTGGAACCACATCGGCAGCATATTGGCGAGGCATTCGTCTTCATGGACGACAATTCGCGCACCCATCGTGCACATCTTGTGAATGACTTCCTTCAGGATAACGACATCGCTCGACTAGAGTGACCAGAATGTTCTCCAGACACGAACCCTATCGAACATGCCTGAGATTGAAAAGGGCTGTTTATGGACGACGTGACCTACCAACTACTCTGAGGGATCTACGCCGAATCGCCGTTGAGGAGTGGGACAATCTGGACCAACAGTGCCTTGATGAACTTGTGGATAGTATGCCAAGACGAATACAGGCGTGCATCAGTGCAAGAGGACGTGCTACTGGGTATTAGGGGTACCGGTGTGAACAGCAATCTGGACTACCACCTCTGCAGCTCTCGCACTGTGGTGGTACAACATGCAATGTGTGGTTCTCATTAGCAATATTATGGGCAGAAATGACGTTTATGTTGATCTCTATTCCAGTTTTAAGTACAGGTTCCGGAACTCTCCGAACCTAGGTGCAAAACTTTTTTTAATGTGTGTATTATGCAACGCACCCCACACTGAGTGAGATGGCATAATGAGAAAAAAATCGTGACTAGCCATGTTGAGATAAGGGAGTTCAAATACCTACCTGGTTATTACCAATGTAGCAGGTGGTTGCTTTAATATCTTAATTTGTAGTTTACAATGCTGACATGACATTAACTCAGAATTTTTAAAATGTAGTGAATTTCTGAATTATGCTTAGCGAGTTTAACAACCTGGTGTTAGGATATCAACGTGATTTTCTTCTTAAGTCTGAGATTGGAACCCTAGTTCTTGCGTGTACGAGTCCTGCGCCTTACCGCAGCACACACCCGTCGACCGCAACAGTATTGTTACTTCTACTTTGCAATTCATGTCACACAGTACATAGGTCTGTATAGCCTTACACGTTAATCAGCTTTCACTTAGTTGTACAAAAGCATACGTGTCAAGGTGGAAAAAATTACGCTTCGAAGTTTCTGTGATGAGGCTCTTGTTGGCCTCAGCTCTAGAGACCATTATCTGACATGAAGTGGCTGGTGCTGAATTATTTTCCTGTTCTTATATTTGCTCATACTGATAATGCGATACATGAAAACAGACCAACCATGAACTTTATTACGTATCACATACAGATGATAAAGGTAACCCGTTATCACATACAACAGCCTTACGTGGAAAGCGATGCTATTGATTGCTCTTGTGCAGCAGTAAAATACACTTCATGGTCGAACTATTCACGCACTTTGGATCTGAGGAAGAATTTTTGAGTATGAGAAAAGAATACGGTAAAATAGAAATAGAACTAGTTTCACGGACTGATGATCAGATATTCTGTCTTGCCACAAGTTATGTGAAATCTAAGCTATCTGATATCTCGAATGAAAATACAAAAAGTAATTAATATCTGAACGCTCAGTCAGTTACATTTAATTGAAGTATCGGCTTTGTTGTTTTGGTCAGCAAGTAAAAAGAAAAAGAAAAGGATCAAATTTCTAAACATGTAAGCCTTCGCAAGAGGATTAGCAAACACTTATCCCATATTCGAGAATGCTGGATCTTAGAATTGGTGATGCATCTTCCACTGTAATTCAATTAGGATTTGAAATGTTAGAGACTGTCAATGTCCTTGTGATGAGCAGTCTCAACGAATGATGCTGTCACGGCGAAAAAAGGATGCAGACGCTGCTGTCTGGGCTGTACGAGAAAGCAGCAGCCCTAATAAGGGTACCTACACTAGACGTTCTCGCCTTTCAGCGAGAGACCGATCTGTAAGTGCTAGTAGTAATTGGAGCTGTAATTGGCGCTGCCTGTTGTGAACGGTGGCGCAGTCATCTTCTCGCGGCTGCTGCCGTGACCGCCACTTGACGGCGACCCATCTAGAAGGTCTCTCAGATCATCCACGCGGTGCTCTGTTTCCCATCGGGTCCTCCTGTTACTAAGAGTTAACTGCCTGCTATTGCGTGCTTATTTGTAGACACCGAACCACGATTGGACTGGACCTTTCTCATGTATAAAGTTTTTGTCAAGAGATAGAAGGTACCTTAAGCAATGTTATAACCCACTGTCAGTAAGCCGGAAACAAATGTACCCTCGTTGATTTAGACGGATCATGAAGTATATGTGATACATGGAAGAATCCCGGAGATACTAAAAGGTATCAGATAGATTATATAATGGTAAGACAGAGATTTAGCAACCAGGTTTTAAATTGTAAGACATTTCCAGGGGCAGATGTGGACTCTGACCACAATCTATTGGTTATGGACTGCAGATTAAAATTGAAGAAACTGCAAAAAGGTGGGAATTTAAGGAGATGGGACCTGGATAATCTGAAAGAACCAGAGGTTGTACAGAGTTTCAGGGAAAGCATAAGGGAACAATAGACAGCAGTGGGGGAAAGACGTACAATAGAAGAAGAATGGGTAGCTCTGAGGGATGAAGTAGTGAAGGCAGCAAAGGTTCAAGTAGGTAAAAAGACGAGGGCTAGTAGAAATCCTTGCGTAACAGAATATATATTGAATTTAATTGATGAAAGGAGAAAATATAAAAATGCAGTAAATGAAGCAGGCAAAAAGGAATACAAACGTCTCAAAAATGAGATCGACAGGAAGTGCAAAATGGCTAAGCAGGGATGGCTAGAGGACAAATGTAAGGATGTAGAGGCTTGTCTCACTAGGGGTAAGATAGATACCGCCTACAGGAGAATTAAAGAGACCTTTGGAGAAAAGAGAGCCACTTGTATGAATAACAAGAGCTCAGATGGAAACCCAGTTCTAACCAAAGAAGGGAAAGCAGAAAGATGGAAGGAGTATGTAGAGGGTCTATACAAGGGCGATGTACTTGAGGACAATATTATAGAAATGGAAGAGAATGTAGATGAAGATGAAATGGGAGATATGATACTGCGTGAAGAGTTTGACAGAGCACTGAAAGACCTGAGTCGAAACAAGGCCCCGGGAGTAGACAACATACCTATTAGAACTACTGACAGCCTTGGGAGAGCCAGTCCTGACAAAACTCTACCATCTGGTGAGGAAGATGTATGAGACAGGCGAAGTACCCTCAGACTTCAAGAAGAATACAATAATTCCAATCCCAAAGAAAGCAGGTGTTGACAGATATGAAAATCAGTTTAATAAGTCACAGCTGCAAAATACTAACACGAATTCTTTACAGACGAATGGAAAAACTGGTAGAAGCCGACATCGGGGAAGATCAGTTTGGATTCCGTAGAAATATTGGAACACGTGAGACAATACTGACCTTACGACTTGTCTTAGAAGAAAGATTAAGGAAAGGCAAACCTACGTTTCTAGCATTTGTAGACCTAGAGAACGCTTTTGACAATGTTGACTGGAATACTCTCTTCCAAATTCTAAAGGTGGCGGGGGTAAAATACAGGGAGCGAAAGGCTATTTACAATTTGTACAGAAACCAGATGGCAGTTATAAGAGTCGAGGTGCATGAAAGGGAAGCACTGGTTGGGAAGGGAGTGAGACATGGTTGTAGCCTCTCCCCAATGTTATTCAATCGGTATATTGAGCAAGCAGTAAAGGAAAGAAAAGAAAAATTCGGAGTAGGTATTACAATCCATGGAGAAGAAATAAAAACTTTGAGGTTCGCCGATGACATTGTAATTCTGTCAGAGACAGCAAAGGACTTGGAAGGGCAGTTGAATGGAATGGACAGTGTCTTGAAAGGAGGATATAACATGAACATCAACAAAAGCAAATCGAGGATAATGGAATGTAGTCGAATTAAATCGGGTGATGCTGAGGGAATTAGATTAGGAAATGAGACACTTAAAGTAGTAAAGGAGTTTTGCTATTTGGGGAGCAAAATAACTGATGATGGTCGATGTAGAGAAGGTATAAAATGTAGACTGGCAATGGCAAGGAAAGCGTTTCTGAAGAAGAGAAATTTGTTAACATTGAGTATAGATTTAAGTGTCAGGAAGTCGTTTCTGAAAGTATTTGTATGGAGTGTAGCCACGAATGGAAGTGAAACATGGACGATAAATAGTTTGGACGAGAAGAGAATAGAAGCTTTCGAAATGTGGTGCTACAGAAGAATGCTGATGATTAGATGCGTAGATCACATAACTAATGAGGAGGTATTGAATAGAAATCCGGACAAGAGGAATTTGTGGCACAACTTGACGAGAAGAAGGGACCGGTTGGTAGGACATGTTCTGAAGCATCAAGGGATCACAAATTTAGCATTGGAGGGCAGCGTGGAGGGTAAAAATCGTAGAGGGAGACCAAGAGATGAATACACTAAGCAGATTCAGAAGGATGTAGGTTGCAGTAGGTACTAGTGGATGAAGAAACTTGTACAGGATAGGGTAGCATGGAGAGCTGCATCAAAGCAGTCTCTGGACTGAAGACCACAACATCAACAACAGCATGATGTATGTCGCGTGATGTGCTCTGACGAATATATAAATGAGAACGACAAGCCGTTAGCACTATTTAGGAGAAGAACTGGATAGATCAACTTTTTGCCAGTAGTATAACAGAGCTCCCAATTAAGGTTGTGCTACTTGTATTTTATGTATCCGCTTCTTAATACTCATGAATGACCAGCAGATAAGGGTATATTACGCAGAGTGTCGGTTCTGGAAACTCACAATTACCGCAAGAAGCTGCAATCTGCAAAGAATGATCCTATGTACAATACCCGAAGTAGGGTTCCAAATTATTCATAGAAAGCAAAAGAACACATAAACCCGGACGGTCTTCCAAATGCAAGTACAATTGTGCCACGTCGTTCTGTGTGTACTGTGCGCCAGAGCCTATGTCAACATACACGAACTTAATATGTACAATTATAACATTTTACGCTTGTACTGTAATAGACTAATCGCACAGTTCCAGAAATCCATCGTGCTAACCGCAGATTTTCAAGTGCCACTAGTTTTAGAGGTAAACTTAAACTTCACTTCACTTCACTTCACTTCACTTTGAAGGCAAGAAATTGTCAAAGTGGAATACTTCACGCTCCGAATGAACCAGTGGACAATCGCAATTGAATCTGCTATAATGGTTCATTAAATCCAGCTGCACATTTGGCTCCGAAGAAAAATATTGGTGTCTGTATCGTTCCGAACCTTCGCGCAGCGACGAAAAACGCTACAATGTGCTCCGTGGTGTTTTAAAGTGACCCCTGCGGATACAAGATGAGTAGTTTTCCTGTCTATCGGCGTGTACGGCCAGAAACGTCAGACAAAAAGTTCTTTGCGGCCCCTCTGCGGAAGAAAAAAACATCACATTAGTTGAGACACTGTCGTTTTCCCTGTGTGTTGTTTCTGTAGGCGTCATATGTACCTCCTAAAAAAGAATTCTGCCCGAAACTAGTTGAAGAAAAGTAAATAAAAATGAAGCTATGGTGTGAAATGAAGAGGGTGGCGAACAGTTTATTAAACTACTCAGAAAATATTCTGGACCTTACTCCTGACGTTATTCGAGAAGAGCAGGCCACATGCTGATATCGAGTTTGAGCCCCACCTCTTCCCTTTTATTTCCATGGTCACCAATAGCAACGTGCACATCTCTGCACTGCGCTATGTTGTAACTTGCTTTTCACGAAAATTTGTATGTGTATATTTGTTTGTACAGTACTCTTTCATGTGAATTCTTCATAATATCATAAATTATTATTATTATTATTATTATTATTGTAGTAGTAGTAGTAGTAGTAGAAGAAGAAGAAGAAGAAAGAAAAAGTAATGACTCCTGCGTCATAAAAATTTAGTAATGAATATAGTAAACTCTCGATCATTCGGGGTAATTGAGGACTAGAAAACCGCGGATAATAAGGAATTAAAGTACACAGGAATGTACTAGCGTTGTTCTAAAACAAAAATTAATTACAATATCATAACTAAAATCATTTATCAACGTTTATAACAAAATCTGCTTTATCATCATAATATGTTTGTGTACTTACAACGAATACAGTACAATCCAGTTTCACATACCTTACACTACTCTGAAACAAAATGCAGTCCACTCTTGCAGTGTTCGAGAAGCACATTGTTTATTGCACTCGTGGTATAACACGTAAGATTATCGCTCACCAACGACCACTTACAGGGTTACTGGAAAACTTTCTGCAGCAAAATGAAGTGGGAGAAATAGGCCGCGGATAATCCTCGAAGCGGATAATCAGCCTGTGTACAATCGAGAGTTCACTGCAGCAGCCAATTTAGTACGGATCACAATCAACAGCTTTAAAATCATTCCAGAATTTTTCCAAACTGGTTTTGATGCCTTGGTTCAACGATGACGGAAATGGGGACAAATACAAGGCGACTATGTTAACGGTAGTGTTGTGTAGAGGACAGTTCAGGCTACAATCTGTACTAATTCCACTGTTATATGTTCATTATTAAATTTTTTGTGACACGGGAGTCATTACTTTTTAATCCACTTTCATAATATCAGTAGACCATCATTTGTTTATGCAGAGCATTGAGATTTTATTCGAAATTGAGACACTTATTAAGGTTAAAAACATAAGATGCACCGTAAGACATCATTCCCGGCCATCCATGGGTTCATTCTTTGGCTATTGTGGACGACAGAGCCAGTTTCCGGTATCTGGAAGAATGTGGCCTTGTGCGCGGACCGTGACAAGGCGCCTAAGACCGCGCGGCTGGCACGTGGCATTATGAATTCTTAGAATTTTCTATATGAAGCAAAATGCTACTTTCCAGAATGAGATTTTCACTCTGCAGCGGAGTGTGCGCTGATATGAGACTTCCTGACAGATTAAAACTGTGTGCCGGACCGAGACTCGAACTCGGTCCGGCACACAGTTTTAATCTGCCAGTGAGTTTCAAAATGCTACTTTGCTTCAGAAATATCATACGAAATGAAATGATGGGGTGGCCCAAAGTGAAACCACCTCCTTGAAAGAAATGATTGTTAACTTTTTGTCAATTTCTTCTTGCTTAACGATGATAGTAAAGGTTAATGTTGAGGAAAATTTTAAAATTGTATTTTTTCATGTTGTTGGGACTCAAAGGGTCCCGTTTTGTTTATAGGAGAGATCAACGGTGGGTGTTGCTAGAAACTAGTGCAATGATTTTCTGCCGTGTACTTTACAATCTAGAGGTGGAATCTGAGAGTGCTTTGCAAGTAAGTGAATTGCTGCAGGGCATAATTATTGACTTTGGAGCAGTGAGAATTTACAGTGTCTCATGGGTCAGAGCAAGGATATGAACCATTAGACTTTTTTCTTTTTTTTTAAATCTTATGGGACTTAACTGCTAAGGTCATCAGTCGCTAAGCTTACACACTACTTAACCTAAATTATCCTAAGGACGGGCCGGCCGCAGTGGCCATGCGGTTCTAGGCGCTTCAGTCTGGAACCGCGCGACCGCTACGGTCGCAGGTTCGAATCCTGCCTCGGGCATGGATGTGTGTGATGTCCTTAGGTTAGTTAGGTTTAATTAGTTCTAAGTTCTAGGCGACTGATGACCACAGCAGTTAAGTCCCATAGTGCTCAGAGCCATTTATCCTAAGGACAAACACACACACTCATGCCCGAGGGAGGACTCGAACCTCCGCCGGGATCAGCCGAACCATTAGACTGATTTAATAATGTTGCAGTCCTGAGGATTAATTCAGCTCCATCAGTAAATACTTCCGAGTAAATTTGCGGAGCAGCAAGTCGCGTAATTGCCTCGCTGGCCGTACACACTCAAGAGTGTGTGGAATTTAGCTGCGGCCGCGAATGGGATCATCGTGATCCCGTGGCAGCCAAATGGACGAGGAAAAAAGGATGTTGTCAGCAGTAGGTCGGTTATCCGGAAAGTAACCGTTTGCAGTTACCGTGGAAGTAACAAGAACCACGTAACAGTCAACAGTCGCTGTACTGACTCCTACAGTAGGTCAGGTTGCTTAGAGCTGAAATGGCGAGAAAGGCACCCTGCCTCTAGTTCGCCTACAGTAGCTGTTCAAAATGGGCGGAGCAGTTGAAAATCCTGCCAAATATGAAATCCGAGGTGTAATGCAATTGTTTGTTAATGCCAAAAACAACTCAACGCAATTGACATTTATTGTAAAATTTGTTCTGTGCACGGACTGAACGTGATGAGTGGTGATATTGTGGACCAATTGTGTCGTTGTTTATTTTTTAAGAGTATTTATCTGTGGCTTAACAGATGCTACTTTCCAGATGACTTTCATAGACTGCCTTCACCCTTGAATTATCTCGTATTATTTAATGTTTAATAAGAAACATTCACGCAATTGTCGTTGATTGTGACGTTGTGACAGCTGAGTTTTTCCAGGAGCATACAATATCCAAATAACTTACGGGCCTGCAACCGCGAAACGTCGTCGACAATCGGCGATATTTCGACAGGAGCACAACCTGCCATTTTCAAGGAAACAGAGCGGCGAGTAAGCACTGTGCAAGTGAAGTTAAAACCTCGGTTCTCAGAGAATCCCTGCGAAGAGGAGACACACACTGGAAACACTAGGCGCGATCACAAACCAAAGATGATCGACGTGTGAAGTTATCGATAAGGAAATTAATAATCAGCTGGTAAGGTAGCATTAATTCTGTCCCCCCGCCCCACCCGTTTTTTGACAAGGGAGGAGCAGGATTCCATGCAGAATTTGAGCAAAAACCTTCATCTCTGCCGGCCGCGGTGGTCTAGCGGTTCTAGGCGCTCAGTCCGGAACCGCGCGACTGCTACGGTCGCAGGTTCGAATCCTGCCTCGGGCATGGATGTGTGTGATGACCTTAGGTTAGTTAGGTTTAAGTAGTTCTAAGTTCTAGGGGACTGATGACCTCAGATGTTGAGTCCCATAGTGCTCAGAGCCATTTGAACCTTCATCTCTATTTAAAAGGTTACTTGCTAATTTAACTTCAACTTCTTCCTTAATAGCCGGCCGCGGTGGCCGTGCGGTTTTAGGCGCTCCAGTCCGGAGCCGCGCTGCTGCTACGGTCGCAGGTTCGAATCCTGCCTCGGGCATGGGTGTGTGTGATGTCCTTAGGTTAGTTAGGTTTAAGTAGTTCTAAGTTCTAGGGGACTAGTGACCACAGCAGTTGAGTCCCATAGTGCTCAGAGCCATTTGGACCATTTTTTCTTCCTTAATAACACAACTGCAGTAGCTGGAAGTGCCCGCCAGTACCTCCGTGTTGTTATCTTCCATACGGTGACCGGTGCCTAGACAGTGTTCTGCAGTGGCGGATTTACTCGCCTCTCGTAAGCGTGTATGGTGTTATGCTCAGTACACCGGTCCTCCACGCTCCTGATAATCTGATCAATATATGACATGCAACAACTCCAAGGAATACGGTAGACACCCGCCTTAAACAGTGAGCATTTCGAACAGTATTGGTGATATTTTGCGGAAATATGACGTGAGATGCGTTTTTCGACCACCATCTAAGATGAGGGCCCTTTCAGGTTCCGTAAAGGTTGATCCTGGTTTGCGTAAGGCGGACTTCTACCGCATTCCTTGCAGTTGTGACATGTCGTATATTGGTCAGACTATCAGGACCGTGGAGGACCGATGTGCCGAGCATAAGCGTCAGACACGCTTACAACAGCTGAGCAAATCGGCTGTTGCACAGTGTTGTCTTGGCATTGGTCACCGTTTGGTATGTTACAACTTAGAGATTCTGCCATGCACTTCCAGCTATTGGGGTAGTGTTATCAAGGAAGCAGTTGAAATTAAATTTGCAAGAAACCGTATAAATAGAGAAGGAATTTTTTGTTTGAATTCTGCATGGGATTCTGCGAGGAAGAAAGAGGACAGAGTCAATGCTACCTCATCCATTGATTATTAATCACAGTATCGATAACTTCCGACGCCGGTCGCCTTTGGTTTGTGATGGCGCTAGGGATACATTTGGTGTGTGTGTGTGTGTGTGTGTGTGTCGCGCTATCTTTCCGGAATTGCTCTGCAAACCGAGGTTTTCAATTTCCTTTCCTGCTGCAGTTTTGAATTGAAAATTACAGGGTGGTCTTCCGTCTAAATATCGGCGGTTAGCGACATCGTTAGGCGGCTGCATTCCCGTAAGTTATCTGAATGCCACATTACTGCCTGCGTTGCCTAATAAGATGATAACGCGTGCTGATTTTCGTTATCCAGAGTATCACAGAGCTCTGTTAGGAAGCTTTCTGCGTGATTCGTTGATTGTGGCTGCAGGTGCTCTGCCTCACGCACTTCGTAGTTCCGTTACTTTGTTCCCTGCAGCTGTAAAATAACGGAGTGGACCAGAAACAATTTCGAGCAACCAGACACTTAAGTGTTTGTCAGCTCTAAAGGGTCAGCACTAGAATCCGTCTGGACGTTGGAGGTCAGTGCGTAATTTTAAGGTAGATTTATTCCGTCGGTGTGAGGGGTCGATTTGAATCACTCGAGCATACGACACACGTTACCGTAAATCACGCTCCATTAGCTTGTATCTGCAATGAAGTAGTGCAAGAATATTGCTGCCGTAGCTATTGACTTTGAACTAGCAACCAGTTATATTGTGCAATGTTCCTGACGGACACCTTACCAAGCACATCCTGTACCACCAATGACAGCAAGCAACCGTCTGCTTCCTTAGCTAGTTCTTCACAAATTGATCTAGCTTGGAACGCAATGAACGTTCCCTCGCTCTTGTATAAGGTTACGTTGTCCCGACCAATACTCAGCCTAGTTCTGTGGCGGTACATCGAACATCTGTATATTGGACGCTGACGGACACGCAATTAGCGCGTTTGCGTAGCTCGAGCGTAGATCAGAGATGAAGTGCGGTTACGTTACACTGATAGCCACCTTGTCTCTGCGGTACGGATGGCGTTGCTTGGGGTGGTGAATACTGCGTGGCCACTTCCAGCCACCCCGTGGTGTTTGAAAGCCTCACTCCTTTTAATGTAACACTGCAAATAAAACTTATGTGCACACTGATGCCCCTATTGCCTCTTGTGGATTGCTGACGCTTTTTCAGACACACCCTCACCATATCGTCTCGTCTTCTGTTCGCTCTACTTAGTACCAGTTAACTGACCTAATGGCCGGTCCCTCACAACTTGTTAACTGAAGGCCAGGGACTTTAAAGCAAGGCGCAGAAGCTACACACCCAGCACAAGCTGCCAGAGAAAGTACCTTCCCCCCCCCCCTCCTCCCCCTTCCTCGTGTGATGAATTGAGAACGCAGATGTGAGTCCAGCGCACTCGGTGCCTGGTGGAGCGCATCAGCCGTTGCGAGCAATGTCCGCTGCCGGGCAGTGTGACTGCGCGCTACGGTCGCACCACATGCCGGGCGGCACGTTCCCCGAGGCGAGCTCTCCCGCGTCTGCTCTTCGGTGGTCTGCTGCCCGTCCCAGTTCGTTGCGGCGTTGTTAGAAGACAGATAGAAAGAGAAAATGTCAAACTTGGACGTCTCTCGGCGTATCGAATGTTCAAATCACTTAAAGAAATGCAAGCAAGTAACGTCCTCAGCAACTGCCCGTATTTCGGCATTCAAGACAGGTATGAAACGAGAGACTGCTGCGCATGACAGCTTAAACTCTCGATGGACGCTGCTCCACTGCCCTAAAGCTAAAACTCTACAAACTTAGAAAGACAACAAATACGTAAACAATTACCACCTTGTGAAATACTAACAACGAGCAAGCAAGTTTTGTGTACAGAGCAGGCGCGGATGTCGGTTTTGGTTCTTTTGGGAGCGGGGGAGCGAAGGGGGGGGGGGGCGTTCGTCAATGTTTGTTACTGCCCCTCCTCCCCTCCAACCATTGACTTGTCACCCTCAATAATAATAATAATAATAATGTATTTTACTGTTATATATTACATATAAAATGTATATAGTTCGTTTACATCTGTGTATAGTACATGGCTTCAGCACAACTTCAGTTTTGGAGTACGTTTCCAGTTGCTGAGCCATTTCAATTGCACACTACGATGCACCTCATTAAAATCCTTCTGGGTGTACTGCCACGCAATCTTATAACATACTTAAAATTTCTGAAATAATAAAATAATCGACGTTTAAGCAGTGGTGCTACGACCTACCTCAGGGCACAGACAATTCAGCTAGGGAGAATATTGCAATTTACAAGACCACTGACGTTGTTGTCTTGTGGCACATTTAGAAACGCAATATATTGAAGCTCTCACTCCCTAGCTGAAAGTTCTTGCCCCTCAGAAAGACCGCTGCATAACGGTCAAAACGTCGGTTATTTTGGCGTTTTAGCAATTTTTAGTATTTGTTAAAATAGCGCGGCTACACCTAGAAGGGGTTTTTACTTAGTCTATTTGTTTTTTGCTTAACATTCTGCCCTGCCTGTAAACTAGCTTACTCTGAACCAGAGTAATGTTAAATAACAGAACGTGTCTTCTCTGTAACAAAATACACCGTAAGGCAAAACATTATAACCACTGCCCACCGTGACGCTGGACGCCGCCTGGTGACGTTTTGGGCACATGAAGTGATAACAAAAGTATGTAAGCGGAGCAGACACGGACGAGGGCTCACCCTAGCGAAGATAGAGCTGAAAATGGGGAAATCCAACGAGATAAGAGATTTTGACAAAGGTCTCATTATTATTGCGCAGAAACTGTGAACGAGTATCTCGGAAACTGCGAAGCAGGTCGAATGTTCACGTGCAACTGTCGTGAGTATCTACGGAAGGAGGTGAAGGAGGAGAAACTATCACGAGGCGCCAAATGGTTGGATGTCCACAATTCTTCACAGTACGGGTGTTTGAGAGGCTTGTTTGCCCTGTAAACTAGGACAAATAGTGATATGAGGCATCTCTGGTGAAAGAGCACAGTGCTGGTGCACGCACAAGTGTTTCAGAGCACACGGTTCCTCGTACATTGTTAAACATGGAACCCTGAAGCAGACCAACCCTACGTGTTCGCATGCTGACCCAACTACATTGTCATTTACTACTGCAGTGGGCACGGTACCATCGGCATTAGACCGTCGATCGGTGGAAACGTGTCGATTCTTCGGATGAGTCACACGACAGTGCCCGCCACTTGTGCCGGCGAAACGTCAGAAAAATCATCAGAGCAACGACAACCGAGGAACCCGAGACAGAAGACAACAAGCAGTTTGTCAACAAGTGGCCACGAAAGCTTTAACTATTCTCAGTCACATTTTGGCTACTCCAGGTCGATGGTTGTCTCCACAAAATCCGTCATGGAGGTGAACGGCGGCTCGAAACCTGCAGCTCGCCACCGACGAGAATAGTGGGAGCAATATTATACTGTAGGAGACATTCTCCTGCGCTTGCATGGAACCTGTGGTAGTAATACGAGACACGCTGACGGCTGCGAACCACCTACATCCCTTAATGCTTGATGCCTTCCCCGACGGCGATGTCATCTTTTATCAGTACAATTGTCCGCATCTCGGAACCAGAATCGTGCTGCAGTGGTTTGAGGTGCATTACAATGAACTCACGTTGATGTCTCGGCGACCAAATTCGCCTGATGTAAATCCTATGGAAACCATCTGGATCGCTATCGGGTGCCATCACCGCGTACGGAAATCAGAAGTCCGTTATTTACGCGTATTACATGACCTGAGCGCACACATCTACTGCCACATAGCTGCCGGCCGTTGTGGCCGAGCGATTCTAGGCGCTTCAGTCTGGTACCGCGCTGCTGCTACGGTCGCAGGTTCGAATCCTGCCACGGGCATGGATGTGTGTGATGTCCTTAGGTTACTTATGTTTAAGCACTTCTAAGTCTAGGGGACTGATGACCGCAGATGTTAAGTTCCATTGTGCTCAGAGCCATTTTAGCCACATAGCTCCACAAACTTGCCAGCAAACTGTCGGATTCCTGATACGCAGAATCAGTGATGTATTTCGTTGGAAAGGCGGACAAACAATCTATTAAGCAGGTGGTCATAATGTTTTGGCTCATCAGTGTGTAATACCATTACTCAATTACGTATTCTACCTTTATGTTGAAGTACCGTAAGATGGAGAAATGTCCTCATTGGACAACGCGATACCCTTTGGAATTCATTATACAATCGTTTAAAGCCACACACAGAAATATACTATGTGATCAAAAGTAGCTGGACATCCCTATGCAATGCAGAATTGGCCGCCAGATGCCACGAGGGGCGGTCCCACCAGCATAAAAGGAGTTGGAGAGTATTGTGTCGTCAGTAGGGAAGTAGTAAGAACAGGATGGATCGGTTGATTAGTCATTGGATGTCATCTAAGTATCAAATCCATCAGAGACATTTTAGTCCTTATAAAGCTGCCCAGCTCGACTGTTGGTCATGTGACTGTGAAGTAGAAACACGAAGAAACAACCCTAGCTAAAGAAAGACCAGACAGATCTCACGTACTGATGAACGGGAACTGTCGAGCATTGCGAAGGGGCGCGCGGGATTAGCCGAGCGGTCTAGGGCGCTGCAGTCAAGGACTGTGCGGCTGGTCCCGGCGGAGGTTCGAGTCTTCCCTCGGGCATGGGTGTGTGTGTTTGCCTTAGGATAATTTAGATTAAGTGGTGTGTAAGCTTAGGGACTGATGACCTTAGCAGTTATGTCCCATAAGGTTTCACACACATTTGAACATTTGAACACATTGCGAAGGGTTGTCGTTAAAAATCGCATGAAAGTAGCGGAAGGAATCACTTTTGACTTACAAAGAGCTACCAGCAGTACAGCTATCACACTCTATCACAGACTGTGCATAGAGTATTAAAACGAACAAGATACAATGATCGAGCAGCTCCTCATAAGCCACACATTTTTGTATTCAGTGCAAAGTGACGCTTAAGGTGAAGTAAAGACCGATGCCACTCAACAGTGGATGACTGGAGACGAGCATTTTGGAATGACAAATGATGCTGTAGCAATCCTACGGAAGGGTTTGGGTTTGGCGAATACCTGGAGAACGTTGCCTGCCATAATGTATAGTGGCAACAGTGAAACACGGTATGGGTGCGTTTTCCGTAGCTATGGTAAGGTGTGCTTTTCGCGGTTAAGGCGTGGCCAGACGGAATCCGGCCTGCCGCTGAGACGGACGGCGCAGCGGGAGGCCGGGCCAGTCAGCGGCCAGGGACATCACACAGGCAACGGCCGTCCGTCCGGCCGCAGCGACTCTTCATGGGTCAGCTGTTACACTGGGGAAAGGGCCGAAACCCATTATTAAGCTTACATGCGTAGCGCGATTGTCTTGGCGTTAGACGATTTGGAAGCTTCACGCGGGACACGTTATCTTTGTGCGAGGAAATGAGTGGCTCGCACAAGCGATACGAAATGGCACCAAGAAGAAGAGATGTTGGGTGCACGACATTAATAGCAAGAGAGAAAGCTTAGGAGAATACCATCGTCTGTGTATTGATCTAGAGTCTGACGAAGATAGGTTCTTCAAATATTTTCGTATGTCGCGAGAATGCTTCGAGGAACTGCATCGCCTGATAAAAAGGTAGCACCAAGAAGTGCACAACGAACTGGAGAAATCCAATTGATACAAGGCACACACTAGCCATTTGTTTGAGATAAGTTTTACCATTTGTGGCCTCTTTGTGCTTCAAACAGAAGTCATATAATTTATTCCATTTCAATTTTACTGTATCATATGAAAGATTCGGTGGAAGAAAGTGCTATCCCACAACGTAGTTACGAGTGGAGTGATAAATTTATCCGCACAGTTTACGAATACAGCAAACGATAGTAACATCTAGTTCCGTATGTCCCGCTAGAGGAACTTTCTACTTAATAGATTGTTTGTTTCATTGTATTCATAACATTGCCATTGAATTTAAACAAACATATCTTTGGTGGTTAACTTATCTATTCGTTCTATCGGCATAATTTATTTTAAACTTTTCCAGATACTTGACTACTGGCGACAGTCACCAAACCATAGCTTTTTCTTTTCGGTTACGACGTTCAACAATCTCAGAAATTGTGAAACAAGTGTGCCAGTCAATATGGACTGTTCTACAACCCAAGTATTTACCTACTCCTACAACAGAGATGTGGAAGAAATCTGAAGATGGATTTCTAGGACTTTGGGGGTTTCAGAACTGCCTTGGAAGCGTAGACGGAAAGCATATCAGGTTAAAATGCCCGTAGGATAGTGGATCCCAATTCTTCTGTTACAAACAATTCTTTTCGCTGGTTCTCCTGGCAATCGTTGATCCATACTACGTGTTTACAGCAGGTGACATTGGAAATTATGGATGTCACTGTGACAACATTATTTTTGAGAATTCAGCTTTCTATCAAGAGTATATCGAGGGCAAAAGCATTGTACCTCCAAATCAGGATCGCGTGTATCATACAAAAAGTTGTATTGTCTCACCTCCTCTATAAGTATTTCTGTGTCCATGATGCGTGCACTACGAGCTGCAAGACAGAAACCGCCTCACGCCGCTGCTTCCAGTGTGACCACAGAGCAGTTGAGTGCGCTAACAGAGGCAAGCAGCCGCTCCGGTTTGCGGCGAATCTGTAATCTGTGACAACCCGGCGGCGGCCGGTGCGGCAGGCCGTATGCCGGTGCGTCAAAGCCGCACTCTGTGAGACCGCCGCCATACAGTAACGAGCGATTCAACAGTGCGGCCTGCCGGCTGCGGTTCAAGGCCACAGGCCGGACGGCCAGGCCGCATTCTGTCTGGCCAAGCCTTTAGCGGGTGGTCCCCTTATTCCACTCGAGGATACGCCAAATATGGAAGAATATGAACACATTTTACAGCGCTGTGTACTGACTTCTGTAAACTAAAACTTCGCGGATGAAAATTGTAGAAGCATGACAATACAGTGTGTAACAAAGCCGGATTTGGAAGACAATGGTTTTTGTACAGTAACATTTCCCAAATAGACTTTTCTGCCCAGATTCCTGACCTAAACCCAGTGGAACGCCTTTGGAATGAGTTAGAATGTCGATATCGTTCCAGGTTCCAGAGTCCAACGTAACTACCTTCTCTGGTTTCGGCTCATGGGGAAGAGTGGGGCACCGTTTCTCCACATACATTCAGATAACTAGTTGAATGTGTTCGCAGTAGAGTTCAAGCCATCATAGAGATGAAGCGTGGACACACCCCATATTAATGTGCAGTAAAAGGTATACGGATCATTTCGATCGGGTGGTGTATTTCGATCAAGAGAAAGAAAGAAGGTAGACAAGAGGTATCGTGTTTCAGTGATGGAAAGACGTCACCGGCAGGAGTGGTCGTTCAGCATGGGCGCGTGGCGAGGCGCCTAATGGAACAAAGCCGGCTGTTTCCCGCCGGGACGCTGGCTTCCTGGCCTGGCCTGGGCTGGGCTGAGGTGGGTGTGCCGTGACGGCGCACTCGCTTGCTTCCTCTGTGCCTGTTGTGCCTTTGTTCTGGACGGACCGAGACCACTCCTCCTCCCCCCCCCCCTCTCTCTCTCTCTCTCTCTCTCTCTCTCCCGTTACTGCAGAGACGGAAGGTCTTCGGATCCCAATTTGCTCACCCAACAAGAGTTCCCACTGTCTTTTAAATCACTGCATCACTGAAAGTGAATGCCGGATATCTTCTAAACCTACCTACCGCTACGACTTAATCACAACGTAACAGTTGGTTGTTGAAAATATCTAAAAAATTCTAACGAATTGTGCAAAATTAATACGACGCACATCTTAATTTGATGATTAAGTATTTATTTTTATCACTCAGAAATGTATTGTACGCAAGCAGTGTAGACAACAGGTTGGTGTGCTAAAACAGTAACTTCATCGTTACTCCCCTCTGCTAGCTTTCATTTCTTTACAACCCAGTCAGTCTTATCCTTCGATCATCTTTCAGTTACCCCTATAGTACTGCTTGCTCTTCTATGTTATCTTCAACTCATTTAGCTACCATATTTGCCTGCCTCGAGATGACTGAGTGTTGTTGTGTCGTCTTCATCATCATCATTCACCCCCATTACGGTCGGAGGAAGGCACTGGCAAACCACCTCCGCTAGGACCTTGCCTAGTCGGCGGTGCGACAATTTTTCATTCTAAAACTTTCCACAGACTACTTACTCTTCTTCATTCCACATTCCTTTGTGCTGTATAACTTTTCCTTTTTGGCACAAGCATCACGTTTCCCCTACTTTCACTCTTCATCATGATTTTTTACTTTGCACAGGATCCAGTACCCTTACAAAACACGTTACCAGTAACTTTACCAGTGTGACGTAACAATACTTCACTGTCTGACTGTATTACACACAAGTCTCTGTTGAACTGCTACCTCGCTCCGAGTCACACGGGACTCATTTTCGCCTTCTGGTCCAATACGAGACATATGGCATCGTATCTATATTTAACAATAATAACCTCAAAGATTACGAAAACTGACTCTAATCTTCCATAGGTCCTCGTGTCACTTACGGGTGACTGATTCCACGACAGCATGGCTTTTTCACTAATCATTTCACATTTCTCTATCTCTGTTGTTTCTATATATTTTTATTATCCTTTCAATATCGTCGTAGCTTCATCAATCACAGTAACATTATTTAACCCCTCCCGTGGTTAGGTAGAACGCTAGTGCTAATACATGTAACAACGTCATCTTTTTCCTTTGTACTTTTAACTTTAATTGAACGTTTTTGTTATTACTATTAAATATTATTCCGTAAGAAACCACTGCTTAGCTACATATGAAAAATCTTCAAATTCAGAACGCCAAGAAACCATTCTCTTGGCAATAGTTAAACAGTGCAAATTTTAACAGAAAGTAAACCAGACAGTGAGTTTTTAAACGCTAATTTATTACAGTGTCTTCCTCCTGTAGATACACATACGTTCCGTATGCTGTTGTTCCTCTCAGCTGTTCGCTGTAACATTTCTGATTGAACATAACAAATTTCATCTTGAATTCATTGTTTAAATCGTCTTCTTTGCACGCTTATCATCCTTTCTGTCAAAGCTGCCATTAACTACCTCTGCTATATACGATGTGGTGTCACCATGTTCAACAAAGATATTTTAAGACTTGTCAAATGCGCAAATCTGGCAGGGAAAAAAAGACAGATACAACTACTCGGCTTACTTATTCGAGGTGGCAGTCTGTGTAATTGTTTGTTCACTGTCGAAAAAGTAGACAGAGTGAAGTGAAAAAAGACGAAGACAATGGACTCATTCAAATTCACGTCGGATCATCCAGATTTAGATTTTCCATGTCAGGCTAATTCTGTTAAGACAAATTCCGGAATGGTTTCTCCGAAACGGCGCGCCAGAGTTCCTAATTCGAGCGTGTGCTCCCTCTCTAATGACGTCGTCAGTGCCAATTTAAAACCCAATTTTCAAATGGTTCAAATAGCTCTGAACACTATGCGACTTAACTTCTGAGGTCATCAGTCGCCTAGAACTTAGAACTAATCAAACCTAACTAACCTAAGGACATCACACACAACCATGCCCGAGGCAGGATTCGAACCTGCGACCGTAGCGGTCGCTCGGCTCCAGACTGTAGCGCCTAGAACCGCACGGCCACTCCGGCCGGCAAACCCAATTTTCCCTCCTCGAGAAAGTATAAGGTCTGATTAGCTCGGTGGTGAAACTGCATCTTTCAGTTATACATAAATCGTTCATCAACCGTGCAGGGTTTGTCCTTTGTGCAGTAACGATAGTTCGCTTGTTCGCATACCTCGTCATTTGCAAACTGCTAATCACGGCTGATGTCAATTCTTCCTCGGCTCATGCATAATATTTAGCTGAAACGGACGAAAGTTTCCATCAAGATGGAGAAACGTGAATGTTGTGAGCGCTGTATACCTGAAATGAGTACTTCATTGTTGTTCTGTGGAGAATACACACTCCTCGATAGACACTGTAACTTTTTCGCAACAGTTTCACCGTCTTCACAGTCTGTAATCAACAATTTCATCGCGTATTTTTCGAAATCACTACATCATGGCGGTCTAACTCTATGAAGATCATAGGAGTTCTCCCTGTGCAACTTTCCAGCCATTTGAAACCGGCTTTACCCGAGCGACTTTGTGGTCAAATGGACAACTCGTTGTGGGTGCGTGCCACCTGCTTGCCTACAAATCAGCCACCATTCACGTCGCGAGAGGCTCGCTGACGTCAGTGATTAACTGATGGCGAATGTGGGTTCAAATATCTGCAGATTGTAAGTGCGCAGAAACAGGGAACTGTGACGTCGTCAGCTAACGTCCAAAGAAAAGGTGCTGTTTACTGCATTTTAAATATTGTTTGCTGTGTTTGTAAGTATAGAAAGTACTTTAATGTAGATGTTTTGAAATGTTTGGACTAAACTTTTGCAGATGTTTCAGTTCTCAGGAATGTTGAGAATTTACCACACGACTTTGTCACGTTTATCCATTATGAATTTTATCATTTGTAAACTCGACTCTCATTGCCTGTTCCTACATTCCGTAACTATATTTCGTAAGAAGGATAGTCCCTCATAAAGTCGTTTTCGGTGTTCAGGTACTAGACTGCACAGTAGGTAGCCCTCACATCACACACGCAGTTTTGTCGCCGACGTTTCAACGAAAACGGCCACTTGCGACAGGCGAGACTCAGTACGGGAGTAAAATGACAGTAGCACTGCAAAAGGCTGACTTGTGATGAGTGTGGAAAACAGCCTTAACTTGCGGCACAAGGTCACGCAAGAGTTTATACGATTAACTGAGGAATCATATCAAGTGGTAACCTGTGTTACTAGATCTACGATACTTGATATCAAGTTTGTTTCTGATATTCTTATGATAGGCCATGCACGAAACACATCGATAAATTTATTTTTAACAAGTGGATTCTTGTTATTTAGCGACACGATCGAGCTCATATAAACTTTCAAAGAGTATCTATCGTTAATTTTGAAAATCATTCCTTTTTTTCGTTGCTTCACGGTTGATGCGTGGCGATCTTGCCTGTAGCTCATGGTCCCGCCTCCACAGTGCTGCCAAATGCCCAGACACTACGTTTACATGGGGTTCCCAAAACCGTATTTTCTAAATCGATTTCTCACTACCGTTTCTGGTATCATGTAAACGCTCTAAAATCGATTCTGGAAATCCGGTCCTATCAGCCTACACTATGTGATCAAAAGTATCCGGACACCGCCAAACACATACGTTTTTCATATTAGGTGTATTGTGCTGCCACCTACTGACAGGTACTTCATATCAGCAACTGCAGTAATCATTAGACATAGTGAGAGAGCAGAAAAGGGAGCTCCGCGGAACTCACTGACTTGGAACATAGTCAGGTGATTGGGTGTCACTTGCGTCATACGTCTGTAAGCGAGATTTCCACAATCCTGAACATCCCTAGGTCCACTGTTTCCGATGTGATAGTGGATACGTGAAGGGACACGTACAGCACAAAAGCGTACAGGCCGACCTCATCTGTTGACTGACAGAGACTGCCAACAGTTCAAGAGGGTCGTAATGTGTAGTAGGCAGACATCTACTCAGACCATCACACAGGAATTCCAAACTGTATCAAGATCCACTGCAGGCACTATGACAATTAGGCGGGAGGTGAGAAAACTTGGATTTCATGGTCGAGCGGCTGCTCATAAGCCACAAATCACGCCGGTATTTGCCAAACGACGCCTCACTTCGTGTAAGGAACGTAAACATTGGACGATTGAAC
This sequence comes from Schistocerca piceifrons, assembly GCF_021461385.2. Lineage (NCBI taxonomy): Eukaryota > Metazoa > Arthropoda > Insecta > Orthoptera > Acrididae > Schistocerca > Schistocerca piceifrons. The sequence continues at coordinate 350,630,496 of NC_060142.1, forward strand.
AGAGAAGAACGTGTGGAGTGACGAATCACGGTACATCCGATGATGTACCGGAGATCCGATGGCAGGGTGTGGGTATGGCGTATGCCCGGTGAACGTCATCTGCCAGTGTGTGTAGTGCCAACAGTAAAATTCGGAGACGGTGGTGTTATGGTGTGGTCATGTTTGTCATGGAGGGGGCTTGCACCCCTTGTTGTTTTGCGTGGCACTATCACGGCACAGGCCTACATTGATGTTTGAAGCACCTTCACGTGAACACTGTTGAATACCAATTTGGGGATGGCGATTGCATCTTTCAACACGATCGATGACTTGTTCATAATGCACGAACTGTGGCGGAGTGGTTACACGACAGTGACACCCCTGTAATGGACTGGCCTGCACAGTGTCCTGACCTGAATCCTCTTGAACAGCTTTGGGATGTTTTGGAACGCCGACTTCGTGTCAGGCCTCACCGACCGACACCGTTACCTCACCTCAGTGCAGTACTGCGTGAAGAATGGGCTGCCATTCCCCAAGAAACTTTCCAGCACCTGATTGAACGTATGTCTGCGAGAGAGGAAGCTGTCCTCAAGACCATATTGAATTCCAGCATTACCGATGGAGGGCGGCATGAACGTGTAAGTCATTTTCAGCCAGGTGTCCGGATACTTTTGATCACATAGTGTATTAGTCTGAGCATGAAGTTGTTTACATCTCTAATATTTAACTGAAGGGAAATAATGATTGTGTTGACTAAATCGGAAGTGGAACAGCTGTTTCCCAGAGACCATATTTAACTGGGCTAGCAAATCCGCTTCAGACCTCAAAAAACACGGGAGCGAAAAATAGTTCCCGAATTTCGGTTTTCGCCTTCCGGAAGATGTGTCACGCTTAAACATAGTGATAGAACATTTCAAAACTTCCGAGTTTTTTTTCTGTTTCCGCGTGCGTGCGTAGTTGTAAAAGTGTGGAATGTAGTACAGAGGAGGTCAGCGGCGCCCCGGAGCGTGTCGACATTAATCCGAAGCGGCGCGGCTCTCCGGAAGCCGTGCAGTTGCTTCCGGGCGGAGAGCGGCCGGCACGTTTTGATTGGCGGGCGGGGGGACGCGCAGGTAGGGGCAGCGGGAGCAACGCGCCGCCGCAGCCGCAGCCGGCGTCGCCAGTCGCCAGCAGACGCGCCCGCCGGACTGAGCGCCAGCCGTCGACATGTGGTGCTTCCTCATGAAAGGGCAAGTGTTGCGTCGTGTGTGATGCGACTGCCATCCCGCGTGTGCACATCGACTTAACGGCATCCTAGTTACTAATAACGGCGTCATCATTCAGGTGTGCGCGTCGTTAATAAACTGAGTTCTTTTTCGCGAACAGAAGGAAACTTGTTCAAACTTAGGTTTTCTTTAGGAATGTATAACCATCAATCCAGCTTGTTTAATGACTTACTTGCTGAAAACTGTTATTGGTTTATGACACTTAATCTTCTGATGGGTCCAATTCAGTTTCTTAATGTCGTTTTTAAGGAACGGCATCACAGAACCATCAAAAGTTGTTGTAATTTTATTTGATCCAGTAGAAATGGTTGGCAAAAACGCGTGACTGTAAAAACAACGGGTTTCTTTAAAAAATAACTTCTGCTGCTGTCAGTCACGATTTTCTTTCTCTGTTTCTTGCACGACGCGCTTCAGGAAATAATCCCATTTCTAAATGTTTTTTTTTCGTGTATTATGGGCTCTACATGTGATGTTTTCGATGTGGGAGATCCTGAATTATTCTCTTGCCTTTACGAACACATCCAATTTTGTAATTAATGTGGATCTTTTATATAGTTAACGGTGAACCTGGAAAAAGAAACTTTTCACTCATTTATTTTCCCAATTTACCATTGTAAATATCCATCATTAATTAGAAAATTGTGTGTTTTTATAAAGGCTGTCCCAGAAATAATAGTCGATATTCAGGGATATGACAGTATTGTATTGTATTGTATGTTAACCGGGGACCTAGAAACGACGGAGAGGCTCCGTCCCTGCCGCAGCCGCAGTGGTCCACAACCCCACGACGACTACCAATTGACCCCTCCGCCGCCCCACACCGAACCCAGGGTTATTGTGCGGTTTAGCCCCCAGCGAACGTCTCACACCAGACGAGTGTAACCCCTATGTTTGCGTGGTAGAGTAATGGTGGCGTACGCGTACGTGGAGAACTTGTTTGCGCAGCAATCGCCGACATAGTATAACTGAGACGGAATAAGGGGAACCAGCCCGCATTCGCCGAGGCACATGGAAAACCGCCTAAAAACCATCCACTGAGCGGCCGGTTCACCGGACCTCGACACAAATCCGCCGGGCGGATTCGTGCCGGGGACCAGGCGCTCCTTCGCGCCCGGAAAGGATATGACAGTAATGATCATTCAAAGCAAAAAAGCGTAGTAAACATAGGCTCTAAAACGTGTATCTTAAGAGCTATGAGAACTTCTTCATTTTCGATACTGTGAAACAAATATGTTCTACTACAAGCTCTTTGCTTTTTGTGTTTTTGAGGTGGTAGTATGAACCAAAACAAGAAAAATATGTCCACTAAACGTGGACTCTTAAAAGTTCGTAACTAGGGCTTTCAGGAGCTCATATTCGCTAATGTGAGCAAATATCTTGTGCTGAACAAGTGCTCGTAGCTGTTAAGGTAAACGTCTTGAAACTCATGTTTCAAATTTGTTTTGGTCCATACTATCTCCGCCCAAAATATGAAAAGCAAGGAGCTTGCAATAAAAGAGATTCGTTTCGCAGTATCGCAGATGGAGTAGTGCTCATAGCTCTTAAGGTATGTATCTGAGAGCCCATGTTTACTGGACTTCTTTGCCTCGAATGAGCGTTCCTATCATATACTTGAATATTGACCATTTCTCCTGGGACACACTGTATATCACAATGAAGGCAGCAGAATAGTGTTGCATCTCACACAACGAAAACATCACAAGCTTGGCAATGGAAATCATTTCCGAAACGCTCTGTGCAGGACATAAATAAAAGAAAGTCACGACTGACAGCAGTAAAAGTAATTTCACAAACAAACCCATAGAGGCTGTCGTTTATCTGTGACATATACAAGCATCTACTACGCATTTTTCAAGTTTATGGTACCACTTTAGGTATATAGTATGCTGGACACTGCAATGAACTCTCTCTATCCCATTCATCGCGGATAGTGAGCGGGAAGAAAGTAGCTCTTATGTACAAACCATAATTTTACCGTCTGCATCATTACGCGAAATATATGTCGAAGGAGGTGTTTTTTTTTACCAGTTTCGGAATCTGAGTTCTCGGAATTTTGTGGGTAAGCTACTCCACGTGTCACTATGTCTTCCTTGTTGAGCACTGTTTCGTTAATCCAATTTTCTGAATGTAGCAGACCGACGAACAGTTCTCAACAATTGATAGAATGAGGGTTTTGAATGCTATCTCGTCCTTGCGTAAATCACACTTATGTGATATTCTTCTCTTAAATTTCAATCTGACATGGCTGGATTTATGTAGATTACAGAGTTGCAGGATGATTCAGCTGCCCGTACTCATGAGCTTTATGCAACCTGCAAAGCCTTCAAATACCACATGCAAGACTTCCATATTCTCTCGCTCGCTAAGTGCAAACTTTTAGTCCTACAGCGAAAATGAACATCACCTCTTTGTAGTAAATTTGATGTAGTTAAATTTTGTACAGGTATACGTTTTTGCTAGAGGCCTTAGTTTTCGAGATATTCAAGAAAAACGTACAAAAGTGCCCTTCAAACGCGTTTTTTTAAATAACTCGAAAACCGTGGTCTCCAGCGAAAAAGTGCCTCAGTACACAATTTGGCTACATGAAATTTCCTGCAAGAAGTTACTGTTCATTATTTACATGGGAGTAACGGTATGCGAATAGCGAGCGAGAGAATATGAGAAACTCGCGCGTGGTGTTTGAAAGCATCGCGGGTTGCATAAAACGTAGCGGTAAGGCCAGCTGAAACGACCAGTATATATATAAAGTGCACTATAATTAATTGCGAAAGCTAACACAGGTGAACGTATACTTCTGACTTCAGTATGAAGTACTGTCCTAGTTGGTAGTAAAAACAGCGAGTACAAATAACAACCGGTGAAAAATGCAATTTTTCCGAAATGAGTGAATAAAGTGTTTCAGTAACTGAACGACTGAAGTTCCTAATTGCAATCAAAGCATGATAGCAAGCTTTGTTTTAAAGTGTGCTGATTCTCTAAAAAAAACACCCAGCCTCCCTCCTCTCTTTCCACCTCCTTTATCTCTCTCGCTACTTGTAAATACTGTACTCCTAGTATGCGATTTGAAGAAAAATTATTTTGAGAATGAGAGTGGGCAAAATTCTTGCACTAAACAAGAAGTCGCAACAGACAAGTTTGATGGATACGAATAGTGATGTGATAATTCTTGATTTATTGGTTCAAATGGCTCTAAGCACTAAGGGGCTTAACATCTGAGGTCATCAGTCCCCTAGACATAGAACTACTCGAACTTAACTAGCCTAAGGACATCACACACATCCATGCGCGAGGCAGGATTCGAACCTGCGACCGTAGCAGCAGTGCGGGTCCGGACTGAAGCGCCTGGAACCGCTCGGCCACACCGACCGGCGCGCAGCATTTGATCGTGAGAAACTGTGTACGTGGCGATATACGACTTGATGACTAAGAAATAGGCGACAGTGAGAAAATGGATTATGTGCAATTTCGGTGTCAGTGGGTTCTGAGGAAGGTCCGTGCGGTCACATGCAGTTGTGTGCAACAGGTGCAGTTGTGCAGGTTACAGGTGTGAGTTACGCTGGCGTCGTCCTGCCAGCCTGACCGCGTGGCGTGGGAGCCGAAGTGAGGGCGTGCTTGGGGGGGGGGGGGGGGGCGAAGGGTTAGTGGAGGGGAAGGATGCGTGGGCGGCGGTGCGTGACGCCGGCACGCTGCGCCTGCGCAGAGCGAGGTCGCGGTTGAAGCCGCGGCACACGGGCCTCCGTAGGCTCTATTCTCCGGAAGTCGCCGTTAACTGCTCCGTTTCCGGCCGTAGTGTCAGAAAAATGACCAGAGACAAACGCTCGTTCGCTGACTGCATAAAGTTTCACTGCTGGATTATGGAACTGGCTCTCAACGTAAACTACGCGTAGCCCCCCATTAAGGGGCAGTTCTCGGACACTAACAATAATTTGCAGCACATCCGACCATTATCTGAAGCCAGTCTTTCGCTAAATTGGAGCAAAAAATCTGCTGCGTTAATTGTGTATCTCAACAGCGTATAAGTATAGTTGTCATCAAGCCGAAGGATGGTTTCATCTCCCCAGTTCCTCACTAGGCATGGCCATGTTGGAAGTGGTATGCCGTAGCCATCTTTCGACCTTTGAACTGACTTACCCAGCCAACGGTCAAGGCAGCCAGGTACATTTAGTGTTACTTGACTTCCGAAAAGCATTTGAATCAGTACCACAAACTTTCTTATCGTCGAAAGAACGACTGTAAGTGTTAGCGAGTGAATTTTGTGACAGGACTGAGGTTTTCTTGTTAGGGAGGCCATAACATATTACGTTGGGTGGATAGACATCGACTGATGTACATGTAACTTGAGGTGTGCCCGACAAAAGCGTGTGGGGCCTTTGCCCTTAATTATTAAAGACATCGCAAAAAATATTAGTAGTAACATCAGACTTTGCGTAGAGAATGTGTTTATCTACAGTGAAGTACTGCTAGCCGCGGTGGACGAGCGGTTCTAGGCGCTTCAGTTTGGAACAGCGCGACTCCTACGGTTGCAGGTTCGAATCCTGCCTCGGGCATGGATGTGTGTGATGTCCTTAGGCTAGTTAGGTTTAAGTAATTCTAAGTTCTAGGGGACTGATGACCTCTGATGTTAAGTCCCATAGTGCTCAGAGCCATTTGAACCATTTGAATGAAATACTGCCTGAAAATAATAAAAAAAGGACTATTATTCAGTCGGATCTTGACCAGATTTCAAAGTGGTGCGAAGATTGGTAACGTGCTTTAAATGTTCAGAAATGTAAAACTGTGTCCTTAACTAAACGAAAACAAAATATAGCATTGTATGGTAACAATAGCACTGAGCAACAATTGGAATTGGTCAACTCATACAAATACCTTTGTGTAACAATTAGTGGAGCTCTGCAATGGAACGATCACATAGGCTCTCTCGTAGATAAGGTATATGGCAGACTTCAGTTCACTGGTAGGACGCTAGCGAAATGAAGTCAGTCTACAAAGGAGATCGCTAACAGAACATTGGTGCGACCCGTCCTAGAATATCACTCAAGCGTATGGGTACTGCAACAAATAGGAATAGCAAGCGATATTGAATGTATACGAAGTTCAGCACAATGATCTGCCTTTTTTTACCGATGAGGGGGCGTCACGAAGAAGCTGAAAAAATTAAATTGGTAAAGGCTTGAAGACCGTCGTCAACTATCCTCTGAAATCCTACTTAGAAAGTTTCAAGAATCTACTTTAAGTGAGGAATCTAGGAACATACTACAGCCGCTCACATATTACTCCCATAGTAATCACGAAGAAAACCTTAGACTAATTACAACGCGCACAGAGGCGTTTAGACAGTCATTCTCCCCATACGAATTACTACACGTGAAAAGTTCGTTGATTGCGAGAGGATTTCGATCCACCGACTGGTATATGAGAGAGCAGCACACTGCATATACTATATCACTGGTCATCATATGATTTCAGTTAAGAAGACTCTTCAGTTTGTATTACAGCTTTGGGCAGATAGTGTGCTGAACACTGGAGTGGACTGATGAAAAATATATAAGACTAGTCGATGTCCGACTCATATTCAAACGCAAGGCGAAGAAGTGATGCACGTGTCAATGCGCGATACACTTGCAAACGCTGTTGTTCAGGTGTTCTGAATCTGTCGGTGACTCGTTGACGGGCCAATTTTTGTCTCAATGCATTAGCTCGAAGGCGTTCGTTGCGTTTCTCTTGACTTTTATTAGCACGTCTGATTGCAACCTGGTTTCTTAAATTTTCATTGCCCGTCAATTGATCTTCTGTCGATCTATTTACCCGACGGTTCTGGACTAAGTTTGAATTCCGAGTCCGTCGACCGATATTTCCTCCTCGTCCACGAAGACGTGGCATTGTTTTATGTACGTAACTTATATGTGAATATAATACACTTAATACTCACTGAAATGCGACACCTGAAATATCAAAAGACACCGTACCAAAAAATTAAAATGTCGAAAAATAAACGAAATCCTATGCACGTAACTTATATCTGAATATAATACGCTTAATATTGCACACAAAAATGCAACGCCTCCTACTCTGCTGATTTAAGAATGTTAATTTTCCAGGCCCCCACTTGAATGCAAACACAAAAATTCATTCAAGTCGATCCAGCCGTTTAGTTGCAGTATAGATAAATAACCTTGATACCGACTGCAGCGCCATCTGCCGGGCTGATTTGTGAATCTAAACCATACAGGGCGCCACTCAAACGCATACAAAAAAATTCATTCAAATCGGTCCAGCCGTTTAGGAGGAGTTCAGTGACATATACATGTACAGTAGAATTATATATATAAAGATAATAGACGGATGTATGGTGACAGATACATCTTCGTTTTGTAGATTACATCCGTTAGCTAGATTCATATGCTGAGTTCCGACCGCAGAAGGAATTCCGAGGATATAAGTGTTCAGCAAAAGGCCTCTCTCTGCCGTCAAGAACTCTTGAACTGTAGGACTAGTCATGACACTGCCACTTAGTCCGACACTTCAGCATGTGACGCAACAGAAATAAATCTATGTGCATCTTATAAATTTTCGTGGAATAGCTTCCGGATTTTCCATGTCATGACTACAAACACGCCCGCAATAGCATGAAAGCGTCCTGCGAATTTCCCTAAAAGTTTGATCTGAAACTTTGACAGATTACAGCTAAGTGATCGATCAACAATGGAATCCAAAGATCTTTTCTAACTCTGTAGAAGCTCCGCAACGCTGTCCAGCTCTCCTAGTTAATGTGACTGTGCTCCCCTGTTGATTCCCTTCCGTTATGTTATCTCTAGCTGAAAGAGTGCATCATATTCATGAGAGTAAGTGGTTCACATGCAAGACTGCAGATTTCGATCTTATAAACGTTCCTTGAGGGACTTCCACAATCACTAAGCCCGATGATCCAAATGAAAGTATTCTGACTGTTCAGATCTATATAGAGGTATGTTGGCCGCCGTGCTCCGTTCATTCTACCTGTTGAGACTTTAGACGATGAAACTCTTACCATCAACCCATACAAAACATGGTTTAACTCAGTCACAGTTACTTTGCCCACGTCTAAGTTTATAGCAAAAAAAATGGCTCTGAGCACTATGGGACTTAACATCTGTGGTCATCAGTCCCCTAGAACTTAGAACTACTTAAACTTAACTAACGTAAGGACATCACACACATCCATGCCCGAGGCAGGATTCGAACCTGCGACCGTAGCAGTCGCGCGATTCCTGACTGAGCGCCTAGAAGTTTATAGCACGTACAGTAAATTGGCAACTGCTTTGCTCAACTTCTAAAACCTAAAGCAATAAATAGTTTGCTCATTCATGGACGAAAACATCTCGTAAAGCAGCAGTGTCAACAATGAGAGGCTGATACAACGAGCTTGCATCTCTGTGACTCCAGCAACCCAAACGGGAGTACTGTGTCGTTACATATCGCGTGGAAACCAAACCTTTACAAGCATCTAGCGCCCGATTTCTCTCCCTACAGTACCTTATGAAAAACTGATGCCGGAGTTTTTTTCCTTGCCCACTCAGCATTGTGAATCATGCTAGCATCGAAACCGTGGGAGGAAGCGGAAATTACTGGGAATCTGGAGGTTGTGAAGAACCTACTTTCCTAGATGCTTCACAAGCGCTTTCTTCTTGTTCTTCTCGTAATTCAGCCAGCACACAGTGCCGTGTATTGTCAACGCTCTATCAGTGTGCCTTCTTGCGAGGAATATGTCTGCCCATACACAAAGTTGACTAATCAATTTTTGATATTAGGAAGGAAAAAACTTCCTAATGTTCTGCGAAATTGTATTTATTTGGTCACGATCCGGCTTTCGGCCTCTCAGGTGACAACACATGAAGATGGTCTGAGAAGCGGAAAGATGGTTAGTGACCAAATAAATATAATTTTGCAGGACATCAGGAAGTTTCTTCTTTTTAATCGTAAGTTCTGCAAAGCACCAACGGAAAATTTAGTTAATGTTAAATCAGTTTTTGATTGATGACTACATTTTAATTTCAAAGAATACATTTGAATGATTCAATTCGTTGCACACGGAGTACACGAGTAGTCCTGCCAACGAATTCCCGATTATATCAATATTTCGTGGCAGTATTGACAATTCTCAGGCAGTAATGGGTGTATTTACTTTAAGTGTACCTAAGTGAAATGCCAAATGATTTAGGTTCGTAAGGGATTAAAAAAGAAGTGATGAATTACATACAGCTCTCTCTCTCTCTCTCTCTCTCTCTCTCTCTCACTCTCCCTCCCCTCCTCCTCCTGGTAAGACAGTGAAAAGTGCTTTTTTTTTTTTTTTTTTTTTGCTTTTCTGGATATTCTTTTCTTCACTGACAATTCTTGAAGGTACAGAGTGATTGTGGACAGAAACTGATAAACGGAATGGTAGATTACTTAAGCCGTGGACAGATGCTGAAAAACGGGGCAGATTACTGAAGCAAACGTGTATCATTGCTACCGACGAGCGACATTCGTTAATCTTAAGGTAGTTACTTGACCTACAGCACTCAAATTTTATCCCATTTTAGTCAAGATGAATGGTAGCAATCTGAGGAACATAATTTATTTCAATAACTAAATATCTGAAGCAACTTACAGAAACTGAAATTTGACTTAGAAGGTATGAAACAAAAATCTACCTTTGAAAGTCGGATTATTTGGCAGTCAGGCTTTTCATTGTGATTTTGTCTATAATCTAAGGGAATTCCAATATAGAATTGTGTGTTGCTCGTGGTTTATTATTCTCTTCCTTTGTAATCCATGGATCATTAACCGTGTATATCGAAGAAACAACTTCGTCTCTAACGTTCTCTGCTAAATTTGAAGCATCCTCATTCTGATCTACGGAGATTAAAGTTAAGGTGCGAGAATGCAGCATTGTGCCTTCGTCTGTTGATACCAAACTGCATCCCACCGTGACTCGACACCATTATCAAATTGTACTCTAGTGTTTCTTCGCAGAAGCAGAAAAATTTCATATGAACTTGTTCCCTGACAGACAAGATAAATGCTAAACGTATGCCAGTATATTATAGTAGATTTTAAATTGCCAAAGTTATTTCTTGTACTGTCTTCACGATGGAGTAACGCAGGGCCCTCTGTGTTTGTTGCAGGTATCCAGACGCTGTAGCCATGACAGCCGCCGTGGACCCCGCCTTCAAGGCCATCCCCAAGGGCAGTACGGCTTTCATCATATGGAGGATCGAGGTACGCACAAGCACCCAAGTCTTCGTCCTGGGACATACCGACACTCTGTCAGTCTGCCTTCGTTTTCTGATGCACGCCGGTACAGCGTTATTGTAGTCGGACGTAGTTGGTAACCGTTCTGACGGGAAAACAAATTCTCGTCACCAATTTACGATCGTATGCGACGGAATAGCTCTTTCCGAAATATTTATAACAACACTTAAAGTCGTTTGCCAACTGTGGTATACGCATAGTCCACAAAACAGCAAAAGTAATTCTAGAACTGTTAGAGTAGATCATCAGAAATTTATGTATCAAAATAATATAAAGGAGTGTTGAAATGAAAAGGCCCGAAACGTCGAAACAACCAAACTGGTTGAAATTTGCGTACGCCGCGTTGGGATAACGTAGTGGGACGTCTAGGGACGCGGATGTAGGGTGTTTATGACTTCCATGCGTTTGTTCAGCAAAAAAACTTCTCAAATGGAAGCGCTACAACTCGGACGACGAACTGAAGGACACAATGGAAGACTGCCTCCTGTCACAGCCACAGGAATTCTTCGGCTCGTGAAAAGGTGAGGTAGTTGCGCTCAGGCCTCTGGTGATTACTTTTGAACAAAGACTTAGATTATATCCACAGTGTTGCTTCATATCTTTTCTTTGGAACACCCTTCATAAATTTTTCAGAGCAGTGATACTTCAACATAATTCCTGTCACCTAAAATGTTACAGTTTGTAATAACATGCAGCCGGAATGGTTACGGTTAGGATTAATTAAATAAGTTACAAGCAATATTTCATCAGGAGGTATGTACGAGGGTTGGAACTTAAGTGGTAGCAACTATTTATTCACAACCGATACAAAAGAGTTACACATTTGAACCTGTTACTGTCCTTCAAAGTAGTCACCAGCGATGTGTAGAATCCGTTGCCAGCGATGTGGAAGGCTTAGTATACCTTTAGCAGAGCCTGTTCTGTTGATGGTGCAAATGGAGCGGTCTACTGCCTGTCGAATCTCTGGAACAGTTCTGAAGTGAATGCCACGAAGTGGTTCCTTCATCTTCGGAATCAAATCAAAGTCACAAGGACTTAAGTCCGGGGAATATCGTAGATGGTACAGTACTTCCCAGTCCCATCGACCGAAGAGAGCAGCCACAGATTACGCTGTATGCGCCCGCGCATTGTCGTGCAAAATGATGGGCGGATTGCGCACAAAGTGTTGCCACTTCTTTAGAAAAGCTGGTCGTTTTGGGAGCATCACCTGCGACCAGCTTTGCGAAAGAAGCGGCGACACTTTCTGCGCAACCCACCCATCATTTTCCACGACAATGCGCGGGCGCATCCAACTCAAGCTGTGGCTGCTGTGTTCGGTCAAAGCACTGGGAACTACTGTACCATCCACCATACTCCCCGGACTTAAGTCCTTGTGACTTTGATTTAATTCCGAAGATGAAAGAACCACTTCGTGGCATTCGCTTCAGAACTGTTCCAGAGATTCACAGGCAGTAGACCGCTCCATTCGCACCATCAACAGAACAGGCTCTGCTAACGGTATACAACGTCTTCCTCATCGTTGGGAACGGGTTCTACACAACGCTGGTGACTACTTTGAAGGACAGTAACAGGTGCAAACATGTAACTCTTTTGTATCGGTTGTGAATAAATAGTTGCCACTATTTAAGTTCCAACCCACGTAAATTTAGACCCCTAAAAAATAATACCGAATTTCCTACTGTGGCACGATTAAAATTCACGTGAGTAAGGATGTACAACACAAACAATTTAAATATCAACCTACTCACAACGCCGCACATCCAAACAACGTTGTAGAATTAACAAGGAATTGAGCATCAGTTCCAGAAAAGAGAATTGACAATTATAAAGCAGGACTCTCTCATACGGATTAGCACAGTAGTACGTCACTGATTATCACACACATGTTGGAATTAGAAAACATAACAAATGTAATAAAACTGTTTCAGTATTGCCCAGCGACAGTTCAGTGCTGCGGTCACAGTCCCTACATAAATGACTGCTCAGTCCACAGCTGCACCAAATCTTTTTAGCAGTTTTGTCTTCTTCTTCTGCTGCTTATCCATTAATGGATGTTAGCGACCAAATGCTGCATCTTTCTTCTATGAACCGAAGTATGTAATAGCTGGTCTACATCTCGTAGTCCTGTCCACTGCTTTATATTGTCCAACCAGGATGTTCTTCTTCGCCCCTGTCTTCTTTTTCCTTCAATCTTCCCTTCTATTATTAACTGTAGAAGCATATATTTGGTATAATTGCGTAGGCTTCCGCGACCAGAGTCAGTCGACATAAAAGTTATCTGGGTATGATACCGCGTCATAATGTATAAAACTACTGCTGGTGGAGAAAAACCACTGTTTCGGCCACGGTTGCAGCGGCCTTCTTCTGGGTTATACATTATGAATCGGTACCATACCCAGAAAACATTTATGTCGACTGACTCTGGCCGCGGAAGCCTACGCAATTATGTTCCATGTGTAACTGTAAAGAAAAGGGAATGTACCAATATTTTTAGCAAGTGGAGAATTTCATAAATTATATATTTCTAGGGCAAAGTATAATTAAATTTTGTCTAATCTGTTTAAGCGTAATGAATTGACACACAACAAAGTTTTTAGTTTATCTCTAAGATATTCTTGTGTAATAATTAATTATACACATACATTTGTACAGCCTATTACGTAACGGAATTAGGGTGTTACGAAAGATTCTTGAGAGACGTGATAAGCTGAAAATGACCTTTCACAATGATATGTTTGACAAAGATTTAAAACGTCAGCACTGCGGAGATTAGTGTGACAACTGACTGACAGATAGAAATGTACTTTTATTTTTCTGGGTTGGAAAGTGAAGGAAAAATCATCGCACCTGGCGATCGAAATATAGCTAACCATTTAACTTCGCACATAGACGTCGTTTGCAGGAAATTTCAGTGATCTGCCCAAGTATCACGACCAGGAAAAGCATAAAACGTCTGGAGCACTTGCAGCAAACAGGTGTTGTCGCCTGCTTCTCTTGAGAAGGGACGTTGTTGTCATTCGATGTTACCACGAAGGGAAAAAATGTAAATAATTTTCCTAGAGGAAAAACTGATTTAAATGCCGTATGTGAGACGTCATTTTACTCTTGCACTGCAGTAACCAGAATTGCTGACGGGCGGGAGTTAGTAAATACATTATAGTGTATGAGGCAATTATACATCTTTAAACTAGTTAACGCCATGTGACATATCGCGTACTAAGCAATGCTAATAATTCTGCTTCTACGAACTCCTTATAAATACATTGACGTTTTCCTTTTCCAGCCTTGGCATCTCTAATTACCTCGTTCGACAGAAAGAAAACACTTAATCATTCATTCTTCCTTCCATCCGAATTACTAACATTAATGCTATTTATCACAGAGCAAACTGAAAAAGAACGAACGCAAGCAAATCGATCTAACAGAGGAATAGTTCGTTGTTTTGTTAAAGATAAACGTAAAGGGAAATTAATTCCATATGTGCGCTACAAGTAGCCGTTCAGTGTTTCGCGACCATACTTCGAATCTTTATTATTCATTCTCTTTCCTTTTTAATTCACGAACAGACAGAGAAAAGACATTACTGTGTGCTTCCGCATCCACCCGGTTTCTTACATTGTTGTTACGGCCATTGGGAGACGTGTACTACAATGGCGTTTCTCCACCTAATTCTAAGTAACATTCCTGTGCATCCACTCATCTCACTCGTGTTGACTGAAGTGGTCAGTTACAGTTACAGAAACACCTCTGAATTTCTTCCCTTTCTTATTGTAAAGGGGATCCCAACAATTAACAATCCTCATGAATAGGCAGTACAAAAGTCTTCTACGTCACTTTGTAGATTCACGTCACTGTCTCAGAATTCTCCCCGTAGACCGAAGGTGCCTGTTCCCCATCCTTATACAGGTTTCATATGGCAGTTCCGTTGCATCTAGCTATTAAATCCGTTTGACACTCAAACCGTATATCACTAATGCGTTACCATTGCGAGCCAACATCCCATAGATGTTCGGGCTCACATGCGGTTCATCTTTGTCGAAATGTCTTGGCTCAAACGCGTCTAAGGATTGAACCGCACGTGTCATATTACTCGCCCTAAATTAGACACTTATGACCTTTTGGTTAAATTATCTGGCTGATGGTAAGTTCGCGAAATATGAAGTTAATATAACAACAGTAATAATAATATCGGGAACTAAATTAACGACCCATAAATGATGTAAGCTACACAGTTGTGATTTGGTTAGAATAATATTTATTCAGAAAGCAAACTAATGGCGAAAGTAGTCGTATTTAGAGTTATACTCGAGCGCATATCCATTTGACACAGTTCGATCATTCACAATGTCATCACGAAATACAAGTTATCTACCACCAGGCGCGCGGCTGATCACTGCTCAGAGACTAAGTCCCGCTATACGTCTCCGGCCGCGTTTCCCGCGCGCCGAATATAATCGCTCAACTGACCAGTGCAGTTCCCTTTCCTGAAGCCGTCCAGCTGATTGGCTACAGCTTATTCTACATTATTTTACATTTTAACATATTTAAAAAATCAAAGCTTGACCATTTTCACGTTCTAAATAAAGTAACAATAATATCCATTGTCAAATTCTTTTACATAAAACCAATACAATTTCCTTCTTAACTTTGAATGTCACGGCCAGTAGCCTTGCACCAATGTGCTTTCTGATAAATAAATAAATAACAAAAGTAACTATTATGCACTAAACTTTACAACAAATATTCTTTTACCTAGTGATTCAGTAAGGTGTCATGCTGTCATCGTTCAGTGTGTTTTGTGTGGAGGAAATGATGATCTGACGCGTAACTGAAAATACTGATTATTTAAATGTACTATATCTTTCAAACAAATCAAGTTACACGGTTTATCACATCTGCCATTTTAATGATGCGCCTCTATATGAAATGTCGATCGTTAAGATCGACTAAAGCGTTCAAATTTTAGCATTCAGACTTTTTTACAAAACTTGTGAATTTCACTTTAATAGTAAATCCTAAACTATTATAGATATGATCAATATTCAAGTTTTATTGGGCTCATCATGAAAATTTATGAAGGATGATAGATTAGAATTACTGTGGCTTAATTCCCTGCATTACTACAGAATTTAATAGTTTCCATGTATGTTTCCCTTTACAGCCAATGTTAAGTCAGCCATATGTAACACTGCTACGTCTCCTCGGCCACAAACGGCTTCTACTGGATTTCCCTATGACATAGGTTCTCGTCTGTCTCACTCGCGTACTACAGCACTTAGGCCTCAATAGAAAATAGATGCCTGTGAGATTCCCCATCTCGTGGTGAATCTGTGCTCTTTGTGCGGTCCGGTTCTGGACGACATGGTTCGTTTCACAATTCCTGAAGTCTGAATTTTCGGCCATATACTTAAATGAGAGCGAATGGCTCGTTAACTCACACCCTGCTGCTCCTGTACCGTTACTGTGCTCTCATCACAATTGAGACAACCCCGTGATTCACTACACTGTTTGCATTATATTGCCTAAGTTGTTGTGAAAATAGCGTCATGCAGCCAAGTTACGGAGTTGGAAGCTTTTATAATATAAGTGATTTTTCGTATTGCGCATTACATCCAAAGTGGTGCATACGGAGACAGCACTGCCGCGGCCATGGAAGAAATGAGCCGAAGGAAACCACGGGAGCCATAACTTCAGCAGAGATTCAAATCTACAGCCCTCCGGGATTTGGAGCTCTCAGGTTTATTGCTGTATTTCTGATACCATCCATCCATGAAATTCTGTGAATGTTTATACAGATAGTTCCTTGCAAGTGAGCACTGATGTTGCAGCTTACTACTTAAATTATATTCTTCTCAATCTTTTGCATTTTAAATTCATCTTCTTCAGCTTAACCAGTCATCCTGCCTCAAAACTTATGAAATTTATTCTTACCGCTCAGGTTAAATTACTATGGCAATATATTTGTGAAGCATTTTCTTCAGTGCAGCCTTTGAAATGGTTAACGCCGTACTGAGGAGACGAGACTACTTCTATTGTTTTTAAGGAGGTCGCTTTTTCCACAGTACATGTAGACAAGAGGGGGCAATCATGTTGTGGCGTCAAAACAGCTGCAGTGATAGACCGCAGGTTTTCACCTTTGGCGTTTCTTTTTGCAGAACATGCAGGTGGTGCCGCTTCCAAAAGCTCAGTACGGGAACTTCTACGATGGTGATTCTTACATCGTGTACGCCGCCTCTGAATATGGCAAGTCGACTGGAACTGATTCCAAGGTAAGAAGACAACCAACTTCTTCTTAAAAATTGGCTCGATGGATAGAAATTATTACACATATTAACTGCGTAGAGTTTTAAGATGAAGATGGAAATGCGTTTGTGTACCTTCCAGTCTTTTCTCATGGGATGGTAGATTAAACGGAAAAAATTACTCAGTTTTATGTAACAAAGAGATTCTGGTCATATGTAAAGTACACTAACGGGAAGACACAAACGGTACCTTCTCTGTGTGATAACAATGGTGATGTCACTGATGGCAGTGCCACTAAAGCAGAGTTACTAAACACGGTTTTCCGAAATTCCTTCGCCAAAGAAGGCGAAGTAAATTTTCCAGAATTCGAATCTAGAACAACTTGCAACAAGATAACTTAGAAGTCGATATCCTCGGTGCAGAAAAGCAGCTAAAATCACTTGATAAAGGCATGGCCACCGGCCCGGGTTGTATACCAACAAGTTTCTTTCAAAGCAGCTCCATACTGAACAATCATATACAACCGCTCGCTCGTGACTGGGAAGTTGCACAAGTCACACCAATGTCCAAGAAAGGAAATAGGAATAATCCTCTAAATTATAGACCCATATCACTTACGTCGATTTGCAGGAAGATTTCGGAACATATAATGTGTTTGAACGTTATTAATTGCCGTCGAAGAAAACGATTTATTGACAATTAGCACGAATCAGGCAATATCGTTGTTGCAAAACTCAAGTAGCTTTTTATTCTCACATAGTAATGAGTGCTGTCAACAGGGGATGACAAACTGATTCCATATTTTTAGGTTTTCACAAGTGATTTCCAGTCGAATTGCGTGCCTATGGAGTATCGCCTAAGTTGTCTGCCTGGATTCGTGAGTCCCTGTCATAAAGGACACAGTTCGTAGCAATTGACGGAAAGTCATTGAGTAAAGCAGGGGTAATATCCGGTGTTTCTCAAGAAATGTTATAACCTACATCTACATCTACATTTAAACTCCGCAAGCCACCCAACGGTGTGTGGCGGAGGGCACCTTACGTGCCACTGTCATTACCTCCCTTTTCTGTTGTTCCTGATCAACACAAACGACATAGGAGGCGAAACTTCCTGGCAGATTAAAACTGTGTGCCGGACCGAGACTCAAACTCGGGACCTTTGCCTTTTGCAGGCAAGTGCTCTACCATATTCAAGTTTCATATCAGCGCACACTCCGCTGAAGAGTGAAAATCTCATTCTGGAAACATCCCCTAGGCTGTGGCTGAGCCATGACTCCGCAATATCCTTTCTTTCAGGAGCGCTAGTTCTGCAGGGTTCGCAGGAGAGCTTCTGTTAAGTTTGGAAGGTAGGAGACGAGGTACTGGCAGAAGTAAAGCTGTGAGGATGGGGCGTGAGTCGTGCTTGGGTAGCTAAGTTGGTAGAGCACTTGCCCGCGAAAGGCAAAGGTCCCGAGTTCTAGTCTCGGTCCGGCATACAGTTTTAATCTGCCAGGAAGTTTCATATCAGCGCACACTCCACTGCAGAGTGAAAATCTTATTCTGGAGACATAGGAGACAATCTGAGCAGCTATTTTATATTGTTTGCAGAGGATGCTGTCATTTCGTCTTGTAAAGTCATCAAATGATCAAAACTAATTGCAAAATGATTTAGACATGGTGAAAAAGTGGCATTTAACTCTAAATAATGGAAAGTGTGAAGTCGTCCACAAGAGTGTTAAAAGAAATTTGCTATATTTTGGTTACAAGATAATCATATAAATCTAAAAGCTGTAATTTCAACTAAATACTTACGGATTGCAGTTACGAATAACTTAAACTGGAATTATCACATTGATAATATTGTGGGGAAAGCAAACCAAAGACTGCGATATATTGGTAGAACACTTAGAAAGTGCTACAGGGCTACAAAAGGGACCGCGTACACCACGCTTTTCCGCTTTCTTCTGGAATATTGATGTGCAGTGTGGGACCCACATAAGATGGGACTGACGGAGGACATCGAAAAAGTTCAAAGGATAGCACGTTTTGTATTATCACGAAATGAGGAGAGAGTGCCGCGGACGTGGTACTTGAATTGGAGTGACAATCAACAAAACAAAGGTGCTTTTCGTTGCTGCAGGATCTTCTCATTAAATTTCAGTCAACAATTTTCTCCTCCTATTACGAAAATATTTGCCGGTGATCACCTACGTAGGGAGAACTGATCATCGTAATAAAATAAGGGGAATCGAAGCCCTCACGGGGAGATTTAAGTGCTCGTTTTTTTTCGTGCGTCTTTCGAGAGGGAACGATAGAGAAGTAGCTTGAAGGTGATTCGATTAACCCTCTGCCAGGAACTTAACTGTGAATTGCAGGAGATGTAGATGAATTGGTAAGATACCACTTATGTATGATAACGAACCTCAGTCATTATACCTTATACTTTTGATTTCTTTCCCTCTTATGGCGGTATTTTCCTCAGTTCGTTCATAAAGTTCCCTGTATGACTATACCTGTTGCGTAAACGATTCTTTCCCCTGAAAGTAAATCATTTTCTCAGAGATGAGAAGAAGTCTGAAGGATTTCAGATTTACAAAATTCAAAGCAATAGCGACGCCATTATTTTGAAAAGTGTCGTTCAGAAGACTACTTCACTTACACTGAATCCATATAGCTCTTATATAGCGTGACGTGGACCACCAGAAGGCCTGCATTACCAGCCAGAAAAACTATCCAACTAGATTTTGTGTCACAGCTCTTCCCACCACTAATTACTCCCTGTGGGAAGGACAGGAGTCTTGGGCACAGAGAAGAGATGATAACAAGAGAAAGATTGAATATTTGACAGGAGTGACACACTTAAGTCCAATCCACTGCATGAAAACGTGTTACGTTCATTGTAGACAGTGCTTACATATCACGGATCTATTGTCTGTAACCAGCTGTTAATGACGAGCAACCAGAAAGAGATTGGCACAAAAACGGTTCAAATGGCTCTGAGCACTATGGGACTTAACATCTGAGGTCATCAGTCCCGTAGAACTGAAACCTAACTAACCTAAGGACATCACACACATCCGTGCCCGAGGCAGGATTCGCACCTGTGACCGTATCGGTCGCTCGGTTCCAGACTGAAGCGCCTAGAACCGCTCGGCCACATCGGCCGGTTGATTGGCACATAGGTATCTGTAAGTTATTCAACAAAGTTCTGTCAGTTGTAAGCTCTTTATGTAATACGTGTTACGTATTTTATCAGAGCTCCGTGAGAGCCAGCAATATCATGTCTCTTAATCTCCTTTTTCACTTTTTCAATACTTAATTCTGTTTCCGACATACCATCTTCAGCTTGTAGCAGATAAGAGTGAATACAGATCGTATTTATGAAAAGCCAAGTAAGTTCTCTACGAAGTGTCACCTACAAACGAAAAGTAGCGAAGGACGCGTGTTAATTGCACCACTGTAGATATAGTGGTTTAACTGATATCTCACCATCCTTGGCATGCAAATTACCCTCAGTCAAGATCGTATACTAGATGCAATAGGGGCGATGGCGCCATTGTTTGTTCCATGGGTCGTACTTGTTGAAACGAGTTGCCACAATGACGAGAAAACAGAGGAGAAAACTATTGTGGAAATCGGAATTGAACTTCCACTCTGCAGCGGAGAGCCTGTATGTAGCTGACGGAGGTAGATTAAAAGGGAGTGACGAAACAAAGTTGTCTCAGCACAGCACCTACCGACGACTTTAGTACATTCATAGTGATAAGCTCTTTGTGTTTGTAAAGAAAAGAAGAAATGGGTGCAGGTTTCAGAAAAGGTAGCACCTTAAAAGAAACAGACTCTTGGTGAAACACCAACAAACTAAGACTACAATTTTCGCTAAACGAAATTTTTCAGGCATAGAAAGGAAACGATTTTACTTTCTCATTGTAGTAAGGGAGACAATTAAGGTACTATGCCTAACTAATTAGAGGAATGATTCACTTCCTCTCTGGGCATGAACCATATACTGCTTAAGGTGAGTTATGGCAGATGGATTGAGAAACCCTTGTTATGGGAATGATAAATGAAACGTAGATTAGTGGTTAATGTCCCGTCAACACCGAGGTTAGTAGAGACAGGGCATCAGTTTAAACTGGACAAGGGGGACGCAGAAAGTCTGCCACGTCCTGTTGGAAGGAACCATTTAGTCATTTGCTGTAAGCCGTTTACCGGAACAATGGAAACCGAAATCTGGATGGCATGAAGGGAAACTGAACCCCGTTTCTCCCGACCGCGAATGCATTATCATAACCATAGCACCACCTCGTTAGTCGTGTTTTGGGAATGTTCCCTGACAGCAGTAAGAGCATGTACTCGAAGACAGGCCCTTAAGGGATAAAAAAAAATCTACAGCTTGATCGAAGTAGCGAAGTTTTCGACACACTGAATGATTTAACTGATGCACTTTTCTAAAACAAAGAGGTTAAAGTATACTGTTAGACTAACCACACCGAAGACAGGGAACCCCAGCAGAGAAGGGAAGACAACCAGAAAGAATCCCTCAGCCCTACTTGACACCATAAAGAAGTATTGGTGGAACGTAGTCACTACACGATACAAAAGCGGGCAAGAAATAAATTCAGACATGGAAGCAGAGAGCAATAGTTAAGGCTCACCTAGTACGAACGGTTTAATAAACTGCGTACTGTAACAATGAAGTTTATTACTTCTTGACCTGGAATATAAAGATGACAATATTGCTGACGAGACACAGAGCGTTACTCTGTGGTATGTGATGACCACTGGTGATACTTACATTATCTGATAAAAAGTGTCCGGACACCTATTAGAGGACTAAAGATGGGGCATGTCCATCCTTCACCTTTATGACGGCTTTAATTTTGCTGGTGATACTTTCAATCAAGTGTTTGAATGTCTGTGGAGAAATGGCACCACATTACTCCTCAATGGTCGAAACCAGAGATGGTATTAATGTTGGACGCTGGAGTTTGAAGCGAAGGTGTTTCATTGGGTTCAGGTCCGGCAGTCTGAGCAGGTCAGTCCATTTCATGAATATTATTGTCCACAGACTATGCCTCACAGATGGTGCTTTATCACAGGATGCAGTGTCAGGCTGACACAATCAATCATCACCAAACTGTTCCGCTACAGTACGCAGTACACAGTGTATTAACATGTGTTCATATCCTTCCGCATTTAGTGTTCTCTTAAGTGCAGTAAGGGGACCACGCCCTAACCACGAAAAAAACGCCAATACTGCAACACTACCTCCTCCGTTCTCGATTGTCGGTACTAGACATGATGGCAGATAACTTTTCTAGGTTCATCGGATTGACGCAGGGTACAGCGAGATTAGCCACTCCGAATCACTCTTTTCCATGTATCCACTGCCGAGTTGTGACGTCGCTCTTTGCACCACCTCGAGTGTCGCTTAGCATTAACTACACAAATTTGTGGCTTACGAGGAACTGTTTCACCTCTACAACCCGCTCTTTTTAATACTCGACGTACAATGACTGAGCCAACTGGACTGCTCGTAGCACTTCGGAACTCAGCAGTGATTTCTTCCGCTGATTTTATGCGATTTTTTAATACCATCCACCACAATGCTCTACGCCCTCCGTCCGTCAGTACATGAGCACTGCCTAGCCTTGTTTAGCTGCGACTGTTCCTTCACGTTTCCACTTGACAGTAACATCAACTACAGTTGACGTGGACAGGTTTAGAGATCTTGAAATTCCCTGATAGATCTGTTTCACTTTCGACTTTCGAAGGCACTGAGATCCCCCGAGTGACCAACTCTGCTGTTACTGGTTCTCTGCTGACATCACAGCACTCTCGCTCTCCGTTATATTGGCTAGTCTTCCTCTCGTGGCAGGTAGTGGTCATTTCAGAATTACGTACGGGTTCCGGATACTTTTGATCAGATAGTGTACCTGCACATTTAACAAGCTACATACTGTAATGTGAGGAGTGTAGTGGTGGTAGTAGTAGTAGTAGTAGTAGTAGTAGAAGTAGTAGCTGATAGAGGATTCAGGCAAAAATGAGAAAGGTTATAGTGTTTCTACTGAATTTCGATATGGTCATCTCATTTTCTGAAGTAGAAGAATACGTGACTGGGAATGGAAACAGATAAAAAAAGATCATGAAGGTCATAATACGGATGTTTTAGGAAGATCTGGAAATATACTCACATCAGAAAAAATATGAAGACAAAAGATTGAATGATAAACTGGAAAGTAACTCAATGAATTTCTTCACATGCTTCTATAGTCTCATTAAATAATCTAATGACATTGTGATACATGAAAATAAGTAGACTTGTAATTAATGTATAAGCGGGTAATAAGTCGGATTAGACAGGAAAAATATAAGCACTATAGAATAATACACGTACTACATAGACGATCTGCAGCATCACTGCTGACTATATGTAAAATACCTTTGTGTTTGTTTGTTATTGTGCTTTCCTGTCTTTGGTGTGTACTGTGCAGTTAGAACTGTTTACTAATCGCACACTATAATAAGGTGGCTCAGTTGTAGAGAATGCTGCGAACGAAATTTTGCGATCGGCTTTTGGTATATTGGCTGGTATAATCACCCCCTCTTTCTCTCAAGGCAGCCAGTTTATAGCTTATAAGGGAAACGCATTAATATTGTTCTGTAACCAAGGCTGGTAACGAGCGTAAACTTTCCGTAGCGGCCCAAAGCCAGCCGAGTTTCAGAGACCAGAAAAAGAGTAGCTTATAGTGTGTGACTGGTAAGTGATGTTTAATATATGTGAATTTCTGAGTAAGAGGAGTACGAGAAAACTGTAACTAAAGCTTTATTTCCAAATTTCGCAGTTAACTACGAGTACCTATAAAGATCCATCATTAATTACGGAACTGGTAGTGTTTATATATACTGCCTGACCAAAAAAGTGATGCACCCTGAAGACATAGTCGGATGTCACTGTAACTTCGTACTCACACACGCCATCGGCGGATATGCAAGTGCCTAGAGTTGCACTTCTCTCTGACAGGTACAGTGACCACCAGAATGACTTAGTGTTCTTCGTGGTCAAGTATTGCTATCAGTCATTGTAGGGTTTGTAAGAGACGTGAACAGCGTGAGGTGTTGAATGATTACTGTGAAGTACAGGCAGACGCTGCATACCAGTCTGAGACAATGTTACCAGCACCGGACAGATTTTAGAGAGGGCCTCATTCTGAGTCTCTATTTAGCCGGCTGGTAGAGTCGTGCAATATCCAGATTTGTGGGACATTCGGATGTGACAGGGATCCTCACGCAGGAGAATCGCACGAACTTTCCGTATGAACGACACAGTCCTGTCGTAGAGAAACAACTGATAGTGTTGAAAGCAAAAAAGTCACCAGGTACTGATGGAATTCCAATCCGGTTTTACAAAGATTACTCTACGGCATTGGGCCCTTACTTAACTCGCATTTATCGCGAATCTCTCGCCTAACCGCCCATACTTAGCTCGCATTTGTCGCGAATCTCTCGCTCAACCGAAGTCCGAGGCGTCTGGGAAAATGTGCAAGCGACTCCTGTATATAAGAACAGTAAAATTACGGACCAATATTTTTACATGGTCTGCTGCAGAATTCTTGAACATATTTTCAATTAGAATATAATAAATTTCCTTGTGGCCGAAAAGCTTCTGTCCACGAGTCAGCACGTTTTTGGAAAACGTAGCTCGTACGAAACTCAGCTTGCCCTTTTCTCAAATTATGTACTGAGAACTATGGATGGAGGGCAACAGGTAGACTCCATATTCCTAGATTTCCGAAAAGTATTTGACTCATTAGCCCACTGCATACTGTTAACGAAGGTACGGGCATACAGGATAGGTTCCCAGATATGAGAGTGGCTCGAAGCCTTCTTAAGTAACAGAATCCAGTTTGTTGTCCTTGACGGACGTTCATCACAGACAATGTTACCGTCAGGAGTGCCCCAGGGAAGTGTGATAGACCGCTGTTATTTTCTATATACATAAGTGATATTGCTGACAGGGTGAGTAACAATTTGCGGCTGTTTTCTGATGATGGTGTTGTGAACGGGAAGAAATCGTCGTTGAGTGACTGTAGGAGGATACAAGATGACTTAAACAGAATTTCTAGTTGGTGTGGTGAATGGCAGCTACCTGTAAATGTTGGAAAATGTAAGTGAATGCAGATGAGTAAGAAAAATGGAAGCCGTAATATGTGCAGCTTGACAGCAGTGTCGATTAAATGTCTAGGCGTAACGTCACAAAGCGATATGAAATGGACAAGCATGTGAGGATTGTGGTAAGAAAGCCGAATGGTCGACTTCGGTTTATTGGGAGAATTTTAGGTAAGTGTGGTTCATTTGTAAAGGAGACCGCATATCTGGCACTAGTGCGGCCCATCCTTGAGTACTGCTAGAGTATTTGCGACGCGCACCAGATTGGATTAAGAGGTGGGCTGCTGGATTTGTTAACGGTAGGTTCGAAAAAGATGCGAGTACTACGGAGACGTTAACGTTTCGGGAACTCAGGTGGTAATCTCTGGAGCCGGGGGGCAGGAGGGAGGGGGGGGGGGGCGGGGGGCGGGGCGACGTTCTTTGCGAAGAACTTTATTGAGAACATTTAGAGAACCGACATTTGAAGCTGACTGCAGACCGATACTGCTGCCACCGACGTACAGTTCATGTAAGGACCACTAAGATAGAGAAGTTAGCGCTCGTACAGAGATCGTTTTTCCCTCGCCCTATTTGCGTGTAGAACGGGAGAGGAAATGACTAATAGTGGTACAAGGTACCCTCCACCACGCACTATACAGTGACTTGCGGAATATGTAGTAGATGTTGATGCTGCACCGCATGGGAACACGAGGACAGGCTCCAGTGGAACACATCCTACAACAACGATGGTGGACTGCGGCATTGTGAACCAAGCACTTCATGACCCCTTCCTGGAACATGGCGTCATCGCACATGGTTGGTCAGTGACTAGCAGCAGCCGGAATAGGAGATTAGTGTTCCACGTGTAGGCTGCCGTCAACACCACAACACAAACGGTTGGATTTGGCGTGGTGGCCTGAATGGGAATCAGGGACTGCGGATGATTGGTGTCGAACTGTGTTCGGTTATGAAACGCGGCTCTGTGCTACACTGGATGGCCATCATTGACAGTTATGGGGTCGGATTAGGGGGAGAGGTCTTAGTCTTATAATGTTTTGGACAGGCGCAGTGGTGTTAATCCTGGAGCCATGGTGTGGAGAGGCAGCGAGTATGGCCTTACGTCATGGCTGGTAATCGCTGATGGAATTCTGATAGCACAGCGGTAGTTAACGGGCATTCTGCGTCCTCGTGTATTACCTCTCATGCAACAGTGTCGTGGTGCCATTTTGCAACAGGACAATGCTCGTCCACACAAGAGAGGTACTCCCGGGGTCAGCAATATTCGCAGATCTGACCCCAATAGAACAAGTGTGAGACCAGCTCGGAAGTCAGTTCCATCCCAGAGCCAGTATCCAGGACCAGTTACGATAGTTTTGGGCCATCTTGCCTCAGTATGTAATGCAACTGTTTTATGACACCCTTTCCCACCAAATCACTGCATTCATCCAGGCCAGAGATGTACCACATCGTACTGACAAGTGGGCTCATACTGCCAAGTTATTTGCAAATTTGAGTCGGCCGGCCGGAATGTCCGAGCGGTTCTAGGCGCTACAGTCTGGAACCGCGCGACCGCTACGGTCGCAGGTTCGAATTCTGCCTAGGGCATGGATGTGTGTGATGTCCTTAGGTTAGGTAGGTTTAAGTAGTTCTAAGTTCTAGGGGACTGATGACCTCAGACGTTAAGTCCCATAGTGCTCAGGGCCATTTGAACAATTTTTGAGTCCATTTCGTAAACACTCCAGTAACATCACATACTCTATCAACCCTTGAAGTTGTATTTCGTTTCTTCCTCCTCTTATGGGGTGCTTCAGTGGTGTTTTTCAGGCAGTGTATTTCAATAAGGCTTCAGATAATTAGCATCTCGAACATCGCAAAACTCACGCATAAATGCTATAATACACGAAAATGCACTTGAGAGTGGGAATCATTTTCCGAAACGTGCCGTGCAAGATATAAATACAAGAAATCGTGAGAGTCTGCAGCAAAAGTTACACTGACGGAAAAAATTGCAAGAAGGAGTGCGACATAAACGAAAGTTGGTAGCCGTGTTTCTCCATCTGAAAGATGTCTGTTGAGTGGCGATAGTAGCGCCACTATGAGGATGGAAATCAGTTTTAGTTTAGATATACGATGCAACGCTTGTAAGCGTCAGTTATCTTTGAGATTGGACGTGGTGTCGAGTTGATGTCAGGCAAGAATGCCTGAACGCCGTTATCAACACTTCACTGAGTTTGGACAAGGTCGTGTAATAGGAGATACGAGTATCTGGATGCTCCTTCTGCGATATTGCAGAAAGACTTGGCAGGAATGTAGCCACTGTACATGAATGTTGGTAGAGGTGGTCACGGTAATGTATGGTCGCAAGAATACCGGGCTCCAGATGGCCACTTGTCACATTCGAGAGGGAAGGCCATCGTGTTTCACACATAGGTCTGGCGCATCCTGCTGCATCTGGAACGGCAATCTGAGCAGCGGTTGGCACCATGGTGACATAACGAACTGTTACATATCGTTTACTTCAAGGACAGCTATGAGCCAGACACCCTGTAGCGTGCATTCCACTGAACCCAAACCACCGCCATTTGCGACTACTGTGGTGTCGAGCGAGAGCTGATAGGAGGGCTGGGTGGAGGTCTGTTGTACTTCCTAAAGAAGTCTGGTTCTGTCTCGGTGCCAGTGGTCATCGTGTGTTGGTTAGGAGGATGTCAACTGAGGGCATGCAACCAACCTGTGTGCGTGTTAGACAGACCTGTACCTGGAGTAATGGTCTGGAGTGCGATTTCGAATGACCACAGGAGTACTCCCGCAGTTATCCCACGCACGCTGACTGCAAATTTGCACATCATTCTGGCGATTCGTGCGGTTGTGATACTATTCATGAACAGTATGGCAAGAGGTGTTTTTCCAACAGGATAACATTCATCCACCTACCCCAGTTGTAACCCAACAGGCTCTACAGAGAGTCGATGTGTTGCCTTGGCCTGCTCGATCACCAGTTCTGTCTCCAGTGGAGCACATATCGAACATCATCGGACAACAATTCCAGTGTCATCCACAAACAGCATTACCCGTCCCTGTGTTGACAGACAAACTGCACAGGCATTGAACTCCATCTCACAAACTGACCCCGCCACCTGTACAACAGAATGCATGCACGTTTGCGTGCTTGCATTCAATATTCTGGTTGTTAGACCGGTTGTTAATGTACCAGCATTTCAGATTTGCAGTGGCTTATCTCGCACTTACATTAACCTGTGACCTAGCGATGTTGATCACTTAAATATGTTACCGAGACAGAGATATTCCCGAAATTTCATTACACTACACTAACTATTTTTTGGT
Source organism: Schistocerca piceifrons (assembly GCF_021461385.2). Taxonomy (NCBI): domain Eukaryota; kingdom Metazoa; phylum Arthropoda; class Insecta; order Orthoptera; family Acrididae; genus Schistocerca; species Schistocerca piceifrons. Next base: position 350,658,724 of record NC_060142.1, read on the forward strand.
GTTGTGATTTTTTCCGTCAGTGTATTTCGTAACAAACAAACCGAGCATTGTATACACAGTAGGAAAGCATTAGGAAAAAGAAAGCAGTGACGAACTGTTTCAGTTGCCTAACAAATGTGAATGTGAATAGTGTCAATGGTGTCGCTTGTGGGCCAGGCGGAGCCGGTGCGCGGCTCGGCGGAGGTGCACCTGCACTACTGGCTGGGCGCGGAGACTTCGCAGGACGAGGCGGCCACGGCGGCCTACAAGACGGTCGAGCTGGACGACTACCTGGGCGGCAGCCCCATCCAGCACCGCGAGGTCCAGGGCGCCGAGTCGGCGCGCTTCAAGGCCTACTTCAGATCCGGCATCACGTGAGTACGCTGCACAGGCGCGCTGCACTGCGACCGGGCTAAGGCTCGGAACGAAGGGCTAACACAGTGCTGGCACCATGAAGTGTAGTACATGTTTGCATGCGTAAATGATTAGCAGTTCAGCGCAGCCGCACGATGTGGGTAGAGTAACACCACTTACATTCTGTATACAGGGTGAACATCAATAAACCTGAAAAATTGTAGGACGGATTACTGACTGGGAACGGAGGAAAGAAGGCGCTACGATCATGTGTCCTGAATCGGACGGTGTAGGTGAAATGGCGACAAATCGTCCCGGAATACAGTGTAGAGCTGCGTCACACCCACATTACAACAGATGTTCAAAGTGGACTCCGTAGGACGTAATGCACGCTTTCAGACGACGCCTCGTGAATAGCTGCACTATTTCGCACGTTCGGGCCTGTCTCCGAAAAGCGCCATAGGCATTGTGAACACGCTGTTGAATGGTCTGCACATCAAGAATTGGTTCAGCTTTTCAGATACCTCATGAAGTAAAAATCTAGGTGGTCTAAGTCTGTTTACCTAGCATGCCGTGCTACAAGGCCTCCACGTCCTACCCAACATCCGCAGCAGATGATGTTGAGACATCGGAGAGCTGTAATACGAAAGTGGAGTGGTGCTCCGTCACGCAGAAATCACATAACCTGTCGTATTGCCAAAGACACGTTCTCAAACAGCCCAGGCAAGGTATTCTGCATGGAGTCCAGCTACGCTCCTCCGTCGAGGCATTGTGGAATAATAACCGGTCCAAGTATGTGGTCGCCGAGAATCTGTGCCCACAGATTGAGGCTGAACCGATGCTGATGACAATTCCCTGATAATTGTCTGTATCCCACGGATGACGGCTATGCAGAGTGATGATAACTTTTTTGGTAAATGTTGCTTAGTCGGTAAAGAGGACTGATAGAAATCCCTTAATTATAATGGTCTTCTGCAAAAACCATCGACAAAATTCTTCCCGTAGAGGGAAATCCGCTGCTGATACTCCTTGCAGTCGTTTTCAGGTGATAGGGATAGTAGCGGTTGTCATGCAGGATACACATAATCGTACTTTGGCTTACACCATGTTGGTGGGCCACTTGCATGGAGCTTGTACTAGCATTCGTCTCAGTATCCTGTAGAACCCGGTCCTCCAAATCAGGGGTACGCGCAGTCCGTCTTCCCCTGTACGTTCCTTTGTCTTCCTCCATTTCCAGTCAGGAATTAGTCCCTGCAGTTTTTCTCGTTTTTATTAATGTTCACCCCGTACAAGGAAAGATTATGCTGCAGTTTGGGGTAAATGTTAAATCGCGTTCCCAACTATGTAGCTTGGATACGAACACCCACTATTCTACTCACTGACCTCGCTGTGCCTGAAACATCGAATTCATACGTAATTATTTTCACAATCACAGAAGAATAGATCAGGCGTGATGATAGGTTAAGGACGGAAGTGGGTATCACAACGCTACACATTCATTAAATGTGTCGATAAAAGATGCCCAAATACATTAATATCCAAGCTCACGCGACTTAACAAGACAGAAAGGCACTGGAATAGACGGGAAAAATGCCTGCATACGATAAAGATATTACCGGACCGGGAGGCAACGCTCGGCCAGCCAAGAAAAACCACACGCATAAATATTCATAGGACGCATACAAAATGAAGAAATAATACATGTAATTGAGGGTGGGCAAGAGAGACATTGTGTAATGATGGCACATGACAGAAGAACATAGCAGATTACCTTAGTGGAGGCTTGGAGGCGACGGTGGTCCTAGTACAATCAAAAGAGTTGCCATTGTTACCCCGAATGATGTGATTGAGGCAATTAGCGATTAAACAGATCGTTCGCTGTTTCTACGACTAACCGGCAATCTTTTATCAACCTTGTGGTGCCTGTAGCATTCAGTTAAATATTCAGCATGGTGTTTCAGTTGTAGCATCGTATGGTCCGGAAACTAACTGTAGCAGCCATTGAAACGCGTCTTGATGGCAGAAGAACACGGGTCACAGTTCGACTGACTTCTTGTTGTGGGGGTCGTTTAAAACCTCGGGTTTCGAAGAAAAGGCCGACCCCTCAAATGGCACTGCTTTTCATAGCCAACCTAATATTATGGCGCCAGACACTGGCCCGAAACGGTTTCTGAAGCCTCTCTGGTATGATTATGCCCGAAACACCGTTCAAACTTAGCTCAAAAGGCTCCTTAACACAGTAAAACGCCTTCTTGGTGAAAATTACTAACTTCTAAATTGAGTGAACTTACGACCAGCAAAAAATTATGAACAGTACTTCTATACTGGGGAATCATCTCTGTCTATTTGGTATCTCTTGTCCGGCCTCCTAACTACTATATCACAAATCGGTCCGTGGACGACAGAGCCCGAGCGCGAAAATGCGATTTTTCAGGGAGCCATATCTCGGATTCTGTTGATCACAGAGATAAGGGGTAAAATGTTTTCGATAGCCCTTGACCAGGCGCCCATTTTTATACCTATCAGAAAAACAAGCATACTGTAGCTATCATAGAGTACAGGGTCAAAATTTAAACATTACACACTTCCTCTAGCTCACGCAGATGGAGAAAATCTTTTGCATTAAGTCTGCTCTAGGGTAGGCCTTAGACAGTTTATAAAATCAAGATTTGTTCATGGACGGTTCCTGAGCAAACCTCGGAAAAACCATAATTTTTGGGTACTAAAAGTACCAATCGTGAGGACGGCCACTGCTATAATTTCTGTTCATGGCTAATCGTTGAAATTTTTACCATATGATGATAATCTCGAGGGACCTTGAAACTTTTTTCGTTATAGTTATCAATTAAAGGGATCCAGACATTCAGTGTCACAGTACTTATGCACGTAAAATATCCTGTCTGAGACGTAAATGAAGCTTTAACCGACGATAGTCATCGCAAGGGTTCTGAGGTCACCAGACTGTTTTCGGTCGACATTTTTCCACCAATAAAGCTTTATTACGCGCCCTATCAGTATAATGGACACTTCACGCCTATACAGGATAGCTTGACCTGGAAATCATTCGATGGTGCCACCTGCCGGAGTAAACGCCTTAAAAAATATTATTTTGCCATTCGATTTTCTTTGTACCTGCAGATATAATTCCGCATGTTTTGGTATTCTGTAGGTGTAGCCTAAAAATGTGCCGTTGTAACGTGAACTTAACATTGGATGGGAGGCGATTTTGTTTTGACCGTATGTTGTGCGTACTTAAGTTTTGTCAAAGTGTGTAAATGTGTCGAAATATATAATTAAACTGTCAAACTTTATTGACGTACGGGATTTGTTTTCTAGAAGCAGCCCAGCCTGCTGTAACAGCAGACAGTGTCAGTAAGTGGGAGACGCTGAGTGTGAAGGCTTCACTATAGCGAGACATTGGGTAAAAGGATTTAGAATGTTATGTGTTAAAAGAGCACGAATGTATTTGCATGTCAAAAGTTTTGGTGAGGGAGGCTGAATGGGGATAGAGGCGGCTTGTTCCCTACTGCAGTGTCAGTCTTTTAAAGAGGAGCATATTGGCCTTTTCGTGCTCCGACAGCAGCCAGATTATAGTCAAAACTAATTATTTCATATTTGCTAGCCTCAAGGGCTTGTTGATCCCTAATCAACCTAATTCAGATGTGGCCATACTAGTTTATCATCCATGGGGAGTGTAGCATCACAGTTCGTCATTCAGATATCGTATTTGAACATTGGTTGTTGGTGAGAAGATAGTGTTGTGCCTACCGGAAGAAAGGAAAAGATCTACCAGCAAATGTCGGAATCAGAAAGTGGCAGCGTCGTGTCGTATCAGGACAGCGATTTATTGTTCAGCAGTAACACTGCTCGCGTTGGTCGGGGTACCACGACTGTCATGCGGATATGGAATCAATGGATTCATACTTAACGCCTCGCAGGATCTCAACGGCCCGACGCGGTTAGCTCCCCAGGAGCAGACACGTTGTTCGCTCGGCCGTACAGAATCGTTAAGTGATGTCACGAACCTTGAATCAAGAAACTGACGCTTTGCAGCTAGACATTTGTCCAGACTGTCTGTAGGACGACGTCTGCAGCACCGCGGCGACCTTTGCTGCGACTTCCCTTGAGGAGATGCAAGCCGGCGGAGGTGCGCCCTGAGGGAAGCAAGAGTGGAATCACGTTGTCCCATTTCTCCAAACAGCATCACGACGGACGTATCCGTGTGTGGAGGTCGAACGAGAACGAACGTTGCCAGAAGGCGTGTTTCACCGTCATAAGCGTCCAGCGTATCGCTTGAAGTTACGAGGCATGCTTGGGAACACAACACGATCTCCTCTGGCTCGCAGGGTCAGTTATTGGGACAACAGGCGCTAAATTTATGACGTATTCAGGCGGAAGCTGTATCCAATGCAAATGTCTCTGTGACGTTAGCTTTCACACACACGTTGCCGGCGCAATCCTGACCTACCTCGATACAGAGGGTGTTCAGATGTTGCTGCAGTACATTCTCCGAATCATTCACCCAGTGACATCTAGTCATGGGTTGAAGAGTCACTAGCAAGACGCCATTCAACAATCACGACAACTGATGAACTCGGGCATAGGGTTGAAACAGTGTAGAATGGTGTACCCGTATATGTCATCTCAGTTGGAATCGATACCCAACTGGGCTATAGACGTTGCTGACAGAGCTGCCCACTCTGTGTACTAATTTTCGCATCCTGTATATCCCAAAATAATCTACGGATTTAATCATGTGTTCATCCTTTCTATGCTTTATAAAAGCTATTAGAATTCCGTTTTGTTTCCTCACCCATCCCTACACAAACCCTGCTCCCCACCCGTTGCCTCATGGCTCACATCCTTGTAAGAGACCTAGATGCAAGAACTGTCCCTTGCATTCTCCCACCATCACCTACTCCAGTCCAGTCACAAGCATCACATATCCCATAAAAGGCAGACCTACCTGTGAAACCAGTCATGTGATCTACAAGCTAAGCTACAACCACTGTGCTGTGTTCTATGTGGGCGTGAGAACTAATAAGCTGTGTGTCTGCATGATTGGCCACCAACAAACTGTGGCCAAGAAACAGCTGGACAACCCAGTTGTTGAGCACGCTGCCCATCACAACGTTCTCTATTTTAAAGGCTTCTTGGGTCCCTGTGTCATCTGGGGCCTTCCTATCAACACCAGATTTTCTGAACTGCGCAGGTGGGAACTCTGCCTTCAATCTAGCCTACGTTCCTGTAACCCTCCTGGTCTCAATCTTCGTTAGTCATTGGCCTGCACCCAGCTAACCTCTCCCCTGTACCCACTCCAGCACTGCACAGCCCTCTATTCCACCAACGCACCCACAGTCCTTTTATTTCTTTTTTTTTCACTGCCTCCCCCCCTCCACGCCCTCCATCTAAATTCCCGACTGCACCTAGCTGCCCTACTGTCTCTCCGCCTCGACCCTGTATGCTCCTACAAGTGGCATTTTACTGTCCCCCAGCCCTAACCAGCTACCCTGTTATCCCTCCCCACCACGCAGATTGCTTCTCTCATCATGCACTGTCGTCATGTGTGTGTGAGTTTGAGGGTCTTTTTGTTGTGCCTATCTACGACTCAACATCTCCGCTATTTGGTGAGTAGCAACCTATCCTTTTCCTAACATTGTCATTATTCCACCCTGTATTTATATTGTGTGAAGTTTGTTATTTGTTATCGTTCCTGGTGCTACAGTTTCAGCGGTCAGCAGTGTATGATCATATCCTGACGTAAATTACGTGTACCATAACTCCAGTTTTGTGTTTCGTGAAATGATCAAATCTGGATAAGTGTTTGTTTTTCGATCATATTACCTACCATCATCTTCTGTTGCACAATATTGCATTAGTATTGGCTTCTTCAGGGTTTTTTATCAATCGGCAAGCGAGGGAGAAATACTGCGTGTCAATTAACTAGAATGTGGATTCTCGGTGCAAAATTCTAACTTCCGCTCAGGGGGACACAAATCTGCCGATCTTCTGCAAACTCTTCTTACATAACTCCAGTATCAAACGTTCTATTGTCACAAAAGCATTATTGCTGCAATTCCGGCAAACTGCCATGCAAACTCTCGACATGCTTCTAAGAAATTAAACGATAATTCTAAGCAAACTAAGGCTGCACAGTGTCAACTAAAAAATTAAGCGCTAATATTATCAAGAGAAAGAGTGTGTATGCTTTGCAGTCTTTGACTGGGAGTCGACGTTCTGAAATTTATGATTCGGCTCTGGACGGTTCCTCTGACTAAGGAAAGATCAAGTGTTTCTTCTTCGCAGCGTAACTGATAAATGGAGGTTATGGTTTGAATACTGTGCAATTTACATATTAAACTACTACTGTCAGTTTCCTCAAAGCTGCAGCCTCCTTCTTATGAATGTTTTTGGTTTCGTTTCCTAAGGCAGAAACTGAGGGGATTAATGAAAAAGAGAGAAATAGTAAACAAATTTATTTTTCTTCCCTTAACTCTATCATTACGTCCCAAATCACGTTCACTCGAATTCTCTGTTTCTGTTCGCTGGTTCCTCAGATCATATCTGTGGTTACTCCTTGCTTAGCCAAAAATTATTCATTGCGTAAAAGAAAATAATGAGAAAGATGCGTGGGAGTCACACACCTACATCTCGCAGGTATCTCTTTAAATGGCTGAGAATATTAACCACAGCTCATAGTACATTTACTCTCTTACAAAATTTGTCAACAATTAATCTGAAATTGAGAGTAACAGAGATATTCACAAATATAACACGAAAAGAAAAATGATCTGCAGCACCCTTTAATGAAGCCAGCTTTGGCATGAAAAGAGGTGAAATATGCAACAATAAAACACCTTGACAATCTACCCCTTCAAATAAAATGTCTGACAAGTAATGGAAGTTTTTTAAAATGTAAGTTAAAGATGCTTGTCCTTAAGAATTCTTTATTTACCGTAGAGAAATTATTGAATAGAAATAATTCTTCGTTTGTACTGAAAAAATTGCAATTTAGGCCAATTACAAATACGTTTTTCATTTAATAAAATGCGTTTTTATGTTTATTCAGTTAACGTTCCACTCGTAACGTTTATCCTGAATATGATCTATGGAACACGTAACTAACTGAGTCATATAGATTTGTGTTTTACGGCGTAAAAGTTATTTTATGTATTTGTAACGATGACATGATCTGACGCCACAGTCAGTTGATTATACACTGCGGTGACAAAAGTCATGGGATAGCGACATATACATTTACAGATGGCGGTAGTATCAGCTACACGAGGTATTGCATTGGCGGAGTTGTCATTTGTACCCAGGTGATTCATGCGAAAAGGCTTCCCGCGTGATATGGCCGCACGACGGGGAATAACATACATTGAAAGCGGATGGTAGCTGAAGCTAGAGGCATGCGGTATTCCATTTCGGAAATTTTTAGGGAATTCAGTATTCCGATATCCGCAGTGTTCAGAGTGTGCCGAGGATACCAAATCTCAGGCACTACTCGCTCGCCACAGGCAATACGGTGGCCGACGGCATTCATTTAACGACCGAGACCAGCGGTGTTTGTGTAGAGTTGTCGGTGCTAACAGACAAGCAACACAGTGTGAAATAACCGCAGAATTCAATGTGGAACGTCCGACGAACGTATCGGTTAGACAGTGCGCCGAAACTTGGCGTTAATGGGCTATGGTAACAGATGACCGAGCGAGTGCCTTTGCGAACAGCATGACATCGCCTGCAGCACCTCTGATGGTCTTGTGACCACAGTGGTTGGACCCTAGACGACTGGAAAACGGTGGCAGATGAGTCCCTGTTTCAGCTGGTAAAAGCTGATTGTAGGATTCAAGTGTGGTGGCAGACCCCACTAAGTCACGGACCGAAGTTGTTACGAAGGCACTGTGCATGCTGGTGGTGGCTCCATAATGGTGTGGGCTGTGTTTACATGGAATAGATTGGGTCCTCTGGTCCAACTGAACTACTCATTGACAGGGAATGGCTCTGTTCAGCTACCTGGAGACCATCTGCAGCCATTCATGCACTTCATGTTCCCAAACAAAGATACAATGTCACCAGCCCTCACTTGTTTGCGTATACTTTTGATAACATGAACAGTTTGAGCGAATGATTTGGCCACCCAGATCGACCTGCATGAATCCCGCAAACATTTGTGGGACGTAATCACTAGGTCCGTCCTTGCACAACATCCTGCTCGGGCAAAACTTTCTCATTTATGGATGGCTGTAGAGACAGCGTGGCTCAGTATTTCTGCGGGGGACTTCCAACGACCTGCTGAGTTCATGCCACGTCGAGTGGCTGCACTACGCCGGCAACAGTAGATCCGACACGATATTTGGAGATGTCCCATGACTTTTGTCGCCTCAGTGTACTACCAGCTTTCCACGTTTGCTCTGTGTCCAACTCCTTACCAGTTTTATGGGATTTGTAATTTTACTTTTTATTTATTTATTTTTTCATGAGTACTGTTAGCTTTAGTTGCAGCATATGAATCCTGCATTTCATAGTTTATTCTGTTGTAACTTTCACTTCACCAAACATGACCTTTGTGTGTGAAGCACCCTTGAGAGGCCTTATATTAAAGAAGTTACACTAATTACATTTCTTCTAGTCGAGATGATGAATACAACCTTAACTGAAGTTAGTTCGATGACATCAAGCCTTGAGTAACACCTGTTGACAGCTTTAGTTGCAAATAAGATTTAACCTTCATGCAGATTTCCCCAAACTGTTAGCACCATACCAAGTTAGTACATCTACATCTACATCTACATCCATACTCCGCAAGCCACCTGACGGTGTGTGGCGGAGGGTACCTTGAGTACCTCTATCGGTTCTCCCTTCTATTCCAGTCTCGTATCGTTCGTGGAAAGAAGGATTGTCGGTATGCCTCTGTGTGGGCTCTAATCTCTCTGATTTTATCCTCATGGTCTCTTCGCGAGATATACGTAGGAGGGAGCAATATACTGCTTGACTCTTCGGTGAAGGTATGTTCTCGAAACTTTGACAAAAGCCCGTACCGAGCTACTGAGCGTCTCTCCTGCAGAGTCTTCCACTGGAGATTATCTATCATCTCCGTAACGCTTTCGCGATTACTAAATGATCCTGTAACGAAGCGCGCTGCTCTCCCTTGGATCTTCTCTATATCTTCTATCAACCCTATCTGGTACGGATCCCACACTGGTGAGCAGTATTCAAGCAGTGGGCGAACAAGAGTACTGTAACCTACTTCCTTTGTTTTCGGATTGCACGTCCTCAGGATTCTTCCAATGAATCTCAGTCTGGCATCTGCTTTACCGACGATCAACTTTTTATGATCATTCCATTTTTAATCACTCCTAATGCGTACTCCCAGATAATTTATGGTATTAACTGCTTCCAGTTGCTGACCTGCTATTTTGTAGCTAAATGATAAAGGATCTATCTTTCTGTGTATTCGCAGCTCATTACACTTGTCTACATTGAGATTCAATTGCCATTCCCTGCACCATGCGTCAATTCGCTGCAGATCCTCCTGCATTTCAGTACAATTTTCCATTGTTACAACCTTTCGATACACCACAGCATCATCTGCAAAAAGCCTCACTGAACCTCCGATGTCATCCACAAGGTCATTTATGTATATTGTGAATAGCAACGGGTCTATGACACTCCCCTGCGGCACACCTGAAATCACTCTTACTTCGGAAGACTTCTCTCCATTGAGAATGACATGCTGCGTCCTGTTATCTAGGAACTCCTCAATCCAATCACACAATTGGTCTGATAGTCCATATGCTCTTACTTTGTTCATTAAACAACTGTGGGGAACTGTATCGAACGCCTTGCGGAAGTCAAGAATCACGGCATCTACCTGTGAACCCGTGTCTATGGCCCTCTGAGTCTCGTGGACGAATAGCGAGAGCTGGGTTTCACATGACTGTCTTTTTCGAAACCCATGCTGATTCCTACAGAGTAGATTTCTAGTCTCCAGAAAAGTCATTATACTCGAACACAATACGTGTTCCAAAATTCTACAACTGATCGATGTTAGAGATATAGGTCTATAGTTCTGCACATCTGCTCGACGTCCCTTCTTGAAAACGGGGATGACCTGTGCCCTTTTCCAATCCTTTGGAACGCTACGCTCTTCTAGAGACCTACGGTACACCGCTGCAAGAAGGGGGGCAAGTTCCTTCGCGTACTCTGTGTAAAATTGAACTGGTATCCCATCAGGTCCAGAGGCCTTTCCTCTTTTGAGCGATTTTAATTGTTTCTCTATCCCTCTGTCGTCTATTTCGATATCTACCATTTTGTCATCTGTGCGACAATCTAGAGAAGGAACTACAGTGCAATCTTCCTCTGTGAAACAACTTTGGAAAAAGACATTTAGTATTTCGGCCTTTAGTCTGTCATCCTCTGTTTCAGTACCATTTTGGTCACAGAGTGTCTGGACATTTTGTTTTGATCCACCTACCGCTTTGACATAAGGCCAAAATTTCTTAGGATTTTCTGCCAAGTCAGTACATAGAACTTTACTTTCGAATTCATTGAACGCCTCTCGCATAGCCCTCCTCACACTACATTTCGCTTCGCGTAATTTTTGTTTGTCTGCAAGGCTTTGGCTATGTTTATGTTTGCTGTGAAGTTCCCTTTGCTTCCGCAGCAGTTTTCTAACTCGGTTGTTGTACCACGGTGGCTCTTTTCCATCTCTTACGATCTTGCTTGGCACATACTCATCTAACGCATTATGTACGACGGTTTTGAACTTTGTCCACTGATCCTCAAAACTATCTGTACTTGAGACAAAACTTTTGTGTTGAGCCAACAGGTACTCTGAAATCTACTTTTTGTCACTTTTTCTAAACAGAAAAATCTTCCTACCCTTTTTAATATTTCTATTTACGGCTGAAATCATCGATGCCGTAACCGCTTTATGATCGCTGATTCCCTGTTCTGCGTTAACTTTTTCAAATAGTTCGGGTCTGTTTGTCACCAGAAGGTCTAATATGTTATCGCCACGAGTCGGTTCTCTGTTTAACTGCTCAAGGTAATTTTCAGATAAAGCACTTAAAAAAATTTCACTGGATTCTTTGTCCCTACCACCCATTATGAACGTCTGAGTCTCCCAGTCTATATCCGGCAAATTAAAATCTCCACCTAGAACTATAACATGGTGGGGAAATCTACTCGAAATATTTTCCAAATTATCCTTCAGGTGCTCAGCCACAACAGCTGCTGAGCCAGGGGGCCTATAGAGACATCCAATTACCATGTCTGAGCCTGCTTTAACCGTGACCTTCACCCAAATCATTTCACATTTCGGATCTCCGTCAATTTCCTTCGATACTATTGCACTTCTTATCGCTATAAACACGCCTCCCCCTTCACTGTCCAGCCTGTCTCTGCGGTATACATTCCAATCTGAGTTTAGGATTTCATTACTATTTACGTCTGGTTTCAGCCAACTTTCTGTCCCTAGTACTATATGAGCGTTGTGACCGTTTATTAATGAGAGCAGTTCTGGGATCTTTCTGTAGACGCTCCTGCAGTTTACTATTAGCACATTAATATTGTTATTACCTGTTGCATTTTGCCTACTCCTACCTTGCTGCGTCTCAGGAGGCGTCTTGTCGGGCCTAGGGAGGGGATTCTCTAACCTAAAAAACCCCCATGTGCACTCCACACGTACTCCGCTACCCTTGTAGCCGCTTCAGGCGTGTAGTGCACGCCTGACCTATTCAGGGGGACCCTACATTTCTCCACCCGATAGCGGAGGTCGAGAAATTTGCACCCCAGATCTCCGCAGAATCGTCTGAGCCTCTGGTTTAAGCCTTCCACTCGCCTCCATAGTTAGCTCTGATTTCACCCCGCGAGCGAGGCTTTCCGCCTTCACCAATTCCGCCAACCGCCTGTACGAACTGAGGATGACCTCTGAACCCAGACGGCAGGAGTCATTGGTGCCGACATGAGCAACAATTTGCAGTCGGGTGCACCCAGTGCTCTCTATCGCCGCCGGTAGGGCCTCCTCCACATTTCGGATGAGACCCCCCGGCAAGCAGACAGAGTGAACACTGGCCTTCTTTCCCGGCCTTCCCGCTATTTCCCTAAGGGGCTCCATCACCCGCCTAACGTTGGAGCTCCCAATAACTAATAAACCCCTCCTCCCGTGTGCCTGCTCGGACCTTGCTGAAGGAGCAGCCACATGTCCACTCACAGGCAGAGCGGGCGATGCCACACGGCCAGCCTCCACATTGACCCTCCGCCTCGTGCGCCGCGAACGCCGCTGAAACCGCCACTCCCCTTGGGGAGAGGATGGCCCAACCGCGCCCAGTACACGCGAAGATGTCTCGACAGCAGGGACAGTGGGTGAAGCATGTAACACCCGGGGTGTACCTTGCGACGCACTAGACTCCCCACTGCCGCTACACTCCGAGGCAGCAGCCTGAAGGCGGCTGACCGCGGCCATCAACACGCTCAGCTGTTCGCGAACAGTGGCCAGCTCCTCCTGCGTCCGTATACAGCAGTCACACATCCTATCCATCCTAAGGAATCAATTTACTGAAGAGAGTTAATCAACCTTTAACTAGACTGCTAATTCACTAAAGGCGGCTGTTTATTCACTAAACTGTGGTTGCTAGCCACTTCTTGTAGAAAACAATGAAAATAGCACTACCTGTCTCTGGACTGTATTGAAAACAAACACTAGCACTACTGGCACTATGGTTGACTAAAGGGACTCTCTCTGACTGTATTCAAAACAAACACGAAATCTATGGAACTATTAATAGCACTCGACAACGTCTGTGTTGTGACAGAGTGCTGAAGGGTGGTGTGGCGTCCGGGCTGAAGGAGGTGACGGACGATTTCGAGCCGCGACTGTTCCGCATCAAGGGACGGCGGCTACCCACAGTCACGCAAATGCCATCCATCAGCTGGGAGCACTTCAACAGCGGCGACGTCTTCATCCTCGACACCAAGGACACCATCTTTGTGTGGACAGGCAAGAAGTCCAACCATGCAGAAAGGCTTCAGGGAGCCCGGGTATGTCTCATTCTTTCTTCTTCCAACAGTGCCCAAGTGTGATGACTTTGTTGGTTTACCAAGTGCCATTCACTTCACATATTGTGAGTTAGTGATTGTGGATAAGTCTTAGAGTCTTAAGATATAAATTGTGTGTAGTATGCCACACTGCAGCTGGGCTTACGCATTACACGTCGTATTACTGAAGATTAATTGAGGTATTTATGGTTCAAATGGCTCTGAGCACTATGCGACTTAACTTCTGAGGTCATCAGTCGCCCAGAACTTAGAACTACTTAAACCTAACTAACCTAAGGACATCACACACATCCATTCCCGAGGCAGGATTCGAACCTGCGACCGTAGCGGTCGCTCGGCTCCAGACTGTACCACCTAGAACCGCACGGTCACTCCGGCCGACTAGGTATTTATGAAATTAAGTACTAAGAAGTAAGCAAATCTGCACACTTCTCGCTGTTATCATTTCTGTTATCTTTCGTCAGTTTACTCTCAGTCTATATTCTGTACTCATTAGATTGCTCATTCCATTCAGCAGATCGTGTAATCCTTCACTTTCACTGAAGATAGCAATGTCATCAACGAATCTTATTACTGATATGCTTTCGCCTTGAATTTTAATTCCACGTTTCAACCTTTTTTTTTATTTCCGACATTGTTTCTGCGATGTATAGGCTGAACAGTAGGGGCAAAAGATCCCTGTCTTACATCCTTTCTAAGCTGAGCACTTTGTTCTTGGTCTTCCACTCTTATTGCTCCCTCTTGGTTCTTGTACAAATTGTATGCCACCCATCTTTCTCTAAAACTTACCCTTTTTTTCCTCAGAATTTCGAACATCTTGCGCTATTTGAAATTGTCGAACGCTTTTTCAGGGTGACAAATCCTATGAACATGTCTTGATTTTTCTTTAGTCTTGATTCCATTATCAGCCACAACGTCGGAACTGCCTCTCTGGTACCTTTACCTTTTCTAAAGTCAAACTAATCGTCGTCTAACAGATCTTCAGTTTTCTTTTCGATTCTTCTGTATATTAGTTGCATGCATGAGCTGTTAAGCTGACTGTGGGATAATTCTCACACTTATCGGCTCTTGCAATCTTTGGATTTCTGTGAATAATGTTTTTCCAAAAGTCAGATGGTATATCGCCAGTCTCATACATTCTACATACCAACGTAAATTGTCGTTTTGTTGACACTCCCCCCAATGATTTATAAATTCTAATGGAATATTATCCATCCCTATTGTCTTATTTGATCTTAAGTCTTCCAAAGCTCTTTTAAAATCTGATACTAATACTGGATCCCTCTTCTCTTCTATGTCAACCCCTGTTTCTTCTTTTGTCAGGTCGTTAGACAAGTCTTCCCTCTCATAGAGGCTTTCAATGTACTCTTTAAACCTGTCCACTGTCTCCTCTGCATTTAACAACAGAATTCCCAATTGTGCTCTCAATGTTACCATCCTCGCTGTTAATTTTACCGAAGTTGGTTTTGACTTTCCTATACGCAGAGTCAATCCTTCTGACCACCATTTTTTAAATCCATTTCTTCACATTTCTTGTGCAGCACTTCCTATTTATATCACTTCTAAATGTGTTTATTTCTGTATTCCTGAATTTCTCTAAACATTTTTCTACTTCCTTCTTTCATTGATCAACTGAAGTATGTCTCCTGTTACCCATGATTTGTTTTCAGTTACCTTTTTTGTACTTATGGATATGTTTCCAATTACTGTGATTTCCCTTTTTAGTGGTTTCCATTCCCTTTAACTGAATTGCCTACTGAGCTATTCCTTACCACAGTATCTACAGCCTCAGTGACCATAAAGTGTATCTCTTCATTCCTTAGTACTTCTGTATCCTACTTCTTTCTGCTGTGAGTCTTCCTGACTAGTCTCTTCAAGTTTAACATACTCTTCATCACTACACTAAATTGTGATCTGAGTCTATATCTGCTCCTGGGTACACCCCTTACTTTTACCTCCATGACACACACACCCATATGTCTGCTGTGTTGGGATTTGAAACCAACATTTAAGTCACATGATTGGGTAAGGAGCAAAATTTCTGTCATTAAGTAGCATGTGAAGTGAAGCTGACGTTTACAGCTTTTCTTATTTATGTATGAAGTCAAGCATTTGATTTTACAATTGAATTGATTGTAGTATTACTGCTATACATCCAGTAGCACAGTTAAGCTAGTTTCCTCAAAGTTATTGATATTAATGTGCTAGCTACCATTTTTACATGTGGGCAGGTGAAACATATTGACAGTTCTATTTACAGTTCTAATTACAATTCATTAGAAAATATCCGTTTTTGTTGCACTGCCAGTCTTTTAACTGACACATGTGTAAAGGACAAAATAACAATTTGGCAGACAGCATTAGTTTTCTGACGATTCCACAATAAATGTGAAATGCTTTATTGCATTATTATATAAAAAAAAAGAAAAATAAGAAATCCATTTCTACCCATAAGATTTGGTTTTTAGGGAAAGAAATTGTTTATATTTTATGGCTCTTGCTTCATCCAGTACACATTGAATGAAGTTATATGTTGAAGCAATTGAAACTTGTGCATAACATCTTTCATTATAGTCATATCAATAAGAGTACAAATAAAATGAATCTCACACATCATTTTTTGAAGTAGACGATGATTCTTGCACATTTCTGTGAGATGGTGATTTTCCATTTTTTCTTTATGTGTTGAGAATGGAAGAAAATCAAAAATTGATGGTACTGTACCTGGCTTCAGTTTCCTTCTGATACCAAATGCCTAAGTGTCAAAACGTTCAGATGAAAACTGTTTGCTGCATAGTACTGTGTGGTCATTTGGTTTAAAATTGTCACTGTTCAACACAAAGGTCCAAACATCCCTTTGTACTTCAACTTTGGGAAAATTGTAACCAGTTAGAGAATAGGGAAAAACAAGTTAAGAAACTGAACACTAGAAAGAAAGGCATTACAATTAATATTTTATAAATTGCTGCAAGAATTTTTACAATGTAGATATACACTGTAATGCTGTTTATCATTCACTTTACAACATTTAGACACAAATAAGTACCCTCAAATAGATGATCATTCACATCTGCTTGGTGATGATATCATTCCTTTGCCCTAGTGTGTTAATATACTGTCTTAATCTCAAAAATGTATTCACAAATATTTTTGTATTATTAACAGAATGAAATACTGCTTCCTTTTACGTATCCTTCAGTGCAACCAAACACTGCATGATATCTCAAAATTGTAATAAAGCAGTTGCACTTGAGAATACTACGATTAAGGTAAACTGAATTGTATTTCATAAGTCACTTTCAAATACATAGATTGCACATACAATCACAGAAACTCAACTTCTTGAGTCTGCAGCTCATGGTCTCGTGGTCGCGATCTCGTTGCCCAAGCACGGGGTCCTGGGTTCGATTCCTCTCTGGTTCAGGGACTTTCACCTGCCTTGAGATGACTGGGTGTTTGTGTTGTCCTCATGATGGGGAATTTGTTCGGGCACTGATAACTGTGCAGTTAAGCGCCCCACAAACCAAACATCATCATCATCATCATCAACTTCTTGAAGCCTCCTGCCCTGAGCCACATGATTTAGATGTTAGTTTCAGTATAATGATGTCATGCACAGTCGATGTTATCAATTATCTATGCTATTTACCATGAGGGCAGTCTGAAAAGTGCTCAGCCTGATAGTGAAAATGATTATTTATAATTTCCAAGAAGTTGATGTCTTCTACTAACAATATACAGGATGTTACAAAAAGGTACGGCCAAACTTTCAGGAAACATTCCTCACACACAAATAAAGAAAAGATGTTATGTGGACATGTGTCCGGAAATGCTTAATTTCCATGTTAGAGCTCATTTTAGTTTCGTCAGTATGTACTGTACTTCCTCGATTCACCGCCATGATTTCATATGGGATACTCTACCTGTGCTGCTAGAACATGTGCCTTTACAAGTACGACACAACATGTGGTTTGTGCATGATGGAGCTCCCGCACATTTCAGTCGAAGTGTTCGTACGCTTCTCAACAACAGATTCGGTGACCGATGGATTGGTAGAGGTGGACCAATTCCATGGCCTCCACGCTCTCCTGACATCAACCCTCTTGACTTTCATTTATGGGGGCATTTGAAAGCTCTTGTCTACGCAACCCCAGTACCAAATGTAGAGACTCTTCATGCTCGTATTGTGGATGGCTGTGATACAATACACCATTCTCCAGGGCTGCATCAGCGCATCAGGGATTCCATGAGACGGAGGGTGGATGCATGTATCCTCGCTAACGGAGGACATTTTGAACATTTCCTGTAACAAAGTGTTTGAAGTCATGCTGGTACGTTCTGTTGCTGTGTGTTTCCATTCCATGATTAATGTGATTTGAAGAGAAGTAATAAAATGAGCTCTAACATGGAAAGTAAGCGTTTCCGGACACATGTCCACATAACATATTTTCTTTCTTTGTGTGTGTGGGGTGTTTCCTGAAAGTTTGGCCGTACCTTTTTGTAACACCCTGTATATTTATCCAGTGGTGTCCCAATGCCACTATCCCCTCTCTGTAGCATTCCTCCGTAAGTACTGCAAAGTACCTGTCTGCAGCCACAATAGCTTCCTCAATTGGATGAAAAGCACTGACCAGCGAGGAATTTCTTCAGTCTTTAGAATAGATGGAAATTCGAAGGAGCTAATTCTGGGGAACAGGGTGGATGTTCCAGAACTTCATAGTGCAGATGTCTGTTTCCCCATTGCTAATACACTTTTGTGGACAGCAGCATTTTCCTGATAGAAGATGATTTTTTTTCCTTCTTTAAGCTGGGTCTGTTTTTGCAAATGCTTGCATCTTGGTCATTAGAAGTTGAGATTAGTATTCCACCATTATGGTTTTAGCTTTTTTAAGATATTCAATCAGCAAGATTGCTTTCACATCCCAAAACAGTGACACTATGGCCTTTCCCACCAATGGCATTGCCCTTGCCTACTTTGCACCTGAAGAACCTATTTCTACCCCTGGCAGAGACTGCTGTTGCTTGCAGATGCCTAGTGGTAAATCCATGTTTCATCCACTGTCACATATCAAACAAAAAGTACTTCTGTTTTTCTTAAAACACACCAAGCACTTTTTGGAAAGGATTGTGTGAATGCATTTGTGACCTGCAGTCAGCAAATGTGGCACCCATCTTCCAAAAAGCTTTCTCCTGTTCAATTCCTGGTGCAAAATGTGACCAACATGTTCCTTTGATACCCCTAAGGCATTAGTAGTTTCAGGCACATTTATATGCCAATCTTCCAACATCACATCATGCACTTTGTCCACAATTTCTGGCGTGCTTGACAATTTCTGGACGTCACCCACACGGATCATCTTGGATGATTTCATGGACACATTTAAATTCGGCTGCCTATTTCTTCACAGTGGAAATTGAAGGTGAACAGCTGCCATACACATTTACTAGCCAAGACGAATTTCAGTCAGTATTAAACCTTCTTTTGCAAAGAGTTTAATCACTGCATGATACTCAATATTATTCATTTTTAACACCACCTGCACAACTACTTCAGATGACTACCTACAATCAGTTGCTGCCTGAAATGATATGCCATTTTACATGACAGCCACTAACAAGTTTAGCAACGTAAGGAGAGAAAAATCACACAAGTAGTGCTGTGATCTCTGGGCAGACAGCCCTAATATGTTGGTTTGTGTTTCGTTAACAATCAGCACAGATGAAATGGAACTGTGGAAAAAACTTGTTTTTGCAATTCAAACAAGGTGATTTTACTGAGCACTCATTGAAAGAATGTGTTGCCCTAGTAGACTGTCAGATTAAAAGCATTCTTTGATAATGAGGTTGCTGTTGTGTGCAATGAGTGACAACAAATTAATTGTGTGTTGAGGAGATGGTCAATTTGGAACAATCATATGGTTGACCTTTGCAGTCTTGGGTTCACCTAGCACAGAAATATTCATGGGTTTGAGTCCTATCTAGAGCACGGATGAAGGTTTCGAATGTGATGTTACTTAAGTAAGTACCTACTCCAAATGCATTACACTATAGGAGCATATTTAATACAATGGATTGAAACACAGTGTTTTCTAAATGTATCAGAAAGTTACTTGTAGAATAACTTTTATTTGAACCTCATTTGTTGAAGCTGTCTAAGTGGATTACATCTGGAAAGCAAACAATAATAAAAGTAATACATGTCTAATAATAGTGTGAAGCAAACATTATCAACAATGAACGTCTCAGTGTAAAACAAACTTGAGGTATTCGGGAAGATAGAAACAACATTTAATGGAATCTAAAAGCTCATTTTATGATTTCTATTGATTAACGAAATGGTTCTTGTCAATGGATTTCCTCTATGTTAGCACATAAAATGGAAGCTCACAGACTCATTTGTCTGCAGCTTTTGCTTCATTACAAGAGGGAAGGTAATGATTTTGTGCTCAACTTATAGTTGTTGTTTATGAAACTTGATTGGCCTATTATGAACGAAAACCCAGTGTTAGCCCTGGCAGTATCACTGCACATACTCATTACAGAGATTGAAAATATCAAGACAGGACCACCCATCTGCTGCAACAGTAAAGGCTTCAGGGGTTTTGTTCTTTTTTTCCATGGAGATGGACTTGTCCCTGTTGACTTTCTGATACATAGAATAATAAGAACTCATCTCATTACCTGTGCACATTTGGAGCTTTGAAATAGCATATGAGGAAGATTCAAAATGACAGTCTGAATGCTTTTGCAAAACAATAGTGTTAAGCCACATGCTTCAATTACTGTGGTAAAATTGGGAAAGGTGGAATCTAATATTAATACTGGGAGAGGGGAGATAGCCTGGGTTCTATTCCTGGAACCAGCACTGCTGCAAGATATCAGAACTTCATGCAAGCATCTGACCAATTTTAAACCAGCCATGGTTACACATAACATACTACTGCATAGTGTTACAAGTGAATTGAATTTATTAGTAATAGATTTACATACATAATAGAGTCTTATGCTCACGACATAGCTTTAGCTGCATTCTTCATGGAAAATGTGTTAGTTGTACCACTAAAGTTTAACTGAAGGACCAAAGCTGATTCCATTGCAAAGACTCCTAAATCTGATAATCCATATTGCTTCATTCTGGACCATGGAACATTTTTCATTCTTTTCTGTGCGCTAAATGATCTTACAACTGCATATACTAACAGAGAACAACATATTCTTGCAGCAATGCAGACATATGGGACAATGGTTGAATTTTGCTAAAGAATTGTATTGCTAATGCGACAGGGAACACATCCAATCCTGGGGATATGCCTTTCACCTGTGTTTTCTTTGTTGTCTCATCAAATATAAGCTGCACTCTGCGTAACAGACAAATTTATTACACTTTTCTCTTTTTAGGAGCAAAGGAAAATAGCATTTTTTCTGATGAAAAGCAATTTCCAGCAATAGTACTATCTTCCTTCTGTTGGGTAAGAAACTTGGTGGGATTTCCACCTTATTTTTCCCTGGCATACAAACAACTGTCAAATTGTCTTCCAGCTTCATATCTGTGAAAGCTATAGATGTCAACCAATTGTCACAAGTGATGTTTTGACTTGTCCCATGAATAGTTGTGGAGAGAGCTTTTACATAGCATGTTGACAAACTTTTGTTTGTATTTCTATCTTCCTTCTCTACATTCCGGGTGGTATCTACATATAATAATATGTTCTAGCATCACACACTGTGATCATTTTGAACACATATTTATCAGGTTTTGCATTTAGGGAAAGGATATTTGCCATGAAATACTAAAAGATGTTCATAAGTTGTTTCATATATATGAGGAGAATAACTTGAGTGGAAATTGGTTACAAAAGCTGTTCAGAGCTCGCAAATAGATCAAAATTTATGCTCTCTATTTCTCTTCTCTTATCATTAAATATTAGACAATTTGGAAGAAATCTGAACCTCAGTTGAGACACAACACATTCATACACTAGTGACACAGACCAAATTTCATCAGTGAAGAAATGCTCATATAAGCTAATCCCATTAGCTCACATATTTCTTCTCTGTCCATATCCATTCATTCATTCATTTAAGAAACCTTTGGCCAGTATATGTGAATCTCTTTTCTTTGGACTTCCTCATTTGTATGAGCTACAATCATCTCAAATCTATTTGTTTCTAATAATAATTTGAGAGCAGCTATCTCCAAATTAATGTTTTGAGCAAAGTTAGCATCATTAGGAATTTTTCACAATGCTTTGACATTGGGTCTCGCTTTTCTTTGGCAGTACTTCAGACCATAAAAATCCACTCTTACCTTTGATTGTATTCGTTGATGATGCCTCTTTCTTCTCCTTCTCATTCTCCTCCTCCTCATTCATCTCCTCCTCATCCTAATTCTGAAGTTGCAGCTTGAATCTCAGAATTATGTTCAGATTTTATTTCTAAATTATTTTCCTCACTTGGAAGTAGGTCATGTTCAATGCTACTGTCATTATCTTACTCCAACACAGTCCTCACAAACACCTCAAACCTTGTGTCTTTCATGTTTAGGTTCAACACTTGAAAATCTTATGAAAGGTAACAAAGAAGTTTCAACTAAATAAATGGTAAGAGGGGTGACTTATAATCCCAAGGATTATGCAGTATCAATTAGTGGCTGAAGGCAACTGATGAACAGCACAACTGACCTGTAACTTATTTGCACAACAATGACAAAGGAATACACAGGCATGACAGAAAAGAAAAACCATTGTAGCCAACTTTACAAAAGAAACAAGTTATTGCTGGAAGGATGTCACCACTGTTCCCATAAGAGGGTTAACATTGAAATTTTGATCCTAGTGCTGATTGTTCCTGCTGGAAGTTCTGGAGAAGGCTCATACGAAATTGTATTGTTGTATTACCCAATATTTTTGTAAGCTTACAAATCCTTCAGACCTTACATATATACATAGATAGTGATGAAAGGAGTTTTCCAAAACATATGGTATCATAGGTGAACACTTTCTCGAGAACAGTTGTGTGGACTGTCAACTTTGACTATTGAAAATGATACAATGAAGTCAGTAGATTCACATTCTATTTTGAAAGACTTTGCTAAGTTAGAGACTTGAAAAATATCAATATTATGTTTTCAACCATGGGACAAGTTGTCAGTGCATATACTGAACAATTGTAGGAATTATATATGACTTTATTAATAGACTATTTCTCATTTGTATAACCACAAATTTGTGTTTTCCTTTTCAGTTATGTACATAACAACTGTGATCATGTTTATCAATTTTCAGGTACTTTCACATCTAATTTTCTAGAATTAACTGCTCACTGATGGATTTTCTTCATATTGATGGGAAGCTATGAAAACCTCATAACTTGATCTGCCTGTGATAACCCTTTAATTCCAGTAGCCAATAACTCCATAACCAAACAGAGAATTGAAAGTGCATGGATTTCTCTAATGTACCATTAACTATGGTTCTACTATATAGTTACACACACAGTTTCTCTAATTTGTCATTGACTACTATATTATTGCACATGTAGTAGCTTTATCTGTATCAATTTATATATTTTTATGAATATAATAGAAAGAACCATCCCACATGGGAAAAATATGTTAAAAAAAGGCTGTGACTTACCAAATGAGAAAGCACTGGTAGACACAATAAAAAACTCACACACACACAGACACACACACACACACACACACACACACACACACACACACACACACACACACACACAAATTCCAAGCTTTCACAGGCCACGGTTGCTTCATCAGGAAAGAGGGAAGGAGAGGGAAAGACGAAAGGATGTGGGTTTTAAGGGAGAGGGTAAGGAGTCATTCCAATCCTGGGAGCGGAAAGACTTACCTTAGGGGGAAGGAGGGACAGATTTACGCTCGCACACACACACAGATCCATCTGCACATATACAGACACAAGCAGACATAACAGTTTGTGTGTGTTTTTATTGTGTCTATCTACCAGCACTTTATCGTTTGGTAAGTTACAGAAATTGTTTTTGCTTCTCCTGTAACATTGAGCAGAATGGAATAACAAGGTTTTCATTACCTACCATTGATATGTAACATATAACTTACACAGTGAAATAGTGTCTTACCTGTACGTAACATGTCAGCATAAAATTAGATGATATATTTTGTACTTCATCCTCACTGTTTCCATCATTCTTTCCAGTTGGAAATGGATAGCAGATTTTATGGAAGCTAGAACAATACAATAGTCTCTTTTTTTGTTTTCACTAAAATATTTTAAATATTTCAGTTATTACCTTATGTGGAAATGATTTATTTGGGGGAGGAGTGCTGAATGATTGGTCACTTGTATGGAAAAAATGTTCTCATATTCATGAATTGGCATTGTGTTACAATATATCCAATATATGAAAGAAACAAAATATCATTCAATCATACTGCCACATGCTTTTCTAATTTGTCTTCGTTTACTGTGTAATGTTATATTCGAATGACATAGTGTATATATCATTAATCAGGAAAAACATCATTCAGTTATTCTTTAAAGATAGTCATCTTGAATTAAAAGTAGCACAGCCTACTGACAAGTTTTGATGTTGTTTGAGATGGGTGGCAACTGACTGGAAGCTTATGAAACTGATGCAAAGAGAGACACTTTGTTTAGAGACCGATTGTTAACATTAATTAAGAAACTTAAAGAAATATTTTTAATTTTAAAATTAACGTCACTGAACAACATTTTGCTACCCAACAAGAAACAAAAAGTTACTCTGGGTATCTGATTTTTCGAGTGTTCATTTTTACCGTCAGCTTTTTAAAATACGGCTCGTGGCCACAGTCAGCACAAATTCATTGTAATGTTCATCCATAAGTTCAAATCATTATTGAGATTTAATTATGTTTAGTGCAGTGATTTGCAAACGTAAGTGGTCCTAAGAACTGATGTTACTGTCTTAGCACACTTCTTTGTTAGTGGTATTTTGCTTCTGGTATGTTATTACAAAATTTAATAGCTGGACAACCACTGTGTTTAGCCCTTTGCCCTCTTGCAATTCCAGTGGTTCCAACTCCACAGCTGCCAAAACCTTTATAATTGATGTAGAAATGGTATAGCCATCTACCACAACACAACATCAAATGGATTTTCCAGGAATGAAAATGAAATTTTAAAGGTCTTCAAAGTACTAAAGCTGCATTTATTTCTTCATCAAGTTTAGACATTTTACTTAAATAGTCTTCAGTTTCCACCTGAACTACAGAAAGTTTTTCTGTAATTCTCTTCAATCATTAGAATTAATATTTTAATGTGAATGTCTTTCTGTTATGAAAATTCATGTCCTATGCTAAATCAGAAAGTACTTATCCACTCCTTTGGTTACACCTCACACTATATATAAATTACCTATAGCATATCCGGTGAAAGAAGATCCCACACAGCTGCAGTGGGCTTAGCATAGCTGTTTGCACATCTACATCAACTAGTCAAATAATATGATTTTGTATACATATTTGTTACACCTCTAGACACCTTTTTGCCCACAGCCATTTGTGCTTTCTAATTGAAAGCTGGCAACAGCACAGCCAGCTGTTGGGGATCTACTTTTGTTGACTCTACTGTTGTGGATATATGGATGAAAACTCCATGAGGCTGTTCGCAGGTGACACTTTTCTATACAGGATGGTCATAATACTGGAAAATCATACCAGAATACAGGAAGACCTACAAAGGATTGATGCTTGGTGCAAGGATTGGCTGTTGACCATTGATACATACAACTGTAACATATTGCAGATGAATGAGTGGAAATCAACATTATTGTATGATTACATGATCATAAAACAGTCACTGTATATGTTAAATATTTGGGTACATGCATACAGAGTGATCAGAAAAGACAGCTGCCAGACTGAGATTCATAGGAAGGGTTGTCAGGAAGTGCAGTCCACCCATGGAGAATGAAGATTACAAAACCCTTGTTTGACTGATACTTGAATATTGCTTGTCAGTCCAGGCCCTTTACCAGACAGGACTGACAGAGGAACTAGAGAAGATCCAAAAAGGAACAATGCAAAAGCATTTGGAGATGCTCATCAAACTCCAGTGGCAGAAGCTACAAGAGAGGTGTAGTAAATTTTATTGCTAAAATTCTGAGTGTGTATGCTCCTAAAACAGCCAACCAACACATTGCTTATTACTGCATATTTTTTGTAGGAACACCATGAAGGTTAAATGAGAGAGACTCAAGCTCACATGGAGGCTCACTAACAATCATTCTTTCCATGCATCATTCACGACTGGTACTACGAAGGGGGGAAGTGACAGTGATGCACAAAGAACTCCCTGCCACACGCCACTAAGTGGTTTCACAGAGTATAGATGCAGATGATATGTTTAGCCTTCATAAAAGCTGAATATATGTAGGAAAACCTACATCTAATGACCAATTTGGGCCATCAAGTTGAGTGGACGATAATTCTTTTTCTTGATTGGGTCTATCAACTAGAAAAATCACCATACGACATTGCCTATTGGTAGCCAGGTCACCAACAATATGAAGATATGTCATCATGAAGCTCATCATTGTTCATGTCTTCTGCATAGGATTTGAGCTTTTGCTGTCTTTTGACATTTAAGTGGATGTAGTTGATACTTCTTTTAGAGCTACCTGTATAACATGTGAATACTAAAATTAAATGTTTTAATACTGAATGTTTTCTGTGCGTAGTACAATGAACAGGATGAAATCAGGATGTGATGTGTTAATGTTTGACTGCCACATCTGCTTTCACTCCTCCCCCCCCCCCCCCCAAAAAAAAAAAAGAAGTACTGAATTAACAAATTAACTGCTGATGTACACAAATTATTACGTGTATATTTAAATGTTTTACCCACCCATTTTATTTTTACTATTATTAAAATCCTAGACATTTGGGGCATTTTAAATGTAAGTCCAACCATATGTTATATTTTGATGATGGTGGTGTGGGGGGGGGGGGGGGGGAGGTGTAAAGGAAGTGACTGAGCCCTCCCCCTTTCCCAAAATCATATGCTGTATCTACTCCAGGTTTGTGTAAAACATTGCCATGTTGACAGGAGCTGCATTGGATTGGGAAAACATCCACTTACATTGTGACCACTCTGTAATACAGGGTGGTCAGAAACAGTCTGAAAAGCTTGTAAGAGCATGCAGGGTATGTTGTGCTGAGAAATAATTATAAGAAAAAAATAGGCGCATTGTGCCATTTCCAATTCAATTAGGATTGAAATTAGTCAATAAGGATGTTGCATGCACCAATTCAAACAGCCTGCCAGCAACAGTGCTGCAAACCTTTTCTCCATTTAGTTTCCTAAAGCCAGACATGAGAGAGATACAAAAACTGGACATAGGAAGGTAGCAAGGAACAAAACTGAGTCAATGGGTGAGCAGCTCACAGGCTATCATCTATGCTATGATAACAACTGATGTCAACTTTATCTGGTGGACCACTTGAATTTGTTCACATGAAGAACTGATTGGCCAACTTCAATGCTAATTAAATTGTAAACAGCACCACATTCCAATTTTTTTCTTAACAATTACTTCTCAGCACAATCTATCCTGACAAGTTTTTCAGACTGTTTCTGACTACCCCGTATAACAACAGCAAAAGATATGGTGTACTTTTTGTAGTCAAATCAGTGGGCACGAGTCCTACCCCAGTGCCTGTCCTGGCACTTCACAGGCTTGGTTTTACAATACTCTAATCTTTTTTATGGAGTTATAGTTTTTGTCCCAGTTATTATTGTTATTATGCTTATTATGACTAAGACACTTACAAACAAATATTTTTCTTTGCTGCAGGTAGCACAGAAGTTAAAGGCAGAGCATGATGCTACATCAGTGGTGTTCCTGGAGGATGGTAGAGAGGAGAAGATGCACCAGTCAGAGAAGAAGGTGTTCTCGGAGTACTTGAATCTGAGGGAGCGATCAGTGAGGAGCGCCGAAGACAGCCCTCCAGATGAGACGTTCGAGCAGACTGCCCGCTCCGCTCTCACACTGTACCAGTGCAGTGATGATGGTGGCACTTGCAAGGTTACTGAAATCAAAGCAGGGCCTCTCTACCAGAGTGATCTCATCTCCACTGTAAGTGTTACAACTTGCATCTCCAATCCTCCCCCTTCATTTCAAAACTCTTTGACCTGCTTCACCTTTGATAACAAAATCCAAATCATTTACTGCTTCCTTTACATTGATGTTGAGATATTGTCACCTACAATGAAATTTTAATAGGTTTTTAAACAGAATAGTAGTCCATAAACGACTAGAAAACAGGGTGTATGGTTGAGTTGAGAGTCCACTTCCTTGATGCAATTTTCATGACTTGTGAGCAGACTTATTGTGATGTAGCACACTAGCAGACACATCCCTAACCAACCACTGTGACAGCATATCTGTTTTAGAACAGCATCTGACTTATTTAACAGAGGAGGACATAATGTGTGTTTGAACACCCTTGAATAAAACTAAGAAAGACAAATTTATGAATTGGTGTAGTGATCCAGTCTCCTTTTCTAGAGCACTAAGGTTTATGGCTCTTGGAAGCAACTGACATTTGCACAGCATATGCCATTGTTTGATTTCAGGATTTACTCTTAATATATTGAATTCCCTCATTTCTGTACTATGAATTCAAAAGCAGGCCTTCCTCCCACGATAAAGATAGTAAAGTTCTTTTATATCTTGATTTGATAATGGAGGTTTTTTAGTAATTTCCCACCTTAATTTTAACACAGCAACACTATAGTCCTTTGGGAATTACCTACCATATAACTATGAGCAACAGCACACACAGTGGAGCCCCCCCCCCCCCCCCCCAGCTCTCCATTAAAAAAAGAATTTGCTTCATCAAGCACTATCAGTTTGAAGAGAACCAGAACTTAAGGATATTGACTTATAGGAAATGTACTTAGAGATATTTTCTGTGGAATCTCATTTCATCATTGTCTGCAAAACTAACATCTGCTGCAGTGATATCAACACATACAGACAGACACAGGGCACAGTGGAAAAAAAATCAGCTTATCAGCTCAGAGTGGATGGATGCTCAAAGAAACAGTCAACTGATACTCTTGAAGTTCTATACTCTATGTCCTTAATATTTATTTCATAAAAACAAGTGGCAAAAGTTGGTCCAGAAAACAAACTGTGTGACCATAACAAAATTCTAGGCAGAAGAGCATCAGAGTGAACCACCGAAACTGATTCTGAAACATGGAAAAGCAGATTCTGTGATGAATGGTACTGATGCAGTCATCTGAGGATAATTCTGATACATGAAGAAGTTGCTTCTTTGAGGAATGGTCTGATGAAATCAACTGGAGATAAATAATTACACATAAATAAAATCATTACTGCTGGCTTAGAACGGTCTGTTAGATAGTTACTTGTTTATTTTTCTTAAGCACATTCTTGAAGTATTACATCTAGTTTTTGATCAATGGTTGCTCAGTTTTTCTACATCTACACCCATACTCTGCAAAGCTTTGTGATTTAGATGGTAAAGAGTACTCCCCATTGTACTACATATCAGGGTTTCTTGTCATTCCATTTGCAAACAGAACGTGGGGAGAAAGACTGTTTAAGTGTCTCTGTGCACGCTGTAATCAGTCTGATCTGCAATTTACAGTCCTGTGGAAACATCACATAGAGAGCAGCAGTATATCCTTAGATTCTTCACTCAACACTGATTCTCTAAGCTTTGTACGCAGACTTTCACAGGATATTTGCCATCTATGTTCAATCAACTGCCTGCAAGTTTCTCAGAATTTCCCTGGTGCTCTCACATGCATCAAACAAACATGTGACCATTCTTGCTGTCTCTCTTTGTATGTCTGTATATCTTCAAACTCTCCTTTTTGTCTCACTTGGTGTGGCTCCCACATGTTTAGCAGTATTATAAGGTATGGGACACATGTGAGATATGCAAACAGTCTCATTTGCAGATGAATTACATTTTTCTAGTAACCTGCCTGCCTTACCAACAATTGCATCTGTGACAATTCCATTTCAAACACTCACAGCTTGTTACAGCCAGCTATTCGAATTGGGTTAACCAATTCCAGGTGCAACCCCTTGACACTGGAATCATGGACTACTACTTTCCTATGTTTTATGAAATGTACAATTACATTTCTAAACATTTAAAGCAAGTCACCAATCTTTGCAAGAGTCTGAAATCTTGATAAGATCTTACAAAATATCCATGCCACTTTTTTCTGATAGTATTTCATTTATAGATAACTACATCAACTGCAAATAGCTGACATTACTATTGATATTGTCTATTGGGTCATTAACATGGACAACAAGATTCCCAATAAACTTCTCTAGAGTACACCTGTAGTTACTTCTACATCTGTCAATGACTCACCTTTCAAGATAACATGCTGCATCCTCCCTAACAGAAATCCTCAATTCAGTCACAAATTTGATTTGATACAACATGCATATTTGTGTAACGTGTAACTTGTTTTCACAGTTCACCATACATATGTTGCATTTCTCTATTTGAAGTCAGTGTCCTGTGTTGCTTAGAGTGGTAAGGTGTTTAGGACTTCCCTAGTTTTCAACTAATGAAAGAAAGCTTCCACTCTTCTGTGCTTATAATTAAATTTGTCAAAGAATAAAATTTCATTTATTGCAATATGTTCTATTTTCCAGTCAGATCTGTGTATTTAATGAGCTAATTTATGATAAGCTAGATAAAAATGAAGGTAAACCATTTCTTGGAGAGACCACTGGTTGTTAAATAGGGTTAGTCAGATCTGTGTATTTAATGAGCCAATTTATGATAAGATAGATAAAAATGAAGGTAAACCATATCTTGGAGAGACCACTGGTTGTTAAACAGAGTTAAACTCTGTTGCTGGAAGTTAAGTTATGGGCTTGGATTCATTGCAAAAAGTAATTATGTCATGGCATCTTCAGCTACTGCACCATATTTTCTCAGTGATACTCAAATTATTTATTAAAATATTTTTGTAATTTATGTGTAAGCATTGTGAGTGAAATATAATAAGGATGGCTATATGCATCCGTTGAGCATTCTCTTACAATTCCTTTTTCAGGACTCCTTTATTATTGACAATGGTCAATATGGTATATGGGTTTGGATTGGAAAGAAAGCCTCACAGAAGGAGAGATCTGAAGCAATGGCAAATGCAAATGGATTTGTGACGAAGAAAGGATATCCTGTCACAACACCTGTGACCCGTGTTGTAGACGGTGGTGAACCAGTAGAATTTAAGATGTTATTTTCATCTTGGAAGGACAAGAATCAAACTACAGGAATTGGAAAAGCAGCTACAGGTGATTTTGTAGCTTGTTTTAGTACAATCTGAATATTTTAAAGTGGCTATATAAATTGACTGTAGTTAAATTATGACTTGGTGAACAGAAAAGATCAGTTAATTATTTCTTTTTCTGTTAATTTCATTACTGAATTGCATTAGGTAAGGTGTGTTTCATCCAAAAGTACTTTGTCTGTGACAGTATTCATTTACCACAAACAAACTACAATTTTAATGCTAATGAAAGTTATGGAGTTCCAAAAACTTAGGTGTCACAGAGTGAATATTAATTTGTAAGAATGTTAGGTACTCCATTTGCATGGTCATGTTATTGAGTTCACTTAGCATTGGTTAGATGACATAATCTAATAGAGAGCTGTATTAACTGAAAATGAGTTTGTTTCATACCACATAATATTTGATGGTTATAATTAAATTTTCTCTATTTAACATGTTATAACATAGAAACTAATTATTGTATGAGTACAAAACTTAGTAGCATTAATGTCAAGGATATGTGGAAGAGAAATAATGCAGAATCAGTTCAGTTGAAACACTTTTAATGTGCTGCTACAGTACATCAATACAGCGCCCATCAGTGACCAGAAGAGAGTGAAAGTGTAGGATTGCATTCTGCAGAGAAGAACAAAGCATATCCACAGGTATGATGGCTACCTCTCTTGATATGCTGCACTGCACTCCAGATCAGCACATGTGTGAATGTTCCAATGCTAAACCCTGTCCTTCAGGTAGCCCCATAACCAGAAATGACAGGGAGAGAGATCAGATGATCATGCTGCCCAAGCATTTCGAAACAAGTGGCTGATAATTTGATCATTTCCAAATGTGTTTCGGAGAAGAAGGTGAACTTCACAAGCGATGTGTAGTGGTGCCCCACTTTGCATGAAAACTGTTGAGTTCAATGCGTCTCTTTCCTGTAGGACAGGTATGACATGCTGGCGAAGCACATTTTAGTAACACTTTGGTCCTTAAGCACCAACTTGTCCAAAAAAGAATAGGTCAGTAATGAATGTAGCCATGAAGCCACACCATACTATGACACATTCACCATACAGAGGAACTTCATGCACAGTGACTGGAGGTGAAGATCACTCCACTCAGAAATTCTGTGTGTTCATCTCACCTGCCAGAGAAAAATGAACTTCGTCTATCCATAGGATGGTCCAGGGCCATCCCTCACAACTTCAATCTTCGTGAGAAAGTGGAGAGCAATGTCAACACATCGTTGTGCATCCTGTGGTGAAAGCTGCTGTATGATATGGGTCTTGTACAGATACTATTTAACAATAGTTGAAAACACCTTCCATGCAGTGGACTACAGGATGTTCAACTATCATGACACAGCATGCACACTGCCTGACAATCGGCAATTGCACACAGCATTGTCTGCCATAGCAATAGCGATTTCATCAACCACCTGTTGTGCAATCAGTTGTCAGCCTCTTCCCAGAGTGACACCCAATTCTCCAGTTGATTTGAACTTCTTCATCATGCTCTACGCAGTAGGTGGAGAAAGAGAACCCTTCCATAATCATTTCAGCCAGCAATATTCTCAAAGTGCAACTACACCATTACTGTTGTTTTAGAAATAGACCTTCACCAATAATGCCCTGCTCCTTTTGTCCAAGCTCATGTTGATGCGTAAACAAGTGCACCGTGACTGGTCAGGTGTGTGAGAGTATGAATCATGATGACTGATCATGGCACCTGGTGTCCATAGTTGGAACTAGATGGTGGCACTGTAACACAAGGAAATCATGCACCTCATGCTCTGGACATTAATGCTACCAAGTTTGTACTTGTATGGTAATTAGTTTCCATGTTATAACATGTCAAATGGGGAAAGTTTAATTATAGCCAGCTGGTATATTAGCTGTAAACCAATCACTAATGGTACTTCCAAAACTGACAGTGATTCACTAAAAATGTTGATGTACTGCCCAGAGGTGCCCATTTTACTTTAACAGTAGCATTGGAGGACAATTCTTTGTAAATGCTACCCACTTGTTCTGCAGAACATCAGATTGTAAGACAGTCATCAGCCAGATGCAGAGAAACAGATGCCTTTAAACAGTATGTCGACAAGTGGACACGAAAGTTTCAGTGATTACAATGTTGTTATTGTTGTTGTTGTTGTTGTTGTCATTGCTGCTGCTGCTGCTGCTGTTGTTTTAAGAAAGTTAATGACTTATTATTTTATTTTGGTTGAAATAAATTTTTCAGTGAACCACATTGCAGTTACTGTTCATACAAAACTTGATGCATCAACACTTCATGAGAAACCACAACTGGCTGCAAAATCTCAGCTAGTTGATGATGGTTCTGGAACAAAAGAAGTATGGAGAGTGAATAATTTTGAACTTGATAAACTGCCACAGGATCGGCATGGGTTGTTCTTTGAAGGAGATTCTTATGTCATTCATTATAAATACAATGTGGGCAGTCAAGAAAATCACATCATTTATTATTGGCTGGTTAGTATACATGTGTCTTAAATTTGTCTTGCTTGGAGTTTCTGTCTTTCCTAAATGTAGTAGAGTTCTCTTGAGCAAGATTCTGGGTGACCTCCATAAATCTTCTGTCTATTTCATCTTATTTTCTACTATAGGAAAATACATATGACTAAAAAAAACTAAATAGTTTCCATAAAACATACAACAATTTCTGTTTTGATCCAACTGCTATTTCTTATTCAGTCATTATAATACTGTATGCTTCAAAATTGATTATTATGTTCTGATTTTTATATTGTATACAAGAAATGTTGTTGTTATTGGTAGTATGTCAGAAAAAATGTTTTAACTTCATAGAAGAAGGTATTCCTCAGCTAATTTAGAGTGAATAATTGACATGATAACTACCAATACAATGAAATTGGATTTTCTCATGTTGAAAAATGAGAAGGAGTGATCTGTTCTACTTGGCAAAAAACTTCCTATAGCCAAAATTGCATTTTTTTTACTGTCATCTTCAAAAATTTTTGTTACTAAATGTGGTAATTGTGTGTTGGAGCCTCATACTAAGTTGTCACATTAGCAGATAAAATGTAGCACTTTATACATTTACAATCAAAAAGCAACTTGTGCACATGGCCATGTCCATATATGTTGTGCTCACAGATGATTGTTAAGTCTTAAAAATCACAATACCATTACACAGTAAAATGTACATTAGCACATCTGTTTATGTTAGCTTGACATGTTCCATTCATTGATGATAAGGATCATCAATGTGATTTTTAAGACTTAACAATCATCTGTGAGCACTACATATATGGATATGGCTGTGAACACAAGGTTCTTTTTGATTGCAAATATTTCATTGCTCATAAACCTTCGCATTATGTGCTACGTTTTATCCACTAACATAAAAATGTGGCAAGAGGTTCCATCTCACAATGAATATGTTTTGTAAGTAAAATTCAAACTTATGTACAAAGATGATGAGGATTAGCTATTAACATGTTGAGATAGTTTAATCTTAAGAATACAGCTCAGTTAAATTTAACAGATACAGCAGTCCTTGCACTGCTGTATCTGTTAAATCCATAGGAATTCATAGATGTGGCAGAAAAATGAAAAAGATGTATCTGTATAGGTCCCATAGCTATGGAAGAACTGTCACAGTTGTTTGAGGAAATGAACTGTTTCTCTCAGTTCATACCAGAATCCAATCATGGTCCTCTCCCACATCCTCTCACCTAACAACCCATTGGCCACCTTCCAGGAATTTCTTACCTCCAACTTGTCCTCACCATACTTTCCCAGGTCCCTTTCTCAGAACAACAACCTTTCAGCAGATGAAAGAATAGCCATACACAACCTCAGAACAAATCCTGACCCAATCATCCTACCTGCAGACAAAGGTTCCAGCACTGTTGTTATGAATCACAGTAACTACATGACGGAAGGCATCTGCCATTTATCTGACTCCTCCACTCATAAACTTTGCCAAAGTGATCCTGGCCCAGAAGTCCACCACAACCTTCATTACCTGCTTAAAGCCTTAGGCCCTTTCCAGAACCTCTCCCCTGAATTATTTCCCTCCTCACTCCTGTGACACCCTGCACATCCTTCTTCTACATGCTACCGAAAATCCACAAACCGAATAATCCTAGATGCCCCATTGTAGCTGGCTATTATGCCCCCACCAAAAGAATTGCCTATAATCTAGCCTCCCATGTCAAAGATAGCAACCATTTCCTTAACCATCTCTCCACCATCTCCACCCATTTATCTCCTAGATCCCTACCTATTGCTTTTGATGCCACCTCTGACATCTGCAACATCTGACATGACCATGGTGTTACCACTATTGAACACTACCTTTCCCAACATCCTTCAGATTCCAAACCCAACACCTCATTGCTCATACACCTTACTAACTTTATCCTAACCCATAATTAATTCTTCTTTAAAGGGAAGATATACAAACATACCCACAGCATAGCTATGGGCTCCTGCATAGCACCCTCCTATGCCAGACCTTCTTAGGCTTCCAAAATGCCAAACCCCTGGTCTGTTAAAGTTCATTGATAATGTCTTCATGATCTGAACTCAGGGCCAAGACATCCTATCTTCATTCCTTCGCAACCTCAACACCTTCTCTCCCATCCGTTTCACCTGATCATCCTCAACCCAGCATGCCACCTTCCTAGACATTGACCTCCTGCTCTCTGATTGCTCCATCCAGTCCTCTGTCTACACTAAACTCAACAACCACCAACAGCACCTGCATTTCAGTAGTGCCATCCCTTTCACACCAAAAAATCCTTCCTATGCATCCTGGCCACCCATTGATGGTGTATCTGCAATGACGAGAACTCTGTTGATGACTGTGCTGAAGGTCTCACCAAGACTGTCGTAGGCAGGCACCATGCCACAGATCTAGGCTGAAAACAGGTCTCCCATGCCATTTTCCTCTTATGCCCCCAATTCTCCCACCATCCCATGAACCAGCCACAAAGGAGTGTCCCTTTGTCACCCAGCAATACCCCAAACTGGAACAACTGATCCACATCTTTCACAATCACTTTTATTACCTATCATCATGCTCTGAAACAAGGGACACCCTACTTGAGAGCCTTCCCATCTCTCCTGAAGTGATGTTCCAACACCCATCCAACGTGAGTGTGCTGAAGGTCTCACCAAAACTGTCGTAGACAGACACCATGCCACAGATCTAGGCCGAAAACAGGTCTCCCATTCCATTTTCCTCTTATGCCCCCAATTCTCCCACTATCCCATGAACCACCCACAAAGGAATGTCCCTTTGTCACCCAGCAATACCCCAAACTGGAACAACTGAACCACATCCTTCACAAGCACTTTTATTACCTATCATCATGCTCTGAAATATGGGACACCCTACTTGAGAGTCTGCCCACCTCTCCTGAAGTGTTGTTCCATCACCCATCCAACCTCCAAAACATCCTAGTCCATCCCTATGCCACTGTCAGTCCCAACCTCTTGCCATAAGGATCATTTCCTTGTGGAAGACCCAGGTGCAAGATCTGTCCAATCCACCCACCATCACTTCCAGTTCTGTCACAAGTTTAACCTAACCCATCAGAGGCTGGGCCAACTTCAAAGCAGCCATGTCATATAACCGCTCTGCTGCAATCATTTCACAGCTTTTTATATTGACATGACTGCCAACCAGCTGTCCACTAGAAAGAACAGCCACCACCAAACTGTAGCAAAGTAGATCACCTGGTGGCACAACATGCAGTTGAACATAACATGGTTGAGTTCAATGGCTACTGCACTACCTGAGCCATCTGTGCCTTCCCCTCTGCCACCAGCTTTTTTGAGCTGCACAGATGTGAATTATCCTTAAAACAAATTCTCCACTCCTGTAATGATCCCAGTCTCAACCCATGGTAACATGGTGTACCTACACCCTCCACCTGACAGTTTCCTCCCACTCTGTCCTATCAGCTCCTCCCCAATCTTGTCTGCCACTCTCTCTGTTTGCTCCTCTCTGCCAGTGCATCTGCTCATCTTCCCCCACTCCTCTCCTTTTTCACACCATTTTCCTCATCTCGATGTGCCACAACGTTGCGATACTGTGCCTGTGCCTTTTTCCTGCGCACTCTGACAGACTGTGCTCCTCTCTCCCCCATCTGTAGACTGCTATCCCTTCCCTTCCCCACCCACTCCAGGTTTCTGCTTCCATTCCATGTAAAAGTTATATTCTGGTCTGAGCTGCCAGAGCTGGCAGTCATGTGTGGTGAGATGTGCTTGCTTGAGTGAACAAATGGTGTGCATTTCTCTTTCTTGTTCTGATGAAAGCTGTGGCCACTCTTTTAATTGTGCCATTCTGCAACTTAACATGTTGTCTTTATGATGAGTAACAATCTATCTTTTCCTACATTGTTGATACTCCAACCTGGAGTCTCCATTGTTTAATACAGTAGTAATCTGTATGTCATCTTCAGTTCAGAGATACAAAGGGAGAGATGGAATGATATGTTATGCTGGATTAGAAGAAGAAAAAGAGAAAATGGCAGGTGGAAAGAATAATGTTAGCAAAATATAACAAATAAAGAGAGTAAAAAGAGAAACAATGTTGCAATTATGTAGGCTAAGAGACAGAGGGGATGGACACCCTGCCCTGATTTTTCCAGAACCTCAACACCCCATTCACTTCACCTTGTCTTTCTCAGCCAAACAAGTCACCTTCCTTGATGTCAATGTCCATCTAAAGGATGGCCACCTCAGTTCCTCAATCCATATCAAACCTACCAATGACCAATAATAATTCCACCGTTCACTGCCTCCTTTGCTTTAGTTGTTACACAGCCAGTGCAGAAAGCTGATGCTGCTACACAAATTGAGGGTTGCCAGTATCAGGACTAGCAACTGTGTTTGTCAGTGCACTTGTGCTGCTGCAGTTACTTCAAAGCCTGCCACTCCCTCCAAAACTTCAGAAAAATCTATGGGTGCTGACATTGTGAAGATCCCTGTCCCTTCAGTGGATCAGTCTGGTATGCCACCCAGTGCTGCCATAACCACAGCTGTGGTTGTGGCTGCAAAGACTACCCAGGGAAAAGATTGAAGGCAAAACATCCACCACAGATGGAGTCAGGAAGCAAACAGAATGACGATGTCAACATCATCTTCTCTGATATCTCACTAGACTCTTCTTTAGAGGTGATGGACCGTAATGTTGGACTGGGCAATCAATTTGCCCCAAGACTGAGCCTCCACCCATTGCAGGTTTCCCTCCACATCAGAAAGTCAGGATGAAAGTGCTACCCTCATGATACCTGTAGATGGCTCCTATCCTTCAGTGAAACATTAATGGGTTCAGGACACATGTGGAGGATCTGAAGCTCATATCATAGGAATGCACACTGTGCATGGATTTGCAGAAAACACATTTGAAAGCATCTGATTCCCCCATACTATGGGGCTATAAACTCTATTGCAAGGATGACCTGACTGGGAAAGAGCCAAGGGAGGAGTTGCTGTGTTTGTAAATAGCACGCACCACTTCTCTGCTCTCCCCCTGGATACCACTTATGTTGAAGGATTGCATTTTGCTCACTGTATTTACATCCGTCTAATGAAGTAGACCCTGAGGCTACAACATATCTTATGGAACAACTCCCCTGCCCATTTCTCCTCCTGGGAGACTTCAATGCTCATCATGTCTTGTGGGACTCAACCTCCACTTTCCCTCTGGGTCGAGTTTTGGAGAGCCTCATGACATCTCAGAGCTGTGCGTCCTAAACACTGGTACTCCCACTCATTTCTGTGCTGCCACTTGATCACTCTCAGCCATTCACCTCTCTTTCTGCTCCCAGCCCTTCAGTGGGAAGTCATTGATGACCATTATTCCAGTGACCACTTCCCACTATGCATTCATGAACGGGATGGTCCATTACCTGAAGAGAAGCCACCAAAATGTATGGTCAGCAGGGCTAACTGGATGTCATTCAGCCAGCTGGCTGTATTTGAACACAATGACAGTGTCCAGGAATGGGTGGATCGCATTACGCAAGTGATCCATCATGCTACTGACCTATCCATCCCAAAGTCCTCAGGTCATCTTAGGAGGTGACCTGTACCTTGCTGGACAGATGAGTGTCATTCAGCAATCTGGAAGAGGCATGCAGCACTTCAACAGTTTAAATGCTGTCCGACAGCTGACAAAATCAGGATCTTTTGAGTCACAAGGATCAAGGCTCAGCGTGTCATTAAGGAGAGCAAGGAAATGTCATCACCAGCGTCCCTGGACTGCATCAACTGTTCCAATTCTTCTGCAAAAGCATAGGAAACCATTTGGAGGATTTTTGGCAGACACAGTCATTTACCAATAGCAGCAGTGCTGAAGCAGGTGTGTCTCCAAACAACACCAAGAGACATCACTCAGACACTGACCAAGCACTCTGCAAAAACTACCTCCAATGTAAGCCAAGATCTGGCATTTTGTCACTACTGTGCAATAATAGTGAGGGGCAAGTTGGACTTCAGATCCAACAGTTTTGAGGCCTACAACTCCCCTTTCTCCATGTGGTAGCTGGAATTGGCGCTGTCTTAAATTCATAACATAGCACCCAGTCACAACCAATTCTTGTATTAAATGCTTCAACATTTTCCAGTGTTGTCTACAGAAATCATCCACAAATGTTTTACTCTCATATTACAAGCAAGCAACTTTCCCAAATCATGGATGGAGGCATTTCTGATACCTCTTCTCAAACAAGGAAAGAACTGTGCACATTCCAGTAGTTACAGGAGTGTTGAGTTAATGAGTTGTGATAGAAAGACTGCTTAACGGTTGTTTGATCTGATTGTCAGAGACCAGGCAACGCTGTAGTCACTCTCATTGTGGATTCTGGAGGTTTCAGTCCATTGTTGATAACCTGACCCTTCTAGAGGCAGCTATTCACCAGTCTTTCCTATGTAAACATCACTGTATTGGCATCTTCTTTGATATCAGTAAGGCATATGACACTACTAGGGGACACAGTGTGTTTGCGCAACTGCATCAATGGGGATTTCATGACCACCTCTCCATCTTCATAAGGTGTTTTGTGTCTCGGCATTTTTTAATACCCATGCTGTCTGACCACTCTGAGCAGGAGAATGGCATGTAAGTTCCTCTATTTTAGGTAACATTCAAACGAATGTGGTTAGGGTTTCAAAGTTCTGTGAACTGACCAACATTTTCCCAAGATTTTAGGGAGATGGTTTTAATATGTTAACAGGGTATCTAGCTCATCCATGTTTTT
Source organism: Schistocerca piceifrons (assembly GCF_021461385.2). NCBI lineage: Eukaryota > Metazoa > Arthropoda > Insecta > Orthoptera > Acrididae > Schistocerca > Schistocerca piceifrons. The sequence goes on from NC_060142.1 coordinate 350,698,705, forward strand.
TGTAAGCATCAGACAGTCACATTTTAATGAGCCTTTCTTTTAGCACCTCTGTTGTTTTACTCAAGCTTTACTCTCCTGTATAGAACATTTTGGTATTTCTTCATTGTCTTAGAATATCCATTAATACACTCCTGGAAATTGAAATAAGAACACCGTGAATTCATTGTCCCAGGAAGGGGAAACTTTATTGACGCATTCCTGGGGTCAGATACATCACATGATCACACTGACAGAACCACAGGCACATAGACACAGGCAACAGAGCATGCACAATGTCGGCACTAGTACAGTGTATATCCACCTTTCGCAGCAATGCAGGCTGCTATTCTCCCATGGAGACGATCGTAGAGATGCTGGATGTAGTCCTGTGGAACGGCTTGCCAAGCCATTTCCACCTGGCGCCTCAGTTGGACCAGCGTTCGTGCTGGACGTGCAGACCGCGTGAGACGACGCTTCATCCAGTCCCAAACATGCTCAATGGGGGACAGATCCGGAGATCTTGCTGGCCAGGGTAGTTGACTTACACCTTCTAGAGCACGTTGGATGGCACGGGATACATGCAGACGTGCATTGTCCTGTTGGAACAGCAAGTTCCCTTGCCGGTCTAGGAATGGTAGAACGATGGGTTCGATGACAGTTTGGATGTACCGTGCACTATTCAGTGTCCCCTCGACGATCACCAGTGGTGTACGGCCAGTGTAGGAGATCGCTCCCCACACCATGATGCCGGGTGTTGGCCCTGTGTGCCTCGGTCGTATGCAGTCCTGATTGTGGCGCTCACCTGCACGGCGCCAAACACGCATACGACCATCATTGGCACCAAGGCAGAAGCGACTCTCATCGCTGAAGACGACATGTCTCCATTCGTCCCTCCATTCACGCCTGTCGCGACACCACTGGAGGCGGGCTGCACGATGTTGGGGCGTGAGCGGAAGACGGCCTAACAGTGTGCGGGACCGTAGCCCAGCTTCATGGAGACGGTTGCGAATGGTCCTCGCCGATACCCCAGGAGCAACAGTGTCCCTAATTTGCTGGGAAGTGGCGGTGCGGTCCCCTACGGCACTGCGTAGGATCCTACGGTCTTGGCGTGCATCCGTGCATCGCTGCGGTCCGGTCCCAGGTCGACGGGCACGTGCACCTTCCGCCGACCACTGGCGACAACATCGATGTACTGTGGAGACCTCACGCCCCACGTGTTGAGTAATTCGGCGGTACGTCCACCCAGCCTCTCGCATGCCCACTATACGCCCTCGCTCAAAGTCCGTCAACTGCACGTACGGTTCACGTCCATGCTGTCGCGGAATGCTACCAGTGTTAAAGACTGCGATGGAACTCCGTATGCCACGGCAAACTGGCTGACACTGACGGCGGCGGTGCACAAATGCTGCGCAGCTAGCGCCATTCGACGGCCAACACCGCGGTTCCTGGTGTGTCCGCTGTGCCGTGCGTGTGATCATTGCTTGTACAGCCCTCTCGCAGTGTCCGGAGCAAGTATGGTGGGTCTGACACACCGGTGTCAATGTGTTCTTTTTTCCATTTCCAGGAGTGTATTTTTCCCATTTCATCCACATTTGTTTCTTTTAATGTGTGTCAGGACTCTGATAACCTTGCTGTAGAGTGCCTGTAAGCTCCAAACAAACTCTCTCTCTCTCTCTCTCTCTCTCTCTCTCTCTCTCTCTCTCTCTCACACACACCCACACACCCACACACACACACACACACACACACACACACACACACACACACAGTAACTCCTGTAATATCATATGGTCAAATTTTGGGTGTTCTATGTATGTACAGTGTGCTGTACATATGTAACTGTGTGATTCTTAATGTTTTAATCCATACATTACAATGAGTGGTAGCAGTAAGAGAAAATTTGTGCCATTGAATGTGAAGCTGGAGTCTTTGGAAAGACTAGACAAAGGAGAAACACAAAAAAAAAAAAACTATGCTACAGAGTATGGGGTCAGTGAAGTGACAGTTGGTATAGAAACAGAGACAAAATTGAGAAATTTTCATCAAACAAGGGTTCTATTTCACCATCTGAATGGAAGTCAGTGAAGAAATATGGGTACGAAAAAATGAGTGAAGCTTTGTCTGTTTGGTTTACTCAGCAAAGACAAAAAGGAAATCCAATTTCAGGGCCTATTCTGCAAGAAAAAATGATGATTTTACTGCAAGTTCAGGGTGGTTGGATAGGTGGAAGAAGCAATACAGAATAAGGCAGCTTAAAGTTTTCGATAAAAAACTTACTGCAGATTCTCAAACTGTTACACAATTTTGTGAGAAATTAAGAAAAATTATACAAGAAGTAAATCTTACTCCTGATCAACTGTATAACTTGACGAAATATGTCTCAATTATAAAATGGTTCCATCTAAAACTCTAGCCTCAAAATAAGAAAAGGCTTCCCCAGGCTACAAAAAACATAAAGAGAGGTTAACAGTTCGTGCTGCATTGAACACAAGTGGAGACCATAAACTAAAGCTGCAGGTAATAGAGAAGTCTACTAAGCCTAGAGCTTTTAAAAATTATCACTACTTCTGCACTGCCTGTTACATATGTCCACCGAAAATCTGCTTCGACAGACAAAAATATTTCTAAGAAATGGTTTTTCAAAGAATTTGTTCCAGAGACCAAAAGATACCTAAAGAAAAAGTGCTTTCTTCCAAAGCAATCTTAACACTTGACAACGCTGGTTCACATCCTGATGAGTAAGAATTACAGTGTGACGGTATTTGTGCATTGTTGTTATCCTGAGTCGAATACAGACCATGGACCAAGAGATTTTACAATACTTCTACAAACAACAGAAGATCATGAAACCATCAATGAATTTCTAAAAAAAACATAGTTCACTGGATAACAAATTCACACTATGAAATAAAGTCACGGACACTAAAAAGTCTTGGAACCAGATTTTATGGAATGAAGTGAATACCTACAGTGCAAACGAAGATTAGCTACCATTGGCATAACTGATGAGAAAGCTTGCTGGATGTGAAAATGCAATGCGAGTGATGTTGCAGAATGGATGAACAGTGACAAACAGTTTGAACCAACCAATCTTGCAATTGTTGAAATGGTTAGTGAACCCACTCAAGACAGTCAAGACAAGGAATTACCTGAAGAAATTGTACCATTGATCTCTCAAACCAAGGATTTGGCAGTGCTCGATGTGGCACTGCATTATATCGAGCAGCAAGCGGAAGCTTCACCAACTGACAACATGCTTCTTAGAAGATGGCACAACATTGCTGCTAAAAAAACAAGGTTCTATTTTAAAACAAAGGACTATGGACAATTTCTTTAAAATTTAACTTATACTTTTGTAACTTGGAAAATCCATGAGGTAATGTAACAATATTATGAAAAGAAAGTTGCTACTCACCACATAGGGGAGATGCTGAGTTGCCGATAGGCACAAAAAAAGACAGTCACTAATAAAGATTTTGGCTAGTAAGGCCTTTGTCAAAAATAGGTGAAACACACACACACACACACACACACACACACACACACACACACTGACACAAATGCAACTCTCTCACACACATGACTGCAGTCTCTGGCAGATGAAGCCACACTGTGAGGAGCAGCACCAATGCATGATGAGAGTGGTGATGGGGATGGGGTTAAGGAGGAGGCTGGGGTGGGAAGGTGGAGGGATAATAGGGTAGGAGTGGCACACAGTGAAGTGCTACTGAGGAGCATGCAGGAATGAGGTGGAGAGAGGGTAGGTAGAGAGAGTAGGGGTGGATGAGGGTATTTTTTATATTTGATGGGTGGTGGAATTCCACTACAGGATGTATGGGAAGGATGGTGGGTAAGACATTCTTCATTTTAGGGCATGGTGAGAGGTGGTTGAAAGCCAGGCACAGAATGTGATTCAGTTGCTCCAATACTGGGTGGTACTGAGTCAGTAGTAACTTACTCTGCAACATATCGTCTGAACAGACCACTCTCTTTGAATTAACCTCCATTAGCTGAAAATGACCTAACAAGCTGACCACCAGCACCACTTTTGTGCGTCCTTGGTGTTAGAAATGTATCTTTTCTATTATTTTTCTTCTTTCACATAGATTCTTCTACTATTCTCTCTGTAATTATTACACTTCATTTGTATTATCCTTTCCACTTGCCACTTTCTCCCCTTCTTCTAATCCATCTTTACTTCTCATACTATGCCTCCCTGTTATCATCTCTAAACTGATGCTGGCACACTGCTGACTAACATGCTGTCAGTGACTTCTATATCTCTGACACATTTTTGTTCATTTTTACTTGCATTCTTCATTTAAAATATTGGATCAATCTTAGCTTAGCTTCTGAATGCCTTACCCCTCCTCTCCCTTCTTTTCCTGTTTGGTCTTCCCCAGCTAATTTCTCTTTCTTTTATGATGCAGAAACTTGACTTTACATGTGCTAACATTGTTATTGCCTTTTTTGTGAGTTCTAATCAGTCATACTGCAAGCTGTACCTTTCGAAGAAAATAGGTGCTGACATGCTCATCTTTCTCTTTGTGAATTTAACAGTATTGTGAAATGCCTTCCAATCAGTAAGTGTCATTAATAATATAATATGTGCATTTAAATTACTCAAGATATAAATGATCTACTGGAATGTTGTCATTACTCAGAACAGTAAAATTTTAATTTTCAGGGTCTACACTCACCTGCAGACGAACGTGGTACTGCTGCCTTGAAGACTGTTGAGATGGACACTGCTTTAGGAGGTATAGCTGTACAAGTACGTGTTGTCCAAGGCAAGGAGCCACCACACTTCCTCACCATCTTCAAAGGCCGAATGCTCATTATGGGTGGAGGCCATATATCATCATTTGAAAAAGGTGTGTTTTTCTTTACAGTTATCTTTGTTTAGATTATGCTCTTGTGTTCATCTGCAAAGTGCCACCATGTGACTTGTCTCATATACCTGTTACCACAGGGTAGTGACGGTATTGTGTTTTTTGGGGTAGAAAGGAAGAATCTATTGATGGACAGGTAACTTCAGATACAGTTACTTTCAAAACATTACTGGCACTGGGGAAATGTATGTGTACATGTGACAGACTCTTAAGGCACAAGAAGAAAGTATAACTTGCCAATAATGCTTTCTATTGACTGCACAAACTTACAAATTCTCTATTACATCTTAAATATTTTAATTGTGGTTTCATCAGTTGTATCAGAATACTTCGTTGGTGTATTGGTAGATCTTCCATCCAACCTGCTTTAGTCTTTCACTGTTCCTGAAACAGGAACTATGACAGTGTCAGCATTCCTTCTCAACATCTGTTAACATGTACCCATGCTTTACGCCATCCTCTGAATTTATTTCCTTAATGCAATATTGTGCTAGTCCTTTGAAAGATTTACAGTAAAGGTTCTTGTTGAATTTGTGTTGGAATTTTTATATATATATATATATATATATATATATATATATATATATATAATGGAAGGAAACATTCCACGTGGGAAAAATTATATGTAAAAAACAAAGATGAGGTGACTTACCGAACAAAAGCGCTGGCAGGTCGATAGACACACAAACAAACACAAACATACACACAAAATTCAAGCTTTCGCAACAAACTGTTGCCTCGTCAGGAAAGAGGGAAGGAGAGGGGAAGACGAAAGGAAGTGGGTTTTAAGGGAGAGGGTAAGGAGTCATTCCAATCCCGGGAGCGGAAAGACTTACCTTAGGGGGAAAAAAGGACAGGTATACACTCGCACACACGCACATATCCATCCACACATACAGACACAACTCTTTGTCTTTAAATATGTCTGCTTGTGTCTGTATGTGTGGATGGATATGTGCGTGTGTGCGAGTGTATACCTGTCCTTTTTTCCCCCTAAGGTAAGTCTTTCCGCTCCCGGGATTGGAATGACTCCTTACCCTCTCCCTTAAAACCCACTTCCTTTCATCTTCCCCTCTCCTTCCCTCTTTCCTGACGAGGCAACAGTTTGTTGCGAAAGCTTGAATTTTGTGTGTATGTTAGTGTTTGTTTGTGTGTCTATCGACCTGCCAGCGCTTTTGTTCGGTAAGTCACCTCATCTTTGTTTTTTACATATATATATGTTTCATTTGATTTAGGTGACAGTGCTGTGGGATTACATTAGAAAAGAAGAGCCCCTCTACTTCAAAATCCTATTCACTGTATACGAGACTTAGGCTTATTTGCATTATAATTTCTAGCAATTTATGATTTGATTTGATTTGATTTGATTTATTATTGGTCCTGTAGATCATACAATTTGTACAGCAAAGTACATCATGATATAAGACAAGTCAATTTGAAAAATTATGTTAAGATGGTATATGACGAGAGATGACAGTGGTGGTACATAACTCACTTAGCAGAATACATACAGGATATATAGACAAAATATAAAAAAGGTGGTGTGTGATGAGAGATGACAGTGGTGCATACTGCACATAGCAGAATATATATAAGAGATACAGACAGAATATGAGTAACAAACAATAATTAAATTATCTTACTAAGTAGAAATATCTACAAGTGAATATACAGCTTATTAGAAGTAATTAAAATATTGTGGTACGTAGTTCACATAGCAGAATACGTATATGAGATACAGAGTATGAGTAACAAACAATAATTAAATTATCTTACTAAGTAGAAATATCTACAAGTGAATATACAGCTTATTACAAGTAATTAAAATATTGTGGTACATAGTTCACATAGCAGAATACATAGGCCTATATGAGATACAGACAGAATATAGATAAGATACAATAATTAAATTATCTTACTAAGTAGAAACATCTACAACTGAATAAACAGCTTATTGCAAGTAATTAAAATTTTGTTTCAAGAAATTCATGTACAGAACAGAAACAGTGCTTTAGTAGCAATTCTTTTAATTTAGTTCTCATTCTTTTTGGGTTTTTGCTTGTTTTTATGTCTGTTGGGAGGTGGTAGTATATTTTAATGCCCATACATTTAACCCCATTCGCATATAATTTTGTGTTGTGGGCTATACTTTGTAACTGTGTTTTCTTTCTGGTGTCATGTGTGTGGCAGTCTGCATTTCTGTCCAGGGCGTCCAAGTGCTGAACTGTAAAACAAGCTAGTTCCAATATATAGAGACATGGCAGTGGCAGGAGTTTTAGCTGTTGAAATAGTGGTTTACAGTGTTCAGTTCTTTTTTTACATTTCATTATTCTTACTACTTGTTTTTGTAACTTGAAAATTGTGAGAGAATCAGAGCTCTTTCCCCAGAAGATTAGGCCATAGCTCAAGACAGACTCAAACAGGGCATGGTACACCAGCTTCAAGGTATCTACACTGGCTGTGTCTTTTAATGATCATAATAGATAGCAGGTTTTACTAAGCTTTTGTGACAATGCCTCAATATGTGGTTTCCAATTTAGTGTGTTACTGATGGTAAGTCTAAGAAATTTGGTGTCCTGCCTGTACGTAATGTCATCTTTGTCGATAACTATAACTGCATTGAAGGGGGTTAGATTTTGTCTAGTATGGAAGTTCATACTTACAGTTTTTTGAGTATTTATGAGTAGTCTATTTGCTTCAAACCACGATTGTAAATGACAAGTAGTTTCATTAACTGCATCTTGCAAAGTGTCACCTCTAATGGTTATCAGGATATTTGTGTCATCTGCATACAGAAAGGAGATGGCATTCATTGTGTGTTCTGGGAGATCATTTATGAACAATATGAAAAGAACAGGGCCAACGACAGATCCCTGAGGGACGCCATTTCTTGTATGTAGTATATCTGACCTGCAGTGCCTGAATGTCTCTGATTTTCTTATTTCTACATATTGCTTTCTTTGACTAAGGTAGCTATGGAATCAATTGTGGGTTACACCTCTAATCCCATACTTATGGAGTTTCATAAGCAGCAGCTTGTGGTCGACCATGTCAAAGGCCATGGACTGATCAAGAAATATACCGACAGTAGGTTGTTTATGGTCAACAAAACTTGAGCACTTTTCTAGAAATGCATACAGAGCATGTGTGGTGGACCTATTTTTCCGAAATCCATATTGGGAAGATGTGATTATGTTGTTAGAATTTGAACACATTTCTAATCTAGGTAACATACAGTATTCAAATATTTTTGAGAAGGCAGATAGTATAGCAATTGGCCTATAGTTTGTCATGTCCGTTTTCTCTCCCTTCTTGTAGAGAGGTATAATTTTAGCAAGTTTTAGCTGGTTTGGAAATGTTCCCTCTAGAAATGAGGTAGTTATGATATTTGACAGGGGTCCACTGATGTAATTTGAACACTTATGAAGTAAGAAGCGGGATATCAGATCATGCCCTGCAGAAAATAATGAATGATAGAGTTGCAGGCTTTCCTGTAACATCTAGTGTGATGAACGAAATTAAGTTCTAGCAGTTTGCACTTTGTAATGCCTTCTGCTATTGAAATAGGGTTTTGTTTAACCTCAACAGTGTATGGAACAGAGGCAAAAGCTTTATTTTCATGAACTTCATGTTACGTTTTATTGTCAAATCCAGCAGTACACCTATCCACACAGTTTGCAATACACCTATCCAGAAGGTTTGAAATGTGTCATCCCTGTAACCACATAATGTAATTTGTGCTGTACAATGGAATAGTCACACATTTCTGTTTTTATTCTTTACAGAACTTAAGAACATTGCATATGAGTTTCCTAATCTGAGCTTTATTAGTTGCAATGATTTCTTCAGAGCTCTCTCTAGTGTACTAGCTGAACAGAAAATTGTTATAGTATTTTCAAACAATGGAAACTCTAGGTCTAATATTTTACAATATGAGGTCTGTTAAAAAAGTTCCAGAACATTCATAATTTTGCACCAATTGTGTGTTGAAGCAAAATTCAGTTGGTGTACCTGCATATGCGTGTATTTAATGTGTAACTGCTGGAAGTTTTAGTGTTGTACATCTGTTAGATGCTGTTCAGTGCTGTATTGAGTAGAACACTATAATGCACAGTTTAAGAATTTTAAGATGAAAGAGTTAGAGGAGTAATGCACCTGCACAAAATTTTGTGTGTAATTCAAGAAAACCTTTACAGAGACACACCAAATGATATAGGAAGTCTACAGCGATGAGTGCTTAAGCTATACTCAGTGTTATGTATGGTTCACACAGTTTAAAAATGGCCGGACAGAAGTTAAAGAACACCTTTGTTCAGGACGCCTTTCAGCGTCTACTGATGACACTCATGTCAGAAACGTCAACGAAATTGTGTGCGCCAATCAAAAGACTGATTGGGAGATTGCAGAAGACTGTAACATTTCAGTTGGATCATGTCATAATATCCTGACATGGCATCTAGGAATGCATCATGTTGCTGCCAAGTCCATACCACGACTCATGAGTCAAGACCAGAAAGGCCTTTGCCTCACAATCCGTGAAGAGCTTTTGGATTGTGCAAATGAGAATGAGATGTTCCTTAAGAGAATCATAACTGGTAATGAGATGTGGGTCTATAGTTATGATGTTGAAACCAAGGTTCAACTTCACAATGAGTCAGGAAAGGTTCTCAAAGACCAAAAATAGCTTGTCAGGTCACATCAAATGTCAAACCCTTGCTCATAGTTTTCTTTGACTTTGAAGGATTAGTTCATCATCATTCATGCCACAGGGACAGACTGTTAATCAATGATACTATCAGGACAATGTTGAGATGTTTGCAAGAAAATGTGAGAAGGAAACAGCCTGAAATGTGGTGACACAATTCATGGCTCTTTCATCATGATAATGCACCCACACATTCATCCCTACTGGTGCCTAACTGTTGGGCAAGAAACGAAATTGCTGTCCTGCCACATCCTCCATACCTGGCCCCTGTGGACTTCTTTCATTTCCAAAGTGGAAAAACCTCATTGAAACAATGAAGATTTGCAACAATAGATGAGATATAAGAAAATTCATAAATGAGACTTCACATGATCTAGCGAGAGGTGTATCAAGACTGCCCCCAGAAGAGGAAATGGCATTGGGAGTGGTATGTCAATTGTGGAGGAGAGTATTTTAAAGGAGACCATGCATGATAAGTAAAAGGTAGCTGTAGAAAAACTTTGTGGAACAAGCTTCACAATTTTTTGAACAAACCTCGTACACGAAAAAATTGCACTACTCAAATACTCAATGTGCATATCAATCGCAAGAAGGTTTCAGATTCCCAGTCTCCTCAGCTTTTAACTCTTCTTGAAGTAAGAGGCAGTATTTGCAATAATATTTCAGACAAGCATCACTTACTTTTTTTTATACAAAAAACTTTTATGCAATTCATTGGTTGCAGAAATTAGAAGCATAGTTTATATACATATTACAAATTTATAGCTTTCATTCTGTAAATTAAAGTTTCATATCTGCGAAATATCAAAGTGAATGTTTCACCATTTTGTATATTTCAAAGAAATACAGAGTGACTGCAAATTATGGAATTCTGTCATAAGGTTATATATTCAACACCCCGAACACAGTTATGTAATGTTACTTTTGGCTCAAAGAAAGAAGCTCAATAATTTTGTGTGAATCTTAAGTGCACTTAATGTCAGACTAGTGACTTTTTTTTCACAAATAACAATAATCGTAATCATAGTTATTTCAATTTATGACAAACTTCCGCTAACAAATTGCCAAACTGGATGTCATTATTGGAGCTGTTAAGGAGCTGATCATCTGCAGGAGGATGAGGAGAACAATTGTGAAGTAGGGGAATAGATTGTTGAGAAGGTATGCACAGTAAGGGACAATGGAAATATGAAAAAAAATGAGTTTTGTTTTTAGAGAGTTCATTGTTGCTCTTGAGACACAGTTGCTATGCACCCTAAAACTTGCATTCCCACTTTAATTGAGTCAGTTATGGGTTCTTGATGAAATATTGTAAAATCTAAATGAAACACCTTTTTACCCAGGCAGCAGCGGCCAGCCAAGGCTCACGTAGCAGCAGAGGAAAAAACTGATTTTGTGACTTTTACGAGTTCCTAACCAGGAGCGACTTTTATAATAACATCTGTGTGCTTTAATAGTTTAGTTTCTTGAGTTTCTATGTGTTAATTTAATATCTAACAGCCACAGTTCTCACGTTTTTGTTTGCATTGGAAAGTAAACCAATTTTGTGACACATTACAAGTTCCTAATCAGGGGCAAATTATTTAGTTTTTCCTGAGTGCTTCAGTAGTTAGGTTTTTGAATCTCTGTGTATTAATCTAATTTATTATACACAGCTCCTGTGTTTTCATTAGTGTCTACAGTAGAGTTCCGCAGCACGTGCTGATAGTCCATTTATTGGCATAGTTTAGTTTTCCACAGTGTTTAGTATGGACAGGGACTGCGATTGTTGTGTGCAGATGCAAGCCGAGTTGGTGACACTTTGCTCTCACCTCCAGGCTATGATGGCTTTAGTTACACAGCTTGAGGCTGCAGTGGATGGGCACCACTGTTGTGGGCTGTCCATGGGGATCCAATGGACATCCAGCACGTCCAAGTCCTCCTATCAGTCCTGACTGGTGGCCAGCCCAGTTACTGCTAGCACTGAGGTCGACCCCTCACCTGTGGTCGAGTGGGAGATGGCCCCGGGGCATAGCTGGTGGCGAAAGATTTCCCAGGTGGTCTCACATAAGGCCTCCCTTGTTTGTCTGACAAACAGGTTCCAGGTGCTGTCTGTGGCTGACACTGTCACTGAGATAGATGCCATTGCCTGTTCTCTTTCACAGGAAACCTCTCAGCCTGCAAGATTCAGACAGTCACAGAGAGTGGGATTATTGATAGTTGGGACTCCAATGTTAGGAGCGTTATGGGGCCCCTTAGGGACATGGCTGCCAAGAAGAGAAAGAAAACCGATGTGCACTCAGTGTGCATACTGGGTGGAGTCATTCCAGATGTGGAACGGGTCCTCAAGGATGCCATGAAGAGCACAGAGTGCAGCCAACTGCAGGTGGTGGCTCACGTTGGTACCAATGATGTGTGTCACTTTGGATCAGAAGAGATTCTGGTTTCAAGTAGCTAACAGAAGTGGTAAAGGCTGCCAGTCATACTTCCAAGATGAAAGCAGAGCTGACCATTTGCAGCATAGTCAACAGGGCTGATTGTGGACCTCTGGTACAAACCTGAGTGGATGATCTGAATCAGAGGTTCAGATGGTTCTGTGACCAAATAGGCTACAGGTTCCTTCACTTGCACCAAAGGGTGGTTGGGTTTCGGGATCTGCTGAATAGATCAGGTGTCCACTATACACAGGAGGTGGCTACACAGGTAGCAGGGGCTATGTGGCATGGACTGGGCAGTTTTTTTTTAAGTTAGAGGATCTTTGGAAAATACAAGAAAGGCTTCAGTCACAAATGGTGCAGGCCAAACACAGGAAGAACATAGATACAGGAACCATTGGTATAACAGTTGTAACTTGTTGTAGCTGTATTGGGAAAGTATCAGAGCTCCAAGCGCTAATACAAAGCACTGATGCTCAAATCATTATAGGCACTAAAAGCTGGCTAAAACCAGAGATAAGCTCAGCTGAAATTTTTGTGAAGAACCTAACGGTGTTCGAAAAGGGTAGGCTAAACATGGTTAATGGTGGCATGTTTGTTGCTGTTAGAAGTAGTTTATCTTGTCGTGAAATTTAAGTAGATAGTTCCTGTGAGTTAGTATGGGCAGAAGTCACTGTTGGCAATTGGAATAAAATAATAACTGGATCCTTTTAGCAATCTCCCAATTCAGATGATACAGTTGCTGAAAGTTTCAAAGAAACCTTGAGTTTGATTTCAAACATGGACCTGACTCATACGATTATAGTTGGTGGTGACTTTAATGTATCCTTGATATGTTGGCAAAAATACATGTTTAATTCTGGAGGTACACATAAAACATCATCTGATATTGTACCAAATGCATTCCCTGAAAATTATTTTAATCAGTTAGTTTATGAGCCCATGTGAATAGTAAATGGTTGTGAAAACACAATTGACCTCTAGCAACAAATAATCCTAAGTTAATAATGAACATCAAAATGAATACAGGGATTAGTGAATACAGGGTTGTCATATCAAGAGTGAATATTGTAACCCCCAAATCCTACAAAAAGAAACAAAACATATACCCATTCAAAAAAGCAGATAAAAATTCGCTTGATGCCTTCCTGAGAGACAACCTCCACTCCTTCCAGATTAATAATATAAGTACAGACCAGATGGGCTTTAATTCAAAGAAATAGTATAGGCAGCAATTGAGAGATTCGTACCAAATAAATTAACAAACAATGGAGTTGATCCTCTTTGGCACACAAAACTCCTCCTTGGTACACAAAACAGGTCAGAACACTGTTGGAAAAAAAAAAAATGCCAAATTTAGAAAGATGCAAAATCCCTAAGACTGGCGATCTTTTACAAAAGCTTGAAATTTAACGCAGACATCAATGCGAGATGCTTATAATAGTTTCCATAATGAAACTTTCTCTCAAAACCTGGCAGCAAATCCAAGCAGAGTTACCAAACACAGCCTTCCGAAATGCCTTCACGAAAGAAGACAAAGTAAATATTCCAGAATTCGAATCAAGAACAGCTGCCAACATGAGTACATCGAAGTAAATATCCTCAGAGTGGTGAAGCAACTTAAATCCCTCAACAAAACAAGTCTTCTGGTCCAGACTGTACACCAATTAGGTACCTTTTAGGGTATGCTGATGCATTAGCTCCATACTTAACAATCATATACAACTGTTCGCTCAGCGAAAGATCCATACCCAAAGACTGGAAAGTTGTGCAGGTCACACCAATATTCAAAAAAGGTAGTAGGAGTAATCCACTAAATTACAGGCCCATATAATTAATGTTGATATGCAGCAGGATTTTGGAACATATTGACGCACAGTCTTGTGTGGATTTAGAAAACATTGTTCTTGTGAAACACAACTAGCTCTATCGCATGAAGTGTTGAGTGCTATTGACAAGGGATTCAGGATTGATTCCATATTTCTGGATTTCCAGAAGGCTTTTGACACTATACCACACAAGTGGTTTGTAGTGAAATTGTATTGCTTATGGAAAATCTTCTCAGTTATGTGACTGGATTTGTGATTTGCTGTCAGATAGGTCACAGTTCATAGTAACTGATGGAAAGTCATTGAGTAAAACAAAAGTGATATCTGGCATTCCCCAAGGTAGTGTTATACGCCCTTTACTGTTCCTTATCTATATAAATGATTTTAGAGACAATCTGAGCAGCCGTCTTAGGTTGCTTGCAGATGAAACTCTCATTTATGAACTCATGAAGTCATCTGAAGATCAAAACAACTTACAAAATGATTTAGAAAAGATATCTGAATGATGAAAAAATTGGCAGTTGACCCTAAATAAGAAAAAGTGTGAGGTCATCCACATGAGTGCTACAAGCAATCCGTTAAATTTCAGTTACACAATAAATCACTTAAATCTAAAGGCTGTAAATTCAACTAAATACCTAGGAACTACAGTTACGAACAACTTAAACTGAAAGGAACACAGAGAAAATGTTGTAGGGAATGCTAACCAAAGAGTGAGTTTTATTGGCAGGACACTTAGAAAATGTAACAGATCTACTAAGGAGAATGTCTATACTACGCTTGTCCATGTTCTTGTAGAATACTGCTGTGCAGTGTGAGAGCCTTACCAGAGAGGATTAACAGAGTACATTGAAAAAGTTCAAAGAAGGGCAGCACGTTTTGTATTATCGCAAAATAGACGAGAGAGTGTCACTGAAATGATATGGGATTTGGGCTGGACATAATTAAAATAAAGTCTTTTTTCATTGCAACGTTATCTTTTCACGAAATTCCAATCACCAACTTTCTCCTTTGAATGTGAAAATATTTTGTTGACACCAACCTAAATAGGGAGAAATGGTTACCCTGATAAGATAAGGGAAATAGTTCGTTCTTTCTGCATGCTATATGAGATTGGAATAATAGAGAATTGTGAAGGTGGTTTGATGAACCCTCTGCCAGGCACTTAAATGCAATTTGAAAAGTATCCATGTAGATGTAGATGTTACTCTGTTTCCCATTTGGGGGGTATTGTGTATAAAAAAAAGGTTTGCAGAGATTTTTAAGTAGTAATTGCCTTCATATAACACATTCTACAATTGTGAAAATTCTCTTGCACAGTCTTTGGTGTAAATACATTCAGTATAACACTTATGATTATTATTGAAACTACAATCGTGTAGAGAATCAAGCAAAATTTGTGACTGGATTTAGGATATATTCTAGGGAATATGTAGCCTGTTATCTTGGATGGAGAGTTGTCAACAGATGTAGACATAACTTCAGGTGTGCCCCATAAAAATGTATAGGGATCCTTACGGGTCATGTTGTATGTTAATGACTTGGCAAACCATATTAATAGCAACCTTAGACCATATGCAGATGATGTAGTAAGAAACTTCACAAATATTCAGTTAGATTTTGATAATATTCCAAAATGTGCAAATATTGGCAACTTCATTAAATTTTGTGAAATGCAAAATTGTGTACTTAAAAAAGTGTCCTGAGGTTAAAACATCAATACACACTATTGGAATTGCTCAACTCATATAAATACCTGTGTGTTGACAAATGAAAGTGCTTATAAAATGCTTATGTGATCCATCCTAAAATATTGGTCGAGTGTGTGGGAAACAGCAGGGCAACATGAATGGTCACAGGTTTGTTTGACCCATTTGTGAGCATCATGAAGATGCTGAAAAAATTGAACTGAATGATGCTTAAACTACCCTGTGGAAGACTACATATAAAGTTTCATGAATCAGTTTTTAGATAAATTGCAACAAATCCAAATATCACTGACATGTCTATAATTAGCTGAAGTGAATCAGTTGTAAATGAGGAAACAGGACCAGAGGCTACTTTGAACAGTCACACACACAGTCAATGACAAGCAGATATTAGTGTTACAGAGGTACAAGCAAAGTGGCCAATCGATGATGTTTACTCACTCTAGGAGATTCACGGACTGAAATTAGACAAAGTGATGAAGACATGCTTGTAGCCCTGAAGAGGTTTACATTTCTTCCAGTGGACCCTACAAATCCTTTAACTGTGGCAAGAACACCAAATATTTGACACATGGTGGTAAAACCATCATTTTCCACAGAGACATGATCTAAAGGAACAATCTATAGTGAACTTGGAAGTGCACAAGACAAATTATATGCTTAAAACAATAGGTAATAAATTTCACGACATGTCCCTGGTAAATGTCAGCAATCTAGAAAGATACCTGCACACAACTCATGGTATGCACATGAATAAAAGAGGAAAAAAGACTGTTTGCAAATTAATTGTTGAGGAAATTAGACAAAATTCTCCACAAAGAGGTGTAAAGAAGTTCATTGTCATGGAATGGCACAACCCACCAAATGAGAATCTGCCACACAAACAGCCACTAGATCCAAGCCTGGGAGACTTGTAAAGCCTGCTGGACAGTTTGGTAGCCATAAATCATCCTGTATAGTCCAGCAAGAGAAACGCAGACTTAATGCCCTACACCAGAATTTTGGTAGTCTTAAAAATAAGCACAATGATCTGGATATTATTACATGTCTAGATAAACCTGATATTTTAGTCATGGCTGAGTATTGGTACACTGATGACCTAATTAGCATTAGTCAACCACAGCCCATGAAATTTTGTTCAGCCTTTAGTAGGAAAAACAAGTCTTCACTGTTAAAGCAAATAACTTCAGTGTTAAAGGCGTAAGTGCATCCTGTGTAGAAGGAAGTACTGATGTGTGCTATACTGATGTGTGCTATCTTAAGTGGGTATCTATGTTGTTTCATTCTCTCTGAGATATGAGTTTAATTTTTAAAACAAATTTCTTCTTGATTTACCAGAAATATAAATTAGTATTTCATAGGAAATGTTGCTGTTATGCAGGTGATGAAAATTCTGTGGAAGAGAAAAAAGAAATAAAGAAAATTCCAGAACAGTTCCTGCTACATGTCAGAGGGAATGGTGATACCAACACAAAGGCCATTGAGGTAAGAAAATGTTACAGAATAAAATGTCTGGCAATTTACAAATGCATACATAATGTGTAATTGGATGTGAATGTTAAATCTGCACTGCAACAAAAATTATACTTACTGATATCCATATAATATTATCAGTTTATTAGTGGATGATTTTCATTCACTTCTGTATAAATGTGTATCTCTGACAAAATTAAAGTTGAACAATGCAGTTAGATACAAATAAAAAGTAATGTAAATATAAATGGCATTCTGGTTTTTAAAAGAGATTACTTCTATGAAAAATTCTTTTTTAGGTTGATTTAAGAGCAGCTTCGCTAAATTCAAATGATGTATTTGTTCTAAAAAATCATGCTGATACATTTGTGTGGTGTGGAAAAGGAGCAACTGGTGATGAGAGAGAAATGGCAAAGAAAATTGCAGATTTTGTATCGAAAGGAGACTACACTCTTGTGTATGAAGGTAAGCTGTTCTGCCCTTTAAATCACTGTAACAATGTTACTAACATGACTTAACTGACCACAGGAAAAATTAGCTGAGATACATGCTTACTATTAAGTACACGCTTTCATTTAAGAATGAAAGTTGATATCAAATGTGAAGGGCTTAGCCATTGTCACATTATGGGTTGTTGCTTGTCTTACCTCATCTGCAGCATCTTAAGAAATGGACCTGGCAGGTTGTTGCATTCTGCTGATAAATCCCCCCCCCCCCCCCTGCCCCCCCTCCCCCCCCACCAGTAGTTGCTGTGGCACTGGTAAAAAGTCTATAGCTTTACTCAGATCTGAAATGGTCTCTACCTCCCAAACTTGGTTGGAGAGGTTGATAACAGTTCCTGGAGCTTGTGCTTTTGGTGATGCTTGCTCTCCTTGGATGAGGTGTTCAAACTTGTTTACTTGCCTTGTGGTTACTTAGGCTGGCATATTGCTGGGTAGCAGTTGTCATATCCATACAGTCACAAAGAAGATATGACAAAGAAGTTTTCCACATCAGCATCCTTGTATAATATCTTCTTGGTGTACAGATCATGTCAAATTGTAGATAAAAATCAAGTTTTTGAAGATAACCATCATCATCTTAGGTGGGAGATGACTACCAGGAGTGAAGTCTGCCTCCTTTGTAGTGCCATTCAAGCTTTTGCATTGTAACTTCTGTTGGCATTGATGTCACCTGAAGGGCAGGATTTGCATGTACAAATGCAGGAAATCACCAGTGAGATGGTAAGCACCCCGCTCTTCCACTCCCATCAGAGAGGGAGGCCACAATTGAGGGGCAGGAGGGGAATGGAGATGACCCCCCAACATCAGCTATCCCCTTAAGAATTATGTTTTTTTTTTATTTTATTGATTTGAAGATGTTCTGTCTCAAGTGCTCATCTCCAGGCATGACAGAGATTGTAATTGCATAGGGCAGACAACCTGCACCACAGCTAAGCACTGAAATTAACGTAGGTGGCACATTAAGTGTAGAAATCTTGAAAAATGGGCAATAGCAAACCATAGCCATACACAAGGCCATAAGATAAACTTTGAAAAGTTGCTGAGACTGTGTAATAAAAGAAACAGGAGAAATTTTCATGTGCACAATGTTGAGATGTTGACAACAACCAGGAGTGGGATGTACTTACCCCTACACCTCTCCATATTGCATCTGATGTTGAATGGCTGAGCATGACGTGGCAGTCAGTCAACCACAGACATGTAAGTTTCAATCTTGATGGTGCCTGGAGAAAAACGCTTGCATTCAAAATGTCCACCATATTTTTGAATGCATGTGCTTGTCTAAAGGGGAGCTATGCCCTACTGCCTAAATAAGTTCTCCTTCTTCATCCCCTCACTGTTCATTTGCAGGTTCAGATGAAATATGACAGCTGAGCAATGATGTAGTCTCATGTATTTTAATGAAAACATGAATAAACATTCTTGAATTTGGTACTCTGCCATTAGGAAATCATATACCATATTGACATATTCAGCACTTGTAAAAATGTGGAGCATACTTAAATGATACAGTAGAATTGACCAATAAACAATAATCACTGTTGGAATAGTCAATCATTTAAACTCAAGCACAGGTACACAACTTGAATTTCAAAACAAAAATGACAATCGATACAGAAACCCATTGCACCAAGAGTATCAACACACAAATTAAAAACTTATCTTAAAGACCAGCGATATCTCAGTAACCAATACATATTGGACACATGTTCTACGTTATGTTTTATTCATATTAATCTGTACTGCCACCTCCTGAAACACCCTGCATACCAATGAATATTATTTTTGGAAGTCCGGATGAACGGCAATATATTTTCACGCATAGCTGCTTTTGGAATGTTGTAACACATGTAATGCGAAACTGTTGTAGTTCCATCAATACATATGACTGTACAGGCTTACTACAACTCATCACTAGAATTAAATATGAGATAAGCTACATTTCTGTAACATAAACAGTTACTTTAAAATATCTTTCTCATGAACAATGAAAGATCCCATCAATTCCTAAAGTTAAGTTCCAACAGCAACTGATACACATCATCATGACATATAAAAAGAGTCTAAAATTATAAATTCTAATTCAAATTTTGCCTAACTAAAGAGTGTCAACACCAAAAGGCTGCTTGCTCATCGTAGTCTACATTCTTCACAGACCAATTGTAAAAGCATCTAGGTATAGGCAGATGCTTATCCACAACACTCACATGGTTTGTGGATCTTAGAATGTCAAGGTCTGACTATTGCTCATGAATGTCAACTTTTCCTGCATTTATTATCTTACTTGTTTATCTTCCTCACCCTCTCATCTTCCTTTTGAGTGTCTTACCTCATTTCCATCTTTTGTCTTTTAATTCACCACTATTTCCCACAAGTCCATTAGTTTTGTGAAAGAGAGCTGCAGCAGCCTTTGCCCCTGATCACTTAAATCTTTTCATGGAGTAATTCATAAGTGTTTTCAGGGAGACTGCCTCCACATTTGTGCTCTATAAGCAGACATGGTGTGTGAGAGAGATTACATATTATCTCAGACTTATGTTCTTCTCTTTCTATTCCATTCATGGGTAGTACATGAAAAGAAAGATCCTCAATAACCATCTCTGGTAGCACAGACTTCTCTCTTTTTACTATCATTGCACAGAAAACTTGTTGGAGATGTAAAACATTTGTTGACTGTTTGAAATATGGGTTCATCGAGTTTTTTAAGACTCTCAACACACGCAGTTGCATGGGACACAAAGATACATATATGTGATCTTTGTAAAGTCAACAAAAATGGTCTGCACTGCCTTCAGTAGCTTATTATGGTTATTTATAGCAGTCAAATGTTCAAGGAATATTATAGAGAACAACTTCAGTTGGCAGCATAGTGAGTGTACAATAAAGATGCTCAATAAATGCCAGTGGAAAACACTGAAGGAAAGGTATTTTGTGTCACAGGAAAGATTACTCTTAATGTTCTAAGAAATGCCTTCAAGTACAGGGATGCAATCATAAAAAAATGTACTAATTATTCAAGTTCTGCAACTGCAAGTGGGGTGGGCTGGAATAAAAATGCAAATGCCAAGTTTGTCTGGTTTGATATTAAGACTAAAAATATTTCTCTTATATTATCAAGATGAGAATATAATTGTTCTGTTCCAACTGATTTATTTATTTATTTGTAGTTTAGTAGTGAAATGACTGCTTCTTGTGCCATTTTATTACATTTATTACATACCCTTTAACATTGTGTGTTATTTCCTGAAGGACAAGAAAAACCTGACTTTTGGGAAGCTATTGGAGGTAAAGAAGAATATGCCAATGACAAGAGGCTTACTGAACCAAATGAAACATTTCCAGCAAGGTTGTTTCAGCTCTCCAATGCTTCTGGAAAATTTACAGGTACTTAAAAAATTTTCTAGTGTATAATGATGATACTGAATTATCTTAGCAAATATTTTTAAAAAGGTTTTATCTTGGTTCTATGTACTAACTGATTTGAAAGTTACTCACAGAGACCAAGATAACACTACTAACCTGAAACAGAAGTTAAAGATATAGACAGTACATTATTTCAACCCAACACAACACTAAAGTAAGTTTCAACAGTATGCACTTACAGTAACTGGTACTTTCATGTATCATTTTATGATTTTTGCAAACACTTCCAGTTTCCAAATGCCTAAAAGTTCAATTATGTTTTGTTTCATATTCCTTATTTGCTTACTGGAGGCAAAATAAACGAATGATGTGTCCTAGGTTTTATACTAGCCATGGCTTGAGTTTCAATTTCTGTTTATCCTGCCAGGCTTTTCACTTTTGTCAAATCTTTGCAAACCTCTCATTGCCTCCAGTCCAGGCGTAAGTGTTACTGCACTGTTTCACTTTGTACAGTATAGTGCTCACAGTGTCCAATTGCAGAAACTCGTTTATCACTTTATGGTCAATTTTGTACAATTTTTTACTTCCAATATGCACTGATTTTCTCCTAAACTGTTTCTTGCTCTTTCAGATTTTTGGGAACTTGTGTTACCACTTTGTAATTCCCAGATCTTATTGTTAGTAAGTCCCTCCCCTTACTGCTATTGTCTACTACTTTTAAAACCATATTGTTTGTAGTAAATTATGATTCTGTAAGTAATTTTTTGTCCATTCTGTTTAACATCTCCTCCAAATTGGTCTACATTTTCAGCCCTAAAGACAATATTGTAGGTGATTCTTGTGTTGGTATCTGTTTCAAATTGCACGTTTATCCTCACTGAGAATTTTTTTTTCTTATTTGGGTTTTCCTAAATCATTTCAGGTAAACACTGAGATAATTCATTCAATAAGGCCAAGGTCAACCAACTATCTTATCCTTGTCATACACATTTGTATATACACTCCTGGAAATGGAAAAAAGAACACATTGACACCATTGTGTCAGACCCACCTTACTTGCTCCGGACACTGCGAGAGGGCTGTACAAGCAATGATCACACGCACGGCACAGCGGAAACACCAGGAACCGCGGTGTTGGCCGTCGAATGGCGCTAGCTGCGCAGCATTTGTGCACCGCCGCCGTCAGTGTCAGCCAGTTTGTCGTGGCATACGGAGCTCCATCGCAGTCTTTAACACTGGTAGCATGCCGCGACAGCGTGGACGTGAACCGTATGTGCAGTTGACGGACTTTGAGCGAGGGCGTATAGTGGGCATGCGGGAGGCCGGGTGGACGTACCACCGAATTGCTCAACACGTGGGGCGTGAGGTCTCCACAGTACATCGATGTTGTCGCCAGTGGTCGGCGGAAGGTACACGTGCCCGTCGACCTGGGACCGGACCGCAGCGACGCACGGATGCACGCCAAGACCGTAGGATCCTACGCAGTGCTGTAGGGGACCGCACCGCCACTTCCCAGCAAATTAGGGACACTGTTGCTCCTGGGGTATCGGCGAGGACCATTCGTAACCGTCTCCATGAAGCTGGGCTACGGTCCCGCACACCGTTAGGCTGTCTTCCGCTCACGCCCCAACATCGTGCAGCCCGCCTCCAGTGGTGTCGCGACAGGCGTGAATGGAGGGACGAATGGAGACGTGTCGTCTTCAGCGATGAGAGTCGCTTCTGCCTTGGTGCCAATGATGGTCGTATGCGTGTTTGGCGCCGTGCAGGTGAGCGCCACAATCAGGACTGCATAGGACCGAGGCACACAGGGCCAACACCCGGCATCACGGTGTGGGGAGCGATCTCCTACACTGGCCGTACACCACTGGTGATCGTCGAGGGGACACTGAATAGTGCACAGTACA
The DNA here is from genome assembly GCF_021461385.2 of Schistocerca piceifrons. Taxonomy (NCBI): domain Eukaryota; kingdom Metazoa; phylum Arthropoda; class Insecta; order Orthoptera; family Acrididae; genus Schistocerca; species Schistocerca piceifrons. The sequence continues at coordinate 350,721,476 of NC_060142.1, forward strand.
TCCAAACCGTCATCGAACCCATCGTTCTACCATTCCTAGACCGGCAAGGGAACTTGCTGTTCCAACAGGACAATGCACGTCCGCATGTATCCCGTGCCACCCAACGTGCTCCAGAAGATGTAAGTCAACTACCCTGGCCAGCAAGATCTCCGGATCTGTCCCCCATTGAGCATGTTTGGGACTGGATGAAGCGTCGTCTCACGCGGTCTGCACGTCCAGCACGAACGCTGGTCCAACTGAGGCGCCAGGTGGAAATGGCATGGCAAGCCGTTCCACAGGACTACATCCAGCATCTCTACGATCGTCTCCATGGGAGAATAGCAGCCTGCATTGCTGCGAAAGGTGGATATAGACTGTACTAGTGCCGACATTGTGCATGCTCTGTTGCCTGTGTCTATGTGCCTGTGGTTCTGTCAGTGTGATCATGTGATGTATCTGACCCCAGGAATGTGTCAATAAAGTTTCCCCTTCCTGGGACAATGAATTCACGGTGTTCTTATTTCAATTTCCAGGAGTGTATTTATATGTCTGCATGTACACCATATCTTTCTTCTCTCTTTACTGAAGTGACAAATGATATATCATTGTGTACCTGATAAATTAGTCTGACAGTGTTCAGAGTGCTGCAGTATGCACTTTGCTTACTGGAGGCAAAAGAAATGAATGATGTGTCCTAGGTTTTATACTAGCCATGGCTTGAGTTTCAATTTCTGTTTATCCTGCCAGGCTTTTCACTTTTGTCAAATCTTTGCAAACCTCTCATTGCCTCCAGTCCAGGCGTAAGTGTTACTGCACTGTTTCACTTTGTACAGTATAGTGCTCACAGTGTCCAATTGCAGAAACTCGTTTATCACTTTATGGTCAATTTTGTACAATTTTTTACTCCCAATACGCACTGATTTCCTCCTAAACCGTTTCTTGCTCTTTTAAATTTTTGGGAACTTGTGTTTCCACTTTGCAATTCCCAGATCTTATTGTTAGTAAGTCCCTCTCCTTACTGCTATTGTCTACTACTTTTAAATCCATATTGTTTGTAGTAAATTATGATTCTGTAAGTAATTTTTTGTCCATTCTGTTTAACATCTCCTCCAAATTGGTCTACATTTTCAGCCCTAAAGACAATATTGTAGGCGATTCTTGTGTTGGTATCTGTTTCAAATTGCACGTTTATCCTCACTGAGAATTTTTTTTTCTTATTTGGGTTTTCCTAAATCATTTCAGGTAAACACTGAGATAATTCATTCAATAAGGCCAAGGACAACCAACTATCTTATCCTTGTCATACACATTTGTATATATTTATATGTCTGCATGTACACCATATCTTTCTTCTCTCTTTACTGAAGTGACAAATGATATATCATTGTGAACATGATAAATTAGTCTGACTGTGTTCAGAGTGCTGCAGTGAAGGATGTATACATCACAAGACACTGAAACATCATAGGTATCTTCATTATTTGGAGCTCTTGCAGAATACACTAAAAAAATAAGTTCCCATTTTGTGCCACCAGATGAAAATATGGTGCTGAAAATATGGTGCTGCAAGCAACCACAATGTGAAACATTTCCTGTTTTGGCATCAGTATGCTGTTTGTTGCTTGGCAATGCACGTTGATTCCTTTTGTGAAGTGACTATTGGTGTAAAGGGTTAAGAAGGTTGAAGTTTTCTAGATGGAATGCAATGGCTATTGAGAATAAATACTGTGCACAGCTGATAAAGCTCTTTTATCATAATCACAGCAATAGCAGTTCTGCATGGCAGGAATATCACTGCCAGAAACATCAGCTGTTTGCTGATACTCGTGAAACACCTAATGAAGACATTGAGTTGAAACACTGAAATATCGTATTAAGAAGATGCAGACCACAAGCAGTACACCTAATTCTATGAGATGAGATAAAACAAACAGTTATGAAGATTGTTTTGCCACTGATATACAGCTGTTATCAGACACAGGTCCTGCCTAGGCTAACATCCAATGCATTCTGTGGACTGTGATGCCAGATAAGTCAGCTTTATAATATTTACACTTTTGATAATGTCTTGTCCTACACTGATTTTTTCAGTGTCATCTCTTTTGTACCTCTGCCCAAAACAATTTTAAAATAACTACTAATTACTTAAAAGCATATTTTTCTGGACAGAATACTTTTCCTCTCCCTGGTTTCATGGCTTGTTGTTATGTGGTGGCTGCTCTCTCGAATTGTGTCTAAACTTAATTTTCCCCCTGTTACATCCTTCTGCCAAGCTCTCAGAAAGTTCCTAATACCTCACTTCGAGCCCCCATCTGGATGACTTCTAAATTTCTCAGCCTTCAGCTGCCCCTGCACAAGAATGGTCACATTCAGTCATCCCACAACCCATTTAATTCTGATGCTGGTACTCAATTAAAATTTAATATCTCCTGGTCCACAAGTTGGATTATAATGCAGTTTGCATCAGTCAGTTACATAAATCAAAGCATGCATATATATTAGGATCCCCCCATTCTTTCTTATCATACACTCCTGGAAATTGAAATAAGAACACCGTGAATTCATTGTCCCAGGAAGGAGAAACTTTATTGACACATTCCTGGGGTCAGATACATCACATGATCACACTGACAGAACCACAGGCACATAGACACAGGCAACAGAGCATGCACAATGTCAGCACTAGTACAGTGTATATCCACCTTTCGCAGCAATGCAGGCTGCTATTCTCCCATGGAGACGATCGTAGAGATGCTGGATGTAGTCCTGTGGAACGGCTTGCCATGCCATTTCCACCTGGCGCCTCAGTTGGACCAGCGTTCGTGCTGGACGTGCAAACCGCGTGAGACGACGCTTCATCCAGTCCCAAACATGCTCAATGGGGGACAGATCCGGAGATCTTGCTGGCCAGGGTAGTTGACTTACACCTTCTAGAGCACGTTGGGTGGCACGGGATACATGTGGATGTGCATTGTCCTGTTGGAACAGCAAGTTCCCTTGCCGGTCTAGGAATGGTAGAATGATGGGTTCGATGACGGTTTGGATGTACCGTGCACTATTCAGTGTCCCCTCGACGATCACCAGTGGTGTACGGCCAGTGTAGGAGATCGCTCCCCACACCGTGATGCCGGGTGTTGGCCCTGTGTGCCTCGGTCGTATGCAGTCCTGATTGTGGCGCTCACCTGCACGGCGCCAAACATGCATACGACCATCATTGGCACCAAGGCAGAAGCGACTCTCATCGCTGAAGACGACACGTCTCCATTCGTCCCTCCATTCACGCCTGTCGCGACACCACTGGAGGCGGGCTGCACGATGTTGGGGCGTGAGTGGAAGACGGCCTAACGGTGTGCGGGACCGTAGCCCAGCTTCATGGAGACGGTTGCGAATGGTCCTCGCCGATACCCCAGGAGCAACAGTGTCCCTAATTTGCTGGGAAGTGGCGGTGCGGTCCCCTACGGCACTGCGTAGGATCCTACGGTCTTGGTGTGCATCCGTGCGTCGCTGCCGTCCGGTCCCAGGTCGACGGGCATGTGCACCTTCCGCCGACCACTGGCGACAACATCGATGTACTGTGGAGACCTCACGCCCCACGTGTTGAGCAATTCGGCGGTACGTCCACCCGGCCTCCCGCATGCCCACTATACGCCCTCGCTCAAAGTCCGTCAACTGCACATACGGTTCACGTCCACACTGTCGCGGCAGGCTACCAGTGTTAAAGACTGCGATGGAGCTCCATATGCCACGGCAAACTGGCTGACACTGACGGCGGCGGTGCACAAATGCTGCACAGCTAGCGCCATTCGACGGCCAACACCGCGGTTCCTGGTGTTTCCGCTGTGCCGTGCGTGTGATCATTGCTTGTACAGCCCTCTCGCAGTGTCCGGAGCAAGTATGGTGGGTCTGACACACCGGTGTCAATGTGTTCTTTTTTCCATTTCCATGAGTGTATGTACTGTTTCGTAACTTAATGCATGGCGAATGAGGGTGGTCAGTGAGATAGATTACTGCCACATCTCGAACCCACTTCCTAAGTACCGTGCCCCTACTTTTCATCTTTTCCCTACTAATCCCTCTTTCATCACTGGGAAAGAAACATAAAAGTTTCAAGAGGTAGTAATTGGTTTTTCTACTTTTAAGTTTGGAACTAATGACATGTTTGCAATTTCCTTTTGAATTAGTAGGATCTCTTAATTTCTTGTTTATCTTAAGCTTTATCCTTTACAACTTCATGCTTTTTCATTGTCTTTTGTGTGTTATTGTAACCAGAAAACTTTCAAAGACCTCTTTTGGACCACACACATGTTGTCCTTCTGAGTTTGCTCTTACTCTACTGTTTTCTCGCGTAACTGAGAATAAATGAGTTTTATATGGAAAGATAGGCAAGTCTGCAAATTAAATTAGTGTATACCTTTCTTTCTCAAAAGTGCAAATGATACTTCCGATTAAAAAAAACAACAAAATAAAGTGCTATTTGGCAGTTTTTAGATAGGCTTTCACCATTCCTCTGAAATCATACTGACATTCTTGGGGTTAAATAAGTACCAGCTGTTTCAATAATTTACCAGAGTACAGTCCGGTAATGTACTTAATAACTGCTGATATTTTTGCACATGAATATTGTCATTTTTAAAGTGCTAACACAACAAGAGATTGCTCTGCATTTCCTGTAGCATATGGACTTTCAACATGACTTGCTCTTCACCTCTTGAAATAGCAGCAGCTATTGAGGACATTAAACAGCTGCATTCCCATTAGTTAAATGAACTACTTCCAATTTCACAAGTACTAGCAGTGCACATTAGAATTTCTGTGTAGTGGAGAATTACTCACCAAACTGTCCCTTATTGACTGTAGCTATGGTTGCAAAACAAAAGTACAATAAAGGTGAGTGCTAGTAGAGTGTGAACTGTTGAGTTATCACAGTTGTTTCTTGTCTGCCAATGTTCTTGCCGTCATTGACATTAGTGTTCACTATTATTTTTCAGCGGAAGAAATTATTAACTTCACTCAAATTGATTTAATAGAAGACGATGTCATGATGCTGGATACATATGATGCAGTGTACTTGTGGATTGGTAAAAATTCTAATGAAGAGGAACGTAAACTGGCAGTGGAAGCTGCTTCAGAATATATTAACACAGGTATGTTCTGATTCTTGCCAATCTGCTGCACTAATACATGTGACTTAAAAAACTGAAGAATTATTTAAAGAAGTGACATAATTGTTCCTCATATCATAGATCAGTTCAACTTTAGTCAAATTATTCAATCATTTCACCAAACAAAATTTCCGTCTCTCTCTCTCTCTCTCTCTCTCTCTCTCTCTCTCTCTCTCTCTCTCTCTCTCTCTCTCTCTCTCCCTCTGTCTGTCTGTCTGTCTGTCTCTCTCTCTCTCTGTGTGTGTGTGTGTGTGTGTGTGTGTGTGTGTGTGTGTGTGTGTGTGTGTGTGAGTTTGTACTGTGACATATGGAGGTGGAAAACAGAGAGAGGAGTGAAAGGCTTGTTCATGTACCTCTACAAATATGTAGTATACTCATGAAGTTTAGTACAGATGAAGACTTTCTCCAGGATAAGGAAGCAGAATAATCATGAACAATGAATCATTTTTCAATGAACAGAAGACTGAAGGAATAAGAAATGAATCAAAACTAATACAGTGGTCCAATATAGTAACCAGAGAGAAAGATACTAATGAGTGCTTCTCCATATTCGTTTTCACCATAAAACCTACACCAGACAGGAACTGCCCCCTTGTTACCAAAAGGAGCAACATCAGCAATAGGTACAAACCACATATACAAGAAAGTGGGACATGCCACAGTTCAATAAAATCAGAATACTTTTGCTCATGCTGAAAGACAGAATTGCTGATATTTGTGACAACAAGAACAACTATGTGAACTTATCAGAGCAAAAGAAAAGTAGATTTTAAATAGCGAAAATAAATGCAAAGCAGCCTGGAATAAAGTTAAAAGTGAAATAAACATGGGAAAGGAAGAAATCACTGTCCCTGTTAACTGTAATACTCTTAACAAATATTTTGTTAAATCTGCAAGTTCCTTCCATCACAAAATTATGACACATCTGATACTGAGGCTTTCCTTTTGTAGTCCTGGAGTAACACAAATGAAAACTTCACTTAGAGAAGACTTACTGTTACAGACATTACTAACTATGTATACAAGTTGAACAACTCTATAATACAAGTTGGAAGAATAGCTCCATGCTGTAAATAAAATTCTTGTTGGTGGTACTTTCCCTGAATGCTTTAAAATTAGTTACATTTCCAATATAAAAAGGGGTGATACGGGACACACCAATAACTAAATACCAATATCAGTTGTCCCTCTAATGCCTAAAACCATATGTTATTCTCAAAATACATGTACAGATTTACATTTATTTTGATAATAACAAGTTTCTGACTGGAAGCCAGTTTGGATTTAGACCATACCTATCAACCATAAAAGCTATTGAAACCTACTCAGTGCAGTTCGTGGAAGTTATGAAGGGAAACTGACCACCTATGCTACACTTACAGACAAAGAAAAGCTTTAGCTTTTACATCATATGAGATCATTGCAAAAAATCTTGAATATTTTGGTGATCCAGATAAACCACTACATTTTGTTCAATCTCAGGAAACAGGCAACAATTAGGATATGTCAATAAGAAGAGGTCAAGAGTAGTAAAAATGAAGAGAAGTATCCCACAAGGCTCTATTTTTGGACCATTCCTCTGTATTGTCTGTGCCAGTGGCTTCTGAAACTATATGGCATGCAAAACTGTATTATGTGCTGAAATGCCTATGAATTTGTCAGGTAAGAATATGCAGGTACTAATGTACAAAAATAGTAAACTATTTGAAAAAAGTAGCCAGCAGTGTAAAGCTAACCAGTCATGTGTAAATAAAATAAAGACAGAGAAAATTTATTTTAATCTAAAGGAATAAAAAGAAGAGAATCAAGGTGTCAAACCATAGGATGAGTATACAAAGTATCTGACTAGTAAATTTTCATGTATAATTTTTATGTTATATAATCTAAGATTTCTATCAATAAAAAGTTCTTTGTTGCTATGTTTTCTTTCAGTCATGGCTGCAGTAGGGGGCACTGTTATGGGGGTATTCACTAGGTATAAACTGCATTTTTTACATGGCAGAAAAAGCAATTTGATGCATTCAAGGACTAAGGCCTAGAGAATCCCTGTAAGAAACGTTTCAGTCAACCCAGAATAATGATACATCCAAGTCTCTATATGTATAATTGTTTAAACTATGTCAAAGAAAATTTACAGAGATTTACTCCAAGAATGAATGTACATTTGCTGTATACGAGAAACAACTGCATTCTAGAATACTGTTTGCTAGAGTGTCAGTGATATGTAATAGCTACAAAAAACCTAAGACTGAAGATATTTAGTAAATTGCCACAATCAGTTAAAGTTCTCACTCTAAGTAAGTTCCAGTTAGTGTTACAGATATGTTTAAAAAAAAGACATATTACTCAGTGAAATAATATCTTCAGAGTAGCTTGAAGGACATGTATAATGAGAGAAAAATGCTAATTACTCATTTTCATCATCATTGACTCGCAAATCGCTGAAGTGGTGTCAACTAAAAAGGACATGCAATACACCTGCCGAACTCCCCTGAATGGGGCCTCCCAGACAACAGTGCCATACGGTCATCTTTTTTCCACTAGGAAATAAGAGAATCAGAGCAGCATACTTTGTGAAATCACATGTGTAATCATAATATACTTTTTCATGTTATGATTATTCATAAAGAAATGAGCTGTAGACTGTAAAATGAAAACCACTGAATGGCTTGTAATGCTATTGCCAACACAAGGAGATATGGTCCCTATAAGAGCAATGATACCACAAACTTTTTGCTAGAGGGACATAGGAACACATCCACATCACAACAGTGAGTACATGCTTGTGTCGACCATCCGCTGCACTTGGTCGTGCTGAAAACAGAGAAACAGAAGCTTCAGAAAAAGAGCATAGGGGTGTGGTGCATTTCCGTACAGCAGAAGGAGTGCAGTGAATAGAAATTCATCAAATAATGGCTCAAGTGTACGAAGAGCACATAGCATGTCTGTTACAAGGTCAAGATGTGGCACAAGCAGTTCAGGGAAGGATGAATGTTGTTGGCCAATGATGCTTGATCTGGAACACTGCACAGCATTACCAGTATCGTTGTCCAGCAGGTGGATACCCTCATAACTGCAGATGGGTGAGTTACAGTGGCAGCCATTGCCCCAGAGGTCAAACTGAACACAGGAATTACAAATGGACATTCAGTGCTGTCAGTACACAAGTGCCATTTTTTGATCAATTTCCATTCCATGCACTCTTCTGCTGTAAGGAAATGCATTACATCCCTTTGCTCTCCTTTTGAAGCCTCCATTTCTCTGTTTTCAGGACTACTCAATGTAGTTGATGGTTGATGCATTCAGGTGCATGCTCTGTCATCAGATGGGTTTGTATCTATTGTTCCTCTAGTGGCGAATTTGGGGCCTCAATGCTGTTACAGGAACCACACTTTCTTCCATAGGTCATGACATTATGATGACATCAGTTGCTTTCATTCTACAACCTCCAACTCATTTCTTTTTGATTGGGGGTAATACATGTAAAATGTAGATTATAATATACAGTATGACATGAAACTGCAAGAAAATGTGTGTACTTCTGTAGTCAATATGCAGATATGTAATGGAAGATATTATATGTATTTATTCATATATAATTGTGTGGATGTGTAATGAGATATTCTAAAATATGTAGGAAAAGACAGATTGCTACTTACTGTGAAGATGACATGTTCAGTTGCAGACAGGCAGACACCTACATACAAGCTTTCATCTGCAGCCTTTATCAGAAAAAAATAAACACACACCATTCATTCACACGAGAAAGTACGACTCACACACACATGATCGCCAACTCAAGCAGCTTGAGCCAGAGTTGGCAGAATGTAGGAAGAGATAGATTGCTACTTGCCATAAAGATGACAGGTTAAGTTACAGGCAGGCACAATTAAAAGACACATATACAAAAGCTTTGAGCCACAGCCTCCATCAGGAAAAGAAAACACACACCATTCATTCACACAAGCAAGCACACCTCACTCACACATGACTGCTAACTCTGGTAGCTCTGGCCCACACTGCTGCAGTTGGCAATCATGTGTGCATGAGGTGTGGTTGCTTGTGTGAATGAATGGTGCACATTTCTCTTTTTCTGATGGAGGCTGTGGCTGAAAGCTTATGTGTAAGTGTCTGTCTGCAACTTAATGTGTCACCTTTATGGTAAGCAGCAATCTATCTTTTTCTACATCATTGACATTCCTATCTGGAGTTTCCATTGTTTGATGTACTAAAACGTGATAAATTTGTGATGAGATATACTAAAATGTAAATGATGAAATGAAAATCATCAGTTTGTAAAGGTCTTAAAAAATGTATGTATTTAACTAAGAAGTATATGTAGAACTTTGACTGAAAAGCCAGTTGCATGTTAAATATGCTGAAAAGTTAATAAATAAACATCTATTCAAGTTTCAAGAATGAGATTTTCACTCTGCATTGGAGTGTGCACTGATATGAAACTTCCTGGCTAATTAAAACTTTGTGCCAGACCTAGACTCGAACTCAGGACCTTTGCCTTTCACGGGCAAGTGCTCTACTATCTGAGCTACCCAGGTACAACTCACAACCCATCCTCATAGCTTCAATTCTGCCAGTACCTCATCTCCTACCTTCCAAACTTCACAGAAGCTCTTCTGTGAACCTTGCAAAACTAGCACTCTTGGAAGAAAGGATACTGCAGAGACATGGCCTATCCACAGCCTGGGGATGTTTCCTGAATGAGATGATTTTCACTCTGCTGTGGAGTGTGTGCTGATATGAAACTTCCTGGCAGATTTAAATTTTGTGCCAGAACAAGACTTGAACTTGGGACCTTTGCCTTTCATGGGCAAGGGCTCTACTGTCTGAGCTACCCAAACATGACTCACACCCCATCCTCACAGCTTCATTTCTGCCAGTACCTCACCTACTACCTTCACAGAAGCTTTCCTGAGGACCTTGCAGAACTAGCACTCCTGGAAGAAAGGATATTGTGAAGACATGGCTTAGCCACAGCCTGAGGGATGTGAAAATCTCATTCTGGAAACATCCCCCAGGCTGTGGCTAAGCAATGTCTCCGCAATATCCTTTCTTCCAGGAGTGTTAGTTCTGCAAGGTCTGTGGGAGAGCTTCTGTGAAGTTTGGAAGTCATGCTTGTGTAGCTCAGACAGTAGAGCACTTGCCCACAAAAGACAAAGGTCCTGAGTTTGAGTCTCGGTCTGGCACACAGTTTTAATCTGCCAGGAAGTTTCATCTATTTAAGTTATTCTCTTTACTGTAGTTTCCAGGCAGTTTTATGAATAATGTATTTCTTACATTCCATCCTGGATTTTCCACTGTTTGATTGTGTTGTAGGTTAGGATTTTCTAATATTCAAAATAAAAACAAAACATACCGTGCAAAAATAAACCAACAATTTTGCATCCTTTCAGACCCTACTGAACGTGACAGTGACACACCAATTCTCCTCATAAAGCAAGGGTATGAGCCACCTACATTCACAGGTTTCTTTGGTGTGTGGGACAGAGATCTTTGGAATGTAAGTGTTTTTCTTTATTGATTTTATTACTGATTTGACAGATGTGGATATTGTTGAAGTGCAAGATTGGAATGGTGCTTTTTCAAGTAAATGGAAGCATATAAATTAATTTTATTGATTGCTATTGAATGTTAGTTACATGTATCACTATACTGATATTACATTTCTTCAAATCTCAGGTTTACAGACTAGAAATGAATTTCATATTTTATATTTAATTCTTGGCATTTTGATGTATGGGATGATTGATTTTTAATTTTTTCAGAACTCCAAAACTTTCAAGGAGCTTTGTGCTGAGATACAAGGAGAAAATCCTATAATAGAAGTAGATACTGAAAAGATTGTTGATGGTAATGGATTTGAAGATTATCCCAAATACCCACTGGAGGTCCTTCAGAGCAAAGAAGTGGACAGTTTACCAGAGGATGTAGATAAACTCCATAGAGAGGTAACTTAAAAATGCAGATCTATTGAATTTTAATATACAATGAACATTTTAGTCATATTTGAAAACATGTTTTGTTTTCACATGTCATTACACAGTAGTTTGTATGAGTGATGTAATGGCATGATTATGTACCTTAATGGAAACTGTTCTTTTGATATTTTCATTCCTGACTTATGTGAAATATAATGCTTATACATCAATATTTCCCATGCACATGGCCTTGCAACCTTTCCCTATGTTTTCTTGATACCGAATCCACCACCTTTTTCCTAATCCTCCTAGCCAGCCACATCTTGACCAGCAAGTATTTAACTTTAAAAGGCTAATCTATAAACAAATCCATGGTATCGCCATGAGTACTTGCCTGGCACCTTCCTATGCCAACTTATTTATTGGCCATCTGAAGGAATCCTTCCTTTTCCGTCAACACCTGAAGACCCTTATCTGCTTCAGATTCATTGATGACATGTTTCATGATCTAGACTTGTGATGAGGACATGTGCTACTTCCTCCATAACCTTGACACTTATTCCCAAATGTTCTTTGCATGGTGCTTCTCAACTAAATGTGACACCTTCCTATATGTTAATCACCGACTTTCAGTTAGCTCCATAAATACGAGGGCGGTTCAGAAAGTAACCTCCGATTGGTCACAGTGCGGGTTGTGGGGGGAGTAGCGACGCCATCAGTGCGTTCACGCACTCAACAGGTCAGTCGGCATCAAGCCGTGGCCGAGTGAACGTCGTACCTGCGCTAGTTTAGTTTTTGTGGCAGTTTGAAATGTGTGCTGCAATAGAAAACCCCGCCAAATGTGAAGTGCTGTCATAAGGTTTTTTACAGCCAAAGGATATTCTGCAGCAGCTATTCATCGTGAGCTTTGTGCCGTGTACGGACCAAGAGTTATGAGTGAAGGAGTTGTCCATGAATGGGTACGTTTATTTAAAAGTGGACGAGAAAACGTTCATGATGAAGAGAGGAGTGGTAGACCATCATTGGTGACTGACGAACTCGTTCAGACAGTTGATGCAAAAGTTCGTGAAAATTGACGTTTCTCAATGTCGGAGTTGTCTACTGGTTTTCCACAGATTTCTAAGACTCTCTTGTACAAGATAGTGACAGCAAGAATGGGTTACCGTAAGTTCTGTGCACGATGGGTGCCCAAAATTCTTACCAACCACCACAAAACTCAAAGAATGGCCTCTGCATTAGACTTTCTGTTACGTTATGAGGACGAAGGAGAACCATTGTTAAACAGAATCGTGACTGGTGACGAAACCTGGATTAAGTACGTGAACCCTGAGACAAAAGAACAATCAAAGATGTGGGCACATTCAAATTCGCCTACCAAACCAAGAGAAGCCTCGCAAGATTTTTCTGCCAGAAAACTGATGGCAACGGTGTTTTGGGATGCCAAAGGGGTGTTGTTGGTTGAATTCATGGAACGTGGTACGACCATTAATCAAGACGTGTACTGTGAAACAATAAAAAAGTTACGACGGGCTATACAGAACAAACGCCGTGGTATGCTGACTTCCGGTATCGTTTTTTTGCACGTTAACGCCCGTCCTCACTCTGCTCGCAGAACAACGGCCCTTCTTGAGTCCTTCAAGTGGGACGTTATCAACCATCCACCTTACAGCCCAGACCTGGCGCCAAGTGATTATCACCTCTTCATGCATTTGAAGAAATGGCTCGGGTCACAGCGGTTTGATGACGACGAAGAGCTCAAAGATGTGGTCACAGGCTGGCTCCAGGCACAAGCGGGTGATTTTTATGCAGAAGGAATTTCAAAGCTTGTGAAGAGATATGATAAGTACCTCAATCGCTATGGAGACTATGTAGAAAAATAGTGCAAAGATGTAGTTGTAAGATGCATATATTAAAATATTTTTATTTAACTTGGTGTATTTTTTTAAATCAACTGGAGGTTACTTTCTGAACGGCCCTCGTATGTCTGATCATATCAAGTGCACCAACCACCAATGGTACCTCCACTTTGACAGCTGTCACCTATTCCATTTGTAACAGATTCTTCATCTGCCTGTTCAATGAGCTATCTTCAAACAAGATACTGACCATTATTTTGTAGTTTGTGTTAAGTCCTACATCACAATCATTGCTCTAAATAAGTACTTATCCTGTTCGTTCATTGTTGGCATCCTCATCTTCCACGGAGTATGTTGCTGGTCCCAAGTCATTGCCCTTGTCCCAAGAAATATTGAACAGTCAAAGGATTGTCATTCAGGCAAATTCCAATGATTATTCCAATAAATGCTGTTTCTGAACTTTGAAGTAGATGTAGTTTTCATTATTTCCACACTCAACACTAACAACACCTAATATTCTGCCTTCAGCAGTACTACAAAATTACACTGTCTCATCACCTTAATGTGATCATCTGTCAAAAGCCTGAATAACCACCTTTTGTAGCATGTACTGCTGTGAGATATGTAGGAAGAGAGTCAATGAGGTTCTGGAAGATACCGAAGGACATGTGGAGTCATGCCTATTTCAGTGCTGTTGCCAGCTGTGCTAGGTTTCTCGGTTGAGGATCCATGGTGCAAACACTCAAAATACAGTGGACAATATTTTTCTCTATAAAGTGTTGAAAAAATTTTCAACATTCTGCATGTTTTGCATAATTGAATTTCTGGTGTAAAATGTGTATGTTGGCAACACTGTTCCCAGTGCTCTTCTGTTCATAAAAAACAAGAGAGAACTTGCACATAAACCATTCTGCATTGAGTTTTGTGTTTTGAACTTTTTGTTAGATACAATGTCAGTGAGGAAATACAGTGGTGAAAGAGTGAGGTTTGTGGATTACGAAAAAAGACACAAGAAGGTTGCGTTTAAGAATAGTGAAAAACATTCACAGTTGCTGGAAATCTGTCAGATGTATTGCAGAAATATCTTGTTCCTCAAGTAACAGTATCAGCATCACATCCATAGTGCATGGATTACTACACCCACCACAAGAAGAAATTAGTGAGAACCCACCGGAATGAACACCATCACCCGAATGTGAAACTGAAGAAGACTGTGCAGATGTTTATATTCTTGGATGTAAAGTTGTTGATGTGTTGAATGTTAGAATTTCTGCTGTAGCCCCTACTACCCCCCCCCCCCCCAATTAAATGTCCAAGAAAGGTAAGAAGTTCAAGAAGAAAACAGTATGTAAAAGGAAAAGTCAAAGAAGTTGAAACAAGTTTTACACAAGCAACGTCTTCAAAACTTTGTGAAGTGTTTAATATAAATGCACTTGTTGCAAAACCTGAAGATTGTGATATGTGCACAAAATATGATGTGTGGTTTCAAAACCTCAGCCACCTATACTGAGAAGGTATAGTTGCTGACACTGATACTAGGTAGCTACTCTAGGCAGCAGATACAGAAATACATACCCACTTCTTCACATTATTTGATTTCAAAAGCTCATAAAATAAAGAATGAGAAAGGTATTTAGGCATGCCCAGATTCTTACTGGGGGCATCTATTGCAAGATGATATGCTTACTGTTGCTCTGGAATATTACCTAAGTGATGACAAAAATTACGGCAGGCAAACTCCTAATCAGGCAGATATCTGTGTCAGTGAAAATTGTGAAAAAAGTAAACAGATATATGTCAAGATCAATAAGAGAAGCATATCTGATAATGAAAAAGGAGAACCTGAATTTAAAAATTGGTCTCACCAAATTTTACTACATATGACTGAATGGGTAAAAAAAATGACAGCCAGTGAAGGAAGTATGCACATGTATTTGCTGCACTAATTTGAAACTTGTTTGTTTTGCCATTGGCAGTATTACAGGAAAGAAGTTCACAGAGATGGACCTGATGCTTTCAGGTATATGTCAAGAGCTGCAAGATAAATGTTGGTTGCAGGAGTGCACAATGTGTCCTGGTGCTGAAGCGATGACTGTTGAAGCATTACACATTAAGTCTACTGACAGTGACATAACCTATGCATTGTGAGAGGGAGAAAATTTGGTGAAGAAGAAAATAAAGCCAGAGAAGTGTTTTACAGAAGGTTAGGCATTGGGTCATGAAGGGAATAGCTCGTCATCATATCTGGAGGATTTAGAAACAGGCCATAGCAGAAGTAAAATTAGCCACATTCCAGAATACTGACATGAGAGTTCTTGATTTTGACTTTAATGAGAACTGGTCAGTTGCTTTGCAGAACGAAATTCAAAGTTACCCTGGCATACATCATAGGTATCAATATTCACTTGTGTTGCTCACTTCCTTGGAACATCGCACTGTTTCACTATTGTCAGTGATCATCTCATTCATTACAGTGCAAATGCATGCTACACTGTGAGCATAATAATTGATGACATAGCATCTAGAACCAGCCCAATTGGGCTTAAATCTGGGGAGTTTGGTGGCTGAGGAACTGTAGTAAACTCATCCTGATACTCTTTGAACCATGCACACACACTGTGAGGTGTGTGTGATGTTACACTGTCCTGCTGGTAAATGCCATTGTGCTGAGGAAAACCAGTCTGCATGTAGGAGTTGGTTGTTGTGTGGTTGGTTGTTGGTGTACAAGTTAACTAGTGTAGGAGCAAGAATGCTTCCTTGGAAAAAGATCATTTTTTGTTTTGTACCACCAACTTTTTGCATTTTGAAAACTAATATTGAATCTTTTGTTGCTGAGCAGCTCTGCAGTGATCTTTGGTTGTGTTGTACACCTATGACAGAACTTTCATGATATTCACTGCATCATAATAGACTGCTGTTATGTCAGCAAAAGCAATACCAGTGAGAAGACCTTTCTTGAAGCAATCCTCAATATGCTAGATGAAACTGAATACCTGCCCTTTGCAAGACCACCTGGGTTGGAAGCCGGCTTGTTCTCTAATGAGCATATCTGCTCTGAATGGGGTGAGCCAGGCTAGATTGAATGGCAGAGTAAAGACATTAGCAAAAAAATTTTTTATCAGTTGGTGGTTTTCTTGACTTGATCAGAGTGGCAGCATAAGCTTGACACCACAGTTTTAGAATGTTGAAAGTTTCCAGTCAGTTGCTGAAAATTTGGCAGAGTACCTCTATTGCCAAGGTGTTTTAACTGTTCTATGTGTCACTGGTGGCCTCAACAGTTTTACCATCTTTCAGAGTTCAGATTTTATATCATATGTTACCTTATCAATAGTCTTAGTTGATGGCCAATTTCATTTAAAAGCTTGGACATGGCAGCAGTCAACAACTATAGAATTATGGGTACAATGGGAATCATGTAGCCAACCAGTTGCACATCAAAAGTTTATTCAAACTTAGGTTTTGACCTGTATAAATCTGTCTTCCTCAGAAGTAACAGCCCCTAAAAACAGGATACATTATAACCAGTACATGGAAGTCATATGTTCAGCAAAAAGAAATATAAAAAATTACAAGCAGTGGAAATATAAAATAAACTTACATGTTACATATCGTGTGGAAAGAGAACCAAAATCATAAGGCTTAGCCAACAGTAAAATGATCTATATAAATACTATGGCATAGCCATATGGCTTAGTCAATAGTAAAAATGATCCACGTAAAATCTAAGGTTGACATGCAACATACACACGAAAAGACAACTAACAGGACAGAAAGGACAAGCCAGCAGGAAATTCACACCCAGGTGGTGTTCACATAAGAAATGGTGCCAAACACAAGGGGTGCATAACATTTTAATAAAATTACATTAAGATAACATTAAAAAACCATTACAATTCCACTCACAGTGACATTGCTAAATTGTACAGGTTCATGAGGGTCAACGAATAATTTCTTTATTGTAGACCGCGCCTTCTTGCTGTTGTGAATAAAGTTGAGGTCTGTTGTCAACATGCACGACACAGCTCTGCGAGTGGAACATACTCTCTGCATTAGCGTTTCACACGACTCCCTCATTATGTCAGAGAAATGGTCTTCCTAAAAGCTACAATAGTAATCGGCATATAGCAGCACATCATCATCTTGTAAGCCTAGTATGTAGCTGATTCTGCAGCCCCTTGGGATGCTCTGACACACAGCTTTAAGCAGAAACTTGATGAATGCATCATAGTTCTTGGGATTGGTGTCTACTTCAAACACTTTGCCTTCAACCATTTTGGTGAAGACTTTCCATGTGGATCTGCACCTGAAGTGTGTGGCCTGAGGCTGTACAACTTTTTGATTGGTGCATAAAACTGGTCTGTGTTGTGTGGAGGGTATTGCTTGGAGAATGTGCTTCTTTATTATTTGTTCAATGTCACAGCTGACAAAAAGCAGATCAGAGTTGTAACTTGTCTTCCATCAACAGCAATAGAATGTCTCTGGTTGCTTTGGGTCATGGATGAGTTTCAGTTGCTGGTGCTCTGCCCACAACTTGACTTCAAATCCATTGTTGTTATATGCACCGCATCGCCAGTCATTGTGGTGTCTGTTTAAATTGCCAATAATAACTCTATTTCTCTGGTCATGGTGATTTCCTGGTGGTCAGTGTTAGGGGTTTGCAGACTGAAGTTAAAGTGCACTTGTCAAGCTCCACAGTTAGGTTTTCGATGTCATCATCATCTGTTAGACAAGCAGATTTTATTTCTCAACTTGGTTTGCAGAATATTGCACTACTGTACATTGAGTGAGATCTCTCTATAACTAGTCTCATGTTGTCAATTCTGGGCTAGCAATTGTTCGTACAATGGGGGGGTTTTTCATGTGCGTAAAATACCATATTCATGTTTTGACATAGGTGAGATAATAAAACTGATTTGGTTGTTTGAGGACCTACTCTATAAATCCTTGGGTGCCATCATGGCAAGAGGTTTGGCCAGGCCAGCGGCACTGTTACCAAGTGATCTTTTCCTTGATAAAAGCACTCCATGCGGAGGCACCTTTCTTGATTTCAAGTGAAATGCTTAAATGTTAATTTAAATGTGCAAATTATAAATAATTAAATATGCAATAATTCTTTTTTAGGAATGTGCATATATCAAAATTATTTTTACCAGACTGAAAAGATTGTTACCCCACTAGTATCATATGTTTGTTATTATATT
This sequence comes from Schistocerca piceifrons, assembly GCF_021461385.2. Lineage (NCBI taxonomy): Eukaryota > Metazoa > Arthropoda > Insecta > Orthoptera > Acrididae > Schistocerca > Schistocerca piceifrons. The sequence goes on from NC_060142.1 coordinate 350,739,610, forward strand.
ATCAGCTTGAATGCATTACACCACTGACCCCCCCCCCCCCCCCCCCCCCACACACACACACACATGAGATATGAGCTTATGGGTGGGTATCTGCTAGTCCTATGATACGAAAAGTCAAACAATAAAGTATAATTTTTTTATATTAAACAAATTATAAAACTTACCAAATTTGAATATTACAGTAAATTGTCTTACTTTCTGGTTTTTGTTCTGTTGCCAGTCCTTCACTCCATCATAATGTCTCCTTGATGTACTTCAGTACCATAGGCTCTTATTTCCTAGAGTCTTCATTTGTTTGGCCTACAATATGTTTTATGTCATCAGTACACAAAACCAAGTTCACTAACATAAGATACACTGCTTTACATTCTAACACAGTAACTGAATTGGAGGTACTTGAATTAATAGACAAATAAGTCAGAAAATTACGTGGTGTAAAATTTCTCAACAGTGTAAGCCCAAGTTCATAACAAAATAAGCATAGTCATTCAGCAGTAATAGCAAATGTTTCAAATATATACAGTTCAATGGTTTAAATATATTTAACTGAATGATCAGAAAAATCATGCATCCAAAAAACTGATTCTGTAGTGTTAATGAGACACAAAATAACTCAGAAAATTTTTGTAAGCTTCCAAATATAATATTAAATGTAAATCTTGCAACTAACCAGAATAGTAGATCAAAGACACACATTTTAAATACTGAAGCTTGAAATAAGAATTCATAGAAGGAAATTGTAAGTCTTTTTAACTCTCCACTTAAGTAGGAAATTTTCAGTCACTGTCTGTTCATGAGAAGAGATTTCCTGAACCATCTTCAAAATTTACGGTAGAGTATGTTTGTGTCCTTACACAACACTGTCAAAACAGTACAATTATGTAGCACTACCACTCCAATATATAGGTTGTTCTATCCAACTGTCTGTCTTTTCACATGTCCAGACAAATATTCAGTTGCTCAAAAGTATTAAGTGCCTTCAAATATGGTTAACAGCATCCATCACTACTTTCATGACCTAAAACACGAAACATCAATCAGAAATAAAAGTATGTCTCAGTAACTTAATGTAATTATTATCTCAGAATTAAATCATTGTACTTTTTAATATATCAGCACAACTGAGTAATTTTAAGTAGCTAAGAATGACACTATTGGTAGAGGAAGATATTTTCAAAAGATTGGCAGGATAGGATAAAGATGGATGTAGTATAGAAAGTGAAGTGAAGAAATGCTACAACAGTTAGAATCTTGTGCTTGCCATTGGACATGTCATACCAGAATGTACAAAGGCTACTCAGAAAGTAACAGATGTCTTGAAATAAAAAATTAAAATTGTTTCCCAAACAAATTGCTGAAGCATAGCCTTCATCTGATTGGTAGTACGGGGGTGGTCATTATCCTGCAACAGGATGATTCCATCTGACAGCCCAAGGGCAAATGGCAAAGCCAGCAATGGAAGCAGTCCTCATCTCCCCCACTAAAGAAACCCAAAACTGTTCATGCAAGTTCTGATAAGTTCATGATGACCTTCATCTTTGACTGCAGTGGCCTTCTGTTGAAGTTCCCCAAATGTGGAACCACAATCAGCATGCAGCACTATGAAGAAACTTCACAGAAACTGTAACATACCATAAAGTTTAAACACCCAGGAATGCATTGAGACAGAATCATCTGTAGCACAATGATGGCCAGCTCACACTGCCGCCTGGACAAAGGCTAAGCTTCAGCAATTTGGTTGGGAGACACTACAACATCCTCCATAGAGCCCAAATCTTTCACCATGTTGTTTTCACATCTTTAGTGACTTGAGACCAATATGCGTGGATGTCAGTTTGAGTTGGACAAGGAAGTGCAAAAGTGTGTGCAGTCATGGATGTGTCAGTGACTGACCACGTTCTACGAAACAAAAGCTGATCATCTTGTCTTCCAGTGTGATTAATGTCTTAACACATATGATGATTAATTATGGATGGAACCAATCTGCAGTGCTGTTGAGGCAGGTGTTCTATTGTCATTATACTAGAGAATGTACAATTGACCATACAGAATATAAACACTGTAACATCCCTCCACATTCATATGTGTGAAGCAACATTTCACCCACACTTTCCCTAACCAACAATTAGTCATAGTATGTTTCTTACTTGTCCTCAAAGATATCTAAACATCACACTGTTAAATGTCTGTCTATGGGATTGGAGGGAGACAGAAATTGCAGAAGAAATCTGAGTACTCTGGCCATCCCTAACCTCTTGTTGCCCAAAGTTGGTTTATTAATGTTTGGAGTAAGTTAGTAACATGGGCAGTCGAGCACATTTTTATAGCACTTGACATGCTGAGATAGTGACGCACTGCAGTGAGTGAGAAGGACAGTCGAATTTAAATGACCAGTTCTGTTAATAATATAAATACTCTTCCTTTTTGTTGCTCTTCTTTGTTTTATTGATAGCTTGTTGTGTATTTCCTTTCTATGGTTTACCTTTCTATAACTACATAGAAGGTGATCGGGTTGGTGTTTCAATAGTAATATTAATTTATTTTCAGTCATATATTTTCAGTCATTTCACTTCACAATACAAATCAATAAAACACACATAACTCATTCACCATTCTCACACTTCAAACCAACGTCATGAAAGAACAAAGATTTACCTCTGACAACATGTAGCAAAGAAATTACTTTCATATACCAATCTGTATGTGCAAAACAATCTTTGGAGCATAGTTTCATAAATAAAATACAGTTAACTGTCTATCTTTTTTGAGAAGTCCATAATCATCTTTGTAATTACATTAAGTATTTATAAACATTGACATTTAAACATTTTCTCATATCTATGTATTAGTGAATTTTGATATGAATATAATAGGGGGAAACATTCCATGTGGGAAAAATATATCTAAAAACAAAGATGATGAGACTTACCAAACAAAACCGCTGGCAGGTCGATAGACACACAAACAAACACAAACATACACACAAAATTCAAGCTTTCACAACAAACGGTTGCTTCATCAGGAAAGAAGGAAGGAGAGGGAAAGACGAAAGGATGTGGGTTTGAAGGGAGAGGGTAAGGAGCCATTCCAATCCTGGGTCATACACATGGTCTGTGTATGTGCGGATGGATGTGTGTGTGTGTGCGAGTGTATACCTGTCCTTTTTTCCCCCTAAGGTAAGTCTTTCCGCTCCCGGGATTGGAATGACTCCTTACCATCCACACATACACAGACCATGTGTATGTGTGGATGGATGTGTGTGTGTGTGTGTGTGTGCGAGTGTATACCTGTCCTTTTTTCCCCCTAAGGTAAGTCTTTTCGCTCCCAGGATTGGAATGACTCCTTACCCTCTCCCTTAAAACCCACATCCTTTCGTTTTTCCCTCTTCTTCCCTCTTTCCTGATGAAGCAACCGTTTGTTGCGAAAGCTTGAATTTTGTGTGTATGTTTGTGTTTGTTCGTGTGTCTATCGACCTGCCAGCGGTTTTATTTGGTAAGTCTCATCATCTTTGTTTTTAGATATATTAGTGAATTTTGGTTTTTATGTCTCTGGTGCAGTATCGTTTACTTATATTGATCCAAGATCAATTAGTACATTTATGTCACAATAATCAGTTTTATTATAGTACACAAGATGACTGCAAGTTTGCATTGTTAATGCTCTTGCCCTGAAGGAACATGTATATTGAAGAAGACAAGCTGCACAAAATGTTATTCCAAGAGTTAAAAAGAATGAATTAAAAGTAATCTTTCTGAAAATTTATTACAAACTATTTAAAACTGATTGTGAAATATCATAAATTTGTTGTGGGCTGCTGAAACTTTACCAGGAACTGGTATAAGGGATTTATGAAAGGGAAGTGAAAGGTTCTTGGCTTGGCACGGAAAGGTCACAGCACAGTGCCTAACTGTTTTGCAACTGAAGAGGTTCCCTCTGTGAAATGCAATTCTAGAATGTCAAGAAAATATCCATCTATAGATGCCATAACCCCTCTTTGATCTAAAACATCTTCCATCACAAATCTGGAAGCAAGAGGGTGTCTAATTTGGTGAAGAGGGTGGTTGGTCCAACAATTTTTACTTCACATCCCTTTGCATTTCCATTGACAAGGTGCCTCTTTCTTAGCAGGTACTTCTTTTTTCGTCAAGTTGATCTGAAACACTTCCATGACATTTTCCAATATATTCAATAGATAAATTCAACTCCCACATTTTTGGTGCACAGCCACATTCACCGTTTGATTGCTGATGTGTAGCCTGGAAGGTTGGGCCCATGTCTGATCAACAGTAATAAATTTCCCCACCAAATTAATTGGATTCTTTTATGTGTTAAACCTTGTGGAGACATTTGTTGCTGTATTTGCTTTTGGTCAGCATTGCAACAAATACATCAATCTTCTTGTAGCACCAAGCATTAAGTCCACAATCATCATGTGGTATTGTAGTTACTCTTATGTGTGTGCTTGCTATGAGAATAGGATGAGGAATTCTGCCTCATGCAAGACACTTTTTCAATTTTGTTTTACCAAGACATGTTTCAGCACTTTTTGTGCTATCTTCAGTGCATTATTTTATTCTCTTACTTACATGAAAATGGTAGTTAGTCTGCTACACGATCTTCAACTTCTCATGGCTTTGATGTTGTAGTACTTTCTCTTATGTTTTGGCAAGGTGATTTCTGTGACTTATGATCATTTGACAACACAGTTTGTATGAATTTTCAAACGTGGACAGAGTATTCATCGCCATTACATGTTGTTGTCTGTTGTCTGGTGGCGATAACTCTGCCCATGTTTGAAAATTTGTAGAAAGTGCATTGTCAAACAACCATAAGTTACAGAAATCAGTGTATTTGCGTTGCCAAAACATATTATAAAATGCAACAACATCAAAACCATGACAAATTGTAGATTGTGTAGCAGCCTAGCTACCAACATAAATACCCAATAGCTTCATGTAAGAAAGAAAATAAAATAACCCACTGAATATAGCACAAAAAGTGCTGAAACATGTCTGGCTAAAACGAACTGAAAAAGTATCTTGCATAAAGTGGAATTCCTTGTCCTATTACATCTATATATTTATCTCTGTAGATATTTTTACTGTTACTTCATTGCAGATTTACCAATACAGTATAACAGGCACTGGTACCCATTTCTGTACATAATACATAACATATGTGGAGTCACTCACTACATTGATGGTTAATTTACATTTTCAGCTTAATATAGCCCCCTCCCCTCCTTTTTTGTTTCTGTTAATAAGGCACTGTTGCCTATGTACCAGTGGCTATGGCAGAGTTCTGTAGATTTCAGCATCAGTGCCTTTCTTTTCATCAGGAATGCAATTACAACATGTTACAGTATATAGTTATAACTCCCTCATTATAAAAACAAATTTACTCAATAAATCTTAACAGTTTTTAGCACATTCCTGAAAAGAATTCATACTCACATTAATACTATAGTTACTTATGTTCGTGCTCATAACAGACAACAAAAGAACTGTTTTGAAATCTGAAGTCTATAAACAAAGATCATTGCAGTATCACAAAGGCAGTATGCGTGAAAAAAAAGTTTTCTCCTTTTTTTCCTGAAATGATATGAGGTGCTGAAAACATAGGTTTATGTTGGAGTAGTGTATGCAAAGTCAATTAAATACGTTCTTTCATTGTAAGAATTTGATTCTAGTATCATATTCAATTTAAAGTGCACATTTTTACTTTTGTGAATGACTGCATATCTCCATGGCATAAAGCTTCATGAGTTGATAAGCAATACATTCCTTTTTTCAATACATTCCAGGTACATTTGACATCAGAAGATTTTAGAGCAGTATTCAATATGTCATATGCAGATTTCACTGGTTTACCAGCTTGGAAACAGAACAACCTCAAGAAAGCAAATGGCCTATTTTGAAGATCTATTGTCACTGATGTAAATATTCTTGTCTACTTTCAAAAGGCAACTTCAGAATGAGATCATACAAAAAATTGTCAAAATGTATTCTGTGTTTTACAAATTAATGTTTAATTTATAACTCACATCAGGTGCCATTCCTTTCTGGGCAGTATTGTTATTTGCTGTACTTGCTTTAGTGTATGACAGTTTTGTAAATAAATATTTTAAACGTACTCAACTTTTTATATAACAATAAAACTGCAATGCAAACAGTTTTCCAAAGCAAAGAGCTTGTAGCTCAAAAATTTTGAGCATATTTTGATTTGAAATGCAGCTTTACTGGCCACATAAGGAAACGAAAGATAAAAAGAAAATAATTCTTGTGCCACTGTCAGTCAAATGGAAAGAATAGGTTATTACTTTATTAATTTGTATTGATTATAATTTAAATTTCTTGAAGGAATCTGACAGTAAAAGTGATCTAGAGGTGCTGTTAGCTCCTTATAATTTAGTATCAGTCATAAATTTCTGTACGAGAGTTGCTCAATATAGTAATACATGTGTAGTTAATGTATTCATACAAGAAGTGGAAGTTAAAGATAAACATGCCTATCCTGTGGTAAATGGATAGTCAGATTATGATACACAGCTATACTCCATTCATTATAAGAATAAACCTGATGTAAACAAACAGAACACAATGACTGGTCAGAAGTCGTAGCACACAAACACTGATGTTGTTGCTCTCTTGGAAGTAGGCTCTGCTTATGTATTAGATATATTATTACTAAGGTACATTAAATGAAACTTTAAGATATTCAAATGCATTAGCCACCATTGACATTTTTCTTAATCATTCTTTAGTTATGTTGTTTTTATTTCAAAAATCATATATAGTCACAGCCTTTGCACTGTTGTGCTCTGATTATTGTGGTGTTAATAAGCAGTATGGAAATCCCTGAGGCTGCTTAATGTTCCGTAGTGAAACATGCATGCGGAACACAGTTATAAAGTGATGAGAAGTAGGTTGTTCTTAATGTTTGTAATAAATTTTCAGAGATAATTGGCTTTGAAGTTTTCTGAGGGACTCTATTAGATACAGTTGCAACCCAAGTGCAGATTCATGTATAGCTGAGTCAGTAGCATAGTAGCTTGATAATTCACTGCAGTAAATGAGATACTGATTCAAGTCTCGCCCAATTCATTTTGAATTACCTACATCCTATAATTGTAAAATCCATCATCATTTTTTATGAATAATGCACGTCTCCTTGTTCTTAATCGCATATTGCACACAAGAATTCCTGTTTTCCTCCAAATATAAATTCTCAATTATCAATATTTTATGGAAGCATGTTAATAAGAAGTTGCTTAAATTAAGAAAACATAACAGTTTAAGTTTTAAGGCAGAAAGAAAAAGGAAATAGTCTTTATCTGGACTGTGTTCATTGTTTTATACTACAGATGTAGATATGTGCCGTAGAAACATGAAATTCATTTTCACAGAATCAAGCACATCATACAGATGCTGCACTTTTACATTTTCCACTGTACCGTTACAACAATGAACCTAACAGAACTGATCTGGAGCCAAGTTAAGGGGTTTGGCCCAAGAAATAATAAGACTGTTAAGCTGCCAGACGTACTGGAACTAAAGCAAGCAGCTGTTTCTCAAGTCACTACCGAACATTGGCGGGATATAGAACAGCACGTCACAAAAGAAGTGGAGAAAATGTGGCACCTGGGTGGCTTGGTGGATTCCACTGTTGAGACCGAGTGAGGTGGCGCAGTGGTTAGCACACTGGACTCGCATTCGGGAGGATGATGGTTCAATCCCGCATCCAGCCATCCTGATTTAGGTTTTCCGTGATTTCCCTAAATCGTTGCAGGCAAATGCCGGGATGGTTCCTTTCAAAGGGCACGGCCGACTTCCGTCCCCATCCGTCCTTAATCCGATGAGACCGATGACCTTGCTGTCTGGTCTCCTCCCCCAAAATCAACCAACCAACCACTGTTGATCAACTCATTATCAACGTAGCAGATGACAGTTCCAATACTGAAATGTGTTTCTGGATCCAGATAATGAAGGAGCTAAGAGATTACCAGAGGACTGACTGTAATTACTACCTTCAGTGGCTTCAGTATCCAACAGTACAGTGAAATCCCTGCAGTATGCTCTTGAATCACATATAGCTCACTCAGAAAAATTATGCTATGTGTAAGTTCAGAATTTTCATCACTCTTGTTTGTAATTAGAATAATTCATCCGGTGAGATTGAGAGAATATTATGCTTTCTGCCTGGTCACCTCAGAAGTGCACGGTAGTGCACACGTTTTGTCAAATAGTATTCAATTCTCTTTAAAAATTAAATAACATTTGAAGGTATATTGCCTCTTTGCCCGTCTCTTTTTACATCTGAACTGTAACTGCTCACATAATTCCAGGCTAGTTGGACTGCTGGTTGGCCAGTACTGTCCAAGTTTAATGCGCCGGTAAATCTGATGTCCCACACATTATTGCTCAGTCCATGTTTGTGTAACACAGCATAAAACATATCCTTATGATCACTCTTGACTATACTGGTCACAACTTGGCTTCCACTCCACATTAAATGAAATCCAATGAGTATCAGGCAAACACGGAAGAATACATGGCATAATGTTTACATTAGGTTTATTCTTATGATGAACAGAATATAGTCACATTACATAACTTATTCCATGTACAGTTCAGAAACACTTGAAGAAAATAGTGGGACTTATTTAATGACAAGAAAATTGAAGATTTTAAAGAGAGCATATAAATGTTGGCCGGGATGGAGTTTACAATGACCCTAATGATAGCTCAGAATTCAGCATATTTCTTAATGAGCTGTTATCCATCTTCAAAAGCAGTTTTCCTAAAACAATAATTAAATACATTACTAAGAAGTCATTAAGGAAACCTAAAGGCATCAGAGTATCTTCACAAGGAAAGAGGAATGCATACAAAATAGTGAGAACAAAAAATGATCCAGAAATACTTTCATATATTTACAGTATTGTAATATACTAAGAAAAGTTTAAAAATCCATGAGTACATGCATCTTCTTTTTCTTTTTTCTTTTAATTGGCAAATCTAATAGTAAAATGAAATTGTTATGGAATATTGTTAAAAGAGAGATAGGGAAAGGTGACATTTCTGTTAAAGAGAATGGGAGTATTGTAAAAAAACATTTCATGTGTAGCAGATTTTTTTAATAATTACTTTAAAAAAAAGTGTGAGAAAACCAGTGCAAATGGCTCAGAAGAGAAAGTGAAACAATGCACCAAAGAAGCAATACAGGGGGCATTTACTGAAACAAAATTTAATCTCACATCTCCATCTGAAATAAGAAAAATCACTATGACTCAAAAATAATAGTTCATCTGGAGTGGATAATATCTTGAATAAGACATTAAAAAGTTTGTCCCTATAATATGTAACATTTTTAGTCACAAATGTATGTATCATTAATTTGGAGCATTTTCCCAGACATGTTAAGATACGCCACTGTTAGTCCTCACTGGAAAAGTGGATGACTCCATAGATATCAGTAACTACTGCCCAGTGTCACTCCTTACATCATTTTCTAAAATTTTTAAGAAAGTAATGCACTCAAAGGTTCCCATCCATGTGTGTAGCAATGGCATTTTTAGTATATCACAGTTTGGATTTCAAAAGTGCCACTCTATGAGTCAAAAACCTACTCTCTAAGCAGCAGCAAGAGAGAACACATATAAAGGTATTGAAATCTGCAAGCTTTTGGAGCCAGTGTTTTCTACTGCCACTGCTTCGCAAGCAGATTTTTTATCTACACAATTACATTGTATTTTCAAAAATAGATTATTTTCTTTGACATATTAACTCTATTGATTCAGCTATTTATACATTTACTGAGCACATAATAAAATCTTAAAATGATAAAATATCACCAGTTGGGATCTTTTGTGGTTTGTCTAAAGCTTTTCACTGTATAATCATAATAGTTTATTATAGAAGTTTTTATGTAGTTAGTACTTCACCAGATGCATGTTTTAGATTTTATTCAGGGAAAAAAATACAGAAAGTTACCATAGGCAGTCTGAGTAATATATGGAGGAATGTTGCATCATTTGCATGGGAAGAATCGCAATAGAAGTCTCACACAGTTGGATCATTGGCCCATTACTGTCTCTTTGTTAGTAATCTGTCATTTTATTTGAATTAGGAGGCAGATTTAGTCCAGTTTGCAGATATAAGTATCTTGATGAAGAAAAGAAAGAGCAACACAAAAATGCTAAATTAAGTTTGTGAAAGTTACTGATTGGTTTTTTTCTCAAATGTGCTACTTTTAAAGTTGGAAAGAAACTCAGGTTACCCAGTTACTGTCATAAATAGCCAACCTTTTATTAACCTAGTATACCAAACAAAAAGTAAACTAATTTCTTATATGTTGTAATGGGAAAAGTTTTAAAAGACTCTTAGAATCAGAAGTGCAGTGGCAGAATTGAATCAGGCCACTAACAGAGTTGCGTACTGGCCAACTTTGCAACCATGTCTGTGTTAACAGAGTACACCTGCCAATGCCAACCCTGCCTGTGGGGAGTATTACCCTTGCTCGAACAGTCCACGGGGCAAAATATTTCGGCGATCAGACATGTCACCATCATCAGGTGTGCTGATGAACTGAGCTCCTGAGGGTGGACATCTGACTTAAATCCTCTCCCCCTGCAAGGTATTCTCTCAGTGATCCACGCCCGCGACCACACATCAGTGGTCGCTGAGATGCTGGCGTCAGTGCCTGTGGTGGTGTCGGTGTAATTGCCGCACTTGCCCTGGTCACCTGTTTGCTTTCTTTGCTGATTGTCTTTTTAATTCGACTCAATACCGGTTCCCATGCCTTGCTGAGGTTGTAGCCGCAATCTTGGTTGATGAGTCTGTTCCTGATACGAATTTCGATAGCCTCTCTAACAATGTTGTCCCAGTATTTATGTCTGTGTCAAAACCCTTGTATGTTGGTAGTCTATCTCATGATGTTCAGACAAACAGTGCTCTGTGACCACCAACTTGTTGTGGTACCTAAGTCGAGTGTGCCTCTGATGTTTTTGGCAACAGTCTTCAATGGTGCGTACTGTCTGTCCAATGTAAGTCTTCCCACACTGACACAAAATCTGGTATATGCCGGGCTTCCACAAACCGAGATTGTGTTTTACACTTCATGTTTTATTGGGTGGGGAAAAGACAGTTCCTACTCAGTGTTTACTAAATAATCATCCTATTTTCCCCGACAGTGCACAAGTGTGGTCACGAATTTCAATATGAAGTACTTCGAGGAGGAAGCTTTGGTATCATCCAAATGGAAAACTACTTGTTTTCTCTGTTATGTGGAAGACACGTTTGCGATCTTGCCCCATGGAAGGGACAAGCTCTTAGACTTCCTTACACACCTGAACTTCATACATCCAAACATGAAATTCACTATGGAGACCGAAGCACAAGGAAGATTACCATTCCTGGATGTCATGGTCACAAGAAGAGCAGATGGCACCCTGGGCCATGGGATACACAGGAAGAAAACAAGCACTGACCTGTATTTGCACGCGGATAGCTGCCACCACCCTTCGCAGAGGAATGGACTACTAAAAACTCTGGTGCACAGGCACGCACCATCTCTGATGCTGAGAGTCTGCCCCATGAGCTGGAGCACTTCAAAACTGTATTCCAGAAAAATGGGTACTTGAAACGGCAGATCAGAAGCACCCTCCACCCCACCTCTACAGTACAGCGTGTGGAGATGGAAGAAGTCACGGAGACAGAGATAGCTACTGCCTATATTCTGTATATTGGTGCACTATAAGGGAAGATAGAATGAATATTGAGGAAACACCAAGTAGGAACTGTCTTTTGCCCACCCAATAAAACATGAACATTATTGGGACAAATCAAAGACAATCATGGTTTTTGGAAGACCGGAATATGTCAGATTCCATGTCAGCATGGGAAGACTTATACTGGACAAACAGTGTGCAACATCAAAGATCACTGCCAAGAATATCAGAGGCACTCTCAACTTAGGTACCCTCAACAAGCCAGCGTTTGCAGAGCACTATTTGTCCGAAAATCAAGAAATGGACTACCAACATATCAGGGTCTTGGCACAGATATCTAAATACTGGGACAGCATCATTAGAGAGGATATCAAAATTTGTACTAAGGACAGACTCATCAACCGAGATTGTGGCTATAACCTCAGCAAAGCATGGAAACCTGCATTGAGTCTAATTAAAAAGACGCTCAGCAAACAAATCAAACAGGTGACTAGGGCAGACGAGGCAATTACACTGATGCCATCACAGACGCTGATGCCAGCATCTCAGCGACCACTGACGTGCAGCCGCGGGCACGAACCGTGGAGAGAACGCCTCACAGGGGGATGGGATTTAAGACGGCCACCCACCCACAGGAGCTCAGTTCGTCAGCGTGCCTGATGATGGCAACATGTCTGATCACTGAAATATTGTGGCCGTTGGACACTATGGACTGGCAGTACACCCGTGGACTGTTTGAGCAAGAAATACAACGGGAGAAACTGAAGAATCACATCATATATCTCTACGGGGAGGAGATGTTTCGCAGCAGGAAGAAATTCGACAAGCTGCGCCACCTAAGGAGACGTTTGCTGAGTGTTCCTGCTTCTCTGAAGAGATGTCATGCTGATCAGGTTGTGCCAAACTTTGCTAAGGTTATGCATCACATCGATTCTGTAGCAGCTAAGAGAATTAAGAAGTGTGCTAGCCTCGACTTGGTTCGTCAGAGGGTACACTTTACCAAACACAGCCTTGAGTACAACTCCCAGGAACTACTTAAACTACATCTACAGCTAGCCAATCATTTTAATTCCAGGACCTGGGACTGGATTGGTGGTGTTATCTGAGTGACCACTCGGGGTGTCAGATATCTAAATTCTCTCGTCTCTCTGACAAACCATCACTGGAGGTCCCACACATCAATTTCACGGACATTGAGCTGTCGTGGGAAGCAGTTTCTGTTCTGGAGAAGGGACTCAATTTCGCTCCCACACCTAGGTTCACACTGGTAGTGGACATTGTCAATGCAGTTGAACAGGTTGCTGTGTGACCACCATCTGAAGCGGCTGAAGAAGTATGCCAGGAAACCTTCCATGCTCTGATGAGAACTAAACTGATCAAGTTGAATACTACCAGCAGGAAGAGGGCAACCATTCAAGACCTGAGACAGAGCCCTGAGATTGTTGTCTTACCGGCTAACAAAGGCAATGCTATAGTTGCTCTTTCCCATAAGAACTACATTGAGAAGATGCAGAGCATGCTAAATGATGAATCTTACAGGAAGATGAATGCTGACCCCCAAAAAGAAAGTGGAGAACAAGACTAGGGCTCTTCTCAAGGACATGGATTTACCAGAGGGTGTTGACAAGAAATTGACACCTCAAGGACCAGTACCACCAAGACTTTTTCATCTGAAGAAAACGAGTTGAAGAGTCCAGCAAAAACTTTGTTAACAGTTTGTTGAAGGCTGTTATCGGCAAAAAGGGCAAATTTACTCTTTGTATCACAACAAAGTGGGAGATAATTAATGAAAATAATAAATAGCAGAAATAAGCTTAGGCAAATGGACATACATTTAATTTCCATTATTTCAAGGTAAACAGTTCATCTTCCTCCATCTATGAATGTGATATAAGACTTCGTGTTACACCGTGTAGCTATGGCCTTCTTTAAGTAGGTAGTCTGCAGAAGTAGAATCTCTTTTTCTAGGTCTCCAACTTCTGTGTTCGTCATTTTTGCAGCTGCATATTGCCCTGTCAGACTGACCTGTATGGAATCTGCCATAATTACAAGTGATTCTCAATATTGCACTCTTTTGCAATTCATTACCATGGGGCAAAAAATGTCCAATAATGTTGTTCAGTTACCAGGTTTAAGCTTTTGGCCACAGTCAGAGAGACTTTCCCTAAATATGCAATCATGAGCCATTTATTGAGATCTTGAGGTGATGAGTCGATAACAGGGTAAGGAAGAGAGGAGACTCACTGTTTCTGTTTTTATGTGTTTTGGAAGCCAACACGGCAGTAGTGTAGCCACTGTTTGATGCTATTTCTTTAATTTTATTAATTCACTTTGGAAGTTATCATCACTCATAGGGATGGATATCAGGTGATGTAACAACGATGAAAGGCAGCATGTTCATGGGTCACAGCCTGAGAGTATGTATGTAATCACTGATATTTATGGTTAGATCTAAACAATTTAAGGAGTTACCCCTCAACCTCCATTGTGAATTTGATATTGTTGTGTTTAGAATCCAGCAGCTTGAGAAATGTTTGAAGTTGTCCAGTAGTATCCCCCCCCATAAGTGCAACATATCATCAACATACCTAAACCAATAACCAGTCTTGGAAGAGAGTGGTTCTTTTACCAACAATTGTTTTTCAAAATTGTCCATTACAATATCAGCAAGGACATCACATTTTCACTGAAATTATTTCTCCTTTTTTAGTCCTAAATTAATTGTCATCTTCAGAGACCAACTTACATACTCTGTAGATGCTCTAGTTTAAAATCTTTGATGTACAAAAATTTCACAGTGACACATATTTATTTTTGTGCCTGATGATGACATAAAAGCTGAAAAATAAAATGCCAACTATTGTAGAATATTATACCAGTGTCACGTGTGTTTTCAGTCATAATATTACATTCTTTTTGAAGTCTGAGTTATTTCCTCTGCTTTGTATATATTACATAACAGGTAGAGGAGTTTTGCCATGGTGTCATTTCCCAATGACCTCAATAATTCTGAGAGAATGTCATTCATGCCAAGTGCCTTGTTTTGACTCCGATATTTCAGTGTTGTGTCCAGTTATTCTTGCAGTATCACACATTTCATTTCATCTTCTTGCTCTTCCCTTTCCATAACACTGTCTTATAGTTCATTTCCTCTGTATAGCCCTTCAATATACTCCTTCCACCTTTCATTCTTCCCTGATCTGCTTAGCACTTGCTTTCCATCTGAATTTTAGATATTCATACAACTGCACGTCTTTTCTCCAAAGGCCTCTTTAATTTTCCTATAGACAGCATCTGTCTTCCCCTTGGCTATGCGTGCATCTACAGCTTTGCATTTGTTCTTTCTATCAAACTTGTTTTTAGACTGTATTCTCATTTGCCTGGTACATTTTTGTTTTCTCCTTTTGTCAATTGAATTCTCTGATCTCATGTGTCACACAAGGATTTCTACTGGGTCTTGTCTTTAAGCCTATTTGATCCACTGCTGCCTTTACTATTTCTCCTTTCCAAGTTACCCGTTCATCTCACATTGTAACCCATTCTCCTGTTTCAGTTACCTGTCACCTAATATTACCACTGAAACTCTCAACAACCTCTGGTCCTTCAAAATTATCCACATCCTGTCTCCTTAATTTCCTACCTTTCTGCAATTTCTTTACTTTTAATTTGCAGTTCGTGACTGGCCTCAGTCCACATATGACCCTGGAATTGCTTTTTTTTCAGTTTAAATTTTAGTTTTCAGATCTTTTTCTTACATCACATTTATCGTTCTCCTTGGATCGCTTGGAGAGGAGATTCATGGATATTGTACAATTCTAATGCAGACAGATTTGTGAGCTATAGCCCTTGTGAAGACATTCATTGATGGAGTAGGAGAAGTTGGCCAACAGGAAGTTCTTTAATTCACTCTGAAACCAATCTTTTATCACTTACAAGACATTTGATATGCTCTGGTAAGATATTGAATATATGAGTACCCATGTATTTGACTGTTTGTGTACTAATTTTAAGGTTTTACAGACCTTATACAGTTTGTTTTTGGTTCTGGTATTATAATCATGTTTTGCACTATTTTGAGTAAGAAGAGACATTTTAGAAATGACAAAGGTCTTACTCTTATATACTCTATCTGAAACCTATGAGAGTCTTCCATGTATACAACTTCCTTTCACAATTCTTAAACCAAATGTTAGCAGCAATTAAATTATGACCTTGCAAAATTCTACCAAAGGATTTACCATTTAATTCCTTTCTGCTGGTCCATTCTCTCCTGCTATTTTCCCTTCTTTTCCTAGTACTACTGTTGATTTAAAAACACCCATCACAAGTAAATTTTTTTCTCCATTAACTTGTGACATTCAACTGCTTTATGACACTATTTTTCAAATAAATTAAATAGACATTGTCATTAATTGTTTTAATGCAGGGCCTATTTGTGTTACACTGATTTCACAGCTAAGCTGATGTGTTGTTAATCTAACCAATATATGTTTCACGTCTGAAAATCGGCCATAGACTGACTGACTGTAATGGGACAAAAATTCAGTCCTTTATGTATCCTCACAGTAATAGACACTGAAACTGTACATTGTGCGATGTTTAAGTTACAGAAATTACAATTAAAACATAAACAATTCTGTTGGCAGAACATTCGCAGCTGAGAATTATAGCAGAGGTTGAAAATACTGCTTCAGTTGTAAATAACTTTATTTTCACAGGATCAGTTTTGGATTGTTATAAGCCCATCCTCAGGTGTCATAGATGTGCTGTGATCCCCGAGCACCATGTGTACCAGGCACGGTGTGCTGCCTATAGCACAACTGAAGCAGTATTTTTAACCTCTGAATTGAAACATAACTCATTCAGTTAACTGAATATATCAAAAAATTCATTTTTGTAACAGACCTTTCTACCCCAAAGGTTAGGTTGAATTATTTGTTTAAATAATGAAATTAACAGATATAGTTATACAAACAATATTTTTGACAAACCTGGTAATTATTTTGGAATTAATTAAGGGCTGGCTTTGCTAATATGTTTTCAAATAGAGCCAGATAAATACTTTTAGAATGCTAGTAGTTCTTCAAAATGTTTATAACTAGTACAGAATTTATATTTGTTTATAAGTCAACTATAGAATCTAAGTCACAAAACAATTACTTATTTCACCCTATAAAGATCTGTAACAAACAATATTAACTAGGAATGGTCAAAATAAATTAGGAAATTAATCACAAAATTAGTCCTGGTGCTCTATTCCTTAAGACGGAGGGCTAACCTTTCTCTTTTATGGAAATGCAGATTATACTCATGCATGTTAATGGTAATTAGGCAAAAAATGAAAATAAAATGAATTTAAGGAGGCAGATGGCAAAACAAGAGAGAAAGTAGAGAGATCCTGGTTTGCCACATCACATTACCCCCTCATTGGATGGAACAGATAGATATTGCAAATAGCTAACTGGGCAAATCAATGACCATGAGCAACCCTAGAAAGTGGGTTTAACATTCTACACACAAAAGAATATTACATAAGAAATCTACTTATCAAAAACTACAGTACATACATTCTTCAAATTTCTACATATATGAGCTGGCCATATGAAAATCCTCATACAAAATATTTACATATAGTGTCTTGTACAATGGCACAAAATATCCACAAATTATATTTTTAATGAAAATAGACGTCTTCATCATAAGTGATGTCCCTTTTTGGATAAACAAAGATTACATTCTAAGATACATATCACTTTATACAAGTCCTGTCTTGCTTTAAAGAATAAATGATCATGGGTTGCAAAAAGTTAAATTGCACTGCACCTTGCAGTTCATTTTCAGACAGAAAATTTCACTTTTTCAATGTTTAGTATTTTGCACAAGCATTTTCACTCTTTTAATCTACAACAGATCCAAGTGGCAGTTAGTAAGGAAATGCACTGTTATCAGTTCCCTTGGAGGTATTTCTCCTCCACAACAGTATATGAAAAAATTAGACAAGATACACTATTTTAGTACACTCACCTTTACTTTGAACCAAGTATAAGGAAAAAATGTTTCACACTAATGGAAAATAATAGTCATTACTTCATAAATAAATACATTACACAGTTCTCATAACATCACAATAGTTAGTACTAAAATTTTCTGTAGTATGAAAGGTAGGGAATAGTAAAAATCTAAAATCAAGTGCACATTACACAACAAAACATTACTCTAGGTCATAACTCTGTCTCAAACTGGCTAAACTTGAAATATTTGGGTTTCTTTTCCATTTGCAAAATCATTAAAATGCCAGTTTGAAATTCACACCGTTTATTTGCTCATATCACATTAATGGTCCAAAATATGTGCATTACCTCCAGCAAAAACTCATTACATCATGAAAAAAGAATAATCACCATCACATAACTTAATTACTAGCCTACTCAGATCAAAATTAAGGGGATGGAAGTTGTAGCAAATCATTGCCCTACTTCTCTACTCACCTCTGAGTACTACTCTCATTCAACCAGAAAATTAAATCCTCACAAAATCACAAAATGTTACCAAATAGTTGGCCTATCAGAATATTTGTGTCACTCTAGCACCACAGTTATGCCAACCAGCAAAATTACTTTTCTTCATTCCAGTATTACCACTTTAAGGTCATAATTCTTCAGAACACAAATTGAAGTTTTCAGATAACCTGTAGATCTGAAATGCAGCATTACATGACTTGTACCTCTTTTTGTTAAGCTCTTTTTCCAGTTGCAGTTTGATGAATTGCACAATATACACAGTACCCAATGTGGCCTAGTTCAAAAACGGATCATCAATATAGTTTCACCACATTAATCTGTATAGAGTCATCCTTTTCTTTACTCAATCATGTCCCTCAGCTCCATTATTTTCCATACATTTTATACCTCGTTAGCTAGTGTGTTCCATTCTCAAAAAAATATACCTAATGCAGAGAGAGGCTCCCTTACCATTAGGATCCTAACACTAGTCATTGTTTTTTTATTTCATTATGTAATTAATAAACACCTGCTCTACTTATCCAATGCAAAATTCATTCTACTGAAAAATACTTGACAGTAACAGATCCTTATTATAAGGCAAACTTAATTCTCACTAGAGATCAGACAAAATTATCACTTACAAAAACTGTTTTTCACATGCATCAAATTGCTTGAGATTCTAGCCTGAAGGGTGAAATCTTGCTTATTCTTTCCACACACACACTACTGCAGGCAACTATGTTTAAAATTTTATTTCCTCAATGTTAGAAGAGGCTGTACCATGACACACTTCTATAGGTAGCTAGTTATCTCCATATAGTGATTGCACTGAACACACACACTTCTATTATACCACAATTAATATTAAGACCTAGTATTCAGGATGGTTTTTACTGCATATTGCCTCTGCTGCCGTACCAAATTATACTAATTTAATTAAAGTTTTCAGATAATCTGCACCTTCTCCTCCACATATGCTGAAAACTTTCAGTATCTGTTTGCCTTACCTCTTTATTTGACAGAAATTCTTTAACCATGACACCAATTTATTTTCATCATATTTCATAAAAACAGAATAAACATAGTATCTCACAGATTTTTACCATATATCATACTGTTTTTTTTAATTGCCTTTTCTTCCATTCTCTTAAAATTCCATTACTTATCACTAATACAACTTATTATATGTAGATGACACTGGAGAAACCTTTTCTAAAATATTCCTATACTAAAGTATCCTGCTGTACAAAATCACATGAAAGTTGAAGGTAGAATATTTCTGACTCATATTTAAACTATAGGTAGGGTAGGAGAAGAGTTTGACTACTTCATGAAACACGAAAAATGAGACAGACAGTTGCGGTAAGCATTACTGCCACATAATTGAACCCAACTTGCTCCTGTTCTTTGAATTTCTCCTACTATTTCTTTGCCCATTCTGGCTATACTCCACCCAATCATTCCTTGAATTTCTACTAAAATTAGTTCTGTTCATCCTATTTACCTGAAACTCTCTCCTTGGTTGATTATTAATCATCAAAATTCCTCCCATGATCTTCCAAAGAGGGCTTCACCCTCTCCACTTTATCAGCATAATTCAAAAAATCACTAATATTACGCATAGGGGCAAGTACAAGCAATTCTCTTACTTTCTGAGGGAACTTAATTTCTAAATCCATAATTACTGATTCACTACCTAGCTCTTAATCGAAATATTTCAGTTTGCTTGGCAGAAACCTTTCACAGTACCCTTCCTAGAGTCAAATCTCGCTCCTCTCCAAAATTCACTCAAAATTCTCTGCTACTTCTCTTTGGACTACTATTCATCCAAAAGCGCTTTCTTAAAGCTATGCCATGAAGTACAAGTATCAGCTACCTGAGCTGCCCAACCATACACATCCCCTTTCAAAAAGCTCTTGTAAATGACATTTTCTCCTTGTCATTCCATGTTTCAGGCAAATCATTGAAATCCCCAATGAAATCCAGTGGATGCATTTCCCCATATGGTTAATATTAAATTTCTTACAGCTATCAAATGAAGGACTGTTTGTGACACTACATACTCTATGGTTTAGATTTTGAACCACTTCCACCTTTCTCTCCATTTCAGCCAATTTTGACTCAACATTTTTATTTACTTTTATCAGTTTTTCCTCTACCACTACTGCACAATTGATTTCTAACTCCATTTCTAAATCATTTTTAATCTGATTAGTTTGGTTCTCAAGTTTAACCCTATTTTTAGCACAAAATTTCCTGTCTGCTTTGACTTCATCTTTATCCTGTTTCTCAGAAGCATCCACCCTACTACTGTAGTCATCACAAAGTTTCTCTCTTCTGCACATTTACTATTAATGTTAATTTCTCATTAGTATTCTGTACTACTTTCTTTATCTTTTCATCACAATCTTCCACTTTTGCCTCAGGCTTTTTATTTAATTCTGAAAGGTTAGAGCTGACTACCTTAATTTCCTTTTTAATTTCTTTCTTCAGTTCATCCTTCAAGTTAGCCACATCAGTTTTAATGCTATCAGTTTTATTTTCCACCCAACTAATGTCTTATTTTGTACTCATATTACTCAAACTACTCATAATTTGCATTAACATCACTTCCAATTTTCAGTCTGCCAGAAACTTTTGTCTTTGCTGACTTTCACTACTAGATTCTTTCTCCTTTCACTGACTTCAGTGCTGTTTTCATCCATTTTGTACACATCACCACACAGTGTGGATGACACTTTCATTTCCTCACCTACAATATGACTTTCATCCCCATCATTCAAAGTAACATTCATGTCTGATTTATGACCACTATCATCTACCAAATCAGTCCCCATTAACTCTTTCTGTTCATTTAAAAACTTAACCTCTACAGCCTTGTTATCAATCACATCACTTCCCCATTGTCCATTCTCCCTCATCACACTGTCTTGTTCTTTTAAGTCCATTCATTATGCATCACTTAATATAAAACAGCTTTTGCTATGAATTACCTTATTTTTATTCACTCGTCTCCTGCTGCTGCTGCAGCTGTCCTCCATAATGGCGGCTCTGATGAGCTTGATTGCAGATTGGCTGCTGCATCCAACATTTGTAATGACTGAATCCATAACCTTGGCCAACAAACTTCTTTGTTATGCTGTGTTGTTGATGCTGCCTATTGCATTACTTGTTCACATGTGTTCAAACTTTTGGAATACTTTTCCCTGTTCTCAATAACACTGGTGCCACACATACTTTCAGTCCAGTCACTCCATTCAAACTGCACTATTCACTGTTCAAATTTCCCAAGTCCTTGTTTATGGTGTACAAATACAGATGAATATGTGCCCCAAAAGGGCACCATATCTGATGTTCACCTACTCTATTTCTTCATTGATAGTCCTCAGTGTCGTCATTCTGTGTTGTCATACTGACTGAAAAAAGGTGGGGTGGAAGTTCAACACTGACTACTGTAAATGATGTAGCCGACAGTTGCACAATTGTGTTACACAGTTCTTTATCTTTGCTGTTTACAACTCCCCAGTATTACGCATTTACATGGTCTGTTCACTATTGGTAAATGTTGAGAAGCCTCACTAATAGGTTGCAGGCAACATCAGCATACTGCTACAATAGTTTGCTATTGAACATCTATGAGCACTAAAAACCTAACCACACAGTTCACAGTTCTTGTAGAATAATATGGTACATTTGACACTATTTCTCAAGTAAATTAAATAGATGTTGTCATTCATTGTTCTTACACAGGACCTATTTGTGTTACACTTATTCCACTGTTAAGTTGATGCACTGTTGTTAATCTAACCAATACACGTTTCATGTCTGAAAATCTGCTGTGGACTGACTGACTGAAATGGGACCAAAATTTGTTCTTTTATATATCCTCACAATAATGGGCACTCCAACTATATAATGATCAATGTTTAAGTTTCAGAAATTACAATTGAAACATAACTCATTCAGTTAACTGAATACATCGAAAAGTTCATTTTTTTAACAGTTCCTTCTACCACATAGGTTAGGCTGGATTATTTGTTTAAAATGAAATTAACAGATATAGTTATACGAATGATACTTTTGACAAACCTGGTAATTATTTTGGAATTAATTAAGGACTGGCTTTACTAATATGTTTTCAAGTAGAGACAAATAAATACTTTCAGAATCCTAGAAGTTCTTTCAAAAGTTGATAATTAGTACAGAAGTCAACAATAGAACATAAGTCATGAAACAATTACTGATATCACCCTATAAAGATCTGTAGCAAAAGATGTTAACTAGGAATGGTCAAAATAAATTTGTAAATTAATTACATACACAAAACTAAGCACAAAATTAGACCTGGTGCTATATTCCGTAAGACTGAGGGCCAACCATTCTCTTTTATGGAAATGCAGATTATACTTATGCATGTTAATGGTAATTAGACAAAAATGAAAATAAAATGAATTTAATGAGGCAGATGGCAAAACAAGAGAGGAAGTGAATAGATACCAACATGATTTGTCACAAGCTACATGAATAATTTCAATTATATTATCACACATTCTTTCAATGTGTTCATTATCTGTGGAGCTAGTAGGCATATTCACATGTTCTACTGTGATGAATTGACTTTATGTCTATCATGGCCACAATAATGTGTTCACTGTGCTGTTCATAGTAGCTTGCCTACATTCCTATTTTACTATTTATTATTAAATCTACTCCTGCATTGTCCCTATTTGATTTTGCATTAAAATCTCTGTGCTCACCTGATAAAGATGTCATCAATGAATTTGAACCAGGTGAGGCGTTTGGAATTCTGGGTGTTTAGGGGGGATTCCTCTACATGGCCCTTTAACAGGTTGGCATAGGATGGTGCCATGGGGGTGCCCACAGCCATTACCCAGATTTGTTTGTAATAATGCCATCAAAGGAGAAGTAATTGTGTGTAAGGATATAGTTGGTCATGGTGACTAGAGAGGAGGTTGTTGGTTTGGAATCCGTCAGGTGCTGGGAATGTAGTGTTCATAGCGGTAAGGCCATGGGCAATAGGGATGTTAGTGTAAAGGGTGATGGCATCAATAGTGATGAGCAAGGCCCCATGTGGTAAAGGACAGGAACTGTGGAGAGTCAGTGGAGGAAATGGTTGGCATCTTTTATATACGAGGGTAGGTTCCGGGTAATAGGTTATGGGCCTTGGGAAGCATGTAGAAGGTAGGAGTGTGGGGAGTGGTAGGAGTGAGCAGAGAGATGCAATCCAGGGAGAGGATCCGGGATGGGCCTAAGGATTTGAGGAGTGACTGGAGATTCTGCCCAATTTCTGGAATGGGGTCACTGTGGCAAGGTTTGTACGTGGATGTATCTGACAGCTGGTGGAGTCCTTCTGCCAGGTTATTTTTTATTTTTGCAGTTCAAAACAACAGTGGTGGAGCCTTTGTACACAGATAAGATTATGAGGTCGGAATAAGAATTTAGATGGTGGACTCTGGTTCTTTCTGAGGATGTAAGGTTAGTTTGCATGTAGAGGGATTTGAGAAATGATGGTGAGGCAAGGTTTGAGATTAAGAAATTCTGGAAAGTTAATAGGGGTTGATTTGGGAACAGTGGAGCTGTCATAGATCTATTTTTATTATTATCTTTTCTTTGACATCATTGTGACTTGACGCCCATTTTAGTGAGTTTTCGCCTTTCACTATTCTCGACTCCCTCAGATCCTTGTTTCCTCCTCTTTCATCCGTTTCATCCTTCTTGTGATTTTTTCTCATGTACACACACCAAAAAAATTTCGCATCATCTTGGTTTCGAGAGTTGCAGAACCTGTACAGAAAATTGGAATCAACATAAACATAATTCCCGCCCTTTTTATTGCTCATGAAAACCACACATTGCATGTCGTATCATATACAGCGAGACCTTCAGAGGTGGTGGCCCAGATTACTGTACACACCAGTACCTCTAATGCTCAGTAGCAAGTCCTCTTGCATTGATGCATGCCTGTATTCGTTGTGGCATACTATCCAAAAGTTCATCAAGGCACTGTTGGTCCAGATTGTCCCACTCCTCAACGGCGATTCGGTTTAGATCCCTCAGAGTGATTGGTGGATTATGTCGTCTATAAACAGCCCTTTTCCACGTATCCCAGGCGTGTTCGATAGGGTGCTGAAGGTGCGATTTGTCGTCCATGAAGAAGAATGCCCCGCCAATATGCTGCCAATATGCTGCTAATATGGTTGCACTATCGGTCAAACTGCAGAAAACAGCCTAAAGGTGAGAATTTAAAGAAAATGGGACCTGGATAAACTGAGTAAACCAGAGGTAGCACAGAGTTTCAGGGAGAGCATAAGGGAACGATGGACAGGAATGGGGGAAAGAAATATAGTAGAAGAAGAGTGGGTAGCTTTGAGGGATGAAGTAGTCAAGGCAGCAGAGGATCAAGTAGGTAAAAAGACGAGGACTAGTAGAAATCCTTGGGTAACAGAAGAAATATTCAATTTAATTGACGAAAGGAGAAAATATAAAAATGCAGTAAATGAAGCAGGTAAAAAGGAATACAAACGTCTCAAAAATGAGATCGACGGGAAGTGTAAAATGCCTAAGCAGGGATGGCTAGATGACAAATGTAAGGATGGAGAGAAATATATCACTAGGGGTAAGATAGGTACTGCCTACAGGAAAATTAAAGACACCTTTGGAGAAAAGAGAGCCACTTGTATGAATATCAAGAGCTCAGATGGAAACCCAGTTCTAAGCAAAGGAGTACTCTCTTTCAAATTCTGAAGGTGGCAGGGGTAAAATACAGGGAGCGTAAGGCTATCTAAAATTTGTACAGAAACCAGATGACAGTTATAAGAGTCGAGGGGGAGCAGTGGTTGGGAAGGGAGTGAGACAGGGTTGTGTATATCCCCGATGTTATTCAATCTGTATATTGAGCAAGCAGTAAAGAAAACAAAAGAAAAATTCGGAGTAGGTATTAAAATCCATGGAGAAGAAATAAAAAGTTTGAGGTTCGCCGATGACATCGTAATTCTGTCAGAGACAGCAAAGGATTTGGAAGAGCAGTTGAACGGAATGGACAGTGCCTTGAAAGGAGGATATAAGATGAAAATCAACAACAGCAAAACGAGGATAATGGAATGTAGTCGAATTAAGTCGGGTGATGCTGAGGGAA
This sequence comes from Schistocerca piceifrons, assembly GCF_021461385.2. NCBI lineage: Eukaryota > Metazoa > Arthropoda > Insecta > Orthoptera > Acrididae > Schistocerca > Schistocerca piceifrons. Next base: position 350,764,997 of record NC_060142.1, read on the forward strand.
TCAGATTAGGAAATGAGACACTTAAAGTAGTAAAGAAGTTTTGCTATTTGGGGAGCAAAATAACTGATGACAGTCGAAGCAGAGAGGATATAAAATGTAGACTGGCAATGGCAAGGAAAGCATTTCTGAAGAAGAGAAATTTGTTAACATCGAGTATAGATTTAAGTGCCAGGAAGTCGTTTCTGAAAGTATTTGTATGGAGTGTAGCCATATATGGAAGTGAAACATAGACGATAAATAGTTTGGACAAGAAGAGAATAGAAGCTTTCGAAATGTAGCGCTACAAAAGAATGCTGAAGATTAGCTGGGTAGATCACATAACTAATGAGGAGGTATTGAATAGAATTGGGGAGAAGAGAAATTTGTGACACAACTTGACTGGAAGAAGGGATCGGTTGGCAGGATATGTTCTGAGGCATCAAGGGATCACAAATTTAGTACTGGAGGGCAGCGTGGAGGGTAAAAATCGTAGAGAGAGACCAAGAGATGAATACACTAAGCAGATTCAGACGGATGTAGGTTGCAGTAGGTACTGGGAGATGAAGAAGCTTGCACAGGATAGAGTAGCACAGAGAACTGCACCAAACCAGTCTCTGGACTGAAGACCACAACAACAACAACATTGGTCAAAGGATAGCATTCACGTATCGTACAGCCATTATGGCCCCTTCTATGACCACTAGCAGCGTACGTCGACCCCACATAATGCCACTCCAAAACATCAGGGAACCCCACCTTGCTGCACTCGCTGGACAGTGTGTATAAGATGTTCAGCCTGACCAGGTTGCCTCCAAACTCGTCTCCGACGATTGTGTGGTTGAAGGCATATGCGACACTCATTGGCGAAGAGAACGTAATGCCAATCCTGAGCGGTCCATTCGGCAAGTTGTTGAGCCATTTGTACCATGCTGCATGGTGTCGTGCTTGCAAAGAAGGACCTCGCTGTGGACATTGGGAGTGAAGTTGCGTATCATGCAGCCTACTGCACACAGTTTGAGTCGTAACACGACGTCCTGTGGCTGCACGAAAAGCATTAGTCAACGTGGTAGCGTTGCTGTCAGGAGTCCTCTGAACCATAATCCATAGGAAGCTGTCATCCACTGTTGTAGTAGTCCTTGGGTAGCCTGAGCGAGGCATGTCATCGACAGTTCCTGTCTCCCTGTATCTCCTCCGTGTCCGAACAACATTGCTTTGGTTCGCTCCGATACGCCTGGACGCTTCCCTTGTTGAGGGCCCTTCCTAGCACAAAGTAACAATGTGGACGCGATCGAACTGCGGTATTGACCATCTAGATGTGGTTGAACTACAGACAACACGAGCCGTTACCTCCTTCCCGGTGGAATGACTGCTACTGATCATCTGTCAGACCCCCTCCGTGTAATAGTTGCTGCTGTTGCATGGTTGTTTACAACTTGGATAGGTTCAGTGACATCTCTGAACAGCAAAAGTGTCTGTGATGCAATATCCACAGTCAATGTCCGTCTTCAGGAGTTTTGGGAACTGGGATGATGCAAAACATTTTTTATGTGTGTATTTAGGTGTATTTTTGCGAATTTTTTCGGACGTAACTGTATGTTATTTTCGTAATTTTTCGCATTTTTTCCACCACCACGTATCCTTGCTCCTTTCAGCTGCATCAACACAGAACAGTTTCCTTATCCCTAGCCAGAACCCAATCCCGCATATTGTTCCCGTGTTGTTGCTTGGCTCGTGGAATCCCCCCAAATGGCCTTACCATCAAATTACCCATCTCTGGCTGACACCCCTCCTTCCACAATAATCTCCATCTGTTCAAATTCCGCCTGTCCTTTGCCCTCATCAACACTGTCCTGCAAAACCATATCAACCACGCCCAAACCGAATTGCAGTACCATCTCATCATCCGCAAAATTCTCCCACTGTGCAAACCCAAATTCCCAGAGCCGTAATACATAACGACACTCTTGCCCTCCATGAGCTAGAGCAACATGTGCAACACTATCTCAACAAACTCTAACAAACTCTCCACCCTGCTCACTTCCTACTACCACTTTGGAGTACCACTCTCCACCACCTCTACAACAACTTCCAAACCTCCCGCACATCCCCTCATAGCTGGAAAACCCTGTCCTGCAAACCTACTACATTTACCCCACCCTCCCACCGCCACCCAGAATCCAGAACCAAAACTGACCTGAAAAACAATCATGAACCTCCTTCCAGAAGCCTTAGGCCCACTGGAAGAGTGTGTGTGTATGTCTCTCTCTCTATTTTTTTTTACTAGCTGGCCTGTTTGACCGAACGGTTCTAGGCGCTTCAGTCTGGAACCGCGCGACCGCTACGATCGCATGTTCGAATCCTGCCTCGGGCATGGATGTGTGTGATGTCCTTATGTTAGTTAGGTTTAAGTAGTTCTAAGTTCTAGGGGACTGATCAACTCAGATGTTAAGTCCCATAGTGCTCAGAGCCATTTCAACCATTTTTTTTTTGTTTTTGACAAAGGCCTTGTTGACCAAAAGCTTATTTGTGATAATCTTTTTCTGGTGCCTATATGGGACTCAGCATCTCCGCTATATGGGTACTAGCAACTTTCCTTTTCGTAATATTGTCAGAACAGATATTTTTATTCATATATGAATAAAGGAAGCAGATAAGAACAACGGCTGATAACTTCAAAGTTACCAACAAATGAAACAGCCAGTGGAAATGAAGAGAGTGAAACATTTAGAACAAAATTTATAATTTGTGCTGCACAAAACTGTAGAGTGTACCTAATCAGGTACTGTAAACTGGGATGAAATTGTGACAGTTTTCACGTTTTTTTTTATTATTAGCAAGAAATGTTTTGCTATTAATTGGAAGTCAGTATCGTCTCTTGAAAAGGAGGTTTTCATCTATAAGTCGACCAAATACTATCTGTTTAGCAGCTTGAACTTAGCAACAATATTTAAATTTTTCTGTAACAATTTCACCTTAAAAATTGGGGTGGTGATGTGACAAGATATGTATCTCATAATAAAAAATATAAAATCATTTCTAACACTAAGTAACAGTGGGGTAACGCATATTCTGATTTTTCTTTTTACTAGTGAGATGTCCAGAACAATGGTTTTTAACTATATACTATTTAAAAGTTACATTGAAATTGCTACAAACCTAAGAACTGTACACAGAGTATTCTGGCACTGATTGTCCAAAACTAATTTCTAGGAAGGGCATCATTCTTAGAAATTAGTTTTGGACAGTCAATGTTTGTAAGAATATCTTCTCTTTCTTATTCCATTTCATTCATGTCGTTTGCCTACTTCCAGTTCAGGCTACATTTCTGCATTGTAACGACAAGCACACCTTTCTCTGTAGTTCTTGTCACTTTCCCAGGATAAACTTCTCCTAAACAAATAACAAGCACATAATCATTGTCTCTCAACTCTTGTTCTAAATCATTTCTTGGAGCCTCTTGATCTTCTTCAGGAATTTGGGTACTGTTTTCACTCCATAATAGTCCCATACTGTCCTCTGACTCTGCATACTGAATATGTTCGTATTCACTCTCACTGTTTCCACTCTCTTTATGTAACAATAGATTTTTTCATCCACCTCTTAGAGGTGGATGGCTGACAACGCTGACAATCATTAGAACATTTGCACTTACCCGCAGGTACATCCAATCTCTTATGGCTCTTTATCTGCCTATGACTTACCTGACTTAATTCCTTTGGCCCCTATGGGGGCATAGGGCATCCAGGAGAACTCGCCATCCGTCTCTGTCTTTTGCCATTTTCCTCAATTCTGCCCAGGTCTTACCAACTCTTTTTGCTTCCCCTTCCACTGTCCTCTTCCATGTGCCCCTTGGTCTTCCTCTCTTCCTTGTTCCCTGGGGATTCCATTCCAATGCTTTTTTCTCGATGGCTCCATCTGGTTTTCTCAAGGTGTGCCCCAACCAGCCCCACTTTCTCTCTCGTATCTGGTCTTCTATAGGTATCTGGTTTGTTATTCGCCAGAGCTCCTCACTACATATTTTTTCTGGCCACCAGATATTCATAATGCGTCGAAGACATCTATTTATGAAGCTTTGTAACTGGGTTATTTTCTTTTTATCCACTTTCCAGCTTTCACTGGCGTACAGAAGGACAGCCTTCACATTTGTATTAAAAATACGGATTTTTGTTTTGTATGTGATATTTCTATTTTTCCATATTGGATACAATTGTATGAAGGCAGCATTTGCCTTTTTAATGCGGTTTTTCACGTCATCTCCAGCTCCGCCATCTTCCGCCACTATACTACCCAGATAGAGGAATGAGTTGACAGTCTCCACTCGCTGCTCACCTATTAACAGGGGCACCTCTATGTTCCCTGAATTTACTCTCATTTCCTTTGTTTTGCCTGTATTTATCTTGAGGCCAGCAGTCTCTGCTTCTTCTTTCAGCAAGTTTAATTTAGCTTGCATATCAATCAGCCTTGGAGCTAATAAAACTATGTCGTCTGCAAAATCCAAATCCTCCAGACGTTCGTGGACCCCCACTGGATTCCTCGTCTCCTGCCTGCTGTGACTCTTCTCATAACAGAGTCTAGAATGAGTAGAAAAAGTGTTGGTGACAAAATGCAACCCTGCCGGACTCCAGTTGTTACTTTTATGGGCTCTGTCATATTTCCCTTGTAGAGTACGCAGCATTCGTAGCCATAATATAGATCTTTTATGATGTTTAAGATCTTCTGTGGTATGCCATACTTCCGCAACATCTGCCAGAGCACTTTAATGTTTCACGGAATCGAAGGCCTTTTGAAAATCAATGAATGCCAGGTACATGGTTGCTTGGAATTCTTTGCTTTGCTCTAAGATGATCCTAAGAGTGTTAATAAGATCAACACAGCTGCGTTGTGCCCTAAAACCGGCCTGTTCTTTACGCAGTTGCTTTTCAAGGGATTCTTTAATTCTGTTTAAAATAATTCTGGTGAGGACCTTACTGGGCACTGACAACAATGTAATACCACACCAGTTATTACAGTCTGACAAATTTCCCTTTTTTGGGAGCTTTACCACCAAGCCATTTTTCCACTCCTTTGGAGATTTCTCTTCAAGCCAAATATGCTTCAGCAAAGGATGGAGCATTTTAACAGTACTTTCAATATCGGCTTTTAAGAGCTCTGGTGTTATGTTGTCTAGGCCTGGAGCCTTTGTATTTTTTAGTGTTTTCAAGGCAATCCTAATTTCGTCCATTGTGGGGCACTGCAAATTTATATCTTGATCTTCTTCAACTTCCTCTGGAATATCTCTTACCTGTTCCTCTTGGTTGTCTTCACAATTTAACAGTTCCCTGAAGTGCTCCTCCCATCTCTGTAGCTGTGCCTGTTGAGTTGTAAGCATCACACCATTCTTGTTCTTAACTGGTCCTTCGTGTCTGAAGCTCTTCATTGACAACCGTTTGGTAATGTTGTAGAGCTCTTTCATATTTCCTTGTCTTGCTGCCTCTTCTGCTAATTTTGCTTGCTCATCTATCCATTTCCTTTTATCTCGACGTAGCAATGTTTTCACTTTTTTGTTCGCCTCCATGTATTCTTTATGCATTTCGCTCTTGTCTTACAAAAATTTAACTTAAGTTTTAGTTCTTTCCTGTGGCTGATTTCATTCCACGTAGCATCGGAGATCCATTCCTTCCTTTGATGTGCCTTAAATCCTAAGATTTTTTCTCCAATATCTAAATAACTGTTCTTGATTTTTGCCAGCATGTTTCAATTCCCTCTTCCATAAAGTTTTCTTCAGAGAAGACCTGGAATCTGTTTTGTAGTTCAAGGGCAAATGTTTCTTTGATCTGTTGGTCTTTTAATCTTGCCACCTCTATTTTCTTGCACCTATGATTGAGCTTGGTTCTATTTGCCACTATCTTCAGTCTGAATTCCGCTAAAACTAGGTGGTGGTCACTTCCAACATCTGCCCTTCTTCTGTTTCTGACATCTAACAGAGAGTGTCGGAACTAACGGCTTATGACTATGTGGTCTATTTGATTTTCGGTAACGTGGTCTGGAGAAACACACGTTATCTTATGGCAGTTACGATGTGGAAACAATGTGCCTCCAATGACTAGGTCATGTTCAGCGCATGTATCTGTCAACAGTTCACCATTTACATTCCTGATCCCCATGCCATGCACGCCCATGATATGTTCAAGCCCTTCATTTTCTGAACCAACTTTTGCGTTCAAGTTACCCATTAAAATTTTTATGTCCCTAGAGTTTGTTTGTCTAAGGACTCCGTTAAGCTCTGTATAAAATGCATCTTTTAATTCTCCTTTAGCTATTTCAGTAGGTGCATAGCATTGAATTACAGTGACATATCGCACATTTGTTTTAAAGCGTGCGGCTATTATCCATTCTGAGACTAGTTTCCACTCCAGTAAGCTCTTCTTGCTGCTTTTAGATAGTAAGAGCCCTACACCATTCCTCTGTATCGCGTCCTCACCTGTCTGACCCGCATACAGCAACACTCCATCATTTTGTGTTTGGAATTCCCCAGATTCTGGCCACCTTACTTCACTTAGTCCCAATATATCTAGTCGATAGTTCTCCATCTCTTTTTCAACCTGCCTTAGCCTCCCTGCCTCCCTCAACGTCCTTACATTCCAAAAACCGATACGGGTTTTCCTTTTCAGGCCAAAGGTCATATCCTTAAGATCCATCCGGCTGTTTCTCCTTTTAGTTTCTGTGATATGTGTTTTTTGGTGGTGTGGGTTATCAGCCCACAGCCCCCGAGTGTCCTGGTGGGGCTGCCAACTCATGGCCTGGACACCTGCCAAGGTTTTATTTCAGGGCCTTACCCCTTAGATAGTTTGTCTTCACCACGACTACAGAACGCTATCCATCCCTTCGCAGTAAGGCCTATGTGCATCAACGTTGTCCTGGTTTCCAAGGATCTTCCGCTGTCCACATTAGGGGACTGTGTATGCTGCCACACAATCACAAGGAGGAAAAGAAAAGGAAGGGAATGTATAGGATGGGACAGAACAGAATAGGATAGGACAGGACACTAGACGGGACGTTGTGAGACACACTTTGTCTGGATCCTCTATGGAGACCTGTCCGGCTTGGGAGGCCCTGCCGGTAGTTACACCACCGCCGGCATAGCCCTCCACTTCATTGGATCACACAAACCCCCTCGCCCACACGGACAGTGTTTCGCTAAGGCGGTGTCCCCTGAGGGGGCTTTATCTGCCTATGACCAGTAATATCTTTCCTTTTATTTTCTAATTCCTCAACAAAAGTCTTTCCCTCAATTTTCTGTAAATCAGACTTAAAATCACTATTCATTGCATTCTTGGGCTATCTTTCCAGAACCTTATACCTTTTAAGAGTGAATATTCCCGTTTCTTTGGAAGCCAAGATATAAAGTTGTTTTTTTTTTCCTCTGGGTAGTGAATGCATCAGTTTCTCTATTAGCTCTGGAAATTCATCCTTGGGAATTTAGATCAGCGACTTCCTGATGGAGTTTGCTTCCATTCACCCACAATTTTCATCCAATGCCCTTTCATTGGACAGAAATATGCAATGTCAAGTGGATGAAGCAGTAAGTGATTTGCATTTGATGGCAGTGTAATAAATTTAATATTAGATTCTTCACATAGTTACAGCAGTTGTATGTTTATTTGGGAGTTAAGAGTGTCTCCAAGCAGTATCTTAGTTCCTAACTGTTTCTTTAATACTGGTGAAAGCAAAAAGGTAAACCAATCTTCAAAGGTTGGATGATCAAATCAACCAGATTTGCGTCTTTTATACTGATAGCCATCTGGGCCATTCTCTGTCCAGGCGTTCCAAATTCTTTTAGCCTTGCAATTACCATATAAGGGTGCTAATGTACCCTCAGCTTTCCCACATACCATAAAGGAAGTGTTTGCTTTGGAAGTATTTCTTATCTGCTCAGGGTACTTCGTGCCTCTCCTTGTGATAACTTTCCTAGCTCCAGGATTATGTACAAGATTTGCTAAATCAAAGTTCCAAATATTGGAAGTAAGTATACTCTCTAAATTTGGCTCTAAATGGGCAAAAAATGTGTTAACAATGCACTCATCAGTAGCTGCTGGTAGTTTTTACACTCGTATTTCATTTAAAATCACAAGACTAACCTCTCTTGATCTTCTCCACGTGACATTTTCTTCGATTTCACTTTATCAATTGCTTCGAACATCGCTGCTCCAGTGTACTTACGATAGCATCTGGAACCTGGTGTCCTTTTATATGTACGAACCATGTTTCTACTGAACAGTTTCTTTACAGGGATATGTAACAGAATGTAAGATCTGAAAATGAATTTCTAGAGACCGGAGTGAAATTATGACAAACTTTTAGTGTCATAATTTTTCCGTCAAAATATTGATTATCTCTGCATAATGAAACTGAAAAAAGCTACCAATCACAACCACATACTAGCAGTAAATTGTACTTAAAATTGCCTCCTCACCTAATTGTGATGTGTCTAACCCACAAGGACCTGTTATCTTCATGGCACTTCATTTACGATGTCGAAACGGCGAATACAAACAAATGTTTCTTTAAGCGCCAAAGAGTAGGATAGCAACAACCTTCGATCATAGATACCAGTAGACTGGGAATCCTGTACAGAGGCTATGCACTTGACGTGGGTCAAACCTAAAACCATGTGACTGTTGACGAAACGTTGGCGGGATTTCAAATTAACATCTTGCCTTCCGATGTTTGTCCCTATTTTTCCCACATTTCTGAATGTAATGGCGTGTTATTCTTACAACTACTCTTTTTTGTTTCGTAAACAATTAAGCCACAGCTACATCTGACCTGAATCTGTTGCCATTGCAGCTATAAAACCCTAACAAACACTAGATAAACTATCAGTTAGGGGAAACACTGTTAATATTCTTTTAAAAATTAAGAGTGAGTTCGTGTCCGAACTAAAAACATTGGATGTGCGGATTTCTTAGCTCTGGACACTTATATAAGAAAACAAACATTTGATATAGTTGTCCACAAAAAGAAAACAAATGCAAATAGAAAGACGCATTAAACATTGTTAAAAACACTAAACATAGACAATTCTTCATGAATTACGTGAAACAACGCAAAATACACATAAACTGAAAACCGTAAAGCTGAAAACTCCAATAGCAAACTGCTTATGGTTTCACGCCACCTTGGTCGTGAACTTCTAAATAAACTAAAATACAGTTGTGTGACATAGCGATGCACTTACAGGGAGTGGGGTGAAATGTGTTAATGATATAGACTTCATCATACGTTTAACGTGCTTCGATTACATTTACTAAGTTAAACTGCCAGCACTATACCTTGTATTAAAACTTTTAGGAAGAGTTAAACTGCCAATACTATCCCCGCTATTAAAGCTTTTAAATAACTAGTCACTAATATTCCTGTATAACGCTGTTACCGCCAAATTTACGTGCACTTGGAGGCCAGTTTACGTAAGTAATGGCAGACAGATTCCTTTATTCTTACTGACTTGAACTTTTTCTATTATCAGTAATTAATGTAAATAGAGCATCACATATTTTCACTATAGATGTATCTACCTTTATCACCATTCTCCACATCAAAATACATTCGTTTTCCGTGATTACAAAACCAATGTATACAACATTATAAGATTCATAGGAATAAAGAAACTGAAATAAATGTAAGTTTACTGGTAAATATGCTTAGCAGTAACTGAGTATTACTAGGGCCCTAATTGCAGGAAGTGTTACGTAGAAGGCAATCACTGCAGATAATTGTAATCTAGTCTTATTACACATGTATGAAATTTAGCTATGTTTCCACCTCCCACAGTATCTAATGCTTGTGGTATTAGAATCTCACTTGTATACGAAAATCTTGGTACCTCGGATCCTCAATTAAATGATGTTTTTACAAAAGTGAATACTTTTCAGTGCAGTAAGAGCTGTCAAATATGAGCCAAGAAATTCTTACGAACTTTTAACTGAAAGAGTTTAATAAGGGCAGGCCATAAAATAAAGTTCCAAGAACCTTTTCAGTTATTTTAAATTTCTTGCAGGCATTTTTAAACATTTGATGAACACAAATACATGCGTGTATGCATCCTAATTCAGAACAATACAGGCACTGCAGTATCGTATTTATCCGCCGACACCGGGCAAGCGACTTTCAAGTAAAACGTCTCACCTGTACGGGAATATACATTATGGATATACGAGTATAAGTTGTAAACGCATGGCTGACTATATGAGGTAGTTCGGGTCTGGCCGTGGGTCCTGCATTGGTAGCCAAATGGCAGTGTCGCCTTGCGCGTCGAGCGAGCAGGTTGTCGTTTACTTCCGCCTGTGCCGCAGCGCCGCTTGTGTCGTGTTGCCAATTTAGCGACTTGTCGCTAGAAATGGCGACTTTCGCCTTCGTCTTAAAAAAACTTTTTAGTGACTTATCTGTCGACTTTTGGAGTACTGCCGACTTTTGAAGTACAAATCAAAACTATTTTGGGCCAGTATTTTCATTAACAAAACTAAGATTTTAACTATAGAATGGGTACTACACTGACTTTGTTCTAGATTTACTAAGTTAAATTAAGTTCTTAGCAAATCATGTAGCATTGTGCAGCATTTAGTAAACCTGAATGTGGGAATTGCCTACAGAGTAAGAAAACCTGGTCTATAGAACAATTCATTATTCATTACCCACTAGCCTGTTGTCGTATCGATCTATAATTCTTCAACTTTTGAACTCCCTTTATTTTTCGAATTGACAAAAAACATACGTAATATTAAGTATAATAAAATACATTTCTGTCCACAACCTCTAATTTTTCGAAATGTTAACTCGCAGTCAAATTATTACCACATGCACAGTGGTAACGCAAGAACAATTCGGTGGAGGTATCTCAGACATTATGACGTTTTGAACAATGAACAATAGGACTGATATCGAGTTACCGAGTGAGTAGATTGTTTCGTGACCTCTAGTTCGCCTGAGTTTTAATGTATTTTCAGTGATTATAAATTGGTGCAACTTATGTTGTGGTGGCTTACATAATGGATTTAGCGCAGAAGAAGAAGCAGTACGCTCAAAAATATCGGGATGCGTGGGAAGCAGAACCTGAATTCAATGGGTGGCTGAAACCAGTCGTTGGAGACTTATCCAAGGCAAGATGTCAAGTATGTGCAACAGAGTTTTATGCTAAATTGTGTGATATTAGAAAGCATTCGAAAAATATTAAGCATAAACAAAAAATTGATTAAAAAAACTTAAACCACCTTACCTTTGAAATTTGTTCCGAAAACTACAGATAGAATAGCAATCAGAGCGGAAGGCGCCCTTTCTTTATTTATTGCTGAACATTGTTCTATTTTAGCTGTAGATCATTTAGGAATACTGTGCAAGAAGGTGTTTTCCGGTGATGAGGGCACTAAAAACATGCAATTACATCGTACAAAGTGCACTAACATTATAACTGAAGTTTTGGCTCCATATTTTACACAATCATTGGTTGAAGATACAGGTAACCAAAAATACAGTGTACTAATAGATGAATCCACAGATGTATCAATATCTAAAATGCTAGGTATCGTTATACGATACTGTAGTGTAAACAACCAAACCATTATATCAGCATTTCTCAAACTCGCTGTAGTAGAAACTGCAGATGCAAGAAATCTGGCTGCTGGTCTTGTGAATTCTTTGAAAGATCTCAAACTTCCGATCGCTAATATGGTAGGAATTGGCACAGATAATGCTTCTGCAATGCTTGGAATAAACAATGGGCTTTTCGAACAACTCAAGAGAGAATATGGTTTGAAGTAACTGGTATTGATCCGTTGCATTTGTCACTCTCTTCAGCTTGCATTTTCGCACGCCTCAGTGAATACCATACCTAGAAACATAGAGTTTCTTCTACGGGAAACCTACAATTGGCTCTCCATTTCACCCAAAAGACAAGTGGAATATAAAAAGGTTTATGAGACAATAAATTGTGGAAAACAGCCACTAAAAATTTTGAAGGGCTGTGCGACACGTTGGCTTTCAATTGAACCAGCAATACGAAGAATTCTGGAGCAGTGGGAAGAACTAAAGCTACATTTTTCACTTGCCATGGTTCAAGACAATTGTTACACTGCCGATCTTTTGTACAAGCTGTATTGTGACGACTCAAATCATCTTTACATGTTTTACCTTAAACATGCTTTAAAAGACGTGCAAATAGCAATAAAAGCTTTTGAAGGAGAAGACTATGACCCCACTAAATTACTTGACACACTTGTATTTCTCATGCAGTCACTCGGACAAAACATAGTTTTTCCAACTGTTGATTTGTTGACAACACCAGTTCCAAACGAATGTATGTACGCAAATCCGAACCGTGACTTTATGTTTGAACAGAAATTGTCTGAGTCAAGTTTGTCTGAAGAAAATAAAGTTTATTTGAAGAAGAGATGCATGCAGTTTAGTCTGAAAACTCATAAAAGAAATTCAACAAAGACCGCCGAGTAACGTTACGATCCTGAAAAAAGTGTCAATGCTGAATGTTGAAGAAGCACTAAAAGTGAATAAAAATGATGCTGTAGCGGATGTAGCCAAAGAATTGGGTTTTAGTGGCGATTTCAAAGACGGTATGCTGCAAGAATGGCATAATATCAACTTCATTAGGTGGAATAACACTACTAACACTGTTCAGTTTTGGAGTGAGGTTTTGAGTATAAAAATGCCGCAGGGGAGCATCCTTTTTCTTTGATTTCACAGCTAGCAATGACTGTTCTATGCCCACCGCATTCAAATGCAGAAGTGAAAAGAATATGCAGTTCTATGAACATTATAAAAACTAAACAACGTAACAGATTATTGTTGAAGACAATTAATGCTTTGATCAAATTGAGAGATCAGCTGAAGAAACAAAATAAAGATTGTGCATCTTTTGACATACCGTCAGACGTATTGGAGCTTATTGGAAAGAACAAAAGTTACTCTTTTGCGACAAAACCAGTCGAACTGCAACATCATCTTTTGAGCGACGTTCAGCCCTCTACATCAACTACAGTTCTGTCAGAGCTTGAAACAGAAGAGTTATTCGATCTTCTGAGTGACGATGATGAATAGCTCACATACCGGTATGTATATATTTGGTAAGCTAATTTGAGTTCTTGCTTTCTTTTGTTACAAATATAGTTGTATATTTCTAGTATATTTGACTACTGTGACTGAAACAACAATTTATGTGTTGCGTCAATTATGATAACATGTTTGATTAAACGTTAGCGCATTTTATATGTATGTTGTTGCAAGCGATGCGTCATTTAATTAATTAAGACAATATAGCAATTACGTATGAGACAATTTTTATTAATATTTTATTACCCCCCACCCCGCTGGCTTATTGCACCATTCACAGCACGAAATTTTCAGTACACCCTTAGTAAAATAAGTTGTAGCGACTTTCTAGCGACTTTTGATATTGAATCTAGCGACTCGGGTTGTTTAGAGTTGGCAACACTGCTTGTGTCGAAGCTACTCAGTCTTGTTGGTGCATCGGCCGGAGTCACATCGTAGTTGCGTAGCGGAGTTTGTTGTTTTCCTCTTGGCGGCGGTGTTTTCTGCCCGCACCATGGCGTCTGCTGAGTCTCCTAAATCTGTTCCACGTCGAGCTACTGTTCGTTTCAGTTTTGACAAGAGTGCGCGTCGTGTTCAGTCTGGCTCCTTAGAAATTCACGATTGGTTGGCTGATGTTATCCGTGTTATACCTGATCAGGCAGATACTGCTTACTTTGATTCTCATTTGTATGCATTCTTTGTCAAGTTTTGTGATCCCGTTCAAGTAGAACGACTTCTCTCACGGGTTGGTTCTAAAGTGTTGTTTACACATCGCGATAGTTCCGTTAGTCAAGTCCGCCTTGAAAATGTGGCGCTCGAGTATACTCCGGTTAGAATTTATAACTTCCTCCTGAAGTGGACGATTCATTTCTTAAAACAGCGTTGCTTCCGTTTGGAGTAATACGGCATATCCGATGGGAACGCTGGTCAGCACAACATCGCTTCCAGTGTTATGGTATCCGGACTGTGGACATGCGTTAAAAAGAATATTCCTTCCCACTTAACTGTTTGTGGTTACCGGCTCTATGTTACGTATGCAGGGCAAGAAGGAACACGTTTTCTCTGTAACGAAAGCGGTCATATCAGATCTGATTGTCCGCGCCGTACTACTGTTCCGACGTCGTCTTATCAAAAACGTCTTCCTTTAAACTTAGCAGACATAGTTCAAATGGCTCTGAGCACTATGGGATTTAACTTCTAAGGTCATCAGTCCCTCTAGAACTTAGAACTACTTAAACCTGACTAACCTAAGGACATCACACACATCCATGCCCGAGGCAGGATTCGAACTTGCGACCGTAGCGGTCGCACGGTTCCAGACTGTAGCGCCTAGAACCGCTCGGTCACCCCGGCCGGCGCAGACACAGTATCTTCGCAGTCAGCTGTCAGTCAGTCTCCAGCTTTAAGCGATGTAGAGGCAACATTACCCCCTACTCCTCGCGAATTTCCACCGTTACAGGCGTCTACCAGTGCAGCCTCTGTCCATGAGGGGACGACGGCTCCTGCAGCGCAAGTCAAACGCCGGCGGCCTGAGGACGGTATAGATTTCGAGGACGCCCCACTCCAGTCTCGTTCTTCTGATATGGCGTTGACCGAGGGTGCACCTTCTGTCGGTAATAAGTTGTCTGCTGATGCTAATTGTGATTCCAGTATTACCAGAGAGGATGTAGCTGCTTCTGTTGACGTTGAAATGTGCGTTCAATCTGCGTCCCCCACTTCACCCGTCGACGTGACAGTTCCTATGAGTTCCGATGTTCCCGCAGAAACGTCGCCTGCTGGCCAGCCTTTACAGTGTTCTAGAGCAATACCACCCCTCCTCCACGCTGAGACGGTGGAGCAACAGGATTCTACAGGTTCTCTTCCTGATGACCAGGAGATGCCATCCGACACTGGCACTGCATTACCTATCTCTTCTGTACCTGATGTAACTGTTTGTCGTTCTGAGTTGTGCTCCCCGATTTCCGATAAGTGCAGTGGCGATGGCTCCTCTGTCAAATCGGAGCTTGACGTGCCCCCTACCCCTCTACATCAAGAGCGTATTTTTTCACGGAGTGGTGTAAAACAGCGTTTTCAACCTGCACGTGCAGCGGCGCATCGTAAAAAGAAAAACGAGGATTCCTGAGCGTCCGGTGGGGAGGATTAGAATCATACCTTCTTTCCCCCGCCTCCGGACGTTGAGGAGAGACGGACATGAAGAGCGCTTTTTCCTTAGTGTTGCTTTATTGACCTTACATGTGTTAACGGATGCAGGCGTATACCTTTCCAACCCTAAATGTTAATAGGATACGTTCCCAATTACGGCTGGCTGCTTTACGCCAGTTTATTTACGATTCCCAAGCTGATATCGTGTGTTTACAAGAGGTATTATGTGATGTATTTTGTCCTCCTGGATACTCTGTTTTTCAGTGTCGCACCTGAAAATTCTACAGGTATGGCTTTCCGTTATCAAGGTGGAATCCTCCTGACGGACTTAGAAACGCTAGTTAATGGTCGCGGTATAGGCTGTAGTTTTTATGACCTCACCTTAACTTTTCTTAACTCTCCGTCTGGATCCGGTCTTTCATCCCATCGCGGTTTTATAAGGAAGAAGTTGTTTATTTACTCAAACGGAACCTACGCAAGGTTTTTTTAGGAGCGATTTTAACTGCGTTTTATGCCGTGTAGATCGGACCCCCAATCATACATTTTGTCGTGAACTTAATGATATGGTGACGTCCTTGCATCTCCAGGATGCTTGGGTTCGCAGATATCCTACATTGGTGAGGTTTACGTTTTTTACAGCTACTTCAAGTACCCGGCTGGACCGCTTTTATTTATCTGCCCCCATATGTAGTCAGCTTCTATCGATTGATGAAATTCCTGCCAGTTTCATTGATCACTGTGCTGTTTCAGTGACTTTTAACCACGTCCCGCTGCGGGTCCTTCTTTCACGCCCTTTATGGAAGCTAAACACTCTACATATCACGGGCCCCTCTCTGGAAGGTATCGCAGACGTACGGCGGCGGTCAATCCAATCCCAGGCGCATTATTCTCCACTTCTATAATGGTGGGTTACCTTTGCTAAACCCCGGATTCGAAATACTCAGGTGGCGCAGTGGTTGGACACTGGACTCGCATTCGGGAGGACGACGGTTCAATCCCGCGTCCGGCCAACCTGATTTAGGTTTTCCGTGATTTCCCCAAATCGCTTCAGGCAAATGCCGGGATGATTCATTTCAAAGGGCACGGCCGACTTCCTTCCCCGTCCTTCCTTAACCTGATGAGACCGATGACCTCGCTGTCTGGTCTCCTTCCTCAAAACCAACCAACCAACCAACCGAAATACAAGCATTTTAGGGCTGAAAAAGCGGCTGAAATAAGGCACACTAGGGCATTTTATTATGCTGTCCTTCGCGATCTTTACTATAATGCCGCTGATGCCCGCTTGAGAGTCGTCGACGTCCACCGTGTGAAGGCGAAACTTCAACTCAAACGCGGGCAAATGGATTGTGTCCGATTGCGTTCTCAGCCTCGTTCAATTGTACAGGATGAGTTGACCTCTCTCTATCATCTTCTCTGGCTTCACAAGCGATTTCAAAGGACGTGTCTTTCTACCATTCGTTCTCTAGATGGGCGTGAGTGGTCCTCCCAATCTGATATCATGCGTGAACTTTACTAGTAGTATTCCGAACTCTATACTGGATTCAGACGATCCACCGTCTATTGATTTCACCTCCCTCCTTGATAGTGCTGTTACGCCTGCTCTCCAGGAAGAGTTTTTCTCTGTATTCCATCTCGATGATACACTTGACATTGTGGCCCGTTCTCCCTCTCACAAATCGCCTGGCTCCTATAGCCTTACCAAAGAATTTTATATTCGACTTTGGCCCCTAATGGGAGATACGATAACTTCCACGGTGAATGAAGTGTTCCACGGAGGCCTTCTCCCGCCCAGCTTTAAGGTTGCTAAAATAGTCCTGATCCCCAAAAAGCCGGGACGTTTGCGTGTGCATCAGGTCGGTCCAATAACCCTCTTCAACTATGATTATAAAATAGTGGCGCGGACGGTCAATAGCAGACTATCGGCAGTATTGGCTACCATTATCGCGAGCCGTCAGAGTTGTCTTCCGGGTCGTACTCTCCTGACTCCTGTTGCTGAATGTCGAGATTTAATTTCGATTGCTTCCACCATTCCCGTGCCAAGTGCTCTGCTTTGCACTGATTTCCATCCAGCGTTCGACCGCGTTAATCATGAATTCCTTATGCGAGTATTGACGACTGTTGGTATTAACGATGCTTCACGACGGTTGTTTAGCTCTCTAATCACCGGTATTCGGGCGTCTATTGACGATATTCCTTTACATACGTTTTTCTGATTTCACCCCTTTTGTTGTTGTCGAAATGACTTCTTTTGTTTTATTGTAATTGATTGCCTTCAATAAGTGCTTTGGAAAAAAGTGAATATTTTTGGTTTTTGCAGGAGTACACTGCCATTTGAGTGAAAAAAACAAAACAAAAAACAAGCTCAGAGGTAACGCGGTTGACTACAAAAAAATAAACAATAAAAAAAATGGTTGAACGACCGCTTACAATAAGCTGTAAATTGGGGTTCAAGTCCCGATCCGCCACAAATTTTCACTACAGTCATTCCACCGTACAGCTGATGGCTGTTCACATTCGTAGTTGCGAACACGGTTAATGTATTTAATTTAATTAATTTCATAATCGCTAGTGTAAATAAGCACAACATTAAGAGGTTGAACGTTTCTATGATGCGCTGCAACAAAATTCAGCTGATCGTTGCAGCGCGATGGTGTCAGCAGTGAGTGAAATGATCTCACAGCTATTCCATTGTCAGCAGTGGGTTGTAAGTGGGCAGCGGCGTATGAGTGTGGTTTTATTACAATTTTGTGCACTGTGTGGTGCAAAAGCATAGCGAACAGAGTGAAAAAAATTACCGATATTCGTTAAGTTTCTTGTACCTCATAGGCTAAACGAATGAAACTCGAAAACGAGAGTGAAGTGATCTAATAACGTACTACCTGCGATGAAGTGTCACAAGAAACGAGTGGCTCAGACTCAAATGTCGCTATTAAAAATGCCGGTAATTTTACCGATGAAGAAAATATACAGCTACTCAGTCCATCTGCTGACTTCACGTGCTCTGATGAAAAGGATGATAATCCCCTGGTAGGTATTTCTGATATCAGAAATTATGATTCGAGAAAGGAGACTGACGATACCCTGAGCTATAAGATTTTGTTAAATCCAGGTCAAGCTGATACAAATTCTACTTTCGACAACAAATAACGAAATGGCGGAAAAACGTGAAATAAATCTTCGGTTACTCTCTCCAGGAAGGGGTCCCTTGGGGCCCTTCCCAAGTTCTGACCAGTGGAAAAGCGGACACCCGCCAGTGGCTGAAGCAACCACAGGTCGCTGGTCATAGGGCTTCATGGTCCTCATCCGTCCCTGAGACTGACCCAGTGAAGCACTCCCAGCCAGAACCACCAAAGGCACAGTGTGAAAAGCAGAGAAAGAAAAATGCTCCCAAGAACCCAGCATATCAGTGGCACCCATCCCACTGCTTCCTACAAGCTCAGCGTCTGAGGATGAGGTAGAGATTCTGGCGCCCGTTGAGGACCTATATCTCGCCAGACCGTCAGATGCAATGGATGTCCCTCGCGCGGTTACTCAGTCGGTGGCAGCAGGTGACCCAGCGGCGTAATCTGCCTCCCCAGTCCCTTCACGCCTTTCTCAGCCATGGACAATGCCATCTTCCAGTGGAACTGCAGCGGTTTCTTGAAGCATCTTACTGAGCTCCGGCAACTTCTCAGCCTTCACGCTTTCCTCTGCATTGCTCTTCAAGAAACTTTGTTTCTGGCAATGCAAACCCCCACCATCCGTGGCTATCAGGGTTATTATAGGAACCGGGCAGCTTATGACAGGGTATCTGGTGGCATCTGCATCTATGTCCTTCACTCCCTTCACAGCGAGTCTGTCCCTCTACAAACACCTTTAGAGGCTGTCGATGTTTGGGTATGGACGCCTCAGACTGTTACTGTCTGCTCTGTATCTTCCACTGGATGCTGATGTCCCACAGCATGTCCTGATAGCCCAATTGCCGCCCCCTTTTCTGTTACTGGGCGACTTCAACGCCCAGAACCCTCTGTGGGGTGGATCAGTGGCAACAGGCTGAGGCGCCACCATTCAGCGTGTATTGGCACACCTCGACCTTTCCCTTTTAAATAATGGTGCCTTCACACATTTCATTGTGGCGCATGGTACGTACTCAGCCATTGACCTTTCGATCTGCAGCCCTAGCCTCTTACCATCTGACCAATGGAGTGTGAACGACGACTTGTGTGGTAGTGACCACTTTCTGATCTTTCTGTCACTGCCATGGCGTCACTCTTCTGGGTGCACCTGCAGATGGGCTATGAATAAGGCTGACTGGGGCTTGTTCTCCTCCATTGCCACTATTGAGCCTCTTTCCAATGATGCCATTATTGCGGTGGTTCACTCGGTCACCACTGGCATCGTTACTGCCGCAGAATCTGCCATTCCCTGTTCTTCTGGGTCCCCTCGGCGGAGGACTATGCCTTGGTGGTCGCCTGAGATCGCTGAGGCGATTAAAGATCGCCAGCGGGCGCTCCAGCGTCACAAGCGACATCCCTCATTCAAACACCTAATCGCCTTTAAACAGCTCCATGTGCAGGCCCGCCGTCTCATTTGCTAACACAAGCAGGAGTGCTGGGAAAGGTATGTCTCCACCATTGGCCTTAATATCTCTCCATCGCAGGTTTGGGCCAAGATTAGGTGCCTCTATGGCTATCGTACCCCTGTCAACCCTGCGCTCTCACTGAATCGAGCAGTTTGTACTGACTCTGACATAATCGCAAACCGCTTAGCAGAGAATTTTGCTCTGAGTTCCAGTTCTGCAAATTATCCACTGGCCTTCCGCTCCCTGAAAGAGCGGTTGGAACGTTGGGGCCTTTCATTTCATATGCGCCACCCTGAATCTTACAATGTTCTGTTCAGTGAGTGGGAATTCCAAAGTGCCCTAGCCACTTTCCCTGATACGGCTCCTGGGCCAGATCGCATCCACCTTCAGATGCTCAAACACCTCTCGGCAGACTGCCAGCGACGCCTCCTAGACCTTTACAACCGTATCTGGGTCGAGGGTGAGTTCCCGTCGCAATGGCGGGAAAGTATCGTAATCCCCGTTTTATTACCTAGCAAGAACCCACTGGAGGTGGACAGCTACTGCCTCACCAACGTTCTCTGCAAACTACTTGAACGAATGGTGAGCCAGATGTTGTGTTGGCTCCTGGAGTCTTTGGGCCTTCTGGCTCCATCCCAGGATGGTTTCCGCCGACGCCACCCAACGACAGATAATTTGGTGTACCTTGAGTCTGCCGTCCGAACGGCATTTTCCAGGCGCCAACATCTGGTCGCCGTCTTTTTTGATTTACAAAAGGTTTACGACACGACGTGGTCCCACCACATCCCTGCTACGCTGCATGAGTGGGGCCTCCATGGCTCGCTCCCGGTCTTTATACGGAACTTTCCCTACGTACCTTCCGTGTTCAAGTAGGTGGCTCCTTTAGCTCCTCCCATACCCAAGAGAATGGGGTCCCGCAGGGTTCTGTATTGAGCGTTCCACTGTTTTTAGTGGCTATAAATAGCCTAGCAGAAGCTGTAAGGCCGTCAGTGTCGCCCTTCTTATTCGCTGACGATTTCCTCCTTTATTTCAGTTCCTCAACCATTGATGTTGCTGAACGCCGACTCCAAGGAGCCATTCAAAAAGCGCCGTCATGGGCTCTCGACCATGGGTTTCACTTCTCTGCCGACAAGACCTGCGTTTTGCACTTCTGTCGGCGACGGACAGTCCACCCTGACCCTGCCATTTTTCTTGATGGCCATCTACTACGAGTAGTCGAAACGTATCGCTTTTTAGGACTGGTTTTCGATGCCTGACTAACATGGCTCCCCCACATCCGTCAGCTTAAGCGAAAGTACTGGCGGCATCTTAACGCCCTCCACTGCCTGAGCAACACCACTTGGGGGGGGGGGGGGAGTTCGCTCTACATTGCCCACTATGCAGCGCACGTCCATAGCTCTCCTCAGCATCCAAATTACCGTCTTTTGTTCCAGAGCACTGTGATTCATCTCCCGGAATGGTGGCCTCAGTCAGGGATAACGATCGCTGTACGTGTCCGTTCCCTACTGTTGGAACTCGAGTCCTCTCCTTTCCAGCGTCCCGTGTGGGTCCATACACGTATGTCTCCGTGGTGTATCCCTCGGCCGAAACTATGGCTGGACCTATCGCGTTTTCGTAAGGACTCTGTTCCTCCTGAGGCACTCCGCAGTCACTTCTTATCGATCCTTGACGAATCCCAGGGTTCTGAAGTCATCTATACTGACGGCTTGCTAGATCATGGTCGCGTAGGATTTGCCTATTATGCTCACTTGGCCCATATCGAACAGCGCTCCTTGCCGGATGGCTGCAGTGTCTTCACTGCTGAGCTGTTGGCCATCTCTCGTGCCCTTGAGCGTATTCGTTCCTGCCCCAGTGTGTCCTACATGATATGCAGTGATTCGCTGAGTGGTTTACAGGTCATTGATCAGTGCTACCCACGCCATCCTCTGGTAGCTTCTATCCAGGAGTCAGTTTATGCCCTCGAACGATTTGGTCGATCAGTAGTCTTTGTATGGACTCCGGAATATGTCGGAATCCCAGGAAATGAGCTCATTGACAGACTGGCCAAACAGGCCACTAGTAAGCCGCTTCTGGAGATTGGACTACCTGAATCTGACGTCCGATCGGTGTTACGCCGCAAAGTTCTCGGGATTTTGGATGCTGAATGGCGCAGCTTGGTTACGCCCAATAAACTCCGCGCCATCAAGGAGAGCACAAATAAGTGGAAGTCTTCTCTGCGGGCTTCCCGCAACGACTCTGTGGCCCTCTGCCGCCTTCGCATCGGCCACACTTGGCTGACGCATGGCTATCTTCTCTGGCGTGAGGCCCCACCGTGTTCTCGCTGCGGTTCACGTTTGACAGTGGCCTACCTTTTGGTGGACTGTCTCCATCTCGCCGCTCTAGGACGTAATTTTAATCTCCCTGACTTCCTTCCTTCTATTTTAGGAGACGATGCCTCCACGGCTAGATTGGTTTTACATTTTCTACGTGACGCTGGTTTGTATTCTTCGGCTTAAGTTTTATTTCCTGTCTTTTGTCTCCCAGTGCTTTCTACTCTAGTATTTTTAGGTTAGAGATTTTAAAGTGTTGCAGAGTGGCTGGCTCATCCTTATTTATCCTCGTGATCAGCCAGCCCAGGTCATCTACTCTACTGTTTTAAGCTCTTCTGCATGTTTCTTGTATGTCTGTGTTTTTCTTGTCTTCTGTTGTCCCTGGTGTGTTCAGCTTTGTGTTTTGTCTTTTTGTCCCTCTCGAACTCCTGTGGTGTCGTTTGTACGTTTTCCGTTTATCCGTTCAAAACGTGTGTGAAATCTTATGGGACTTAACTGCTAAGGTCATCAGTCCCTAAGCTTACACACTACTTAACCTAAATTATCCTAAGGACAAACACACCCACCCATGCCCGAGGGAGGACTCGAACCTCAGCCGGGACCAGCCGCACAGTCCATAACTGCAGCGCCTGAGACCGCTCGGCTAATCCCGCGCGGCTTCCCTTTATCCCATGGCCTTAGTTCAATGGAGCAAGGGACCGATGACCACGTAGTTTGGTCCCTTTAAACTTCAAACCAACCAACCATTCGGGTATTGTTTAGTACTGTTGGGCGCCTTCGGTCACGTCTGCTCGTAAACAGGGTTTAGTTCCGCGTTCTACCATAGGAAATTGTAAGATAAACAGGTAATACTTAGTTTGTAAATCCAATGAATCCAATGAATCAAGTTATAATAAAAATCACATTATAATCTTTAATTTTTAAAACTAATGTGAATAAATAAACAAACTCATCAGTCAGCAAAGTTTGTGTCTGGCTTTGACGGCAGAAAACTCGTTGATCATATCTTCATAGCTCAGACGGTTATCAGTTAGGAGGTCAGCTTCGATGTGAAGAATGGACGAGGCAGTCAATCTCTCCTCGGACAACGTAGAACGTAGGTACGATTTCAGTCTTTTAGGAGCCGAAAACGAGCGTTCTGCTGAACAATATGTAAGTGCCATACATAGAAATATTCTAAGAGCAATGTCAACATTCGGAAACACGGACTGTAACCTCTTTTCCTAAAAATTTACTCATTTCGACTTAAATATAAAATTGTGTTCTGCTTTACGGCAGGTCTTGTCATGGAGGAAGCCTCGTCAGGGTGGTCCACCGCTGGTATAACACTAACCTCAGAAGATTTCAAATTTCCGCCAAATATACACATTCACTGGGGAAGGAAGGAGTTTTGCTTCACGCTCAGCAATATCGTCAGGTGAACTGTTCTTAAGGTTACAGAAAACTGTGAAGGAGACCAGCAGTGTTCTATAGCCTTCCTTCCTCCTCACTAATTCGACGTACAAGTTGTCGAGTACTGAGAGAAATGTTTCGACTCTAAATTTTTCCCTTCCAGTCAGAAAAACTTCTTCAGAGTCCCCTTCTTCGTCATCGTGAAGTGTGCGTTTTCGTGATCTTTTATAGGTGCATTCATAGTCTGTATCAGTCACAATCTCCATGGATTTATTTTCATAATAGTCGAACATACCACGAATAGATGCAATAAATCCTACAAGTGATTCATATAATTCACGCGTTATTTTAGTATCAATATTTACACTTTGCAATTTCAGATTTACACTATTAAATCTCTGGAGTATGTCCTCTCAAACTGTCATCATGAATACTGCTTCTAGTGTGCTGAGTTGATTCAATAAAGCTGAAGTCGCATTTCGCACAAGTGATTTTTCAAACTATTATTGGCAGTACGTGTGAGCGCATCAAGTGCTTCCTCTCTTGGTGATCAACGTATTGTTGATACACTTTTTACCGTTTTGCTTCCTGGTTTCATGAAAGAAAGAAATTTTTCCCAGCGCTGTGTAGAAGCAGAGAAAAAATTATAAAGGTTTTGCACTACATTGAAAAATGAACATGCTTCCCGACAACATCTTGCAGCATTAGTGCCGACTAGAACCAAAGAATTTACTGCACAAGGCACATAATGGGCTTTCTGATTTCGTTCTTTAATGCGTGCCTGCAAACCAGCGTAGGTTTCTGACTTATTGCTTGCGTTGTCATATGACTGGCCTCTACAGTCAGTAATAACAGTGGAATTTGTAGACAGGACTTTTAGTACAGCCTCAGCTAATTTTTCGGACTTGTGTCCCGGGTCTGGTAAAAACAAAAGGAAACGTTCAACAGGTTCACCATTCTCGTTCACATATCATAATATGATCAATAATTGATCAATATGTGAAATGTCCGCAGTAGAATCTACTATTATAGAGAAATATTTGGCCTGTTTTATTTCACTTATGATAATTCTTTTTATTCGTTCAGAAAGAAACTCCATTATTTCATCACAGATTGTTGAAGAAAAATAACTTGTATGTTCCTGCCTTGGATTTCCATATCGTTCAATGTGCTCTGCGAGGAAATGATCAAACTCGGCTATAAGTTCAAGAGACATCAGAAATTGACCGTTATATAATGAATGGAATCTTTCAACGGGTCCATGTATGGAAGTCCACGACTGGTTAGCTTCTTGCTGTGCATCTTCATGTTTTCATGGCGTAAAGACTGTCAGCTTCTTCAATACTGCAAACACCCTTTTCAACACACTACGACGGTACATTTTTTCTGTCTCAACATATGACTCGAAATAGTTATTTGTTGTTCCAAGTGACTTTTTTCTTGTTAATAGTGATAACTCAGAATTTTTGTGTTCAACTGAATTCCCATGATGGGATAAAATATTAGATATATTTTTCCAGTTAGTAATACCGTTAGTAGCAATAGATGGTTCAAATGGCTCTGAGCACTATGGGACATAACATCTATGGTCGCGCGGTTCCAGACTGCAGCGCTTAGAACCGCTCGGCCACTCCGGCCGGCAGTAGCAATAGAGTCCTCATCTCTGAACAATTTACATGGCGCACAAAAAGCAGTACCGATGCTACAGGAGTATACAAGAAAATCACACAAAGTTGATTCACCATTTGAAATTTAATGACAAAATTCATTTTTGTTCAAATATCTGGTTTTATCGCCTATTGATCTTCTTGTATTAGAAAAATCACCGTTACAGTTTTGATTAATGTCACGTTGCAAGAGAATGTCTATGGTTGATTCACTGACCCACCGTTCTGCAGGATCATCACTAACGAGGTTATTTCTTTTTGTAATGTCTGACTCGACACTTAGTTTTTCGTGAAACTCAAAATCAGGAATTTTAAAAAATTTGCTATTCTTCATTTTTAACTTTTGTTTCGTCTGTATTTACTTCTTTACAACAGCTGCAATGCCAGAAATATCATTCGTACTACTCGAACTAGAAGTCGAATCAGCAACAATTTTGCGAAAAATTCATCTACTCTGCCAAGCGTTTTTAGAACATTGGTTTCTCGTTCTCGCCTTTCCTTCGATAAATTCCGAAATGCTGCCCCACTTAATTTTGAACGTTTGCTTTTTTCAATGTTATTCATGTTATGGCACTTACAAAATTGTCAACCAACAGTCAAAATAAAAGAAAAAAATTGTAAAACGAAAGAGAGAGAGAGAGAGAGACTGTATCCAGTTCCAATCGTACTACACCGCACGTGAGCACAAAGCTTTTTACTTTAAACATGGCACACGAGCACAAAGATTTTTCCTTTAAACACGGAGCGATGACCTGACCAACTTGGATTACTCAGCGTAATTGTGCGATGAAAGAACGACAATGAGAATAATTTAATTTCATTGTTGCCTGTTTCTCAGTTGTCAGTAGAAGTCCCTTTTATGGCTTCTGTTTCCTGCGTCGCCGGAATTTAAATTGGGACGCAAATATGTTCTGGATATTCTTGACACTGGCCTTCTAATTTAAAAAGGAAATAATTTCAATTAATTTTTACAATTTCTTGCAGTGAGGTGTGCTGGATCGACTCTTATCCTACTTATTCTTACAACATTTGTCCTACTTATTCTTATAACATTTTAGCGGTTTCTGTGGGCAGAAAGACAGACAACAAAGTTTAAGTAGTCTTGTTGGCAGTTGATGTGGTGTGTTGTCATTTGTGTGAACACTGCTGTTATGTCTACACGCAAATGCACCTTTTGTTCCAACATAAAATAAAAATAACCTTTCCTCGAAGAAAAAAAAAGCATAGTCAAGAAGTTTAATATAAAATTTGCAATGCCGCGTTCTGTTCAATTGCACTGAATGGGAACGGGGAAATATGGTAGGGTTAAGTAGAAGCTGACAACATTCTCGGAATAATAACGTCTCAAACATTGTATTGTAGATTGCTGTCCTGACAGCTTACTTCAAAATATTTTGAACAATCATGAAGATGATACCAGACAGACACCCAATGTTAAATTACCATTCAGTCACCAAGTAAACTATGTAAATTTCCAAGTTTGTATTGTCGAATTTCGTTCTTAAGGCTTATTTGACCTAGCAAGTTGTTTAACAACATTAAAAAAATTGTCGTTTGTAAGCACAGTTATTTTACAACGTAAAAGGTTAAAATGGGTACAGAGCAAAAAATGCCGCCCCCTTAAGGTGCCGCCCCTAGGCCCGTACCTGGTGGGCCTGTGTGTAAATTCGCCACCGGATGCACCCACGTTTCGTCTACAGTAACGACTTGGCTGCAAAAATCCAGCTGCAGACACAGAGGCGGGCCCCGCTTGGTAGTTAAGGTGCGTAGCGGTGAGAGTTGCTAATGTAGCAAGAACGAATAGTGTAGGTGCAAATTTTTTGAATGTCACAGAATATACACTTGTACTACAAAAACGAAGGTGACTCCCCGTTCTTCGGCTACTGCAGATAATGAATGCCATGACGATTCGAACCGCCGTCTTATATCCACGACCCTCCTGCAAAGCGCGACGCTAACCACTTGACCACACTAACTTTTTACGACCGGCACCTTCGCACAGATACATCAGTTACATAATTGACGCTTATACCTTTTCTTGCATTTTCTTGTAATTGCTAGAGCAGTGCACCTTACAAATTGCACATTATTTTGTTTTAATGGCCTACTGAAGGTGTATAAAGCTTGAAGTACATCCCTGATCCAAACATAGGGACCTCCCCTTGTAAATCGCTTTCTCCCATCATTCATGCTAACAATTTTTTATCCAAGAACTGAAACAAAAAGGATTAGACTGGGAGTTTTATGTCTCGTACATAATTTAGCAGTATCCTTCGTGCAGACTTCGGACACTGAATAATTACCTAACATTGGAACAAGCAATTTGTTTAAGTATGATACAACGTAAAAATCGCAATTTCTTTGTATAGCTTGCGAAACAGCTATATATCAAGTAAAATTGCGTCTTATTTATTCGATAGAAATGACTTACTGTAATATACACACATCAAAAAAAGTTTTGCATCACCCCTGTTTCCAGAACTCCTGAAGATAGACGTTGACTATGGATATTGTATCACAGAAACAGTCCCTCTGACTGTTCAGTGATGTCACTAAACCCACCCAAAGATGTAAACAACCATGCATGAGCAGCGCCTATTAGACAGAGGGGGTCCGACAATCGATCAGTCATAACTTCACAACTATACCCATTCCACCAGGAAGGAGGTGCACAGCTCGTGTTCAACCGTGCCTAAACGGTCAACACCGCTGTTCCATCGTGTACGCATTGTTACTTTGTACCGGGAAGGGCTCTCAACAAGTGAAGTGTCCAGGCACCTCGGAGTGAACCAAAGCGATACTGTTTGGACATGGAGGAGATACAGAGAGAGGGGAACTGTCGATGACATGACTCGCTCAGGCCACCCAACGGCTACTAATACAATGGATGACCGCTACCTAAGGATTTTGGCTCAGAGGAACCCTGACAGCAACGCCACCATGTTTTCGTGCAGCCACAGGACGTCGTATTACGACTCAAAAGTGTGCGTAGAAGGCTGCATGATGCGCAACTTCACTCCCGACGTCCATGGCGAGGTCCATCTTTGTAACCACGATACCAAGCACCGCGGTACAGATGGGCCCAACAACATATCGAATGGACCGCTCTGGATTGGCAACACGTTCTCTTCACCGATGAGTGTCGCATATGCCTTCAACCAGACAATCGTCGGAGACGTGTTTGGAGGCAACCAGTCACACTGAACGCCTTAGACACACTATCCAGCAAGTATAGCAAGGTGGAGGTTCCCTGATGTTTTGGGGTGGTATTATGTGGAGCCGACGTACGCCGCTGATGGTGATGGGAGGCGCCGTAACGGCTGTACGATATGTGAATGCCATCCTCCGACCGATGGTGCAACCATATCGGCAGTATATTGGCGAGACCTTCATCAACATGGGCGCCAATTCGCGCCCCCATCGTGCACATCTTGTGAATGACTTCCTTCAGGATAACGACATCGCTCGACTAGAGTGGGCAGCATGTTCTCCAGACAGGAACCCTGCCGGGCATGCCTGGGATGGACTGACAAGGTCTGTTTATGGACGATGTGACCCACCAACCACTCTGAGGGATCTAAGCCGAATCGCCGTTGAGGAGTGGGACAGTCTGGACCAATAGTGCCTTGATGAAATTGTGGATAGTATGTCACGACGAATAAAGGCATGCATCAATGCAGCAGGACTTGCTATTGGTTATTAGAGGTACCGGTGTGTACAGCAATCTGGACCACCACCTCTGAAGGTCTCGCTGTATAGTGGTACAACATGCAATGTGTGGTTTTTATGGGCAATAAAACGTTTAGAAATGATGTTTATGTTGATCTCTATTCCACTTTTCTGTACAGGTTCCGGAACTCTCGGAACCGAGGTGATGCAGAACTTTTTGTTGATGTGTGTATTATGATTACTTACCTACTATATATACGCACTGGTGATGTTATGTTATGAAATTATTCATACAATCCACTAAACAGTTTGAAAAATTGCATCACACAACTCGAAAAATGTGCTAGAGAAATATTCAGAGTAATATTCAGTATACATACTTGACGATTGCGCTTGTGTTGGCGCAAACAGAGAAAATCTGCATTTGTTGAAAGATATTCATTTGTCTCCGAACGCTGCCAACGTTAAGCTGCCCGTAGACAAGAAGTTGTACTGCACACATTGTTAAGGATAATGGTGTTACCAGTGTTGCAAGCAGCAGACGCTGCGTTCCCCTAACCACTCTTCTCCCACCGTCAGCTTTAATGTGGGGGCAAGGCCGTTCCCAGCAGTCACATTGCGAATCGTCAAGTTATCGTGGCCAGATAGTATTAGAAATTGCAGGACTCAATCAAAGGAGGCAGCTTTTTTTTAAAGTAAATACGCCGCTGTGTACCTGTCTCTCTCGCACTCAATGCTACTACTACGCGGCGTATGCCCACAACGGCACGACCCCGCTCGGTTACCGCAGCGACCGCGCCGCGCTCGTGCGTTCAGTTTGGCCAGGCACACGTAGCGACCGATCATTCACTCGTTTCCGCGCCACATCCAAACATGACTACGCAAATTGTAGAAAAATTTACCCAAGTGATGAAACATATTACATGCTGAACTGTGTGTGTGGGCCTAGTAACATCTAGGTACATAAATATGAATCGTCTTAATTTCTATAAAAAAGAAACAAAAAATTCGGCACCAAATTTGCCGCCCGTAAAATATGTCACCCTAGGCTCCAACCTACTCAGCTTGTTGGTAAATCCGTCACTGTTTGATTCGTAAGTCATCACATAATATGATGCAGAACTTGTCTGACAGTAAGAAAATAACGGCGCAAGCCGCTAGAATGATGGAGCCATCTCTATTGAAGCTGGTTGTGGTCAGGTGCTGATCCAAGTGCGGGTCATAGAGGTCATGACGCCCCACTGTCAAAACCAATTTGGTAAAACCGTTTATATGTTTACGTATATCATTATCTAACTTTCACAGCTAACTTTCGGATAATACAGTAGCATGAAAATAAGAATCTCGAAAATATCAAGGGGTTCAGGACATTACTAGGATACATTTCAGTTACTTAGGTGACGGCCTGTGCATGTTGATGCGTTTACGTGCTGAACGGCAGCTTTCTAACCAGGTAAACATGCACATATGCATGCAGGCTGTTCCTGATTCAATAGCAAACCTGACACGCTTCGTCAGTCCGCAGGAAGAAATGGCGAATGACTGTGGGGAGACAGAAAGGGAAAGTGCCTTAAAGCGAGAGTGAGTGAGTGAGTGAGAGAGAGAGAGAGAGAGACGGAAAGTTGACTTACAGAACATAGATGGAAACTACTAAAAGAAACAGTGTTCGCTTGTTAATGTGGAATGTAAACTTCGATTTTATGTTGTGTAATTTCTGACGAGTAAATGTTGTGGTAATTTGTTGCTGTCATAGTCCTTAAATTAATTGCATAGTCCTTAAATTAATTGCGTAACACATGTGTTTCTCAAAATTTCAAACGTTTGCTTTTCAGATGCTGTCTTTCTGGTAATTGCAATTTCTTGGACGTCATGCTAAATCGACGCATATAACACTGACATAAATTAATTAATATATTAAAGTATTTTATGTATATTTTTTACAATTGTTAAAACCATAGATGTGTGGACATTAAAACTGGGGATGGTAGCAAATGATATTTAGGAGGGAGGGGAGGGGGGAAGGAGAGACAGTGAGCCTGACCCCTACATCCCTTCTCCCCCCCCTCCTCCCCCTCCCACCTCCCGCGCGAACTGGAGAACTAAATCATGAATGTGCACCTAGTTAAGATGTGAGTCTCGGCACACTATGAGTGGGTGTATCAAGCAAATAGGTTGCATTCGTGACACTCTCAGCGTACTTGGAACTGACGTGAAAAATGAAGTGTAAGTGTGCAGCTGCACATTTTGAGTAAGCCGACCACGGCACTGACGCCTACTTCTCCCATGGGTGAGTGGACGCTCAGAACTGTTTCCTGGAAAAAACAGCTACATATTGTAACAAGGGAGAAGGTAAATGTTATTCGTGCTCTTTTCACTCACAAAAATTTAAACGTAGCACTTAGGTTCCTGCCCAACCACATCCACGGAAATCGCGACATATATCGGAGAAAGCGGACAAACATTTATGACAAGCAAGAATACAAATTTTTGCCGGTCGTTTCAGTCGCAGCAATTTCATCTTTCGTTTTTCAACCACACGTAAGTCAGGAATTCGAAGAAACTCATTCCTGAGAGATCCCGGCGGGGTCAGAAATTTTCTCTGCCTCGTGATGACTGGGTGTTGTGTGATGTCCTTAGGTTAGTTAGGTTTAAGTAGTTCTAAGTTCTAGGGGACTGATGACCACAGATGTTAAGTCCCATAGTGCTCAGAGCCATTTGAACCATTTGAACCCATTCCTGAGAGAGCGTGCTCTTGTATGTGAATAATATCTAATATTGCAGAAAATACTTGCATTATGTTAATAAGAAAATCCCAGAATTTGTTACAGCCGTTAAAATGAAAAAAAGCAGGATTTAGAGGAACGGAGACTTGCTTCCCTCCACTCTGTAACTCGACGTCTCTAGCCACAAGACCACAATGTCTTGAAGGCTTTTTACTGCTGATGCATTAGTAAGTGACGTTTAATTATAACAAACGCAATTACACCATGAGTGATGTGTTGGTGATAAATATTCAATGCGTCATTGCCTTGTAACGGCATACTGCCATAATAATAAGTTAGGATGCAAAAACAACGAGATGAGATGAATTCAATATGGCCTCTCCAAAGATGTCGACTGCTACGGTCGCATTGAGTGACACATCATTTTGACGTCGCTTCCCAGCAGCTGAGCATGTCACGGACGAGACACTCTGGAAGCTGCACAAGTGCGTATTTTTCAAAATTGCGCTGTGATGTCCTGCGTGAAGGGGCAACCCAAGGTTCGTTGAAGCAGCTGCCAGCATGCTTATATGCAGTCGCTGAGCTTAAGTTGCTGTTAAGCAGCTCTTTATTCCGATTGCGGCTACGTGGAGTGTGGCTGTCAGTTATTTCAGCAGCAAGTAGCAACGTGCACCCAGAATTTGCCCCAAGAAATTTCGAAATTTTTCTGGTGTTGCCAATTTGCAAGATTCGCACATGCACATAGCTGACTGGGGCTAGTTTCCACGTGACCCATGTTACTTTATTTAAATTTTTTTTTTAGCTTCTTGTGCAGCTCGCAGATCACTGAAAACGAAACAGGTTTCTGTGGCCAAAAGCTATCAGGTGATTTAAAATACATTAACGCAATTGTGGAAGACTAAAATAAGATGTTCTTAGTTTGTTTGATTTCACATCATTAGCAGATCAAGTATTAATCGTCTTGCAGAACGTAAGTGATTTTTGTCAGCTTGCTAATTATTAATGAACTACAATGAACTGTTCTTTTCTGCTGAGACAATCAATTTATTTAAAATAAAGTGTTTCATTCTACACTGTTTGCTAGTTTCAACTGTTAGCTCCGTTTCAAGTGTATATTTTCATTTCCTCATATTTATGGCAGAAGCATTTCACATACACAATAAACCAACCAAACATGAGAGTATACTTCAAGGAAATTGGCATCCGTAAAACCACTCTGAATAGCTTAATATCAGGTACTTCGGTGTGAATCTGGCTACGAATGTGCACTTTAAGCCAAACTATTGTTTTTAGTATCGTTTATGAAATTCCAATTCTCTTGGAGTATTTGGTGATTCTTGACTCTTTTATGACATAATAATGTAAGACCTCTTACTGCCATATGTGTGAACATATGTAAATTATCGCTTAAAGGTGACTAAGCAGGCGAATTTTGTCAGAGTATGCAATAAAATATACTGTTTCAAATACATTGACAGCTTTAGCAAAATAAATGGTTCCTTTTAGAAATCTGTCTTCGGAAAAACACAATGTTTTTCGATCAAAAGACATGTTTCGACACATGTCTGGTACCATCTTTAGGCTTCACATCGTTTCTTAATTTGTATTGTTTACGTCTTAGATTTACAGAATCTCATTCTTTGGTAAATTATATACTGGCACCGTTCTATTATCATTGTAATTTATTTTCCTTGGTTGATACTTATAATAAATATCTTATACCCTTATACACCTCACACTTGACTTTTCCTTTGGTTTCGTTAGTAAACACAAATAAAAGATCGAAAATAACTCCAGATTTGGTCACTGTTGGTGCTTTTCATAACTGAATGACACAATATAGGAATGTCGAAAATTTAATAAGGCAACAGATTAATCTGACCTTGATATTTCGTAGAACCGTTTTCCTGAACTATAATATTTAGGAAGAAGATTTCCGAGTGATTTAGTGTATAACACAACATGACACCAGAGACTGACACTGCACTGTATATGGTTTAATAGCATAATACATGTTCTCTCCACCTAGCTCAGACGTTGTCACTCCGAAAACAAATACGAACAGCAGGGGGCCAACAGGTATAGATAGAATATCTCTTTTTCCAGTATTCGACTATTTCATATCCTAACAGTGTCTGCATACTGAGATTATCTAAATCCATTGGGAGTAACAAAAAAAAAAAAAGTCCACGTTCAAAGTACATGACAGAAAATGAATCATTATGTTCATACAACAGAAACATTACCTTTATAAAAAATAGCTGTTTTCATCAAGCTATTCAAATATAAAACTTGCCAACGCAAATAAAATACATGCAACACATTTCCGCTCTTCTAGAACGGTGTACTTGTACATGCTTTCTGGAGGTATTTTATGACTGTATGTAAATGTAAGCATAGGATTCGTGATGTACAAGATTTAAAAAATTTCTTGATTCGATACTGTTAACAGAGATGTATGTAGATAACACGTTTATATAAGGACATTGAATTTCTGATTTTAACTGCAACAACTTACACACAAACGTCGTCCTTTTGACAGATATTTGAAGCATTAGTTTATCTAGGTATGACATTTTCTTAATGTGCAGATTATAATACGAAAACTTCCAAATAAGGCATTTTAGTTTTGGAGCGATTGAATCCAAAATGTAAGAATAAATTTAGGGTTGACAACTATCGCTACAGGTGACGGAGCAACAAAACAGACAGGACATGCGTTCAAGCAGTGATAAGAATTCCAGCAACTAGAAAAATGGAGATTGCTATGCATGCGCAGTACCTCCAGTTTTCTGACGGTTTAAGTAGCTTTCTGGCAGCTGCTTCAACAAACCTACTGATGCAGTGGTTCTCAATAATGCTGTCGTTTTTATTTTGAGAGACAAACGAACAAACGTCACTCCAAGTTTTTTGCATGTTATTTATACTACAGGATAAATACATCCATGGGAGTCATAGATCTGAAAATCTGCTGTTGGGAGGATCACCTCTTCTAAACTAAACGATGAACTGTAGATAGATACCAACTAAGGTCTCAGAATCTGGAGTAAATATTCACGTGAAATTTAGTTTCTATTGTTTGTTGCAGAAGCAAAACTCTTTTATGTACAAAACCATTGAACAATAAGAAAAACGAAATGTATTTACTTACAGGGTTTCTGTGTCG
This sequence comes from Schistocerca piceifrons, assembly GCF_021461385.2. NCBI lineage: Eukaryota > Metazoa > Arthropoda > Insecta > Orthoptera > Acrididae > Schistocerca > Schistocerca piceifrons. The sequence goes on from NC_060142.1 coordinate 350,799,679, forward strand.
ATATGTGACACGTGAAAGATGTTGAAAACAGTCTTCATCATGGGATGCTGTTGGGCACAAGCTCCACACACACAGTTCACTGGCCCATAATTTATGAGATTGACTTAAACATCTGGTGTCGCGACCTCCGGAAATCTACCAACGACGTATCAAATCTGCGCTCAGCAGACAGCTGCTGGTGGACTAATATGCCAATGAGAAGGTGGTCATTAGGTTCTGGCTCATTGGTGTACAAGAAGTATGAAAACAAATTATTTGCCTCAAAATATGTTTTCATGTTCTATTTACAATGTAACTAGAATTCTCGGTTTTTGATAAATTTCATCACATTCGGAATGTAAGTTTTAAGTTGCGATTTCCTGATTTTACTTGATTTATGAAAACCAGCAGAAGTAATGAGAAATCCAAAAGTACATTTTCGAATTTATAATATATGTCTAAATTTTATCAAGCAATTATGAACTATTCTGTTGGAATTTCCTTAAAGTTTCTATACAGGTTTCTCGTCAGCGCCAACTGTTTGCAGCTTTTCTTTGATGTCCAGAAACAAATTTTTTTTTACTTTCAACTTATGTTGAATGATTACCAAGTAGTAGTAATTTCTATAGTTTACTGAGATCCTCTGTTATTGTTGCATCAGACTCGTAACAGTTCTGTTACAATACTACTGTAAATTTGACATTTCCCTTCCTGCCATATTTGCGATTGTAAGACAGATGCACTTACTTGACTACAGTAGAGAGAGATGTTTCTTATTATTTATAACATAGTCTTTTAACAATTTAATGTTTGAAGTCAGTTTTACTGAACATCTTCATAGCATTCATCCTTATATTCTTTCAGCAGTATTCACCAAGTTTACAATCGTAACAATGCTGAATGTTCTTGCCGAAATTAATGAAACAAGTTTACAGTGTACTGCAGGTTACTCAGTTTCGTAACTTCCTGTGTCTTACAATAGTATTGTAGTCCTTCATTTAACTTCAGGATTTTTCTCTGAAAATAGATTCTTAATTTATATTCGGTGAATATTATATAAAGGAGAAAATGTTGATGGGATTTTGCACAGAAATCAGTACAGAGGTTACAAATAAATAATTTATTGTCTCCGGGTATGGCTGATTTATCCTCGCAATGACTGGCAGCATGAGTGCGAGCTGCATTGGATACTATAATTCCTATGTAGCACCAACAGTTTTTAACACATTTTCATTTACAAACAGTAACTTTACACAGAGCTATCATACTATACAGCTACTATGTTGAAGGTTATCCACAAAATATAAAAAGTCAAAAAGATTCAAAGCTTACAGTCAAAGGTGTGTTTTTTCAATTCATATATTTTTCAACTCATATAAACCTTTGGCAAGGGGATAATGTTACATTAACAAGGGGGCAGCATTTACACAATCTAGAACAAATATACGCCACACATGCACATCGACATGTATAACCTACAAAACATCTCATTCTACAGATACAATATTCATTCCTTTTAAAACAAATCCCTATTATAATAGCTTCAATTTCATTCATTCACATGTAATAATCCTCACAGTCAACTGTTTCACGATAAGTGTACACATATAAGTTTATGTCAAATAATATGGAAAAATTTTCTATATTCTACACAGATAGATCTGAGATATCACCCTCAATGCAGTCAAATGAACTCCAAAATTCATTGTTGAATTTAGGTATAGATCATAGATGTATATCTTAATATTTTTCTCTTGTTATTTGCATGAGTCTTTGAGGAATATGCTTGTGATAAGGCATTAATGTAAATGATGTGAAATACATGCAAGAGAGATTAGCTTCGTTTCTAGAAACAACATAAATTTATAATAACAATACAAAGTAAAAATATTTAGTTACATTTAATGACATCATGAACTGTTTGTAATGGAAGACAACAGCTTGTAGGTAGTGTGATTTAAGATAACATCTGATCAACAACAGTGACACAGGTTAACTACCTATACAATCAATAAAATGAATTAATTTAATTACTAAGGTTTTATGAATCAGGTAATTTGTGTGAACCTTATCAGGCATAGTAGACATAAAATCATTTATGATTTGCTGATTTGGTAAGTGGAATTATAAATTTTTATGCCACTGTTCTGTGTTTATGTTTTTTTCAACACAGAAAAATTTCTGATTATCCTGTTGCCTTTGGTACTGAATTCAGCATTAAAACCAGATTTTTATGCTGTAAATTTTTGAATATTATACTTGGTGAACATTCACTTTCTAAGACACACTGGCTTTAAGATCTGTCAGATGTATCTAAGTAAGAAAAGAAAGACTTTTTTTGAGTTTACATTTGGAACTAATTTTTGATTGCCTTATGCTTGTAATGATTATTGCTGTTTTTAGTGCTCACATTACAGATGATTTTTCACATATTTTAATCCTGAGATTCTAGAATGGACTATGACATACACTTTTACTCATAGCTTCTCAATCAATCATAGATAATGTTGACTTAAAGAATCTGGCAGTCAAGTATTTTCCTCTTCAAATTACAATAGAAATGCGATGGGAGTGAAAACTGAAATATGCTCTTTTATGTTTCTGATAGCTGTATTTAACCGGCATTTTGGCCAGTGATCTGTACCTCTACTGCTTCATTGCATTTTCTGCCAGTTATTTCCGCTAACTATAGCATTATATACTGTGTAGTCATAACAGGATACTTGTAAATTTGTTGCACTGAGAGAGAAAAGTGGTTGAGAATTGGATTAGTCAATATGGAAAGAATGTTGAAAAACTAAAGAGATGTCTATCTTCTTGTCACTCTTGCAATGTAGTATTTCCATTTGCGATAACTGCTATCTTAAAAAAAAGACAAAAAAACCTTCTGAAGATAGTTGTTAAATTGTGTGACATTTGCTTAATCATTAAGAGGCTTATAAATCATTCTTTTGTGGAGAAAAAATATGTGCTGATGTGCTGTGGTAAAAGCTTTTTCTTTATCAGTCTTGCATAGTTTAAAAATTGTCTTCAGTAGCATTGATTACAGTTGTGAAAATTTCACTCATACTGCATCAGATTTACTACATTCATTACTGCAGAAAATTTGGTAGCATAGGCTTAAGATCGGTCATCTCAGAGTCATTTAATATACTTGTGCTGCAACAGTAAAGTGCCTGTAATTTAGAGTTACTAGTGTTTTATCTCCTGTACATATTCACTGGCCTCATTATAACAATATTTCATTTGATCTGTTAAGACAATATAAAATTGTTAAATTGTAATAAATGAAACTTCCACACTAGCATATTGCCCGCAAGAGATTCATTTTCATTGTTTTCAATGTGTCCAAATAGTGTCACTTTAGTATTGAAATTTTCGTTTCAGTGAGTTCTCCCAGCCCTCCTAGGTATAGCACTTATGTATTTAAGAGCTATAAAACAAAACCAGGGATGTTTTACTTACATATATACAGTGCAAAGGCACAAGTATGCTTTGTGTTTCCAAATATAAGTTCACGGCCCAAGAGATTATTGTCACTGTAAATGGTAGCTTGTAGGAATATCTCAAAAAATTCTTTGAAATAACGAACATTAAAACTGAGTGTTATTTTGGCATACCAGATACAGTTAAATTTATCATTGGCAGAAGAGAAGTATCATTGGAATAGAGTATTTATCATCCTAAAACATACCAGTGCTATTACAGAAGGAATTATGTTATAGAAATGGTGTATGATGAGGATTGTTGAAACTTACAAGATCTGTGGATTGCTTTTATAATGCATGTAGATGATAAATTAGGTCTGCTTCGGCTGTACTGAACTTACTGTAGATGTTCAGTTTCACTGTGAATTATATTTGGCCATATTTTAATATTGTGGGAAGTATGATAATTGCTTAGTTTTACTGGCAGAAGCAAAATTGAGAGTAAGTGAGGCACTACTGTCCCACTCTCTCATTTTAGAGATTGATTTGGTATAATTCTCTGCACTATCATATCTGACAATGTTAATTGTTTCCCAGTTAAGCTGTAAGACAAAAGCCAGTTCCTAACATGAATGTGTAAATAAGAGAGAAACTTTCATAGTGTGTTTTATTCCCCATAAATACGTTTTCTTGCTTCTGAAAATCATTTCATTTGTTATAGGTAGTCTTAGAGGTTTATGTTTTGATGAGAGCTGTTCTTGAATCAGCAAGACAACATCTTATACCATAAGTTTCACAGTAGTGATAAACTTTATATGTATATTAACAATCTCAAGTTTATTATTAGGGATTCCATGAGTAAGAGAGAGTGTGAGAGGAATTTGTTTCTTTACATTAAATGTTGTCAGGCTGCTATGAGGGGAATATTCCCAGTTAAAATACATTATTGGTTACTTTCTTCTAAACCACTATAACAGAGAGATTCAAGTATTGTATGAATCTAAGGATCTAAAAAAAATCCATGTTTCATATTAAAACATGAGGGGGCAAATTTTCATTTATGCACAGTACATACGTATGTCCTCATCCGAAATTGTTTCACCAATATCTGCCAGTGACGCAGACTTGTGTAACTTTAATTTTACATTCTGTTTATTCTGTATGTCATTTATATCACAGAACTTCACGTCTTAATAGTATTAACAAGAGCATAAATCTATCACGGAGCCGGCAAGTTCTAAACTCGAAAGTTAACTGAAGGAAGACATTATGAAAATTATGAATCATCTAATGAGAATAAAAATTAAAAGAGCGCTCGCTGAGATAGTTTTTAGTTGCCTTGTGCACGTGTATCAGATTTGACTAATGAGAATATTTTAAAAAATTATTTGTACTAAACAATATATATATATATATATGTATGCAAAACATTTAACGTACGACAATATTTCTCACACGTGTCAGAACCCTGTCTGTCTGTACGGCACCACAGTCACCGGCAGTTAAAATAGATTACTACAGAACATGTACACGAACACGATTTCCAACAACGACGTAAATCTACAGATGTCATCACAGTGTGACAAATCCACACAACTTACGAATAAATAATTACACGAGAATTGTTACGAGGACGACGTAACAGGTGATTTGGATGAGATTTCGCGACCTCCCTACAGAACGGACGCCTCCGTCGTCCTGTTGTTGGCGGAGTTTTCGGCCGCGTGGCTGGAGCAGTAGTACTTCTTGTGCGCGATGAAGGTGGAGAGGTACTGGAAGGAGATGTCGCACGACTTGCAGTACTTGGGCCTGGCCAGGTTGACCTCGGCGGCTGCGCCGTGCTCCTCGGCCGGCGCTCCGGCGGCGGCGTCCTCGGCGTCGGCGGCGTCTGCGCCGGGCTCCGTCTTGACGGCGGACACGGCGCCCTCGCCCTCTGCGGGCTCGCGCTTCACCACCGACGCGTCGGCGTCCGCGCCCGCCCTCGGCGTCGCGGCGGCCGCCGCCACCGTCGTGGCCGCCACGGCCGCGTCTGCCGTCGCGCCGCCGGACTTGCGGTCCGCCGCGGAGGAGCAGGACGACGACGACGACGAAGACGACGACGAGGCGGCGTCGTCGGCAGTCGCGACGCCGACACCTGCCCGGCCGCTGTGCACCAGCTTGCAGTGGCGCACCACGTTGCCCTTGTAGGAGGAGTTGTAGCTGCAAGCGTCGCAGAAGTGCAGTTTGTCGATGCGGCCCGAGTCGCCGCCGTCGCTGGGTGACTCGGGGTAAGCGTCCGTGGCCGAGGTGGGCGCGGGGGCGGGCGCCGAAGCGGGGGTGGGGGCTGGCGCCGGCGCCGCCCCCGGCTGCGGTTGCTGCGGCTGGTGCACCGCGTCCTCTCCAGTGATGCACGTGATGTAATTCTCCTCCTGCGTCAAACAATACAGCCAGTCAGTTAAGCGGAGCAGGAGGTGATCAAATAATAAAAAAAATTACCATTTTTCTTTTTTACTACTAAAAATTAATTTGAACATTCTTTTCGATGTATTACATTACATTACACTAAAACTTGATCCATAGATCATGAACACGACATTTCATAATGCTGTAGAACGTGTCAGTTTAACATAACGATCTTTTTAACAATTACTACTTCGTATCTAAAAATTCATATATTGAGTAGAAGGAGCTGTTATTCAAAAGTTCTTTTAATTTGTTTTTAAATGCTGGTTAGCTATCTATCGGACTTTTTATGCCATTTGGTAAATGACTAAAGACTTTTGTGGCAGCACAGTTCACTCATTTCTATGTCAGAGCCGGATTTAACACAGAATAGTGAAGATCTTATTTTCTACTAGTGCTGTAGCTATACACTTTGCTATTATTTCTGAATTGTGATGGGTTATTAATAACAAATTTTATAAGTGAATATATGTATTGTGAAGATACTGTGATTATCGGTACTGTGATTATCCCTAGCTCCTTAAACAAATGTCTGCAGGGTGGGTTTGTGTGGGCCCCAGCTACTATTCAGACTACACGCTTTTGTGCAATGAATACTTTTTCTCTTGATAATTAATTATCGCAAAATGTGATGACATATGAAAGCAGTGAATGGAAGAGGGGTAGTAGGCTAATTTACTGATATATTTATCGCCAAAATTTGCGGTAACCCGAATAGCTTAAGTAGCTGAACTCAAACGTTTCACCAAAAGATCAATTTATAAACAAATGCACCCTAGCAACAGACTTCCGTTCAAAGTTTAAACGATTTTTACCCAATGTCAACAGCAACTGTTTTTAAGGAATCCAAGATGTAAACCTTGCCCATTGTCAAAATCGTATTAGGAAAACGCAGTGATGACTCCTTTGAAAACGGTGCATCCGTTATCCTTCCCCAATGCGAGCTTGTGCTCTGTCGTCGACTGGACGTTACACCGTAAAGCTGCACCTGTCATCACATATTTCCTCCAGGTAGCCTTGAACAGTGATACTGAATGAACCTGAAACCTCGTCATGCGAGAATAATGTCAATATGCCTTTGTGACCCTACTTTAATTTGAAATATTTAATTTTGATCACTTCCACCATGAATCGAATATTATAACTGCAATTCTTGGGCGCCCTGTGTTACTGAAGAGAGAAATTAAAATGACCAGTCACTACTTACATTTAAAAAAACGCTTTAATATTTATTTCTAACAGATTCGAGTCCTTCTGCATCAGTTTTTAGGTAGTTCACAATTCTTTAGATAGCCGTGCACATAGAAAAAACAACTTTTCACTCTATCGTTTCTTCAGTTCCTCACAGTTAGTCACAACTTTTACGTTACACAGCTGAAATAGCTCTACATTTATATGCTTACTTTACCTCGACAATAACAGTTATCTTAACAATATTTATCGGTTTATTTCATGTTTTACGAGTCTATTATCAATAAAATATTTTTAGATTTAATTTCACACTTTGGGTGTACCGATATGAAATATAACATGATGTATGTTTACATGAAGAGTGGACTGTCCGAAATTAGCTTGGTATTCATCTCCTTTCAATGTACTACAGGTGACTCGTTTTTAGTACTGAACATTACGTGAGTTGTGGTGTTGTTATTTCATCTTAAACCAAGTGTGCATATGTTGCATTCCGATAATCAAAGGTTATAATGACCTTCTTTATGGTATATTTCACTTGTGTATATTTCTCTGAAGCCACTTGAAAAATCCCTTGTAGGTTCTAAACGGTTCCGGTTCAGTAAAACAAGTGGAGCCGAGCCGGAATTTTGCATAATGTAAACGAAAAATTTAGATACACTTTTATTTCCTGATCACATTTGAGATTAACTTTACCGTATTGATATTCGACACAGAGAGGGGGGCCATAAAGTGAAGGGAACAAAGAGGTGATGGCGCAGAGAGTAAAGGAAGAGGCGAGATGGAACAGCTCAAGCTCGATACGGTATTTGGTCTGTTCCCCCGCAGCTGCTGTAGGCAGCTAGTCTGACACAAAGAAATGGTTGTTGAATGACGCAACCAGTCACAAATACTTTAAAAAAATATTTTAATGTCATCACTGCTTTCAGGCATGAAGCCCATCTTCAGAAAGGTAACTTTACCAATTACAGTAATTTATTTGTCAGCAGCATACCGTCCGCCCCCGCACTGTACAAGAATATTTTAATATTTAGCACCGCTTCATACGTCTTGTGGATACCAGAAACATGCTAATGTGCCTGTCTTTGGTAAGTTACAAAGTGAAACTTTAATATCTACACTACTGGCGATTAAAATTGCTACAACAAGAAGATGACGTGCTAAAGACGCGAAATTTAAGCGACAGGAAGAAGATGCTGTGATACGCAAATGATTAGCTTCTTAGAGCATTCACACAAGGTTGGCGCCGGTGGCGACACCTACAACGTGCTGACATGAGGAAAGTTTCCAACCGATTTCTCATACACAAACAGCAGCTAACCGGCGTTGCCTGGTGAAACGTTTTTGTGATGCCTCGTGTAAGGAGGAGAAATGCGCACCATCACGTTTCCGACTTCGATAAAGGTAGCCTATCGCGATTGCGGTTTATCGCATCGCGACATTGCTGCTCGCGTTTGTCGAGATCCAATGACTGTCAGCAGAATATGGAATCGGTGGGTTCAGGACGGTAATACGGAACGCCGTGCTGGATCCCAACGGCCTCGTATCGCTAGCAGTCGAGATGATTGGCATCTTATCCTCATGGCTGTAACGGATCGTGCAGCCACATCTCGATCCCTGGGTCAACAGATGGGGACGTTTGCAAGACAACAACCATCTGCACGAACAGTTCGACGACGTTTGCAGCAGCACGGACTATCAGCTCAGAGACTATGGCTGCGGTTAGCCTTGACGCTGCATCACAGACTAGAGCACCTGCGATGGTGTACTCAACGACGTACCTGGGTGCACAAATGGCAAAACGTCATTTTTTCGGATGAATCCAGGTTCTGTTTACAGCATCGTGATGGTCTCATCCGTGTTTGCCGACATCGCAGTGAACGCACATTGGAAGCGTGTATTCGTCATCGCCATACTGGCGTATAACTCGGGGTGATAGTATGGAGTGCCATTGGCTACACGTCTCGGTCACCACTTGTTCGCATTGACGGCTCTTTGAACAGTGGACGTTACATTTCAGATGTGTTACGACCCGTGGCTCCACCCTTCATTCGATCCCTACGAAACCCTACATTTCAGCAGGATAATGCACGACCGCATGTTGCAGGTCCTGTACGGGCCTTTCTGGATACACAAAATGTTCAACTGCTGTCCTGGCCAGCACATTCTCCAGATCTGTCACCAACTGAAAACGTCTGGTCAATGGTGGCCGAGCAACTGGCTCGTCACAATACGCCAGTCACTACTCTTGATGAACTGTGGTATCGTGTTGAAGCTGCATGGGCAGCTGTACCTGTACACGCCATCCAAGCTCCGTTTGACTCAATGCCCAGGCGTATCAAGGCCGTTATTACGGCCAGAGGTGGTTGTTCTGGGTACTGATTTCTCAGGATCTATACATCCAAATTGCGTGAAAATGTAATCACATGTCAGTTCTAGTATAATATATTTGTCCAATGAATACCCGTTTATCATCTGCATTTCTTCTTGGTGTAGCAATTTTAATATCCAGTAGTGTACTTACGTACGTCCCAGAGGTATGAGTGTCGTCTTACTTTAGTCATCATGCCTGAGGCAGACAAACACATCATAATATTGGTCGTGTCAGATGCAATCTCAGATCTGGGTTTTAAATTCGATGTTTCTGTTTACAATGCAAAGACCGTCCACTAAGCAAAGATATCACTCATTTCCCAATAAGCAAAGATCTCAGTTGGCGAAACCGGTAATGGTATTAAAAGTACTTTTTGCCGGTTGTTCAGTTTAGCAGCAGACGTACCTGCAGGTCGGCTGTCCTCTTCTCGAAGTGCATGCGGATGTGGGTGCGCATGCCGCGCAGCGTGTTGCCCTTGTAGCGGCAGATGGTGCAGCGGAAGGCGCGCACGCCGCTGTGCGTGTCCATGTGGCGCTGGGCGGCGCTCGCCGTCGGGCTCACCACCTCGCAGCAGGGGCACTTCCAGCCCGCGCCGGCGCCGCCCCCGCCGCCGCCCGCGCCAGCCGCCCCCGCGCCGCTGCCGCAGCACTGGTGCGTCCCCACCTGCTCTGCCGGCACCAGCACCTGTGCCAACACCAGAGACGCTTTCTGACTGAACGCGAGCCACTAAGCTGCAGACGCTACGAGGGAGCCGTTCTGCAGCGCGGAGAGGGTTCTCTCGAAATTCCGAGAATGTATTCATACGCCGAAGCGCCAATTCAAATACAGAAATATGTAAATAGGCGGAAGACGGGCTGCGGTCGACAACATCTATATAAGACAACAAGTGCCTGGCGCAAATGTTAGATCGGTTACTGCTGCTACAAAGGTACGTTATCAAGATTTAAGTGAGTTTGAACGTGGTGTTATAATCGGCGCACGAGCGATGAGACACAGCATCTCCCAGGGAGCGATGAAGTGGGGATTTTCCTGTACGACCAATTCACGCATGTAGCGTGAATATCAGAAGTCCGGTAAAATATCAAATCTCCGACTTCCCTGCAGCCGGAAAAAGATGATGCAAAGATGGAACCAACGACAACTGAAGACAATCGTTCAATGTGACGGAAGTGTAACCCTTCCGCAAATTGCTGCAGATTTCAATGCTGGGCCGTCAACAAGTGTCAGCGTGCGAACCATCCTCGGTATGGGCTTTCGGAGCCGAAGGCCCACACGTGTATTCTTGATGACTGCACGACACAAAGCTTTACGCCTCGCCTGGGCCCATCAACACCGACAGTGGAGTGTTGATGACTGGAAATATGTTGCCTGGTCGGACGAGTCTCATTTCAAATTGTATCGAGCGGATGGACGTGAACAGGTATGGAGACAATTTCATAAATCCATGGACCCTGCATATAAGCAGGGGACTGTTCAATCTGGTGGAGGCTCTGTAATGGTGTAGGGCGTGTGCAGTTGGAGTGATATGGGACCCCTAATACGTCTAGATACGACTCTTATATACGACACATACGTAAGCATTTTGTGCGATCACCTGCATCCAGCCGGCCGGGGTGGCCGAGCGATTCTAGGCGCTACAGTCTGGGACCGCGCGACCGTTACGCTCGCAGGTTCGAATCCTGCCTTGGGCATGGGTGTGTGTGATGTCCTTAGGTTAGTTAGGTATAAGTTGTTCTAACTTCTAGGGGACTCATGACCTCAGAAGTTAAGTCCCATAGTGCTCAGAGCCATTTGCACCATTTGAACCTGCATCCATTCAAGTCCATTGTGCATTACGACCGACGTGGGCAATGCATGCGCCCAGCATTGCTACAGAGTGATTCCTGGAACACTCTTCTGAGTTAAAACACTCCGCCGGCCACCAAACTTTCCAGACAGGAACATTATTGAGCATGTTTGGGATGCCTTGCAATGTGCTGTTCAGAAGAGATCTCCATCCCCTCGTACTCTTACGGGTTTATGGACAGTCCTGCAGGATTCATGGTGTCAGTTCCCTCCAGCACTACTTCTTCAGACATTACTCGAGTTCATGGCAAGTCCTGTTGCGGCACTTGTGCGTGCTCGCTGGTGTCATACACGATATTAGACAGGTGTACCAGTTTCTTTGGCTCTTCAGTGTAGGTCAGTCACAGAGCAATAAGGCAGACATCTCGTTACATCACCAAGACTGAAAAATCCGAGAAATCAGATGCCACGGAGAGGCTTATTTCTCCGTGCATCATATTAGAAAGGAGCAGGTAAAGGAAATGATAGTGACACACGGAGTACCTTTCATCACACACCATAAATTGTTTGCAGTGTATAGATATCTCATTTTGCTGCAGGTGTCTAATTTTTTATCGTAATAACATACTGCTTCATTAAGGACGAAATTGGAGTGAGTAGAACTAGTGGGAGAACGTATCAGAAGGTTGCGTGTTCAAATCAAGTCGGGTCACCAGTCAAGCAGAAACGCGTGGTTTCGCCGCTTACATCTTGCGCTACCACACCTAAACTGACTGCCACGGTTTTCGTATCCCAAGCGACCTGAATGAAGGCAGCTTGGCCCAGTTAGTGGGCGATAAAAACAGACATCGTGTGTCGTGTTATTATTCTGCCCAGTATCAGACCGTGGGAAAGCAAGGACTGCGACCCAGCTTAGAGGGAGCCACTGATTTGAATGGGTACTGGGGAAACACAAATAAAATATTTAGAAATTAGTACAAACAGATATATTCTGAAATTAATACAGAACAACGGATGCTTGAGTGAGGGGAGCCTCCACTGACATAGACACTTTTACAGAACGACATATAGAAACAGCATTCACTTATAGCTACAAAAATTCAGCTGAGAACACTTCAGAGAGAATACTGAACCCTGAGTATTAGGTTTCGGCAACAAAGGGGGGCGGGGGGGGGGGGGATGAGAGGGGGCAGAATTCGGTGAACTTTACTCTGCTGCTCTCTCGTAGCATAGTGAAATACTCGCGATCACCAAACGACCTAAACGGCGATCGAATCCTAGCATCATACCCGAAGTCACGAACCGTTAAACTTTACCGTCGCATTGCGGAGCGTAGCTATGGACAATAGGCGGTCAGGGGCGAGACGGCAGCCAGGGAACCTCCTAAGAAGACGCTGCAGAGTGGGGCTGCATCGGCGATGCTCAAGGTTTTTGTTAGTTGGCCGGCACCTCACACTTGTGTGTCCACGGCTGAAAAATGTACTTCCGGTGCCAACCTGCTGGATGGTCAAGCGGCTATCTGTCAGTTGCAGGGCCATAGACCTGGCCGTTTCCTCCTTGCCCCAGAAGTTTCCTAACCTAGTGCAGCCTCGACCGTTGGGACGGCAGGATGTCCTGTATTCGTGGGCACCTCAATACTTGAAGCTTTTTAACGGCCACCGCCATTTTGAACAATTCCTTAATTCGCAGATCCTTTTAGAGATCTCGCTTCCTCTGTATGTAGGGAATTATTATTACCAGGTTTCTTTCATTTCTGTAATTATTTAGCTGCTTTAATTCGCGGTTGAATCTCTAGATACGTCACCACTTCTTGACTCATCCTTTGTTTCCTGCCTTGCGCGGCCGCCAAAGCGCTCGTCACTGCACGTGGCTTTCTTGGGAGGGTTCGTGACACTGTGTGTTACGATGTCAGTCGTGCAGTGACAGGCTTTACTGCCGCACTCACGCACAATGCTCAGGGAAGAGGCTACGGTGACGGTGTGGTGACAGGAATTGATAAAGTGCATGCTTGCATAAACACACTTATTTTAACACGAAAGAGTAACGGAACACTCGACAAATGAAATGTCTGCAATATCTATTAACTGGCCATCGCGGTAATGCTATTTCCATTACAGTCCTACGCGAACAGTGTCCTGGAGAGTACACACCCCTCAGGGACAAGCGAGTCGGCCCATTGCGTGACCGCGGGACAACAGTGGACGCGTGTCCGGAAAGAAACGAACTTTCTTCGAGAGCGCGATGCGCCGTGCACTTCACGGGCGCTTCGAAACGAAAGCGAAAACGAACGGGGAGGGCCAAAGAAACTTCAGTGCGCGACGGTGGGCAGCTCGCATTGGGCTCGACTCACGTGGTCCGAGGTTTGCAGAAGCCGACTCTGGAAAAACGAGTCTGCACTCTTCGGTGGCTCAGTTCGCACTGCTGCGTTATTTGCTGACCTGCGCCGTGAGCGCTACACGCGCAGCTAAAATTTAGCGTGTCGACAAGTGCGCGTGACGGCGGGTACCTGACGCAGCTAGTTTCTGCCAGCTGTGAGCATCTCTGGTCCGTTTAAGCATTTCTACGGTACGGTTGCCCCACAACCCCTCTGCTGTCATCCGCACATCGCAAAATCTTCGTCTTCCTCTCTTTTATAGCCTATAGTTAGATCTTCAAAATGCTAGATCTGAGAGACACGAAATAACATGTGTTTCTCTTTAAAAAATCTTAATTGGCACACATTTTGCAAATTTATCGGGCAAGATATGTGACATCATTCCTTCTTACATTTCTGAAAGAAGGGTTCCGACAGTGTAAGACAGCTTTGCCACAAGGCCTTTGTGGAAGGCAGGAAGGAAGTTTAAAATTTAGCGTCCCATCCACGAGGTTATTAGAGATGGAGCACAAACTCGGATTTAAGAAAGAATCGGCTTTGTTCTTTTCAAAGGAACTGTCCTGGAATGTGCCTTTAGCGATTTAGGGAAACCGCAAAGAGTCTAAATCTGGATATACGGATTGGACTTCAACAACTGTTCTCCCGAAAGCGAGTACAGTGCCTTAACCACTGCGCAACTTCGCTTGGTGTGCACTGTGCCAATGGGAAGGGTACAAATTTTGTTTGTGGCTTCTGTTCTCCTTGTCATATGATAAAATCATCGTACTCTGTAGGCGCTCTTTGTGTAAACAGGATTCTCATTGCTGACAGCATTATCAACTACTTAAAATCTAAGGGCGATTAGCCGGATTTCTGAAGAAGAAGAATTATTTAGGAAGGGGAGAATCCTGCCTCGGGCATACCTGTGTGTGATGTCCTTGCGTTAGTTAGGTTTAAGTAGTTCTAAGTTCTAGGCGACTGATGACCTCAGATGTTAAGTCCCATAGTGCTCAGAACCATTTGAACCATTTTTGAAGGGGAGAAAAGGAAGGAGACTTGTGCCACATACTACTAAATCAACCGTAGTGTTACTTCTCGGTGAAAACTTACTACTCTAACAAACTTTTTTTATTGTTGCATAAGATATGGTACTGAAAGAGAGCACATAAAAAGGAAGAAACGCTACGTTTTTAGGATGCAACAGAATGGAGTTGGCTCAGTTACATGAGGATGGGTATGAAATCGGCCATGAACTCGTTTGGCGAAACTAGACGAATTGTTGTTTAATGTGCCCAACAGGGCCATTAGCTCCCGTGAAAGCATTCGCCTTCAAGAAATCACGGAACACACACATTGGTATGTTGGTTCTATGGTCTAAACAACTGCGTAATAGAAGAGGACGCACTATGGTGAATCGCCTTCTGTTTGCTTCAACGGGGAATGGTTGGTTGATTTGGAGGAAGGAACCAAACAGCGAGGTCATCGGTCCCATCGGAACAGAGAAGGATGAGGAAGGAAGTCGGCCGTGCCCTTTTAAAAGAAACCACCATGGCATTTGCCTGAAGTGACTTAGGGAAATCACGGAAAACCTAAATCAGGATGGCCGGACGTGGGTTTGAACTGTCGTCCTCCCGAATGAGAGTCCAGTGTGCTAACCACCGCGCCAACTCGCTCGCTGGGGAATGATTACGCTTAATAACTAGGTGTGCCGCACAAAATACTGCCTCATTAACTGTAGTAAGGGCACAACGATGAAGACTTTACTTACACTATACAGTAGATGAAAATAAGAATATTGTAGCTTTTGAAGTGAGTTTCACTCTAGAGGTATGTCTCGGCCCCACGTCCAAATGCTGAATAAAGATCCAACAAAGTCTTCCACCGCCTTAGCGCCTACTGCACTGATTACGCGGCGAAGTGCAAGTAGATGTCCAGAAATACGTCATTAAAAGGTCTCTTGAAAGATACTTTATTTCTCCGGCACATCACTCAAGTCATCTGCTCAGCCACCAAAAACTCTTCAGTGTATGTATGAAACTCTTACTACGTTACACATTGATGCGTGGATACGCGTTATTCAGAACTGGCTTCGTATCCCGCAGATTCATTGGGTTTACATGAATGTTGTTAAATAAATATTGCGATATTACCTGTAATTACTTAGATAAATTATTGTAAATAAATAATTATCAGGCAACAAAACAATGTACTATTTTCACCTGCACGGGAGCGACGACTAGCTATCAAGAGATTACACCCGAAGGTAACAAAATAATTGTGCTAATAATAGGGGGCGAGGGGAACTTTAACGGTCACAAGAGCCGATGTTAGCCGTTACCCAGCGACTTTCTTTCAGTGAGCGATACACTATTTTTTCGGGGTTTTGAAGAGTTCAAAAATGGTTCAAGTGGATCTGAGCACTATGCGACTTAACTTCTGAGGTCATCAGTCGCCTAGAACTTAGAACTAATTAAACCTAACTAACCTAAGGACATGACACACATCCATGCCCGAGGCAGGATTCGAACCTGCGACCGTAGCGGTCGCTCGGTTCCAGGCTTTAGCGCCTAGAACCGCACGGCCACTCCGGCCGGCTTTCGAAGAGTAGAGTTCCTTATGTTACCTTGTAGTTTATAGTTTGTTATAACAGATACTGTGTGAGTCATTTCTAGTTGAAGCCGTTATAAATTGAACTATAATATTGAAATGATTTCCGTACTCATACTGACCCTTCACGAATCATTAAAAACCTTGCCTCAAATACGAGCAGCAATCAAATGAGGTTTGCTTGCTTGTGTGAATGATTGTGTATGTGTGTGTCCTTTTCTGAATAAGGCTTTGCCCGAAAGCTAAATGTGTAACAGTCTTTTCGTTGAGCCTGACTGAAACTTAACGTGTGATCTTTATCGTCAGTAGCAATCTACCTTTTTCCTCATTTTGTTAATAATAATGTCTGTCTGCTTCAGAGCACTACGACAGCCTCTTTACTCTGTAACTGTTGTTTATAACTGTTGTTTATGATGAAGACGGATGCCGTACCTTAACTACTACAGTTGAATGGCTTATTTTAATAGCGGTAAAAGTCCATTTTTGTTCATTCTGAGATACAGAGTCCTAGATAAAACTAGCGGTGTCTCTCAAGACGAGCAAGTTTATTTTGTTTAGATGTGTCAGTGGTGATAATTTTGAAGTTAATGAATTATGTTTTGGTTTCTGTAATACTAAATCTACTGTAGTTCGAGTATTGGTTACCGTTTTAACAAATGTTCTCACTCGATTTTTTCTAGCTATCAAGTCATGCAAATGTACTGCTACTGACCGAGCGGCAAATATCACCGGCGATTTTTCACCGTAGCAAGCAAAAATTAGAGTTCTGTATGTTTACTTTTTGGCCTATTCTTTGAACCATGAAACCCAAGAGGTAGCGCAGAATGAAACCATGACGACAGACTTAAATGTGAAAGAAATAACCAGTTTTTTCGCAGATCCCCCAAACGACTAGCAAAATTTGAGCGTATACGCGCTGCTTAAGGCGCCAGCTTTATTGATCCTGTATCTCTTTGGCCGTTTTGCCCTGTCAGGGAGTGTTGTGGAAAAAGTTCACTGAAAGCCATTTTCTAGAATTACGAACAGCTAATTTCGTTCTTCGAGGAACTAGAGCTCGAAAAATTCCATGTCCGTTCTACAGCTCGAGGTTTCTTAAATTTTCATGAAAGGTAGTTACATCGAACCAACATGGCTCTTGACACTTTTATGTCAAATTTTAGGTTATTTGCAATAAAAAGACACGTCTACATGTTCTGTAAGTTATCTCAATAAATTTCTATATCACTGCAAATTTGTAAAATCATTTTTGAGTCATCCTGTATATACAAACGTTCCTCGTGAATTAATGTATCTATTGAGGAAATCCGTATCAAAGCCCTTACTCTAGCGCCTGAGATTAGCCCAAATGTACAGATACAGTTACCGCAAGTGACTCGACTATAGACAGCAGATGAAAATTTCCACGAGCTGCTGGAAAACAATGAGAGGCGGAGGAAAAAGTTATCTTCCCTCGAAAAATATGTGATAAACCAATACCACAGCCAATTTCGGAAAATTCCACAAAGTCCGACTCATTACCTCCAGGTTGGAAAAGAGATCCTGCCTCTCACATACTGGAAACTGATTCTGGCGTCCACAGTGGCGAACAGGATGAGCCCAGAGGGGCGGCCAAGAATAACATGTTGCGTAACGAATCTATAAAGTAACAGCAACCGATTTCCGGGTTTTTTCGCGCAGCCCTGCAGGTATGAGCTGAGCAGGAGACGAGCGCCGACTCACCTTGCACTTGGGGCACTTGCGGCCCAACTTGTCTTCGGGCGGCTTGGCGGCAGGTAGCTCTGCGCGCTTGGGGCAGTAGTAGGCCTGGTGCGCGTTCAGGTTGTCGAGGGAGGTGAATTTGATGCCGCAGGCTCCGCAGATGAACTGCAGCAGCGTCTTGTGGGGCAGCGGCTGCTGGGCGGCGCCGCGGGGGCTGCCGGGCCCGCCCCCGGTGGGGGAGCCGCCCCCGGGCGGGGATTGCGCCGAAGAGGGGCCGGCCGCGCCGGGCACGCCCGCCTCCTCGCCGGAGCCCGCCGCCGCCGCCGACGCGCCCGCGCCGCCGCCCTCGAGGCGCGCCGAGCAGTAGTGGCGCTTGTGCGCCACGTAGTTCTCGTGCTTGCAGAAGACGATGTTGCACTCGCGACACTTGGAGACGCCCTGCTTGACGAGCACGTGCGGCGGTAGCGCGGGCAGCTCGGCCGCCATGAGCAGCGGCAGCAGCGCCGCGGCCGCCGCCGCCGCCCCCGCGGGGCCGCCCAGCAGCTCGCCGGCCCGCTGCGCCGCCAGCAGCGCCGACGCCGCCCCCGGCGCGCCGCCCGCCACCGCCGGCGCCAGCAGCGGCAGCGACCCGGCGGGGGGCGTCAGCACCGGTGGCAGCTTGGCCACGGCCGTCACCGGCTGCGGCGGCGGAGTCGCCAGCGACGGAGACGCCGACGAGGAGGGCGCGAGGCCGCGCCGCGCTATCACCGGCGAGGGGTAGGAGAGCGGCGGCGGCGGCGCCACCTCGTCGGCCGACTGCCCGTCCGAGCCGAGGGAGCGGGTGGGAGACACGATGACGCGCTTCTGGTTGGCCACCAGGACTTCCGGCTTGACGGCGACGACGCCGTTGGGGGTGCGCCTGGGCGACTTGGGGGAGGGAGCGTGCGGCGGCTGTTTGGGGCTGGCCACGGCGCCGGGGCTGTCACCGCGGCGCGCCGGGCTGGCGGCCGACGGCGCGGGCGACGGTGTCGTCGACGCGGACGACGCGGACAGCAGGTAGGGCCCACAGCCCACGCCGGTCGCGCCAGCCGCCTCCTCGCGGCCGTCGCAGTCGCCGTCCGCCGCGTCGCCTTCGCTCGTCCCCACCGGCTGGTCGGCGCCGCCGTATAATGCCCTCCGCACGCTCAGATCTAGTGGACCGCTCGCTTCGGAGCCTTCTCTCTGCAACGACAGTTAAAAGCTCACTTAGCTGAGTTCAAAAAATGGTTCAAATGGATCTGAGCACTATGGGACTTAACATCTGAGGTCATCAGTCCCGTAGAACGCAGAACTACTTAAACGTAATTAACCTAAGGACATCACACACATCCATGCCTGAGACAGGATTCGAACCTGCGACCGTAGCAGTCGCGCGGTTCCGGGCTGAAGCACCTAGAACTGCTCGGCCACTGCGGCCGGCTAAGTTGAGTTCGCGACTTGTCGATTGCGGCTCCAGGTGATCCACCTCATGTACTACTTCGTAGATCTGTTACTTCGTTGCGGCCTTCGTAATGCAACGGACTGAGCCAGAAGCAAGTTGTTGAAATCCAAACAGAATAACACTCGACAACACGAAAAGGTCGCCACTCGACTACCTGGATGTAATATTAAGTTGGAAATTGTGGTATGTTCCTGTGGAAGCAAACTGCTCAGGTCATCAGTCCCTAGGTTTACATACTACTTTTTTTTTTTTTTTAAAAAAAAAAATTCTTTATTAACAACAATATTAATTATACATATTTAGCCCACCTCCTGATATGATTAGTGGGCCATTATTGTTACATGAATCTGAGGAAAAATTTTTGCAGCTAATGTTACAATTTGTGTTAGTGAGCTACATTTAAGTTCCTAAGCTAGTGTTAATTCCTACAGTAACTATGGACACTTTAATTTACCTACAATTTGTATTAGTGAACTACTACTTGTTAAGTTCCTGATCTAGTGTTAATTTCCTACGGTAGCAATGGGCAGCTAATTTTACCTACTTCTAAACTAAGAATGACTACTAACTGCAGCGTCACAGGTGTGCCAGTAAGTACAAACCTACTTTGGCCTGGCTCCCCGAGCTAATCCCGAGGAGCGTGCCCCTGGCACTGGGCCGGCCGAGGTTAGTAATCGCTGCAGTTTCCTATGTTAGTATTCTAATCTACGTCCTACTCTACTAACTTAACCTACGTCATAGTTGGTGCTTTGTCATAGTCGGTGTGATTGATCCCATCCCCCTAATCCCGTACGTGGCGGTTTCCAACTGATGGAAGTCGGCCATTCCACGCACAGGCGGTATGGGATTGGGATCAGGTCTTAATCGGTTGGTTAGTTGAAAATTTGGTATTTACTCTTGATCCTTCAGGTACTCTATTAGAACTTTTCGTGATACCTCTTCTGCCAGAGCATTCAAGGTATGAAAAGTGTCTTCCTGTCTCAGAAGGTCGTATGTCTCGTTGTGTGCAAGTCTATCTCTATATGTTGTCGCCACGTCGTTGAAGAGAGGGCACTCGAAAACCACATGTTCGGGAGTTCCTTCTGCTGCGCCACAGTCACACTCGGGGGTTGCCCTTTTCCCAAACCGACATAAGTATGTCGGATAGGGTCCATGACCAGTGAGAAAGTGGATGAGTCCTCGTGTGGGTTCGAAATAATTCATGGTCCCGCGTTCTTTAACATTGGGTAGGAACTGGAATGTTCTTCTCCCCGTTTCATCTTCCTCCCAATTCCTCTGCCACAGTTCCTCCCCTCTGTTTCTTATCTCCCTCTTATCCTCTACTCTCACACCCATGATATCTGTTATTTTTCCCCCATCTCCCTTTTTCGCCCAATACCATGCTGCTTGTTCTCTTATTTTGATATCTAACGGGCAGAGCCCCATTATAACTAACAGAGCTCCCCCTGGTGATGTCCTGTAGGCCCCTACTGATCTTAATATCATATTTCTTTGGACTCTTCTCACTATCATGGCGGGCACGACCCGCGTGAGCCTGTGCGCCCAGACTCCCGAGCCGTAACCCACTACTGATGTCAGGATGCTATTATGATAAAGTTTGATGAGGTGAGGGGGGAGATGAAATCGTTTATGTCCAATGGAAATGAGATTATTTAATAACTGTAATGCTTTCTGTGTTACGGTTTCTATGTGCTTTCCAAAGTTCCATCTCTCGTCAATTATGACTCCCAAATATCGCGCCTCACGTCGCCGAAGAACTGGTGAGCCATCAATTCTCACAGTGGGATTTCTAATAAGCTGACCTTTTAGTAGTAGATAAGTAGACTTAGTCGGAGAAACTTTCATTTTTGTTTTGAGGCACCATTGGTGCAGTCTGTCAATGGCCCTTTCGATTTTCGGTTCTATGTCCTTTCGGCTACGACCACCGACCAGCAGGAGGAGGTCATCCGCGTAGGCTATCACCTCTAGCACTTCTTCACTTTGTTGCAGTTCGTCTAATAAGGGTTCCATATGCATGTCCCAGAACAGGGGCCCCAATACAGAACCTTGGGGACACCCCTTAGTGATTATTTTTCCAATTCTCCCGCTAGGGGATGATAGCCAAACCTCCCTATCCATACAATAGCTCCTCAGACACCCATATAGCGGCCCTGGACACTCTTTCTCCCGTAAACAGGAAAAGAGCGAAGGCCACCACAGGTTGTCAAAGGCGCCACTGATGTCCACCATGATGCCGACGACATACTTATGCGGGGTCGAACCGCAGACCTCGGCCGCCAGAGCGATGGCATCAGATGCCGACCGCCCCGGCCTGAAGCCGAACTGCCTGCTGCTCATCCCCCACAGTATCCGGTGAGCCGTCAATCTGTCAGCCAGCAGTTTCTCCAAGAGCTTCCCAAATAGGTCTAATAGACAGATTGGTCTGTAAGATTTGACTTCAGTTGGATCTTTCTCTGGTGCCTTTTTAATTATAATTACGTTAGCGGTTTTCCACTTCTTGGGAAACCTTCTTTGTCGGAGACATTCATTGAAGAGGTGAGTTAGCGGCGCGACCAACTGGGGTGCCAGAAATTGCACCACCTCAGCCACAATGCCGTCTGGTCCTGGAGCTTTCCCTCTTTTGAGGGATTTTATTTGCACAGCCACCTCCTCTTCCGAGAATGGGTAGACTGCCGTGTTGTTGTTGTAATCCATTAAATATGCATCACGCAGTTGCTTCTGGTTTTCAGTTTCCCCATCCGCATTATCGTCAGGCAACAGGGACTGGAGAAGGACCTCAGCAGTTTCCTGCCAAGACTCCGTCATCCCATCCCCTCGCCTGACAGTTGATAGCTCCAGGGGAGAGCGGATTTTTTCCCGTACCAATTTATAAGGGAGACCCCACGGATCTAAGGCCAACTGGTTCAGCACATAGCTTTCCCAGCTACGTAGTCTCACCTCGCGTAATTCCTTCTGAAAACTTTGCTTTGCCTCCCTGTATCGTAACTGCCATCTTTGTCTTTCCAGCCAGACGACACTGCGCTGGTAGTTTCTTCTTAGCCTTCTAACAGATTGGCGTAACTCCTCTAATTCGGGCGACCATGGTGCTGGCGAGGCCGCCACGGCCTTCCTCCTGTTTGGTACGGCAGCCCTCACCGCTCTATGTACTGCGGCCACCAGTTCCTCGGCTCTTCTGTCTACGTCTAGGTCTTCGTGTCCATCACCTTCTGGTAATGCAGGAATGTCGCACTCCCTCGCTAAAAGTTCCCAGTTTGCTTTATTATAATTATACTGCACCTCCCAACCCATGGTCCAGCGGCACTCTCTTTCACTTAAGGTAAAGGTTATTAAGTTGTGGTCGCTCGTGGTGGCATTGCTTATAACTGTCCAATTCTTTATTAGATTGGCTGCGTTGTGTGACGTAAGGGTAACGTCTATATTCGTGCCTTGTCCTCCTCCTGCTGTGTAGGTAGGAGGATTGCCCGGCTTGTTGGCCACCACAAGCTGTGAAGCCATTAGAAAGTCCTCTACTTTGTCACCATTCGCGTCTCTGGTGCCGCTGTACCATAGGGGGGATTTTGCATTGATGTCAGCTGTTATTATTATTTTTCGTCCCCGCAACGCCGTGGTGACTCTTGCCAGATGTTCCAGGTGTTCTTCTATTTCATCTCCGTATTGAAAATACATGTTTATGAGTATTATTACTCCCATTGGTGATCGGAGCTCCACGACGTTGCAGTGACGAGTTGCGAATTGTGCGAGCGTAGTTATCCTCAGGAGTTTATTTGTTATTACTATTGCTGCTCTAGGATCCTCATCTCCGCTGACAATCTGCCAAGTTGTAGCAGCAAAAGCTATTTTTCCAGCTTGGGAGTACGGCTCCTGTAGGCAGAGCACGTCTAGTCTCCTCTCCTCCACCTCTTTACGGAGCTCCTGCATAACAAGTCGACTGTTGTGCGTGTTCAGTTGTCCAATTGTTATTTCTGTCGTCATGGAAAATATGTGCGCACATGGTCGTCTGGCCAGGTCTTACTCCAGTCGAAAGCAATTCGTCCATTTGCCAGTACGGCCTGTACGTAAATGTCCTGAAGGTCAAACTTTTCACCGCGTCTCTCAAAAACTTTTTTCAGTAAGTCCCGCAGGGCTCCGAAATCAGTGGGGAGATTCACTGACTTGAGCTGTATTCTATCTACAGCCTCCATTACCGAGAAGGTTACCTTTCGTCCCTCTTCGTGTCCTACACGGACCACATGCCGTAAGGCAGCGGCCAGGATAATCGGCTCTTCCAGTCTGGCCAGTTGCATCGTGTACTCGATGTTGGGATATACCCTTACCGGGTCCACGGGTGGCAATCTGACCACAGGAGTGTTTTGCATTGTGGGCTTCGAGCTTGTGCTTGTGACAGCACTGTCTTGGACGGGTTTTTCTCTAGGTTTTATCTGAGATATTTCTGTCCTAGGATGCTCTTGCCGCTTTGGATGGATTGTCGGCTTTGTTTCCCATCGTCGAGGGGCGGGATCTATGTTCATTACTGGGGGATCTGTTTGTATATTTTTATCTATCATATAAGGCTCCGTTTGTATGGCTTTGTCTATTATTTCTATCTTATTGGCACTTGAAAGCGCCACTAGGAAGTTCTTGAAATTAGTTGCCCTCATAGCGTCCCGCCTCCTCTTACTTGGGGATTTATGTTTTGGCATCCTATTTGGTGGGCTGTGATCAGCCATAATCGATTTTTGAGATAAGTCGTTGTTCCAACATTCTGTATGTTGGGCAACTGCGTCCCGAGGCTCCGCACGACTTCTTCCCTCGGTTTTTGCAAGGGATGCAAACCGCTGCTGCTTTGCAGTCTTTGCGGTTGTGTCCACTTGTGCCACACTTCGTGCAAGCCGACTCCCTGGTACACAGCCTTAGGATGTGATCCAGGTCACCACAGTTGTGGCATCGAGGTACCACGATGTAGTCTCTGACGTTGATGGAGTGGAAACCTATGTATAATCTGCCCATTGCCGTGACTTTTCTCCACATCGGTGCCGTGACCTCAGCTACGTGATGCACCACATCACGCCCCCGAGGCCCCGTCTTAAATCTCAGTTTAAAACTCTTTCGGAATTCCTCCTCATTTATGTCATCAAAATTCTGCTCTTTTATAGTATTCGTCAGTTCGTCATCTGTCATGATAGTTGGTACGTCATAGAGAATTACAAGGGGATTCCTTTTCTTGGGTGGTTCGCACTTGACTAGTGAGTTTAATTTTTGATTATTCAATATTTTATCTTTGTCCTCTTCTGAGGCTACTTCTACTATTACTGAGTTTCTACTGGGTTTGATTCGTTTTATTTTTATTTTGTCTTTGGCCGGGTTTATAGTTTTAGTGAGCAGCTCTTGTATTTTCTTAACACTGGTGTCTTGCCCATGCAGTGTCCTGAGAAAGACCGCAGTGTCTGTTCTTTTGGTTGCTTTGTCAATGCTTTCTTTTGTTGTGTGCGGCTTAGTTGGCGCCTGCGCAGCCACCGCCGCCCAAGTCTTGGTTGGTTGGTTTCTCAATCTACTATTTTCTTTTTCTAGTTCTTCCACTCTGCCTTCTAATTTTGCGTGGGCAATGGCTCATGCAGTAAGTTCGTTTTTAATGATTGTTAAGGCCGCTTGGCTTATTTTCCCATTTTTCACGTTCTGCTCTAAGAGCAGTGAGATTCTTCCATGTCTCTGTGTAACTGATTCACCTTCTACCTGTCCCATCTCGTCTTACATACTACTTAATCTAACTTAAGCTAACTTACGCTAAGGACGACATACACAACCATGCCCGACGGAGGACTCGAACCTCCGACGGGGGAAGCCGCGCGGTACTGTTGCATGGCGCCTCAGACCGCGCGGCTAATATTAAGTGATATCAGCTAGGTGATAATATTCACCAGTAAACGTCAACATTTCATTCTGGATTTATTACGTTCCCTGAGGGGTCGGCTTTCATCATTCAAACTTAAATCTACAATTAATTAATTCAGTCATCATTGGTACTCTAACTGCAGGCTCTGAGCTAGCAACGAATTATGTTGTGCTACGTTTCCCGGCCATATCTTGCAACGACATTGTTTACCGTCGATGGCTACAAAAATACGTCTGCTTCCCTGGCCGTTTCTTCCAGAAATGTGAGAGCCTGGGACAGTATGAATGTCCCTTTACTCTTGTAAAAGGTAAAGGTGCTCTGCCTAGTACTCAGCCTACTTCTGAGGCGCTAACCCAAACTTCGATAGTAGTGTACACCGATTCTCTCGGAATTGCTGCGCTCGGATCATTCGAGCAGAGAGCAGAGTTGAGGTTTCGTTGTGATGTGGTGCATGAAAGGAGTTGCTTTGGGTGCCAAACGAGGCTTCGCCATCTCCGAAGAGCCTGCGGCATTTGAGAACTATGCACCTTTCCTTACAACAATACGAAGTTGTTCTCCTGCAGCGTGGTTAACAAGTGATTTGGACAGTCATAATCCTGTTACCTGTAGTAGACAGCTGGCGCGCTTTTCTACTAATCGCTACCACAGCACCTCCGTGAGTATCTGCCCCCACGGGCTTTCCGTGCACCTAGACCCCTCTGATAAGACTCCTAGGCATAGTGTAGTGGCGGCTGTGAACGAGATTCCAAAACAGAAAATGAGATACATTCACAGCGTGGAAGTCTGCTCGAATACTTTCATTTTAGTGTTCCAGCCAGGTTGTAGCTTCCAAGTCACTTATCATCTCCATTACTGACCGAGTCATCGTCTACGACGTATGGCTGAGGTCCAGTGGTGTTCTTGAACTTCCAATAAATTATCTATTGGCGCATGACCGTTCTGAGATGTAAATAAAATTACTAACGTTTCGGTTGCTTTTACGAGCAGCCTTCATCGGGGTCACAACTTGCGGTATGCGTTTGCAGATGTGTAAGTGCTACTGATCGTCAATTGTCAAACTGACAGTGGCGTCTTGCTATTCTGTCTGATGATTGGATGAAAGGTGGACGGAGGCTAAGGGACCGACATCGCGTGCAGTAGCAAATACTGGATAAGTGGGATTACCGGCAATGCTAGGCATCTTTTTATTGGATCCGCCGGCCCTGCGACGACGAGAGTTCACGGAACAAGCAGGCACCTACTAACCGGGTGTGGTGGTCTTACATGCTACCTATTCCAGTAAATTAGTACAGTGATTCTCAGCAATAAAACCATGGGAATGAGCGTCTCCAAAGGGAGAAAGATACCACAGACGCGAATCAGGAACTTCAATTTTGTTCGGCCTACACTGTTTCACGCGAAGCAGGTGACTGGATGATAGGCAACACACATTGTATACGTACGTCGCAGAGTGCCTACTCCCAGCCGCCTCTCTGGGCCATCCTCAGTCATAAAGGACGCCTAGTCCAACATCGCCCGAAAGCTTCAACGAAAATTTTATCCCTAACAAACCCTGTCACCCCTAGACATTAGTTGCAGACCTTGAAACACTTTGTAGATAACTGCACCATCAGCAAAAAGTCTAAACTACACTCCTGGAAATTGAAATAAGAACACCGTGAATTCATTGTCCCAGGAAGGGGAAACTTTATTGACACATTCCTGGGGTCAGATACATCACATGATCACACTGACAGAACCACAGGCACATAGACACAGGCAACAGAGCATGCACAATGTCGGCACTAGTACAGTGTATATCCACCTTTCGCAGCAATGCAGGCTGCTATTCTCCCATGGAGACGATCGTAGAGATGCTGGATGTAGTCCTGTGGAACGGCTTGCCATGCCATTTCCACCTGGCGCCTCAGTTGGACCAGCGTTCGTGCTGGACGTGCAGACCGCGTGAGACGACGCTTCATCCAGTCCCAAACATGCTCAATGGGGGACAGATCCGGAGATCTTGCTGGCCAGGGTAGTTGACTTACACCTTGTAGAGCACGTTGGGTGGCACGGGATACATGCGGACGTGCATTGTCCTGTTGGAACAGCAAGTTCCCTTGCCGGTCTAGGAATGGTAGAACGATGGGTTCGATGACGGTTTGGATGTACCGTGCACTATTCAGTGTCCCCTCGACGATCACCAGTGGTGTACGGCCAGTGTATGAGATCACTCCCCACACCATGATGCCGGGTGTTGGCCCTGTGTGCCTCGGTCGTATGCAGTCCTGATTGTGGCGCTCACCTGCACGGCGCCAGACACGCATACGACCATCATTGGCACCAAGGCAGAAGCGACTCTCATCGCTGAAGACGACACGTCTCCATTCGTCCCTCCATTCCCGCCTGTCGCGACACCACTGGAGGCGGGCTGCACGATGTTGGGGCGTGAGCGGAAGACGGCCTAACGGTGTGCGGGACCGTAGCCCAGCTTCATGGAGACGGTTGCGAATGGTCCTCGCCGATACCCCAGGAGCAACAGTGTCCCTAATTTGCTGGGAAGTGGCGGTGCGGTCCCCTACGGCACTGCGTAGGATCCTACGGTCTTGGCGTGCATCCGTGCGTCGCTGCGGTCCGCCCCCGGGTGAGGGGCACGTGCACCTTCCGCCGACCACTGGCGACAACATCGATGTACTCTGGAGACCTCACGCCCCACGTGTTGAGCAATTCGGCGGTACGTCCACCCGGCCTCCCGCATGCCCACTATACGCCCTCGCTCAAAGTCCATCAACTGCACATACGGTTCACGTCCACGCTGTCGCGGCATGCTACCAGTGTTAAAGACTGCGATGGAGCTCCGTATGCCACGGCAAACTGGCTGACACTGACGGCGGCGGTGCACAAATGCTGCGCAGCTAGCGCCATTCGACGGCCAACACCGCGGTTCCTGGTGTGTCCGCTGTGCCGTGCGTGTGATCATTGCTTGTACAGCCCTCTCGCAGTGTCCGGAGCAAGTATGGTGGGTCTGACACACCGGTGTCAATGTGTTCTTTTTTCCATTTCCAGGAGTGTATTAGTATTGTCTGTGATATCACTAAAATACAACATGAACAGCAAGGATCACAATACACTTCCCTGTGGCACACCCGAAGATACTTCTACACCTGTATATGACTCTCAATACAAGATAACACGCTGCGTCGTCCCTACCGAGGAATCCTCAGTGCAGTCACAAATTTCGCTTCGTAACCCATACTATTGTCTTTTGATGATCATCGTAGGTGCGGTACTGAGTCAAAAGATTTTCGGAAATAATGCATCTACCTGACTGCCTTGATCTATGACTTTCAGAATGTCATATAAGAAAAGTGAGACCTGGGTTTCACGTGACAGATGTTTTCGGAATCCGTGCTAAATGACAGGGGGGAGATCACTCTTGTTCCAGATATCTCATAACTCTTGAGTTCAGAGTAATTATGTTGTGAGATTCTACACCAAAAGGATGGAAAGGATATTGGAGGGGCCGCGCGGGACTAGCCGAGCGGTCTTAGGCGCTGCAGTCATGGACTGTGCGGCTGGTCCCGGCGGAGGTTCGAGTCCTCCCTCGGGTATGGGTGTGTGTGTTTGTGCTTAGGATAATTTAGGTTAAGTAGTGTGTAATCTTTGGGACTGATGACCTTCGCAGTTAAGTCCCATAAGATTTCACACACATTTGAACATTTTTTTTTATATTGGACGGTGATTTTTGGACCACTTCTACAGTTCTTCATGTTGGAGGGAACGCTTTTTTGGTCTATGGATCTACGGTAGATTAAGCTTAAAACAGGGCGTAACTCAGCTGGGAAATCGGTATAGAACTTGACAGGGATTCAATAGTCCCCAGCAGCTGTGCTAAGTTTTAGTGATTTTTCCTGTTATTAGGACTACTAAAACTAATATCTATATCATTCATCTTTACAGTGGTGCGACAATTGAACTGGGGCACTAGCGTCGGTTTTTCGTTTGTAAAGAAATATTTGAAAACGCAGTTCAGCATCTCTGTTTATGCTTTGTCTGGACACTAGCTTTGTAACGCTAAAAACATTTACCTTCGTTCAATATGTGAATGCAACTGGATGGTAAGTATTTTCATTCGTGAATGGAATTTGATATAAACTTAGTAATACTGCTACGACTTAACTTCGTGCGTGCACTGCTGATTATATATGAGCGAGGGGACTTCGAAAAGTAAGTTGCAGATACCGCCGCACGCTAAGACCACTCCGCAACAAGAAATTTTGTAAATTTGTGGTAAGGTGTAATGGGACCAAACTGGTGATGTCATCGGTCCCTAAGCTTACACACTACTTAACCTAACTTAAACTAACTTACGCTAATGAGGACGCACACACAGCCATGCCCGATGGATGATTCGAACCTCCAACGGGGGAAGCCGCAACAGTGTGGGAGTGGACTGGCGCAGCAAATGGAACCGTACTCCAAAACTAAAGTACGGGAGA
Source organism: Schistocerca piceifrons (assembly GCF_021461385.2). Classification (NCBI taxonomy): domain Eukaryota; kingdom Metazoa; phylum Arthropoda; class Insecta; order Orthoptera; family Acrididae; genus Schistocerca; species Schistocerca piceifrons. The sequence continues at coordinate 350,829,342 of NC_060142.1, forward strand.
CAATAGAACTCTTGTGGGCATATATTTAAATTACACACAGATTCACTGTGAAATGGTGGCGGCATATGGACGAAATTCAACGTATCGTCCAGCCGTCACGCAATGGTGCCAGTAATTTGCCCAAGGTCGCACAGACGTGGGTGATGCTGGTAGGGAAGGAAGGCCATCGACATGGACCATAGACGACAAAATACAGGCTGTCGAGGAACTGATTCGCAGTAATCGCAGATATTCCAACGAGTGGCGTTCACGCAGCGGTTCTCGAATTACTCCATGACCGAGGAGGGGATTCCAATCGTCGAAGGATTGACAGAGTGGTAAAAAGTTTCGATCTCTGTTTACAGAGACTCGGTTACTCTGTCGAAAAACAGTGTGATGTAACTGTGTCCGTTTGAAGTGCAGTGCAGCATTCACTAAAAATTACTTTACCTGCCAAAATAATGCGTAACTTACTTTTTGAACTCTCCTCGTAAATGTAGAATTTCATTGAAACAGATACCAACTTCGAAAGCCTGCACCCAAAAAAGGGGAGAGATTGGTAATTTCGAGCTTCAAGTTCCTACTCAACGTCGAGAGGACAGCATTGAACGAATAACAGTTTTACTGAAACTCTAAGCTTAGCATGGACTTCAATATGACATGCTTTTAACAGTTTCCGCAAAAAAACACTTGTCTCGAAATCTGACAGAAAATTCGAAGAGATTATGGTCGCATGTAATGTGCACCAGCAACAAGACACAATCAATACCTTCATCACGTGATAGCAAAGGTAATGTTGCCGATGACAGTGCCACTGAGACAGGGATGCTAAACACGGTTTTCTGAAATTTCTTCCTCAAATCAGAAGCAGCAGCCAACTTGATTAACTGAGAAGCGGTGTATCGAAGCAGCTTACATCATTTAATAAAGAGAAGTCCCCCGAGTCAGACTATGTACCAATTATTTTCCTGTCAGAGTATGCTGATACAATAGCTCCATACTCAGCACTTACAAACATTCATATAATCTAGATGAAAGATCCGCACCTAAAGACTGGAAAGTCGCACAAGTCACACCAATACCCAAGAAAGGAGCAGGAGTGATCCGCTTAATTCCAGACACATATCACTGTCATCGATTTGCAGAAGGATTTCGAAATTTACACTGTGTTCCAGCATTATGAATCACCTCGAAGTAAACGATCTATTAATACATGGGAAGCACAGCTTCAGAAAAAAAAAGTTCTTCTGAAACACAATAAGATTTTTATTCACACGAAGTAACGAGTGCTACCAAAGTGGTATCTCAGAACGAATGATTCCACATTTCTAGATTTCAAGTAACCTTTTGCCACCGTCACTCACGATCGAGTTGCGACTGTATCCTGGGTGCGGCTACAGACAGCGCCTGACTCATACTGGGCGGCTGAGTTTAGGATGAACAGCCCACTGCCTTTGTGGAAAGTAAGGAGATTCTATTACATCAATTCCGCAGGCGGTAAAAGGTACGTCTTTCCATGTGACAAAGTACAGAGTTAAAGCTTCCCCTCACGTGGATCTTCGAAATAGCAACACAATGAGAGGGAACATACATGAAAGGAGGAAGAGGAGAGTGACAGAAGGAAAGCTAAGGATTGGAACACATCCCCATACTGCTGCGAAGCTGCTGCAAGCCGGAAAGCTAGAAAATGCAAAACAGGAGATGAGAAGGAACAGGTTAAACGCGCTTGGCATGTGTAAACTGAGATTGGGGGGACAAGGTAGGGGAAATCGAGACTAGTGAAAGCGGAACAGGAATAGTGATAGGTTAAAAATTGAAAAAATACGATAATGAAGGTGCAATGTATCGATGGAAGGTCGATGATGATACGACAGCAGGGAACTTCGTATATTAATACAAGTATACATGCCAATTAGCCAACATAAATATAAGAAAAGCACTCCGTAATCAGGCCACAAGTGGCCCATCGGGACCATCCGACCGCCGTGTCATCCTCAGCTGAGGATGCGAATAGGAGGGGCGTGTGGTCAGCACACCGCTCTCCCGGTCGTTACGATGGTTTTCTTTGACCGGAGCCGCTACTATTCGGTCTAGTAGCTCCTCAATTGGCATCACGAGGCTGAGTGCACCCCGAAAAATGGCAATAACGGATGGCGGCCCGGATTGTCACCCATCGAAGTGGCGGCCACGCCCGACAGCGCTGAACTTCGGTGATCTGACGGGAACCGGTGTATCCACTGCGACAATGCCGTTGCCATAAATATGAGAAGGTGGAAGAATATTATGAAAAGGTTCAAAGACTTATCGAGAAACAAAATACAAATGCCCGCATTACTATTGTGGGACTCTGGAATGCAACTGGGAGCGAAAGAAGAGACAAAGATACAGTAGGACAATTTCCATTAGGAATAAGAAATGAGAGATGTGAACGACTAATTTAATACCACAACCTCACAGTGGGAGGAATATAAGGTTAGAAGGAGAATGTGTGGAGAGGTTTAAACTTGCAGACACTTAAGGAGGTGGGTAAGGTGTAAGAATTAGAAGATAGGTATATGGAAAAGAGGCAGAGTTGAAGACTGTGTAAATGACAAATGGATAAAAATGAAAGAACGACTCAAGGACTCTGTCAAAGAAGTACTAAGAATTAGAGAAAACAAAAGTATCAGGAAAGAGTGGATACCGGAAAGCATGTTGAAGAAGATGGAAGGTAGGAGAAAAAGAAAAAATGTGGAAAATGAAGAAGGCAGAAAGAGGTACAGGAAACTAAATAATGAATTAAGAAGAGAGACTGAAGAAGCAGGAGAATAATGAGGGAAAGATAAATACGAGGAAACAGAGAGAATGGAGAGACAGGAAAAGTGCGAAATGATATGAAGATTGGCTAGTCAGACAGTTTTAGAAAAGAAACCTGTCGAAGACTTGTTGTTTGAAGCGTGACTGAGTTCAAGGTGATCATTTCAGAGCGTCACGCTTTTGCACCATTAAAGAGCGACGTTGTAGCGCATGCGACCGAAATATCGCACTTTGGTGTCGCAGTGGGAGAAACTGGCGATGTTTCAAACGAGTGACTCTTTAATTCTTTCGTGCAGTGTATAATGCACACAGTATATGCAGGTAGTGGTTAACGCAATAGGCTACAGCATTAAAAATATAAGCTGTGGCTGGTACCTGGTGATGCCTGGGAGGCGTGGAGGTGGTGGGTTCGCCGCCCGTGGTGGGGTCGTCCCTGTGCGTGGGCTGTGACGTCGGTGCGTGGCCCGCGGGCGCCGCGGCGGGAGAGGCGGCCGGAACCTGCGGGGGCGGCTGGGGGTGGGGATGGGGGTGCTGCGAGAGGATGCCCTGCGCCAGTGGCTGCAGCGTGCCGTCGGCGAGCAGCACGCAGGGACTGTCGTGGTGTGCCATGGCCAGCGCCGCCGGGCCCGTCAGCAGGCTGGCGCCTTGGAACAGCGAGTAGGGCACCAGCAGGATGGGGTTGGTGGGCAGCGCCAGGATGGGCTGTGGTGGCGCCGGCGCCGGAACACCCACCGGCACCACGGCGGGCGACGCCGCCCCCGGGGAGGCGGGCAGCGCGGGGCCAGGCGGCGGCGAGGCGCCGTCCGCCGGCGACGCGGGGGCGGACTCGCCCGTCGACGAGGAGGCGGCTGTGGCGGGAGCGGGCGCCGCCGCCTTGGCCGCCGGCCCCAGGTGCGGGGGGCCCTTGACGACGTGGCGCGTGCTGCAGTAGTGCATCTTGTGCGCGCGGAACGTCTTCACCGACGAGAAGCGGATGTCGCAGTCCTGGCAGTAGCGGTCCACCAGCTGCGGCGCGCCCACCGCGCCGGCGTCCGCCCCCGCGACCCCGGGCTGCACCTCCCCGTTGACGGTGGCGACGGCGGCGGCGGTGGCGGCGGCGGGCGCGGGCGACGCCGAATGCATGCGCATGTGCCGGTTGAGGCTGACCTTCTTGTCGGCGCTGTACGAGCAGTGCGGGCAGGCGTACTGCTTGCCGGTGCGCGCCGCCTTGGCCGCCGGGCCCTGGGGCGGCGCGGCGCCGCCCTCGTGGCTGGCGTCGGACGCCACGCTCTCGTCGCCCTGCAGCGCGCCGCCCTCACACGCGCTCGGCGCCGCGCGGCCCTCCTCGCTGTCACTGTCTGATCGGCCTGCAAGACGCACCACACCTCTAGCATTCACACTGAACAGCGCCAAAAAACTCCTATACAAGTACACTGTGCTTGACAGTAGCTGGGAGGGGGGGGGGGGGGAATTCTATATTGAGCCGTACTTTTAAGTTGGTAACATTCGTTAGTAATTATGTACTATCGAGTGCTAAGACGTGTCATTTCTTCATCGTCTATGGTCCAGCATTTAGTCCGTCTAGGCGGCCTTCCAAGATTTGTCAAACAGTACGTTCTTCGCTATTTAACTTTGCGGCCGGATGCCGTTCCTGCAACACAGTCGTGAACGTAACATAGGGCAGGAAAATCGTGCGCGCCATCTATCTATGAATCGTGTAAACTTTGTGTGTTATAGGTTTTTAACAGTTTGTGTTCTATGAGACTAAATTTGAGAGTCAGGCCTTCCTTAGCCTAAACGAGAGCGGCAAACCACCTGAAAACCTCACTCACGCTGACCGGTGTACCAGCCCACAGACACTGATCCGCTGCGCGAATTAGATCAAGGTCTGGTTCACCTCTCTGTCTCGCAACCTAATGCGCTGTGCGTTATGGTTCAAATGGCTCTGAGCACTATGGGACTTAACTGCTGCGGTCATCAGTCCTCTACAACTCAGAACTACTTGAACCTAACTAACCTAAGGACATTACACACATCCATGCCCGAGGCAGGATTCGAACCTGCGACCGTAGCGGTCGCGCAGTTCCAGACTGTAGCGCCTAGAACCGCTCGGCCACTCCGGCCGGCTGTGCGTTACGCTGTACGAGTAGATCACGTGACATCTCTAACGACACTGAAATACATATTAATAAATTAACGTCGCAGTTAGCGACCTGCATACGTTTAGGAAATGCTCCACGAGATTACTCACGACTTTCTTATATCCTCCGACGTTATTTTTGGGCTCCCAAATATCCAAGATGGTAGTATTCTCTGTGAAACTCATATTGCAAAACTGTATCACGTGTGTCATATTGATCATTATGCTAGAAACTCCTGTCATCAAATGTCTTCATTATTCACTGTATCAGTAACGTGGAGGAGTATTACACAGATATGACCGCCGTTCTAACTGGTGCCCATTGTACAGTGCATGCGTCTATCACATCTCTCAAATACGTCGCCACAGCACCGACTCTCTCTGACCATCCTTGCTACGAAGACATGTAATGGCGTTCTTACATTGGTCACGATCATTTGTATATAGCCTATGAATCTATGTTCGTGTTAATCTCAGTATGCTCTGCCGTCCGCGGTGGCCGAACGGTTCTAGGCGCCTCAGTCCGTAACCGCGCGACTGTTACAGTCGCAGGTTCGAATCTTGCCTCGGGTATGGATGTGTGTGATGTCCTTAGGTTAGTTAGGTATAAGTAGTTCTAAGTTCTAGGGGACTGATGACCTCAGATGTTAAGTCCCATAGTGCCCGGAGCCATTTTTGAATCAGTATGCTCTAAACATAACGGAATGTGACATATTTTTCATTTACTCCGCTCCCACCCACAAAGGTGTCTACACTCAAAGGAGGTTCATCAGAAAACACCACCTTGGTACTCTGACTGTTACACTGATTCCAGTTATTATGTTAAATATTTTCGGTAGCCATTTGCCATGGTGGTGCGTGCAGGTGAGCGGTATGAGCTTACGATCAGAAGATCCGACACTGTGTCTAGTCCTGATGTGGTTCCACGAGAAACATTTGTGTTCCAGCACCAACAAGTTCTGCGAAAATTTTCAAATCATTAGATCGTCCGCTGCTTTTCGCCAAAACTGCTAAAGGAGCAAAAGACAATATAAATATAGTATTTTTAGCATTTCGCTGAAACTGAACCTAGATAACGGTGTTAAACTGAGAGGTGGAGGAGAAAATGATACGGTACCTTTGAGATTCTTGAGCCTGTGCGAGCAGTAGTAGGTCTGGTGTGCCTCCAGGGTGCTGGAAGAGCTGAAGCGGATGCCACACGGGGAGCACATGAACACAGGCACTGCAACAAACAGGCGCATTCGCTGCGTCATACACTGCCTAGTCTAGGGACACCATCTTCACCTGCTCCTTGCTTAAACAGCGAACGTTCGTAACAATGCTATGCACTGACAAAATATTTTCACTTTGTTAGCCTTTTAACGTCGTCGGCGAAACGAAAAGTTTCAACAATTTCCCCAGTCTTCTTGCGAATTTACAGGAGAAAACTTGCGGAAATGCTACATCACGTAGATGCCGTTACTGAGCTAATAATGACAGATTACCGTGAGTGGAATTCCTCCTGAGAGTTTGCGTTGGCATATACACACATCAAAAAAAGTTTTGCATCACCCCGCTTCACAGAACTCCTGAAGATAGACGTTGACTGTGGATATTGTATCACAGACACAGTCCCTCTGACTGTTCAGAGATGTCACTAACCCGCCCAAAGACGTAAACAACTATGCATGAGCAGCGCCTATTAGACGGAGGGAGTCCGTCAGCCGATGAGTTCCACTCATTCCACCAGGAAGGAGGTGCATGGCTCGTGTTGTCTGTAGGTCAATACTGCGGTTCGATCGCGTCCGTATTTTTACTTTGTGCCAGGAAGGGCTCTCAAGAAGGGAAGTGTCCAGGCGTCTCGGAGTGAACCAAAACGGTGTTGTTCAGTTATGGAGAAAATACAGAGAGACAAGATCTGTCGATGACATGTCTCGCTCACGCCGCCAAAGGGCCGCTACTGAAGTGGATGACCGCTAACTACGGATTATGGCTCGGGGGAACCCTGACAGTAACGCCACCATTTTGAATAACGCTTTTCGTGCAGCCACAGGACGTCGTGTTACGACTCAAACTGTGCGCATAGTGTGAATGATGCGCAACTTCGGTCCCGACGTCCATGGTGAGGTACATCTTTGCAAACTTGACACCATGCAGAGCGGTACAGATGGGCCCAACAACATTCCGAATGGACCACTCAGGATTGGCATTACGTTCTATTCACCGATGAGTGTCGCATATGCCTTCAAGCAGACAATCGTCGGAGACGTGTTTGGACGCAACCCGGTCAGACTGAAAGCCTTAGACACACTGTCCAGCGAGTGCAGCAAGGTGTAGGTTCCCTGCTGTTTTGGGGTGGCATTATGTAGGGCCGACGTACGCCGCTGGTGGTCATGGGAGGCGCCGTAAAAGCTGTACGATACGAGAATGCCATCCTCCGACCAATAATGCAACCACAACGGCAGTGTATTGGCAGGACATTCGTCTTCATGGACGGCAATTCGCGCCCCCATCATGCACATCTTGTGAATGACTTCCTTCAGGATAACGAAATCGCTCGACTGGAGTGGCCAGCGTGTTCTCCAGACATGAACCGTATAGAACATGCCTGGGATAAATTGAAATGGGCTGTTTATGGGCGATGTGACCCACCAACCACTCTGAGGGATCTACGCCGAATCGCCGTTGAGGAGTGGGACAGTGTGGACCAACAGTGCCTTGATGAACTTGTGGATAGTACGCCAAGACGAATACAGGAATGCATCAATGCAAGAAGATGTGCCACTGGGTATTAGAGGTACCGGTGTGTACAGCAGGCTGGACCAACAGCTCTGAGGGTCTCGCTGTATGGTGGTACAACATGCAATGTGTGGTTTTCATGAGCAATAAAAAGGGCGGAAATAGTGTTTATGTTGATCTCTATTCTAATTTTATGTACAGTTTCCTGAACTCTCGGAACCGAGGTGATGCACTAAAATTTTTGATGCGTGTAATACATCTTTGTTCTGAACATGTTTGATATTTTCTCAACAACTCTAATGTAGTTACCAGAAATAATTTGCGGGAAGCTTATTTTCTTAGTACAGAGTAAAATCTGGTTCGTATTCTTCTGATGTCAATGAAAGATAACGTGCGCGCGCGCACACACACACACACACACACACACACACACACACAATCTCTCTCTCTCTCTCTCTCTCTCTCTCTCTCTCTCACACACACACACACACACACACACACACACACACACACACACACACACACGCAAAATATATATAAACAAGGTCGTACCACGCATATGCAGATAAAACATTACCTTTCTTATGCACACGGAATCTGTGCACCTGTTTCTTCCAATGTACACGACAAACAATGTCATGAGGGAACACATGGACTATAATTGAAAAAGAATCTTCAGCTTGTTAAGGAAATGGTATACGCGAGGGTGGATCACGTGTGGCTTAAAAGATGACTTTTGGAAAAAAAATACGATTTGTGTCTGAACTGAGTTTCCACAGACTAGTATTGTCAAAGAATGAGAAAATTCAACATAAACTAGCGTTCAGCATCACAAGGGCTGGACTCATACTCTGATCGTAAAGCTGGATGTGTTTAGTATGGACAGTCTGCAAGCTGTGAACCAGAAACTGATGTCCCCTAATACATTATTTACTTTATTATTTGGAAACAGCGACCCTGCCGATTCCACACGCATTGACTCATGCGCCAATAGAAGGCGGATCGAAACCACTCGTCGAAAACCAACATGCAAAAGATGCGCGCCAGAACAATAACTGAAGTAATTCTCACGAGATTACATGCGTTTTCTTCGCCAACTCGCAAATAAGCTGTCACCTGCTGACCTTACATAGACCTTGGAGTACGCTACAGATTAGTCTCTCAGAACCTACATTCCAAAATACAACATATTAGGAAAATAAATATTGGTTCTCGTTCCTTTCGTCTCTCTGTATGCACAACACATCACATATTTACGTTGCAAACCAAAACTGACGCCCGGAATGGGTTTGTTGAGGCCAGTCTTGTGAGCAATGAAACACTCAAGCAGACGGGTGCCTAGCGTGCAGAGCAGAGCGCCTGGACAGCGGGGCAGCTGGGCTCACCTTGCCGCGGGGCGGGCGGCGCGTCGTGTGCGGAGGCGACCGCGGCTGCTGCCGTGTCCACCTTGGCCCGTGACGTCAGCAACTGTGGCGACGGCGAGGGCGGCGGCGCGTCCTGCAGCGGCGGCGGCGGCAGGCAGAAGTACGGGCTCGACGCTATCGCTGCAACACACGCCGCTTCCGTCACTCCTCTGCTACGCTCGCGTATTATGCTGTGCGCTACAGTTACGAAATCATCAGGCGTCGTCCTCGGTGAATAACTTAGCCAGCAGGGTGTACTCTTCCGTCGGGCTAAAAGAAATGCCGTGAGTGTGGAACCAATGCACCAAACGGTGCAACGTATAGACGTAACACGGGCGTTGAACGCTCTTTAACAATTATTTAATAATTATGCACGATTGTGGTTCTCTAGGCCTTACATACACTGTGTGATTAAAAGATCCGGAGACCCCTTTGTAATGCGGCATTGCCCACTAGATGTCACGAAAGGCGTCCCCGGCAGTATGAAAGAGAATGGGGAGTGCTGTTTTGTCGGCAGAGAAGCAGTAACAGCAGAATGGGCCGGTCAGGACAGCCCACGAAGTGCTGCAAATGGTCTCCAAGTGGCTGAAATCCAGAAGACCCTGCCCGCCCCATGTAAAGACATCCAACACCATTATGGGGCCACCACCAGCTTGCACATTGCCCTGTTGACAACTTGGGTCCACGGTTTCACAGGACCTGCGCCACACTCGAACCCTACCATCAGTGGTCTAGGGTCCAACCGAGATGATCACGAGACCATGAAAGGCGCAGCAGGTGACGTCGTGGTGTTAGCAAAAACACACGCGTAGGTCGTCTGCTGCCATAGCCCATTAACGCCACATTTCGCCGCGCTGCCCTAAAGAATATGTCTGTCGTACTTCTCAAATTAATTTCTGCTATTATTTCAAGCTTGTCTGTTAGCACGGATAAATCTACGCAAACACCGCTGCTCTCGATCATCAAGTGAAGGCCGTAGCCCACTGCGGCGTTGTCCGTGGTGAGAAGTACTTTTTTTTTTTTTTTTTTTCACTTGCCGCCCTGATTTTACGACCCACCACCTAAGTGCTTAAGGTGGGTCTATTTTGACCACTTGGCCGCTACGACCGGTGTGCGGACTCTGATGTAGTTGATGAAACTCACACCAGTTCCCGCATCCGGTCGCACCGTTGCCCGTGTCCCGCCACGTGGAGGCGGGTCTGTGCTTTTTTTTTTTTTTTTTTTTTTTTACTTTGGCAGCTTTCCCAAAACCGATTTAACAAAAATTTTACAAAAATTAATTTTGAATTGGAAGAAGGAAATACAAGGAATAGTTTAGTCTGAAGAGGAGAAAAGACGATAGGAAAGGAAGAGATGATAGTCCCACCACCGTAGGGGACTGAGGATGAGCGTCTTGGGATTTATCTTCAAGCCTCTGATCCTCAGTCCCCTAACCTTAGCCTAGGAAGTTCTATTCTATTCTAGTTGTGGCGTTTGATATCTCTATTTATGTTCTGTCTGGTTACTTGTATACAGGTTTAGAGTGCCGTGGTAGCTGATGGCAATTGCGACGGTGCGCCGACACTGTTTGTGTCTAATTTTATACATTAATCTATTGTCAGTTTTAGGTCTACTTATGTAAGTCTATTGCATGTCAGTTGTTTTATATTGAGACTTAGTTTAGTTCTTCCACACTATGGTGTCTGTCTGGGTGCTGCATATAGGTTTATTGTCTGTGTGGTCTTCTGTTCCTGTATTCTTTGTGGCATTCGTCAGAAATTTTGTCTGTTAGTGCGTTCAGTATGTCCCAAAGTTCAGGTGTTCTGATCGCGTCGTATATGTGTTCCTCTGTCTGTAAGTGTTGTATCCCAGGTGTGTTCCTGTGCTGTCCGTATTTCCCGCAGAATAGGATTGTGTGTTCGGGGGTTCCCATACCTCCACATGTACACGTTGATGTGTCTCTAAGACTCACGCGATTTAAGTGCGTGGGATAAGGTCCGTGGCCAGTCAAGAAATGCACCATGCCGCGGCTAGGATCGGCATGTTTCATTCTTAATCTTTCCGTTATGTTCGGAAAAAATGTATAGACTCTCCGTCCCTTATCACTTGTGCCCCATTCCTGTTGCCATGTGTCGATTTTCCATTTTTTGAGGTCCCGCTTATTGTTCAGCGGGGAACCAGTCAATATGTTGACCTGGTCTAGTCTACCCATCTTTAACCAGTACAGAGCGGCCCGATATTTGATTGTGATATCTATCGGGAAAATTCCTAGCACGACACACAGTGCTTCAACTGATGTAGTGCCGAAGGCTCCCGATAGTCGCAGAAGGACGCTTCTCTGCCCTCGCCTAACCGCTGTTCTGTTTGTGACGAGGTTGAGTCTGTGCGCCCATGTACTGGCCGCAAAGCTTAGCACTGATTCGAAGAGTGCGCAGTGGTAAGTTCGTGTGACTGACAGAGGAAGTCTGTATTGTCCTGAATTAATCCTTGCCAGTTTATGTAGTAATTTTTCTGCCTTGTTTGTTGTTATTCTGATATGTTCATGGAAGTTCAGCTTCTCATCTATGTATACGCCCAAGTAGCGGGTTACCGTCATTCTCTTTATGTTGTTGTTCTGTATTTTAATAGATGGATTGCGTCTGAGTTGCCCTTTGAGCAGTGTGTATGTTGTTTTGTTGCCCGCTATCTTGAGTTTGTTTGTGTTGCACCATTGTGTTATTGTCTGCAGTGTGCCACTCGCCTTCTCCTCTAGCTGGGCTCTTGTATTTGCTGAGATGACCACCAGTAGGTCATCTGCATAGGCGACAGCACCGTCTGTCCTCATATCCTCCTCCAGCAGTTGCAGGAGAGGTTCAAAAATTATGTCCCAGAAGATGGGTCCACAGATCGATCCCTGCGGACATCCCTTGGTAATTTTCCTTATTACCTTCCGGTTGCCCACGCGCCATTCCACTATTCTGTCTCTGCAGTAGTCTAAAAGACTGTTGTATAGGGCTGCGGGTACTTCCATCTGGCGTAACCTCAGAAACAGTGCTGGCCACCACAGGTTGTCAAATGCTCCTGCGATGTCTATCATGATTGCCAAAGAGTATGTTTTATCTGTGTTTTGTGTGATTTCTAAAGCTCTGTTTATTGCATCATCGATGCTTTTCCCTTTCCGAAATCCAAACTGGTGGGGATTCATTCCAAGTAGGGTTCTGTGAGCCTGCAAGCGGTCACACAGTAGCCTCTCTTGGATTTTTGCCATGGTGTTTATGAGGCATATTGGTCTGTAGGATTTCGGATCTGATTGGTCTCTGTCTGATGATTTTCGTATGATGACTGCATTTGAGGTTTTCCAGACTGTCGGTACACGGCCTAGCCTTAAGGCGTCGTTTAGTAGTTCTGTTAAGTATGCGGTGATCTGTGGTGCTAGCCTCTTAAGCACTTCTGCATGGATCCTGTCGGGTCCAGGTGCTTTTTTATTCTTTAGCTCTCTTATCGCTACCGCAACTTCCTCGTGCGCAAAGGGACAGGTGACGGCGTCGGTGTTATACTGTTCATGAAGTTCTTGTCTGAGTGTGATCTGTTCCTGTGTGTCTGAGTCTGTGGCATCTTCCGGGAGGAGTTTGTTCAGCAGATATTGTGCTGTGTTTCTCCATCCCACTGTCATTGTGCCGTCTTCCTGCCGTAGCGTGCTTAATGCCAATGGGGTCTTTATTTTTTCTGTCAGGATCTTGTATTGTTCCCCCCAGATATTCTGTTGTGTGTGTGTGGTCAAGTAGTTCTCCCAATGTTGTTTCCTGGTCTGAAATAATGTCTTTTTGAAGAGTTCTTTGGCTTCCCTATATGCAGCTAGTCTCAGTAGTTTGTCTCTTTGTATCCATGTCCTCTGGTATAGTTTTCGTTTCCTTGTCATGTCACGTTTGAGTCTGGTTAATTCGTCTGACCATGGTGTTTCCCGTTGTTTGCTGTGTGTGTGCGTAGGTATTGCTGTTTCTTGTGCTGTTTGGATGATTTGTGTCAGTTTGTGTGCTCTGTAGTCCACGCTTCCCTGTATGTTGTATATATTCTCATTTTGAACAATTTGTTGTAGTCTGTCCCAATTCGCTCTTTTAAAGTTGAAGTGTGTTGTATTGTGTGTGGTGCGATAATTGTTTGTTGTGAGACTTATTTCTATTATGTTGTGATCACTTGTGGTCAGAGAGTCGTGTATGGTCCATCTTTGCAGTCGTCCTAATGTTCTGTCATTCGCCAGAGTAATATCGATTTTGGTGGCAGATCCGCCTGGACCTCTGTACGTAGGTGTAGGTCCGTCTTCATTTATAATATGTAGTTGTGTCTCCTGTATGACGTCGTTGACTTTCCGTCCTCTGTCGTCCGTTCTGTCCGAGTGCCATAGTGTGGATTTAGCGTTGATATCTGCACATATAATTAGGTTCTTATTTCTAGAGTATTCAGCAATGTCTTGTATCATATGTAGGTATGGCTCTATGTCGTCACTGTACTGTGCGTATAGTGATGAGACCACCCATGTGTCTCGACCCTTAGTTATTTCTGCTGTGGCCAGATGACTGTTACATAGCTGCGTAATCTTAGTGATATTTAAAGTTTTGTTGAGGACAACTATGGCAGCCTTGTAGTTTCGTCTGTCTGAGATTGTGACAGCGTCCCAGGGTAGGTTAGTTAAGTTTCCCTGGGTTGTCACATAAGGTTCTTGCAGGCAAAGAATATCCGCCTGCAAGTCCAGAGCTACTCGCGGCAGTTCTGCACTAACGAGTGTGCTTCTATTAGCATTAAGTTGTATTATTTTCATGGGTGTTTCACATGAAGGTAGAATTTGTGTCCTGTTTGCGAGTAGTCAAAGTCAGTTCTGCCATGTGCCCTCACTTGGTCCTTGTACACTTGGTGTGGGTTATATGTTTCCCCCCTCCGACTACACGCTAGTATGACTAATTTTTCTAGCTCTGCTGGGTCTGTAGGTATGTTTGCGGTCTTTAAAGTCATTCTGTCAGATTGTTCAGTGGTCGGGAAGCATACATAGCTGCCTAATGGGTGAAGTAGTCTGGTTAGCAGTCTTTGTGCTGTGATGAAAGTATCCTTATATTCTAGCCTACTTAGTCTTAAGTTTAGTTCTACATTGTTGTGGTCAGCATGCCATGGTGTTTGGCCGACTTTTCTCTTCTGCTCTTTTTCTACATATGGGATGATTCCGCTATATTTATCTCGAAGTGCAGATGTCACCGGTGTGGTGTCTTGTTCCGTCTTCAATGGTGGTGAGGCTGATGAGCTGTTACCTGCGGCTCTTCTTCTTTCACCTTTACTTTTTCTTATGTTTACACTACCTATTGCACTGTCGTCACCTTTCTTTTTGCTATCACTATCTGTACACTCATCGTCACTATCGTGATTACCCGTAAGTAGGTTTGTGTCAAGGACTACTACCTTTTTCTTATATGTCTCGTTACATCCGGTCATCTGTTGTGTTTCATTATGTTGTTGAGGTGTTATGCGTTGTTGTGTATGATCTGCAGGGTTAATTATCCCTCCAGATACAAAATTCACTGGTTTTATATGTCCTATACATCTTTTTGTATTATACCTTTTTGGTGTGTTGTCATTTACTCTTTCTTCGCTGCTAGCTTTGGCATAATCAGGTGTTGCGTGAGATTTCTGTGTATTGTCCATTTGTTCGTTTTCCGTGTGTTTGTTTAGGTTTACAGACTTGTCTGTGTTCGTGTTTGTTTGTGTGCTATTGTTTTGTATTCGATCGGTGTTGCTGTGTGGATTGTATAGCACTTCAAATTCCAGCTCGTCAATTCTTGCCTGCAGTGATTGCTGGTAGCTGACCCAGTATTGCATCTGTTTTTTAAGTTGTTTGGCTATGTTATAATGTATAGCTCCATTAAGTACCATGTCGTCGATGAAGTCCATGGTATTTATATAACTGTCATGTAATGCGTGCATACCTTGAAGAGATGGGATATCGTCTGTGTGTGTGGGGTGAGTGGGAAGCAGTCCCATCTGCCTGCGCCAGCTTATAGCTCTTTGGTGGTTTCGATTAATAGTCGATGGTGATTTATAGTTCGTTTTTTGCATTCTTGATTGGGGCAGTGTTGGGCTGCTTTCATTCTCCATAATCGAAGCTCTGTAGCAGTCGATCTTGGAGGAATTTATGTGTTTGACAATCAAGACCTCTTCGTCTGGCACACAATTTGCCTCGGATTCTGCAGGGGATGCAGATGTCTTGTTCTGCTAGTTTGCACTGATTTCTTATGTGGCCCTTCCCTTTGCAATTGGAGCACGTGATTTCGGTGTCTTTACACTGCTTTGTGGTGTGTCCAATATCACAGCACTTGTAGCAGGTGGGGACTTGGGCGAAATTTTTGACAGTTAGAGACTGGAAATCTATATAGACTCTATCCCGTTTTGTCAAAATTTTGTGCAGATTCGGCGTGACTTCAATAACTTGATGATTGTATCCCCGCCCTCTTGGTCCTGTTCGGAATTTGATTTTTGTCTCTTTCAGGAAAGCCTCTTTCTCAACTTCCTCACTAAGGTTCAGTTCATAGAGGCTTTCAAGAAAGTCTTTGTCGCTGATTGTGTCTGGCACGTGGTGTATGATCACTAGCGGTCGTCTCTTCCGTGGTGGCTCGCACTTGATTGTGTTAATGTTCTTTGCTGACTCGAGCAGTTTTTTACAGTCGTCCTGTGTTGCAGTCTCAACTATGACAGCTGTTGCTGTAGTTTTGACTGCCTTAATTTTTATCTTGTCCTTTTTTGGGTCAAGTTTCTGTGTAAGGGTTTGTCGCACAGTTTTTGGGTCCTTATTTTCTGTCGAGGTGATGAAGAGTGTTGTCGCTTGTTTTGCTTTGGCGTGTTCTATTTTTAGTGTTTCTTTGGATTTCGGTTGGGATTTGGTGATACTGGCGAATGTTGGTATTGCTGGGAGTATTGTCTCTGGTTTAATTGTTTTTGCCTCATCCAGTTCTTTCTGTAGTTCTTGGTTGTCTCTTTTTAGTGTAAAATTTTCTAGCCTGAACTCCTCTAATTGGACGGACAGCTTGTTATTCTCGTCTTTGAGAATATCAATCTGGCCCTCCAGTCTCGCATGTATGAGCGAGTCTGTTGCTTCAAGGTCATGTCTGGCTGCTGCAATTGTTTGTATTTCTACTTGTTGTCTTAGTCTTGCGTTTTCTTTTTCTAGGGCCTGAATTTGTCCCTCTAACCTAGCCATGATCACGAGACCATGAAAGGCGCAGCAGGTGACGTCGTGGTGTTAGCAAAAACACACGCGTAGGTCGTCTGCTGCCATAGCCCATTAACGCCACATTTCGCCGCGCTGCCCTAAAGAATATGTCTGTCGTACTTCTCAAATTAATTTCTGCGATTATTTCAAGCTTGTCTGTTAGCACGGATAAATCTACGCAAACACCGCTGCTCTCGATCATCAAGTGAAGGCCGTAGCCCACTGCGGCGTTGTCCGTGGTGAGAAGTACTGCCTGAAATTTGGTATTCTCGGCCCGGTCTCGACACAGTGGGTCTGGGAATACTGAATTCCCCAGCCATGTTGGAAATGTAATGTCCCATGCGTCTAGCTCCAAGTACCACTCCGCGTTCAAACGCTGTTAAAATTGGTATCGTGCGGCCATATCCATGTCGGAAACCCCTTCACATGAATCACCCGAGCTCCGCCAGTGCACTGCCCTTTTATACTTGCGTATTAGATACTACCGCCATTCCTGGATGTGCATATTGCTATCCCATGAATTTTGTCACTTCAGTGTATACAGATAAACACGTACATACGTGCCTATATCCGGTTTTATAATTTGTATGGATGTTTGAAAAGTTCATATACAAAACTTCAGGCAGTGTAGTGTAGAGTTACGTGGTGTACCTAAGTTGAGGTTGGATTGTTTAGTATGACTGAACAAAAGGGTTCCGCAATTATGTACTGTGTCCGCGGCACGGACAGTGTTCGCCGTGCTGAAGAGGAGGTGTCCCTTACCGCTGTGGTAGGCTGCGGCGGCGGCGGCGGCGGAGGGCGGCAGCGCGGCGAGCAGCTGGACCTCTGCGGGCGAGGGCCGGTGCAGCGCGGGGTCCGTGGCCAGGCTGGGGTTCAGCCGCAGCCGCGCCTGCCCCTGCCCGCTGCCTGACGGCGGCGCCGTGGGGGCCGGCCCGGAGGCGGAGGCGGGGGCGGCCGCCGGGGGCGCGTCCTCGCCGCCGCTGTCCGATCCCTGCAGCAGTCACCACTTCACTCCTACTGATCCGTGTCCACTGCGGCTACCATGTATTCCTTCTGCATAAGCATGCCAGATAAGTTAAGCACTCTCGAGTGACATCACGATAATTCCGTACAACGCCGCCTCTAACCTTGCGAATGTCTTCTGTTGGGCAAGAAAGAGCCTCTGTCAGTTTCTTGACGTTTGCAGTATCCAGCCGAAGCCACCCGTTGAAATTTGGAAATTTTTGGTAAGGTCTTATGGGACCAAACTGGTGAGGCCGTCGGTTCCTAAGCCTACACACTACTTAATCTAACTTAAACTAACTTACACCATGGATAACACACACACACACACTCATGCCCGAGGGAGGACTCGAACCTCAGACGGGGGAGCTTCACGGACTGAGACAAGGCGCCCAAGACCGCGCGGCTACCCCGCGCGGTTACACGTTGATGGTTAGAGTCTGTACACCTACCAAATTGCGGAGATGATGGTTGCTACGTTTCATACGGTGTTGCAAACAGTCCCAGACATTTCCTGTGGGATTAAGATGGGGTTTATTCAGAGGGGCAATCCAATTAAAAAGGGTGGGTAAACGATTATCGAGCCAGGAATGTATGCTCGCAGCGCTGTGAATGCAGTTATTGTCACCTTAGGAGATGGTACTGTTCACAACATACTAATCCTAAATGCAGAAGAAATATCAACACTTAATGCCCGAGCGTATTAAAATAAATATCCTGATTTGTGGTTTCGTTAGTGGTAATGAGTGAGCCTAAGTGACGGTACGAAGAACGTCCCCAAAACATCTCAGTACCAAGTCTTGGCTGAACTACACCCTGCACACATTGTGGCTTCGACTCCACACTGAATCGTCGGCTTGCACAGTTTGCAAAGATACAAAATAGGGACTACTGGGACCTTTCTACACAGCTCCAGTATGCCATTTTCCAATTTCTGTGTAGTGTGGTCCAACTGCATACGTATAGCTTTGTTGTCGATGTCAGAGGTGGCCTTTTGTGACGTTCCCTACTCCAAAAGTCGACTGCATGCAGTTTCCTTCGCAATGATCACTCGGGAACTCGATGAGATGAACCTGCCTTTACAGACTAGCAGAAACTCCGGTCGGGGTTGAAACCGACTCTCAACGACACAAAGTGACACTCGTCAACGATCGCTGTCTGTTAGTATCTTTTTATGATCACAGTTCTTCCGCCGTGTTAGATTGTGGCGAGTGATACGCCATTGCTCTTAGACAAGTTAACGCACCAACAAATCGGACAACTTTATTCACCGTGTGGTAATGGGTACGTTCAAACAGGGTAGTTCCTTTCTCTCACGATGGCAACGTTACGCCTAGATATCTAATCGACAAGACTGTGTCAAGCAGAAGATTACTAATGCTATACTGTAACATTGTAGGTTGTTTTTCCTACTCAGCTGCATTTTTCTACATTTAGAGTCAACGTTTGCCCATGTATGGTAATGCCGCCAGCACCAGAGAGGTCACAGCCGGCACCTAGCGTATAAAAGGGCGCACCAGTAGCCCAATGGCAGTCACACCACTTAACATATCGTGCAATTTAAATCACTTGACGCGGATGGAAAGCCGAGAACATTTTATTCGGCGTGGTTGTGGTCTACGTCATTTCGTCGGACATCTTACCTTGCTGATAACCTTCTTGCACGCTCAGTCTAAACTTGAAATCGCTCTTCGAGGCATGTTGACAGAGCAAACAGTGTACACAGGCAGCATTGTCTTGTTCACAATTGGTGACACAGTGCGCTCTATTGAACTGCACTGAGAATGCACTTCTGTTGTAAGGTGACCGTATCTGCGCTAACCTCCGATGTTTCCTTCCATTTAATTCACTGATACAGAATTAAGCTTTCTACATGTCAAATAACATGTTAATGAACTCTCAACTCAAACGCTTGAGTATACAAGGTGTCCATAATTAATGTTCCAGTTTCAAAACGCTGCAGAAAGAGAACCACTATTCAGAATGACGTCAGATTTGAACAGCATCTTATTACACAGGGGGAAAGATCGTGGAAGAAACAAACAAAGAAAATCTGACCATCATATGGCACTCTAAGCACCAGAATATGCAGACGAATAGACGCGCGACACACAGCTGTTCCTCAGTTTGCTTTCGAGACGTTCATCTTGACTTTCTCAATGAAGGATCGCGCGCTACTGGTGAAGCTCTTTTGCAAGAACGCATATTGTGCGCTAGTATCTCTGCAGAAATTCCGAACACTCAGGAGTACGAAAAAGAGGCATTGTTGCGATGTCTGCTAAGGGTTTGGAAAAAATAATTACAAAATTCAGAAACACAGGCTCTTCTGAAGTGCAATGCTTCAGAGGGAAGAAAGCATTACATCTGACGCCTGTCGATCTCCAAGCACATGTCAGTACGCAGAATCGCGGAAAGGGACTGTATGCTGCGGGTTTACGGAATCGTTTATCACACGGCCGTCCTGCGGATTCTGTTGCTTGGTAAACGCCATGAGAGGCATTTTAACTCTTCAACAGAGGGGATGTACGGGTAGCATCATTTTTATGCAAGATAGCGCTCCTCCGTACATTGCACAGCCAGTGCAGCGGCTGCTGAAGACGCATTTCGGAAATACTAGAATTATCAGCCGTTATTTCCCTGCAGCCTGACCGTCCAGATCACCTGATCTTATTTAGTGTGACTTCTGACTGTGCGGTTATCTGAAAAATGTAGTGTTCAGTGCTGCAATGAAGACGTAGCTGAACTGATGGCGCGCTTTGTGCAGCGCGCTCTGAACGTGATTCCCAAGACACTCTGAACTGTTGTCGAACACATAGTTTCTCGACTTTAACTTGTGGCAGAAACCGGTGGACAGAATGTCTTGCACCAGTCTCACGACAATTAGAAACCGATGTCATTTCCTTAAGCGGGTTTTGCCCCCTGGAAAATTAGAAACTGCTGTCATTTAGCTTTTTATGAGGTTTTTGGCCTCAGGACAATTAAAACCCGATTTTTCCCATCCGATGTTGTACGAACTTGCCGTTGTGGATGTGCTTCCCTAACTAACAGCGCCACAACTGTTGACTGCCGAACTTGTGCAGTCAAGCACATTGAACAGTACGGATGGTTTAATTTGCAACTCAACCATAGTCGATGTACTGCGTTTTATCTTTCATTTGCAGCCGATCCCATTTACGTTAAGACTCTCACAACGCCATCTATTGGCAAATTTTTTGCTAATTTTTCTTATTCCATGACGTTTCCCTCTGTGTTGATAATATTCTGTTCAGATTTGACGTCATTCTGAGCAGTGTTTCTCTTTCTACAGCGATTCCGAACTAGAACTTTAATTATGGACACCGTGTAGATCAGTTTGATCAGAAGAAAGCAGCACTCAAAAAACGAAATTACTAAACGACAATTTATTCTTTGTTAAATAATGTGAAGCCATATTTTATAATAAGTGGAATTATCACAAATGACGTAGGGGCGGGAGCCAATAACGCCAGCCGAGAAGATGTACACCTGGCGAGCGACGCGAAGTCAGCTATGGACGGAAAGCAAGTAGATCAGAGAGAACGTTGGGAGCGGACCTGAACAGTGGACTAACTAGTGCTACACGTGGTCGTGAGTGAACAGTTCCGCGTGAGGACGAATTATGTGAAAAAGTAGATAATTAACTGTTCTAAGACAGAATACTGAGGGCGGAAGATAGTGCTGAATACTGAATATAAAAGTGCTCGAACAAGTTTGTTTTTGATGAAGTGCAAAATGGTGAAAACACGTACTTGTCTTAATATAACAATGAAAAACGTTAATAATAATGCAAAAGGAATAAGTGTAGGTCTCTTTTGTTTAAAAAAACTGTTTGCCTACAAGATTACCTAAACAAAAGCTCAACGTAGTTCATCGCACCTCAACTCATCTTACGGTACAGATAAATGATATGTGTTGTAGGAGCTGCAGCATGACTTGTAAGACGAAGAAGATGCCTTTTCTACACTGGGAAACATCAGTGGGGTTTGCATGTCGCAGAATCCCAAAATTACTTTCCTTGTAGTGAGATTCCATTCATTAACGCAGTTGCGCATAAACATGAACATTTAACAGACAGATAACGATAGACTTCTTTAACACCCTCGTTACGCTATCGGTAGCTGTACAGACCGATTTCCTGCAGTCTACAGACTATTGAGAAAGAAGTTTCCAATATAAAAAAAAACCACACACACACACACACACACAAACTGAGCAAGCCACAATGATGGTGAAAAACCTTTTTCAGAGCTCTTTATTGGGTGGTGCTTCACTTTGTGTACGTCGCAAAGAATCGCGTGAGGTTGTCTTTCACATTGATAGAATTGTGTCTTTGGTCTGTACTTCTTAACGCTTCCATCGGGTGTTTTCTGTATTGTGTCATCTTTAAAATGCCCAACTACTTTCCCCTCTTAAGAGTTTCTCGATCGCTCAGTGTCAGATTTCTTTTTCTTTTTTTAAAACTATTTCCTTCTTTCAGTTATCCACTGTTGACACAAAAAAATTATTGTTTGTTCATTTCCAATAGTTGTTCATTTTGACGATTGTACCCGGCTGAATTCTCATAATATTCGAACAGTGTATCGCCGGGGAAAGGTTAGAGCTGACAAGATTTAAGGGTGCAAGAGTTTTGAATAGGACGTAAGCGTCGGATGCAAAACTTACGTGCGAGACTGCGGGGGGCGGCGGCTCAGGAGGCGGCTGTCCGGGCGAGGCGTCGGGGGCGGCGGCGGGCGGAGATTCGCGGGGGCCGCTGGCGGCGGGGGAGGCCTGGTCGCCGGCTGCGGGCGGCGGCGACGGGGGCGGCGACGGCCGCTCCGCCTCCGCGTCGCTCGTCCACTCCTCGTCCTCTCCTGCAACACCACCAGGGCCGTCTCTCACCAGCGTCCGAAAGCTAAGCTTCGAGCTGAGCTTCTATCAGAGGGCAAGCTCCAGACACGTGGTCAGTACGAAACTTATTTCTCTCTGACCTGAACTCACCAGAACCCAAGTATATGTCTTGGAATTAAGATCATTTCAGAACTATGCACTTTCACGAATCAGAGCGAAACAACCTCGTTCGACAGTGTACTTGGGAGTTAACAACTTGACAGTTGGCGTCACAGGTAGACATGTTCACGTCGAACACTTGCTGCAAGAAGAAAGGTAGGTAGGTAGGTTTGACGTTAACGTCCGGTCGACAGTGAGATCATTGTAGAGAGAACGTAAGCTCGGATTAGGGAAGGATAGCAGCAGGTAACTGCCAGAGCTGATTTCACAGGAACGATCCCAGCATTTGCCTTAAGCGATTTAGAAAAATCACGGAGAACGTAATCTGGATGGCCGGACGGGGCAGTGAACCGTCGTCCTACCAAATGCTAGTCCAATGCGCCATGTCCGTCGGTACATGCCGCAAGAGCTCTAACGTCATTCATCTGTCCTCGTAACACAGCAGGTAGCACGTGTGAAATGTTCCTTCTCGTATGTAGTCTCGGAGTTCCGTAGCGTTGGGCGGAGGCCAATTCGCTACCATAGTGCTCGCACTCTTAAAGCTGTGCGATACATGAGACAAATTACGGGACGCATAGCTCCGTTGACGTCTTCGGAAATGTTTGTTGGCGGATCAGGATTACCACCAAGGACTGCTATACGCAAACTATCAGTCTAAATCTGTGTATCCAGGATTGGGTTTGACCCGCGAGACAGAGCTAAAATAAGCACTGCTTCTACGCCACTATTCAATGTTCTGTAGCAGTGCATCTGCTTTCAAAAGACTCTCAGATCCGACAAAAAAGACTCTCAAATCCGAAAAAGAGCACCGTAAATAGTCACCAACCGGTTTCTACCATCTCCTCTGTACACAGGACAGCACCACAACCTAAAGTAATAAAACTAACATGACACACACACACACACACACACAGACACACACACACACACACACACACACACACACACACACACACACACACACACACTCAAAGCTTCAAATGTCCACTTGGGCAAAACGAATAATTTATTATCTTCCAATAATCATTGCCAAATCCTCTTCGTTCGTTAAAGAAACGCCTCCAGCCAGGTGATGGTCCCACGCTCTGTTGTGAAGCCTCCTGATGTACTCCCAGTAGACAGCAACGTTTTCCTCAAAAATTCCAAAGTTCACTCAACCACTCCACCTCTGCCCCAGATGGCACAAATATCGCCTCATAAGCCCCACGAAGCTGCCGGCCAACTCACCGATTCCGTGAGATCCAGTTCGCTCCACGAAATTATTTAACTTTTCGGCCTTTCACTCAATCAGAATTATGAGCACATTGTAGACTTTTCATCCTCCATTTTGCGCTCCCACTTTTAATGCTTCTATAAGGCGCTGCCTCCTGCGAGGTCTTTTAGAAGTATTTTAAAACACCGGGCCGTCATGGGAAAATACTGACCCTTGAAATCAGGATAGCCAGCTCCGACCAAAATGCATTTAGGAGGATTAGAGAAAGACCAGTCCATCATCTTCAGGTCGAACAAAATATCGCTTTCCCCTGCAAGAGGAAATTGGTCGTGGCGTCTACTGGCGCCCTCTACTAACGTCAAGGCGTAGCCTGGAAATGGTACGTTTGTTAAACACGTGGCCATATTTTCTTTATGACTCACGTCTGATGCAATCGCAAGGAGTTAGAACGAATAATTTTGGGTGCCAAACAACTGCCCTCCTGAGAGTTCGGATGGACATAATGTTTAAAAGCGTTGTTGAGTACAAATTATTTAAGCGGAACGACTTGGTTCACACGATAAATATAACCCTTCATAATTGTTATCGACACAATGATGTGATACGTATCATAACATCACAAACAATTTTTAAGACTCCTGAACTAAAAAAAGCTGCATTTTGTGCGAACCGACAAGCAGACCGACAATGCGATCATCTCCGCATAGATAAGAACTTCGTGTGGGGAATGCGTTGCAAGGGACCTCTGCATGGGGTCTCAGTTGTGTCCTCCGCGCGTTTCCGATGCTGGCTTTTAACAAGGTGTAATAATATTTATTAAAAATTGCCGAATATGCTTGCAAAATGACTGAAACAATGTTTCACAAAAGATGCCCCGCAATTCTCTCTTTTAATATCGCTTAAAAAATACTAAAAGTGGGTGGGAGCTAAATGCCTCCAGGCACCACAACATTTCATTTTGCTCTACTCAACCTATTAATGGGAGAAGTGCAATCTCTGACTTGTTCCGTCTAAAGTCTGATGCAATGTTATTTCTCTGACTAGGCGTAAACACCTGCGCTTGAGTCATCTGTTTTTCCCGCTGTTGCTGAGAATCTAGACGATAAAACGGCGTCTTAAAACAGAAATAAGATAGAAATAACTCTACTGTTCCTCAAATGTAAAATTTTGTTTGCTATTGAATGTGGTTGTCGGCGGCAGATTTAAGTGGCGCATTTTGCTAATCTGTGGTACAGGTGAAGAGGACATTTCTGGTCAAAAGAAGTCTGCTGGTGTCAAATATCGACCTTAAACTGAGGAAGAAATTTCTCAGATTGTACGTCTGGAGCACAGCATTGTATGTAAATGAATCACTGAAAAACCGGAAAATAAAAGAATCAAAGCGTTTGAAATGTGGTGCTATAGAAGGATGTCGAAAATTAGCTGGACTGGTAAGAAATGAGGAGGTTCTCTGGATAATCGGCGAAGAAAAGAACATATGGGGAACACTGGCAAGAAGAAGGAACAGGATGACGGGACATGTTTTGAGGTATCACGGAGTAACTTCCATTGTGCTGGAGAGAGCTGTAGAGAGTAGAGGTGCACTCCACAATACATAAATGACGTAGTAAATGGTAAGATTAGCGGTAGTATTTGTAGCATTGGTAGCAAAAGAAAGTAAATGATTATGTAAGGGAGCAACTGGGAGCCGACAACAGCTTTTTTTTTGTTTGTTTTGCACATAATTAAAACCACGCATCAATCAGTGTTAGTCCATTATGTGTTTTGTATCCTTACAGAACATAAATTACATTTTATAAGGAATAAAAATTAGTTGATCGCGTAATTCTTCGCTTTTATGTAACCAAAGAAATTAATTTTAATGCGAGTACAGTTTATATGCATAAAAAATAGACGTAATTATAATCATTATTTAGTAATCAACAGAACGTTCTTTATCACGATCAAAGGCAAAAGTTTCCTGTTAATATTGACAAATGCGAAAATTGTTTACGATTAACAGAAATATGTTTTGTTCAGGGTGTTTCACACTTTACATTACACTTTTCTAGAGTTGTAAAAGGGACTTAGTAGATCAAGTTTCACATACAAACTCACGTCCAGAAACGTCATCGAACGACGCTACAGAGAGTTACAGGCGCCGGCACCTGTAAATGTATGTATATATAGAGCGATGATAATGTTGCGTGATAATGTTGCAAACTTTCAAGAGAGATAGAGAAGGATAGATGTATTAATTTGAGGTAAGGGTCCTTGGCTCGGAAACCGTTTTGATACCTCTGACGGTGGAATACTTGTACCAGCACTGTTGTTGCTAATAATGTAGAGTAGGAAACTTTCAGAGGAACGTATCAAGAAAAAATGTCTAGTAAACATGGTCTCTAAAATTCACATATTAAGAGCTATGAAAACTTGTTCAATACATGAGATGTATTCCACACTAGCGAGGATAAGCAAGTGGTCATAGCTCCTCAGGTATGCATTCTAGAGCCAATATTTACTGGACATTTTTTCTTGTCTTGGTCCATACTATCACCTCTGAAAGATGGATATCCTACTTTCTCAGCAACAACAGTACCGGTACATGTATTCCTCTGTCAGAGGTATCAGAATGATTTTCGCTTGTAACTTGCGATTCGTTCCTTTCCGAACCAGGGACCCTTACCGCAAATTGGTACATTTATCCGTCTCCTCCATCCTTCATTTTTAACATCATCACGGAGTGACCCTGTATGTATATACAAATAAAACTGGCCCAGAGAACAGAGTTCCAGGCTACAAAGAAAAAAAGCAGAGGAAAGGAAATACAGTAGTGACCTGAATGCAGCAGATGTTGAAAGTGATCTCCACTAATCTCTTGGCACTTTTGGGACCTGGTCTGCAAGTTGCTGAAGGGGGATCGAAGCTGGACTGCTGGAATTGCTGCAGTCTCATCTGACATTCTTTGTTGCAGTTCTTTAAGACTATGAGGGTTGTTGCGATACACTTTAGACTTGAGACTCTCCGCACAAAACAATTGCCCACTGACAGATCAGGTGACCTTGGTGAGCAGCTAGGGAGGCGACCACAATGACCATTGGTAACAACTTCCTCAGGCGTGAACACAATGTGAATGTGCTCCAAGGTTCGGCCAGCTGTATGGGCAGTTCCTCCATCCTGTTGGACGTAACCGTAGCTCTTTAGATCCACCGTTAACGCTGCCTGAAATTCAGTTGCAATCTTATCTACTGGTCTGGGCCACTCTGATTTGTCCTACCCTGCACATCTATAATTTTGACGCTCTGTAGTGGCGTTGGATGACGTCTCCGAACATGGGCTCCTATGTAAAACTTTATCAGCTACGTCCTTTCTACAAACTCTAGAAGTGTATAACATTAATTGTGAAGCACGCTGAACAAGTTCAGTGACATACTGAAGCGATGTTTGATATATTTCTGTTTTGCTGTGTTATTTTACCTATTTGTTGCGAAAATTGCGTTTTCCAGCACTATATGATAAATCTTTGCTGTCTTCTTTATTTTTCTACAATACCTCTCCGTTTTACGTTACGAATTGACAGTTTTCGAATAAAACGTGTATAAATAGTGACAATTTCAATTTTACTACAAATACTGTTTACTTTTAAATTACAGAGTGGAGGATAACTATGGAGAACGAAAATGGTCCGTAGGTTAACCGGTCCTTTCTCAAAGATTCATTGCTTACTGTTTTTAGAGGAATGTAGTAAGTTATTTATCGCCTACATAAAGAACGCTATCGTTATGAGGTAAACCCCGACAGGTATGCAACACACGTACCGTTCAGGTAACACGGGTACTGACCAAAGCTACTAGAGAAACTAGCGTAGTCTGCGCTTGCTTACGATAGCCTACGGTAGATTCGCAACTCTAGTAGACAGCGAAAACTAAAGGGGAAGACGGCGTCTGGAACACATCCTACAAATAACTTAGGATGTAAAGTGCAAGGGCTACTCTGAGATAAGACACAGGAGAGTCGTGTCAGGTCGCATCAAACGAGGCAGACGACTAATGACTTAAACACAAATGCCAGGATATTAGGTAGGTATTCGTGTTCACTTGGTGAAGGTGCAGTGAAGAGGTAGCCAACAGCTCGGGAAATCGCCGATCTGGTGTGAGAAGGTTCCGTACACACAGGAGCAATGGAGGAAGGAGCGGGAGGAATTCCGGCACGGAAGAGCGGAGGGCGCCGGTGGCGGCGGAGGCGGCGGCGGCGGAAGGCGCGAGCCGAGGCCCAGGTGTGCGCGTAGCCATTCAGCTGTCAGCCGGCGCCTCATTAGCGCAATTATGTCGGCGATTAGGCGCGTGCTAATTGAGCGGCCATTGTGTCGCGGCCGGCGCCAGGAATGCCGCTGCCGCCTCCGCCGCAGAAAAGCTACCGACTGCCGGCTGCCGCTGCAGGCAGCTCCTGGTCTCCGCTGCCAATTAACACGCCTACCCTCCCACCAGTTCCACAATTCGAGTCCAATGCTAACGTTCATTGTGATCGCTTATCGCCGCGTCGTAACATTCCTCAGACACAAAATATGGAAGTGAGCTTATAAGCAAGCGCCGGTGCTAAGGGGGTCGCCTTCAGGAACCTGCGGCCCTTTCTATTGGCAGCACGAAGGGGAGAACGAGCGACCAAAATTCAAATGGTTCAAATGGCTCTGAGCACTATGGGACTTAACATCTGTGGTCATCAGTCCCCTAGAACTTAGAACTACTTAAACCTAACTAACCTAAGGACATCACACACATCCATGCCCGAGGCAGGATTCGAACCTGCGGCCGTAGCAGTCGCGCGGTTCCGGACTGAGCGCCTAGAACCGCTAGACCATCGCGGCCGACGAACGAGCGACCAGAGTTCACTGTTGGCTAATATAGCTGTCACGTAGACTGCCCAAAAAGTATGCAGCCACGTATGAGCCTGCTCTGGAACGTGTACGAGAGGAGGGCGGTTCACATCTCTGTTCTGTTTTCCAAATCTATGTTTCCCGTGGCTGAATGATTTCGCCATCCTTCTGCGGATGCGCTACTTATTTGATTAGTTAGTTAGTTAACTGATTACACGTTCATAGATCATTTCAACGATACATGTAGTACAAATCAATTTACAGGATGTGTATAGATGATTCGTAATTTTTTAAACCCTGCCCATGCACATATGCTTAAAAACAAGTTGGTTTTTTATTTTTTTACTGACTACCACTTTTTAAATAAAAATTCGTCGATGGAATAGAAGGAATTGTCCAGCAGAAAAGATTGCTTTGCTCTCTGTCACGCATTTTGCGGTATTGAGCAAATTATGAAAACTTTTTGTTGCTGCATATAGAACTCCTTTCTGAGCCAGTGACAGCTTTAAGAATGGTTAATAAAACTCATTTTCTTCTCTAGTGTTGTGGGTATTGATGTCACTATTCTTCCCAAACTGTGATAGATTACTTCTCACGACTTCATAAGGGAATGTATGTATTGTGACGCTACCGTTAAAATACCTAACTCATTGAAAAGGTGCCTATATGACGACTGCGGGTGAACACCGCGTATTATCCTTATTGATCGCTTTTTTACAGTCATTACTTTTTTTCTAAGTGATGAGTTACTCCAGAAAATTGTTCCAAAATACATTATTCAGTGGAAATATGCAAACGATGTTATGAGTTTTTTCTTTTGTTTCCACGCCTGGCAATTATATGACGAACAAAACTAGCAAAACTTCATTCTTTGACGTCAGTAACATGCTTCTTCCAGTTCAAGTTTTCATCAATACGTACTCCCCTAACTTTGGGGCATGCTCCCCCATTTCCTGAGAACCGTTCATATGCTGCATCACTTCTGATGACTCTGCTTGCTGTACAGAATTGAATATTGTGTTTTCTCAAAATTTATGGAGAGTCCATTTTCAGAGAACTACTCAATAATTTTTTGAAAAACATCGTTGGCAATCTCTTTTGTCGTTTTCTCTCTAATGGGATTTATTATAACACTATCGTCGTCTGCAAGAAGTACCAAGCCGCTTTCAACTAGCGACCCACCTCCTTCCTTCTGTGACGGCGCTTGTTGTATACCTGAGGTGCTGTACGACGCTTATATCACAGCCCTTTTTTTCTATGGACACGTGCACACCATTTATTCCGAAAGAACGATTCTGAAGATATTTTAAACGACGTCCAATTTTCCTTTCCCTGGATAATGCCAGATTTTAAGAATCTTTGACTCACACAAAAGTAACATTATAATTTAATAGGTACCGACCTGTGAACAACATGATTTAGTGGTTATCGGGCAGATGTGATATTTGAATCTCTTTTTGCTCAGGCCTCCACTGAAATTAAAACTGATCCTCACTCTTTTCTAAAACTCGTCCACATTACTCTTTGGAAAGGATCTATATCAGCGATTCCTGCTAATTAAGTTCCCAGTGTTATTATTTACTTGCTACTACTGTAGTTAACAATGTCTAAAGGAACAGAAAATAGATATTATTACGCTTAAAACCAAGTTTACTTACACGGCCTTAGTATAGAGCGTGTTAGGGTCATAGGTGCAGCTACAGTGAACATTGGTACCTTGACATGTAACCAATTCAGTGTGATAGTTGTTTTTTCCCCATATCTAACAGTCTTCTCCCAAATATATCACATAATTTACTACCTCATGCTTTCTGCATACTCCCAAGTGCGCCTCGAAGTGCACTACGTCTGTCAGTAAAGGCCATCCGTTTTGCGCTCACACGTTTTCACTTCAATACCTGACGTGCTACCCAGGGGTTAATAACGTTGATGACTTATTTGTGCCACACGTTCTTGGAGATATTAACCAAACTAAAAACATGCTACTCGTAATAGCTACAATTAATAATCTCCAAACGAAGTAAATACTGATATAATGTTACTCAGCACACTATCCTCAGTTGCCAACAGAAATATTTGTACTTACACTCCTTAGACTCTGTATTTATGGATGAACTGACGGTATATAGTTGTTGGTAGCGATGAGTAATATTAAGGCAAATACGAAACAGTTTGTGTTTCTTTTTATTTGCACAGCAAGTAACAAAACAAAGAAGAACATAAAATGAAATTTAAAGACAAAACTAACAGCTATTTACCTAATAAACAGAAGGGAAGCAATCTTTACTTTTGTCTATGATAGAACGTAGGCTTCTGCTGTAAATGATCAATTGCCACTTAGTTCTGTTAATGTTACGTGCGTCACATTTTTGGTAAAGCACTTCACCAAACAACTTTCAATAAATTAATTGTGCTAAAAGTCACTTTTGCATCAACTCAATCAAAGAATGGTTGCTAAAAATATGGACATGTGCGTATCGTTAAGACTTCCATGTAAATGCAGATCCTTTATATCTACTTGCAGAATTAAAACAGTTTTAAATTTAAAAAGCGTATTGTATTACTTTTCATAGCTCAAAGACTTTATCGTTGTCAGTAGTTCCCTTTCATTTACAAAATATTTATACCTGTGCTAGTAAGAGTGACGCTCGTCTCTTGACTGAGGGGACTTTCAACGGATAATACAGCAGTAGTCATTACAGTAGATTAACCTTATATTTTGTGACGCGCACCCCATTCGGAAATACACCGTACGTTAAAACCGTAACGGACACCACAGTAGTGGGACCGAAACGTCGAGTATCCTACAGCTTTGAAGATAAATCTGACGCGTCGTTGAACGAGAAGCGTTCAATAAGGAATGCAATACATTTAGGACTGCAATGTACCATATTATTCGCTCTCTCTTTTGGATACGAAACTTTGTTTTTCAACTCCCCGTTCAACGCGAAGGCCTCACGCCACCTTATTGAAAGGGCCTTTATGCCCGCATGACCCCTACTGGTCGACGTCGGAACCAACTTCTTGCTGCATCAGTTACCTCCTCGTCGTCCATGTACTGCTTCCCTTCGTTGGGGCAAACAGTTGGAAGTCGGATGGTGTGAGATACGAGTTGCAGGGTGGATGAGACGGAAGAACAGTCTAAAGAAGTTTTTGTGAGCTCCTCTCGGGTGCACAAACTTGTGCGAGACCATTTGCTGTCACGAAAAAGGAGAAATTTGTTTGCATTTTTGTGGCGACAAACACGCTGAAGTCGTTTCTATAATTTCATGAGGGTAGCACAATGAACTTCAGTTGAACGTTGCACCATGATGGAGAAAATCAAAGAGAATGACCCTTCCAGAGTCCCAGAAGACCGTCGCCAAGACTTTACCGGCTGAGAATGCGGCTTCGAACTTTTTCTTCGGGGGAGAGGTGGTGTGGCGCCATTCTATGGATTGCCCATTCGAGGTGATAAGCGCACGTTTCGTCGCCTGTGATAATATTCGACAAAACGTTGTCTCGGTCATCCTCGTAACGTGCTAAGAGTACCGCACAGATGGTCCTTCGTTGCTCTTCATTCTCTTTTGTTAGGCGGCGAGGAACCCATGGTGGAGTGTGTCAGTACTATCAACAGGGACTTCCAGCTGAGCAGCAAGATGTTTGATTGTGATCCGTCGATCAGCTCGAATGAGATTGCCCGCACTTTCCAACACTGCAGAGTCAAAGCAGTGTGCGGCCAGCCGGTAAGCGGGAAATCGGACAGTTTTGCACGATCTTGTTGCTATGATGACAGATGCCTCGCCCAACGACTCGCCGTGCTTTGTTTACTGCCAAGTCTCCTTGGCCATTTTCCGGAAGCCTCATCCAACGACTCAACGTGCTTTTGTTCACTGCCGGGTCTCCGCAGCCATTCTCCAAGCGCCTATAAATAGTTGCGATGCTCTTGTTTCCTGCCAAAAGAAACTCAATGACAGCTCTCTGCTTGGAACGCAGCTCCGTTACAGATACCATTTTGAAGGCTACGTATAGCGCAGCCACCCTCGCAACTTCGTGAAACTATAGGAGCTGAAGCAAGAATATTCTACGCTGTTCCACAACAAATTACACATTTTTTTCAATTGAAACTGGCCGAGAAAATGGTTCAAATGGCTCTGAGCACTATGGGACTTAACTACTAAGGTCATCAGTCCCCTAGAACTTAGAACTACTTAAACGTAACTAACCTAAGGACATCACACACATCCATGCCCGAGGCAGGATTCGAACCTGCGACCGTAGCGGTCGCGCGGTTCCAGACTGTAGCGCCTAGAACCGCTCGGCCACCCTGGCCGGCCGTGGCCGAGAAAAAGTGTGTTGCATTACTTATTGAAAGCCCAGTCGTAGCTGCTGTTGTGTAACCATTTAGAGCCAATAGATGGCTTTTGAGTGACAGGCTGGTGGTGCCAGCGCCCTCGAAGAAGGATTTCCTCGAAAGCTCGAGATTTTACCCGGATAAGACGCGACAAGTAAACCTAGAGTGTTTTATAGATTGCTTATGCACTTGTGGTTACCCAAAGCATCAAACGCTAAATAAAAAATAAATTCCTGATAAACAGCTGTGAGGCCGCGATTCATATAAATTTTAGGGTGCAGACAGCTGTCATATCAGATCTGAAATGACACGAAAGTGCCTTTTACAAATGCTAGAGAGTAGGACAGGACTTAGAAGAAAAGACAAATTTCGTCCTTACACTATGTCCTGCTGAAACAAGAAACGGAGTAATATTCGACTATTTATTTAAGAAACAGAAGGGGATACTAAGTTTTAGTGTATGAGTGTGTGCTTAAGAAGATGTTTTCAGACATGCGTATATCTTCTTATTTAAGTAAGCAAATCAGTTATGATGACATTTAGTTAATTCGTCATCTTCAGCGAAACGAAGCATCACATTCGAGTCAAGAAAAAATCTGGGTCATGCGCCTGATAGAAACAGTATCAGCATACAAGTCATTCAGTGATGGAGGTAAAATAATGCTGACTTTTCGGACTGTATACATCAAAACACCGTCTCCTGAAAATCGTCGATTACTAGTAAATGTTAATTAGTGCGTCACTCAAACTTTTCAGAAGTTATAGTTCCAGTAATGGATCAGATTAGTGAAGGGAAATTTAGCGGAGGGAAGCTGTTGTCATAATTCAGCGGAAATTTTACCGCGGAACATAGGCGTGCGATCATCTCTTATTTTGAAGCGACACAGCAGTGGTGCCAATGAATTCGTTGTTTATTGACACAGCGCGACAGAGGCAGCTGACGCAGTAAATAATTTGGCAGGCGCACAGACAGTAATTGCGTTTTTCGCGGCGACGCGTCCGCTGGCGCCAGAATTTACAGCTCGCCATTACTGTCGCGATCGCTGTGTTGTGTGTATGTGTGTGTGTGTGTGTGTGTGTGTGTGTGTGTGTGTGTGTGTCGGGAAGCCGTTCTGCTGTCGAAACAGGGGCGCGCCTTATCTGTCGCCAACCAACTATCGCTCGCGAATAATGAGCGCGAATGATATTAAAACGTTATCGAGAATTAATAAATTATCGATTATGAATTCCGTGGCGTGTGGAGGGCCGATAGTAATTTTTGGTTGCTGACAGATTGAAGTGACAAGTGTCCAGATTTATGGATGTGCGACAGTTGATGGACAGATGCTACTGCTGGCGATGAGCTTCTCTTGACATCGCAATTTCCAGCGCTTACTATCTCCACGCGTACAGTCTGTAATGCTCGACAGTAGTACTGGCAGCTTTTGAAACGTACTGCGTTACTACCGCAGCAATTATCGTTACAACAGTAAGCTCTTGGGTGCTTGAATACCTCCTGAATTTTATTCCAGAAAGGTTTCGAGATCTTTAGAAACGCAGTTCTGACTGGGGAAGAGCAGTGCAGGGGTTGTGTAACACTTATCTGTGTACGGCCATTTTTAGTCTGAATCCTTCCAGGAACTAATGTGAACAAGTCTTAAATTGTGATGAATGCTGTATCGAGCAATGTAACGTACAGTCGCGCACATGTGATATACAGATACATTTATGTGTCAAATTCGTGTTGATCAAGTTTTAAACAATGGTGCGAAGACATTATACATATTATACGTAAATAAATGCGTATTATATGGAGAGTGTATAGCAGAGAATATGAGTAATTAGGAAGAAGCACTAACTTAAAAGTGAAGGCTTATTTCAGGGTTAGTAACAACCAGTATTTGTTCTGTAGAAATTACGTCGAGCTCTGGTAGTCAGCTCTTAGTCAGGAAAAGTTTACTTCTGTAAGAGTTTCTATCAGATAAAGTACTCTTCGTTCTATGAACGATTTATTGTGCATTAGTAGCATAAAGTTACATAGAACGTTAATGTGTCGTAATGAAACTAAGGAAACGCACTTGTACTTCGTCCAGTTCCCAGAATATTATTCTAGAAAGAAAAATAGAAAAAAACTATACTTGATAATAATAACAACTGAGGTATAGCAACAAGCACTATGGTGAAACTGCTAGTCACCAGCTGCAAGTCCGCTGAGTGATTAAGGATGTATACTAAATCAGCACTGGAATTCATATATCTAGATTTGCGAAGGAAGGAAGGAAGATTAGGGTTTGACGTCCCATCGAAATCGAAGTCATTTCGGGTGAAACACAAGCTCTGAGTGTTTCAAGGGAAGGAAATCGGCCGTGCGCTTTCGAAGGACCCAGCCCGGCATTTGTCTGATCCGATTTAGAGAAACCACGGAAAACCTAAAACAGGATGACCGGACGCGGATTTCAACCATTGTCCTCCCGAATGCGACTCCACTACGCTAACCGGTGAGCCACCTCGCTCGGTCTACATTTGCGGGCAACGCTCTCTCCTCGCGTGGATCTGGGAGCTTGGCATCCCTCGACAAGTCAACTGGCACACACAGTTAAAATATTCCATCAAAGGTCATTTTAGCAAACACTCTATTGAAGAGGGAATGACCTCCTTTTCTTTTTCATTAAGGAAAAAGAAAGAATAGCGATTGTAGTCTTCCTTTGAGAATTGCGTCCAAAACATGTTGCCTCGAGTCTGAAATGTCGGTTGGCTGTTAACACTTTCACCGCCATTGGCACGTATGTGCCCGACGATATGTTATCAGAGAGAACCAATGGGAATTTTTGCATGTTATTGCTACGTGTCAATGTCCCAGTGGTAAAGGGGAATCTGCTAATGGTTTGCGGAATTATTATAATTACAGCTTGCACCAGTAGGTTAACCTGTGCTCCATCCCGCTCCGTATTGTCTCATTGAATTATTTCGCGTCTACAGACAGGTTACTCAGTAAACAAATTTGCGAAGCGGACTGCTTCGGGCCATCCCGAACAACTCGTGTCAATGCACTGCACGCACGTATTTTCGCGTCACAAACGCTGCCCATATTGAGCACATGTAATGTGAGTTACAAACTTGAAGATGTGCTCTGTCCACTGATGTGAGTCTGTTTTCTGTACGTCTTTTAGTTTCTGTGCAATCAGGTTCTGAAACCTTGAAGGTATTTATGAATAGCCCTGCAATGATCAGCCCCTCCCTGCAATGGAAAATGAAACGGAGGGAAATATTTTTTCATATTGTTACTTCCGACTACAGAATTAACGAAAATAACCGTACATTAATGTCTTTCACTCCAAAAAACAGTTGGTAGTCAAAGGGTTAAGGTTCTCACTTTGGGACCAAAATTACAGAACTGCGTTCAGCGTTTACTGCACTGCACAGGTCATGCGTTTAAACTCACTGCAAGGCAATGTAGTTAAGTGTAATAGCGGTTTTGGTTCCGAAATAACAATTGGACCACGATGTAGGATATGATGATTATGATGATGATGATGAAGTCTCATACTCCTTGACAAAGCGTATGGGAATGATGCGGGAGACTCGCACCGCCGTACTAGGCAAGTTCCAAGTGAATGTGGTTTGCCATTGCCTTCCTCCGACCGTAATGGGAATGATGATGATGAAGACGACACAACAACACCCAGTCATCTTGAGGCAGGTGAGAATCCCTGACCCCGTCGGGAATCGAAACCGGAACCCCGTGCTCGGGAAGCGAGAACGCTACCTCGAGACCACGAGCTGCGGACGATGTAGGATATAGGGACGTTAAACAATTGTAGGTCGCTAAGGCAATTAATCGATTCATATCTGATTAATAAGTAAAAGGATTCCAATTAACAAAGACGAATAAGAGTTATTCTTATTTATAAGCCAACTATGGTAAAGCATAATCGCTGGACTGTAACCACCGGGATTAGTAGTTGTGGCTGCGTGTTGGTCAAAGAATCAAGTTCCAAGTTACGTTGGCCATCTCACGATGAGTTTCGCTCGGCATAGTAAAAGCTGCCAGAATTTTACTATTCGCAAAATACGTAAGGATGACTGGTGGATTTAATAAAGATCGAGCCGTAGTGTGTTCTTGCTGTTCATCCCTAGTTATCGGTCCTGTAGCAGAGAACTTGTTACGTACGGCGTCGTAACTCGCACAGAGGAGCTCGTGGTGAGAGTGGCGTATCGCCGTCCCCGGTGGGCGGGCCTGCGATTGGAGGCCGTCCTTGGTCCTCTGCTAGCTGGCGGCACGCCTTTCCGGCAGATATGCAAATGGCCGGCGTTTCCTTTGGGCCGCTATCTGCGGCCGCGGCCGCCGGATTATTTTGCAAATGGCTCCGTTCCCGCGGACAGGAAGGACCGCCGTGCGGGAACCTCGCCTCGCCTCGCGCCGTCCTACTCCGCGCCGCTGCAGCGCCGCACAGTAGCGTGCCGCGCCGCGCCGTGCTACACCAGTGTAACACCGAGTTCCGTCGGCCGTAACTCGAAACCAGTGTCTGTAGTCAACACTTGTTGAGCTCCAACTGCGCAAGAGCGCGCGTACCGTTTCTGCTTCCGGTAATGGGATGAAAATCGCGACTGGAGTTCAAACTCACAAATCTCACCATCGATCCGTGAAAATAGCAAGACTCCGACAATAAATTCGATGTTACTGGATGGAAATACTGAAGGTACAGGCTGTCAACACAACTTTATCCTAACAATTAATGTCAGATCCCAAAACTGTAGCCGCCTCATTCTTTTTCAACAACTCCTCAGTCTACACGAAGCTGAGCTGATTCTGTTCCGCAACTACTAAAAGGAAAAATTCCAACCTGTATCCTCTGTACGCTAACTAAATAAACCCGCCTGTATTATGAACAATTCAGTACAGAACGCAGCATGTCATTCTCAATCGAGAGAAGTCTTCCGAAGTAAGAGTGATTTCAGGTGTGCCGCAGGGGAGTGTCATAGCACCGTTGCTATTCACAATATACATAAATGACCTTGTGGATGACATCGGAAGTTCACTGAGGCTTTTTGCAGATGATGCTGTGGTGTATCGAGAGGTTGTAACAATGGAAAATTGTACTGAAATGCAGGAGGATCTGCAGCGAATTGACGCATGGTGCAGGGAATGGCAATTGAATCTCAATGTAATGTGCTGCGAATACATAGAAAGAAAGATCCCTTATCATTTAGCTACAGTATAACAGGTCAGCAACTGGAAGCAGTTAATTCCATAAATTATCTGGGAATACGCATTAGGAGTGATTTAAAATGGAATGATCACGTAAAGTATCGTCGGTAAAGCAGATGCCAAACTGAGATTCATTGGAAGAATCCTAAGGAAATGCAATCCGAAAACAAAGGAAGTAGGTTACAGTACACTTGTTCGCCCACTGCTTGAATACTGCTCAGCAGTGTGGGATCCGTACCAGATAGGGTTGATAGAAGAGATAGAGAAGATCCAAGGAAGAGCAGCGCGCTTCGTTACAGGATCATTTAGTAATCGCGAAAGCGTTACGGAGATGATAGAGAAACTCCAGTGGAAGACTCTGCAGGAGAGACACTCAGTAGCTCGGTACGGGCTTTTGTTGAAGTTTCGAGAACATACCTTCACCAAGGAGTCAAGCAGTATATTGCTCCCTTCTACGTATATCTCGCGAAGAGACCATGAGGATAAAATCAGAGAGATTAGAGGCCACACAGAGGCATACCGACAATCCTTCTTTCCACGAACAATACGAGACTGGAATAGAAGGGAGAACCGATAGAGGTACTCAAGGAATCCTCCGCTACACACCGTCAGGTGGCTTGCGAAGTATGGATGTATACGTAAATGTAGACAGTTTTTTATGTAACCGTACCTCGAAACAGAAAGAGGAAGATATTAGCCTTAAAACGTAACAGTCTGCGAATCAGTAAAATGGTTCTCGAAACATATGTATGGTGCGTGGCATTCGTGGCTGTCCCAGATCGCCCGCGCACCCTACTCTCTATTTTCAACCTTAGCGCCGGAATATGAGGACTTTGTATTTTGTCACAGTACGGATATTTTTACTGAGTTTCTTAAAGGGCGCCACACGACTTTAACGGAGCTAAATGCCACGGCCAGGGTTTGAGACGCCCCCGTACCCAGCTCTCTCTCTCTCTTTTGATCCTTAGCGCAGGAATATGACGGCTGTATATTTTTTTGTTACAGCACAGATATGTTTACAGAGTTGTTTAAATTGTGCCAAACGGTCACGGGCAGGGGCAGGGTTTGAGACGTGTCGTGTTAATTCGAGACACGCACGAGGCGCCCGCGGTGGGGAGGACGTTCATCCGTGGCTCGGCCCGTTACTGATGAATATTCACGTGGGCGGCTGCGACCGCGACTGCCGCGGCTTCCGGGACGCGGGCGCGCGCTTTGACTTGCCGCCACTCTGCAGAGCCGCAGGAACCTCCTGTAACGGGCGCATCGGGGCCTCGGCTTTTGCGCTCCTACTGGCGACCGTGTCAGCCGAGGGGGCGCCAATACGGCGGGCCTAAATGCCGCCTTGGAAACACATTCACTCACAGTCGACCAGTAGGGGCTAGGATCTCAATCAACGCCACCCGATCGGCCCAGTGGCCCAGCAGGGCCCGTACTGCACAGTGCCGCGGCTTCTGAAGTCATTTACGACGCTCCGACCCTCCAGAGAGTCTAGACTCTATGGAGATATTATTGCCGCCTTGACAGGAAGCTGTTCGTTCTTAGCGATGTACCTGCTAAATCCCATGCACGGTAACTTACCACCAAAGGCTGTCCGGAGGAGCGAGCGAACAAACAATCTGACCTAGCTGTTCCTCTCCTTCTGAGAAGGATATCTTCGCATCTGGGACGAACCAAATTCCGAGACTTCCACGAAAGAGTTTTCACTTGACTCACTTTGCAGTTGAGACACAGAAAATCAATCAGATGCTAGAAAATCTGTTCGAGACTCATCAACAAAATTTTATTTGAGTGCAGATTTTTATATCAAAGGTATTCACACCATCGTTATCGACCTCAGTAGCAGTGAGTGAAATGAAGGTGAATAAAACTGAACGGCTACAAGATCAACTGGTGCTGCAATAATGCACCGCTATTGAAGAATGATGGGACAAAATCACTGTGTTCTATCAGACGTGGCTCACCACAGATATTATGATATAATAAATTGTAGGTACGTGGCTCTGTAGTGCAGCCACTGGACCCTGAGTAACCCTTAAAAAAACGCCAAGTTCCTTGAGACACTGCGAAGCAGTACTAGAAAAAGTCCTCTAATCAATGAGGTCCACCATCCGGGTAACTAATATAGGGGAAGGGGCGGGGGAGGGGGGGGGGGCATTAAAGAGCGCAGATAAATTTTCAGTACGGTATGTAACGTCTGTCTAGCGACTGGCATTTCTAGGGCATTACTGTTCTGTTCTCTCTCTCAGGATATAAAGTGTAGACAATTAACTACGAAACTGAAACTGTTGGCAGTGTCAACAGTAGCGAGAACTATCGACATGATGCCATTCAGTTGCTCCTATACTTATTCAGTAGCACTCTCGTGTTGATGTACGCCTTTTGTGAGACCTTTATTAGCCTATTCGAAACTGATGGGAGGACGACGGCAGTAGATAGACAGATAGATGGATAGATAGATAGATAGATAGATAGATAGAGAGAGAGAGAGAGAGAGAGAGAGAGAGAGAAAGAGAAAGAGAGAGAGAGGGGGGCACAGGCAGGAGGAGAAATGGGTTTATCAAAAATGTCTCTGAGCTCTATGGGACTTAACATCTGAGGTCATCAGTCCCCTAGGAGTAAGAACTACTTACACCTAACTAACCAACATCACACACATCCATGCCCGAGGCAGAATTCGAACCTGCGACCGTAGCAGTAGCGCGGTTCCGGACTGAAGCGCCTAGAACCGCTCGGCCACCGCGGCCGGCTTGGGGTTATCACTTCGTGTCTATCATTGCTTTCCTTTTTTTTCACATTGCGAACGTTTATGTATTTTATGCTTTGGCGCATAAGCCACCCAACCTGACAGTAAGCAAGACTAATGTAGTAAATTGCCTGGAAAGGCACCAAGGCTATATACCTGTCGGTAACTTGACATGAAAATGCGAAGACGTCTGTTTCGTTGTTTTAT
Organism: Schistocerca piceifrons; assembly: GCF_021461385.2. Taxonomy (NCBI): domain Eukaryota; kingdom Metazoa; phylum Arthropoda; class Insecta; order Orthoptera; family Acrididae; genus Schistocerca; species Schistocerca piceifrons. Next base: position 350,870,106 of record NC_060142.1, read on the forward strand.
AAGTTATACGTTGGGTTATTAGAGGAAATGAGCAATCCCGTAACAGCGAAGGAGATCTTAAGAACATAGTGATTTTCATAAAATCCATATTTCAGTACAAGACGTACACTTTCAGAACTATATCTATATTCGATGCCCTTAGACGCATATTACGGAAAAGAGATGTTCAGCCTCTTCTGAAGACACTTTTATGTGGGCCACTCCTAGGTAGTAGATGTGTATCATTTTCTGCAACCATTTTCATAATTTCAAAATTTATAAAATCCTGTTATCCACAAAACTTTGCCATTTTCCAAATTTTGCGCTAAATAGGCGGTGCATTCCATTTTTAAGTCCTCCTTACATTCGCCCAGAATGGCTACGCTGTCGGCGAGCGTACGGCGCGGATAAGCGAGATGACTATTAAGATTACGTTTGCCGTCAAACAGTCGCCAGCGACTCTCTGGCTCGGCACACTCGCCACAGACGCCGAGGCCGGCGGCAGCCGCGGGGGAAGGCACGGAGCGCCGAACAATAGCAGGAATGCTGTCCTCCGGGAGACCGAAGACAGCGATCGCCAGATACAGGAGACGCCGCGCCGCGCCGCGCAGGGAACCGTTACAGCCCGGGCGGGCCACGGCTGCAGCAGGAAAAACACGACGAGACGTCGCAGAGCAGCGGCCGCGGCCGCGGTTTTGTCCCACGCCGCTAATGAGGCAGGCCTGTCGCCGGTGGCCGCTTTATCGATCAAAGCAGTGCGCCAGCCACCGGCCCGTCACCAAGCCGGGGCGGGCGCCGTCTCGGCATCGAGGCCACGCCGCACACCGCACGCCGCACCTGCTCGGGACCATCGCCACGCATACCCAGCTTCTGCGCTCGGTCCGACGGTACCGATTTACGTTTACTACCATTTTACAAAACTACGCCAACCAGCTGCCTGCGATCTGGTTTTCCTGCTCGTAAAGACCACTAATTTCGTTCTAGAGTGCTACTGGATTAAAAACTTTCTAACAGGCCACTGAAATAATGGTGTTGAACTTTTAATTGACCAGGATTTTGTTACTTTTCACGTGAATAATGTATCATTTCTTGGCCGCCCTACTCGCTATTGTAATCGCCACGGTCAGCGTTCAGTCTCCATTTGTCGGGGGACGGGGGTGGGGGTGGGGGGTGGGGGTGCGGGGGGGGGGGGGGGGGGAGATTAGAGAGTGTTTTTGTTCGGCCGGAAGATGGTGAGCAGGTTTTTCCCTAATCCTTCCAAATAGGTGATGCTCGGAACCGCCTAGGCGAGTAATTACCCCATGACGGTCGATGTTTTCCAACATCAGCGGTACAGAAACTTTTAAAAGTCCTGCTGGAAGCAGCACGTTACAGAAGCGCTACAAGTGGCAGCAGAAAGTGACAAGTGAAAATGTCTACATTCTGCTCTTCATTCTGATTGGCAGAAAAGCCTCAATGTTAAATAATTTCGTGCAGCGGTTTGCAGCTCGCGAAATCGAGGGGCCAGCCAGCAGCGTTCGAGGGGTGTGGGAGTCGGGTGGCCTCTGGGGCGGAGGTGGTGTTTTCGTAGTGTATAGGGGGATCCTTCATGATCAAGCGAGTCGTTTCTTGAGAGATCCCGTAATTGCGTTGCTATACACAGTGTTGTCTTTAATTGAGCGTGCACGTGTTCGATCGGTAGAGTCCCTTAATCAGATCGCGGAGCCAGTGGCTAGTTGGCCGGCGTCGTTTTAGTGAACGAGACAGACCTGGCGAGGTTTAGCTGAAGCCTATAAATTCCGTGGAAATTTGACACTGAAGTGACTCTTTCTCCACTAATTCTGAACTGTTATTACACGCGGTTGTTGTTGGTATCCAGTCGGAGGTGGCGTACTGACCATATTCCAGTCTCCACAGGTTAGATCAAGAAATCTTTCCTGGAAGTAGTCAGACAGCTACATTGCTTTTGGGTATTTGTCGACTGTGGAGTTGTCAGACGTATAATTCTGCCTCGCGGGTCAAAATGAGCTTGGCGCCCCTTATTTAGACATTTTATAGTGTAGCCAAGCAGGCAATTAATTCGAGGCTGCCATTTTACGTTTCTGAGTCCGTAGCCGCGAGTGTGATTTTTACGAGTCGCCACGGAAGCTCCGAGGCACTAACGAACGGTGCATTTCATGTAATCCTTTCCTATGCAGCTCTTTGAACCCCTTCAGGCTCTGAATACTTCTTGAATGTGTTAATTCTTTGAAGTAATCTTCTGGTACACTCAAAACGAACGTACCTTTAGTCACTTGCGTTAAACATGGTGTTTAGGTGTGTCAGTCTTTCCAGCTTGGTCTGTTAAGACCCATTCTTCAGATGTGCGAATGAAAAGTCCCAGCGTGCAGTATTTTCGTATTTATTGCGCAGTTACTTGAGGTCGTTTTAATAACAGAGGCGAAAGCGGTAAATATTTGCGCGCCGAGAAATGTAAGTAAAACTTGTACAGCAGCACTAACTACCTAGGATTTTTATTAATATCGTTCTACAGAAGCTCACCACATAACGAGTATTATGGTGAGAAATTATATCAGTGTTCGATAAGTCTCCGGATAAACTGACGTTCGTCCAGTCCGTTATTACACAGTCTTACATTCCTACGAGTCCAGTAGGGGAAGAACCGTTAAAAAAAGCTTCACATACAGTACTCGGAATAAAAAGATAAGCTTCTTCACGTTCTATGGAAAAAGGGATGAGAGTTCATAAGACGGGTGACCTCTGAAGGTAAAAATTGGACGTACGCCGTAAATATGGAAACGAAGAAGAAAATAAAATTAACAAGTTGTCCAACCATCGATGTTGAGGACATCAGAGCTCGTATTGGGCAAGGGGTGATTCGCCGAAACATCATAAAAAGTCATAAACATCCTAAAATTCACATGAGTGAATTTTCTGAAGCACAACGAGATAAAGTTTTATCCCAATAAAAACGCAATTTCAACTTCTTTCTCCACGCTTTTCCAATCTGTGTCTGATGAATTCGATGTGGACAATGAATCCGAAAGTAAAGTTCTATGTACTGACTTGGCAGAAAATCCTAAGAAATTTTGGTCTTATGTCAAAACAAAATGTCCAGACACTCTGTGACCAAAATGGTACTGAAACAGAGGATGACAGACTAAAGGCCGAAATACTAAATGTCTTTTTCCAAAGCTGTTTCACACAGGAAGACTGCACTGTAGTTCCTTCTCTAGATTGTCACACAGATGACAAAATGGTAGATATCGAAACAGACGACAGAGGGATAGAGAAACAATTAAAATCGCTCAAAAGAGGAAAGGCCGCTGGACCTGATGGGATACCAGTTCGATTTTACACAGAGTACGCGAAGGCACTTGCCCCCCTTCTTGCAGCGGTGTACCGTAGGTCTCTAGAAGAGCGTAGCGTTCCAGAGGATTGGAAAAGGGCACAGGTCATCCCCGTTTTCAAGAAGGGGCGTCAAACAGATGTGCAGAACTATAGACCTATATCTCTAACGTCGATCAGTTGTAGAATTTTGGAACACGTATTATGTCCGAGTATAATGACTTTTCTGGAGACTAGAAATCTACCCTGTAGGAATCAGCATGGGTTTCGAAAAAGACGGTCGTGTGAAACCCAGCTCGCGCTATTCGTCCACGAGACTCAGAGGGCCAAAGACAAGGGTTCATAGGTAGATGCCGTGTTTCTTGACTTCCGCAAGGCGTTCGATACAGTTCCCCACAGTCGTTTAATGAACAAAGTAAGATCATATGGAGTATTAGACCAATTGTGTGATTGGATTGAAGAGTTCCTAGATAACAGAACGCAGCATGTCATTCTCAATGTAGAGTAGTCTTCCGAAGTAAGAGTGATTTCAGGTGTGCCGCAGGGGAGTGTCATAGGCCCGTTGCTATTCACAATATACATAAATGACCTTGTGGATGACATCGGAAGTTCACTGAGGCTTTTTGCAGATGATGCTGTGGTGTATCGAGAGGTTGTAACAATGGAAAATTGTACTGAAATGCAGGAGGATCTACAGCGAATTGACGCATGGCGCAGGGAATGGCAATTCAATCTCAATGTAGACAAGTGTAATGTGCTACGAATACATAGAAAGATAGATCCCTTATCATTTAGCTACAAAATAGCAGGTCAGCAACTGGAAGCAGTTAATTCCATAAATTACCTGGGAGTACGCATTAGGAGTGATTTAAAATGGAATGATCATATAAAATTGATCGTCGGTAAAGCAGATGCCAGACTGAGATTCATTGGAAGAATCCTAAGGAAATGCAATCCGAAAACAAAGGAAGTAGGTTACAGCACGCTTGTTCGCCCACTGCTTGAATACTGCTCAGCAGTGTGGGATCCGTACCATATGGTTGATAGAAGAGATAGAGAAGATCCAACGGAGAGCAGCGCGCTTCGTTACAGGATCATTTAGTAATCGCGAAAGCGTTACGGAGATGATAGATAAACTCCAGTGGAAGACTCTGCAGGAGAGACGCTCAGTAGCTCGGTACGGGCTTTTGTTAAAGTTTCGAGAACATACCTTCACCGAAGAGTCAAGCAGTATATTACTCCCTCCTACGCATATCTCGCGAAGAGACCATGAGGATAAAATCAGAGAGATTAGAGCCCACACAGAGGCATACCGACAATCCTTCTTTCCACGAACAATACGAGACTGGAATAGAAGGGAGAACTGACAGAGGTACTCAGGGTACCCTCCGCCACACACCGTCAGGTGGCTTGCGGAGTATGGATGTAGATAATCAATTTATAACTGACAGCAAGCGGATGGCATATTTTCAGGATTCACAACTGCTGTTAATCCCTTACTTTTGCTACTGAGCACAATGTTCCATGACTTTCAGTGGTCTACATTTTTAGAAGGCTAAAATGGTCACTTGTTCAGTTGCAGTTTGCCTATCTAATGGTTTTTAGGGGCGACAAAAATTTGGTTTTCAGTGTTTCGCATAGTTACTAAACGAATTTAAAAAATTAAAATGCTTTCACGATCAACTTATTAAGAGCTAGAATCTTACGTTGGAGCTTTCACACATAAGACAATCATTAAAGTTAGAAACTGTGTATATGTCTTGGGGCTGCGTAAGTCTTGGTGCGCAAATTAAGCGGACTATATTTATCTAGTATTTGAGAATGGGAGCACTTAGCGATTCCAACAAACTTTACACATAATTTCTAACCTTTTGAAACTTTACTTTTCAACCAGTATTGTTCAGTAATTGTGTGGAGGTTTGGTGAGAACTAGATTCAGCGGTGAGGAAAAGATTTCACACACTGTTTGCATCATTCTTTTGGTACGGATATTTCTTCGAGCGAACGATTGTATATGATTGTTTAGTATGGAGCTATTGCATCAGCATACTCTAAAAGGAACCTAATTGGTATACAGTCTGGACCAGAAGACTTGATTTTATTAAGTGATTTAAGTTGCTTCACTACTCCGAGGATATTTACGTGTACATTACTCATGCCGGCCGCTGTTCTTGATTCGAATTCTGGAATATTTACTTCGTCTTCTTTTGTGAAGGAATTTTGGAAGGCGATGTTTAGTAACTCTGCTTTGTGAGCACTGTCTTCTATAGTATCTCCATTGTTATCACGCAGAGAAGGCATTGATTGTGTCTTGCCGCTAGCATACTTCACAAACGACCGGAATCTCTTTGGATTTTTTGCCAGAATTCGAGACAAAGTTTCTTTGTGGAAGCTATTATAAGCATCTCGCATTGAAATACGCGCTAAATTTCGAGCTTCTGAAAAAGATAGCCAATCTTAGGGATTTTGCGTCTGTTTAAATTTGGCATGTTTGTTTCGTCGTTTCTGCAACAGTGTTGTGATGCGTTTTGTGTACCAAGGAGGATCAGTATTACTTATTTAAGTCTAGAGTTGTAATAGCAATTCGTCTTGTATTTAATTTCGTCACCGTGACTTGTCTGTCGCTACTCAGGCGTGCAGACAGCTGTTCAGATCTCACAGTCCATCCAAAAGTGGTCTCGTTGTTCTGCGTAATATGCGAGAAATGTTTATGCCAGAACCAATCGATTTCGTTCGTGATATGAGGGCAGACTTATTTAAAAGTTCCTGTAGGAACAATACTAGACATTTCGGCGTGCGTGTTATCGTAACCATCAAGAAAGTGGTATAAATTAAATGCTGAAGGACAACGTCGGTTGCCTGTTTTAAGACAACGTTTCATGGTGCATTATCAATTGACGAAGCTCGCTTCAAAACAGAGCTTCATCGTGAAGGTCTCGGGAGGCTCAGTGGCTGGAAGTGAGGGATAATAAGTTGCGAGCGGTGAAGGATTCTGTCCGACCGTGGCTTACTTCCTTCCGACAACGACGAGCTGAGGAAGTTGCCCTTACACAGCTTCGAATAGGACACTGTCCATTGACACATGGTTTTCTGTTACGTCGTGAGGAGCCACCAACGTGTGAGACATGTGGGACACAGCTGTCGATAAGACATATTTTAACTGAGTGTGTTTTATATGCGGGATTTAGGGAAGATTTAAGTTTCTCACCAGACCTGCCCTCTATTTTAACTAATAATGAGGCGAGTGTGGCTAGAGTTTTACGTTTTTGTGTGATGTCTGGACTTCTTCCCAAGATATTGGGATTGAGATCTTAATGTGCTGTAAAGTGGTTTGGTCACCTATTATTTGTAAGTGGTCACCCAGCCACAGTTAATTATTTTTACCCGTTTTGTACTGGTATTTTATTTTTAGTTTTATCTACCTGTTTTGATGTGCTGTGTCCAATCTTGAAGTCTGAGCATTTACAATCCGCGCAAAGATCGGCTCTGAAATGATCCTTGTTTAAAAGATCTTGGCAGCACTCGTCAACATTTAATTTGGGAACGGGCGCTGATAACCTCGTTCTTGTGCGCCCTAAAACACTAATCATTATCATTTCCATCGTGAAGGTTTCGTCTCACTACTGATTGGACATCATTGCAAAGGTAACATATGTGAAAATAACTTGTGTCATTTAACCTTAGGACAATAAAAATTGTATGCAAAAGATAACGTCGTTTGATTTCAACGTATAAAGAAAAAAAAACTCTAAGTTCACCGTATATTAGAGAATTAGGACAGGAGATTGCTACGTTGTGATGCTACAGTCGAGCCAGCAGCACATTTTTCACTTGCTTAAATATTCATTGTGTGTATGCTGCCACACAACAAAATACCGCAGCGTAGAGCTGGAGATTAGAAATATCCACTGTCATAAAGAAGGGTCTTACTTCTAAGACGATCTAAGAAAACTGTAATTTAACATTCACTTTTGAGCACTGTTTACGAGCTTCACCGATGCAGCACGAACGTTGCCGATAGTGGGAATTGGCAATGTAATACTTGGAGCTACCGGTATCTAACTGTGGTACGATATTCTAAGAGTGCAGTGTCACCAGGTGTCGAGATATAATTTCCCTGTACTTTTATTAGACTTAGGCCTTAACATTCTAGATAATAAAACATCGCCGTTTACTGTTTGGAGTCGGAGCAGATACTACGCGTGTCCGGTGCAGCGATGGCGGCGGAGAAGGGCAAGTGTCTGGGCGTCCGCTCCCCGGTTGGCAGTTGACGAGACAGAGGATAAGAGGGCGTGCAGGCCAGCGAAATAAAGATCTCCATCTTTAATTAGGGAGCGGGGCTGTTAGGAATGTGGAAGACGAGTGTGGTGGGTGCGGCCGCGGCCCGCGGCCCGGTGAGCAGTTGCGATAAGGATCGCGGCTGTGCGGCCCAGCGCAATGCAATACCGTGGCGTGGCGATGCTATCTCGGATGCCAACTTTTATTAATTACCGGCGCGCCACCGGACACGGGGCCAGGCCACGGGCGGCGCTGCGACGCGACGCGACGCGACGGCGTAAATCAGGCGCCCCGCGAGATGCTGCGCCGATAGCGGCTCGCAAGCGGTCCGCGAGTGGTCCGGGGACGCGGCAGCGCGCAGACGACGGCACTCGAGCGCCGCGGCCGAAGCAGTGACGGCTCTCTTAAGGAATCCGCAGCGGGAGGCGCGTAGGTGCAAACTAAGTACCGTAGTTTGTTCCGTCACACTTACCTGTAAATAAAAGACTCGGTTCACGCGACTGTGGTGACGCTGCCCGTCCTAGTGGGAAACTGTTGTCAACTGGGCTTGCGACATTTCATTTCATGCCTGCATCCGTGGCTGCTGTGCACAACAGAATCGGTTCCCAGAGCCGGGAGGGGGGGGGGGGGAGGGAGGCGGGACGAGGGGGGGGGAGGGGATCTTTAATCCAGCTGGAGGTGACAAGCTGGTCTTTCCATGATTCTTCTACGAGAATGAGATTTTCACTCTGCTGCGGAGTGTGCGCTGATATTAAACTTCCTGGCAGATTAAAACTGTGTGCCGGACTGAGACTCGAACTCTGCACCTTTGCCTTTCGCGGGCAAGTGCTCTACCAACTGAGCTACCCAAGCACGACTCATGCCCCGTCCTCACAGCTTTACTTCTGCCAGTACCTCGCCTCCTACCTTCCAGACTTTACAGAAGCTCCCCTGCGAACCTTGCAGAACTAGCACTTCTGAAAGAAAGGATACTGCGGAGACATGGCTTAGCCACAACCTGGGGGATATTTCCAGAATGAGATTTTCACTTTGCAGCGGAGTGTGCGCTGATATGAAACTTCATGGCAGATTAAAACTGTGTGCCGGACCGAGACTCGAACTCGGGACCATTCTTCTACGAGGGCTGTTCGGAAAGTAAGGTCTGTTCGGGCGCAAAATGGAAACCACAGTCAAAATCTGATGAAGGTTATACATAGATGTGTTGGGCACCTTATCTAGAATGCACGTCGATCGCGCCACGCCGCTCTTTTCAGTTCCCAGCGCAATTTAAGCAAATAAAAGATACCGAGAAAACAGTGTCTCCCGCTACGTATGAGGGCATGTTGAGTGATTTCGCCTGATGTCATGCAACCCACATAACATAGCTGTCGGGCGTTTCCTTCTGCATGTCAGTTCTCCGCCGCACTCTGCAGGGGCAATGAAGATGCTCCCGAATAGTTTTCGATGGGAAGTTTTTGATCACCAACAATACAGCCCGTATTTGACTCCCCCTGAGTTCCATCTATGCTCACATGAACCGCTGGCAATGAAGACAACTTTTTGGCACAGACAACCAGCTATAGACCAGAGTAGCAAATACGCAGAAAGCGCAGGCGGCTGCTTTCTATGACGAGGGTATTGGAAAGTTGGGTCAACGCTACGACAAATGTCTACATTGGAGCGGCGACTATGTCAGAAGTAGCTGGAAGGTTTAGCTAATCGCTGCAAGTAAAACATTTTTGATTTTCAAGGTGGTTTCCATTTCGCGACCGATCTGCCCTTACTTTCCGAATAGCCCTCGTAAAGAGACTGTGGTCTTGGTTTGGTGGTCTGGCTCGAGAGATCACGCAAGTGTTTTCCAGCGCCCACTGAAAATCGTGGCAGGAGACTGCAATTCTATCAGTGACAGCAGATAATGCGCGACAGATATGCGTGCACTCGACTCCTGCTGCTGGTTTGTAAAAAGGCCTGAACGTTATGAGAATTCCGTAGAGTCGTTTTGGAGCTCCCAAAATCAGTAGTGAGCCGCGTTTGGGAGGAAAGTCGTTGTCCCCATACGGCGGAGTTGAAGTTTGGAGGTGTTTAATAACCTGAAGTCGAGGGGTAGTGATCCTTGCTGATCAACAAAGTTATTTTTCAAATATATCCACACAACAAGAGCAGAAGTGCGTTCCTGTGGGCAAATGTAATCATTCTTCCGATTTCCTGAATGTGATTTGTGGTTTTAGTGATAGTGCAAGTGGCTCAGTAGAATGAGGCATCATAGCAGAGTTTGGAGACATTACCTACCTCGTGTCGGTGATTACTGAAAAAGATGTACAGGGTGCGGTTTCCGTAATGAATTTCCGCTCTACAGCAGAATGTGTGCTGGTCTGAAACTGTGTGCAGGACGGGAATCGAACCCGGAGCCTATGCCCCTCGTGGACAAGTGCTCTACCACCGCAGCAATCGAAGTACGTCTCACGATCCGCCTTTGCAACTTTGCTTCCGGCAGGAACTCATCTCTTACGTTCCAAACTTCTGAGGCATTATCCTGCCTACCTTGTGAGACTAATACTCTTCGAAGAAAGGATATTGGGGACAAATGGTTTATCCAAGATCCCAGATTCGAGCCCCGGTCGGACACATAGATTTAAGCTGCCAGGAAGGTTTAAACCAGCGCTTACTCCACTGCAAGGTGAAAACTCAGTCTGGAAGCAATCCCCGAAGCTTTGGGTAAGCCACGTCTCCACTATATTCTTTCCCCAGGAGTGCTAGTACCGCAAGGTACGCAGGAAGAACTTTCGTGAAATTTGGACGTAAAGAGACCAGGTGTGGCGGAAGTACAACTATGTGGGCGGGTCGTGAGTCGTGCTTGGACAGCTCAGTTGATAAAGTACTTTCCTGCGGAAGTGAAAGGTGTTGGGTTCGAGTCCGAGTCCGACTCACAGTTTTGGTGCGATTCAACCGAAACCATTAAATTATATTTGTTTTCGCGGAAGCTTGAAATGTAGACGTTTGCTTAGAGATCTTTTTTTTCTTTTCTTTTTTTTCCTACTGACTTTCAACTGTTATTGCCTTTTTGTTTTAGTGTAGAATAACGGCAGAAGTTGCTAGTAGCCAAGAGCATGCGGTGTGTGAACTGTTGGACGTGTACATACTCCACGCCAGTGGTTGGATTATTCTGAAAGTCGCTGCAGCACAACAAAAGCGTTTATTGGTGCCAAAGAGCAGTTGTACCGTGGGTCAAAGCTGAAGACTCGACTGATACAATACCTTAGTAGTGGAGAGAACTAAGCTGGATACAGTAATAAATGGTTCCGAGTGCATCTGCGGAGCAATCCGTTGCGTAATTTGCCTCAGGCGCAGCACATTGTTGACAGAGAGTTCCTTCTGGCCGCAGACACAAGTGAGACTTGGCGTGTCGCTACGGCAGCTGCGAGGACGGCCACGAGGAGCGACTAGTGTGCTGTCGTGCCCCTCACATGCAGCGCTGTTTCTGCCGGCTGCAGTCGCATCACTGCTCCCTCTTCGCCAGTCCACAAGAGAGCTCTCTTAGCACGTCATGGGCGCATTTGTCGCCTGCTGCACATGTTGTGGCGAAGGTGTTAACTAATTATTAATGAAGCAAAAAAGATAGCCAGGTGTTTGGGGCAGTCCTGCTTAAGGTTTGTATTTTACTCGTAGTTCCGTCTCTGTTCACAATGTCAGTATTTCTTCGTTATTCAGATGACGTTCCATCAAGAAATAAAATCATGCAATATTTTTCTTACAGTACTTTATCCAAAAACTGGTTTGCTGCTGCTCTCCACAATTAGTCTATCCTTTGCAAGTCTCTTAGTCTATGAGTAACTTCTGTGCAGTCCTGAAGCATCGACTGCACACTGGCCTGAGCAGCGCCGAGCCACGGCATCAAGAAGGCGCTGAGCCGCGGGCCAATGGAAAGAGCGAGCAGCGCCACACCTCCGGGAAGAGAGGATTCAGCACCCCCTGTCAACGCTGACTCAACTAGCCGTCCATCACCGATCGGCCCAGTTCGGTCGCAGTCTTCGAGGGCATCATTACTGAGTAATAGGAACACGATACTTAGCCTACGTTCTGCGAGTAATAATAGTGTGTAAAGCAATTGCATTAGGAGGCAGGAAGCACACCAAGCCACTTCATAACGAGAAGTTACGTTCCTTTCCTTTTTAGAAATGAAGAGTTCTATTCATCTGCAAGTGTATGCACAGATCATTTTGGATTTCTGCCAGCGGTCACCGCAACTTCTCTCCTTCGTTACTCGTGTCGGTGCTGATTCCCACAGTAGCCGACACAACAACTTCAGAAGCCTATATCAGATTTGAAATGCTTCTATTCCTTTGTATGTAATCTTTATCGCTCATATTTCACTTCCATATAATGCTACGCTCCAGACAAAGATCTTCAGAAACGACTTCTTTACATTTACATTTATATTCCACGTTAACTAACGTCTCGTTTTCAAAAACGCTTTTTTTGTTACTGCCAGTTTGCCTTTTACATCCTCTCTGCTTCAGCCACCTTCACTTAGTTTTCTGCCCAAGCAGAAAAAAGCCGTCTACTACTTTTAGCGTTTCATTTCCTCATCTTATTCCATTAGTATTAACTAATTTAAATCGACAAACGCGCATTTCTAGATTTATTCGGAGCCCAAACTAGTTATCCCCGGAGATGGCTTCTAAAAGCCGTTCAGTCCGTCTATAGCTAATTCGTGGTAATATTTTCCAAGCATCAGTTATGAAACAGACGGTTGACTAATGTAACTACCACTACCTGCCTTATTGATATTTGGGTTGATACATTTTTCTTGAAGTCTCAGGGTATTCCGCCTGTCTCAGACAGCCTGCATAATAGATGGAACAGTTTTATCATGGCTAGTTCTCTCAATTATTTTAACATTTCAGAATGAATGTCGTCTACTCCGGGTGCTTTGTCACAACTTAGATCTTCCAGTCGATTTCTCCTCGGAGTATCGTATCCGTAACTCATTTTCATCCATTCCCTTTACCATAGTATTCTACAGTACATTAAATGTTCAAACATCAATATAAAGTGTAGTTAATTACTCAAACATGCACTGAGTTACTCCTTATCTATGAGAAACACCTCATATTTCTTTTTGAAGGACTGAATTTCATGGTGGCACGTCTTTGCCTCCGTTGTTGTCTAACAACTGACCCTCTAAGTAATCAAGCATATAGTATTCCCTGTGAGTCATAAACAAAGTAATAGGAGTATCTATGAGAAGCCACAAACCACCAACGCCTGCTAATTTAAACATTTTATTTCTTCAAATATTCCTTTGTGCAATGTAAGCGCTGATAACGCATTACCTTTCGCGTGTGTTGGGTCGAATGACACTGAACTGCGGAAGAAGGAAACCTTGCGTCACACAGATGCATTCTTAAACGCACAAAACGAAGGAATATGTGTACTTCGTACACTAGTGTCACTCAGAAGTAACTTTACGAATTCCCAACACCACGAGACGCCATACATGGACAGCTTAAATTGAGCAACGGTTTAGTCGCAACCGCATATTTACTGCAGGGGTAGGAACGAAGCAGGAAAACGTTGCCCTTCTCTGCCGCAGTCATAAAATGAACATGTTCAAATGGCTCTGAGCACTATGGGATTTAACATCTGTGGTCATCAGTCCCCTAGAACTTAGAACTACTTAAACCTAACTAACCTAAGGACATCACACACATCCACGCCCGAGGCAGGATTCGAACCTGCGACCGTAGCGGTCACGCGGTTCCAGACTGAAGCGCCTAGTACCGCACGGGCAATGAACACGTCTGTACGTGACGGGTCATTTGGGGAAACCAGAGAATAACTGAATTTTGCATGCTCTGACGTAGATTTGAACCCAGCTCCTCCCTGCTGTCCACACCACTGCGCCATATGACTCTTTTGCATGACTTAAGGAGGTCTTGAAGGAGACGACGAACAACATTTGTGAAAGTGCATGTTTTGCTCTCCTGTTTCACACAATATTGTTTCCCATCGGTGACATCCATCGCTCACAGGAAAAGGCTGCGTTATTTACTAAACGATAAGCCAGCCCTGGGCGTCAAAACGCGGAGTGTAGTAATGACGCAGGCACAGTGGTTATTTGGCGGAAGTTCGCTGTCTCAACAGAAGGGCGGCCAGCTGACGCGATGCTATCTGGATAACGAGGCAGTTTCCACGCCGCTGCAGCTCGGCAGTCGAACGCAGGCCCGGGACGTGGCCTCCCCCGCCGGCGACAAATTAAGCGGAGCCGCTCGTGGAATGCGCTGCGTCGCCGGCCGCGATAAGGGGGCGTGCCCGCCAGGACGCGCTCATTAAGGCCGCGCGCGCCACCAGGGGAGACAGTCGGACAAATAAAGAACCGTAAGAAGCGACAGGAGAGGCGAACAGGTGGCGAACACTGAACACTGCCTCCGCAACTTTTTACTCGGTCGCAGAAATCGGACTGTGGCTCTCGCGGGGGTAATTTACTACCGTACAGTATCTCAAATGCTGAGCAGTAACCAGATATGTCACAGCGCTATTTATTACTGAGCTGCAATCAGTTGCTCCTTTCAGGCTTAACGCGCGGCTGATTTCTTCAGAGGCTGAGGATTCGCTTAGCAGTCCTGCATTGAGGGAAGATACCGTCTGCAGAGAGTGTGTCAGCCATTAGACATTCAATCACATTGGTTGGCGCACAACACACTGCACGCACCTCATCGGTGAGACCGCCCGTTCTAGAAACCATATTCTAGATAGCGAATCTGCGAAGTGCTCTTGAAATAGTCCGAAGAAAATGTCCCTGTGGGTAGGGCACTGGACTCTGCATTTACGTTTTGCCAAACAGCATAATTAGACTCTAGAGGCCGGCCGGAGTGGCCGTGCGGTTCCCGCTACAGTCTGGAACCGCGAGACCGCTGCGGTCGCAGGTTCGAATCCTGCCTCGGGCATGGATGTGTGTGATGTCCTTAGGTTAGTTAGGTTTAAGTAGTTCTAAGTTTTAGGGGACTGGTGACCTCAGTAGTTAAGTCCCATAGTGCTCAGAGCCATTTGAACCAGACTCCAGAGAAATAATACCTCGCAGTTTGTGTAAAACACTAGAACGACGGTAAGATATAACGCATTACATACATGCGTTCAAATTCTCCATGCAGGTAAACAATCGATATAATAAACTTGGTACAAGACCAATCGCTTCGCTTTATCTCGCCTATTCGCAAATACAGTTTGCCTACAATCAAGCTTGGCAACTGATATGCACACTAGTGCAATATACACAGCGCAACACAATTAAATTAAATGTCTCCCATTGCATCGAGTAAGTTTGAAATTTGGTACAAAGATGCCTACAACATACCTCTGTAATGACGCAAAAGCGTGGTGCCTGTGGCATCACCCTCTGGCTCTGCGACGCTACAAAGAGCGTCACACGCTCAAAAGGCCGGAGCTCAGAAGTACATGTGTGAGGTGTAAGGTGGGTTAATTGTGTCATATTGGCTCTAAATTTCACCACGCTTCTGCCCAGCGCCACCGTGGACGGGTCACGTGATGGGAAAGCTGTTACACCTCCTCTTACCCACATTTCAGCCCTTCTCTTGACACCTCTGCGATGGAAATCAGAACCGCCTCGCCCAAGTATTGAAATCACGCGGTTTTCTTACAGGTGGCGGAGGAAAACATTTCAGACACGCAGCCGCTCAGATGGTTGCATAAAGTGAATCAATGAAACTAACCTTCCATTGGGGCGTTTATTCCCACACATTTCGTAGTCTAAACGATAGCCCCCAGTGCGATGTGCAAGAGAACAAAATCCTTTTCAACAGTGCTGTCATCTCCTCCCCCCCCCCCTCCACGGATGATTTAACCCTATTCTAAGGACTTTGTGAGCCTACAATCTCACTCAACGCGATCGCACCCATTTGGACTACAGTGCGACCACCATATTTGCTCTGGTGTCTAGGGTGGAACCATTAAGGATCGTTCAAAACGATTCGACGAAATCTGAACGTGCTCTGAAGCAGCGAAGGGTCCTCATGCTTTTTCAGTGCTTCGGGTTTCGCACCATCCTGTGGCATGATCACAGAGGGACACGAGATTGACTCAAGCGTAAATAAAATGTGCATGCGGTTCCTCCAAGGCTCCCAGTTCGTCAATACCCTCGGTCTCACCTGTGCGTCTTAGTAGTCAATTCAAGAAAGTTTGCTATACAGAACAGCCATTCACTAAATCCTAAGCGCCGCCGTGAGAGGAATTCCTTCTAACACTCCTTAGATTTCGCATGCGACCAGCAGGCCCTAGTTCACTGACGGAACGGTATTCAGCTCAGGTGTGCTGAAACGGTTGCCTGTCACACCAGCGCCTAGGGATCACTAGATGGCTGTCTCTGTACAGGGACATTTCTAAAATTTCCAGCAAAGGTGTACAGGTGGCACAGACGATGTTGGCCAAGTGGCGGGTCTTAGAGGGATTCCTCGCTGTTTTATTCACGCGTGTGTCGATGTCGCATTGCCGCGATGTCATGGCACAGGAGGAGCGAGACACGAGGACTGAAAAAAGTAGAAACACCCCTTGCTACTTCGGATGACGTTAGTATTTCGTCGTAAGTCCAACACAGCATAAACTGAGGTCCTGACACACTCCAAAGTCTGTGATCAGTTTCAGTGCGGTTGCAGGTCCACGATGTCCTTGGAGAAGAGTTGAATCGTCCACTGGGTGTCATCGGAGTCCTAGGTTGTCAAGAATGTCGTTCTGTTGTTCATCTCATTGCGAATTGTCGTTTTCACAGTGAAATGTGTGGGAATCAACGCCCCAAGGGAAGGGGTGGTTTCATCGACGTCCTTTATGCCACCTCTCGAAGTCTTTTCCGTGTCGATTCTGAGCGGCGGTGTGTCTAAAACGTTTCCCACGGCTTCTAATAAGAAAATCGGGTGGCTTCAACGCTGGGCGTCGTGGATCCGACCTTCATCGCAGAAGCGTCAAAATAGTGCGTGAAATAAGGATAAGATGTGTTGAGACGCTCTCTCCATCGTGTGACGCGCCCACAGTGGCGTTTAACTCACCTTACACCTCACATGAATTTCTGAGCTCTAGCCTTTATTGCGCATGTGCCAACATCTTCCTGTTTAAAGCATCACCGAAGCAGAGAGTGACGTCACAGGGTGCCATGCTTTTGCTCCGTTACAGAGGAAAACTACAGGCACTCTTGAGTTGAACTGCAAAATTCTGCGTCGCAATCAGAGACAAATATGGTGTTTCGAAAAGTAACCCTTTAATTTGTTGTGTAGTGTACAATACCAATTTCGTTCTGGTGCACATAAATTTAGTTAGATAATGATATACCTTGAGCTGATGAAACATCTAAATTTTCTCACTAAAGCAGAAATGTATATGAATAGTATTCAGAATAGCAATGATAGCTTGAAAATGACGTTGTGCCATGTGGTGAACAAAGCGTCATAGTCTCTCTTCTGGTCAGGATCTTACGGTATCTCATGCGCGGCTTAAGGGCAGAAAACTGCCAGGAGCCTACACATTGACAGCAAGGAAGGAAGGAAGAATGAAACAAAAATGATAAGCGTTTCAAGTCCCGTCGACGACAGGCTATTAGAGTTGGGGAAAGATGGGATAGAAAACAGCATTAGAAGGAACCATTCTGGCATTCATGTCAAGCTATTTAGGAAAATCACTGATGATCTGGTGGGCATTTGATCAGCAGTCCTTGCAAACACGAATCCATCGTCATACCGCTCCTCCGCCTCATTCGGTACACTGGAAACAGAGCACCCTATACCTGGTCACGCTTAAGGAATGGCCGAAAGTCTTAACGTCTGTTGGGTCCTCTCAGTGCCGCTCTGCCTACGTCGATCTGTTCAGTGCTGAGAGCCGTTGGGCCTGTGTTTCTTTCTTTTCTTTGACCTTGTAGAACAAGAAATAAATTCCTATCTTGGTTGTGGCCTGTAACATCTCAACCGGCTGGTAACCTTTGCCAGAATCATTTCGTACTGTGATTAGGGTAATTTTAGGAACAAGGCGGGCAGACTAAAACGGGATTCGAACGCCAGTCCGCCATTTTAGTGATGCGGCATCTCGTTAATTTGTGTAGTGTTGGGGCTATATTGTAAGGGGATACGTACATTTTTTTCATCTTCTTTACGAAATGTACCTCCTAAGAATCACAGTACGTTTTTAGTAATAACGAATGGATTCCAGTGGACATTTTTCTAATTTCAACGAATCTGAAAATGCTCGTTATAACAACGTTAACTTTGATACAAAACAACGTGGAAGACGCATGAGGAAAGACATTTCTTTCTGAGGTTTTATTTTATTTTTATAAGGCATCACGAAGTTAATACAGAACACTAAAATGTAATTCAAAATCACATCTGTCTGTTAGGTTCGTCTTCATGTGACAGTGTATAGAATGTATACGGTTTACAGATGAAGTACTTAAAGGTACACTTAATAATTTCTATCATCGTAACTCAGTTAGAGGGTGAAAAATATTTTTAGTGAGTTTCTTATTTCAAACAATGCTCTAAAAGTTGAAAATCTGAAGTGCTTGTATGAAAGTTGGGGGCGAGATCAGAAGTAACTATGGGTTCCATGACACACAGTGTCAGTTTTTAAAATTATGTAGAGTATTTTATATTTCCATTGGCATTCTGCTTTTAATGACGTAAGAAATATTTTACATAATTCGTCTCTCAGCACATTCATATACTCGCAGAGTATGTTGCAGACTGGCTAGTTCATATCTGCGAATAGTTTCCCGGATAATGAGATACGTACGACAATTCGGCAGGTAACATACTTTGGGCATATCAATAGTCACACTAATGGTTGCTGGGGGCATGTCAACTCCCATGCCATTATTCATAAAAATGTCGGATGAAGTTAGGTATCATTTCCCTACGTAAAAACAGTTGGGGAGAAAGTTTGTATTGAATCAAGCAGTCCCAGGGCAGGGTGCCACCATATTTCTGCTGCATCATCATGACGATTCCGCTAATCGGTAAAATCGAAGACGACGGGAGGATGAAGACTCGTTAGACCTCCAGACATTACGCCGACAAATTTTGTTTTTATCTTGTGAGATGCATCGAATAATCAAGTGCATTGCAGCAAGTCACCTTTTATTGCTCAGCTGTTAAGAAACGTGAGGTGATGCCTCACCGTAATCGTGTATCGGAGTGTTTATCCGTTCACAATAGAATCGCCAAAAATGTGGAAAGCAATGGTACACAAACTGAACACCTGCTGTAAACTATAAATCAGTGTGAAACAACCAGAAATGAACACAACGCCTCTTAAAGCTACTTATATTTGTTTTTTATCTGTATCATTCTCATCAAACGTCGATCAGTTTACAATAGTTATTGATGATGACTATTATGATAATCATAATAACGGCAAGAGGAGAAAGAGGGTGAAATCTTTTGCCGGCACTAACCTACTCCTCTCCAATAACACGATAAGTGGCCGACGAAGTTGAACGTCTTCATGTGTCTACGAAGACGCGTATGCTTTCGTCATGAAATACATCCTTCTATTGCGCAAAGGGGAGTGTGTGTTTGCTGTCTGCCAAATTAGACTGGCAGAAACCAAGGGAGCATCTAACCTGCTAGTCGCAGCTAGTTGCTGGTGCTCCTGTTCCACTAAAGTAAAGATTTGTGAGCTTGCGAGTAAGCTGGTTCCAGCCCGCCCGGTTAGCCGTGAGGTCTAACGCACTGCTTGCCGGGCGGGAAGGCGTGCCGGTCCCTGTCACGAATCCGCCCGCCGAATTAGTGTCGAGGTCCGGGGTGCCGGGCAGTCTGTGGGAGGTTTTCAAGGCGGTTTCCCATCTGCCTCGGCGAATGCGGGATGGTTCCCCGTATTCCGTCTCAGTTACACTATGGTTCAAATGGCTCTGAGCACTATGGGACTTAACATCTCAGGTCATCAGTCCCCTAGAACTTAGAACTACTTAAACCTAAGGACATCACACACATCCATGCCCGAAGCAGGATTCGAACCTGCGACGCAGCGGTCGCGCGGTTCCGGACTGAAGCGCGTAGAACCGCTCGGCCACACTGACCGGCAGTTGCACTATGTCGGCGATAGCTGCGCAAAGACTTTCTCCACGTACGCGTACACCACAATTACTCTACCACGTAAACATAGCTGTTACACTCGTCTGGTGTGAGATGTTACTGGGGCGGGTCCACTGGGGGCTGAACCGCGCAATAACCCTGGGTTTGGTGTGGGGCGGCGGTGGGGTGGGTGGACTGCTGTAGCGTGTTGTTGGGTTGTGAACCACTGAGGGCTACGGCGGGGACGAAGCCTCTCCGTCGTTTCTAAGTCCCCAGTTCCATAGAATACAATACAAGCTGGTTCTATCACAAGACGACAGACCATTACATTTACCGTAGCATCCGCCAACGAGTGCAAGTATACAGCATTTCTGCCAAACGTCATTCGGATGAATGGAAGCTTCTCGACAGTTCCTTGCGAGAATGTAGCTTCAAAGAGCGCACACGGGAATTTCAATGCATGATATTATACTGACGACATCGGTCTGGCGTCTTGTTTGTGAGGGAATTTGTAGCAAGGGAACTTTTGCGGTTAGAGAAGATCCCACACTTGACTTAAATCATCACAGTCTTTGTCACTTGCTGCAAATATGGTGCCCTTAATCAGCAAGTTCTTACTGCAGCTTCATTTGAAAATGATGGTTGTATTACGTAGCTGACACATCATTGTAAGCAATCTGAACAGCTATTGTCGCCATTGAACGTGGTTGTAGAGGTATTGCCGACGACAACTGGAGGCCAGTGCCGGAAAAATTAAGCTTACCTAATTACTGAATGAAATTTACCGAAAGAAAATGAGGAGGGAAGCTGTTAGGTATTTCAAAGTGAACTGATATCGATATGACGATTCTGTGATTAACAACTTATTTTAAACAAATTTCCGTAAAGTGTTCAAGCGGCAAGTGTTCATTATAATACGCTACGGCCACGTTTATTAGCCTACTAGTCAAGAACTTTGCTGTAACTAGTAACGAACCTGGTGTTCACAGTATCCGCACTACAGACGACTGTAGGCGAACCCCCGGCTGTCGCAATCGACAGCGAGCATATGGGATGCAATCCATCAAGACGGGCGCGTGTCCGGCCAGGCCAGATAAAGGCGACCGAGCGCACGGGGTGGCCGCTCGTGACATACGGCGACCCGCGGCCCACCAGCCGCGATAACGCCGGCCCCGCAATATTTGCGCGCCTATTTGTCGTTTGCCACTTAGCGGGTTTCGCCTCTGCCGGCGCGTGCTTCCGCCAGGTAGTCTGCCCTAGGCTTCTCCTCCACGCAGACCAACGTGCTGCTTACTAGAAGTCCTTGCCGCGCGATATACACTGCGCGACAGAAAATTAAACGATCTCTTTTCTGAAGCCCCGTAACTGCCTCCCATCGTACCCTCAGAAATCTCGACAAGCTGCTCTAGCGCCTGAGGGTTAGGCAACCCCATCGGCACCCCTTGTGTGGAGTTTACATGCCTTCAGGCGCCTGGCTGTGTCAAAGTTTCTGACAGGTACACTTTTAAGTTGAGTAGGTGGTACGAAGGGTATTGCCAAACTGGGGGTCTTAGAGGGTCCCTTTGGCAATTTATTCACACATATGATAATGTTGCATTCCCGCGTGATCACGCCACAGTAGGGCGTAAACCAGGATGGCTGGAAAAGCATAAGTACCCTTTGCTGCTTTGGATCATGTTCAGATTTCGTTGAATGGTTTTGATCAATCGCTAGTGGTTCCAACCTGTACAACAGAGCGAAAACTGTGGTAGCACTGTACTCGACACAGGGGCGATCGCGTTCCATGAGGATTCAGCCTCACAATGTCTGTTGAAAGTTCGAGCACTCCCTCGGACATGAGTGTCAGTGTTGTTCTTAGCATAAGTTATTTTAAGTAGTGTGTAAGTCCAGGGACCGATGACCTCCGCAGTTTGATCGCTTAGAAATTCACACACACACACATCTTTAGAGAAGGGTTGAAACGTCCGAGGATGTCAACACTGTCAAAGAGTGTCAAGAAGATCTTCTTGTTGCTCATCGCACTGCGAAATTACGTTTCCAAGTGCGAAATTTGTGGAAATCGACGCCCCAAGGAAAAGGGTGGTTTCATTGACAGCATGTACGCCAGCCCCTGAGGCATTGTAGCGTCGATTCTGAGTAGTGGTGTATCTGAAATGTTTCCCGCCGGCACCCATAAGAAAAAGCGCGTGATTTTAACTGTGGGTGTCGCGATACTGACCTCCAACGCAGAGATATCAAAACAAGGGATAAACTTTGAGTAATAGATCCTGTGAAGACCTTCTCATCGTGTGGTACATCCATGGTGGCGTTCGGTAGAAGTGTGACGATATTTGGTGCCAATGTGACAAAATTAATCCACCTTATAGTTTACATGATCTTTTGAGCTGTGGCCTTTTTTTGGCACTTGTCGACACCGCGCTGTTTGCAGCGTCTCCGAGCCCGAGGGTGACGTCGGGAAGGGCGCCATGCTTTTGCACCATGATAGAGGAAGGTTGTACGCACCTTTGAGCCAAATTTCAAACTTATGCTTCCCAATGGGAGACAATTACGAAGTTTCGAAAAAGTGATCCTTTACTTTTGTTGTGCAGTGTAATAAGCCGCGAATCGTAAGCAAACAGCATATTCTCATTCTAGTTCTCCCCCTGTGCCAGAAATGATGGGATGAAGCCAAAACAGCGATGTGCACGTACAGGTTCTTCCAGTAAATGACATAAAAGCTGAGAATTGGGTACATGAACCCCGACAAGAGCAATCATTGTCATCGAACTGGGAGAAATTAAGTCTTAGATGGTGCCTGTGGTGGAGGAGGCACACCAGAACACACGATTTGCGGGTGTTCGCGTTGTGCAAGTTTTGTTGATGTTTGCCGGAAACAATAAAATTGGCACTTGGGATCTGGCATCATGAAGATACTCTGTTTTGAGACAACATGGCAAATCCAAGTAATATCACTGACACTATTGTAACAAAAGCTAGTCTTGCGCAACATCTGATCGATCGATCACCGCCAATTCCGCCAATTTCTAGCTCCTCTAGAGACGTGCATATTTACTATGGCGGGGGGATTTCAG
Organism: Schistocerca piceifrons; assembly: GCF_021461385.2. Taxonomy (NCBI): domain Eukaryota; kingdom Metazoa; phylum Arthropoda; class Insecta; order Orthoptera; family Acrididae; genus Schistocerca; species Schistocerca piceifrons. Next base: position 350,892,808 of record NC_060142.1, read on the forward strand.
TGTGTACCAAGACTGCAGTTCATTACCTACAAACAAAACAAAACAATTAATTGCATAACTTTACTGTTTCGAGGTGATAACTAAAATTTTATGACCATCCCTCGTAGAAGTACCGCTTCACATTCCGACCCAGCCACTTATTGTTACAGAGGAAGATTACGAAACGAAAGAAAAGGATAAATTCATAGGTGTATTTTTTCATTGGTTTCAGACAAAGCTTATTTCACCAGACGCATTTATCTCAGACAATTATACAAAGAAGACATTTGTTTGACTTCAATACAAAATTGAAAACACTATGTATTACATAAGTGAATGTATGAAGATAAGCAAGAAATTGTGCTTGACAAACAGTCTACCAAGTACATTAGTATGGCTGTACTGTTACAATAAAAGCCACATATATAGAAGCATACGTAATGAAACATAAAAGAAGATGTAAAATTTTTAAACTCTTTTTTTTACAAAGACGGATGAAATGGAAAATACATTTGCCAACGGGCATAGTTTTGGAAGTGAGAGGTACTCTAAGGGAAAAATAATTCCTAATTTCTAACATATTGTACAATATAATTTTTCTTGGTTGACGGTATTCATTACACGCGCAAACAAAGTTGAGACTCTGCTGCGCAGTATCTGATGGAAGCGACTGTATACGGGAAATGCCACAATGGTCGCCCCCAGCAGACACAGTGCAGAGTGTCAACTTAGTTTGCGGATACAATATCACACTCTACTAGAATATTATATGGTAGTCTTCAGTGAGTTAGGAATCATAACTTGGAAATGGTACCAATTTTAAAGAAATGTCTCTTTTTATAAGTTTTCTTGTGACTTGCTCTTAGTCTGTTCACAGAAATAATTTCTGTTCTCGAGAACGCCGAGTTGAGAAACCAAGCATGGCGTCGAATCTGTAGCTGAACTGACGAGTGCGTTTGATGTTACAGTCCATGTCCATTAAAACTGCCGATTCCGTTTTTGTATCTGTGGCGAGCGTATTTATCAAAATCACTGTATGGCAGGGTTACGTCAGTGGGAAATAGATGCTGCAACATTTGCGCCAGTTGGTCTGCGCGTTCGTTTTCTCTAACACCAGGATGTCCCGGTATTCATTGTAGATGGAACACCTGACGTAGCTCCTTTGCTCTGACGAGTCTTATCAGTATCAACCAAGATAAAAAAGTCAGTGTCAGCTGCACAAGAAAATATTTAGTTTGTTCACTTTTCCGCTTTCGAGAGTTTAAACTGTCATATTCACGAGTGAAATAGGGTCAAATCATTGATAAGCCAACGTCAAAAAAATGTTCAAATATGTGTGAAATCTCATGGGACTTAACTGCTAAGGTCAGCAGTCCCTAAGCTTACACAGTACTTAACGTAACTTATCCTACGGACAAACACACACACCTATGCCCGAGGGAGGACTCGAACCTCCGCCGGGACCAGCCGCACAGTCCATGACTGCGATAAGCCAACATCAAAATAAGAATCGGACGTTAGTGTCCTTTGCTACAGAATCAACAAAATAGAGCAAACAATTAACTATCAGATTGCTACTGATCGCGCATATCGTTTATTTTTAGCGATGTTGCTCTGTCTTATTGATTCTGCAGCAAAGGACACTACCGAATGATTCTTATTTTGACGTTGGCGTATCAAAGATTTGAGCCTTTTTCACTCCTGAAGAAGACAGTTCAGTCTGTCGAAAACGGTAAAGTGAACCAAATAAATGTTTTCCTGTGCAGCTGACGACTCAGTCTTTTTTCTTTGTTGAAATATTCTGAACAACAACTACGAAAAAAAAAATCATTTATCAGTATATTTGGTGCCAGAGGATTTACAGTTTTTATTTCGGCTGACATCATAAGAGGTAGTGGGGCACTCGGCGAGTGAGTACAGATGCTGTTGACAAGTCGTTTCTAAAGAAAAGTTTTACGAATGGCACACAGGTCCGCAATTGATACCGACGTTTCTGTGGGTAACAAAAGGATAATCCCTACGATGTTTAGTCGTCAAAAAATCCGACTGCTGCAGGGACCTACGTTATGGATCAATGTGTGTACAATTTGTACCAACATTCCAGTTTCGACAGTTGACAGTGTAGGCGTGCTCAATAGATATCTTTTGAGGCACACATATTTCTTCGTCGTTCAATAGAGAATCTCTGAAGTTAGTGGTGTGCGCCAGCGGCAGTAGGATGAACGCAGCGGCATCAAGTTCCTGCCCTGCGACTGCAGCGCAGCCAGGTAGCAGGTAGCTAGTGGCGGGTGGCGGGTCGGTAGGTGGCTGGGCCGCCACCCGCCGGCGACGCAGATTTATCGCCGCTTTTAATATTCCCTAAATCATCGTCTGGATTCCTCGCACCCACAAAAATGGACGAGAGGGAGAAGGCGGCAGCGTTGGCGGCGTCGGCGGTGGCTGCGGCGGCGGCGGCGGCGGCGGCAGCAGCAGAGACGTAATGGTTTTACATTATCGTAGGCCGAGTACTGGAGCCCCATTAGGAGGCGTATCGCCTTGTAATGGGCGATTATCGCGGCGACGCTATCTGCCGCCCATCTCGGCACACGCCGCGCCGGCCAGGCCCGGGCTCGGAAATAAATTACCGTCGCCTCAGCTCGCCGCGCCGGCGCGGGTCAGGGCACAGGCTGCGCTCGGCTCGCGGGGACACGCGCCACGCCGCACCTCTCCCTGCCTCCTGCCTTTGTCTCGCCGGCTTCCGCCAACGAGCAGCAGCCCTCGCGTCTCGCCGCGTGACTTGTCGCTGAAACCGCCGCCGGGCGCTCGCCGAAACCCACCCGCCGCTCCGGAACGGCAGTTGCCAATGTGCGTAACGACCTGACTGGGTAGTGTAGCACTCTACTCTCTGGTGAGCAAGATGTATGAGACAGGCGAAATTCCCTCAGACTTCAAGAAGAATATAATAATTCCAATCCCAAAGAAAGCAGGTGTTGACAGATGTGAAAATTACCGAACTATCAGTTTAATAAGTCACAGCTGCAAAATACTAACGCGAATTCTTTACAGACGAATGGAAAAACTGGTAGAAGCCGACCTAGGGGAAGATCAGTTTGGATTCCGTACAAATGTTGGAACACGTGACGCAATACTGACCCTACGACTTACCTTAGAAGAAAGATTTAGGAAAGGCAAACCTATGTTTCTAGCATTTGTAGACTTAGAGAAAGCTTTTGACAGTGTTGATTGGAATACTCTCTTTCAAATTCTAAAGGTGGCAGGGGTAAAATACAGGGAGCGAATGGATATTTACAACTTGTACAGAAACCAGATGGAAGTTATAAGAGTCGAGGGACATGAAAGGGAAGCAGTGGTTGGGAAGGGAGTGAGACACGGTTGTAGCCTCTCCCCGATGTTACTCAATCTCTATATTGAGCAATCAGTGAAGGAAACAAAAGAAAAATTCGGAGTAGGAATTAAAATCCATGGAGAAGAAATAAAAACTTTGAGGTTCGCCGATGACATTGTAATTCTGTCAGAGACAGCAAAGGACTTGGAAGAGCAGTTTAACGGAATGGACAGTGTCTTGAAAGGAGGGTATAAGATGAACATCAACAAAAGCAAAACGAGGATAATGGAATGTAGTCGAATTAAGTCGCGTGATGCTGAGGGAATTAGGTTAGCAAATGAGACACTTACAGTAGTAAAGGGGTTTTGCTGTTTGGGGAGCAAAATAACTGATGATGGTCAAAGTAGAGGATATAAAATGTAGACTGGCAATGGCAAGGAAAGCGTTTCTGAAGAAGAAAAATTTGTTAACATCGAGTATAGATTTAAATGTCAGGAAGTCGTTTCTGAAAGTATTTGTATGGACTGTAGCCTTGTATGGAAGTGAAACGTGGACGATAAATAGTTTAGACAAGAAGAGAATAGAAGCTTTCGAAATGTGGCGCTACAGAAGAATGCTGAAGATTAGATGGGTAGATCACTAACTAATGAGGAGGTACTGAATAGAATTGGGGAGAAGAGAAATTTGTGGCACAAGTTGACTAGAAGAAGGGATCGGTTGGTAGGACATGTTCTGAGACATCGAGGGATCACCAATTTAGTATTGGAGGGCAGCGTGGAGGGTAAAAATCGTAGAGGGAGACCAAGAGATCAATACGCTATGCAGATTCAGAAGGATGTAGGCTGCAGTAGGTACTGGGAGATGAAGAAGCTTGTACAGGATAGAGTAGAATGGAGAGCTGCATCAAACCAATCTCAGGACTGAAGACCACAACAACAACAGTATAGCACGCTTAATACACTGCATATGCTGCTGGTTCTTTAAAAGGCGATCATCTGTGAGGGTAGCAAACGGTCACAACCACATGACATACTAGCCATAACTTTAAAAAGGAGATAAAATAGAAGAGTTGCGAATACCATCCTGGACCCATGAAGCAACGTTCGTATTGTAAGCTGACAATGTTGTAGGGTACTCCTATGGACCTAGTGGTTACAAAACTGCTACACATGAGGAAACGCTACTAAATCCCTGTTTGATATACACTGAAGAGCCTAAGAAACTGGTACAATTGCCTAATATCGTGTAGGGTCCCCGCGAGCAAGCAGAAGTGCCGTAGCACCACGTGTCATGGACTCGACAATTGTCTGAAGTAGTGCTAAAGCGAATAGACACCATGAATCGTGCAGGGCTGTCCAGAAGTCCATAAGAGTGCGAGGGGAAGGAGATCTCTTCTGAACAGCACGCTGCAAGGCATCACAGATATGCCCAATAATGTTCATGTCTGGGGAGTTTGGTGACCGGAAGAAGTGTTTAAACTCAGAAGAACGCTCCTCGAGCCACTCTGTAGCAATTCTGGACGTGTGGGATGTCGCAGTGTCCTGCTGGAATTGCCCAAGTCCGTCGGAATGCACAATGAACGTGAATGGATGCAGGTGATCAGACAGGATGCTTTATTACGTGTCACCCGTCAGAGTCGTATCTGGACATGTCAGGGGTCTCATATTCCTCCAACTCCACACGCCCCACACATGTCCAATAAACGTCGGCTCTAAATTGCATACTGAGGAGCTATGACCATTCGTTCATCTTCGCTAATGCGAAACACATCCCCTCTACTGAGCAAGTGTTCATAGCTGTTAAGGTACGCACTTTAGACCCCACGTTTATTGGACATTTTTTCTCTTTTTTGTCCACATTACCACCACTGAAAGTTACCAACCGTACACTCTTCGCAACACAAGAACCGGTACATGCGTTCAACTGTCAGAAGTATCAGAACGGTTTTCGTTTATAACTTTCGACTCGTTCATTTCCAGTACAGGGATCCTTACTCAAATTAATACATTTATCGTTCTCCATCATCCTAAAATGTCTGTAACATCATCACGGAATCACCCCGTGTATACGTACATTTACAAACGCCCGCGCCTATAACTTTGACGCTCTGTAGCCTCGTTGGATGATGTTTCTGGACATGGGTTCCTATTCAAAATACGATGTACTCACTCCCCTCTACAAGTCCTAGAAGCCTGTAACGGGAATTTCCGACCACCCTGTATATGCAGGAACAATAACCTGCTCGTGAGCTGTCGAAAATATGAGAGGAATTCTTTTAGATGTACCAGGCCGGCGTTTGTGAGTATAACTCATAAAGGATTAAGACTGATAAACTATTGCTTCTATAAAGGTAAGACTGCAAACTTCAAACAGCTGTGGTTTCTGGAACAGGACAGGCTTAGTGACTTAAGAAAGTGCTATTTCCGAAAAAAAAAAAAAAAAAATGCGAAGGAATGTCGTAAACAAAGAACATCGATAGGAGGAAGGAGATATACGGACAGCCGTTTGTAACAAATTTTCTGACAGATTTTGTTGGGCGTGCAACGTAATACATCAGTTCCTGGCCGGGCCTCTGAGCGTATAACTGTGAGAACTGCGTATGCTGATGCGTGTTTCTGGTATCAGGAGAAGAAGGCTTTTTCCAACTCGGAGGTGACGGGCTTGTCTTTCCCTGAACCTACTAATGGCTTGTGTTGTTGGCCTACTTCGTCTGCTCAAGGGCGAAAGATTTTCCCCAGGATTGCAGCTGTTTCCAAATATTTGTTGAAAGTAAACTTTTGAAAAGCACTGACAGGGAACAGTATTCTGCAGTGGAGAGATCAGTGCGAGCGGAAAATGACCAATTAAGGTGGGGACTAAGACTGATTGGCCGAAAGGGCTGCATGTGAAATCATTTCGTGGAGCGGTTTGGAGTTGACGGTAAACTTCTCGTATATCGGCCTGCAGTGCTGGTAGGTTTGAAGTAAGAAGTCAAGGGAGCTCTGGGAGCAGATGAAGTTTTAAAGCGCACAGTGATCCATCGTCATCGACGAGCATGCTTTCACATTAAGGCCTAGAAAGCATTAAAGATTAAAAAGCAATAGCAACATAAAACGGAAACAAAGCACAGGAATACCGGTTGTAAAAAGCGTTAAAAGGAGGAAGCAGCTAGAGATACACACGAACGTAAAAATGTTTCTATTACATTTTGTTAAAGATACAGCTAACTTCAATTTGAGTGTACCAGCGCAGCAAGACACAGGGGGTAACGCTACATGTTGCACGCGAAGGATCACGATAGCAGCTTCCGTACGTTATAGCCATTCGAAGCAAAGTACTATCTTTAGAGCCAGGGAACGGAGACGAAAAAGCGACGCAGCTTATGGGAGTTGTTTGCGGCTTAGCGGCGGCGAAGTTTGTAATCTGTAAACTTGGAGGGCGTCCCCACTGCCGCCAACCGGGCGTCAAAGTGTGCCGATAACGCGACAACTCCTCTTGAGGACCATGCTTTGATGCTTGCTGCTTTGGCTGTCGATAATAACTACCATAAATCTAGTGTTGCAATGCGTCTCATAATTATTATAACGGATAACACTTCTACAAAGGTACGATTCTGCTCAGACATTGATTCTCTCATTCCCCGCAATGTCGGGGTGTCGCGAAAAACCTCAGGCGTATTCGTGGTCAGACTTCATGTCGGCCTGACGATGTGCGGCGCGCGTCAGACACATTTTGTGACGTAGTATACCACATATTAACAAAGGAAATTCTACATTAAGTGCAAGATCTATTCTTAGTACTGCTAGACTCGTGAAAAGGTCTTATTAACAGTCGCTGGCTGTGGTTTCACGAGCAAAACTAGTTTAAAATATTAGTCACTCCTCTACCAGCGATATACATTGGCCGATATGAACATATACAGATGGCGGTAGTATCGCTTACGCAGGTTACAAGCCGGCCAGAGTGGCCGAGCGGTTCTAGGCGCTACAGTCTGGAACCGCGCGACCGCTCCGGTCGCAGGTTCGAATCCTGCCTCGGGCATGGATGTATGTGATGTCCTTAGGTTGGTTAGGTTTAAGTAGTTCTAAGTTCTAGGGGACTGATGACCTTAGAATTTAAGTCCCATAGTGCTCAGAGCCATTTGCAGGTTACAAAAGGGCAGTTCACTACCGGATCTGTCATTTGTACTCGGGTGAGCCAAGTGATAAAGTTTCCGATATGATTATGGCCGCACCACAGGAATTAATAGACATTGAACACGGAATGGTAGATGGAGCTAGAAGCATGTGACATTCCATTTCGAAAATGTGCCGAGAGTACTAAATTTCAGGCATTATCTCTCACCCCGGACAAAGCAGTGACCGACGGCCTTCACTTAACGACCGAGAGCAGCGGCGTTTGCATAGAGTTGTCAGTATTAACAAACAAGAAATACGGCGTGAAATAACCGTAGAAGTCAATGTGGAACTACAAGAACGTATCCGTGCGGCGAAATTTGGCGTTAATGGGCTGTGGCAGGAGATGACCGACGCGAGTGCTTCTTTTGCTAAGAGCACGATAACACCTGCAGCGCCTGTGCTGAGCTCGTGACCATATCGGTTGGACCCTAGACGGCTGGAAAGGGCTGACGGTAGGGTTCTACTGTGGCGCAAACCCCACCAAGCCATTGCGTCAATTTGTCAACAAGATACTGTGCAAGCTGGTGATTGCTCCATGATGCTGTGGGTTGTGTGTTAATGGAATGGACTGGGTCTTCTCGTGTAACTAAACGGATCATCGACTGGAAATGGTTATGTTCGGCTACTTGGAGACCATCTGAAGCCATTCATGAACTTCATGTTCCCAACGGAATTTTTACAGATGATAATGCACCATGTCACTGGGCCACAATTGTTCGCGATTAGTTTGAAAAATCATTCTGGACAAAGCGAGCGAATGATTCGGCTACCCTGATCGCCCGTCATGAACACCATCGAACATCTATGGGACATAATCGAGAGGTCCGTTCGTGCAGATAATCCTGCAACGGCAACACTTTCGCAATTATGGACGTCTATAGAGAGAGTATGGCGCAGTATTCCTGCAGGAATCTTCCAACGACTTGTTGAGCACACGTAACATCGAGTCACTGCACTACGCCGGGCAAAAGGAGGTCCGACACGATATTGCGAGACATGGCATGACTTCTGTCACCTCAGTGTACGCCAAGTAGCAAGTTAACTGCCTCAGAAATATTCCAAGATAATAAGACCATTGCACTGGATACGTACACCGGTAACACTCAATGCACCACCTCCGACGGATTTCTTGCATCGTCCATGTAAATGACCTTTAAGATGAAACGCTAAAACAATCCGAAGCAACGTAGGTGAAACGTCACACCAAATCAGAACACGTCATATCCCCACGGAAAGAAGTATAATTTACTTACTTTAATGATACCTCACCAAATCCTTCTCTACTGGCCACACCACCTGCCGCCTACCAGTCACGTGTGCAAGCACTAACAACCAACACTCGTCCATAAATGCGTAAAAAGGACCTGAGCGGCACTTCACGCCCGCGGAAACGAGGCTCTCTGTACCGGTCTACCGACTCCAACACGAAAAACTTGCGAACATCACTTTGCCCCAGGTACTTCACGACCCATCTCCTACCTCCAAAAACACCGCCAGCCAACGTCCAAATTTCACGAGTATGAAGCAACCGGTGAAATTTTTTAAGCGTTGTAGCTTTCAGGCAGTCAGCCCATAGTTAAAAATTATTTGCTTTTTGGCACAAATACGGGCATTTACATTGGTCAGATCATTTCTCTTGCTAATACTACTTCCCTGGAAAGTGTTGCCCCCTGGCAAAATCTAGCCGTTTCTTATTTTAGCTTCGCTTTATTTCGAGAACATCTGACATCGTCTGGAAGCATCTGACCCTTAAGCAAATCTAGCAATTCCAATCACTACATTCGGCAAATAATGTGAATCGCTCCGAAGACCTATTTTGGATGGATTACGGAAGCCTGTCATACCAGCTCCTGGCTGCAGGTAACAGGTAGCGTCCCAAGACCATCCGACAGACTCCGGAGTATGTCCCGCTCACAGCTAAGATTATGTCCCATGTTGAGGTAGTCTATCGACTCAGACTCAAATGAGCATAAAATCACTCTACTAATTAAACAACAACCTGCAGAAATATTCCTCCGGACACTTGTATCTACAGGCTCGAGAATGATATGACTCAACGGGATAATATCGAAGTCGAAAAATTAAGATGTAGTTTATTGACAATAACAATTTGCATTTCAAAAAGTAGGTTTATCGTATGTAACAAGCTAAAAGCGCGTGGCCGAATGGGATTAGAAATCGGATCCATACCTTCCGCAGTCAGTGTTATACCAATTGTGAAAACTTCTTAAAATATTTTTATTTGCACAAATTAATGACAATTTGCAGTGTTTGTGTGAAGCCTAAGTAAAATGATGATAAAATATTAAACTTTTATTTTCACGGACCAACTGAAAATTTCAATTAGTCACTCATTTCCCTTCATGCCTTCCAAGCGTCTCACTACCAGATCATCACTGAGGGTATCGTTGCCGCATTTTGGCGTGATGCCGTTTGGGCGCTTCTCTCGATATCTCTGTTGGACGGTTGTGTAATTGTTCCTATATCATTTCCCCAATACGAGAACATGGCACTGTCGAACGAAAATTTATCCCCTGCATTACTGGCCGCGACTAAAATGTGAAGGTGAATATTCGATACTGCCAGATACTTACGCTAGCGAACGGCACAAAAGTAATCAAACGATTGAGTACTCCAAGCCGGCCGAAGTGGCCGTGCGGTTAAAGGCGCTGCAGTCTGGAACCGCAAGACCGCTACGGTCGCAGGTTCGAATCCTGCCTCGGGCATGGATGTTTGTGATGTCCTTAGGTTAGTTAGGTTTAACTAGTTCTAAGTTCTAGGGGACTAATGACCTCAGCAGTTGAGTCCCATAGTGCTCAGAGCCATTTGAACCATTTTGAGTACTCCAAGAAAGACATATAAAGACAAATGAGTAAATATCTGAAACACATATATCTGATGATCTTGCAGAAACAACACATTCACCATCTCGATAGCAGAAAATTCCATTTTCTTTCCCTCTGCCTCTTTTTTTTGTGAATGAAAAACGAATGTCTTTTGCCAGTGTTCTAAATCTTGATTGATTGGATCTGGCTAAAACAACTCGTTTGCCACTGTTGACTTTCAATACATTTTTGGTATCATTCTACGAAGCCGACTTAAGAGAGAATAAATTGAAATGTGTTGTCTTACAGTTATCAGATACGGTATTAATTCTGCATAAACTGATTCAGACGTTAAAACAGGTAATGGTGAAACTGTTCGCAGCGTTTGACCACTGCAAGTGGACATAAAAAGACACACTTTCGAATGTGATGAAACTCTGTATGATAGGCCTAACTAGACCTTACGTTTAATCCAACGTGCTCCACACACACACACACAGACACACACACACACACACACACACACACACACACACACACACACACAAAAATAATCCTGCACTACGTGTGGTAGTGATTTCATAATGTTTGGAATGGCAGGAGTGAATCATTGTCTTACCTAGACGCTCATCCGACTTAAAGCCCATGTATTCGTTCTTCTGGTTACTACACGAAGCATGGCCAAACAAGATACAAGAGTTGGTTTTTATTTTTGTTAAAAGTGCTCCTGGCTGTTCTGAGCGCGTTAGTCATTAACTAATTCAGCTGTTTCTGTCACTAGCGCATTTGTGTGCATGAACGACAGTATCGGTGGCATCTCTGCAACAAAGGAGAGCATGTCATAAGGCAGATTATATACAATCTCAAAAATATCGTTAACCAGTCCATAGCTCCGAAACTATATATTTGCATGATTTGTGTCCTATTATTGTTGTTGTGGCCTTCAGTCCAGAGACTCGTTTGATGCAGCTCTCCATGCTACCCTATCCTGTGCAAGCTTCTTCATCTCCCAGTACCTACAGCAACCTACATCCTTCTGAATCTGCGTAGTGTATTCATCTCTTGATCTCCCTCTACGATTTTTACCCTCCACGCTACCCTTCACTACTAAATTGGTGATCCCTTGATGCCTCAGAACATGTCCTACCAACCGATCCCTTCTTCTAGTCAAGTTGTGCCACAAATTTCTCTTCTCCCCAATTCTGTTCAATACCTCATCATTATTTATGTGATCTACCCATATAATCTTCAGCAGTCTTCTGTAGCACCACATTTCGAAAGCTCCTATTCTCTTCTTGTCCAAATTATTTATCATCCATGTTTCAGTTCCATACATGGCTACACTCCAAAAAAAAAAAAAAAAAAAATGGCTCTGAGCACTATGGGACTTAACATCTCAGGTCATCAGTCCCCTAGAACTTAGAACTACTTAAACCTAACTAACCTAAGGACATCACACACATCCATGACCGAGGCAGGATTCGAACCTGCGACCGTAGCGGTCGGGGGGTTCCAGACTGAAGCGCCTAGAACCGCCGGCCACCAGAGGCCGGCTGGCTACACTCCATACAAACACTTTCAGAAACGTCTTCCTGACACTTAAATCTATACTCGATGTTAACAAATTTCTCTTCCTCAGAAACGCTTTCCTTGCCATTGACAGTCTACATTTTATATCCTCTATACTTCGACCATCATCAGTTATTTTGCTCCCCAAATAGCAAAACTCATATACTACTTTAAGTGTCTCTTTTCCTAATATAATTCCCTCAGCATCACGCGACTTAATTTAACTACATTCCATTATCCTCGTTTTGCCTTTGTTGATGTTCATCTTATATCCTCCTGTCCATTCCGTTCAACTGCTCTGCCAAGTCCTTTGCTGTGTCTGACAGAATTACAGTGTAATCGGCGAACCTCAAAGTTTTTATTTCTTCTCCATGGATTTTAATTCCTACTCCAAATTTTTCTTTTGTTTCCTTTACTGCTTGCTCAATAACAGATCGAATAACATCGGGGATAGGCTACAACCCTGTCTCACTCTCTTCCCAACCACTGCTTTTGTCCTATAAAGAAGTATATTCTTTTCATGTTTCTATCACTCTGGAAATACTGCAAAGGAACTTTGGCGCCGTACACAGTGAGTGCACCGTGTCAAATATGTATGCATTACCCACAGAGCCCCTGCTTTCGTTTAAGAAGTACAGTTTTGCCATTATTGCCCCACTGAATCCTACAGTCACTGCTACAGCTTCTTAAGCTGAACAGAAACTGAATTAGTTTATGCAAGAAGTATAGTGACAGTCCCTTTTCAGCGGCAAGTGACAAGATCGAGAAACTTGAGCCACACGCAGCGGAGTGAGCGCCACTCTGCCTGTGACCTGACACATAAAAGAGAAAGTGTTTCTTCACATCAGAGCTCTCTCGTCTCTGAGGCTAAAGAGATCTCGATTTTGACTGCCGCCAGCTATGTAGGGCAGTCGTCAGCATTACACGGCCATTCGGCTCTCCAGCGTGACTGATGACCGCGCGATGGCGCGTTTCCGAACGAAGCGCTGCGTTTCGGTGGGCCGCAGCGGGAGTCCCAGTGACACGGGGTCGTCGGCGCGGCGCTGATAACGGCGTGACGCCCTCCGCAGCTCGTAATTACAACGGAGAGGCCCGAGTTATTAAATCACGACAAGTGCCGAGTCATGCAGACTGCAGAGAGCTCGCTCAGATGCTATCGCGCCTTTCGTTGTATTAACAACGAGGCGAGGCGAGGCGAGAGCCCACCGGCACCCAACGGCTGTGGGTCCGCCCAACACTCTTGCTCGATGCTTCACCGGACATCATCGGCGGCCGCAACACCAACTGCTTAGCCGGGCTCACTTGCGCCGCTGCTTTACCACAAGATATCTTGTCTCCCCAGACACATGCTATAATGGCGTCCGCGAAGTTATACTGCAAGCGCTGGGCAAGAGTAATTAAACCTCAATCAGCTCTATGCAAAGTGCACTGACCATACTGTGACTGACAAGTGCTTACAGCATGGCGAGGGCTGTCCCAGAAGAACAAGACCTGAGAAAGAGAATATCTAAACCTCCTGCAGGCAAGATCGCTTGTTGTTTTTATTTTATATGGTTCAAATGGCTCTCAGCACTATGGGACTTAACATCCGAGGTCATCAGTCCCCTAGAACTTAGAACTACTTAAACCTAACTAACCTAAGGACATCACACACATCCATGCCCGAGGCAGGATTCGAACCTGCGACCGGAGCGGTCGCGCGGTTCCAGACTCTAGCGCCCAGAACCGCTCGGCCACTCCGGCCGGCCTTTTATTTTATATTTCAACCATGTTCTCATCACCGTATCTGTAGAATTTCTTACTAACAATACACGTCAACAATACAATGACAAAACTTTTCACTAATAGGAAACGACACCACGTCAGCCTGTTAGACACACGAAAAAGAACATATGAAATATCCATTGCACCAACTGTGTGCCGAGGAGTGGGGGGTGAACAAATAGAAAGTGAAATCGTGGCCCAAGCACATCACAGGGAAAACTCACTTCACTGCTTCCTCGCTTCAGTCTGCATATATATATCAAAAGTCCACAGCTCGTGGACGTGCGGTAGCGTTCTCGCTTTCCACGCCCGGTTTCCCGGGTTCGATTCCCGGCGGGGTCAGGGATTTTCTCTGCCTCGTGATGACTGGGTGTTATGTGATGTCCTTAGGTTAGTTAGGTTTAAGTAGTTCTAAGTTCTAGGGGACTGATGACCATAGATGTTAAGTCCCATAGTACTCAGAGCCATTTGAACCATTTGAATATCAAAAATGTTTGAGGCTTGAAAGAGATCTCTGGAAAATATAGTTTTATTTGATGTTTTCATGATCTAGTTATTAATCACGAAACCATAAATCAAATGGAAAATTGGTCCGAATCTGACTGTTCTCATTTTGATTTAAAGCATGCAGCACCCAGAGACAGACTTTTTAATCTTGTTCGTGTAGTCAGTAGTCCCGTTATGTCTAATTTTTCGCTGCTCATCACCACATGGCTATTTCTCAGACTGACTGATATGGGCCATAATGAATTAAACTATTCATATACTCGTCATCAGTGCTAAGATGGATTTCCCGAACATGGCCCCTAAGCATTTAGATGACATAAATATTTTGAGCCACTTGTCCTGCTACATGTCCTCTGCCAAATTGAAAACAGGAGTGTCAGAGGAGTTCTTTTGTTTTTCCTCTATCATCTTTACACCATTTCTGCCCCTGTGGAACCGACATACAACGCCGTCCCTTAATAACCGACGACGGCGTTGTTCATTCGCCTACATCGGCACCTTCCATTCGCGAAGTGTGACGCACAGGATTCGAGAGTAGCCAATCAGTGAAGCTACCTGAACACTCACGATTACGGTTTGCCGAACTGCTTATTGGAATATGAAAGCTGTTGATGGATACAGATAATCGGCTTGGAAAGTGAGCTGTTGAAACGAATTTATGGCCACGTAGTAATAATGAATTAAATTTTGGGTTTATTGCTATTTCTCTGCCTCGTGATGACTGGCTGTTGTGTGATGTCCTTAGGTTAGTTAGCTTTAAGTAGTTCTAAGTTCTAGGGTAGGGTGACCAAATTATTTTCGGTGAAAACCGGGACACATTCACCCGGGTGCCAATGGGCACCTCATTCCACATGTACCCAGGTTTCTTAATTTTAAATATTAATGTTTTGTTGATACATTTTGTTAACTCGATTATTATAACTAATAAGAGGATACAAAAGAATGATATAATCTAGATTATCTGTATAATTAATGACATTTAATAAATGTATACATTAATAAAGAAATGTATTACGATTTTACAAAATTTTGCAGTCATTCAACTTTTAATCAATTAATATTAACATGAGCTTTAATATTACTGAGCACTTTTAGATGGAATTGACTGTCCTTGTAGAAAAGGTTATTTTTCACTGCCTCCAGCCTTCTTGATCATGTCTTCGTTCTTTGAGACACAGTGATAAAACTCGCCATAATCCATTTTGTAGTTGTACAGGATCTGTAGGATTGCTTCAAGCGAGTCCACCTCCATTCTGTTTCTTTCATCAGTCCACTGGATATTCATGAACGAAAATATTCTTTCCACATTGGCATTATGAGCTGGGATTGCAAATAAATACCTTGCAATTATTACCAACTCAGATTAATGCTAAAATATAAATATAGCTTTTAAGAAACTCACCCACTTCTCATGACATTCCAATTGTGTTTCTTTTTTCATCATTCCACTTGTGAAGACTTTCTTCAACAAAATTTGTCAGTATGCCGAACTGATCAAAGAGAATGGAATCATCAATTTCAATCTCTTTACTCTTCAAATAAGAAACTGTCTCTTCAACACTTTCCCATTTTGGCACTCTCTTCAGTAACATCCAATCAAATACCGGCGATGAGGGTAAATATGAGGCGCTCCACTTGCTGAGATATTCTGCACAAGTGTTATAAAACTTGTTAACTTCTTCTCTAAAACTCCTTTTCGCTGCTTCTGATACTTTTGCTCTTTTAAGGACAGATTTAACATTAAAAGAAATGAACTGCTGTTCTCTCCTCTTAGTAAGTTTCCAGGGTATTTTTCAAAACACCATTTACCTCTATTACACTTTTCAGGCTTCCCTCAACTTCCTTCATCCCATGCTGCAAAGTGCTAAGCTGACTGTGTATGAACCATAAGTAGGCTTCACTTAAAGGGTTACTGAAAAACTGAACCAATATTTTGGGGGCTTTATCTTCATTGAGGAAAAAATCTTTTAACGGTTCAAACAGGCGGATTACTCTTTCAACTGCTGGAAACAGTGATAACGAGCGAGTTTTCGAGTGACACATTACATTCATATATTCAGTTCCCACATAATCACAGAACTCCTTAAGCCTCTCTGTTCTAATAGTATATTTGTAAAAGTGTGAGTATACCTTCATGACGATAGTTTCAACATCACAGCTTAAACTGTCAGCAGATGTCTGCACGCTATTGTGTAAAACATGTGCAGGGCACCCTATGCCTTCAATGTTTTCATGCAATGTTACCTTTAATTTGGTAAATGCGTTGCATTTGCCTTGTCTTTTTAAACCACCAAAGTTTGTGTTGGTGTTGTCTCCACAAAATTCCAAACATTTATTTTTCTCAAGATCAAACATTTCGATAGTATTCGTACAAAATCTTGAAATTTCGTCAGATGTTTCATTAGATAGATTAATATCGAAAAACTGAACAACAAACGGAAATAATTTAGTGGCCTTCTGATTGCTGGCATCAGTGGATATCCCATAGAAAGAAGACTTTTTGACATATTCAAGGCTTTCCTTTACACTCTGGGGAGCAATAACTCCTTTAACTAAGGCTGACACTTTAGTTCTTGCTGAACTAAACTTTTTTGCAATGGAAGAATCAAATATAATGCTGTTGAGCTTATTAGTACAATCACTAGATCTATAAGTTTGGTGATGTTTTACCGTGTGGTAGGCTAGTGTAAGCTCGGCTGCTCGAACTTTCGTCTCTTCACTTGACAGATGTTTCACAAAATAATTTTGTAGAGTATTACTGCAGCTCGGTGCACTGTATCTGTTAATGTGTTTCTTTGACCTGATGTGATCAACTATGTCGGAACGTCCACCATGACTTATACTAATAAAACAGTTACATACGGAACACTCTGCTTCGTAATCGAAACGACCTTTCTTAATGAAATTCCATTCCTTGGAATAAAAGTCACTGAACTTGCAGGCACGTTTCGGCATTGCGTTTCACAGTACTGCAGCAATAATACCACTAATATGAGAAAAAACTATTGCAGTTTGTCTGACAAAACAAGTACTACACTGTTCTGACAATGAGTGTGTGAGTAACTGGCGCGACAATCGGACGGTTTCATAGCTCTGTTACAACAATACAACTTACAACTTGTTGGCCAAAGTACCGCTCAAAATAAATTATTGCCTGAGTGAATCAATACTGATACTGTGATTACTAGTATGGGACAATGGAGGTTTTAGACAAATAAGATAAAATACATTAATTTCTTGTGTTGTATTTCCTTTAATATAGCGAAATCCCAAAAATTTGAGAAAGTTTCACGAAATGTATTTAAAAACTAAATTCCGGGACTTTTGAGCGTCCCGAAACAAATTTTCGGGACACTGGAACACAGGGATGAAAACCGGGACAATCCCGGTTTTCAGGGACGTTTGGTCACCCTATTCTAGGGAACTGATGACCATAGATGTTAAGTCCCATAGTGCTCAGAGCCATTTGAACCATTTTTGTTTATTGCTAAGTATGGAATACAGACAAGCTTATTCGCTTTAGACACAAATACGAGACAATCAGATCTTCTTCTTACGGTCTGACAACGGTCAACCACGACAGAGGCTAAAACGGGAATTCAATTGTTATAAGAAATCGTGATAATACATACATATCCAACACTACAAACCAGCTCAACATTTGAACCCAATAATGGCCTCCGTGGCAGACTCTAAAACTAGCGTAACTTTCAGTTACATACTATTCACATAAATCTTTCTTGTATTCACTCTTAACATGGAATACACTTTCTCACCAATTGTTACGAAAAAAAATGGCTCTGAGCACTATGGGACTTAACTTCTGAGGTCATCAGTCCCCTAGAACTACTTAAAGCTAACTAACCTAAGGACATCACACACATCCATGCCCGAGGCAGGATTCGAACCTGCGACTGTAGCGGTCGCGCGGTTCCAGACTGTGGCGCCTAGAACCGCTCGGCCACTCCGGCCGGCCCAATTATTACAGTTGTGGCTACTTGTTGAGGGTCTGCCCGTGACGAGGTCGACAATTTAAACCGCTACTTTGACCACGGCCACTGACTTCTACTCTGCGACTCCTACAACAACAACGTTACTGATACAGCGCTCTCGGCGCTTCGTTATTGACAATCGATATTTATATGCACTCGCTACCTCTGAGGATGCAGAAATAATAACGCTGAGTAAGGGATCTTCGATCCCTTACATGACACATAATCTACTTGTCTACGGTATGATATTGCTTAACATCTAGATTCGACGGACGGGTCACTCTACGAGCCATTGGACAGAGGTTTACCATTGAATGGCGGTGCAGCGTGTAATGAGAACTCTTCGCTTGGAACCCGCTTCTCTCAAATGCCGGTGACGAATATTTCATCCACTGTAAGGACCCGAACCAAGTAGCTTCGGATCGAGCGTCGCGTTAGGGACCTCCGCCGTGCAGGTTAACTGCACCGACCTCTGTGTTTGGCACCTCGCCCGTAGAAGCGAAAGACGTTTAACAGTGGCGTCAGATGTTGACGAGTGGAGAGTCGGGGTAAGAATGGTGAGAATAGAGGCGGCGGCTGGCAGGTTGTGACACAGAGCGCGGCGGGCCGGCAGGTGGCGGCCGGCCGGGGAGCGCCGCAGGTGTCGGCCGTGATGTGACGTTTCTCGCCTCCGATCGGCGCTTTTCACTTAGCGGCGCGGCGCGGCCGCAATCGGCCGCCCGCATCTGGCCGCCACAAAGGCCGCCGAAGCGCCAGTCATCGCCACAGCGCTGGCCACCCGGCGCGCGGCAGCCGCAGCCGCAGCTCAGCGCCCGCTCCCTCACCACGGCCCGCGCCGCACTGCGGCCAGGGCGCAAGTGCCGAGCTGGGATCAGCAGAACGCTGTGTCGCTCTTGCGAGTTCCTGCGTGCAAACTGAAGTCGTAGGAGGGTGGTAGAGGGAGGGAGGAAGGCAGGCAGGGGGGGATGGAGGGAAGGAGAAGAGAGAGAGACGAAAGGAAAGGGAGGGAAACATTAATGTCAGCTGCATGGGGACTTAATGCGGAATCAACGGCAACGAGTGAAGTAGTGTGCCAAATCGGGACTCGATCCCCAGATCTCCAGCTTACAAGGCAGCTGTGTTAACCACTGCGCCACTCTCCCCAGCCGATCTACATTCCCAACTAGCGCCACCACTTATCCACAGTCCCTGAATCCGCATAAAGTCATGATGCAAGTATCATCAGTTCCGTTCCTTCCTTTCCTTTCCTTTGTTCCCATCCACCTTCATACATAATATGTATTCCGAGTGGTGTGTGTGGTTTCGGACATTTCCGACAGAACAGAAACACGCATTCATGTTCTTGAAAAGTGAAGAACTAGATTTATCTACACTCATTAAAAGGGTAGTCTCTAATGATATCGATTTCTGTGACGCATTGATTCCTCAATTTCCCTTTTTTTCATTTACAGGCCTGATTTTTGTTTTCAAGTCACCATGTAACGCGTATTATTACCTGGCCACGGCCGCCGTGTCGTGCTGGTCGGTTTGGTTTCTCAGTTTCTGGGGATGGGGACTGTTCTCCTGCCTGGACTCGCTTCCCTTAATGCGGTTAATTGATGATCTAAACCTATCAAGCTGTTCTCAAAGACGGGTGTTTTCCAGTATCCTCAGATGGTTAGCAGAAAGCAGCACGTTATAGTAAGTACAATGAGCGTAGCCAGGTAATTCGTGATTGAACTGCCTACATTTTGTTCTGGAGGCCGATTGGCCTGAAGATCTCCACGTTAAAATAATATCATGGAATGTTATTGTTACCTCGCTAAGTAGGGGAATCATCGCTCTCGTCAGGATAGGGTGGGAGTAATGCGTCATGTGAGACGGAGCTGAGGTGTTAAAGAGTTCTGCGTGCAGAAAGTCGGGAGTCATTCTGCCTCACTGGTCCCTATACTTGTTTTCCGATTTTCGTGAGAAAAGGGAGCGACTTACCAAGCGAGCATTTGGCAGGTGTACAAAGGTTTCATATTAGCACGTGGAGACGTCAGCTAGATGCAGGTAGTGTTTGATAACAACGAGACAGACTTGCGATATTTTGTACTCTGTCCAACCATATTAATGTGACCTGTCAAATCCTGAACCATCTTCTGCAGGGCGGACGTGCAAGAAGATAGCCAGTTGATAGTTGGCGAGGTTCTGGAAGGTACCAACAGGGACATGGAGCCATGCCGACCCCAGCGCCGTGACCAGCTGCGCTACGTTTCAGGATCCATGGCGCGAACTGCCCGATCCAGGTGGTTGGCAGGAGACTACGGTAAATTCACCCTGATGCTCTTCGAACCGTGCACGTACACTGCGAGCAGTGTGGTACATTGCATTGTCCTGCTGGTAGATGCTACCGTGCTTACGAGTGGGTCTTCGCTCGACACTATGGAAGCTCCAAGACGACAAATGAAAAGACACGTTCTTTCAGTCTTTTAGAGTTTGTTCTCTTGTGTCGTAGTACTAATTTTTCTCATCTATTACTACCTACATATACATCTTCATGCGTATATTGCAATCCAACATACTGTCGATGGCGAAAGATACTTTGTACTGCTGCTAGTCTTCCCCTTTTCTATTTCACTTGCAAATGGAACGAGGCAAAAGTAACTGTCTACATGAGTTTGTTCGAGCTCTGATTTCTCTTATCATGTCTTAATGGCCCTTGAGTGAAATGTAGTCTTCGCAAATGACGATTCTCTAAACTTTCTTAATAGTGTTTCGGAAAAGAACATAGGAACTAAATTATGACCGTCCATTCATCGACTGGGCAAGTAGAATGCAAGTTGCTGTTTATCTGTTCTTTTTAGCCTTCTTGATAGATTTATTAAGTTAAGTAATTATCGTGGCTATGATAGCATCGTCAGCGCTGCCTATGGAGGAGGTCTCTGAATGTAACACTGAGCCCGACATTCCTGTAGCGAACAGACTGCGCCGCTTTGGAGAATGTTGTCTGGAGTCGCGAACAAAATGTGAGGGAATAATTTCGTGACCGACAATGTGCTAGGTCCAGTTCGCCTCCGTGGTTCAGTGGTCAACGTGGCTGACAACTACGCGGAGAACCCGGGTTCGATTCCCGGTACTGAGAGGGGTTGAGGGGTTTTTCTATGGTGGGAGGTCTGGTACAGAGTGGACTCAACCTCACGAGCTCAACTGAGGAGCTACTAGGTCGACTGCTAGCGGTTCCAACGTCAAAACGTCCAAGGAGTGGGAGAGCTGTGTGCTGTCCACATGCCCCTCCATACCGCAACCAATGACGCTAGTGGTAGAGGATAACACGGCGGTCGGTCAGGCCCGGTTGGTCCATCTAGTGTCAGAACGCGAAACAACGATGATCTTTATACGCCACTAAATGATGTGTAACGGATTCTTAGGGGTAAGTTAATATACTCCGTTGATACCATCACGAGAGCGACTGGGTACCAGTGTAGTTGGATCGAGACGGCCGGATACGGCAGCGGCGCAGCGCGGTGACAGACAGGGAGAAAGGGGAAGGGAAGGGCCGTGACGTGACGCGGATCCATTACGTCTGCAGCGCGGCTGTCAGCCGGCGGACAAATTAGGGCGCGCGGGTTGGCAACGGCCATCCGTCAGCGCGCGCCGGCCTTCGCCTGTCAGGGCGGCCCGCGGTCAGCAGAGCGGACAGCTCGTCGCTGACGGCCAGCAGACGCTGGCGCAGACACAGCGGCGTGCTGCCGCCTTTTTACTCGCCCCTGCACTTGTTGTACCTGTCGAGAACGGGGCGTCCGGGTCCGGTCTTACAGCTATCCACCCATCCTACCTGTAGTCCTCTGCAGAAGGGAACACAACACTGAACACACAATACACTGAAGCGCCAAAGAAACTGGTAGAGGCATGCGTATTCAAATACAGACATTGTAAACAGACAGAATACGGCGCTGCGGTCGGCTACACCTATATAAGACAACAACTGTCTGGCGCAGTTGTTAGATCGGTTACTGCTGCTACAATGGCACGTTATCAAGATTTAAGCGAGTTTAAAACTAGTGTTATAATCGGCGCACGAGCAATGGGACATATCATCTCCGAGGTAGTGATGAAGAGGTAATTTTCCCGTACAACCATTTACGAATCCGGTAAAACATAAAATCTCCGACATCGCTACGGCTGGAAAAAGATACTGCAAGAACGAGACCAACGACGACTGACACAAGTGCAACCATTCCGCAAATTGCTGTTGATTTCAATGCTGGGCCATCAACAAGTGTCAGCATGCGAACCATTCAACGAACCATCATTGATGTGGACTTTCGGAGCCGAAGGCTGGCTCTCGTACCATTGCTGACTGCTCGACACAGATCTGTACGCCTTGCTTGGGCCCGTCAACACGACACCGACAATTGACTGTTGATGACTGGAAACATGTTGCCTGGTCGGACGAGTCTCGTTTCCAATTGTATCGAGTGGATGGACATGTACGGGTATGGAAACAACCTCAAGAATCCATGGACCCCGCATGTCAGCAGGGGACTGTTAAAGCTGGTGGATGCTCTGGAATGGTGTGGAGCGTGTGCAGCGGAGTGATACTGGACTCCTGATACGTCTAGATACGACTCTGACAGGTGACATGTACGTAAGCATAATGTCTGATCACCTGCACCTAGCTGGCCAGTGTGGCCGAGCGGTTCTAGGCGCTTCAGTCTGGAACGGCGCGACCGCTACGGTCGCACGTGCGAATCCTGTCTCGGGCATGGATGTGTGTGATGTCCATAGGTTAGTTAGGTTTAACTAGTTCTAAGTTCTAGGGGACTAATGACCTCAGATGTTAAGTCCTGTAGTGCTAAGAGCCATTCAAACCTGCGCCTATTCATGTCCATTGTGCATTCCGACGGACTTCTGCAATTCCAGCAGGACAATGTGACATCCCACACGTCCAGAATTGCTACAGAATGGCTCCAGGAACATTCTTCTGAGTTTAAACATTTCCGCTGGCCACCTAACTTTGCAGACTTGAACATTATTGAGCATATGTCTTGCAACGAGCTGTTCAGAAGAGATCTCCGACACGTTGTACTCTTACGGATTTCTGGACACTCCTGCAGAATTTATGGTGTCAATTCCCCCCAACACTACTTCAGACATCTGTCGAATCCATGCCAGGTCGTGCTGCGGCACTTCTGCGTGCTCACGGTGGCCCTACACGATATTAGGCTGGTGTACCAGTTTCTTTGGCTCTTCAATGTATTACACAGTATGGTAGAAGTAATCATATGGAAATCAGTAATGAAAATTGTTCTGTACACACTCCTTCTATGGTAGTCACGGCACAGTATTTCCAGCTACCAACAGTAATGAAAAATGCCGTGGCAGCGGTACAACAAAATGAATAAACTCTAGTTTGCAGCTGTTTCGTGAGGTGCTCAGAAAAAGGGAAAGGTAGAAAACGAGAAATTGAAGAAAATGGAATGGAGATTCAAGTAACAGAAAGGCACACAAAGTTAGAGGAAACTGTAGGAGCAAAGGAATGTCCAATAATGTACAGAAGCCTCCGTTACGCTGTTGGGCAGGAAGATATACTGAAAGGGAAGGTATATTAATGAAAATAGGAGATGAAATCAAGAAATCATAATCTGCAACCAGTCACTGTTAACACAAATTTTGCACTTCAGTTATTTTTAAGAAAATTGCTTGTGTATCACAGCTGGAATTGATAAAAGTCGCATTTAGGTGTCATGTTCGAATTTTAAAATAATAATAACTCAAGCACCGTCACTACCATACGGATAAGCAGTAATGGGAGTCTATTTTGCTCGGATGACACATTCGACATTGCCGCCACAAAAAAGAACCACCATTCCAGGATGATAATTACCGACATTTGATACTAGATAATCAATATTTGCTAAAGATAGCGATTGAGTAAACCTAAAACTGTAACGGTGCCGTACGTCAAACAAAAAGACTCAAAACATTTTAGTGACAAATGCGCACCATAAGTTTTATGTGCCTACTGGGGCAAGCAGTTCTGTGCCGGTATGATCATGCCGGTACGTGAACAGCTAAAAATGACACTGCCACTCTTCGGCGAAGTTTCCTTCAGGGTTGTGTCATTCACACTTCGAGGTTAGGGCACAGCTACAGGTTTTAATGCATCGCACATGTGACGCCAGATATACAAATAACCGGCTATATGAAAAGGAAGCGATGGTGTTGTGTACTTAATAGCACCCCACACTATCACACCAGCTGGAGATGCGTCAATCATTCTGCTGTTTGCAGAACTGGGTCAAATCTGAAAAGAGAAGGTGGTACACTCCTGATGTCGTTGGGCGCACCGCTGTCGGGACGCCCCTCTTTGCTGCTGCGTCAAGAAGAGCCTCAACAAAGGTCTTCACGTTGACAGTCAGGGGTAGTCCCACAGCCTGTGTGTCTTTATGCAAACACACCCGTTTCTGTCCCAAGGCATGTGGCTGCACAGTCCTGCACGATCGATCGCTAATCGCCAGGGCACTTGAAAATCTGCACGGTATCCTGAACTTACCAATTCTACATGGCAGACGGTGAGTTCAGACAGAGGCGAGCAGCAATATCGCGGAAGGTCAAAACGCATTCTCGATAGGCAACCGTCATACCGCTGTAGAATTTAGACACACGCTAGTAGACGTTACTGTTTCTTACACAATGGGTAATCCGATCTCTTCACAAAAGAACTTTCAAATGTGACTTATGAATGAGAAACCCATTGCTTGATTTCTCCTTATATGCAGAATGTACACAGGGTTATTACTACCTACAAAGGACGTTCAATAAGTAATGCAAGACATTTTTTTTCTCGGGCAGCTTCGGTTGAGAAAATGTGGAAATTGTTGTGGAACATTGCGAATATTCCCCATTCAGCCCCTGTAGCTTCATGAAGTTCCGACAAGTGGCGGTGCTATACGTAGCCTTCAAAATGGTATCTGTAATGGAAGTACGTTCTAAGCTGTCATTGAAATTCTTTTAGCGGAAAACCAGAGCATCGAAAATATGCATAGGCGCTTGCACAATGTGGAGTGGCAGGGAACAAAAGCACGGTGAGTCGTTGGGCGAGGCGTCTGCCATCGTCGCGACAAGGTCGCGCGAACCTGTCTGATCTCCCGCGTGCCGGCCGGCTACACACATCTGCGGCTCCTGCAGTGCTGGAACGTACGGACACTATCATTCGAGGTGTTTACGTATCACAACCAAACACCTCACTGCTCAACTCTGCGCACCCAATAGGAGCTAAAAGAGAGAAGACTTCTATGGTATACTGGAATCCTGAACAAAACAAACCTAGTTTCGAGAAAAAAAAGTGTTGCATTACTTACGGAACGCCTCTCGCATGTTGTGCGGGTGACTGCTATGCTAATCATATGCATGTCTAAGCACTTGGTACACTTTAAGCCAATTTGATGTCCGTTGCATGTCGCCACCGCGGTGTTGCGATTTTAATGGCGAACAGTGTAGATCGTGGTGAGCATGAGACTACAAGGAGGCGGTCGGGCTGGTCGCTATATTTTCGTGGTTTGGCGTGATACGCATCTGGGGACGCGGAGTAGAAGGGCAGGAGCGGCGCAGAAGGCCTGGAGTGTCCGACGGGGTCCGGGCCGGCGGAGCCAGGGCGCCAATTACGCGACGTCTTCATCGTCGGCTGCGTGGCCGGGTTGGGCCGCCGCTGGCTGGTGGGCAATTAGCCGGCGTGGCCGGCTCTGCGGGCTGGGAGGAGGCAGCGGCAGCGGCAGATCGCATCGGGTGTCAGCCGGCGGCCGCCTCATTAGCGCCGCGTCGTGGCCACTCCGCCCCCGTGTACCGGCCGCCTCGCCTACATCTCGTTCCCAGCGCACCAGCTCTCTCTTATCGGCGCCGTCTCCGCACTCCGACCACTACTTGAGGCGGCTTCGACGTGGGACTTCAACTCCCGTGCCCGGACAAAATATCGCAGTCAACGGCCATCGCCGGTCCCACACTCCTACAGTCGTCAGGTGTCAGCCGGGCAGGATGCGGTGGTGAGATACTAGCTAAACTCAAGAGTGCCAAGAAAATATCATTAACAATAACACATTTCTTAGGCGTAATACAGGATTGCCTTCCGAAGTCTCGTGCCACAGCCGGGCCGGCGGAGTAGCGCCTCGTCAGATGCAGAAGGCAAGCTTGCACTCATCTTGCAGTATCGACAGCACAGGTAAGTGTCGATTGATGGCCGTTACGTCACGGACATCCGTCGACCGCGGAATCCGACAGCCTCCAGTTCTGCATACCGATCTGCAAAGTATTTTCGTGGATGGCGAAGATTTTCACTCAGGAGTCTCGCCCCAGCTCCACCTGAAGTAGCCGCTGGCTCACAGGGTCGGTTCTCAAAACCACGTAGGAAACAGGAGCCAGCATCATCAATGTCTGCCACAGGAACGGGATGAGCAGCAGCGGCGCCCACCCACTCGAAGGCAGATGACGGACAGGTGAAGCCTCCAGCAGACCTGCTAAGCGATGATGGCCTCTACACCCTATAAGTGTGGACTCGGAAGTTGTCTGTGGAGCAGCTTCCAGGCCGACTCGTGGTTCAGTAGACCATCGGAGACAGCTAGGTGTCCCGAGGGTCGACCTCCACAGTCTTCACTACACTACAATTGATATAGGGGCTGAGACTGGCGGTCAGCAGTCAGCACTCAGCAATCAGTCATTTGTTACGAAGGGTGGGGTATTTTGCTGACGCTTTCCATGCGCTCTGGGCAATGGGCTTGGCTATGACACCATGTGTTCTGGTTTCTCCTCGCTGTCAGCTCTCCTTGTGACTTTAGGCTTTCGCAACTTCATCCTTCAAAGACTCTTTCGTGCTGGCTCGACACCTCAGTATTTATTGTTACGTTATACCTAGTCTTCCTTACGAAACGCTGCTTTGTCACTAGTATGACGGTATTTCTCAGTTTCCATGATGTCCTTATACTGCACTTGCAGACCTGGGCGCTCAGTCGTTCCCCCATGCTGTTTCAACTTTCGGTGTTTGCCGCAAGTCGCTCAGCATTTCCCTCTAGCTCGCATTCTACTGGTCACTGATACAGGCGGTTCGGTTTCTGGGGCTGCCAAAGTAGTACTTGGACGAATTTTTTGTGTCTGCTGGATATAATATGCTGGGGCATAAAAGCCGGCAATGCGTGAAACCGTTGTAACCGTCCTGAGACAGGGCTCAATAAGAAAGTGTTAACCTGGGGAGTGTCTTACTTGTCTTCTGTTTACACATACATGAGGACTGTAAATAAAGTAGTGGCAGCGTAGCCCAGACGCTCACAGGAGATAGGGCATGTGCAAACCGGATATGCGAGCGGTCAAGTGGCGCTGTTGTTGACAGGTAGTGTGCATTTGAGGGGCAGCCAGTTGGGAGTGTTGCTGTTGTGTGGCATCAAAGTGAAGAGCGTTTTCCAACTCGTTAAATGGCAGGTGGAGACCTGGCAAAGGGAATGGGAGTTAAGCGATAAGGCTCGTAGGGTATATCAGTTCTTCTCGGACATCAGAGAACATCTGAGACGGAGCCATATCAATCGCAGCCGGGGTATGGTTCACTATCTGACAGGTCACAGCCCTTGCCGTATGCACTTACACCGCGTAGGCCGCAGCCAGAGTGCTACTTGTGCATGTGGGGAACATGGATTCCCAGGACACATACAGAACAGCACACCAGACACCAAGCCAGTTCAACAATGACATGATACGGGCAGTAAGAGACAAATATAAGTGGGAAATAGTGAATAAAATCGCTGATGACGTCTCAAAGATGTTACATGACGAATACCGACAGACACAGCCGTATAACAGAACACTGCAACACACACGGAGCACGTAAGACAGCAGCACCGAAACACACACTCACTAAAACAGCAAACACTTCCAGAAATACGTACCACAGACAACCTTACTCAACATCTAAAATAATTAAACTGTATCAGAATAAACAGTGTAATACAATCAACTCTGTAAACCTGTTCTAGCTGAAGTAAAAGCAGCAGGCATATCCATCCCGCGATCACTACACTGCTGTTTGGATGTAACATTTGTAACTGAACACTTAGTATATAACCAACACAACAGATAAAATTCAAGACACATAATACAGGAACTGAAGGTTAATTAACAACCCTAAGAAATAATATACCTTACACTCACACACCACTGCGCTTTCCACAATGTACATAATGTTGTAGTGTTTTTGTAAATACTGTTTAGAAATATTAATCCCTAAATTAAACTATAACGAAGCGGGTGTGCAAGGCTTGAAGTAGTTCCGATGCTTTCAGACCAGGCTGGCTCAGATAGGGTACCATTTCTCTCTCCCTCTCTCTCTCTCTCTCTTTCTATCCAAGTCTTTCCTACATCTACCATGATATCTTCTTAAAATTTGAAGATTTTTCTGTTTTTTTTCTTTCAGTTTCTAATGTATTTTTAATTTCTTAATACTTCCATTTTAATTGCTAAAAACAATAATTGCTGTTTGCAGTATGTTTTGAAATCTACATGAAAAGCTCTAAAATGAACGACCTGTTATAAAATGTAAGGCAATTGGTCTCTAAATGAGCATTAAATCAAATCAAATCATAAATTAATCAGTTCCAAAGGTGATCAATCTTTGTGGATTAAAGTCGAAATTGTCCGTGGCAGGAATGCATAAGAATGTTATCGAGGTTACGTGAAGCCAGTGTAGTAAATGCGTTACCGCATAGGACGATTACAGTGGGTCAAGGTGTTTCGTGCGGGTCGGAAAGGGACAGTAGATTTGCACCGCTCAGGTCGGCCGTCCATTCCTCAAGACCGGACTGACATCGTGAGTGGCCTCGTTTCCGTAGACCATCGATGGACTGTCCGGGAATTACCTGCAGATGTTGATCTCATTCATCAAACGGTGTGGCACATACTGACGAGATGTCTCGGCATGAGGAAAATTGTGTCCCGTTGGGTTCTACATCGACACACCGATGTATAGAGATGGCGCCAGTATGCACTGGCTGGCATCTACCTGGACCGATACCGCAACTGAGGAGACGCTTTTCTACAGCGTATTGTCACCATTGCTGAGATGTGAGTACGAGTCTACGAGCCTGAATGAAGGCGTCAGTCGAACGAATGGGGCCACCCAGGTTCGCAACGTCCACAGAAATTTCGACAGGAGCCCAGTGGGGTGAAGCTTATGCTGATTGTGACATAATACTTCGAAGAATGTTATTCTTAAGCATGCTGTGCCTGAAGGGAAACTGTCAACAGTGACCACTACTGCCAATTTCTGGAGCAACATAAGCGTCAACTATGCGGCGCAGAGGTCCACATTTATTGTGAGACAGTCACGCTATGGTGTTGTATGACAACGAACATAGCCGGCCGCGGTGGTCTCGCGGTTCTAGGCGCGCAGTCCGGAACCGTGGGACTGCTACGGTCACAGGTTCGAATCCTGCCTCGGGCATGGATGTGTGTGATGTCCTTAGGTTAGTTAGGTTTAAGTAGTTCTAAGTTCTAGGGGACTGATAACCACAGCAGTTGAGTCCCATAGTGCTCAGAGCCCACAACGAACATAGTCATGTAGCAAACGGTGTCAAGCTCATATTGCTCAAGTGACACAGGGAGGTCTTCCAACATCCTCCGTAATCACAAGACATGGGTCCTTGTGACCTCAAGATGTTTCTGGAGTTGAAGAAACCCCTTCGAGGAAACCGATTTCCTGACGTAGAATCTGTACTCCATCGCTGTCATCAACAAAGAACGCCTTGCCAATGGTCCCCAACGACTCCCCAACATTTGACCAAAGATAATAGATTTTTCCGATGACTACAATAAAGGAACCTAATGCAACTGTACTTGTTACTTCATTAGATATTGAGTTCCATCATTGTTGCCACTACTTTATTTATAGCCTTCAAATAAATTAAAATCACCCACAACTGTTTTTGTCTGTATCGTCCGGCTAATCTTAGGAACTACTGTAGGGATTTTGATATGGTTTTCACTAACATATACTTTCATTTACAGGGAAAGTTTGTGTGTATGATACATAAATATTTAGTGTAAATTGGTTGAACTGTGGTGAGTTAGTCCTCCAACGCCATCTACCAGTGGATGGCAGAAATCCTTGGCATCATCCGAAAGTGTTATTGTTGCGTGGCAGAGGAAGCTTCGTAGTGATGTTACGGTGGGAAATGCAGGAAAAGGCCGCACAAAGAACGTAGCTCTTCCGGGGTGTTGCTGGAGTCTAACGGCCGGAAGGAGGCCGTAACTCGCTCTCAACTGCGTTATGGTTGCGCAGACCGTGTAGCACAGGCGCTGCAGTCGGGTGCCGGCAAGTAGCCATAGTTTGTGCCGAACCGGCGCTGCAGCGCGGTAGCTAGCAGCTCCCACCACCGCCACGAATTGTCACTCCAAACGCGCAATTAAATGCGGAACACAACGTTCGTGTCTCCTGAGAATTTTTCTGGCGTGCACTGTCTAAATCGTTTAAGTTCAATGAAACTGATGACATCCAGTCACCTACTGTTGTTCTCCGAATTTTAATACGCAGTGGCCCATTAACAAACTTCCCACTATGCCACCCAAGTCGTGTGGCCGTAGATATTTAACGGTACCTTTGCCACGCTGGGATGGTTCTTAGTCTTCCCTAAAAAAATTGAGGTGGCTTCCGCAATGAGAGATCTCGTGACACTTAGCTCGCTCTGTCCGTCCACGATATCTGGAATGCCGTAGACATCGGATCCTATGTATTCCACTTCAGTACTACATTTGACAGAACTCTATACTGCCGTTTAGTGAAAACAATGGGAACTTAATGTGCATCTGACCAGATTTGCGACTAGATTCAGACCTTTCTTTCAAACAGACCTTCACACGTAGCTTTTAACGGAATAAAATAGAGCGATATAAAGGTAATTTCAGGAGTACGCCAAAGAGAAGTAGTAGGACTGTTAACGTTTACATTTGCCCGTCATTTACTTTATAATCAAACACTTGATACGAATGACATGCTTCCGCACTTCCCACCCAACTGTAGTACGATTTTAAATGGTTTTCTGCGGCTTAGATGATTGAGCGCTTCAACAAACCCTTTTTTTTTTTTAAAAAAAAACAATATTTTCTGTTACATATGATGTCAACGCTAAATTGGTCACACTAACGTGCTTTCCTTTGACCGCTATTTACGCCCGTTCCCTTACCTGATTTCAACGTACAGACGCCTGTGCAGTGTCACTGAAATTTCCCTCACTTTACTTGCTCTCATAAGGCGGCCTTAGGTACTCTACCCTCTTCCATTTCCTCCTTGTTGTATCCGCCTGGTAATCGTTTCCTTCGCATATCAGGCACGCTATGCGGGAAGCTGCCCTGCCAGGATGACGTTCGAAAACGGCACTTTTCAAAGCAGACATACACTCCTGGAAATGGAAAAAAGAACACATTGACACCGGTGTGTCAGACCCACCATACTTGCTCCGGACACTGCGAGAGGGCTGTACAAGCAATGATCACACGCACGGCACAGCGGACACACCAGGAACCGCGGTGTTGGCCGTCGAATGGCGCTAGCTGTGCAGCATTTGTGCACCGCCGCCGTCAGTGTCAGCCAGTTTGCCGTGGCATACGGAGCTCCATCGCAGTCTTTAACACTGGTAGCATGCCGCGACAGCGTGGACGTGAACCGTATGTGCAGTTGACGGACTTTGAGCGAGGGCGTATAGTGGGCATGCGGGAGGCCGGGTGGACGTACCGCCGAATTGCTCAACACGTGGGGCGTGAGGTCTCCACAGTACATCGATGTTGTCGCCAGTGGTCGGCGGAAGGTGCACGTGCCCGTCGACCTGGGACCGGACCGCAGCGACGCACGGATGCACGCCAAGACCGTAGGATCCTACGCAGTGCCGTAGGGGACCGCACCGCCACTTCCCAGCAAATTAGGGACACTGTTGCTCCTGGGGTATCGGCGAGGACCATTCGCAACCGTCTCCATGAAGCTGGGCTACGGTCCCGCACACCGTTAGGCCGTCTTCCGCTCACGCCCCAACATCGTGCAGCCCGCCTCCAGTGGTGTCGCGACAGGCGTGAATGGAGGGACGAATGGAGACGTGTCGTCTTCAGCGATGAGAGTCGCTTCTGCCTTGGTGCCAATGATGGTCGTATGCGTGTTTGGCGCCGTGCAGGTGAGCGCCACAATCAGGACTGCATAGGACCGAGGCACACAGGGCCAACACCCGGCATCATGGTGTGGGGAGCGATCTCCTACACTGGCCGTACACCACTGGTGATCGTCGAGGGGACACTGAATAGTGCACGGTACATCCAAACCGTCATCGAACCCATCGTTCTACCATTCCTAGACTGGCAAGGGAACTTGCTGTTCCAACAGGACAATGCACGTCCGCATGTATCCCGTGCCACCCAACGTGCTCTAGAAGGTGTAAGTCAACTACCCTGGCCAGCAAGATCTCCGGATCTGTCCCCCATTGAGCATGTTTGGGACTGGATGAAGCGTCGTCTCACGCGGTCTGCACGTCCAGCACGAACGCTGGTCCAACTGAGGCGCCAGGTGGAAATGGCATGACAAGCCGTTCCACAGGACTACATCCAGCATCTCTACGATCGTCTCCATGGGAGAATAGCAGGCTGCATTGCTGCGAAAGGTGGATATACACTGTACTAGTGCCGACATTGTGCATGCTCTGTTGCCTGTGTCTATGTGCCTGTGGTTCTGTCAGTGTGATCATGTGATGTATCTGACCCCAGGAATGTGTCAATAAAGTTTCCCCTTCCTGGGACAATGAATTCACGGTGTTCTTATTTCAATTTCCAGGAGTGTATTTTCCTTGCATGGCCTGGGCTGTTTACCACGGAGCTACAAGTCGCCCACAGGCAGTGCTTGCCGTCGGCAGGGCACTATTTTGCTGCACCAGGTCACGTGTCATCGCAGCGCCACTTGGATACCGACCTGCTCCCCACTATTTAGGCCACCGCCGGATCGGATACGCTTCAAGTCTGCTGTACCAGCAGCTCCATCTGGTCGCACCATCAGTTTAGTTCCAGCACTACCAGTTGTCAGTACCAGCAGTTTCGTCTCAGCACGCCACGCCCGAAGCGTATCAACCATCATTTGCTGGCTGCATCGGCCCACTAACGTCCCATGTTTCACGCCGCTGCCTACCACAATTCTAGGGTTTGTCATATAGGCACATCACAGGCAACGTCTCAGAAGAGAGATTTTTGTTTATGTAGCTGTGTGGATATTCATCCAAGGACATTATAACTGAGTTTCGTTTTGTTAATAAAGTTATTGTTTTAAAAGTGTCTTGCGTCACTCCTCTGTAACAGGATACTTTACTTCCTGGTCACAGAACTTGTGGCTGTGGGTTGTTCCACGAATCTCCCAGAGGAGTACGGAGAACTTTTCAAAAAGATCATCTTAAAGATTTCCGAGCGCTGTTGAGTACAAAAAAGTTTTGATGAATTTTGTTTGTGGCGTCCATATCTAAGGGTGTAAGCATTCTAGTCTTGTAGTAGCAAGATTTCAGTTTCGATTCTTGATAGATGCTAACTATTGGTTTTCTCTTACTTGCATTCTATGCTTTTTTTCAAACTGAGGTGTTAACCAAGAGATGTTGAATCATAATATATAATAGAAACAATGTCTTTAATTTTTTATTATTAATCGCATGAAAATGTATCAACAACAAAATTCTGAACATCAACCAGAAAATATTTTTTTTTATTTCTAGAGATAACGAATAAATACAAAGTTTCTGTGAAAGTCTTATTTTTATTAAAAATTATGACTCAATGTTTTTATTAATATTTTAGTTTGGTAATAAATACAGAATGCAAGTAAAAGTAAAGAAAGAATTTCTTCTAGTGACACATGGTGCTACAAAATTTTTAGTACTTATCAGCGCTCGGAGGTCTTAAAAATCAATTTTCTCCGAATATTTTCGATAAGTGCATCGTACTGATTTAGAAAACTGAAGTCCGTGCACGGACCACATGACCACAGTAGTTCGTGGGCACTACTTGTCAGAGTTTCGAGCTACAGCCTGCATACCAGAAAACAATAGTTCCAAAACGGTCTACAATGCTTTTTAAAGGACATGCCGGTTTTTGTGGTCAAATGCCACGCGCGACAGTACAAGTAAATTTTGAGCAGCGCGCCGTCGCTCTGTTACATTGACAGTAGCTGCTGCAAACAGAAACAAGCCGCGGCGCCTCGCTCCTAGCGAGTGCTGGGCGGCCACCTCAGCGCGAGGCGAGACCCGCGCAGCAGGTCATCCGCGGGCAGCAGCCGGCAGCCGGCAGCCGGCAGCCAGGCCGACGTGGCCCGGCCCGCGCGCCGGCCGACGCCGTATATCAGACGCGACCACTCAGGACGGTGTTCCCAGAACAAGAGAAAGCGAGTTGTGCAGCCTCCTTTTGGAATGAGGATAAACGGGCCAGCCGCCGCGAGCTGCGGCTTCCTTTAAAGGCAACTGATTGCCGATCGTAAAAGTTGCGGCACTACTGCCCAAGTCTGGGACGCCGAGTATTTACGGCCAGGAATAAAACTCGCTGTACAAGGGAAACATTTCCCTCAAATTCAGTTTCTGTCAGACGCAAACGGAAAATGCCTTACTCCTTTTAAGATGTAAGGTTTTTACTCTGACGGAGAAACACCTGTGTTGAACGTCTGCGAGAAGCTAACACAGTGTGCATCAGCGGCCCTAGAAGCAGCAAAGCTCTCTCCGTTAAACCACCTGTGCACGAGTCAGTGAGTTACTGCCATCTTCAACTTCATACTAGTCTGTCTCCACACCCTGGAACCTCGGCAAAGTGTGACTACCTCAGAAACCCAGAGTTGACTGAGTATTTGTTTATTCCGATCATCTGTTAGTCCTTCTCCTCCTCCCTCTCTCTGTCCAGTCGTCCATTTAATCACATGCTACATGCTAGTAGCATAAAACCAAACTTTTTCTAGAACGTTTCTTTCTGTTTTCCGAAATCTGAGGACTACACATTTCTCTTTTATTGGATATATATTTTGTGTAATAAATGGAGTACTAAGCCACACGAAGACTGATCCTAAACCGGATCCTGAAGACCTTGTCTTCTCATTCTAAATGTTACACAATACATCGTCTGGAACTAGGGTATTACGGTGACCGCTAAAATGCGACTTGTATCAATTGCTCATCAGCTGTCATCAGGGATGATTTAATTTATCGCTGTAACTGCAGAAAATTAACAGTTGGACGTTATTTTCTGGTTAATTGACACATTATCTACCACTGTCCTACGCCACGCCAATTTGTTCTGACAACATAAAGCGTAGTGGGGCGTCGTTCGCTTTGCGTCATTGTCGTTGCGGTGTTGTCTCTCTGTGGTATTC
Source organism: Schistocerca piceifrons (assembly GCF_021461385.2). Classification (NCBI taxonomy): domain Eukaryota; kingdom Metazoa; phylum Arthropoda; class Insecta; order Orthoptera; family Acrididae; genus Schistocerca; species Schistocerca piceifrons. The sequence continues at coordinate 350,928,291 of NC_060142.1, forward strand.
CATCACTTTGGTGCCTGCTCTGAAAACAAAGAAAATGAGCATCAAAGGATGCATCGGACGCCGAGAGTCGAAACAGCGGCGCGATGCCAGTAATACTTCGCAATGTGGTTGGGTGCAGGCAATGCAGACAGCCCGCAGCACCAGAAAAGCAGTGCTAGGTCGGTCGTCGAATCACTGAAATGAAATGAGCAACTCGGCTGAACACCCGGAAGCACACCGTTAATCGATAACGCCGAGGAACCTGGGAGAGATCATCGATCGACAATCATTACGCCATCATTTGCCCATTTACTCCAGTAAGTCTTTGACATTGAGGACCTACCTGCTGTGTCGTCCGAGCAAAACACAGCCAGGCAAAAGCACCGCAGGCGCAAAGGTGCGAGGTGGTGCCACTGCCACAGAGACTCGCCACCTGCGCGAGTTCCACCAGCGCCACGGGCGGCGCTGAGCACGAAGATATCGACTGCGCCTCGGCAAATTGCCGGCCGAGTACAGGCCATCACGACCGGACGACAGTAGACAGAAGCATACTCGGAAGATAGAAGAGCAGCTCTCGCCCACTTGATTATAGATCAAGGCTGACTTAGCCTGGGAACGTCGTATAATGAACTTTTACAAGTGAACAGACAGTTGTTGTAAACAGCGTTTTACTGTGAAGTTTACATACGATTATTTGCACTTAGCCACTGGGGGCCTTTTTTGTGTTATACTACAAGGGGTGTTGCAGGGTTAATTATTCAACAAGTCACAAAGAGAAGTAAATATTTTTAACTCATTTGTGCGACTTTGTTACTAATTTTTTGGAGTGTTGTATAACCTTCGGCTTCCTATCCTATCTGACCCTGGCGCATAGCTGTGTAATAGTAGCAGGGAGAAATTGTCTTAGCGGTGTACTGCACCAGAAGCCGGCTGGCGGAGGTTCGAGTCCTCCCTCGGGCATGGGTGTGCGTGTTTGTCCTTAAGATAATTTAGGTTAAGTACTGTGTAAGCTTTGGGACTGATGAACTTAGCAGTTAAGTCCCATAAGATTTCACACAAATTTGAACAACATAAATTCGGCCTACCATAACAACAGTGGCAACTGCGCCTCCACAGCAGTAGCGACGAGGTCTTTGCAAAACTGGCGACTAGGATTTACAATACTATGGATGCAAGACACGGCTATTAATGTGAATCCTATCAGTTTCCTATAAAAACACACTGCATGCGGTATGCGAAATCTCGGAGCGACATGGTAGCACAGGAAGACTCACCAGTGGCGGCGCCTCGTAGACGCGCGAGATGGAGCTCAGTGCCGGCGTCCGACTGCTTCCATTTCCGACAGCTGGCCGACTGGCTGGCTGGCTGGCTGACTGAATGACTGCCTGCCTGCCTGCCTGACTGACTGACTGACTGACTGTCGGACGCTGTGCCGCTCCTTTTATCGGCACCCTCTAAATCTGGTCCACCGTAACAACCGGAGGAGGGGGTATGGCGACGCTGGCTACAAGGCACGCCTTATCTACCCGGAACGCGTGCACGCGCCTGTACGCGTACGCTACACACACACACACACACACACACAAACACACACAACACGCGCAGGCGTCATGTACACATTCGCCTGTGTATCGAAGGGAGAGCTAGGCGGGGGAACAGGGTGTGTCAATCAGACCGGGGAGTCTGCACGCTGCCTCCCCTCGGCAGATAACAGGTTGAAGCGGAGCTGTGCCCCGGGCGATAGGAGGTGACAAAGTGAGTCACACAAATGCACGCACATTTTGCATTTCTTTTATATGTAAGGAATGGCACCATTGTCACCAGGATTCCCACAGATATCGCATTTACTACACATGTAATTCGTGACTTTCTGCAAAATATGTCCTCTTATTCCCGAATTGGAGTGTGCGGTGTTTTGAAACATTTGGGCAGATAAAACTGTGTACCGGGTAGGTATTCGAACCCGGAACCTTGCCTACCCCTGACAGTGTTCTTCCTGACTGAGATGTTGGCAAAACTCACGATCCATCCTCACAGCAAACTCTGCATTTTAGATTAGTTGTACTCTTTCTTTCTTTGTTTTTGTCTGCAATTACTATTTCGTTAGCAAATTTCTTGTTCTTTCCATGCAATTTAAATCGTACAACTCTTTACACAAACTCCTGATACTACAGCTTTCTTCCCGTTCTCCGCAACTGCTGAAGACTTGTCCGCTACGCAATTTTCTACTGCCAAAGTTTCACACCTGGTCAATGACATAGTTAGAAATGAAATATTAGTTCTTCTGGATAAGGAACTGAGAGATCCCATATTTCTAGATTTCCAGAAAGCCTTTGACACTGTTCCTCACAAGCAGCTTCTAATCAAACTGTGTGCTCATGGAGTATCGTCACAGTTGTGCGACTGGATTCGTGATTTCCTGCCAGAAAGGTCACAGTTCGTATTAACTGTCGGAGGCCATCGAGCAAAACAGAAGTGATGTTTAGCGTTCCACAAAGGCTGTCTGCTGTTCCTGATCTACACTCCTGGAAATGGAAAAAAGAACACATTGACACCGGTGTGTCAGACCCACCATACTTGCTCCGGACACTGCGAGAGGGCTGTACAAGCAATGATCACACGCACGGCACAGCGGACACACCAGGAACCGCGGTGTTGGTCGTCGAATGGCGCTAGCTGCGCAGCATTTGTGCACTGCCGCCGTCAGTGTCAGCCAGTTTGCCGTGGCATACGGAGCTCCATCGCAGTCTTTAACACTGGTAGCATGCCGCGACAGCGTGGACGTGAACCGTATGTGCAGTTGACGGACTTTGAGCGAGGGCGTATAGTGGGCATGCGGGAGGCCGGGTGGACGTACCGCCGAATTGCTCAACACGTGGGGCGTGAGGTCTCCACAGTACATCGATGTTGTCGCCAGTGGTCGGCGGAAGGTGCACGTGCCCCTCGACCTGGCACCGGGCCGCAGCGACGCACGGATACACGCCAAGACCGTAGGATCCTACGCAGTGCCGTAGGGGACCGCACCGCCACTTCCCAGCAAATTAGGGACACTGTTGCTCCTGGGGTATCGGCGAGGACCATTCGCAACCGTCTCCATGAAGCTGGGCTACGGTCCCGCACACCGTTAGGCCGTCTTCCGCTCACGCCCCAACATCGTGCAGCCCGCCTCCAGTGGTGTCGCGACAGGCGTGAATGGAGGGACGAATGGAGACGTGTCGTCTTCAGCGATGAGAGTCGCTTCTGCCTTGGTGCCAATGATGGTCGTATGCGTGTTTGGCGCCGTGCAGGTGAGCGCCACAATCAGGACTGCATACGACTGAGGCACACAGGGCCAACACCCGGCATCATGGTGTGGGGAGCGATCTCCTACACTGGCCGTACACCACTGGTGATCGTCGAGGGGACACTGAATAGTGCACGGTACATCGAAACCGTCATCGAACCCATCGTTCTACCATTCCTAGACCGGCAAGGGATCTTGCTGTTCCAACAGGACAATGCACATCCGCATGTATCCTGTGCCACCCAATGTGCTCTAGAAGGTGTAAGTCAACTACCCTGGCCAGCAAGATCTCCTGATCTGTCCCCCATTGAGCATTTTTGGGACTGGATGAAGCGTCGTCTCACGCGGTCTGCACGTCCAGCACGAACGCTGGTCCAACTGAGGCGCCAGGTGGAAATGGCATGGCAAGCCGTTCCACAGGACTACATCCAGCATCTCTACGATCGTCTCCATTGGAGAATAGCAGCCTGCATTGCTGCGAAAGGTGGATATACACTGTACTAGTGCCGACATTGTGCATGTTCTGTTGCCTGTGTCTATGTGCCTGTGGTTCTGTCAGTGTGATCATGTGATGTATCTGACCCCAGGAATGTGTCAATAAAGTTTCCCCTTCCTGGGACAATGAATTCACGGTGTTCTTATTTCAATTTCCAGGAGTGTATATAAACGATTTAGGAGAGAATCTAAGCAGGTGATGCTGTTGTTTACCGTCAAGCAGATCATCACAAGATCAAAACCAATTGCAAATCGATATAGTCGAGATATCAATATGGTGCGAAAAGTGGCAATTGACTCTAAACAATAAAAAGTGCGACGTCATCCATGTGACTACTAAAAGGGATCCATCTAATTTCGATTTCACAAACATTTAAAGGCTGTCAATTCAACTTAATACTAGGGATTGCAACTGCGAACAACTTAAACTGGAACGATCACATATTGAGTGATGTGGGGAAGGCGAACCACAGACTGCGTTTCATTGGCACAACACTTAGGAGACGCAACGAATCTGCTAAAGTGAGTGAGTAAATCACGTTTATCCGTACTCTCCTGATGTTTTGCTGCGGGGGATGGGATCCTTACCAGATATGATTGACGTAGGAGATCGAAAAAGTTCAAAGAAGGACAGGTCGTTTCTATATTATCACAAAATAGGGGAGGCAGTGTCACGGATATGCGAGCTGGCGTGGCAATACTTACAACAAAGGCGTTTCTCGTTATGGCGGGACCTTTCCACGAAATCTGAATCATCAACTTTCTCTTCCGAAGGACAAAATATTTTGTTGAACCCTCACCTACATTGGGAAAAACGATCATTATAATACTGTAACAGCTGGCCCGGAAAGATTCGTGTATTCGTTTTTCATAAGTGCTGTTCTACAGTGGGACGGTAGGGAAGTAGTCTGAAAGTGATTCTATGAATCCTCTGCCAAGCCCTTAAGTGTGAACTAAAGAGTAGTCATGTAGATGTTGATGAGAAAAACATGGTTTTACCGTACGAACTCCCGCGGCGTTCGCTTACTGTGATTTAAAACTGTCAGATAAATCTTAAATCAGAGTGTTGTAACCACTGTTAGAACCCACAGTATTCAAAATGAAGGTCGTTGGTCTCTTCATGTGCGATCGTTACACTTGTCACAACTTTGTGTTGAGTAAAGGAAATAAATTCTTGGAGATATCGCAAAAGAATTTCTTACTGGTAGATATTTCGTTACCGGTCGCTTCTTTATGTGTGGAAAACGGGAGCAGACTTTTCTTGACAGTCACTCGTGGCCCAGGACAGATTACAAAACTTCTGAGTTCGCATGCTAAATGAAAACGCACATTTAAGATGTTCCTGTGAAACTAGAGATACTTTATATTTATTTTAAAATTCTATTCCATTTACTTCCAGCTCAGTTTGTCGTCCACAGAGCGAATACGGAGAGTGTTCAGCTTTCTCCTTAGCGTCATAATCTGACCTAAGCTGGTAATTTTCGGATTAAGAGTTTTCACGTCGTACTTATTGCATTAATTTGATTGTTTCACTTACTGCTACCTTGGCAGGTGAAAAATGTTCTTAGCCTGTCACTATTTAAGCGACTTATCAGTTCTTCTAAATATGAAATTTATGAACTTTAAGTGCAGCGCACGGCTGTACTACTGTAGTTTGTAAATCGTAGATTGCCTGAGATTTATATATAGTGTACGAAATATGGTAATTTTTTGGAATGAGAATAATAAGTGATATTTCATATTTGATCTACACGAGCTAGTAAACAGACTTGATGCGACTATCAAGCTTTTGAATGCAGCAGCGATTTATTAAGTACAATCCTATTGGATTCGATGTGTCCTGCTTTACCTTCACTCGAATAGTTGTTCACTTAGTAACAGGTGCGTACTTAATTCAACGTGAAAGTCGAATCACGGAGCAGCTTGTTATTTTTCAAATATAACTACGAAGGTCACATAAAGAGCCAGAAAAAAATCGCAAAGTTAGCCTGGAAACTAACTGTGAATCTTTGACTTAATGCCAAACATTTGTTCAGCAAACCAAGAAGGCACTAACATTCTTTAACGCCGAATTAAAATTTAAGGTAAGTGTGCGTTTGAAATTGATTCTGGTTGACGGTGAAAAAGCATTAAAAAGCGAGAGATGAGCCCGAAGTAGTATCTCTGGCGTGGAATGACCTCTGATCGTCTGCTTCCTCCACACATGAGAAGTAAATCTAAAACGAAAACAAGAACTGTCAACAGCAAGCTCAAATGCATAACCGAGAATGCAGTATGCAGCGGTGATCAAAATTACGCGTCATATTTTGGCTTCTAAACAGTGAACACACTGAGTCGTAGTTTTTCGCAGCAAAAGCGGTAAAATGAGAGATAAACTTATAATCGCAGATGTTAATCTGCCTGTAATTTACGACCCGTCAGGAGATATCTGCGATGTGAAGTAATATTACGAGACAGACGTAAACGCGTATCACAGCTTCACTTATCTCTAATCAAGGGAGCCTGATAGCGCAGACAAATCAGATATTAGCTAGAGATTACAGAAATTTGGTTTCCTTCTTTTTCTTCCCTCCTACGCCAACCTCTCCCCAATTGGAACAGACTGCCGGGATTTTCTCTGTGAAAAGTATGACCGTCAATTTTAGATAAAAGATGCGTTCATAAGGCAGATATTTTCTTATCTTCTTTCTTGTCACACCTTTTGCAACGTTCCATCGGCTTGGAGAGCATGACAATTCAGTGCCTCGCCGTAATCAAAGAGCCATTCTAGGAATTACCTCAAGTCCTTTACGATAACCAATAACAGCTTAAAGGAGTAGATCAGTGTGGCACACGATTTTGTTACCCATATTTTTATGCTTTTTTCTGTAAAATCAATTACAAGTCTAACTTTAGATCTTTATTGTACACCCTTGAGATTGCGTTACGTATTTTTTAAAGTCAAAAACTTACACTCATAGGTCACTACACGACATCGACGAAAGGGCTTCGCGGAGTGCGAGGGCGGTTTGTGGGAGCGCTGCACGTCACAAGTTTCAGTCTAATACAAAATTTCAAAAACTGCGCTACAGTCTGGAACCGCGCGACCGCTACGGTCGCAGGTTCGAATCCTGCCTCGGGCATGGATGTGTGTGCTGTCCTTAGGTTAGTTAGGTTTAAGTAGTTCTAAGTTCTAGGGGACTGATGACCTCAGAAGTTAAGTCCCATAGTGCCCAGAGCCATTTGAAAGTTTTTTTTAGGACGGCCAACGATCTCTTCAGTGCAGAGGCACACTAGAATCGAACTCTTTTGGAAATCGGGGAATTGTCGCGAGTAATTACGATAATGGGCAAGGGGCACTACATTCACAGTGTTTGTATATGTTGAGAATCTGCATCTGACGGGAGGTATCGGTTGCGATGACCACTGCGCCCATATGGCTAAGTGGACAAGAACCAAAAGTACCAATAATATTTCTCGAACTTTCACTAGAGCGCTTTCCACAACCCCCTTCGCAGCTGGATCGTCCATTCAAGGAGCAGTTGACGTACGTCCCTTCTTCCATTTTTCAGTTTCGATCTCCTTAACGGTTATTCATAAACACTTCCGGGAAGAGGTGCAGCGATGATCTACTAATGTGTCGCCGACGCGCGCGATTTTCTTTCCCGCTGATGTCGAAGGCGATCGTTCGTCTTTGCGGGGAAGTGCTGGTGCGATGGAGATGGATTAATTTGTGATAAAGAAGCCAATAAATAAATAAATAAGTAAATAAATATTATTAAAAAAGGCGCCTTCCTTGTATTCTGCTTTCCAGCTTCCTTTTTTGGTAGAAGTTATTGTGGTCTTCCTTGATAGGGATGAACGCCTGAATTTGTGGAGCTTTCTTTTCAGGCCGCTTCTTAAAAATTTGGGTTAAAGGTGGCGGTGGCATAAACTTGTCTTTTTTTGTAGTTTTGGTAATTTCAGGAATGTGAGGATAAAATAACCAAAAAAAATGGTCAGAGGATCTGCCTAGTGAGCAGGATACCCGGGTTCGAATCTCAGTCTGGCACAAATTCTCCACTTTCGCCATTCATTTAATTCAATGCCCACTCGCAGCCAATGTCTGCAATTCCTTCGTGTGTATTTTTCTATTGTCCTATTGCTAGCTGCTAGTGTATAAAGAGAACTAGTAACACAGAAACCGCACCATGAGGCAAGGGAGAGTGAGATGGGATTCACCTTATTCTAATGGAGCACATACACTGGCGAATCAGAGATTAAATTAGAATTCTTCTTCTACTGACACCAGATACTGAATTTTTATCTTTTTTTTCTGCTACCAGACGACTATTTGGCTCGGGATGCGGCACCACCACAGTAGTGTATGTTAGCGGCCTCGCCTTTGGAGGCCAGCACGTGTCAAGTCGCCAGCGACACAGACGGAACCAACACTCAGCAATTCATCTTCATACTTGTAGTTGGTGTGGAGTGTTCCGGGGCTGTGCTTGGTAACCGATAGTTTGGCTAAGAAGGAACGTAGTGGGGAGTGTGAATCGATGCACCCGCGCCCCCGAGGCGGCTTCAGTGTGAGTATGAGTGTGTGTGGGGGCTGTGGTGAGTGGCGTGTGTGCGCCCGGTGGCCGGCCTTGACTCTGAGCGATGGCAGATAGCCGCCGCCGCCGCCGCCGCCGCCGCCGCCGCACGGTCAGATAAGGCCCGCAGATAGCCGCCCATTGTCCCGCGCCCGCGTCTGTTTCTTTCTCCGGGGCCCACAGATACGGGCGCGCCGCTCAAACTTTTGCGCGGGGATCCTCCTAGCTCGTTACGGCGCCACGAGATAATTCGGAGAATATGTAAATAAATCGGGCGCAGATAAGAGTGCGCGGGCGGGTGGGTGAGGCGGGGGCGGCGGAGGCCGATAGCATCGGCGTCCCCGCGCTCGGCCGAGGCGGTCGGACGAGTCCCACCTCACCGTTACCAGCCCGGCGGAGAGGAGCCTCGCGATCTCGCACGACCACGCACCCGGCTACTCGTCTTCCTCCAATTCACTTTTGTTGTGTGCGATAGCAGAGTTGCAGCCGCGAAAGTAATGCTGACTTGTTTGAGAACACCACTGCACTCTTGGAGGGAGGAGATGGAACACTGAATGAGAGTAAGCATGTTGTTACTGCCTTCCATATCACTGTCCAGAATAACTGATGGCACCGGAAGAAGGAGAAGGGGAAGGACAGAAAATATCAAAAATTAATGTGTGAGATAATCTTAATGTCGAAACGAGTCACCAGTGGATGGAAGAGGGATGTTGTGCAGAACGAGGAGGAAACGAAATGAAACTTCGCAGGTTGCTATGTTATTACAATGATTACAAAGTCGGGTCAAAGTTACAAAAATCTGGTCTGTATGCACCCACTTATTAGTGTGACGTTGCACTCCCTCTGACCTGGATGAATGCGCTTACCCGGTTGGGAAGGATGTCATAAAGCTGTTGTGTCCTCGCCTGATGCAAGCTCACTCAACTACTGTAAATAGCCCTTGATATGCATGCTGACGCTGGGACGGAGTTGACGTCCGAGATGGTCTGCACATACTCTATGAGAGACGTATAGGAGAATCTTCGTGGCCACGGGAGTTCGTCAACATCTACATCATACTCCACAAGTCCCCTAGTGGTGGGAGGGTACTTTCGGTACCATTATCTGATCCCTCAACTCTGTTCCACTCGCGAATAGTGCGGTGAGAAGAATGATTGTCGGTAAGCCTCTGTATTGGCTCTAATTTATCGAATTTTCACCTCGTGGTCAATACGCGCGATGTATGTGGGGGGGGGGGGGGGGTAAGTAATATGTTGTCCGACTCCTCCTAAAAAGTGCTGTCCCTAAATTTCGATAGTAACTCTCTCCGTGATGCACAAAGCCTCTCTTGTAACGTTTGCCAGTGGAGTTTGTTTAGCATCTCCTTAACGCTCTCTCGCCAGCTGAACGATCCCGTGGCGAAACGCGCCGCTCTTCATTGGATCTTCTATATGTCCTCTTTTAGTCCTATCTGATAGAGATCCCAGATACACGAACAATACTCAAGAATCGGGCGAACAAGCGCCTTATAAGGCACTTCTTTCGTGGATGAGTTACATGTCCTTAAGATTCTTCCGATGAATCTGAGCCTTGTGCCTGCTTTTCCCACTATCTGTTTTGTATGGTCATTCCACTTAAGGTCTTTCTGGATAGTTACGCCTAGATATTTTACGGCAGACGCTTCCAGCTGTTTTGTCATCAGTAGTGTAGCTGTACGGAAGTGGATTTATTTTCATATGTATGCGCAATATGTTACATTTATTTACGCCCAGGGTCAACTGCCAGAGCCTGCACCATTCCTCAGTTCTCTGCAGGTCGTTCTTTAAATTCTCACTATCTTCTGGAGTTGCTAATTTGGTACAGACAATTGCATCATCTGCAAATAGCCTTGAAAAGCATCTGACGCTTTCTACTAGATCATTTATTTATGTTGTAAACAGTAACGGTCCTATCACACTTCCTTGTGGTACTCCGGATATTACCTTTACATCTATCGATTTGGTTCCGTTAAGAGCGACCAGTTGATTTCTATCTGCAACAAAGTCTTGAATCCAATCGCAAGCCTGCTCCGATACTCCGTAAGCCCGTATTTTATTTTTTCATTAAACAGCAATGCGGGACGGTGCCAAATGTCTTACTGAAATCAAGGAACACGGTATCAACCTGAGCGCCGTTGTCCAGTGCGCTGTGGATCTCATGGAGGAACAGAGCGAGCTGAGTTTCGCAGGATCTCTGTTTGCGGAATCCATGTTGATTTTTATAGACGAGGTGTTCATTTTCCAAAAACATCATAATTCTTGAGCATAAAACATGTTCCATAATTCTACATCAAGCAGACAATTCACAGAGACATGTGCGACGTACGGACGAGGATTGTCCTGTTGAAAATGGCAGGACGATGCTGTCGCCTGAGAGGTAACACATGAAGAAGCAGGATGTACATGGCGTACCGTTGTGACATCAGAATCCTCAATGATTACCAACAGTGATCTGAAGTCATACACGATGGCTCCCCATACGATGACGCCAGGAGTAACTTCACCGTGCCTCTCCAAAGCACTGAATGACAAATGGTTCTCCCGAGGTCGCCTGTATACTCGCTACCGATGATCACACGGTGTTCTGCGGAAGTACGACGCACGGCACCCCTACAAACGCAGCCGTTTGTGTTGTGGTGTTAACGGAAGACTACCTAGCACAGCTTCTGCTAGTCTCCGACCAATGGCGTGGGATGAGACAGAATGTAGCAGGCAGTCCATTACTGGTTCTCGGATGGCAGGAACAGGTGGGAAGGGCTTACGATGTGCTTGGTGCACCATAGGACGATTCTCCCTTGGGATGGTCAGATATGGACGACCGCAACCCTGATGACCAGTATGCCTGCCCTCAGGTTAACATGCAGTCTAACATTGGGCCACTGCCACATCCGAATGCCCCACAAATCTAGACATTGCGCGCTTCGACCACCTGGCAAAACAGAGACCACAATGTGGTCCATTCAACGCTATCAGGTGCTCATAACGCTGTCTCACACAAGTACGCAGCAGCTCCGTGTCTTTTACAGTGCTCGTTCGATATCTGACGTTGTCCACGTTCCTTATATATCTTTCCATGCCTGGTAACAACACTAAACAAGAAGAACGCTCTTCATTTGTGTGGCCATATTGTCTTGTAGTTGCTTTTAGAATCCTTGAGGCTATTTTTGTTCTGTTATTACAACTACAAAAATGCGTGGTTTTTTTCACCAGACGCGTTTCGCTTTATTGAGGTAAAGTGTCAGCTGTAGTCTGTAATTAAGTTATTTACATTTTGATTTGCTTTACGGGCGAGAAACAGTTCTTTATGAATATACTGATTTGTACTTAAATGATTTTCGCTTGATTTCTCGCTTACATCGAGAAATGCCGTCTGTTAGCACATCCTTGTTTTTCTGCATTAGACAATGATAATTTTGGTCTAATTTTTAGTTGTTCTGCGGCACACAGAAAACAGTGGTGTGCTTGAAAGTGTGCTGTGAAAAACATAAGAAATTCATAGTGCTACAGAAAACTAAAAATTAGACCAAAATTATCAGTGTCTAACACAGAAAAACAATGATGCACTAGCAGACGGCATTTCCCAATGTAAGTGAGAAATCAAGCGAAAATCACCGTAAGTACAAATCGGTATATTCATAACGAACTGTTTTTCGATCTTAAAGCAAATCAAAATGTAAATAACTTAATTACAGACCACTAATGATGTGCTACCTCAAGAAAGCGCGAGAGAGGACAAATTACTCTCTTACGTATATTTCACATACGGAAAATTATTAAAGATTTTATTACAATCTGAGACTCTAGAAAGTTAATGGCCTGAGCAGACGTTGATGGAGCCTGGTAGGGCGCTAAAAGCATCGGGTGTTTTTATCTTAGTTCATAGAAAGGGCTTGTTGGGAGTTGAAACCAATTGGCGGCAAGCCCATCCCCTAGTAAATCTTGCCAGACAGGCCCACAGCCATACAGGGCAGACAGGGCAGCCCCCCGTCGAGACAGGGCTCCAGCAGAACAATCTTGCGATACCTGCCACGGTGCCAGCAGAAACCTGGGCAGGGGCAACACTCTAAAGGAACGCGTCTATCCAGTGGAGTCTAAACCGAGCATTGTGGGCAGAGCCACGTGTGATAAAAATTCACATGTTTTCGTGTTCGCCAATACTGCAAGTAGGCCAGTGAACCACTTCTCTCGGCTGCTTCTGTTGTATAAGAAAACTCCAGCATCTGAGAAACGTTTAGAGATAGAATCTTTGTTATACCTCATAGCTAGAACTAACAAGCTCCAAGGCGCAGGCGATTTAGATAAAGATCTTTGACACTGTATCTGTTTGCTTGTTGCCATGGGAAGTGACACGACTTTGGAGAAAATCATCTCTTCCCCCTCTGCAAAAACTTAAGATATATATTTTTTAGAGAGACACAAGTTTCTTAACTCTTGCGGTGTCGTTCTTGCATTCTGTAGGAAAACGGATTTCTTTTTCTGGAGAGGTGTGAAGCACTGGGTGCAGGACTTTGGTCTGGTAGGGGACTACTGGTCGAAGCTCTTGCATGTGTCAGTAGACTGGAGAGCCTGTGGTGAGGTTCTTACTGTATCAATAGTATGACTTCAAATGTCTCGGACTACTCGTTTGCTAAGGGCGCATTAATCCATTTTTGGTTTACCAGTCTTAACATGTGGTATACTTCTCGGCTCTGTCATATAAGTGAACCAAATTGGTCCTTGGTACGACCAGCGAACGGGTGTGTCACACACTGAAATCTATCGTGATTTCAGGGCTCTGGTAGAGAGTAGATCGCGAACCGTCTGCCTGATCGCTAGACAGTGAGATTTTTGCATTTCTTTTGTGGCCGCTATCGATTCACAGGCGCCGCCTCCATGTCTCACCTCCTCCACCACACACATCTCGCCAGCTGCAAATCACATCGCCGCACGAAGCAAACAGGGTAACGTAGAGATTGATATCCAGGACCAATTGTGGCTGAGGCCACACTGGCATACAAGATGCCAAAAAGAAAATCCCCGTGCAAGAGGCGAAGGGATGTGGACGGAGCAGCAAAGTTTAAACAATTAACCACAGAAGGCAAATCACGAAGAATGGAAATGGTGGACGCGTGCGTCCAGACGGACCCTCGGGAACAAGTAACCACTACCTCTCCCGGGAGGCATAGATTGCCAGAAAATCTGGCAACACAAAACAGGCATCATGTTGTAGTGGGCCGACCGGTGTTTGTGCAAGAGAACTCTGCACCACAACAACCAGCACATGTCAGCGCAGTTAGTAGTACAAATACTAGCACGATTCCGGGTCAACTACCAGTCACACGAGTAGAGGTTGATCCTGTGAAAATTTACCCAAACCTCGAACATTCCATGCAGTTGTCGCGCCTGGAGGAGCTGGCTGTCCTGGCCACAGCACTACGACAGGTGGTGCGTGTAGGGCACAACTATGGGCGTAAAGTCACCTTCTCGGCCATGGAGGCTGTAGATGGAATACAGTTGAAGACTATGAATCTCCCCACTGACTTTGGCGCCCTGCGTGACGTTGTGAAGTAGGTTTTTGAAAGACAAAACGAAACATTCTATCTAGAAGAAATTTACAATCAGTCCCTCCTATCTAACGGAAGAATAGCTTACGACTGCAGAAAGACCTTTCTGGAATCATATGTCCATACTTATTTCCCATGACAACAGCAATAAAGATAGGACAGTTAAATGCACATTATAGTAGGCTGGTCATGCAGGAGCTTCGGAGGGTGGTGGAGGAGACGAGCCTTGACGTGCTCTGTCTACAGGAACCATACTCTCTTGTGTGGAAGATAGCATTTGCCACTGTAAACTGACAAGTAGTAAGCTTTGGGGATGACCCGGAGGCCACCATTCTGGTAGTTAACGAAGTGTTACGAATCACAGTGCTTTCACATCTTTCTGATGATCACTGTAATTTCGAAGAGCTTCAGTCGCCAGTAGGCATCATATATCTGGTGAAAATGTATTTCCAGTACGGAACCAATATAGAAGTATACCTTGACCAAATCGTGCAGGTACCAATGGCGCAGAGAGGGCGCAAGATTGTAGTGGTGGCAGACGTGAATGCTAAATCCCCCCTATGACACAGTGGAGACGGAATGAAAGAGGCGGAAAAATGGAGGAGACCATCATGTCCTTACAGTTTCTTATCGCTAATAGACCAGGAACCCCCCCCCCTCCCCTCCACCTATACAGACTGGTGGTGGGGGTGAGGACACAAACATCGACATCACGTTAATGTCAGCAAATATTGGATCAGAAGAGGACTTCATAGAAGCCACACCTCGAACTATGAAGTGGATCCAAGATCTGGACATAGATGTGTAACCAATTGCTTCTAGTCTCGCATGAAACATGTCATATTTCTGTATATTATATCACATAGATCACTTGTATGTATAAGAAATACTTTATTCAGTAGTTCATTATTTTAAATATGTTTGTATAGATATTCCTTTGCAATGTAATGACAATTTTTGTAAGTATGCTGCTGACATACGATAAACAAATACATGTGTTGACCATGTATCTGTCAGGTTATATGAAACGTCTGATTATAAAATAACGCAACAAAAACTAATCAACAGAGACATCCGTAGAACGAAAAAAATAAGATTGAGGATTTCAAAATTAAATTCGGGAAAGCAGAGTTGCACCCATCACCGTGGCAGCACCGGCGCCTTCGCCTTCCGCTGTCGGCCTTCGCAGCGTAATTACAATAGCCATCCTGTCCCGAGCGGCCAGCCGGCCCGCAGGAGGTCTTTGTGCGGCGCTGTTATCACTATTTGCGCGCCTTATCAAGTTAAACAGGACGCAGGTAAACGTTATCTTTGCCTCACCTCCCAGTGTGCCTTACCTTATCAGGATAACTCGGGGAATAGTCGATGTGGGGAAGAAGGGATGGAAAAGGTGGTTCCAGCTATCTTTCCTGAGTGTTCCCCACATAACTCAGCGAGTGAGCGATTTCTTAATCCAGTTCCTGTTGATTTCGGTAAACTAATTGCAGATGGTGTTGCTGTTTTTATAAATTCATCAGTACTGCTCACTCTGATTATAGCGACATTGCCCACATCAAACGCGGTTAAAATAATTATTCTGCACTGAGGAAACATAGACATAACATTGTTTTTTCTGCATTTGGGTATTTGGAAAGCTTTTCGGTTCATTAATTCCTCTTCGGGAAGCAAATGACTACTTCAGAAAGCCATTACTGTGCACAAGAATAATATCCAAAATTACTGAGAATACGCATCTTTTTATGTAAGTAACATCATCTCGAGAGCAATAAGTATTTACTCAAGCGTCGAGCCATGTTACAATTAGGTTATAACTAATTAGTGTTTAATGATGTACAGTCTGTTAAGTATGATCGTCGTCGAGTTAATCAGTAGAAAAGCGCATCTGATAACAAACTAAAACGTATACTGTACATAAGTCATATATGAACAAAAGAAAAATGCAGCTACAATTAATAATACATCCAGTCACCGCAGTGTCGCTGATTGCTTGGCATCTCCGAGGCATGCTCGAAACCAAGTTGTCTGCGTATTCACATGGAAGAGACCTCCATATGTGCCGACGACTTTGCGTTGACAGCAGTTTCAAAGTGAATTTTGTTTGTTCTTATCGCAATGTCAAGAACGGGTTTCCCGAAAAAAGGATAACAATCATTTTTTCCACTTTTGGAGTCAATTTATCCACTGAGCCATGTTCTCCAAGTCATCTCCCGCTTACCAATTTAGAGCGTGGCAC
The DNA here is from genome assembly GCF_021461385.2 of Schistocerca piceifrons. Taxonomy (NCBI): domain Eukaryota; kingdom Metazoa; phylum Arthropoda; class Insecta; order Orthoptera; family Acrididae; genus Schistocerca; species Schistocerca piceifrons. The sequence continues at coordinate 350,944,394 of NC_060142.1, forward strand.
CCACTTTTGTACGAATCACTGATTTTCCCATATATTTAGACACCACAACATAAGTCATTTTGGAATCCTTAGAGTGGCTACGGAGAAAAACAGCCTCATAACGCGACGCATAAGCTGCACTCAGATTTCTTCTTGTATATCTCAGTCAAGGATTCAGAGTAAACTAATTCTTTATGAACATTGCGTGAAGGACAAACGTGCCCTCTATCGGGCTGTGAAAGAACTAAGGCGATATATTTTAGCATCTGTGCGTAATGCCGACCACGCTCTTACGTAACATTCTGTACTTAGAATAGGGTGGCAGAAATATACAAGACATGCGGAAGTTAAGAACTGATAGCTATTAAATCGCAATAAAATTAATAGTTACTGTACGACAAACACGTGGATACGCAACTAAAATAAACAGACCTCCATTTCTTGCATAAAGTACGTACAGACACAAATTTATAGTAGAGGGAATACGTGGATACCATTCCTCCCCCCCCCCCCCCCCCCCCACAATCTGCCATTGCCTGTGGTGCGTCATCTTCGTGCCGACTTTATAGTGCAGTGTTTCCAGTAATTAAGTGTTGTACGTCTTTTTCGAAGTGTTGCGAACGGACATCATACTGTCGCTGGGTATGATTTTTCTATCTCTTGCGAACAGGAACCAGACTGTCGCCGTGTTTTTTAATTGTCTGTCTACTATTTTCCCTGTCTGCTCCCTGTGTATTTTGTTATCATCGCCCACCATTTGTTTTTATGTTTTAACTTTCCACAATTTCCGCAGTTTTACAATTTACGTCACCGTTTTTGTTTGTTTCTTATTGTTTCTTGTCTTCTTATATTTTAAAAATTCTGTAGGCTCAAGAGCAGCGTACTAAGCTGCTGCCAGCCCGCCCGCTTCGGGGGCAATCGAAACCAACAAACGGAAAAAAATGGATAACATGTACGTACAATGCAAGGAAAAATTAACATTAATTTCTCATTCATATCAGGAATGGTAGAATTTAGAACAAACAGACATAGTTTTGTAGTACACGGAATCTATGGTCACCATGTTATTGTATAATAAGTATTGCACCCAGTTTAAGAAACAAGACTAAACTATTTATTTTCTGTATACAGAGTGAATGAGGGTTTTAACTGCAGAATAAATAATCCGTGGAAAAGTTCTATAAAAGTTTACTAGAGAAGAAAGAACGCAAAAGGAACAAAAATTATATAAGAAGATATTTGCTCATCAGCTCTTCATTGAACTCAAAATGGTTTTCCAGCATCAGATATCTTTAAATGGGATGGCAGTCAGACATCATAAAAGCCAGATCTGGTAAATTGGATGTGTGTTCCGATAATTCGTGCGACATGTCCCACAATATTTCCACAGTCAAAATATTTTTTGTAGGCAATTACATTATCCTGATGAAAGAGATTTTCTCTCCCCCGCTGCCCCCTCCCCCCCTCATTCATTATGGTTCAGGCCCCTTGTCGTATTTTTTCATCAGTCTGGTCCAGTAGTCACGCGTAGTTTTGGAAAGTTACTGCTTTAACCTTTAGAAGTTGGTCAAGAAGAAGAACCCACGGGGTAATGATGGACTTACCCTTTCTCGCAGCGGAAATAGACTTGGCTTTCTTTGGTGTAGCGCACTGGCTTATAACTTGCTTTCATCACTGCTTCTCTTCGGGCATGAAGTGGTGGACTCACGTGTCATCCACAACAACAAATCAGCCGATTCCTTTTAAAAACCATACGATTTTCCTGATAATCAGCAAAATAAAAATTATGTACCTATCTCCCACAAGTTTTTTTATATTTAATTCTTAATGAATGATGTACTGTAGCCTTTCTTCGGATACGACTAGCGCATTACGTACTTCATAGACCTTTAACAGCCGATCTTCCAGTCCCAAATAATACATTTCTCAAAATTTTAGTCTACAAGTTATGGTCTTGGGAAATTCTTCCCGTGTATCATCACCAAGGGAAGAGCTCCTAGGTCTGAATTCAGCCACCCTGAAAATAAAGGAGGAGTGTCCGTTAAAACTAGAAGGAGTCATGTAAACGTGTATCTGGAAACAAATGCTTGTTGAGACGTGGGGGCATTCTGTCTTACGAGAGACCAAGCGAGGTGGCTCAGTGGTCAGCACACTGCACTCACATTCGGGATGACGGCGGTTCAAACACATGTCCGGCCAGCCTGATATAGATTTTCCGTGATTTACGAAAATTGCTTCAGGAAAATGCCGGGATGGTTGCTTCGAAAGGGCACGGCAACCTCCTTCTCCATCTTTTCCTAATCCGATGAGGCCGATGACCTCGCTGTTTGGAACCCTCCCCTCAAATAAACCAACCAACCAATATTATGATAGACCAGCAAGGGAGAAACGTTCCTGTAACGTGAGTGCACTGTGGGATATAGAAATGCCTTAAAATATCCTCATGTCCAGAAATCAGAGAGATTAAGGGCACACGAACGTGGTTCAATGGCAGAGGACCTCCTCGACCAATTCCTCGATCGTTATACGTTAGTTTTAGGTACCGTTGTACAAGGCGCTGAAAACGGGTTCGTCTCCCGTCGTGTATGAACCGCGTTCTGTGTTCTGTAAGAGTACGTTCTTCCATAGGGCAGCAAATTGTCACGCAGAAATTGGTAATAAACAGTTCTTTTAAACTTGTCTGGTAAAGTGTTCTGTCCTATGAGAATCATTTACTCACAGTTACTACCCACACATTAGGACTAAAGCTAATCTGTTGTCTTGCTACATGATCGTTCGAAGATTTGCATCTGCCCACACATGGTTAGTGTGCTAATTTATTCCGTTCTGTGCGTATTTCGCCTCACCCGTAAACTGCGAATCTACAGCGCTCCGTCTTAGAATCCACTGGAAGAACTGATGTGGGATTCTTATAGCCTTAACTGTTGGTTAAGAATTGACTACGAAAGACCACGGTTTATGCCGAGAACAGCTAAGATTCTTTGCATGCATATTTCAGTATCTCCCTCTGCTCGTCGCAAGACTGATTTCTCCATATCCGACGTGTGAACTGTGCATGGTCTAACGCTATCATTGGCCCAGTTGCGAATGATCTGATGTCTGCAGTTCGCTTAAACAATCTGACGGACTTTTTTCAGACCGAATGCGGCGCTCTGAATGTCGTTATGCGCATCCCTTACGTGTACCGTATGTCGGTTAACATCCTTGGCTAAACCATAGCCGAATACTGCGTCCTTCATTTTACGCGTGGGATAACTAGACTCTATTCCGTTATTTACATTTTTTACACTTTACGAAATAGTTCTGACGTCAGCACAACCTCTAAACGAATAGTACGGAATGGTTAATGTTGGACACAGTTTTAAGTGCTATGCCGGGCAACAACATCAGTCAGAGGACACAATCGCAACCAATAAGAAATGAACAAAGAACCTGAACAACAGGACAGCCTGCGCAACTGATTAACTGACCATTCACAGAAAGTAAAATGACCCATATTTCAACAAGTATTTGTTTGCGGACCTATTAACATGTTTCGTTTAGGCTAACACTGGTGCACATGCTTAAAAAATCTGGTGACCTTTCGTCTGATTCCAGTTCTCTCTCAGCGCAATGGGTGTTTTCCCGTGCCTGTACGTCACTCAATAATCTGATAAGCATTCTGTACTGATCTGTGTTCTGAATGTCGTTGTGGACAATTTGTAGTTGCTGTTAGTCATGAACCATTTGACGTCAATCGTTTTCCCTCTAGTTCTTTAAGTGAGTGTCCATCCTGACTAGGTGACCACAGAAGATCAGTCTCCTCTTTCACTAGATGTTGGGAGAGTTACTTGCTGTGTCTGGTTCTGCGTACATCACGTTCTTTTACGGGGTCCCAGATGGCCAGTGTTTATCGAACTTAAGGATGTCACCTGGAGTGTCCCAGAGAGATGTGACAGAATCGATCTTGTTGTCTATGTAGACAAACAATCTGACGACTGTTTGTTGATAACGCTGTGATGTGTGGAAAAGTGTCGTCGCTGAGTGACTGCAGGATGTCATGGGATGCCTTGGACAGATCTTCTATTTTCTAAAATATAGAGGCCGCTGCTGCCTCAATTTAATATCTTAGCATTCGTAATAGCATTGGAATCCCTGTGACGTTTTTCAAGTTATTACCTTATCGCTGCCGCGGAAAAACAACTACAGTTGTGCGCTTCAACTGTTTTGGCATGCTTTCAAGGTATTATTATTATATAATTATGGTACATATAGAATCCCAAACAACGAACACAAGAGTCTGAAACTATGCCTCCCTTAGGTAATACAATACATGTATCCATTTTGAGACGGAACGCTTATATTATCTTTTCCACAGCATTATTGGGGTTTAAGGGATCCCCTTGGGTTTTATGTCGATCTTTTCAAAACTCTAGAGGCAGCTACTGTCGCAATTTAATATTATAAATGTGGAAAAATGTAAGTGCATGTAGATAGTAGGAAAAACAATTCTGTAATGTTCGAATACAGTACTAGTCGTGCGCTGCTTGACACAGCGACGTTAATTAAATAACTGGGAGTGACGTCGCAAAGCAACATGAAATGGAACGAAAACGTCGGTTGTAGCTAAGGGAAATGGTCAGGAGAATTTTAGGGAAGTATAGCTCTATGATCGATACTGCTTACAGAACATTTGTGTGACCTATTTTTGAGTAGGCCTACTGCTGGAGTCTTCGAGATCTCTAGCATGTCGAACTGAAAGAAGACATCGAAATAATTCAGGCATGATGCTAGATTTGTCAATGGTCAGTGGTCAAATAGAAATCACTCGAAAAAAGAAGATGGTCTTTTCGCTGAACATTACACAGAACAGAGAAACCGCATTTGTGGGACGATTCTACTGCCATCGACGTAGATCTTGGGCATGGGCCATGAGCACTAGGTAAATCAGGATTCTTAGATGAGCGCTCAATCTGCGGGTGTAACAAGAAAGGGAATGATTAGCAATGGTACAAGTTAACCTCCACCGTGGTGACTTGCGGAGTTTGTCTGTAGATGCAGATGAAGAATATTTCGGACACATGTTGACAGCACTTTTTTCCGCTGTTGACCTCGATGTGACTTTTAGGCGCTTTTGCAAACCAACTAAGTGAATATCGGGCTGGTACCACTCCTCAGTTACACGATTCGCAAACATTTAGAAAACTTTCGCTCATTTTCACTTGAATAACACTGCACGCAAACAATTGGGATACGCGCATCCCGTGCCGGATGGTGTCGGGATGGCGACAGGAATGACACGGGACCGCTCCTTAAACTAACCGTGCCAAATCCGTAAATAACCACGCCACCCCTCCGCCGATGATGAATAATGATACGAGAAAAAGATGAACAGTAATAAAGTTTCACAACTTTAACAACGCCGTAATGTAGACAGTATAAAACCATAGTCTGCCCTCACTATTATCGGTTTTTCACTAAGCACTACGATAGTGAACATAGATCCGCATACTACGGTTATGCGAGTCTGCAAATCTGAGGGGAATACTGTTTCTTTCAGTCGTTGGCTCCTGCGTCTGGGAAAATAAGTTCTTTTTGGCTTTTTCTCTGGATAGCGCCTTTTTTTTCCTTCCTGTCTTGCCTTGGTCGACGTCCTGTGGTCTGCCTGCGGATCCTCGAACTGTTTGTTGCAGACAGCAGCTACAGTCAGCCTATGAGTGTCCGCCTTGCTTTGGCTGAAATGTTCTCTGCGGACGGTCAGGCTGCAAGCCCATGCACGTGGACGTACCTTCACGTTGGCCACTGGTAAGTTTCCTGTGTTAAGTGTAAGAATATTGGCAGCTGTTTTAGGCACGGTGTATAACCATTAGCGACAAACTTTCCAAGATTTGGAATTCTGAGACGGCAGTGTATTCGGCAACCTCCTAGAAAAAAGAAAAGTACACGACTATTCTAAACGTGTATACAGACAGAGCTACTTACTCGATTGCGTTGCATCTTGACTTACGGTTAATATGGAGCAGGTACTAACATATCAAGAATAAGATTTCACTGGTATGATCGCAGCTCCCAGCCATAAACACGGGGCCAGGCCGGTGCGCGCCGCGGCCGGTGTGCGCAGTAACTCGCGTTACGCGACTCTGCAGGAGAGGACAGGGGATAGAGGATAGAGCAGAGCACGGGGCGTGGGCCTGCCTTGCAGCCAGCTCAGCGCCGACGTCAGCGCCCCTTGTTTGCGTCTTGGAGGCGCCCGTTATGCTAAGGAGCGGGGCCCAAGGCGCCGGAGTCCCCATCCGCAATGGCAGCGCTAGTAGGGTGCGAAGCGATAACCGAAGCTGCAGCTATCGCTCTACCTATCCACACAGCCACATCCCCCACACAGTTGACTATTGTGTACACAGTTCGCAGCTATTAAATAAGCACGCCGGACAAAAAGTTGTTACCCTGGGAGACTTCACACTAATACCGCCTAACACCACCTCTAGCCGTGCTAATGGTCCCAGTTAGGCGAGTAATAGATTACACAAGAATCGTCGCTTATTTCTTTCATCAACGTCGTAGAGAGACCGAGAGTACACTAATTTCATCAGGTATTACTTCTTTCATTAACCTTAGAGAGACCCAAGGTCTTGGCTTCTGCGGTGGGTTTTACTCTTATATAGTGATAAACTGCAGCCCACTTTCGCCTCTTAGTCGTCGCAGGCATTCACAAGTTTGGAATATTGCCCGTCAGCTATACCACATTCATCTGAAACCACTTGATGATGAGATCTGGTGACCCGCCCGGATAGCGGCGCGCGGTAGCATGACACGGGGTAAGGCTATGAGAAAGAAGAAGAAGGTTCTTGGATATTGCTCATTAGTATGGGATCCGGACGGGACAGAATTCGTGGAGGAAATAGAGAAGACCCGAAAAAGAGCAGCACGTTTCGTTAACGGGCTCATTTGGTAAGTGCGAAAGCGTCACGGAGGAGCTCAGCCAGCTCTGGTGGCATACCAAGATATTGCGCCCTCCCACATCTCGTGAAAAGGCCACGAAGATAAAATTAGAGAGATTGCAATTCATACAGAGGTTTACAAGCAATCGTTCTTCCCGCGAACTATTGGCGATGGGAACAGGAAAGCGGAAAGTGACGCTGGTACACAAAGTACCCTCCGCTACACACCGTAAGGTGGATTGCGGAGTATAGATGTAGATTATATCCCGGAGAGCTACTAAACTCGAGGGATAAGGACTCTGAGCCTCACTCGCCGTTTCAAACAGTCCCAGCAGTCTTCTATAGAATTAAGATCAAGTGATTTAGCAGGGCAGACGAGGTATCGTAGTGTTTCTGGGTGTTCGTCAAACCAGCACCGTATACGTGGAGCTCTGTGAACACGGCTGATGTCTGCTTGGAAGACAATAGTGTCCACACCCATCACGAAGATGTAGAAGAACAGACAACACTCGATCACCGAGAATATCCAACTAAACATGCTGGTTGCTGTTCATGGCAACGTGAGTGTGTGGGCTCAAATCTATAATATCCATAGCCTCCAGGACGACCGGTGTGCTCTTTTACGGGCTTACTGATGTTCTATGTGGTAAGAAATGGTTCAAATGCCTCTGAGCACTATGGGACTTAACTTCTGTGGTCATCTGTCCCCTAGAACTTAGAACTACTTAAACCTAACTAACCTAAGGACATCACACACATCCATGCCCGAGGCAGGATTCGAACCTGCGACTATGTGGTAAGACAATGCGACAGTCGTTTACCTTGTACCAGTATGTGTGAGAAACGAAAAACGTGAAACAGGATTTCATCCCAGAAGAGCTGTGCAGGAATGACAGGTAGCAGGGCAGACACGTAGACGAAGTACTCCTTTTTTCGCAGAGTCAGATAAACTCAGAAGTATCGTTATAACGAATCAATGGCTACCCTAGGAGAGGATTTATGTTACTAACAGACACACTAGGGACGTAAGTAATGAAGAGTAATAGCAAGGAAAAGTGTGAATCGCGAAACATTAGTAACTAGAGAATATGCAGCACAAGAAGTGAAGAATTTTTCAACCCTGATCAAAAACACAGCTACACGACAGCGACTGAAGTAAAGGGGACATCAGTAGCTTACTGTAACCGACGAAGAAAATTTCCTGCAACAAACAGGTCAAATAATGACATGAACTTGGACAGTGTGTTTTTGCAATAGGTAGCTACTTCATCCTGTATGGCGACAACGCTCCGCCAAACAATGCTCGTCTGGTGGACGAATACCTTCAGTAGAAAACTTCTACTCTTCACACTCATGAAGCACCGAAAGAGATTTGCCATAAGAGTACCATTCACCTCCGTTAACAGGATCACACTTAGATGTGCGTACTGATTTGCCATTGGGGTAAACGCACTCCTTATTGGCTTTGTCAAATTGATACATTCAGTGTGTGCCGTTGAAACTGTTCTAAATTGTATTTGTCTTATGTCATAGTACCAATTTCCTCACTTTTGCGTTTTGTGTCTTGTTTTATGGCACCAGCGTGAATAAGAAAAGAAAGAAATAGGGTAAAGTAAAACACCGTGGGACTAAATTACAAATCTCTGGTGGTGTTTAGGAGTGGTGGTGCCATCTTGAGAGATGTGGAACAACATTTAATCAACATCTTTATTAAGCAGATGAAAACCGACAATTCAGAATCAAGAGGTGACCACCCGGTAAAGATTTACAATATAGTACAAAAATTATAGTGACCTCACAGCAAGCCCATTAAAATTAAATACAGAGCACTATGACTTCAACTGAAAACTATCAAATTTAATTCTAAACTAGCCTGTTGGGAAAGCCACAATTAAAAGAACTGTCCTAAAAATATGAAATCACTGCCAGAATTTAAAACAATTACAAAACACTCCATATGATCTCAAATCCAAGTTGGTTCTTCCCAAAACCAACCCCTGACAGTAATCACCGGAGGTTGAAAACAACACACTGTGGTCTGACTGGGGCCACCCCAAAACAAACGGTAGCCAAAAAGTGAGCGATAAAGAAGGCCAAGAATTATCACAAACATCCTCAGCGAAAACAACAAGCCTTGGCGTTCAGTAGGTGACGTTAACTAATATGGAGTCTATGACTACCAATCTATAAAGATTAGAAAACTAGTGTACAGATTAAGAAAAACACAGTTACACTTAACCCAGTCAACAGCAACCGCACGGGCTTGCATCACTATCCAGATGACGATACATCTCACTTTCGACCACCTTTTAACCCAGTTTACAGATTGTGACTAGAAGTTACTTTGAATTCTACTTTCCTGGTGTACATCCCCTTTTTTCTTTATTTTTGCATAGAACATCTGATGAAGATTTCGTAATACACTGAAACCAGTAATAAAAGCATTTCTCTGATCTGCGGCTGAGATATATAACAAAAAAATATTTACGCTAATTTTCTAAATCAAGATAAAATTGCAAAGAAACGACAAATACAGTTCAGAACAGTTTCAAATGTACAACAGCGATGTGCCACTTTGAGACAATCAATTCCCCGAACGGCAAATCAGCGCACAAATCGAAGTGTGATTATGCTAACGTACGTGTGAACGATCTCCATATGAAGGAAATGTTACTCCTGTTACGGAGCTTTTCCGGCGCGTCATTCGTCTGGAGAGGAGTACCGCGAGATGGCCAAACCATGGACTCTGTTTGCTGCTGAAGGTGTCCCACCACGAGACGAGCGTTGTCATCTTGTAGGATGAAGTCACCACACATTACGCGCGTATGGGGGATATTCATGAGCTTGGAAGTTTTCGCCTCTTTCGAATCGGTACCTTGTTGAAAATGTGCCCCCAACGCCCTTCCACCTTAGACAAACAAAGACGGAGACATTTCTCAACCGACGACGAGGATCACCCACGCTATTTTGATGCTGCGAGCAGAACACAGCGCAGTAAGAATGGTTGCCATGAGGCTTCCCTTTGAGCTATTTTGGTTTGATACTGGAATATGAAAGCATTTAGGAGGTGCAACGACCACTGTAATGTGAGCTTGGAACTCATCCACCAACTCGCCAAACAGGTGCCCGAACACAGGCTAATTTTCAAGTAGGCGCTAGTCTTCATTATATCCATAAGCAAAAATCGAGCCTAACACATCCGGCGGCCACAATATTTACAACGATCGTGGCCACAATATTTACAGCGCTTTCACGATCGCTGTAGAAATCTGTGGATGGTTTAAATGATAAAATGAGGTAAGCAGATCAGTTTTAAGGAGAAATGTACTACCGTCAGAAACTGCTGGACGTTCTACATCGAAGGGGGTAATACTGCGAGTAGTTTGGAGGTACGGTTCGTGAGGATTAGAATTTTTGTGAGGCAGAGGAGGAAATTTATAATAACAAATCTGACACACCGTTCGAGGTGTTTCCCTAAGGCAATAGTCTAGTGACAGCACCCGCCCGGATAGCCGTACATATTAAAACGCACTTTCCGGGACGATCTAGCACACTGGACTCGCATTCGGGAGGACGGCGGTTCAATCCCGCGTCCGGCCATCCTGATTTAGGTTTTCCCTGATTTCCCTAAATCGCTCCAGGCAAATTCCGGGATGGTTCCTTTGAAAGGGCACGGCCGACTTCATTCCCTGTGCTTCCTTAACCCGATGAGACCGATGACGTCGCTGTTTGGTCTCTTCCCCCAAAACAACCCAACCCAACTCGGGACGAGTAGGTCCGCCGGTCCCGGATCGGATCCACCTGGCAGGTTAACGACGAAGGTTTGTGTGCCGACCATCCTGGATGCGATTTTTAGGTGGTTTCCCGCATCCAGAGCAACCTGAAGTAGAATGATCACATGAAACAAATAGTAAGGAAAGCAGATGGCAGACTGAGATTCTTAGGAAGAAACTTCAGGAAATTTAACTGATCCACGAAAAGTAGCTTATAAGGCGCTTGTTCGGCCTGTACTTGGATACTGTTCATTAATATGGAATGCTTTCCAGTTAGGACTGATAGAAGAGATAGAGAAGATCCAACGAAGAGCGGCGCATTTCGTCACGGGATCGTTTAGTCGGTGCAAGGGCGTAACGAGATGCTCAATAAACTCCAGTGGTAGACATTACAGGAGAGGCATTGTACATCAAGGAGAGGTTTACTATCAGAGCTAGTACAGAGGCTTACCGACAATCATCATCCCATGCACAATTCGCGATTGGAATAGGGAAGGGAGGGACCAGTTAGTGGCGCTCTCTGACACACACCATTAGGTGGCTTGCAGAGTACAATGTAGGTGCAGATGTAGAATACCGGTCCTTGCCCAAGTTCTGTCTCAGTGACGCGACATTTAGAGAAATTTCGCTGACTTTCACGCGAATAACATTACACGCACCCGGACTTTTCTCTCTGTTCTTGGCGAGTTTGGGGGCTGAGACGTTATCTACACTGATGGCTCAATAGTCGAAGGTCTTGTTGGTTTTGCTTACGCTCACGTTGACCATACAACGCTCCTTGCTGGTTGGCTGCAGCGTATTCACTGCAGAGCTGGTTGCCATCTATCGCGCTCTTGAACGTATCCGCTCCTGCTCTGGTGAGTGCTACGTAATTTGTAGTGACCCTTAAGCAGCCTACAAGCCCTCGACCAGTGCTTCCCTAGGCATCCTTTGGTATTTTTAATCCAGGAGTCTCTTTCTGCCCTCTACAGGAGTGGACGCTCAGTGACCTTCATTTGGACTCCAGGATATGTTGGGATACCGGGCAATGAACATGTTGACCGCCTGGCCAAACAGGCCACCAGTAAACCATCTCTGGACATTGGCCTCCCGGAGACCGATTTGCGAGCAGTCTTTCGCCGCAAAGTGTTCGCGGTTTGGGACGGTGAATGGCGCAACCTGACCACACCGAACAAACTCCGTGCTATCAAGGAGACGACGAATGTGTGGCGGTCATCCATGCGAGCCACTCGCAGGGAATCAGTCGTCCTTTGTCGGCTACTCATTGGCCACACCCGGTTGACACACAGCTATTTACTGCGCCGTGAAGACCCGCCTCTATGTCGCTGCGGGTCGGCTTTGACGGCGGTCCACATTTTGTTGGCCTGTCTCCTTTTAACTGTGCTCCAGCAGACGTTTGCGCTGCCTGATACGCTCCCTGCCCTTTTAACAGATGACACTGCCATGGCAGGCTTAATTTTGCATTTTATGCGGGCAAGGGGCTTTTACCACTTGACCTAAGTGCTTGTCATTCTTTGTGTTGAGTCTGGCCTTTGGCCTACGATTTTAGTCTGGTTTTTTTAGTGTGTTTCTATGTGGTTGGCTTTTCCTTTTTTGTCTCTATGGTCGGCCAACCACTGTGACACTCTGTGTGCTTTTAATTCCTTTTGTCTGGTCTCTGTCTGAGTATTTCTTGTCCTGTGTCGTCTGTTGTCATCTCCATTGTTCGTTTTTATTCTTTGTGGGTGTTTGAAGTTTTTGGAAAAAGGGACCGATGGCCCTAGCAGTCTGGTCCCTTCCATCCCACAAACCAACCAACCAACTACACGCACACAGTTGGGCTGCACATATTCCGTTCCGAGGGTAAGGGGGTAGTGATAGGAAGAACGGCCGACCACACGTTAAGTTAACCATTCCAAATCTGTTCATAACAATGTCGACCCCGCGCTGATGCACGAGAAAGACGCAAGAAAAAGAAGGAGGAGGAGGAGGAGGAGAAGAAGAAAAAAAGAAGGGGGAGGAGGAGGAGGAGGAGTATGCCTAGTGTGGGTGAACAGTGAAGATAAATTCTGTACTGGAATTTCATCAAGCTGTAGGATATGTTACAGATAAGAGTCACTGGAAAAGAACTTGTGAGACGGGAAAGCAAACGACCGACTGGTAGGCTGTCCGCGGGAAGGTGTTCGGAGAGGATCGTGTCTCCCGTTTCTGGCCCGGGAGCAGGACCCGTGTCCAATTAAGACGGCACGGCAGGGCAGGGCGAGGTGGGTGCGATCCGGATCGGCAGCGCGCTGTCCGGCCCCGCGCGACACGCCGCCGCTGACGGCTACACGGCGCCCCGTCCGCAGCCGCGGAGACACGTCAGCAGTCAGCAGCCAGCAGCCAGCAGTCAGCACGCCGGGTCGCTACCGTGCTGCGGCTGCCGGCTGCGCGCGCCGCCGTCTGCAGCGCCTCACAACCACCGCCGGTCCGTGGCCCGCAGGCTGTGTCGTCTGCACAGTTTGAACCTGCCTAGTATCCGTCCGTAGTTCTGGTATTGAAGTACCTCGTTATTTCAATACTTCATAGCACTATCCAACGCCACCAGTTTTAAAAACACGTCCTTTCTGTAACTAAGGTATAGTGAGAAGTAAACTGCTGGCCGTTAAAACTGTAACACCAGAAAGGATAGCAAATAACGAAATTTTGCTTATTCTGTGTATAAAGCCGGCCGCTGTAGACGAGCGGTTCTAGGCGCTTCAGTCCAAAACCGCGCTGCTGCTGCGGTCGCAGGTTCGAATCCTGCCTCGGGCAAGGATGTGTGTGATGTCTTTAGGTTAGTCAGGTTTAAGTAGTTCTAAGTCCTGGGGACTGATGACCTCAGATGTTAAGTCCCATAGTGCTTAGAGCCATCTGAACCATTTGTGTATACAATAAAGTGGGAACAATGGCACTTAAATTTGTAGACTGTTTACGTGTATGGAGGGTGCGACATTTAGTGCTGAGAGTTGCCACGTATCGCAGTAATGATATCTCTAAACTGTCTGGGCATCGAGTCGAACTCATGACAGACGCGCGTACGTCATCCATGCTCCTTCAACTCTGTGCCAGAATTTATCAGTGGGAGTGAGCGTCGGGTGGTGGCGTTCCAGTCTCTTAGCAACCATGACTAGCATTAAGAGAGACACCCGGAGAACGTGCTGACCGCAGAAAAATTCGAACACAGGTAGGTCAGGGCAGCACGGCCAACAAGTGGTCTAGTGCTCTCTTGTCTAGCGTGTCCATTGTTGCCACCACTGTCGGCGCGCCTCTCTCTGCTGGTGTGTCAAGGTAGCCGCAGCAACGACACCATGCTGGTTTCCAGTTTATCAACTCTTGTGGGTGCGAGCGTTATTGTTCAAACTATGGGACTTAACATCTGAGGTCATCAGTCCTCTAGAACGTAGAACTACTTAAACCTAACTAACCTAAGGACATCACACACATCCATGCCCGAGGCAGGATTCCAACCTGCGACCGTAGCAGTCGCGCGGTTCCGGACTGAAGCGCCTAGAATCGCTCGGCCACCGCGGCCGGCAGCGTTGTTGTGTTGCACCGCACTTTTCGTATCGGTGCAAAATCTCCAGACATTACCACCAACCTCCTTCGAATATACGCAGTGTTTACACCCTTATTGCACTGAAACCACGTCATCCAGCACTGTCCTCGATGATCACTCTCCATTTTGCCCACTCACATAACTGACGGGAAACTGGGCTGTAACTTCTACCTATTGTCCTGCCGTCTACTGTAATAACGAGTCAACTGGCCCACCGTGAATGGTGGAAGAAAATAAAGTGTAAATTAATATGGAGCGCACCTCTTACAGAGACTATGGAGAGTAATACGATAGCTAAACAAAGCACTACCCACCAAGAGACAGCTTTAAATTATACGGAGCACAAATCACACCTTAGCAGTAGTGGGATGGCAGAAGACTGCATGATGTAGTGAGAAGCTCAGGGAGCAACTGGTACGGGAAGTCTGTGAGAGCTCGCTCTGGCCAGTTGACATCAGAGCCTTGCCACGTACCTGTCGAGGCGTCGTGTTGTCCTACACAAGAACTACTACTGGCGGTGCCTTCCGCTTCGTGGCATACCGAGACGGGATGCGAGATTCCGCGAACGACCTGCCGGCGTAACGTCGACGGCGCTAGGGTCGCGCCCCCGTGTGGCAGGCAGCTGCCTGTGGCGGCGACTGAGCGGTGGCGGTGTCAGCGTCCGGCCGAGTCCGGGGCGTAATTAGTGAGGTGAGAGCAGAGCAGAGCAGAGGAGGAGGCTGCAGCTGCGGCTGGCAGCGCCCAGTACGGCGGCCGCTATCAGATGTGGCGAGGCGCGCTCTGCCGACGGACGGCGCGCCGCGGTCCTCAAACAACGGGATGGTCGCGCTTGATAACACTCCCAAATCGTGCCGGCCATCTCCACTCACAGCCACGACGGGTCGTTCGAAGTCGAAGCTCCGGTCTAAGACGGAAACCAAAAGAACAATACCCACCACACTACGTCACGGAACGAAACGGGAAGGCTCACGCAATATATTTTGGTCATTCTGAAACTCCACTGGGCCGTGCCTGTCCGTCTGCCACTTGCGCTCGTGGTCTAGGAAAGGGGTTCTCAAACATTTCCTGAGACAGACCACACTTAGAATCCTGATTCTTTCGTGGAACGCCTTGTATATTTTGGAGGTTAATAATGCTAATATAATGTTAAAAAACTAGAAAAATAGTTTTATTCAGTGATTACATGAAATCTGAAACTATAAGTTGCGATCAAAAAGTTTCCGTTTGAAGGCGTCGCTCCAGCGTCAATGCAACGCAGTGCGCCTCCGATGCGGATAGACAGCGTGATTGGATTGGATTGGATTGGATTGTTTGGGGGAAGAGACCAAACAGCGAGGTCATCGGTCTCATCGGATTAGGGGAGGATGGGGAAGGAAGTCGGCCGTGCCCTTTCAAAGGAACTATCCCAGCATTTGCCTGGAGCGATTTAGGGAGATCACGGAAAACCTAAATCAGGATGGCCGGACGCAGGATTGAACCGTCGTCCTCCCGAATGCGAGTCCAGTGTGCTACTACTGCGCCACCTCGCTCGGTACTATACAGGGTGATTCACGAAGGTACGCAAATATTTTAATATTATTCTACAAGAAAAACTAAAGAAAAAAGTTCATATGAACAGAGGTCCGCAAAAGTTTAGTTACGGAGTTACGGCTAATAAAAGATTTTGCCTGAAATTTAGTAACTTCGCTAGTATAAAGCCATCGCAAAATTGTACGAGGTTAAACTAAAGCACGATTCCCATTTAGTTTGTTGTCACTGGTCTGGTGAATCTAATAAAACAGGTAGTATCAGCTGGCGCCAGAGCAGGGGACTGCAAATTGTAATTAGCTGCCACCCACTTCCCCACTCCTTCGAACAGAAGGATAAGCAGAATGAGAGCGCCAACCTTTGATTGTAGCTTTAACTACGTGAGGGTTTCATGTAAATGTATATGAATTTCAAGGGCTAAAAACGTTACGGAATGACGCCAAGGTAAATTTCTGCCTCCTATGTACGAGTAGAGCTGACAGTCGGGGAATTCGTATTTTTAAGTTTGTCATGAAATATAGTGCTTGACATTTTATCTGTCTCTTTTAACTGCCCAGATATTGTGCCACTGCCTAATTTTACGCAAGTGCTACTGTAGTTTTCTATGAATAAAAAGAAGATTGCAACAACTCTTCTAGATCGCCATCACAGGCGGGAAATGCAGTTTCACGTCCAGCCAGTTTTTATATGTCGTGCGTATAAACTTTGTACAGAAAGGGGCCTAATACCGAACCTTGTCGTACTCCTGTCACAATCGGTCGTATCTCTCTGAAATGAGAAACATTTCTTACAAAGAACTGCCGTTTTGTAGGGATCGAGTCGATGACTAAGATAGTGTGCTCAGGGCATCCACGTTGGCGTAACATGTACAATAGCCTATCGGTCAAAATCTTCCTCCATGTGAAGAAATGCTGCTCTTGCAGCCTCTCCCCTTGCCCTTGCCTTACACATGGGATCAACCGGACACGGGTTGTTGCACAGTAGATCGCTCGGCGCTCGGGCATCAGAGTGTTCATGTGCGGGAGGAATTTTCGGTGAGGGTAAAGAATACTACTTCCTCCTGGCTCTTAGTAAGGGTTTTTCGCAAGACAATAGGACGATACTTTTTGGGGAGAAGTAGGTTTTTGTGAGAATGCTAGTCGTGCTAGAAAACTATTTGAATCGGTCAATCAGGACGAGTCAATTCCTCATCTACTTCTTTATTTCTGAAACTTTGATTAATTCAGTTGCCGTTACCCTCAACAAAAAACTATTTGTAACGTATCCTCCGAATCCGCATATATCACTCAGAAGTAGAAATAAAAGTATGGACAGCTCACTTTTTCGATTCGAACATATTCAACACATGGCAAAAGTCTTATGAAAAACGCTAAAATCGCTCAGATGACCCAAGGTAGCAACGCGAACTGTTTCTTTGTTCAAATCTTGGCGTCTTCGGAGCGCGGGGAGGGACAGGCCAACGGTCAGACTTCCCAGTCTGAGCCCGTTCTCCTTTGGCCGTGGGCGTGCAAGGCTGGCACAAGAAATAACAACCCCAGCAGCTGGCATCCGGCACTCTGCAGCAGCGCCTTTGGCCTGATGAAAACTGTATAAAAATTGTACATTACGCGTGTCACGAGTGACAAAGCTTCCATTGGTGAAACGTGCCATCACGGTTCCTCGGAACACAATCTAAGGTGACGTGACGTCAGAACCTATCACTCCTCGCATCCCTTGTTCAAACGTATCTGCAACATTATCGGAACTACTCGTTCCTCGACCCATCAAACACGCATGCTAATGGAAAATCACGCTTCATCGCTGAAAATACCATGCGCTAGTCATGAGTCCGCCTCTCTGGCCTACTTATCTGTCTGTGTCCGTGTCTTATCGCCAGTCTCGTCATCGAGCTGCGATACTATGCATCGCCTTATACCAGTTACCGGGGCAGCGTCAGTGACGACCTGGTGTGATGCAGAGTGCAATGCTGCATTTCCGTTGAAGTGTTAAGAACGGGATGAGCAATAACAAACTTGTGACATTCATATAAGGAGAAAACTTTTAACTTAAGAGTTCATTCATCGTTTACAACACAATTTGAAAGTAGCAGATCTGTTACCTCTGCCTACGTAATATGCCTTTGTCTGCTTGTAGTCCTTGAAAATGGACAAATTAATACGAAAAACAGGGTTCTTCAGCCTCAGTTTTTATTCTTTAGTTCTGACTATTCATAATGAGCAATTAGTGGTATGGTCCTCGAGTACAACATTACTTCTGAGCAGAGTTTCAAAAAATTAGAATAACTAGGAGAATACTGGTGATTTTTTGTAGTGTTCAACCAGTCATCACTTTTCGCGAAAAGCGGTAAACGATGGACAGAGTAAGTTTTCTTTTATTTGCCTGTTTAATTTAGTTGTTTGATTCTACGTACCTTGAAGCTGAGGGAGTAAAAAATAATTGGAACAAAAACAAAAAATCGGTTATTTCAGGAACCGGTTATTTTGAGTGACGTTGAAAAAACTGATACAGCCGAAAACCAATTGTTTCAGCGATAAACTAATACAGACGAAAATCAATTGTCTCAGCGATAGCCGTTATCCCTAATACAAAATGAAGAGCACCGTATCCTTCTTAAAAGAAACCAACAGCGTTTAGTTTGAAAGTGGCTGATGTCATAGGTAAGTGAGAAAGGGAGCATGATAAATTTTAACAAATAACTATAGGAGATCTTGTGCACGACGAGTTCAGCATTTATTGATGCTGATCAACAATTCAACGTGAAAACGAATTTCTCATTAACGTTTCGGCCATTTTATTGGCAATCAATTTAGTTGTGAGCGCAGATTTGTTTCTGTGGATGAGACGTGGGCCTACCACTTCACACCAGTGGCATTACAGGAAGCAGATGGCGCTGTAGACGCGGTCTCACAGGCCCTACACTGATGGCTAGCGCCATCTACAGGCAAATTCCTGTTTCATACTTCTACACCTTGTATATCTGTCTCCAGATGTTGCCTACTTTTCAAGTAATGAAACAATAAAGATGATTCTTCGTTCTGCTTCTCTTGTCATCTCCTTCACGATAACTGAACTTTACGGGTTCATCACTGACATGGTCTAGAATACCAAAAACATAATACCATAGCTGTCTCGCATAAAATGTTGCATTAATTGTTAACTCAGGTAGAGGAATGTTTAACATGTAATCGAAAGATAAAACTGTCACTAACTCCTGTTGAGCATTCTGCTTGATGCGTATTTTTATCTCACAAAAGGCTTCCGTTTTTCTTAAGTGAACTTCGTTTTGAAGAATCGAGCCAGTTTACTCACGGGCGCTATCAGCTGATATGTGCATCTCTAAAGCGTCGCAAGTGGATCAAGTGTCAGACCGAGGATATTATATACTGAAGGTATTGAACACTTCCCACCGGAGAGTTGTAGGGCACATTATCTTGATATTCATCCAGAAAAACTTCGTGTATCTTCTTCATAGTTAGAGTTTTAGGCACATGCCTTTTGGACAAATTCTTAGGGATTGAGTAATGAGAAATCCTTGGTTTAAATAAAGACATGTGATGTTCAAAAAGGTCTCTGAGTGGCAGAGAAACTGCCCCAGGCCTGTTATTGTACTTAGCTCTCATATTATTTGGAGAACAGTTGTTTGAGATTAGATGCTATTGCACGGTGCGTAGTCGAATTCGAGAGATTGCGCGAAAAGCCATAAATGCCTCTCTAGAAACAGACACCTCTGTTGTAGTAGCATTAGCAGTCACTCGGGCTGTACAAGAAAAAGAAATATTGTGTCAAAAGAGGTACTGTACAGTGAGCCGGTGCCATGGCCATCATTTGCTCCATCTTCACGCACTACTTCGCTTGACTTTCTTTGTTTCACATTATCGACAGCGGTAAGACCAGCCAAACAGGAGTCTGGCGAATTTTTTGACTCCATTCTGTTGCCTCTGTTCAGCTGTTGTCGTTTGAAAGCACCGCAGCCCTTTGCATCTGAAAGCAAGGGGAGCCTAGGTCAGACCACCTACATGTCTACCCATCAAGAAGAGCAGATGGAAAAATTTACTGGTGGAAATAAATAATGTAAACAGTGTTCGCCTGTAATCACCTTCAACATGTTTAGAGGGTACACTTTTGTCGACGTAATTCGTGTGTCCCTCGCCCATCATCTTCTTATTATTCCATTTTCCTTTCTTTCCTAATGTTTCTGTTTTTTAGGCCAATGAACGCTGTTACCGGAATTCATTACAGAACCATGGACACCGAACAGTCACTTGCCAAAGAGTCGACTGAAATAATCCAACAACTACCACAAAGGCGACACTGAACACAGAGGTTACAGTGTCGTCCGCTTTCACACAATAACAGTCCTTGTCAAATAACAAAGGCTGTTTTTGTCAGAAATTAAAGGCATTTTTGTAGAACCATCAAATGTCTGTGCTGCAGTAACTCAGGACAAGGCAAGTTTCTGTCATATGTGATTCCAACAAATCTTTAGTCTCAGGTATGGCCACAAGAACGCGCTGGAATTGCGAAAATGTAAAAAAAATTGAGAAGAGCTGTTTTTGTTACTGACGCATTTCGGCTTTCTCAGCTTGTTGAAACACTATTCCGTCACTTTTACAAAGAAATATCTTTACAATATCGGCTGACGATTACTTTTCGTAGAACAAGTCTGTCCTCCGTGTTCCTGATATTACCTCTGTTTCCATTTCCGCCTTAACAGCAGCTGTCCTATCATTCTAACCAGAAACAAACTCAACGCTATCGGAGCTTACACTGAACTAGCGTGCTCAAGGAAAGGGGGTGAGATGTACTTGTCGAAAATCGACAACTAAGCTGTAAACCTAGTCCCGTATCTGTTAAGAAAGTAGTTTTCTTGTCAGACAACAGCGAAATACGCAACCATTAGGAAAACAAAGATTAGTTAACAGACAAGGTAACTTCGTGTTGTTTCTGAAAATACACAGTTAAAAACTTCAAGCGCTCTACGAGCACCTGGCATCATACGGAGATTCTAAGTGGGTCGCTTAACTAAATGTTTTACCACTGCTGTAGAGCTGCGTTAAAATAACACATGGTTATAAAAATAATTTAAAAATTTAATTTCTTGATTCGTCAGATTGAAAATGCTAATTACATGATGTAAAAACAGAAGATAAGTACACAACGTGCGAGACGAAACTTTTACCAAATCGCTTCTTCTCTCCTGGGAAGTGCTCCAGTTGTTTGCGACGTGGATAGTTCCGCTACATTATGTAATTCGATCACTGTTTGGCAAGGAACTGTTGTTCGGCGAACGCAGGTTGGCTCTATGCACCACTACGTTAGAGTTTTTTTTAATAAGTGTCACCAGTCTCGCTGTAACGCGCGAGACGAGGTTAAAAAGTCACAACTCCAACACAACTTATCATTGGCCTGTGCAAATCAGTTTGGAAGGATATAAATTCAGAGATTGGACCATCAGAATGGAAACATACAACGCCATATCCGTTTAATCTCTAACAGGCTCTTTGTAGCGACTTTGATAATCCCAGTAAAAATCCAATTTGGAGTAACAGCTCAAAGATGTGAGAAAGTCGTTCCAAAGTGAAACACTCCAGTTTCCCCACAAACAATTTTATTCTCACTTAAACAAACCTCACCAAGTCAATTTGTTCGACCCGTACCTCCTCCAGATAGCTATTAGCTCCCTGATCTCATACATAAAAAATCACCTAATAATAACTCCAGCTTGGGGTAAATCACGGTTCAGTCGTCTGTGACAGCCACAACTATCGATCCGCTATTGCTGCAACGAAGGCACTGCCGTTAAATCGTGTTACCATCGATATAGAGGCTGTTTCAAAGTCTTTTCATGAAACGTGTCGGGGTGGTAGATCACGTCATGGGGAGTAACTTCTGTTAGAATGATCGCAGAGGTTTCCCAGCGACGTTAGACACCTTTTTTTATGGGTTGTGCCTTGAGAGGCGGCAGTATGTAGGCACTCTGCAAGGTGAGTATGCCTTGTGTGTTGCCTATAATCCAGTAGTTTGCTCCGTATGTACTAGGATAGTTATCATGAAGATCCAGCACATCTGGTTAGTAGATAGTTCAAAGAATACTGAAGGACAAATAGCGTCGCTAGGAAGCGTCAGCCAACGTTTATACTCTTAACAAAAGTTGTTCCCCATGAAGTGATCTGTCACCGTGGGACGTTTGATGCACTGTGAAATTATGAACTTTAAATTAAACTCCTTCCCCCAACGGTACCGACCGACCGCCGAGTCATTCTTAGCCGGTAGCCGTCACTGAGTGCGGATACGGAGGGGCATGTGGTCAGCAACCGCTCTCCCGACCGTTGTCAGTTTTCGTGACCGGAGGCGCTACTCCTCGATCAAGTAGCTCCCCAATTGGCTTCACAAGGGGTGAGTACAGTGCGCTTGCCAACGGCGCTCGGCGACCTGGACGGTGACCCATCTAAGCCCGACAGCGTTTAAGGCCAGGTTCCAATTCAAAATGGTCGAAAATTCGATTTTTTTATTGCATTAATTGAAAGGTATACGTGTCTAGAATGTAGGGACGATTTTTTTTTTATCCGTGCATTACAAAAGTTGCCACAACCTATTGTTCGAAGCAGTGTCACGGCCGCCGTGGGACCCTCTCAGCCGGACACACCTGGGCCAGGTAGAAAACTTGTCTTGGGGTGACGCACGTTCGCAAAACGATTTATACTGCAGTATGCACGCAAACATATTCGCCGAAAAAGCTGACGAACGTTTGTAAGCTGGCGAACTCAGCATAAGCAACTCAGCCAGATCGTCGTTTCTCGCTAAGAAGAACGAAGGAATTGCTCTCCAGGAACAATTCGAGTAAGGGTCGATAGACAGTCCTGAAATTGCAGACTAAACGTAACGCCATCACGGGTTCGGGCGGCAAGGGGAAGGAAATTGCTTCTCCCAGTAACCATATCGCCCACTAAAAGTACCCTAAAAAGTATCCAGGAAATATTGCATCTGATGGATCATATCAAATCTGCGAATCGTTTATCCATAGTAAGTAACGAAAATAATTTTTGTCAAATTTTGGTCAAAATAGGTCGAAATGTAATTTATGGTTCGCCTTATTGGATTAGTCATTTTGAATTTGGGAAATCTAACTTCATGTATGTATTCAGCGACATCAAAAATATATAATAACATGTACCTTTTATGCAAATTGAACTAATAATACGTATAAAAATTTTCCCTACACTTTACACAGGTTTCTCTCGAGAAGCGATTTGTCAAAATTGCGTGCAGCGTAAAATAAAAACGGTTCAACCCATTAACTTCTAGCTTTGACCTGCGAAAAGTAAACTCTTTTCTTGGGAACTTATACCTATAACATATGAAATTTATTAATATTAACTAGTTTTTGTAAAGTAATAAAGAGAGAAACATACCCTCAAAAATCGAACTCAAAGTTCGAGTTAGCACCATATGCTTAAATTTAACGTTATTTCAATGTGATTATGTATAAGCTCCCGTAAATATAATATAGTATCGACTGATGTTATCCATTTTTATTTCAAATAACTCCTGAGGGATTATACTGCACGCAGTCTGCGTACTTCAGACTTGCAGGCCTTTGATCAATCCACAATTAAGAGCCCCAGTTTTTTTTTTGGTATTGAAAAACTAAAATAAAGTTCAAAGTATGATCAATCATAATCCACAAACAGATCCTTTACATGTCTTTTCGTTGTCTCAAAAAAATTCCAAACTTTGCCCATTTTTTGCTCATTTGAATGAGAAACTGGTTAGGGACATTCAAGTCAACGAAGTATCGTCTTTTTATTAGACTTACATCAGTCCACTGGGCCACACGAAATTATTAAGTTTGTACGGAGTCCTCAGAGCGTGAGGCCTACTCCGGTTTTTATTAATATCCGTAATTAAAATAAATTCTTTATTATTTATTTACATAAAAGTGTTTTACATTGTCTGAGATATTTATTTCTAAATGTACAGGTGATCTGATATTTTAATTTTAAAGCTGAAATGATCTACTACAGGTGAAAAATCAGGGTCTAGCAGCGAATCTGTGACCGTGGATCGATTTCAGAGATGCAGTATAATGTTTTGGTTGGAACGTTTGTAAAAGCTGCGTACAGGGTTTTCGGAAATTTCCATTACGAACTTCTGCGACGTATAGAGGGTAGTGAGTGCACAATTTTTGAATAGGAACCCATGTCTGGAAACGTTACCCGACTACGCTGCACAGCGTCAAAGTTATATGCACCGGCGCCTGTAAATGTATGTATATACAGGGTGATTCCGCGATGATGTTATAAACTTTCAAGGATGATGGGGACGGTTAAATGTATCAATTTGAGGTAAGGGTCCCTGGTTAGCAAACTAACAGTTCGGAAGTTAAAAGCGAAAATCAATCTGATACCTCTGACAGTGGAATACTTGTCCTGCAGTGTTGTTGCTAAGAATGTAGGGTATGCAACTTCAGAGATGGTAGTATGGGACCAGAACAAGAAAAAATTCCCAGTAAACGTCGTCCTTAAAACGCATACCTGCGGAGCTATGAGCACTAATTCATCATCGCTATTGTGAAACAAATCTCCTCTATTGAACAAGTGCTCATAGCTCGTAAGGTATGCATTTTAAAGCCTATGTTAATCAGATATTTTTTTTTCTTGTTACAGTCCATACTACAACCTCTGAAAGTTGCCTACCCTACAGTTTTATTAACAACACTACCGGACAAGTATTCCACTGCCAGAGATATCAGAACGGTTTTCGCTTATAACTTCAGAGTCGTTCATTTCATGTTCAGGAACCCTTACCTTATACTGATACTGTGGTGTCATCGCCAGACACCACACTTGCTAGGTGGTAGCTTTTAAATCGGTCGCGGTCCGGTAGTATACGTCGGACCCGCGTGTCGCCACTGTCAGTGATAGCAGACCGAGCGCCACCACACGGCAGGTCTAGAGAGACGTACTAGCACTCTCCCCAGTTGTACAGACTACTTTGCCAGAAGGGGATCACTGACAATTACGCTCTCAATTGCCGAGACAATAGTTAGCCTAGCCTTCAGCTACATTTGCTACGACCTAGCAAGGCGCCGTATTCAATTGCTAATTAATATTATGAAGCATGTATCATTAAGAGCGATGTTCTACAATTATGGATTAAAGTTAAGTATTCCAGAAGCTACGTACTTTTCATTATAGCCTTCATTACGTATCCTGTTTCAGACCTCATGCCAGCCTGCGTGAGTTTAAGCGCGTGCCTTTCGGCTTCCTCTCATTGTGTCTAGGCTGTCTTGCCTAGACACAACATTTTTGGCGACTCGGATACAAACGGTCGTATTGCCCTAATTTACTTGTGTCATGGCTTCGCCTCAATCTCCAGATGTACTGTCCGAATTTTATCGCTTGCAGAATCAGCAGACGCAGGCGTTATTGGACAGGACAATAAACTTTTTGTAGACTTGGACATTCTTGGCCACGTGATACCATTCCAGCTCGATACCGGAGCTGCAGTTTCATTGATCAATAAAGACACGTACAAACAACTGGGCACACCTCCGTTGCGTGCCGCAAATGTTAAGCTAACTAGTTATTCAGGACAGCATATCCCAGTGTTAGGACAGTGCAGCCTTCTTGCAACATACAAGGGACAAACAAAACTTGTGTCAATTTACGTACTTCGTTCTTCTTCTGCAGTGAACTTGTTTGGTTTAGATTTATTTCAGTTGTTTAACTTGTCTATAGTAAATCAGGTCCTCTCAGTGAACCAGACTGTGCCTTCGGCCAGTGTTTCTAGTCTATGTGAAGAATTTGCAGACATTTTTGCACCGGGCCTTGGTTGCGCTACGAACTATAAAGCACATTTGGAACTGAAAGTAAACGCGCAACCGAAATTTTTCCGAGCGCGCATGTTCCCCACGCATTGCGTGATAAGGTAGCAAGAACATTACACGATTTGGAATCACAAGGTGTAATTGAATGTGTGCAGGCTTCTCTCTGGGCATCACCCTTAGTAATTTTGTCAAAACCTTCCGGAAAATTGAGACTTTGTGTGGACTTCAAAGCTACAGTGAATCCACAACTAGTGATTGCAACTTTTCCTTTACCCCGCCCGGAAGATCTTTTT
The DNA here is from genome assembly GCF_021461385.2 of Schistocerca piceifrons. NCBI lineage: Eukaryota > Metazoa > Arthropoda > Insecta > Orthoptera > Acrididae > Schistocerca > Schistocerca piceifrons. The sequence continues at coordinate 350,970,268 of NC_060142.1, forward strand.
GACAAACTGTGCCCGGGTAAATATTTTTCGAAGTTGGACCTAGCAGATGCGTACTTGCAAATACCAGTGGACGAAGAATCCCAGCGCGTCTTGGTGGTTAACAAGCATGTTGGTTTGTACCGATTCAAAAGACTGCCATTCGTGTGTGCATCCGCCCCTGCATTGTTTCAGCAATATCTGCAAACTGTTTGTGCCTCGGTCCCTACTGCAGCAAACTATCTGGACGATATTGTGATCTCCGAAAAGACGGAAGAAGAACATTTAGCCAATCTCCGAACATTATTTCAGGTCTTGCGCCAAAATGGTCTTCGCTTGCGGAAGGACAAATGTGTGTTTTTTGCTCGTGACTTACCATATTTGGGACCTGTAATCAATGCACAAGGCATACATCCGAGTCCAGAGCACCTCCGTGCCGTACAGGACTTGCCTTCGCCGCAGAATTTGAAGCAGCTACAGAGTGTGCTGGGAAAAATTAACTATTATCATAAATATATCCCGCATGCCTCTTCCATTTCAGCTCCGCTTCATCGCTTACGCCGTAAAGGTGTTCCGTTCGTCTGGACGACGGAATGCGAACGCGCCTTTCGCCAGTTGAAATCGGCGTTGCTTTCAAATACTTGCCTTACGCCATTCGATCCCCAGAAACCCCTTTTGTTGATGATAGATGCATCGGATTTCGGGATCGGTGCTGTGCTTGCGCACAAAGATGGATCGCATGATCGCCCTATTGCCTTTGCGTCCAAATTGCTCTCGTCAGCGCAAAGAAATTATTCACAGATTGAGAAAGAAGCTTTGGCTCTCGTATTTGGAGTTACAAAGTTTCATGATTTCTTGTATGGTCGTCACTTTACCGTCATTACAGACCACAAACCTTTGACTTCGCTTTTTCATCCGAACAAGCCTGTACCTCCACGTACAGCGCAGAAATTCATTCGCTGGTCTATTTTCCTCTCGCAGTACCGCTACGATATCTTGTATCGGTCTACTGCTAAGCACGGAAACGCCGATGCGTTGGCCCGTTTGCCTGTTGCTGAGGATAGAGCATTCGATTCCTCCGAACTTGCTTGCATGTTCATTGATGCGGAAACCGATGACGTGGTCGACTCGTTTCCGATTGCTTTTCGTCGTGTAGCTACAGCCACAGCTGCTGACCCTGTCCTTGCTACCGTTTTGCGTTTTGTTGCTACGCAATGGCGCTTGTCAAAGTCACGGATCGAGGATCCGTTGGTTCGCCGATTTTTTGCTCACAAGGGGAGACTTTTTGTTCGACTTGTTGTTTTGCTGTTGCGTTCTGATAATGATCAGTCCAGGGTCGTGGTCCCACGTTCGTTACAGTCCTCTGTTTTACGGCTTCTCCACCAAGGACATTGGGGTATAGTGCGAACGAAACAACTTGATCGTCAGCACTGTACTTGTTTCGGAATCGATGCGGCGATTACGAATATGTGCTTTTCTTGCATGGCGTGTGCCGAACAACAATCCGCACCACCGCGGAAATTCTTTGCATGGCCGAAAGCCACTTCCCCTTGGCAACGCTTGCACATCGATTTTGCTGGTCCATTCTGGAATGCTCGATGGTTGGTTGTTGTTGATTCCTTCAATAATTTTCCTTTTGTTGTCAGGATGTCTTCCACGACGACTTCAGCCACCATCCAAGCGTTATCCGCTATCTTTTGCATTGAAGGTCTTCCACAGACTATTGTTTCCGACAATGGCCCACAATTCCTGTCCGCAGAATTTCAGTCATTCTGCAAGGCCAATGGTATTCAACATCTGATATCCGCGCCGTTTTCGCCTCAGTCAAACGGTGCCGCTGAACGATTAGTCCGGACTTTCAAGTCATAGATGTTGAAGTTGAAAGAGTCGCATTCTCGGGAGGACGCATTATTGCTCTTCTTGTCCTCGTATCGCTCTCAGCCCCGAGATGGTCGCTCGCCGGCGGAGTTGCTCCACGGTCGTCCTCATCGAAACTTGATGTCTTTGCTGCATCCGCCGCGTCAGGTTCCTGTGCAGCGGCAGCCACCTGCTTTTGCTCCAGGCGATGTTGTATACTATCGCAACTATCGAGGTTCACGGCGTTGGCTCGCAGGGCGCATTCTTCGCTGCCTCGGCCGCACTATGTATTTGGTTTTGGGGGCCTCTGGTGAGGTGCGTCGGCATCTCAATCAGCTGCGCCTCTGTAGTCGCACGGGTTCTGCCGCTCCCCGTCTGCTTTCAGCGCCGGTGCCGTCCGGTCAGCGCCCTGGGGACCCATCTACTGGCTCGCCTCATCCCCAGGTGTTACCGACGCTGCCTTCCATTTTGCCACATGGCGACGCGCCGCCGCCGCCGCCTGTTCTCCTGCCGGCGCCGCCCGCAGTGGACGCTTCGCTGCAGCCGCCAAGCGCCTCCCTGGGTCACGCGCCGCCGATTGCTTCCCGTGACCAGCTGTCCTCCGACATGGACCTCTTGCCCGCTCCGGACCAGATGTCGTCTTCGCCCGTCGGGTACCCCGACGCGATGGAGGTCGAATCTTCGGCCCCTCCTGTCTCTTTACGGGCGCATACACCGCATGTTGGCGTGCACCCTGGACTGGGTTTTCAGGCGTTTCCTAGCTCCTCTCGGACCGAATGGCAGGGTGCGGGTGGCACAGCCTCGCCTGTTGTTTGGCTCCCCACCTCGTCGCATACGTCAACATGGGGTCCTCCCCACGGCGGGCGGAAGCCTTATAACACAACCGTTCGCCGATTTGCGGGGGAGGAATGTGGTGTCACCGCCAGACACCACACTTGCTAGGTGGTAGCTTTTAAATCGGCCGCGGTCCGGTAGTATACGTCGGACCCGCGTGTTGCCACTGTCAGTGATAGCAGACCGAGCGCCACCACACGGTAGGTCTAGAGAGACGTACTAGCACTCGCCCCAGTTGTACAGACGACTTTGCCAGAAGGGGATCACTGACAATTACGCTCTCAATTGCCAAGACGATAGTTAGCCTAGCCTTCAGCTACATTTGCTACGACCTAGCAAGGCGCCGTATTCAATTGCTAATTAATATTATGAAGCATGTATCATCAAGAGCGATGTTCTACAATTATGGATTAAAGTTAAGTATTCCAGAAGCTACGTACTTTTCATTATAGCATTCATTACCTATCCTGTTTCAGACCTCACGCCAGCCTGCGTGAGTTTAAGCGCGTGCCTTTCGGCTTCCTCTCATTGTGTCTAGGCTGTCTTGCCTAGACACAACAGATACATTTATCTTTCTCCATCATTCCTGACAGTTCATAAAATAATCACGGAATCACCCTAAACTTTGACGTTCTGTAACGTCGTTGGATGGAGTTACGGACGTGGGTTTCTATTCAAAATATTGTGTACTCACTCCCCTCTACAAGTCCTAGACGTTTGTGACGAGAATTTCCGAACACTTTGTATGAATTTCAATGCAAAAACTATATTGATAAAAGAAACGCATTGAAATCTCAAGATTCTAACAGAAAACTGAGCGAAAATTGCGCCAAGGTTTTGCTGCGCACCGATAGTTTACCTCCACCAACGTGGGTTGTTGCGGCGACAGTGACCTCAGTGGAGCACGGGCCCGCGTCTGGAAGCAGAGGCTCATCCATCACGGAGGCGGCCGCACGACACGACTCGCTCTCCAACACTGTCCGCCTACAAGCGCTCTCCTGTTCCACTCCGAAAACTATTGACCTTTCTTTTGCGATTGGCTTCAGAGACTCTGTTGCAGGATACCACACCGGTTGATACCATAGGCACGCTCCTTCCACAGAAACGACAGAAGAATTTGTCTTCGTTAAAATACCTGACACGATCGCTTTTGCACAAAACCTGAGACTGAAAATATCTCTGTCGTCTTCGCTGAGGTCGAACTTAATGACCTCTCTCTCACGACCTGTCCCAAGAAGCAGCTACTGTACACCATTTCCCCATTACGCAACCATGAGGCAAGTGCTGCTAACAGAGTTTTAAAACTACCATGGGCTACCGTAGACTATGGTAAGTAAGCGTAGACGAGATTAATGTTCCTAGCCGCGCGGAGTAGCTGTGCGGTTAGAGGCGCCATGGCACGAATTGCGCGGACCCTCCCTCGGGCATGGGTGTGTGTGTGTGTGTGTGTGTGTGTGTGTGTGTGTGTGTGTGTGTGTGTGTGTTGTCCTTAGCGTAAGTTACTTTAAGTTAGTTCAAGTAGTGTGTAACTCTAGGGACAGATGACCTCAGCAGTTTGGCCCCTTAGGAATTCACATACAATTGAACATTTGAATTTTCCTAGTAGCCTCTGTCAGTTAAAATCGTAACCGCACAACCCGTAAATTAGGTGTGTTGCATACCTATCTGGCGTTACCTCATCTCGATCACTTTGTTTGCGTATGTGATCAGTGCTTTACTAGATTCCCATAGAAACAGGAAGCAGAGAACGGTCTAGAAGATATGTGAGGATATATGAAGGGCTGCATAGCCTAAGGAACAGTTTTGTTCTACATAGTTATCCTCCTGTCTGTCACTTAAATATAAACAGTATTTATAGCAAAATCGCACTTGTCGATATATAATTCAGCTTTTATTCTATATTTGTTGATTTTTAACGTGAAACTGAGGGATGAAAAAGTAAAAATAAAAATAAAAAGATACTGGTTTATCATACAGCACTAGAAAACGCAATTTCCTCAAAAAAGGTAAAATTGAAAACAACGCAAAATAAAGAAATATCAAATATCACTTCAGTACTTCGTGGAGCTTATATAAAACATGATTCTGTTATCGATAAACAACTTTCCCTCTTATCAATACTTGCCAATAATAACAGAAAACTCTTGCTATTGATCATGATCAAGAACGTTTTATTGAGTACAAAATAACAACAATAATTATATGGATTTTTTTATGTTTGTGCATACAAACTGTACCTGCATCAAAGTAATTGCTTTGATTACATACAAGCGCAGACGTTAAGCGATCACCTAATTTTTTATTACTTATAAAACGCAGTTTATATTTCTTAATGATATAAAATACACAATGTACTAACACTGAACCATTTTCGGGCCTAATTATTTGCAAAACAAACAAAAAAACAAAAGAGAAGGCTTCAACTCCCAGTTTCTCTCTCACACATTCGTTCAGTTTTCTTTCTATATCACTGCTACTAATACTACCTATGATCGTACTATTTACTACGTCATTTACGCACTGTACAAAAACTACTACCAAAGAGCAGTTTTGGTAGAGCGCAACTTTAGCCGACAATATGCACTGTGCTGTTGCTCTCCCGTCTCCCTGCCTCATGTCATTGGCTGTCATTGCTTCAGTATCAAACGTTCAGCTCAGAATCGAAATATTGGTATGACTATAAACTGACAAAAAGACACTGTACCCCTCGATTACATAAACGCCAATTAATCACCGAAATCAGTCATAAGTGTTAAGTATCAGGAAGAGAGATTTACGTTGGCTGTACAAAATCAATCGTCAAAGCGTATATCGGACTGAGTTCCGTGGGCAGAATCTTTGAGAAGTGTTGTTTGTCCACAAAAGAAGTATATAAAAAGAAGGGAAGATTATAGTTTAACGTCCCGGCGACAGCGCGGTCATTAGTGACGGACTACGTGCTCGAATTACGAAAGGATGAGGAAGGAAATCGACCGTGCCCTTTTCAAAAAAACCATCGCAACATTTGCCTGGAGAGATTTAGGTAAATCACAGAAATCCTAAATCTAGATGGCCAGATGGACATTTGAACCATTGTGCTCCTGAATGTGGGTCCAGTGTGCTAACCAGTCCGACACCTCACCACGTATGAAAGAGGTCGCTGCAAAATTTCGCCCCATTGATTTTTTAAATTCTCTTTGTCAGTCTAGAACTCTTACCAAATAGGATTAAGGGACAAGAGAAAGAAAAGATTGAAGATAGAGTGCACAATTCAGCAGGAATGTGTTCAGTGAGTGTGTAAACCACACAGAAATGCTAAAAAAAAAAAAAAGCGGTGCTATAGGGAAACGCAGAGTTTCACGTTGCTGCCCAAAGAAGAGTCAATCGTCGCGTTACTTCCTCCCACATATCTCTCTTGTAATCAACTTGATAGTAAAATTAGAAAAAAAATTGATTTAGACGGAGGCATTGCAAGGTCTTTTTTTCCGGCGCAACAAGTGCAAATGAATCAGGAAAAGGAAAATTACTCACCTCGCCTTGAACCTGCCGTAACCTACTAGTTTTCTTGTAAGACAATATTTACATCAGTTAACAGGGGTAATAGGGTAATAAAAGAATCCGTGGTAAAAGAGGGAAAGAAGTGATTACGAAGCCATATAAAGACAAACACTGTTCCAGAGAGGCGTAAGTACTTGTAAAAGCGCCACTCGAGTGGGAAATCTGTTGGGAACGGCTGTCTCGTGGTCGTGGGGTGGCGTCGCTACCACTGAAACTGGAGATCGTGATTCCAGCCCTTCCTTGTGTTCGGGTGAATGTATTTAATGCAGTGTCACAATGCGGTTATGATCGTGGTAATATTAACATATACGTTTATTTTGATTACAAGCGATTGATAATTATTATTGTAGAAAACATTTTCGGTTCTCTTGCTGTGTAAGATCTAGATACAGCGTCAAGTTTTCGCCGATTTCCATCATCGTGTTCATCAGGAACAACTGATAGTCGTAGGTGCTTTTTTTTATTTTCATTTCAACTCTCCTCGAAGGGGAGCGGTGACAAGGGACAAAAAGTGCTCTTCAGCCGAAGATTATAAATATTTTAAAGAAATTTTGACGACAATTAAAAAAAACACACACCTATGAGCAATTTTTAAGATGTTTAAAACTTTTCAGACGATTATAAATTACAGTTAAAATATAATTTCTGATGATAATATTAATGGTGCTGTTGTAAAATTGTGATGCTGGCCTGCATGAAAATGATCGTGGTCACTATTGTCATGGATTTTGATTATGCGACTATGTGGAACGTCAGGTAAAGACTAGAAGGCAGTGAGGTGGAGGAAGAGGGAGAAAGGCGTGAGAAGTGGAGCGCCCTGACTAGATCTGGAAAGAGGGGTAGGTGAGGGATTCATAGGTGAGAGTAATGGCTGAAGGATGTGGGCCTTGTGTGCGGCCTGTTAGTAGTTTTAATAGGTTTCTGGCTTTGTGATGGATAGTAAAGAGGTGTACATTCCATGTTAGGTTTCTGTGAAGGATTTGTTCTAAGTACTTCACCGTTCTAAAGGGATGGGTTCGTTGTAGAGGTAGAGGTGCAAGTCTGGGTGACGATACCGTTGAGTGGTGCGATCAAACGTGGTGGACTGGCGTTTCTGTGGATTGAAGTTTGCACGTATAACACTTGACCAGGAGATTCAGATGGCATTGGAGGGAGGAGTGGGAGAGTTTGAGGGTTGGCGAGTAGCTCGGCAGGCGGTGATGTCAGCCTATTGCAGGAGGTAGGGGAGAGGTGTTTGTTCGGGAATGTCTTCAGTGTGTAGAACGTAAAGGACGGGGAACAGGGTGGGACCTTGAGGCATACTGCAGTGAGGTAAAATATGCGGGAGCAGGTGTGGTCGATGGTTCATTGGTTGACTTACGTCATCGTTATGTTATGTTGCTATAGGCTGACATAAGGGTGACGTACGTAAACCTGTCACAAGCCGTCTGTGGGTTGTAAAAGGTCACCACGGCAGCAGCCACGACAGTTAGTTGCTCTTGACGAAGGCGATGGTGGAGATCGCCGAAAGCTCGAGAGTTTACCCAGGTTAGTCAGGGCAAGAGAATCGAAATGATTTTTTACAACGACGTCTTCGAGAGAAACTTCATTCTCACAATAATAATTATTATTGTTTAATTCATAATTATTACCCGTCTTGGACAGAATGCTGCTTTATTGGCTCGAATGCACTTTGCCTTGGGGACGGTAGATGCGTTGTTGACATTTGCGAAGGCTGAACGTGGCAATGTGTCCATCTTTCTGGTTTTCTGCAGAAGTCTACTTATATCCAGGTCCCGTCATGCCAGCGGCTGCATTACGAGTCATTTCGTTTACATTAACAGAGGCCACTTATTAGTTACCGATAGCTGCCACAGAACGACACGAAAACTGTTCTAGCACATCCATTCTTTCGAATCTTTGTGTTCTGACTCTTGTTTGTATGAAACACAGAATTTAAAGATCAAAATTAGTGATTCTCCCAACGTTTCTCTGAAGTATATTTATAAGTACACAATGCAATGATTATTACATTGAGAACTTCAGAACGGCAGCATGATAAGGAATTTTTTTGCATATTACAACCGAAATAAATGACTAGTTTTTAACAATATGCGAGATGTGGCGACATCTCATAACACGAATTCATTTGACTTCACAATGTCGTGGAAATATGTCACAAAATCTGTTTTTCAGTAATTTGGGCAAGAAGTTGTAACTTAGGGAACGCTTGAAGGACATCACAATTCATGCTGTATTAAAATGTGCTCATGGTCGGCTTGTACGTTGTTAGTATATGGAATGTGAACTACGAGCTCAGACTTCAGCAGAAGAAAATTCATGTCAACTGCAACGCTACCATCACAGTTCTAGCGTTCCGAACGGTTTACAGTGGTTTGCAAAACTTTAAAATCCGCGGATACCGACGAAAGGGTTGCGGATCCGAATAGCATTTCTCCTGTTCGCACTGACTAGTATTAGTACAATAAGAGTAACCGCGATGACCGAAGAAAAACAATCGATAATGAAGTCACGGTTACCTGACGATATTACATCAGACAGAGGGACATGCCTGTAAGAATGTGACTCGCTTGTAAGAAAGCGACTTTAAGCCTTTTAAGTAAGTAAAGAAGTAATAAATAGCATTTAAGACAAGTGGTATATATATATATATATATATATATATATATATATATATATATATATATATACCACTTGAATATATTAATAGCAATACAATACACTGTGTAAGTAAAGAAGTAATAAATAGCATTTAAGACAAGTGGTATATATATATATATATATATATATATATATATATACCGTGAGCACATTTTAATACAGCATGAATATATATATATATATATATATATATATATATATATATATATATATATATACCACTTGTCTTCAATGCTATTTATTACTTCTTTACTTACTCACACAGTGTATTGTATTGCTATTAATATATTCACAACAGTTTCTATCATTAGTACGAATACCATTTTATGACTGTAGGTCAGTATACTTGAGATAACACCGAAGAAATGAGTAAAAGAATAAATATTTACCGAAAGTCTTTTAGGAACTCGTCTTCAGAGCTTTTTTTGTTTTAATCCAGAGTTTACCACCTGTGGATTTACTCTTCTTATATAAATCACGGCAAATTGAATTGACAGTGCCAACTGCACGAGGTCTCTCGGCTGAGAATCCACGGCGCAAATAGCCAGATCGAGGTGGTCCTACAGACTCTAGAGTGAGTTTAAATCCTGGGAATTTGGTGGCCAGGATAGTACGGCAGAATACTCCTGGTGCTCTTCGAACCACGCGCGTACACTGAGCAGTGTCACATGTTACGTCGTCCTGCTGGTATATGCCATCGTGCCATGGAAAAAGAAAGTGGATGTAGGGCTGGACACAGTCACCGAGAATAGATGCTTATTTGTGTTGATCCGTTGTGCCTTCCAGAATGGCAAAATCACCCAAAGATTGCCCTCCGGCCTGTACCCTTCCGACGACTGTTGGCGGGTTTTTGCTTTCTGACGTTTCACGTCTGTCCGATGGATCATAAAACGTGATTCATCTGAAAAGACCACTTTTCGCCACTCAGTGGACGTCCAATTGCGGCAGCAGCGTGGAAATTCCAGCCATCGTCGCTGATAAATGAAATGAAATGTCGTGTGGCTAAGGCCCCCCGTCGGGTAGACCATTCGCCTGGTGCAGGTCTTTCGATTTGACGCCACTTCGGCGACCTGCGCGTCGATGGGGATGAAACGATGATGATTAGGACAACACAACACCCAGTCCCTGAGCGGAGAAAATCTCCGACCCAGCCGGGAATCGAACCCGGGAGCTTAGGATTGACATTCCGTCACGCTGACCACTCAGCTACCGGGGCCGGACATCGTCGCTGATGAATAGCAGTCAAGGGGTGCATAAACCAGGCACCTGCTGCGGAAGCCCACACGAAGCAACGTTTGATGAACGGTCGTTGAGGAGACACGGTTGGTAGCCTCTTCATTAATCTGGGCGGTCAGCTACTCAATAGTTGCACGTCTGTTCTCCAGTGTACATCTCCGCCCCCGATACGTTTTTTATACCCTTCACCACTAGTATTATCACCTGCCGTCTGTGAGTGGTTATTGCACGTTAACATCGAACTTAGGAAGATGGTCACGTGACCGTGACTGGACCATGTACATAATAATTGAGCAGTCTTACTGATTACTATTCCCAAAGTGTACATTCTGACATATATTTCACTGTTATGCTGGAGAAAACATTTTCTCGCTTAAAGGGTTAATTACATCAACAACAACAGGATGTTAGATCCAAAGAAACCAAAGATTCGACGCATACTGTGCAGCTCTGGCAGCAGTGCCCTAAGCTCTCTAACTGAGAGACCAAAACGCCTGGGAGAAGCGACCTGCGCCGAGGCGCTCTCCGTCTCCCGTATCTGCGCCGATCGAGAAACAATAAAGGCAGATAGGCGCAGGCAGCGCGCGTGTGTGGGCCTTTGTGTCCGGGCCGTAAGCACGCGGCCGTCCGCCGACGATAATTTAAGAGAAACAATCATCTGGCGTGAGATAGTGTGCGCCGGACACGCCTCGCAGTGGCTGGGGCAGGCCGGCCGCCGCGTGGCGACGCGGACGCAGACGTCGACGCCGCAGCAGGTGTCCGCCTCGCTTCGCCCCGCATTCATTACTGGCGTCCCTATCGCCGCAAATATCTGCTGAATTTAGCCGCGCTTTAATTAAAGCGCTCTTTTATTTTATGGCTGTTGACTTTACCGTCCTTATCTTCCCAGTTAATTTCAAATATAAGGTTCAGTATGTAACCGGAGCCATAAATTTCGTGAACCGAAGTAATCTTTTCGGGATGCAGACTGGGCGGCTGCGCCATCTTTCACAGCGGGAACCTAAACGTGCAAAGGTAGAGATTTGTGCCCCAGAGATCCTGCGACTACACACTACGCAGTCCACCTTACAGCGTATCGACAAGGGCGCTTAGTGCCAACAGTAACCCCTCTGTGAGGAGGAAAACGTTGATACGCGTGCGTATGTGCGCTGATCTCATCTTATTCTCTTGATTCATATTATGTAGTTCATAACACGCTCGTTCCACAGTATCTTAAGTATTGCTTATCAGTTTGGGACTCTTATCAAGTTTGGTTAATGGAAGGGAAAAAATACGCAACGAAGGGAGGCGCGTTTCGTCGCAGGATCGTTTTGTAAGCGCGAGAACTTAAGGGAGATGCCCAATGAACCCCAGAAGCGGATCCAACAAGAGACATGTTGTGCTTCACGGACAGGTTAATTGTTCAAATTACGAGAACGTTCATGCTGTGAAGTTTCGGGAGGCTTATCGCCTGTCGTAATTCCCAGCTATCGTTCCCGAATGGAACAGGAAATGAGTTTTGTACCGGAAGAACATTCCACTACACTCTGTAAGCTGATTTGTGGAGTATAGATATGCAAGATGGTCGAATGATCATAACGGTGATGCAGGGTAGGTTGTACTGGGAAATAACTGTTAAGAAAAGAATTCCATATGTTGCACCGTTTCCTAATTAATTAGCTTTGAAGTTAGCCAGTCAGGCCTTTGTCCGTCCAAAATTCAAGTAGTCCACCAGAGACGGCGTCGCCAAACCTGTTTTGCATGTGGTTTCCTAGAACCGAACGAGAGAGTGGTACAAAAATTGGATACGAGCCAAAGGCTGAGCAGTCTCGTGCACTACCACCTACTCTATGAGAACAAATGGTTCAAATGCCTCGGAGCACTATGAGACTTAACATCTGAGGTCATCAGTCCCCCAGACTTAAAACTACTTAAACCAAACTAACCTAAGGACATCACACACATCCATGCCCGAGGCAGGATTCGAACCTGCGACCGCAGCAGCAACGCGGTTCCAGACTGAAGCGCCTAGAACCGCTCGGCCACAACGGCCGGCTCTATGAGAACAACTGACACTAACTTTATTCGGCGGGAAGCTTGAATTTGCAAGCACAATAGCCTGATTCGCTAAGTTCATTGCTAATTAACTCGGAAACGGCGCAACGCATCAGTTTATTTTTGAACAATTATTTCTTAGCACAGCCTACCCTACAACACCCTTACGAGATTTTCAGACTTCTTCTAATCACCTTGTTGATGGACTTGTTGAAGATGTATTGCACAATCTTCGTCAAATATGTGTCTCCTGCAGCGTGTGCAGCCACCACTGCAAAACAAATATATGTGGATGAACGGAAATTGAATGCAAAATAGTATGAGATAGGAGATGGGACGGGGCTGTGTTGCAGTTTTTGATGCCACCACCTTGAATGCAACTCTTAATTTTGATCCGACTTGCGTAATGTCAAGCACGACAAAAAAAAAACGAGCCTTTCATTTGAGCATTTTCTCGAGTTACTACTAATGTTTCTTCCTTATAGATGACGCGAAAATTGATAGTGTCAATACAAGCTGAACGCATTGACATCGTCGAGATATCAGGAGAGAGTACCAGCTGTGTTAATCGCAGAGGATTTCAACCACCGTCACCCAGATAGACCATCCACTATTTGCAGTGCAGTAGTGAAACACTTGGCGAAATTCCGCAAATCTGGCTCTATCGCAGACACACCGAAACCTGGACCATCTAAAACGGCTACGGATGAAGCAAAATCAGCTACTGTTGCGGCATAGTTCAGCAAGAGTCCCAACCACAGTACTCGCCGCATCTCGAATGAAACTGGGGCCAGCCGTGCATGAACGATGAGAGGTTTGGCCACAAACAGATAATACACTTACAAAATACAAATGTTGCAACATCTCACCGAGGACGACCCATATCGTTGGGTTCAGTTTGCGAAATGGGCGGCACACAACCTGGACGAAAACCGTCGTTTCCCCTATGGTGTACTCTTCACTGTATACAGATGAAGCTAATTTCTGTGTGAACGTAGATGTAAACAGTCACATATACTGCTCATATGTCAAACCTCACTGAATGGATGCATCGAAGATAGTTTGCGAATTGAAAGTGATTGTTTAGTGTGAAATATGGTGTTTTAGTATTGTTGGGTCCTTCTTCATTCAAGGTACGCTAACAGCATCCCGTTATCTGGAGTTGCTAAGACAAAGATGTGTCGCTGTCGCTGGTGTCTGAAGACGGGATATTACCAAGTTTCTTGCAGCAAGCTGCTGCCCCATCTCACTATGGGATAGCTGTCCAGGCATATCCAGATATCCAGTTTACCCAGAAACGGATAGGACGCAGAGGACAAGTGGAGTGGCCACCATGTTCCCCGGATTTAAGTCTATTAGATTTCTTTCTGTGGGTTTATGTGTAGACTGCGGCGTACGCGGTGATGATCAGAAACCTTGCACACCGCAGGGAGCGAATAGCTGATGTCTGTGCTCGCCGTTTGGTATACGTGTTCATTAAAGACCACGAGGACTGTGAGGATTGGGTGAAGCGATTAATAATCACCTTATAGCGTACTGCAAAACGCTGAGCTCAGCTTGAAGTCTGTATATGTTATCACGAGCATTTGCTTTTTCCTGCACAAAACGCGACATAACTCGAGAATGAATTAAGGTATGCTCAAATGAAAGACACCACCGTTGTTCCCTTGGAATTCCTTATCTGTTTGATGTGCACAAGAGCCTCTTTCCGATTGAAAATTAAGAATAGCAACCAAAATTGTGGCTTCCAAAATGGCTGCCATGTTGAAAATATAGACTCACAGGTTTTCCTCTCTCTCCCATGATTATTACTTGATTTTGAATTTATGTTCACGCATCTGTTTTTGTTTTAGAAAGGTGGTTCCAAACCCATGAATCAACCTTTATTTAGCCGGTAGGGCTCCTCGTGAACAACAATGAGCTATAACAACCTGCTACGAACCTCACAACGCCTCTTCCATTCCTTCAGTGTCTTCTGTCACCTTTGGTGAGGTGTCCATGCAGTGCTTCAGTTCTGTAGAATGCTTCGCTCTACAGCACTGTACGCGGTGTTCTCAAGCGCATTCCATTTTGCCTGCCATTGAATGAGACGGAGACCCTATGTTCGCTTCCGGAAGGAATAGGCTTCAAACTCCGTCCCACGATTCTGGTTTACATTTTCCGTAGTTTCTGTACATCGCTTACGGCAAAAGCCGGGGCGGTTCATTTCAAAAGGGTGGGGCTGATATCCTCCCCTGTACGTAGTCTCTAAAAAAGTTGTCACTAGATCATAATTTCCGTTCTATCCTCCTTTCGCAGGTCTCAAGAACTCTCGATAAATATAAGCTTTTCCGACTTATGATTTCACATGTTCGTCCCATTACAAACCAATTCGTCGTTGTTCTTTTTCATATACAAACTATGTGGCAGGCAGAAGGTTTGCAAATAATGCTCTAGTCACATGCTACCTGGTTCTCTCCCGTGACTGCATGTAACCGAAAATCCTCCCACGAACGAGTGGTCCTTAGAACCATCGGAGGACGATACTTTTCTGTGTACAAAATCATTGTGAACGATCACTTTTTTTTAATATATGATTCCGTCTGACAGAGCTATTACTCTGAAAAATCGTGAATGTAGACTCTACTGTAAACATTACCTGTCCTATTACGCTTCCTTGAATCATATCCGAAGTTACGTGCGTTTCTGTGACCACGCACTATCCAGTATAACGTACTGAGATCTATATTTTTTTTGCTTGTAGTTACATTTTCGCGAAGAGAGCTCGTGTAATTGCACCTTCGTTATTAAAAGAGAGTAAGATATGGTGTCGAACGCGTCACAGAAATCTAGGTAGACAGAATCGACCTGTCCCCACGCTTCCAGTATTAGTATGGTATCTCGTGTGACAAAGAGTAAGCTGATTCACAAGCGTGGTGTTTCCTGAGGATACAGGTTCGTTCACATGGGAGCTCCTACTTACCGCTTCCGTTTCAATCTGAGGCGGCGTGCTGTAAAACTGCAGTAGCATCAACAGTGCTTGACATCTTGGCAAGAGATTCGACACAAACAGAATTTCCGCTCGTAATTCCTGCTAGATGCAAATTTCCGAAAGTATCACAACCTCCGTTCTCCTGATGGCAACACGTAAAGTTTCTTATTTCCAACGTGTAAGGTGTTTGCTATGATTAATGGCCCCAGAAGCAAGCGGTGAACCAGTATGACCGCAACGGTGCAGTGAAGAAGTAGGGTCAGCTCTTCACAATGTGCACCTTGGAGACGAGATCAGTTTTGGAGGAGAGGTCTTCCTAGCAGGTCTTGACAGACGTAAACATTTACGGCAGTGCACTGGCAGCATGGCGTCACGTTACTTGATTTATGGAAAGAGTATAATCCTTGCCGCTTTTGTTCATCATGAGTGTGTCCAACAACTACTAAATTCTACAGTCGCTCACTCTAATAAAAAAAAAAGAATACCCTTCTGACCAGAATGACAGGGCAAATTGCTGCAATTAAACAACAGTCAATAGAAAGTTCGAAATATTCTCTCTTCGGATTGGACTCTTACATTCGTCAGTCGTTTAACTCATCTCTCAAGGAACAAACACAGATCATCACTGATCATTGTCCAGAAAGGTGCCTCAACATTGTTGAAGTTTGTGAACTGAGCTATTTCGATTCGTGTCACTTCTTATGTTTAAATTCCAGCAGCATTAGAATGTCACAGCTTCGGCAGTGTTAACACAATTGTATTTCTTTCAATCAGTTTTCTTATAGAAGCTAAATAATACATTTACCTTCATTAATACGCCTTTTTCATACAACAGTTACCGCCGATGTCCTAGATATTCTGTCACTAGAGCCATCTGTTGGTAAAATTGTTTACGAACTTCCAGCATGCTGGAATAAATGCAGGTCAGCAGCTTCTGTTAATCAGTACAGGGAAAAATCAGGCAAAGTTGCAAATTTCGCTTTTTTCTCTTTACTCATGACTAGTTTCGGTCCGGGACCCATTTTCAGTTCATCGTAACTTATAGTCAAAATGATATTTCCGAAAACCCAAGAACCATGTCAAAAATATATCCGTATTATGAAATGCAAATGAACAGTTACAGTTACAGTGCTGTAAATGTTCATTTGCATTTCGTAATACGTATTTATTTTGACATGGTTTTTGTATTTTCGGAAATACCATTTTGACTACCTGTTAGGATGATTTGAAAATGGGTCCCGGACTGGAACTATTCATCGAGTATATAAAAATATGAATTTTTGGAACTTCGGTTGGTGTTTCGTTGTACTGAAAATTGTTTATTGTACCTTGTCTGAGTCAACTAGGCACTAATGGTGCTACAGTATGGAGCGGGAAACGATACGATACTCGCTATTGGTTTTAATAGGTACGTTTCTCGGTCTCACTGCGTTGTTGCAATGTATTCCTATTAATTCCTATTATTATGTCGTTATACATCGTATGCTTCTTGTCACAGATCTGATGTGGGATTCTCACGAAACGATACATAATATTACTTTGGCGATTAGGACAAGTGTTTTATCATTTAGAAACATAACCTGTAATGCATAGCATTTCACAAACAATTAGATCCAGACCGTTGAAGTGACAACGGTAAAAATACAGGGTGATCAGAAACAATGCAAAAACCTTTCTATGGTTTTCCGGGGCACTTTATGCTATGAAATAATTGTTAAGGAAAAAATTCGATACATCGCGCCATTTCCGAGTTGATTAGCTTTGAAGTTAGCCCATCAGACTGTTGCTCGCGCAAATTCAACGGCCCGCCAGAGACGGTTTCGCGAAATGTTTCCTTCGTTTGGTTTCCTAAAGCAGAACAAGAGAGCGATACACGAGTTGGACATTGGACGGTAGTAAGGATGAAACCCGAGGCAGAGGCTGAGCAGTCTCGTGCGGTATCATCTACACAAAGAGAACAGCTGGCACTAACAGTACCTGCCTGACGTGTCGCTTGATAACTTTAGCTCTAATTAACTCGTAAACGGTGCAACGTATCGAATTTTTTGCTTAACAATTGTTTCACAGCATAAACTCCCCTACAGCACTCTTACAAGTTTTTCAGACTGTTTCTGACCAGCTTTTATATACCATTGGTAAGCCGGCCGCGGTGGTCTAGCGGTTCTAGGCGCTCAGTCCGGAACCGCGTGACTGCTACGGTCGCAGGTTCGAATCCTGCCTCGGGCATGGATGTGTGTGATGTCCTTAGGTTAGTTAGGTTTAAGTAGTTCTAAGTTCTAGGGGACTGATGACCACAGTAGTTAAGTCCCATAGTGCTCAGAGCCATTTGAACCATTTTGAAGCATTGGTAAACAACTGGGATTAGCATGCATAATTTTTTTTCTCCCTATTCTCTGGTATAAATATTTACCACCCCATATCTCACGGTACACTTAAAAATTCATAATAAATCGAGCAGGTTTATTCATTGTTATTCCCAAAAAGTACTGACATGTGTTTCGTTGTTTTGCTGGAAAAATTCTTTTGACATTTAAAGGATTAAATGACAGCAACAACTAAATCTTTACCGAAGGCATAAAAACGTCCGAACTCTTACTGCTCTGATTTTTTGTACTTCGTATTGTGTCCAACCCATTGACTTGCGTAGCAAGTGGACCGGTTGCGCAGTGAACCTGAGAGTCATTCGAAAAAAGGGCCCTTTTGCAGAAAAATAAGAAACATAGCGGGTAAAGTTATTGCGATTGAGAGCCCCATGCAAAAAAGAACGTTTACCGACGTGCCCGCCTATGACTTGATCACAGGCCAAAATTAATTAAAAGTGTTCTTCGATTTCCGTGACCGATATCACGCAATACTAATTTGTCGATACCGCTTTTCTGAACTGGCGCATTTCTACTAAAAAGGAAAAGCCAAGCAGATGCAAAAAATAATTACCTTGCTAGGTAAAATCGCTACACGCTTTCCGTAAACAGGTCCTCCCCTCTCGGATAACCCTGCCGCTCCGACGGCGTCTCAGATAAGGTCCGAAATATTAACAAGCTTTCGCTGGGTGGTGTCTTCTGCAAAAAATAAAATTCCGAAAGCCCGTAACTCTTTTTTTTTCGGAACTCTCTATCCGCGGGGGGCGACGTGTGCAACCACGATGTCGCGGCCGGCTTCGCGACCTCCCTCCCCCTCCCCATAGCCACCATGACCACCATGTCTCCCCCCCCCCCCCTCACGACCGCCGCGGACTACACGGCCGCAGCCGCCACGGCCCACCGTTAATTACGTCGGCGGGCTAGATGCGCGCTGATAGCTTATCTGGGAGAGCGCCATTCCACGGCGCGGGCCGCTCGCAGCTTAATTGCCCTGTAGCGCCGAAATAAGAGGCACGCTCCATTTTCAATCAGCGAACCGACGCTGGTGATAAAGTTCCAACTGGAAACATGTAGTCAGAATGTGGCTGCACACGCGATATCACAGGGGTGACATAAATCTGAGATAATCGTCCAGTTAGATTTTAATCTACTGTCAGAGAATGGGCGAATTCGAAGAAAAAGTATTGCTGTACTACAAAACATAACAACGAGCCGGGCGTGGGCGGGGAGGGACAAATATAACGTGGGCATACTAAGTAACACGTTCGTAAGAGATCCTTCTCTCAAGATAACAGCGTAAAAAGGGAAACTGAAAAGTGGCGTCCAGCAGAATATATGACTATTAAAGTGGTCTCCAAGATTGTACAGTATCATGGTGTGTAATGATATCGACTGTAAAATTTTCATATTAAGGCAATATCCACCGAAATTGTATTAAGACCACGCAAGAACTAATTTTGGTTGCCGAATGAGGAACTGAACCACTCATCCTCAATATGAGGATGTCAGAGAATTAATGCCGGACATGATGCAATTTCGTTGTTGTGAAAGAAAGTTTCGTTCTTAATATTGTACTGGCGTAGATTTATAACACACACACACACACACACACACACACACAGAGAGAGAGAGAGAGAGAGAGAGAGAGAGAGAGAGAGAGAGAGGGGGGGGAGGGAGATAGTAGAATTTCAAAGCTTACCATCCTGTAGACATTGAGGAAACCTTGGTGGGGGGGGGGGGAGGGGGAGGTGGGACGACACTGGCTCAGATGGACCAAGAAAGAAAAGGAAGGAGGTCGTGTTATTGTTGAAGAAATCACTCTAGCATTCTTCTCAAGTGATTTAGTGAAAAAAAACTAAGCCAGCGTGAACGTCAGGGTTTAGACGCTCTGTTCCTTTCGAATTGAGTGTTCAATATTTCAGGTGCGCGACGGTTCTATTATCGTTGGCGGAATTTCGCCAAAATTGTTTATATCGTTTGCTGTATCACGAGTTATGGATTTTTCGCTTATTTGAATCAGCTGAGTAAGTGCCACAATGAGAAATGTGGCTGTTTACCTACAACAGCATCTCACTTATACGATTAACATCTTGTGGTAGCATGAGCCTTCGACTGTTGTGATTTTGAGGTAAAAATCTGTGGGCCGACCAGGCTCAGGAACCTCTCAATAATTTACGTCTTGACTAAACAACCGGTATAGGAAATTAATACTTTCATCTCCAGACGTCCTTGCTGTTATAAATAGGGTAAAAACGAAACATTCTTTCGTCTCCTCCAGGGAAAGATAGTTGCGTCATTTTTCGCGGTGGCAGCCAGAATCCACGAACTCTCAGTGGTGAGCGGCGCGTTGTACAAATTACGCGACGTATTTCGCCGCAGATTCGCTAGGGAATGTTTGTAGGTTCGCCAGCTTTGTTGGAATCAGCAGACAGGGTTAAAATAGTCACTGTTTCGATACCAATGAAAAAATTTCCTATCGTAATCTAATCGCCTTCTGAAAGATTACGAGATTTTACCGTTGAATAGGAAAACGGAAATTTCAAGTTCCGTAGATCACCTGTACAAAGAAAGGATAATAGGTACCATTTAAGATGTTGAACCCATTCACCAAACGTTATACGCCGAGATTGTTTGATCATAAAAGGCTGCAACTCGTTAATGAAAACTTTTATTCATGGCAGTCGCATTGTTCCACATCCACACAGCGACATGAAACGGAACGAGGGCGAGAAATCTGTTGTAGGGAAGGCGAATTGTCGGCTTCGGGTCACTTGGAGTACTATATGGAAGTGTAACTTAACCATAAAAAAAGCGTAAAGAACTGTTCTTGGTATCCTCATCAGGTCGAGTTCAACGAAGGCAACAAAGTAGTTCAGAGGCGTGCTGCCATATTTGTTCAATCAACGCGTTGGTATCGCGGAAATTTTCGGTGAAGTTAAACGGGATTTCAAAAATGGTTCATATGGCTCTAAGCGCTATGAGACTTAATATCTGAGGTCATCAGTCCCCTAGACTTAGAACTACGTAAACCTAACTAATCTAAGGACAGCACACAAATCCTTGCCCGAGGCAGGATTCGAACCTGCGACTGTAGCAGCCGCGTGGTTCCGAACTGAAGCACCTAGAACCGCTCGACCACAGTGGCCGGCTAAATGGGATTTCAAGGAGGGAAGATAACGTACTTTTCGAGAAAAATTGTTGAGCAAGTTTAGAGAACCGGCATTTGCGACAGACTGCTGGCCGATCTTACTATCGCCAATATACGGAAACATACAGAACACCGTTTTTCTCCCTCGCTCCACTTGCGAATGAAAAAGGAAACGGAATGGTGAGGGGGGGTACAGGGTACACTGCACCAGGCACTCCCTGATGGCCTGCACTGTATGTTTGTATATTTAAAAATGGATAAAAGCTTTAGCAACCGAAATGCTGATGAACTATTTCAGATATACTCAATGTATATTTATTTTATTACCTTCATTATTTCAAATTTTTTTTGTTAATTAAAATGCGCCATGTAGTCACTTATACTACTTTGTCGATTTGAGTGATAATTGTAATTTCTTCCAACTACACTACGCGATACAATTAAAGAGTCACATTTTCGAGCCCCCTAATTGTGTCCCATTGCGACGCAGAATTCTGAAAATGGCTCAAAGGTGCCTACAACTATTCTCTCTAATGACGAATAAGAAATTGCAGTGCACGTGATGGAAGAAGTACGATGCAATGTTAATTCAAATATGCATGCATGTCCGAAGGAACAGGCTCTGTGGCGACTACGGCTGCTACGAAAGACATGAAATGCATTCGCATTTGCGAATATGAACAGATACCGGTCCTGCAACACGCAAATAAAATGGGTGACGACATGTAGAAGTTTGGGTCTGGCCGAGAGTCGTGCTCGGATAGCCGAAGCAGTTAATGCGACCGCTGGTGTAAACCGGGAAATTTGGGTTCGAGACCCGGTCCGGTACAAATTTTCACTGTCCTCACTTCATTATACAGATGAAGGTGGTTCATTTTCGCAACTGCGAATACATTTCACGTCTTGCTCTGCAATGGTAGCGCTCTGCGACATTACTCTCGGGCTCGGCGATGCTTCAAACAGAAAAATGTTGTCACATGCAAAAAAAAAAAAAAAAAAAAAAAAAAATGACTAGCGCTCAAAAGTTCACGTGAGGTGTAAGGTGGATGAATGATGGCACGTTGGCATCAAAATCAATCACCACTCTGCTCAACGCCACCGTATCACAGGATGAGGATGGGAATGTCGTTAAAACCCTTCTTACCAACATTTCAGCCCTTATCTTGACGCTTCTGTGGTGGAGATCGCAACCGCGACACCCAGCGTTTCAATGACGCGGTATTCTTATGGATGGCCAATGAAAATATTTCAGATAAATCTCCGTTCAGAATCGCCACGAAAAGTCCTCCGGGAATTGGCATAAAAGCAATCGACGAACCCTCCGCTGCCCCAGGGGGCGTCGATTCCCATACATTTCGCGGCGGAAAACGACAGTTAGCAGTGCCATGAGCGACGGGACGATGTTATTTGACACTGCTGACACCACGCGGACGTTTCAACCCTCCTCTAAGGAGATCGTGGGGCTGTAACCCCAATGAATCTGATCACAGGTCTTTGAAGTGTATCGTGAAGGCAATTTTTGCTGTGGTTTGCAGGGTAGAACCACTACCTGCCATTCAAAACCATTCGGCGAAATTTGAACATGATCCGAATCAGCGATGAGTGTTTATGGTTTTCAGTCATCTGTTGTGCTCATTTGTGTAGCGTCATCATGAACTACAAGGCAAGTGGGATTGGGGGAAGGGGGTGCGACATTGACACACGTATCAATGAAATCGCAAAAGGTATCTCTACAATCGCCCACTTCGGCAACACCCGCAATGCCACCCACTCATCTTTGTTGCGTACTTAAAAAATGCCGGTAGTTGATTCCTACTCGATGGCATGACAGGCAGCCCTTTCGACGCCCTATAGATTCCGCTTGCGTCAGCAGCCGCTATTTGAACGACTTTTCGTCACTCAGCTCAGCGATGTGGAAATAGTTGCCTGTCCCACCGACACCTAGCGATCAGCGACTGGCTGTTTCTGTACAAGAAGATCTTTAAAGTTCCCAACAAAAGTTTCTGAATTAGTACTATCATTTTACAATAGGTGGCACACAAGTCGTTTCAACAAATATGTGTATTTCACATAGTGTAGCGGCAGTTCGTGTATTTTCGGTGCACGAATACGCATGTGCAACATTACTAAAGTGAATGAAATACAAACAGAAACATTTCAGTTGGTGTGTCGATATTAGATAATAAATGTCACACCCATTTTTTTCCTTTTCCAAATGAATGTCTAATAGTCGTCTCAAAGCATTACTTTCGCTGCCAAAGCAATTATGCTACACGAAGGCAAAGTAATTAGTCGATCTACTCTACAAGCAGGAAAGAAAAAGGCTTGACGAGCTTCCGAGAACAGATGAGCAACGGGAAGCAAGACTGGAAACCGCTCGAGCATGCGACGCTCAAGCTTGGACAGCTGTGTGTGAACTGCTCACGTATCGGAAAATGTTATGTTTTATTTCTGTTTTTATGAACTACAAGGAAAACGAAAGTGCATATGTATACATTTCACTCAATAGAATTTAAACACTACCTTTGATGGAGGCAATCTTATCTGTACACGTTCGGGTGTTCACAATTTGAAGAACTGCATCTTATATTGACCGTATGGAGATAATTAGCGTGTAGCTATCAGCATGTGGATCATCCCCTTAAATGTAATTAGACCCACACTTGAACGTGCTCAATCGTCTAGTGGAATACCATACCTTCTTTTGTCGCTTACCTGCTTTTAGCTCCTTCCTGACGGGTCATTACTTTACGAGCTATTGCGGGCGCTGTTAAGGATGACGACAGGGGGCGTGCCGGCGGGCAGCCCCGTGACGGCGGCGGTCGTGTCGCGGAGGGATAAGGGCCCCGGCAGCCTGAGCCGCGGAAGGCCATATTTCTGCGGAGGCGGAGGAGGCGGCGGCGGTATTCGGCGCACGGCGGCCGTTAACGCGACGCGTGTCCAATCACGCCGGCAGCGGCCAGCCGCCAGCCGCCAGCCGCCTCCCTGGCATACATTAGCCGCCGATTTACGAGCCGCCAGGCACCGCGAGGCAGCAGGCTGCAAGGCGCCGAGCCGATACTGACGACCTGCAGCCGGCGCTCCACCACACACAAACGCCAAGTTCAGTTGCGCGTGTGGCGATTTCAACACGTTACCCTCTTCGTGGCGCACGAGATAAGACAGGACCAACTTTTATTCTCTGAAGTATCTGTATTTGCAGCATTATATGTCTCGAGCCTTTGCTCATCGAGAATGTGGCAGATTCCTGTGTCGTTTCCCGACGAGAGCATGTTTATCGGGTGTCACTCTTCATCACATGTCAACATCCTCCACACGAGAACTCCTCAACCGCCTAGCCGAATGGTGCACTGTTCACAAGCGGGATGCGTCGCTTCAGATGGAATTCGACGTACTCTTACTTCGACATCGGCGTGCACCAACGTATTTTTCACTAATACGCAGACACCTAAGCATCGTCGGGTATGCCCCGAGGAAATCATCGTAGGTACTTCAATGTTCTCAACATATATTAATGTTCAAAAGTTAAGCATAACCACCAAAACGTAAAAATGAAAAGCGTAAATGTGAACAATCACCCAACACCACCGGAAATATTTACTTACGAACCCAACTTCGTCCCTCTGTGTACGTATAGCAAAGGAGTACTCCGTGAAATGCTTCAAAAATGGTTCAAATGGCTCTGAGCACTATGGGACTTAACATATTAGGTCATCAGTCCCCTAGAACTTAGAACTACTTAAACCTAACTAACCTAAGAACATCACACACATCCATGCCCGAGGCAGGATTCGAACCTGCGACCGTAGCAGTCCCACGGTTCCGGACTGCAGCGCCTAGAACCACACGGCCACCGCGGCCGGCGAAATGCTTCTAATAATGTCCGTGAAACACCATTAAATTTATGTCGAAGAGGAAAAAGAAAAGGCAAAAATACAATTCACAAGTGTGCTCTGCACAATAAAGATGGCAAAGGAGGAGAGGGAGTATTATAGCTGAGAGTGCTTCCCAAGGCTTCACTACTTCCGGAAGACATGGAACAACGAGAAGAAAGTTTCATTTGTTAAGGTCTTATGGGACCAAATTGCTGAGGTCATCGGTCCCTAAACCTACACACTATTTAATCTAACTTAAACTAACTTACACTGTGGACAACACACGCACCCACGCCCGAGGAAGGACTCGAAACTCCGACGGGGCAAAGCCGCACGGAACGTGACAAGGTGCCTTAGGCCGCAAGGCTACGCCGCGCAGAAAGTTTGATTTTAAGCAGTATTGCCAAACACATTGTCAGGGCACTCACACTAACTGCCACGTGTTTCTCTTATTCTTTATTTTACAAAGTCGATATCGCAGCAAGCAAATTGTTTCCTACGCTCCATTTTACCCCACTTCTTTAAGTTTCCGTACCTCAATCGGTAAAAACGAATCCTTATAAGATCACTTTGATGTCCGCCTCTCTGTCTGTCTCTCCGACTGTTAATAAACCCTTTTTCTCAGGAGTGGGTAGACGTATAAAGTTCAATTTTATATCACATACTAAGGTCTGCTGTCTCTTGGTGGTGTAAAAATGTTAAGCTTATAAGTCAGTGCAGTCAAAAGATACGCCAACTTATGTCACATATTCTGATACTCGCAAACTCACTAATCAAAACCTATAGGACACTTCTCGTCGACCTAGATTCACGATATTTGACATGAAGCAATGTTTCACAGTGCAAGTAAAGGGAAAAAATCAGGAAATTGATAATCTGTTATTTTATCACATGAAAAATATTTGTTTCGTCGTTTGTCCTCCCACTTCAAACTAAAAACGTTCTCGAATCTCA
Source organism: Schistocerca piceifrons (assembly GCF_021461385.2). Lineage (NCBI taxonomy): Eukaryota > Metazoa > Arthropoda > Insecta > Orthoptera > Acrididae > Schistocerca > Schistocerca piceifrons. The sequence continues at coordinate 350,995,711 of NC_060142.1, forward strand.
TGGTATTCTCGGGACCGATATCTTGTCGATATCAATGTCGATACGAGGCAAAAAAGTCGATATTCTCGATTTCAGGGACTGGATCAACTGTCTATATGCATAATTCAGTTTGTACTCAACCCTCAGAGTGCGAGTCCAACTCGTACGTGGCCAATTTTGTTTTATGAGATACCCTTCTTTCAGTGAATGGTTGGATTTGTTTTACTTCGCCTGATGCTTTGTTTATGCGACTGTTTATTTCTCAGTACTGTAATGGGAAATTATTGACTTTTAACATGTCTACAGGCTGAACGGGAAGTCCATCGATGAACTTTCAACAAACAAGAAAAAAACTACCTAGTAAACATCGCCTCTAAAATGCATTCCTTTGAAAAGCTATGAGCACTTGTTCATCATCGATACTGTGAAATACATATCTTCAATTGAAAGTTAGTTGCCTTCGACATTTGAGGAGGTGGTAGTATGGATCAAATGAAGAAAAAAAGTCCAGAAACATTGAATCTAAAATGCGTACGTTAAGAGCAACGATGACTTGCTCAGGAGAAGAAAAATGTTTCAGGATAGGGAAGACGAACAAGTATATTTAGCTCTTAAAGTATGCACGTTAGAACCCGTGTTTACTGGACATTTTTTTCTTGTTAAGGTCCATACTACTACCTCTCAAAATATGGAAAGCATAGAGTTTCAGGAGAAGAGACGTGTCTCTCAGAAACAAAGATGAACAAGTGCTCATAGCTGTTAAGGTATGCCTTTTGGAGCCCATCTTTACTAGGCATTTTTTTCTTTTTTTAGTCCATACTAACATCTCTAAAAGTTTGTCGGAGAGTTCTGGTTCACTCTGTATTTGCCGAATTATTGGTAACACTGACATAAGCAGTTAATACAACCATTCGCAGGCTCGCTAGTTGTGGCTTCCATGTTACACGAGACATGTTTGTTCACAAGCTTTAGATGTCGAACTGCACCTCCCCTATAGAGCGGTGCCGTCCACAAAGGAGCCCCAGACGCTACCAGTGTCCCCTGGATATGGGCCGACTTGTTTTGTGAGGAGTCTGCAGTACTGTCGAATCTCCATTGCTGGTAGCGGCCGGACACAAAACACTCGTGGCCCGAAGTCGACCAACTACTTTCTTCTTCATCTGAGCCAGACCCGGAAAGCCCTCGTTCAAGATGCTGTGCACCAACTTTACTCTTTTTTGCTTTCACCGGATGTTTTGGATAATAATGTATGCATGTTCGGTATGTATTTACGCATGTACAGCTCAGCATCAATCGCCTACTCAAGCTGTTCGCTCTGCTGGCGATTGTGTAGCGCGTTAATTGGTCGCAATGGACGAGGTTCAGCGGTCGGCCGTCTTCATTGGGCTTTTGTATTATGCCGACCAATGAGCAGGAAGTGTACGGTCGCAGCGGACTGTAGAGGTTAAGACTGCTAAGACATGGTTGGTTGGTTGATTTGGCGGAGGGAATCAAACAGCTAGGTCTTCGGTCCCATCGGATTAGGAAAGGACTGGGAAGGAAGTCGGCCGTGCCCTTTCAAAGGAACCATCCCGGCATTTGCCTGAAGCGATTTAGGGAAATCACGGAAGACTTAAATTAGGATGGCCATACGCAGGTTTGAATCTCCGTCCTCCCGAATGCGACTCCAGTGTGATAACTACTCCGCAACCTCGGTCGCTGCTAAGACACGCAGAGAGCGTTTTGGAAAGAGTAGCGTACACTGGTAACAGTTGCCCGACATTGCGTTAGCCGACCCGTCCGCGTGCACTCGGCGGTGATGCGCCGTGCCAGGCGCGGCCCGGTTTACTGTGGCGGCGATAAGCCAAGCGGCCGGTGCTCGCCAGCCATGTTTCTCGCATTAGCCGGCGCCTTCGCGGCGAGGGGGAGGGAGAGGAACAGGGGGAGGGGGTGAGAGGAGGAGCCGGCGCCAAGACGCCGTGCTAATAAACATTTCTGCCGGCGAGCGATAGCATTGATGAATATAAATAAGGAGGCGCCTTATCTGGCTGCCGCGCTGCCTCGCTCCGCGCCGCCGCCGGCTATATTTCCACGGCGGATGGATATTTAGATATTCTAATAGTGACCGATAAGGGGCGGCGCGGCTGGCTGGCGCGATAGCTGCAGCCCGCAGATAAAGACGGCAGCGTGCGGCCCGCTGATAACAACTCGCCGCCCCGCGCCCTGGGCTGCGCCATGCCGCCCCTCCGCCCCCGGACGCCACCCCCACCCCCGCCCCTGGCGCCGCCTCCAGCAGATATCGACTCGGCGGCGGCGGGGGCGACGCCACTCGCCGCCTCCGCGGACTATGCTGAGGGTCTATAACTTCTGGAATGCCACCGCTCCGCCCGTGCTCTGTCAGCACTCCCAAACTAAATTTCTAATTAATTGCGAGCGCTATACTTTCGGTCTACCTTAAGCCTCTAGCGATTAGGGAATTATTAACTGCCAGACGGATGTTCTAGATCTTTATCACACACATTTAACGCTTTATAGCGCAGACGATTAACTGTAAATTTCGTATATTAATTTACTTCAAAATTAAGGATTGTAGATGGTGAACACAACCAGCCACAAATACTTTTGGGAAGCCGTATGTTTCTGGCATTGCCGATTTCGAACTATCAAGCCAATATTCAGATCGCTGCGATTGTTTTACGTGGCAAGTTCAGAAAGTAAGGTTACTAGATTTTTATATCTTTTTTATAAAAAGCGTTTCAAAAAATTAAACGATACAGTTGATAGAATTGTTGACTGAGCTTCCAACTCAGGTCGCTCAAGAAACTACTCACCCGATTTTTCTTGCGCTGCTCTGTCAGCTGTTTCGGGATCCATCTTGCGCAGTCTCCAGTACACAGCGTTTATGTGGGTGTCTCGTATCGGAAAGTTCTGGGAATTACGGAAACATAGCAGAAATTTAATCCACTGCCAATCAGCGGCCTTCACGAAGAGTTTCCATGATTTTTTACACCAACTCATCACTCAAAATGGAAGATCCTCCACTCTTCGGTTCGTCGTGAACATTTGTTCTGCCTCCCCTTGCGAATAAATTTCGGTAGGAGTTATTCCTTCCGCAAGTAGGCAGCAGATCACAGTACGTGGCTAGCACTTGGCGGAATTTCTGGAGTTGTGGAGGGGGGGGGGGGGGTTGTGGGTAGGCGGTTTGGCGGTTTGGAATGTACACCCGGCTCTAAACCTGAGAAATTCTCATGAACAGTATACGTCGTGAAAGTATACATCCACGCAACTACTCAACCAATCTCCTTTTTTGATAAACAGCAATTTCCCAGTAAAACGGTATTGAATCTAAGTGTTGCATTTATTTTCTGTACATCTGAGGTTTTCTGTTGATTCCAAAACAAAAGGTTTTACATATTTCCGGTTCGTGAATGTAAAGTGTGTACTTTTACATATCTCTGTGTTGAACGGCAGTTACCAATCTTTGCACAGGGCTAGTACATGGCAACATTTGAGCACTGATGTTGTAACTAGATAATTATAAGTGTCTAGATACTGTGTATTGATGTTAAGGGTATGTCACTCAGTTTCACTGCTTCATTGTAATATACATTTCTCTCTTTCGTCTTATTCTGTACTCTTATCTGATGATAGGGAAACCCGAAACACGTCGTGAGAAGTTAAGTGCAAAGAAAACAAACTGACGAGCAATCATTAGCGCCAAAATGGTCGCAGATCTCCTCAAAGACTTCTTTTCTAAGGTGATGATACAATTTTTATCGTATAAACATTTTAGAGATGAAAACTTCGGCTATGAAGAGCCTGAAGATCGCATCTGAAACTATTATCTGAGTATTAACATATAACACGGACAGAAGCACAGTACTGGGACATTTCCCTGACGCACATCTCAAATTACTTGTGTATCTTGGGATGATTCTCTGTCTAGGATTGCAAGCTTCGTTTCGACTGCGGGTAAGTCCTCAGCTCCGTCCGATATCTAACCTGACCTACCACACTTTCGTATTTTCTTTAGTCGACGTAGGTATTATGTAACTCAAAAAATGGCCATAAGTTTAGAAATATGGAGTCAACCTGGTTACCACAATAATCGTATTTGAAGCCATCACGTGTGTTGGGGGCTATTGTGTTTCGAACGAGTGATGTTTACTTAACCCATGTTGATCGCTTTCTTGGTAAGCATTATCTTTAAGTTATTCCATTTCATTTTTCATTTTGTCTCTCACACTGATGTCTTCCTCTAATTTTTGCAGTATTGTGTAAAAGAACAAATACACAACTGTCACAATTTTTCGTAGGTAAATAAGATCTTGCAGGTAATAACATTTCTCGAACCTTGGCCGGAGTATTCACCGAGAAATCTACTTGACTCTTCGTCGGTCCAGGTCACGTTTAGTTCCTTCTGGATGCTCGTGGCATTTGTCCTATAAAATTTTAGATGCAATAACCGCAGCAAAACACGTAATTAAGGGATGGAGACCCAAATAAAGCCCACCACAAAAAAAGACGACTTTCACTGTGCACTGGAAGATACCCATGTGCCAAACTACTGTGCAGGATAAAACTGTGCCCTGTCGGTTCTCGAATTAAGGGCCTTATATGACTAGCTCAGAGCGTAATATCATTGCCTGCAGAACGGATAGGTCTAAATTAGACTCCCGCTCTCGTATATCGTGAGGCGGTTTCACAATGAAAAACGAAAGAGGTCAATTTCCGCATAGATCTTCGTACGAGAGAACTCGGGGAAACATAAAAGAAGTTTTGGGAGAGGGCTCGGAAACGTTGAAACGTTTCGTCGTTCTGACAGCTTCCATAAATAGTAGCGGTCATAACTTAAGCTTTGTTATGTTGTAATACGTTTGCACAACGAAGAAGGAAGAGTATGTTACGATTTAATGTCCCTTCCAGGACTGAGTATTAGGACCATAGCACGAGCTTGGTGTGTGGAAGTACCAACATGGCATTTCCTTCAGCTATTCGGGAAATCTCGGAAAACCTAAATGTAGACTGACGGGTAGCGATTAGAACCATCATCCTTCCTAATGAGATAACATTTGTGATATAACCGTTTAATGTTGTACTTTGTGAATATTGCTGCTGACAGGAATCTTTCACCTTAGGATACCAGACGATGTATTTACGAAGGAGATGATGGTGTCAGCTGCAAGTTCAGTGATATGTCGGTATAACTACACGTGCGAATAATATCTTAAGCGATTTAGACTGATGTAAAATATTGCAACTTGCAGAATGATATTTTCACTCTGCAGCGGAGTGTGCACTGATATGAAACTTCCTGGCAGATTAAAACTGTGTGCCGGACCGAGACTCGAACTCGGGACACATGTTTAATCTGCCAGGAAGTTTCATGTTTCAACTTGACAGCGTAACACGAAGCGAGTAGCTAATTTTTCGAGCACGGCGAAAATAACTGGTTGGAGGGTCTTACAGATTTCTTTTTATACGGAAATTTTTAAAAGTACTGGTGCCTCCTGGAACCGAGATGTGAGGGCAACACAGATGCACTCGGTTAATGAGCCAGAGCTATCGCTGATCCTTATATCGCGAGTCTCCACGACCTGTAACAGGGGCCACAAATCTGGCGCAGCAACGGATAATGGCGCGCGGCTGTCGATGCTGGCGAGTTATCGCGGTGCTACAGCTGCAGCCGCTAATCACGGGCACGCAGTCCGCGCCGCGCTGCACCGCACAGCACTGCACTGCACTGCCTAGCGAGGACTGCCGCGGCGGGAGGCCAGCACACACAGGTTATCTGCGAACGACACCGCCTCTCGAGCATCACACCTTGAGGCGTGGTAGGACGGAGTGCCACTGAGGAGAGTCTGGTGCCGGTCAAGGCCAGTTCGCCTGCTTAAAAGAGTGTGCACTGCAGCGGCTCCCACAGACTCGTGCACAGCTACCATAGAATCAATTTTCGAACGCACGTAACTGGCCAAGGTGCTTGTCTTGAACCTTCGTAGAAGGCTTTCACAACATTAGTCTCAAAATAGTGGAGCCGGAATACTACGCAAATTGTACGTTGTATATTGGAAAACAGTAACGACCCTGCATTTTATGACAGGTGAAAACAGAGTATTCGATTGTGTTTCGATCACTCTAAATAATCCCTTTTGTTATCTTTGTATTGACCAACTTCAGTTACTCTTGTTTCTTCGCTGATTTCTATTCTTTCACTACTCCGTCTTCTCCTCATGTCGCCTTTTTCTTTATCTGATCATTTTGTCCCTGATTTCTTATTTATTTTGCCTTGAAAGCATTCCAAATTTACAATTTTATTCTTAAAAAGTTTCTCTTTGTTAGGTATGAGCCGTGTTAATGCGAGAGATCGATGGCGTAAGGATAGATCAAATAGTTACCATCAGAGGGCGTTGCCCGTTGCTGCAGTGTATATGCAACGTAGCACGTCTCCGATGTGGGTACATAAGCACCGACATATAGGCAAGGGATCAGTGCGGCATTCATGTCTTCCCGACATCCCTATGGTAAATGCGGCAACGTAAACTATGACGACGTTATTACCAAATGCTTCCGAACAGCACTTTTTTTGGCTACGAAAGACAAACATCGGTAGATCATCCATCGGAGAATAAAGAACGTATGTGGGGCAGTACGTCTGTCGAAAACAACCGTTGTGGAATGGTGCGCCAAGTTGCGTGCTGATAACACACGTCCCCATATCGTAAATGTCGTAACGCGTAAGTTACGCTAACTCAAGTGGGAGACGCTCGAACACCCGCCCTCCAGTACTGATCCCTACCCCTGCGATTATCACGCCTTCGGTCCCTTAAAACTCAGACGAGGACATGCAGCAGGAGACGGAATTCCACCAAACGGGTATCTTCAACCCGGTGCGTCGGTGGGACGATTGCCTCAATGCTCACGGCGGTGTTGCTTGATTGGTGTACCGATTCTGGACAGTACGGCCGTTACATTTCACTGTATCTTTTCTTAATTGGCGAGAACGTGTTTATTTTCCGAATCTGTCGATCTCACCGACGCAGCTGCGTCCTCGAGCGAGTTGTGACATTATCAGCGGTGATGGGTTAGGCGTGGCACAATGCCACATTACTCTGTTTTGTGGCCGAGTGAGAAAGTTTTTCTTGGTGCCTTTCTACTACCGGTGTGTTTCCTACAGTCAAAAAAAAAAAAAAAAAAAAAAAAAAAAAAAAAAAAAAAAAAAAAAAAAAAAAAAAAAAAAAGGTTCAAATTGCTCTGAGTACTATGCGACTTAACTTCTTAGGTCATCAGTTGCCTAGAACTTAGAATTAATTAAACCTAACCAACCTAAGGACATCACACACATCCATGCCCGAGGCAGGATTCGAACCTGCGACCGTAGCAGTCGCTCGGCTCCAGACTGTAGCGTCTAGAATCGCACGGCCACTCCGGCCGGCTCCAACAGACCAAGCTTGGCTGTTGAGAAGGAAGTTAGCCTGAGTGGATTAAGTTTGGCACACGACATCGAAGGCTACGGATCAGTTCCTCCACGACCATCACAGAGGAAAATTATTCGATGAGAACTGTATGTTAAACTTGTTGCTGTCATTGCTTCGTGTCACGCCCGAAAACTGCCACTGATCATTTCCTTTTTCTTTTGCCTTGGTTGATATTTGACAATATCATGTAAATTTTTAATGTGAGTGATGACTGTTACCGATATTTGCAGCATACGCGTCAGCTTCCTTTGGATTTGTTGCTAATAGTTGAGCAACGTGTTTAATATTCCTGTTCTATTACCTACGCTGGTGGCCGTGAACAACTATTGCTTTCTCCTTTAAGTTATTGTGATAGTTCAAGTAGTGCCAAGGCAGAACGTAGTTTTAGATGCACTTAACCGCGACTACGTTTCATTTATATTCTGCTGCACTCTTTTAGATGTGTCCAAAGCATACATCGTATATTAAGCCTTGGGTTATTTAACTGAGTATAACTGGCATCTACCCTGTTTTTTTATAACCAAATTCTACTAGTTGTTAAAATCGGTGTTTCAATGATGTAAATGTTCTTTTTAATTCTCCCTCATTCTCTCTCTCTCTCTCTCTCTCTCTCTCTCTCTCTGTGTGTGTGTGTGTGTGTGTGTGTGTGTGTGTGTGTGTGTGTGAGTCTACTATTTATTCGATGGCCTTGACTGTTTATTACTTTTACAAATAATGTTCAGCAAATGAACTGAATAAATGTTGTTCTCTTATCAAATGTGGACATCTGTTTTTCAAGAAATTCCCTGTTGAGTTTTTTTTCGGAAGATTAACCCAATTAATTCAGTGTGCAAATAACTTTCTTAAGAATTACGCCTATTCATGGTCTCGTACCTGCCACTCAAACCTTTCTACCTCCTTCCAACCAGTTTATCCAATTTCTTTCTCGTTATTCTGTTATTTCTGTAATCTAGGTTGTAATCTCTGCTTCGTTTTGTAGAAATACAGGAATAATTACTACAAAATTTTCAAGACGGGGTGAGGATGTGGTGTGACCCGGCGGAATCAACAGCTAGTGACTCGAATGCTTTAACAACTTTATTTGAAAGTCGCACTCAGCTTTCCGCAACGCGCCACCTCCTTGGTTCCTTGGCGCGACGAGAGCAGAGTTTCGACCGGAAAATCGCCTCGCTTACCGTTCATTCTTTCACTAGTCAACAGTTTTCTCGCTTACTGTACCGAAATAAAAAATAACGGACTATATATTTGTTTTGAAAGTGGCACACCTTGTGAGTTCCTTTGCTGTAATAACACGTTTAGAAGTGGCGTACAACCAAATATGACGAGTATTCTCATAGCATAATATGATGGTGAGTCATGAAATAAGTCGCAAACGCTATAAACACGCATATCGATTTAAATTTCGCGCCTGTACGTATCTAGACTGTGGCGCGTGGAAGACAGCCGATACACACTATTCTGCGCCCATCGCTTGATGGTCTGCTCCCACACCAAGTTGGCAGACGTGCTGTAAATGCGTAACGTCGAGAACAATGTTATTTTTGCGAGCCAAGGGACGGTCCGCAGAGGATGGTCACAGCGAAATTCGTTCCGTATTTGGTTTGAACTGTATTTCATGGAAAGTTGTGTTCCACTGGATACAGGAATTCAGCAAAGACAAAATAAAAATCACAAACAAGTAGCGTCCTGTCCGACCTGGTTGTCCAGCAAGGGCACATCGTTTCGACGTCTAGGACTATTTCGCTACCCGCGAGACAGACCAGTCTTGTGGGTTGCAGCAAATGAAGGAACCAAATAAACTTTACAGGGGGAGTACGTTGAAAAATAAAATAAATTTCAGGCCAGTACACGCGGTGCTCTTGACTCTACTACAGTTCGCCACTTATTTGTAGAGTTACCGTCGCACAAGATACCACTGTTCACGGAAAATTTAAGTTTTATCTACGAACAGCTACAGCTGAAAAGACTTTCATGTTTTAACAAGTGACAACTACGAAATCTGCCCATTCACAGACGAATTAAATCAGCAGTTGTCATTAGTAACAAATTCGATTAGCACCTTTTGCCAATCTGGAAAATGGACGTACCAAAACCTCTGTTCTAAAACTATCGACAGTGAACGAACGATACCTTCCATATAGTGAAGTTAGAGCCAAAGTGCAATTCCTGGGACACCGTGGGAACGACGCACTGAAAACAAGTTTAGCTAAAATATGACTGGAAACATTTTGGCAAAAGGTGGTGCTGAATATCTCTTATCATCCCGGCTGATGTGCATTGCTCAAGGCGTAACCGAATATGAGGAAGAGTGCTCGAAATATCATTCGTTGTTGTTGGTTCATTTGAGGGAGGGGACCAGACAGCGAGGTTATCAGTCGCGTCGGATTAGGGAGGGATGGGGAAGGAAGTCGGCCGTGCCCTTTCAAAGGAGCCATCCCGGTATTTGCCTGAATCGATATAGAGAAATCACGGAAAAACTAAATCAGGGTGGCCGGACACGGGTTCGAACCGTCGTGCTTGCGAATGCGAGTCCAGTGTGCTAACCTCTGCACCACTTCGCTCCGTCCTTACCTACTGGCTTAATGAAGCACCTACAAATATTTACAATAAAAACTCTTAGTTTTTCCTACAATTTGTTTTATGTGGTAATTTCACTTGTGGATGGTTACTACCAGATATTTTACGGTAGTTACTGTTCCCGGCAGTTTGTCACCAGCAGTTTAATCGTACAGTTGTGGACCTGTCCCCCCATTTACGCACTGTAAATTACTTTTATTTACGTTCAGTGTCAACTGGCAGTCCCAGCACTGACCACTAATCGTCTGGAGAAATTCCTGCAATTCGCCACATTCTTCTGGCGTTGGTACCTATACGCGAAAATTTGCATCTGCACACATTTTTTCTCACTTATTATTTACAATCATATTCTCATATTCTTTTCCCTCCTCAGATACAAGGTACATTAGTTTCTGGCTGGAAAGCTCAGAAGAAAGGGACTTGTGCGTAGCAATGCATCACCTAATGGGATTGCTTCTACCACTACTGAAGCATTCAATTTCCCCGTTCACTGTAGAAATGTCCAGTTTAATATCGCAGCATTGCAGAGGTGACTGAGGATGTTTATTGATTCTTCGCCACCTCCTCCTTCTCCAGCTTCCACACTTTGTGAAGACTGAAAACCATAATTAATGAAGCATTTTCTAATCGTTTCATTTTCCACTTCACTCAACGCACTTTTAATCCAGTTGACAGCATCACCTACAAACGTAGATACCTCGTACACGGATGTGGCGTTGTACATTTCCGCAAGTAGGGACCACAGAAGCTTATTTCGGTAACTTAATTTAAAAGACCGGATCACTCCTTAGTCAAAACGCTGAAGAAACGATGTTGTGTTAGCAGGAAAAAAAATTACTTTCACATTTTATAACTTTTCGCTGTAATGACAAGATGCATTATCTATTAAAAATAGGAGTTTACGTTTCTGAAGCTCAGTTTTGAATTTAAGTTATTCAGTCAAGAACGAAAAATGTCACACGTCATCCATGTACTTTTATTTGCATGAAAGGAGACACCAAGCAAGGAAATGTTACTGCTTCTGAAGCACTACGGACGGTTTGCTGTATATTTGACTAGTGCTGCTTCTTATTCACTGTAGCCGGCCGGGGTGGCCGAGCGGTTCTAGGCGCTACAGTCTGTAGCCGCGCGACTGCTACGGTCGCAGGTTCGAATCCTGCCTCGGGCATGGATGTGTGTGATGTACTTTGGTTAGTTAGGCTTAAGTAGTTCTAAGTTCTAGGGGAGTGATGACCTCAGATGTTAAGTGCCATACTGCTCAGAGCCATTTGAACCATTTGAACCTTATTCACCGTAGAGGTTAGCACAGAGACCGATCGTTAATCTTTGTTTCTCCATTTTGCCCTCTGTGCACTGATCACTCTTCGTAGTTGGTGCTTTGTCTGGCATAGCTAAAAAAAACAAAAAAAAAAAGATCAGTTTCATCCATGTTGTAACTGTCATTATCACAACAGCCACTCGTAATTACACCAAGTCTCGACTTCCAGTCGGATATAACGACCTGATTAACTTTTGCACTTTCTTCACAGACTACTCGGGAAACAATAGCGTGTTGAACATAAAATCGGTCCAACCAGCCGTTGCTTGCATCGAAATTAGGAGCTCCAAGATCAGAAGAAAAAAAAAAGAGCTTTTTCTTGTAGCATCAGGTCAGTAATAGGCAGTCCTTTAGCACGTGCAGTATTAAACAACTCTAAAACAGCATTATCAACGTCTTCAAATGGTTGGCACCGCCTTTTCTTTTAATTTTTATTGGTGTCGCTTTGCCATTCATTAATATACCTGCCGCGATTTCCAACGATATTGTGTATTTGAATTTTTCCACAATTAAAATCACTCGCTAACTGACGCTGAGATTTTCCTTTTTCGCCCTCTCTAGTAACAGAAATTCGCTGTTCTAGTGAACGACCTCGTTTTATTTTATTTGAATTAGGCATTAATGTTCAATACAGAGAAGAAAATCAGAACTATTTGCTATTAGAAGTAGAAATGACAATGAAATGTTAGAGATTGTTGTGTCAAATTGTCGACGAGAAACCTTACAGCAATGCAGTATTATAAGTCCCTCTGCTTTGACTGTCTGGGTCGTCTTAATGGGAGGACATTGTTAATAAAGAGTGGTCGTTGGTCGGAAGAAGGGGTAGTCGTCTTAAAGGGGGTATAGGCGCACTGTTCTTATGGAAATTTATTTCCGTTCCTTAAAGATATGGTCGTTTACAGAGGGGGTCGGCTTAAAGGGGTGGTCTTCTCGACAGGTTTCACTGGATATAAGAAATGCTAGAGCCTGCTAGAGTAGGCGTATAGCGGATAAAGCCCTTACCATACAGACTGAAAGAAAGAAAACAACAAAAGTTATTTATCTCAATTTTTGAGAACTCAATCTATATTTTAAAAAGATGCTAGACTTTTGTGGAGTTGTTGGGTGAGCTCTAAACTCATCCAGGGATAATTATCTGAGAAAGGTTGGGAATCACCAATAAATGCAGAGTCATCCATCATCGGGAGGTAGAGACCAGAGCTTGCTCAAGTCTCGATGCGGTTGCTCTTAACGCAAGCGAACGAGCAGGCAACGCGCGCGACATTGACGTCGCGCGGGTTGCCTGCCACTTCCTTGCGAGCCTCCAGCGCCCGCCTCAGAGGACGGTCGGCCGTGCCGGAAGATAGCGCAGATAGGAAGGAAGGGCACTCGCGACCGAATAGGTAATGGGGCGGCGGTGAATGGAGGCGGGCAGTGCGCGACGCCCTATCTGCGGCGGCAGGCCGGCGGCGGCGGCGGCGCGGCGGCGCGCATGCGCCCTGGCGATAGCCGCGCCACAATTAGGCGGTGCCTCGCATTGTGGCGACCCCGGGCCTGCCGGCCTGCGCGCCGATTGTTTTGGCGGCGCGCCGCCCTCGGAAGAAGCGGCCGCGCTTTGTGCTATCTCGCCGCCCGCACCTGCTCGCAAATGTCAGCGCCCGCCGCTTTTGTTGCCCCGGCCAGTCCCGAATTTCAATTTTTTTCCCCGTCCGCAGAATGGTAGGCCGCACGTGTCCGCGTTTCGGTTGGCAGCTCCGTGGACTGTCGCCTGCTAACATCAGGCACCCCTCCTGCGGTGCTTACTTGCCAACTCGGACAGTGTGCGACTGCGGCGCTCGGTACCCGCCCGCTGCTGGTTTTTGCAACTCCTCGAATCTATGCTAGAGATTAGAAACGGAGAGAGTACGAGTCTAATATTCGGGTTGCATACTTGGCAAATCGAGGCGCCGCTGTTACATCAGTGGTAACGGGCTTCCTTCGTTCCCGCTGAAGATCCGCGAATACGACGAGTGTTGTGACACTGCGGTAGCTTCAACTCATCGATTCGTTCCCTCTTACTGTAGCGTGTAGTAGTATAATGGTAGTCGTAGTACTGAAGATGTTGCTGCTGTGAAGTAGCACTGACAAGGCTGAATTACCGATTGCCGGGAACAGACGGTCTTCAACAAAACTGTGTTTCGTGAGGCTGTGGAGGGCGTAATAGGAATATTAATTAATGAAAAGTATACAACCTCAATTGTGTTCCATTACAAGAGGAGTGATATCTGGAATAATTTTCACGCTGTAGTCCACACTTTGGACGAAAAACATCCGTATTTCGTCCAGTCCAAAGAAAATCCTGGTATTCCCGTTTATTTCACCTCCACCATGAGAAAACACATGCGCTGCGTTATACGGAAACTAGGCACTGAGGAACTAACGGCTATATCCCTGCAACAAAGGAGCGCACTATTTCAGTAATCATTTGGCCATGGCAACTTGTGTTTGTGTGTAGCTTATCATTCATTTCCCTAATTTATTTTAATAATTAATCACCATTTACACAATGGACTTCGTCCTAGTGTCATATTTTATGGTACTATCGTTACATACTCGGTAATGCCTCGAAAATGTGTGTATGTCAACGTAATTGTTAGAAATTCTCCAAATACGTATTAAAGATTAAAATCAATTTAAAGCAGTCTCCGAAAAACTTATATATATATATATATATATATATATATATATATATATATATATATGTGTGTGTGTGTGTGTGTGTGTGTGTATGTGTGTGTGTGTAAACAGAACAATATTAACTGCTAACCGATCAATCGTTACATTGATATATAAAATACTACTGTCATGTAGGCAGGTCGCACATTTTCTGACCTTTCAACGTTCACTTGAGGTTGCTATAAAGTCAAAACCACGATGGTCTGAAATAAATGAGTAGTAAATTGCAGTTCAATGGCGAGAATTTTTTTCAGAATGCTTTTGTACGTAGGGGAAATGCCGCGAGTCCGCCATTGTATTTGCAAATTCGTGTTCTCACTCTTGTTTCTGAGAGAGACGAGTGAACTTGTACCGGCAAGTAGACTCAACTGGAAAGTGCTCAGCGGCGGAGACTTACGGGAGACTTACGATTTCAGTCTACGGGCACACGGAGACGATGATGAGTTTAAAGTGAGTCTACGGAGCTCATTTCTTATCATTAATCTCAGCGAGGCCGTGACCGCTAAGAAAACTCGCTCAGCACGTCTTATTAAGAGTTTAGCTTCAAAGATACCGGACATGCTAACCGCTAGCCTATGACTAGAATTAGATTTTAACTAGTTGACATTTGACAGCGTCGGCCTGGACCCCACCCAACAGCAACACACCAATGGGAAACTAACATTGTCGTCCCCCAATGTGTAACTACTTCCACTTCCATTGTGAGCCGCTGTAGTGGGAGATAAGTGTAACGTCTTGTTTCTTAGTCAAAGTGGGCCATGGAGGACACACTAAACACTCTATATCACACGGGCATTTCTCCTCCAACACAGACACAGGGGATATAAAAACACTAAGAAGAGCATGTAGAAACTCAGATATAGGAACAATAAACATAGATCAAACCAGACAGGGTGGTTGTATAAGTCGCATGAAGTGAGCAGGAGGATTCACTCGTCAGAGTGGTTGGTGGGTCACATCACCAATAAACAGCCCTTTTCAAACCATCCCAGGCATGTTCGATAGGTTTCATGTCTGGAGAACACACTGGCCACTCTAGTCGAGCGATGTCGTTATCCTGAAGGAAGTAATTCACAAGATGTGCACGATGGGGCGCAAATTGTCGTCCGTGAAGACGAATGCCTCGCCAATATGCTGCCGATTTGGTTGCACTATCGATCGGATGATGGCATTCACATATCGTACAGCCGTTACGGCGCCTTCCATGACCACTAGCGACGTACGTCGGCCCAACATAATACCACCCTAAAACAGCAGCACTCGCTGGACAGTGTGTCTAAGGTGTTCAGCCTGACCGAGTTGCTTCCAAACACGTCTCCGACGATTGCCTGGTTGAAGGCATATGCAACACTCATCGGTGAAGAGAACGTGACGCCTGTCATGAGCGGCCCACGCGGCATGTTGTTGGGCCCATCTGTGCCGCGCTGCATGGTGTCGTGGTCGCAAAGGTGGCCCTCGCCAAGGACGTCGGCAGTGAAGTTGCGCATCATGCACCCTATGCGCACAGTTTGAATCGTAACACGGCGTCCTGTGGCTGTACGAAAAGCGTTATTCAACATGGTGGCTTTGCGTTGCTGTCAGGGTTCCTCCAAGCCATAATCCGTAAGTAGCGGTCATCCACTGCAGTAGTAGCCCTTGGGTGGCCTGAGTGAGGTATGTCATTGACAATTCCTGCCTCTCTGTATCTCCTCCATATCCGAACATCACTTTGGTTCACTCCGAGACGCCTGGACACTTCCCTTATTTAGAGCCCTTCCTGGCACAAAGAAACAATGCGGACGCGATAGCACCGCGGTATTGACCGTCTAGGCATGGCTGAACTACAGACAATACGAGCCGTGTACCTCCTTTCTGGTAAAATAACTGGAACTGATCGGCTGTCGGACCCCCTCCGTCTAATAGGCGCTGCTCATGCATGGTTGTTTACATCTTTGGGAAGGTTTAGTAGTAGTAGTAGTAGTAGTAGTAGTAGTAGTAGCTTTATTCATCCGTAGATCTCTTTTTACAAAGATATAGGACACGTCAAAGTATTTACAAATTTAGATCGATTTAAAATAAGCTAATTCGTATACACATATATTTACAGACTTCTAGTTAGAGACTATCATTAGATTTACTCCTGGTATACAATACTGTTTTTACAAATAACTTATTAAATAATGTAATGCCCCCCCCCCCCCCCCCCCACACACACACACACTGGTGATCTCTGGGCCATTTTCTGTACCGCAACTTCCCATTTGCTATCCTGAAAAACTGAGTCAGCATCCCTCCATAATGAGTGAGATGATGAGCTCAGAAAGAGGAAGAGGTGTTAGTATTGTGCTATGCATAGCTTGGGGGTAAGTACTTCTAGAGAGGAAAAAAAGAAGTGAAAAAAATTAAGTGAAGGTGCTATGTGGGATGTTGGATATTTTATAATCATTATTATTATTATTATTATTTATTTGTATAACATTTTTTATCAAACCTCTTCTCTGTTTTGGCTAAGTAATCCTTTAATGTATAAAATGTATTGCATAACTGATACTTTTTAGCTGCCTTTTTAAATAAGTGTATTTTGGAAATTTCTTTAATCTCTTTTGGTAATTTATTGTACAGTTTTATTCCTTGGTAGAAAAAGCTGTTTTGAGTTTTATGTTTATTTTTTCTTGGTAAATGTAAGTTGAATCTATCTCTTGTTTCATGGCCATGGACAGAGCTGTTTGTGCGGTAATTACCAATGTTATTTTGATGTGTACAACTGACTGGTAAATGTATTGACATGGAGCAGTTAAAATCCCCAGTGTTCTCAACAGATCTTTACAATGAGCTCGACTAGTATTTTTGGCTATGATTCTTATAGCTCTTTTCTGGAGTTCGAAAATTGTGCTCATATTTTGTGCATTTGTTCCCAAAAAAAGAATGCCATACCTAAGAACTGAGTGTACATATGAATAATACGTAACTAAAAGACACTGCATGTTACACACTGATGATAGGATTCTAAGGGCTTAACATGCTGATGACATTCTGTTTGCAAGTACCTTTGTGTGTTCACACCACTTCAACTGAGAATCAATATTCATTCCTAGAAATTTTGCATTTGTTACACAGTCTATGTGCCATCTACATTTAATTTAACATTGCCATTTTTCCTTTTCAAACTGAAATTCATGGCATTAGTTTTCTTTATGTTCAATGTCACTTTATTACTTATTGACCAATCATAAACTTCCTTTAGAGTTTCATTTGCTTTCTCGGCAACGAGTTCTCTTGTTTTCTCAATGACTATGATATTGCTGTCATCAGCGAAGAATCTGACATCTCTGAACAACAAAGGGACTGTGTGTGTGTGTGTGTGTGTGTGATAAAATATCTACAGTCAACGTCTATCTTCAGGAATTCTGGGAACCGGGGTAATGCAAAAGTTTTTTTGATGTGTGTAACTTATGTAGGAATAAGCTGGCTAGATAGTGTAAGCTAAAGGCCAACGAGAGAAGTATGTGAGACATACAGTCTGTGCCAGGAGGAATGGTCTGTTCTCAGGCATATGACAGGAACGGTCATTCGAAGCAAACATACTTTACTAAACGTGGGCTCTAAAATGCAAACCTTCAAGAGCTACGAGTACGCCTTCATCTTCGATACTGTGAAACACATCTCTTCTACTGAACAACTGCTCATAATTCTTGACGTTTTGCCCATGTTTGCCGAATATTTTTTTCTTTTTTTTTGTGGTTAGTACGTCGTTCTAAAATGTGGAAAGCAAAGAGAATGCAGTAGAACAGACGTGTTTCACAGCAGCGAAGGTGAAGAAGCCATGATACCTCTTAAGAATGCCTTGTAGAGCCCATGTTTACTGAAAATTTTTGTTCGAATAGTCGTTGCTATGTTATCCATGAATACTGAACATTCAACCTGGGACACCACGTATAATAGTTTACGAAGGTCTTCAATGAAAGTGTCTTATTACTTTGGTCTGAGCATTATTCGCGGGAAGAGTTGTGTACAAGCGGAACTGAAGCGTTTTCGGAATGTGAGCTTTGTGCAAGACGCGCTCAGGTGTCTGGGTGGGTCAGTAGAGGCACGCGGTCTCGGTGCACTGGGGGCCCGGCAGCCAGCCAGCCGTGCCGCGCGGCCTATGCCTGTGGCCGCGGCCGTGCCCGCACGGTATCTCGCGGCCGGCGCAGCACGGCGCTATCTGCGGCGATAAGGCGGCGCAGATAGAGCTCGTAGCGGCCGCTTTAAGCGCTCTTCCTGGGAAGCCGGGCCCGGCCGCCGCCACTGACCACGCGCGCGCCGCGTGAGCGCACCCGAGCCGGGCGGCCGCCACCCTGCTGCCAGCGCCACAGCGTATCCGCCGTCGTCACACGCAGTGCGGCCGTGGCCGAGCTCTGCCTCCACAGTACTGGCACCGTCAGTCCTAATAGCGTACGCTGTGCTACAGGCCAAAAGGAATACAGACGGCTAAAGCAAGAGTGACAGAAAATGCAAAACGCCTACGCACGAACGGCCAGGCGACAAAACTGACAATAGGGGGAAACATAGCTCCCAAGCAACGTTGGTAAGAATATCTTGTGCTAGATCGTTCAATTTCTTCACCAGCTCAGCTGAAGACTTCTTTACGGTCGTTGGTGCGCGAGCACGTGGTGCAATACATCTCCCCAACGCATCACCCACATGTTGTATGAGATTTAAGTCGGGGTGAACGGACAGGCCAGTCAGTCCATTCCACGAATATCCTCTATCTTCCCAAGAGCTGCACCACCTGCCCAGTTCGATCCGGTCATCCCTAAAAATTAAATCAATGCCGAATGCACCCCTGAAAAGACGCACATGTACAACGAATACTGTCTCTCAATAACGCTGACTGCTCTATATATACAGTGTTCCAAGATTTGAATGTCAGTACACTGATGCAATATTACGCATCCCCACACCTTAACACGTGGACCACCAAAACGATGCTGTTCGGCAAAGTCCCTCTCACCGTAAGAAAGTCCGTCCGGCATTGTCCGATATTTTCGTTTTTGTAATCCAGGTCTTACGGTGTGGGAACCCACAATATTGCATGGTCGTGTCGACCTCCAAATCTTGGAACACTGTACATTCACCACTCAAAGTTATTGTGGGCGTCTCTTCGTGGGTGCTTTCGGCCCTTACTTCATTTTTATGGATTACAACTGGCGACCGCAACGAACAGCGCAGGTGCAACTGGTCTTAGAATGGGAAGATATTCGGCGAATGGAGTGGTCTGCCCGTTTTCCCGGCTTAAATCTCATAGAACACGTGTGTGACGCGCATTGCACCACGTCCACACGCTCCAGCGACCATCCAGCAATAGTCAACCGCGCTGGTGAAGGAGTGGAGCGCCCCACCACAAGAACTCGTTACCTACTGTGCGGCCGGCATGGGGGCACGTTGCCGAGCATGTCTTCCCGTCCGTGGTGATTGCACACACTATTAAGAACCATGTCCCGCACTGTGTAACAGCCGTGTGACGATCATTAATCACATTGACTTTAATGTAATTACTTTTTTTGACAAAGTGTAATTTCTGTTGGTCCACTGCATATTTCTTTCAGTTACTTTCCGTACTAGACTGTACCAATTTTTTCTATGTCTGGTCCAACATTCCAACATTCACCCAGCTGTGTTACTTGGCGTGATAAGTCGTGCGAAAGATACTTTTGTCCTTACGTTTTCCACACCAGTGTGTAGAAGCGCTATACAAAGGAAATGAACTTCAATTCGAAATTACAGAAGCCTAAGAGGACGTAATGTATATGAGATGAGAGATATGATACTGCGAGAAGAATCTGACAAAGCACTGAAGAACATGAGCCTAAGAAAGGCCTCAGGAGTACATGACAATCCCTCAGAATTACTGAGAGCCTTGGGAGAGCCAACCTTGACTGCACTACCCCACATGGCGTGCAAGATGTATGAGAAATCTTAGACCTCAAGAAGAATGTAATAAAGGCAATTAAAAAAGGGTACATGACGATGGGAGTGAATATTACCTTTCAGTGTAGTAAGTCATGCTTGCAGAATACTGACACGAATTATGTATAGCAGAATGAAAAACTGGTAGGAGGTGGCCGAGCGGTTCTAGGTGCTTCAGTCTGGAATCGCGCGACGCCTACGGTCGCAGGTTCGAATCCTGCCTCGGGCATGGATGTGTGTGATGCCCTTAGGTTAGTAAGATTTAAGTAGTTCTACGTTCCAGGGGATTCATGACCTCAGATTTTAAGTCTCATAGCGCTCAGAGCCATTTGAACCATTTTGCTGATAGACAAGTAACACTGCCTGAAGTAACTGGAGAAATCGATGTGGGACGTGCGACGAACGTACCTGTTCTTACAGAGTGGCGAAATCTGGCGTTAATCTGCTATCGCTGGAGACGACCGACGCCAGTGCCTTTGCTAACAGCACGACATCGCCTGCAACGTCTCTCCTGGGCTCTTGACTATATCGGTTGGACTCTAGACGACTGGAAAACCGTGGCCCGGTGAAATGAGTCCCGATTTCATTTGGTAAGAGCTGATGGTAGGGTTCGACTGTGGCCATGGACGCAAGTTGTCAATAAGGCAGTGTGCAAGCTGGTGGTGGCTCCATAATTGCGTGGGCTTTATTTGCACGAAATCGACTGATAATTGACTGTAAATGGCTATGTTCGGCTACTTGGAGACCATTTGTAGCCATTCATGGATTTCACGCTCCCAAATAACGATGGAACTTTTATGGATGACAATGCGCCTTGTCACCGGACCACAGTTGTTCGCGATTGGTTTGAAGAACATTCTGGCCAGTTCGAGTGAATGATTCGGCCATCCAGATCGCACGACGGGAATCCTATCGAACATATATGGGACATAATCGAGAGGTCAGTTAGGCTAGAGAGGTAGCATATGACTTAATATTTCTGGACGGGACTTCCAACGGCTTGTTGGGTCCATACCATGTCGAGTTGCTGCACTACACCGGGCAAAAGGAGATACGACAAGGAGGTATCCCATGACTTTTGTCACGTCAGCGTAGTTTCCCTGTAATAGAAATATAATATTTTTATTCCATTTCGAAATAATAGCGTTCACTTCATATGCGTTGCAGTCTTTTTCGGAATTACAGAAATTACTCCGGAGAAGTAAGCTTTTACCAAACGTAAACAACTTTTCCAAGGTGCAGCAAGGTCATGTACCTACGAACAAAGAACAAAGACCCTTTCAAATTTAGAAGCGTTGGGGTTGAGGAAACCTTGTCAGCACTGTATTTAATAGTCTATGTGTTACATTACTACTCTACTATACTCCAATAATCAGTAAGTGAAATCATATTAAAAAGAAATATTGTCAAAAGTCAGTTACAAATTAAAATATTTCGAAATAAAAGCAATTGGCAACTGACATAATTTATTAAGAAAATAAAGAAACACAGTTCATGTGCACATATCACGTGTCCCATGGGAGAAGACCTCCTTCCGTTTGAAGGTACAATTTGGTGCCTGACTAAAGGAGTATGGCTTTTATTTGTCCACACATTACAAAATTGGTTCTAAAAATATACACAGTATTACTCGCCATAAGACTCTGTAAATGGATAATTAACAGGATGCTCCGAATAGCTTTAATATATTATACACCACTTATATACATAGAATTCGTAGTACGAGTATTTACAAATGCTGCACTAAATACAACCTCATGTCTCAGAACAACAAAAACAGTAGAGAATTCAGGAAACTGCTTATGGTGGCCTCTATTGCGCATTCCTTGATGTTGTTCTAAAGTCAGCCTCTAGACTGAAACATCAGCCAGGAAACATGTGTGTTACTCCCTACTGATGCTACGACGTATCATTAAAGATAGGTTAAAGAAAAGCTAATTTACGGTCATGGAATTTGTAGAGTTAGAGAAAGCTTTTGACAGTGTCGACTGCGTTACCCTCACTGAAGTTATGAAGGTAACAGGGACAAAATACAGCAAGCGATAGGTTTACAACTTTTACAGAAACCAATCAGCAAGTGTTTCAGTTGAAGGACTTAAAAAACAAATTAGTGGTTGAGAAGGGAGTGAGGCAACGTTGTAGCCTTTCCGTGATGTTCTTCAATCTCTATATTGAGTAATCTGTGAAGGGAATCAAGGAGAAATTGGGAAAAGAAATTAAAGCTCAGGGGGAAGAAATAGAAATTACTGAGTTTTTCCTATAAAGTTTTAATGCTGCCAGAGACGGTAGAAGAACTGAAAGAGCAGCCGAACAGAATCAATACTGTCTTGTAAAGAGATTATTCAATTAATACCGAGTAAACTTTAACAAGGGTAACAGAGTGTAATGGAATTAAATATATTGAGAAATGATGCACTAAAACTAGTAAATGAGTTTTGGTATGTGGGCAGCAATATAACTAACGACAGTTGAACTGCAAAGGACAGGAAACGCAAGCTGAGTGTACCAACAATTTCTGAAAAAGAAGAATTCATTAAAAAGTGATATGTGTTAGGAAGTCTTTTATGAGTGTATGTGTATGGAGTGTAGCCTTGTGCGAAAGTGAAAAGTGGACAGTATGCAGTTCAGACGAAAATATAAACGAAGTTTTTGAATGTGGTGCTATAGAAGAATACCGAAAATTATATGCATAGATTGAAAGCTAATGAGGGGTACTGAATCGAATACGTGAAAAAATAAATTTCTAGCGCAACCTGACTTAAAAAGGCGACCATTTGGTAGGACACATCCTGAGGCATCAAGGAATCGTCAGTTTGGTTATGGAAGGAGGAGTGGGTAAAGAGTGTACAGGCGGACCAAGGCATGAAAACATTGAACAGGTTCAGAGATGAAGAGGCTTGCACAGGATAAACTAGCATGGAAAGCTGCATTGAACCTGTCCTGGATTGACGACAACAACAGCGACAACAACAGCAACAACAACGAAGCGTTAGAGTCTGCGAAACTGTTCCTTCCTGTCTCAGGACTCTGTGGTGCCTTTGCAGGAAGTTACCTTTTTATTTATATTAAATATGTAGGAAGCAGAACAGACAAAGGAAGAAGACGCAAGAAAGAATTATGACGTGGATTGTAGACTGCAACAGGCTTTTCTCTAAAAGTAGACACCTACTAACATAAAAAGACCTTGTGAACAGAAAACGTTTCTTCAAAGTTTTTGGAACACAGCTCTATATGGGCGCGAAATGTGAGCAGTGGGGCAGACAGAAATGAACGATTAGAGACTTCAGAAAGATGATGTTACAGGAAGCTGTTAAAGATCACGTGGATTGAAAGTAAAGAAACAGAGACGCCCTGGAACGAGTCCACGAGAAAAAAGCCTACTGAAGTACACAATGAAGAGAAGAGATAGGAAGTAGCAATGACTCCTTTCGTAAAATACACCGAACCAAACAGTAGTTGAAGGGATTTTAGAGGGAAAGATTGGAGGGGCGAGAAAGATCAGGTCACAGCATGGCAGAAGACGTGGAACTGAACAAAATTTTCCAGGTAAAAATGGAAATTAGCGTATGGCATCGTTAGGTCGTAAATGCACCTTTGTGGAGCTACGGGCGTAAACCGACACCATACAGCCGACGATTAAACGAACGTCAACGTCAGTGGAGTGCTTGTCGCAAAAATGTTTTAGTTCTTGACAGTCACTCACAATACGCCAGGAATTTTCTGGTGGGTGCGCCAATCGCGATGTTGGAGACAGGAGTTCCGAGCATTTGGTGTAAAAATATGTGATTTTAGAAAAAATGGTTAAAACCTTGGTATGTATTTTTTTTTTTTTTTTGCACCACTGTGTTGGTTCACTCTTACTGTTGTATTTTAAATGTTAGGATAAAATTTCATTCAGTCTCCTTGTACATTAGCAAAAATTAAAACATATGACATTTAGATTTAACTATCAGTAACACTGCACCTTACTGCATCACATATGGACTATCTTACTGTAGTGTTGTTTCTGCAATACAGCAATTTATCTTAAGAAATTAATCCCATACAGCGTAGCTGATTCAATAGATGAGCCTTAACGAGTAAAGATAACAAAAAATTCGCGTCTAGCGTAACCAGCATTGGATACGAATTTATAATTTTCCTAGCTTTGACTGTTCGGCTGGAATCATTATATTAAAGTAGTAACTGCGCTCTTCAAGATTACAGGTGTTAGCTGGGTCAATTTAGTTTAAACGCACACACTCCCGCGCGCTTATCTTTGACTGGTTGTCGTTTTATGGCCTTAACTCCATAATGGTGCCTTAAAATTATGCTCTGCTAAGGCTATGACCTTATTGTCTGGCTATTTTACTCCACCATGTATACGTACTGCTGCGACGGATAATTCCACACAGCGTGAATGAAACCAACAGGTATCATACCTTAGCGAGTACAGCAAGTTTGTAAGTATACTGTAGTCCCAACATAGCCTCATCTTTCAACGTATCAAGTTACGCTCCCACACTGAAAAGAGCGTCCTGTGGTCACCACGTTTTCAGTTTCCTCGCCAAAAGCGTGCCAGCATTCCGGCTCAGAGTGAGCATATGTATATGGCGTAGCGTATCAGCGCCGTGCCATTACTATTAGTATGATTTTCATACTATAAGCATATAACTTTGCAAATTAAAAGCCTCGCGTTGTGAAGAAGACATGTATTGGCTTGTAATTTGCTGATTTGGTGCCCGCGGAAATTAAATGTAACGTGTGCAAAATGTCCGAATACAGGACGCATGATACAATTAACATTAGTAGTGACACAAAAAACCTGGAAGATGTTGAAATAAAACTGAATAGCCTGTGCTCCGCCTACTCCCACTATAAAACATGTGAGCGTCTGACACTCGTTACTACCACTGCATCTCTTACGTCTTCAAAAACAGTGCTTGGCCACTGCACACAAACTAACCTCGTCACAGTGAAGCAAACCTCCTAAAAATACAGATGGCTGTATTGATTCGTCTATATCATTTATTATGTAAGGGTCACCTAATGATAGGTAAGTTTGCAGTACATTAGGGATCTTAGGTCAGATCTAGGATACATAACTTTTATTTAGTCTAATCAAGTGAACAACTGACAGTCAATAATACAGATCGATGTTCTGAAAATTGTAGCAAACTAAAATAAAATGACTCTAAATTCCATAGGACGTCGGTTTAATTTGAAGACTGCAGGAAGCAAAAATGAATAAGACTTGCACATCAAGGACAGCTCTAGAAAGCAAGATATATGAGAGAAATATTTAACACAGATAACTGATCATTCAAGACGTACAAGCAGATGAGATGTACTGGAGATGCTCAGAAGATGGGTTACGGCACTGCCTGAGTGAAACTAATATTCTTCAAGTACAGTTGGAGGGCGCCAGACAGCAATCCTCTCCACTCTAAGTTTGTTCCTGAACACCCAAAATTCCCATACTGAACTTGGAGGAGAGACTGAATGCTGCTTGCTGCCAGTCTGATGAACGAATATGTTCCCAGAATGGGATTTTCACTCTGCAGCGGAGTGTGCGCTGATGTGAAACTTCTTGGCAGATTAAAACTGTATCCCGGACCAAGACTCGAACTCAGGACCTTTGCCTTTCGCGGGCAAGTGCTCTATCATCTGAGCTACTCAAGTATGACTCACGACACGAATATGTTCCCCTTTTCTAGGTAAAAGCAGGCAGAGACTGCAGAAACTTCCAACTCAAAGCTTGCTCATGAAGTTGGTCCTTGTTTCGAACACAGTTTCTCCATTTGTCGGCACAATCCATACCATGTCTGGTGGTGGGGCGTTACTTTGGGTTGGACAGTCCGTAATTTCGATGGGAAGCAACGAATTTTCTCACGTCAGGGAAGGGCACGTAGGTGCTCGTTTATGATGGGCGGAAAAATAGGCAAATTTCATGCTTGCGCATCTTCAAGGGGATGCTGTGGTGACTGGGAGCACTTTGACTGCGACAAGTAGATTACCGACAGGAACTATGCACAATAATCATTGCGGGAAACGGGACCACTTCAGATAAAATTTTCTCGGGCTTCCAGCCGCGTCCAGCGGTTTAAAATCCACGAGCTTTCGACCAAGTTCTCCTCAGCCACTGTCAAGTGGTGACTGTCGAATGATTGCTGCTGCCTTCCATATATAGCCGAGCTGTCTTTAGTGACGTCACTGGTGCTCGTTCCAGCGCCATTTATGGTAGTGTTTTAACTGCGCGCTTGCTGGGCCCGCTTCCACTTTCCGATGATAGGGTTCCAAGCTGTGCTTAACTGCAGGCCGCCGTATTTATTGAGGGTGTTGACAGAAATTTTTAACTCTATCGCTTCTTTTATAGCACTGTCCCAAAAACTAGTAGTCCGCGTAATAACAGATGTCTCGGCAAATGCAATAAAATGTCCGTTTTCTAAAGCATGTTCCGCCATGGCTGATTTCTCAGGATACCGTAGGCTAAAACATCTCTCGTTTTCCACACGGTGCTGTTGAATAGTACGTACAGTCTATCGGATATAGAACTGTCCACACGATATTTTACATACTCCTGGTGTTCTGAGTCCAACATCGTCTTTCACAAGTCTCATTAGCTGCCGAATTTAGCCGGTGCCCTAAAAACCGTACAGATTTTTTTGCTTCTTTAGAAGTGGCTAATCTTTCCTGTTTTTGAGCCACAGAACGGCAAGAACGCGAGCTTCATCGTGCCCTTCTCAGAAGTCTTCCGCTTATGTTTCTTCGGCAAGACGGCTTGCGAAATCTGGCGGTTGTTGTAACAATTTTCTTTGAAGTCTTTCCGCAAGTGGCTCAGTTCCTTCGGAAGGCTTTCAGTGTCTGAAACGGCTTCCGGTCGATACACCAGTGACGTCACTGAAGACAGCGCGGCTATATAAGGACGGCAGCAGCAGTCATTCGACAGTCACCACTTGACAATGGCCAAGGAGAACTCGGCCAAAAGCTCGTGGATTTTAAACCACTGGACGCGGCTGGAATCCCGAAAAAATTTTATCAATACATATCGTCGCCCAAATACGCTTTCGTATAAGACCACTTCAACGAAAACTGGCTGCCATCCAGAAGGCACTTATTCCCTGCTTTCGAGACACCGCGAAAAACCTTCCTGTCGACCCTACGGGGCTGCCGATCCTCCTAACCCACACTCGCTCCTGGCGAGAAATCAAAACCTTTCCACTCGCAGTAAAAGTACCGCATTCACACGATTAATTATCACGTAATCGTAACAGACTTGAAACAAAATCGCAAAGCTATATGTGACAGCCACGTTACAACTTAATTAGAGGCAGTATGACTCTGGTAGTAAAAAATCGAATCTCACGTAACTACCACGAAGATACGGGGCTTATAACTACGATAATGTTCTGTCAATAGTCTAAAAAAATGGTTCAAATGGCTCTGAGCACTATAGGACTTAGCATCTGTGGTCATCAGTCCCTTAGAACTTAGAACTACTTAAACCTAACTAACCTAAGGACGTCACGCACATCCATTCCCGTGGCAAGATTCGAACCTGCGACCGTAGCGGTCACGCGGTTCCAGACCGAAGCGCCTAGGACCGCACGGCCACGCCGGCCGGCGTCAATAGTCTGCCATGGCCACTAGTTAATCAGTGTGTACAAAACTGTTCAAAGTGTAACCGAGTATTTTGCATGAAGCACTTCCAAAATATACGGAAGTGCTTTCGTAGCTTGTGGAGAGTTATTTATCTTGCCATTCACCTGAACAGTGTGCTGAAATTGAAGACGCTGTACGAAAGTAGCGTGAGGTATAGCCGAACTGTGTATCAACGCGAAGGTGAGTGACTTTAACGAACTGTGTTCGAGTGACGTGCTCGCTCTCTCTAAGCTATGTAGGCCCACACACTTTATTTTTGATGCTCTCTACGCGAGGTTTAGACACGCAGTCCACCTGCCAAGAACTGTTTACTGTCCTAACAGCAAGGATAGGAAACCGCTACCCATGCGCGTTTTAAGCGAGAAGGGGGATTACAATTCCCTTGACAAGTGCCGAAACTCTTCCCTGTCCAGCGAGGATAGGAAACCGCTACCAATGCGCGTTTTAAGTGAGATGGGGGCTTACAATTCCCTTGACAAGTGCCGAATCTCTTCCCTGTCGACAACAGCAACTAAATGTGCCTGAGGAGTTTAAACAAAACCAATAGGGGAGCCGGTGTTACCTGCCCGAAGCTCGAATGGAGTCTCGGTACAAACTGATGAGCAGCTTTTTTATCACGCGTCTGGCAGCAGGTCGTCTCTCCAATCCCGTCCACCGAACCGTTCATTAACGAAGCCTATGCCACAGCTGCCGGTGGGGCAGTATCTACCCGTTACTCGCACACTGTGCCGAAGCTTTCTTCTTTAAATTAGTAGCTAACCCGCCCCGCAAAGAAGGGAGTCAGCGGCTTCGGAGCGCTTTCACCCCGCCCCTGCGACACCTGTCAGTCCCGGCGCTGCTGACGCCGTCAGCTTCTCAATGAGGCCAGCCAGCGCGATTTCGGTGTCCGCCGATAATTTCGATTTTCTCGTCCGCCCCGGGCGCTTTTTACGCGACGGGCCGTATCCGCCGAAACACACGCGGCGTGGCGCTGCGCTGCGGTGGCGCCGCCCCCCTCGCTCCTCCCTGCCGCTTATCGGCGACGCGTTCCTCTCCCGGGTAATTTTTCTCTCGGCGCGGGCGGGAACTGATTCCGCGGCGCCGGTCGTTTAGGTAACAATGCCTGGCGGGCGAGGCAGCGGTGGCGGCGGCGGGGTGGGGGTGGAGGTGTCGGGAGGTGCAAATCGGGGTGGGAGGGGTGAGCCATTAGAGTCCGGGACGCCAGCCACCGCCCACCCCTTCCCCGATGCCGACGCAGACGCCGGCAACGGCGTCGCCCGCCCCCCTATCTTCCGCCGTCCGTAATTTATCAGGGGGCCGGAATAAAAAGACGCTAACTTTGCCAAATTTCCTGTATTCCTTACCGGGTGATATCGGCAATCAGAAATGCATGAGCCCGGCGGGCTCTCCTCGCCGGCCCCGTATCGGTGATTTATTATTTTTATCTGTCAGGGCGAGGGCGGGCGGGCGCAGATTACGCCTCAAGTCAGTAATGATCGGCCATTAGAGGCGGCGTAAATACGCTCAAGAGGCGCCGACGACGCTGGCTTACAGGGGCCCCTGGCAGGAACGGTGACCGGCTCCTAGCGAGCTGTGTCACACTTCACGACTAATAAGTCACCTTCAGACACTCAATTTACGATACATAATAGTCAGTTAAGCCTTTTTAGGTCATTTTCCACTCTTTTACACCACTAATGTGCTCCTAAAATTATAAATAAAAACACAAAGTAATCTGTCAAAAAATTTTAGTTTTTATTTTCTTTTGTTTACGACGCGTTTAGGAAGATTTGCTTTCCGTCATCAGATGATAGTTCCGGTGTTTATGTCAGCTGCATTGCTTCAAGAAAATTAACACCGAAACTGCCACCTAACGATGGTGAGCAAAGCCTCCGTACGCTTCGTAATTAAAATACAAAAGTTTCAAAATTAATGACTGGTTATCTTGTGTTTTTATTTATATCCTAAGTAGTGACGGAAACAGCCTTCCAAACATATGTAAGTACATAGTGTGCCCTTTTTTTTTACATGAGATTTATCAGACTTTATATTTGATCGGCCACAGTTGATTTCTTTATCAAACACAGAAACATTATTTAGTTTAATGCTGTCTTGATGAAACCGAAATCAGTATACCTCGCTGCGTGGGAAAACAGGTAAGTTTTTTAATGAAAAGAGAAACAGTGACCAGTCGCTGATAAGCACTCCATTTACACGTCAGATTAAATACACATTTCCATGTGAAACCAAGCACATCAGTTCTAAACCGGTACACCGCATTTTAAATAATTACAATAATTCACTGGGCCTGTTTGCTGTGTTTATGACCATTAAGAAAAATGCCTGCAATAACTGAGCTATTTCAGATTCATGGCAGACTGTTGTCGTGGTCTAGTGGATGGCCGTTTAGGAAAGTATAGCTAATCCATAAAGGAGAACGCGTTTAGAGCATTAGTCCGCTCCATTCTTGCGTCCTCCTCGAATGTATGGGATCCCCAACTGGTCGGATTAGAGGAAGACATCGTGTCAGTTGAGAGGCGGGATGATATATATGTTACTGATAGGTTCGATCAGTAGGGAAGTGACGTTCTTTCTCACGAGGCACTATTGAGCAGATTTGGAGGACCGGAATTTGAGGCAGACTGTAGAACGATTCTACTACAGCGACGTACATTTTGCGACTGGGCCACGGAGACAAGAGAAGTTAGCGATCGTACAGAGGCATATAGACAGTCGTTTTCTCCTCGAACCATTTACTGTTGGAAAAGGAACGGAAATGACTAGTAGTATTACATTGTACCTTCCGACAGGTATCATGTAGTAGAGGTAGATGTAAATGCTGAAGATGAGGTCCAAAGATCGATTACCGGTTACCATTTCAGATTTTTCTGGGATGCGAAGATATGCAATCGGGTGTATGCAGGCTCTTGAAAACATTGGGATCATACATGAATGAATAAGCAGATCAAATCGAAAGCTTTCACCATAAGACTCTTATTTGCTTACATCTTTGGTGGTCCAACATGGCGGCCGTTCTGGCCCTACTTTTCTTACCAGTCATTTTACAAGTTGTCTAGACATGATATATTTCTGATGGGGGTCTAACGTCTGTGATACGGGACGCCGAACACTGGCCACTGGCCTTCACCGACCACTGTACTTACGTCTGCACGGTCCTCCCTCCGCCCCTATCGGTATGGCGCAGCCACGCGCTATGGAAACTGAATACTTCTCATCTGCACACCCCGGCTTGTCACCAGCAAGCCAACGAGACATTGGCAACCTGCGAGCGACGTCTTCCCAGCTATCGCTTGGCAGTAATGTGGTGGATGGACTGCGCCAAACCGGCGAGCCGGAGGACACTGATGAGATATGGGAAGGACTTGGCCGAGTGGCATCGCAACACCGTCAGCTTCTACTACGCGGTCATCCGAGATCTGGGCGCTCAGCCGCCAACCACATACAACCAGATGGAAAGCAAAGAGCTAAGGGGAGGGAGAATAACTGCGCTGGTACGCCGCAGATTGACAGAGGTGGTGGTGCGGCACCACGATAAGAGGGGATTCGAAATTCCATCCATGCATCATATAGTGTCTGGCGAACGACGGCATCGTCGACAGGTCTTGCACAGGTGGATGCGAGCCACTGGATGTCGTACACCTAACACAGTAAAATTCAAATAACTTTGCTGTCTGTCGGCAGTCTGGTTGAATGTCCTTAAGTGGACACTCGTAACTGTCCCACTACTTCGTAAATAGTGACTGATGAGTTGGAATGTTTTCGTCTCAACGGAACTCTTAGAATGGTGCTCCACAGCGTAATTGCATACATTGTTCTCTCTGACTGCAGTATCGAAACCACGTCGTCTAAACGCAGGATTGGAACTGTGGTCTAACTGCAGGATCACAACTGTCTGAGTGTCCATAGCACACCGTGTTTTGAGCCTGTCAGCAGAAGAATTTTCTTTCCGTAAGTACATTGTGGAAGCAATGTAGTCCAAAGTGACACCCCCCCCCCTCTTTTCCGGCTGGAAACACTGTCAGTGGATGTGTATGACGCGCCGGTGGACGTGGCGCCAAAGCAGAAAGTAGTCTGAATTTATGAGCGCCATCTGGAGGCTGTAGTTCGGAACTGGGAGTTGTCAGGCGAGTGGTGGTACCTGAGTGGTGACGCCTTCTCGTGGTATTTGTTACATACGCATTATACTGGTACACTACAGAATAGTAGACAATCCCAGTGTCTCAAAACAAATTTTGTACGTATATGTGATGTCTGTTCTTGCGGACGATTTTCTTCCAGCAACCGCTATGAATTAAGACACAGAGGAATTACAGACATTGGCTGCGAGTGGGCATCGGTTTAAATCAATGGGGAAAGTTGAAATTTTTTGCTGGAGCTGGGACCGCTACGATCGCAGGTTCGAATCCTGCCTCGGGCATGGCTGTATGTGACGTCCTTAGGTTAGTTAGGTTTAAGTAGTTCTAAGTTCTAGGGGACTGATGGCCTCAGATGTTAAGTCCCATAGTGCTCAGAGCCATTTGAGCAATTTTTTTTTTTTTTTTTTGCTGGAACTGGATTTGAAGCCAGATCTCCTGCTTCATAGGGACATGCTCTGACACTAAGCCATCTGGACACAGTGGTCATCGCCACTGCATGGACTACCCTAGCGCAGCTCTCATTAGACCCAAATTCTCAACTTATCCACACACTACTAACGTAGTGCCCCTGGCCCATTATACTCATTACTCACGGCATTTCTCGGATTCCTGTAAGATACAGAAGCATTTCAGGCTCGAACTCTTCCGGGAATTCAGCGAGTAATGAGGATAATGCGGCAAGGGGCACTACGTTAGTAGTGTATGGATAAGTTGAGAATTTGGGTCTTATGGGAGCTGCGCTAGGGTAGTCCATGCAGTGGCGATGACCATTGAGTCCGGATGGCTTTGTAGCCAGACCGTCTGCCTAGTAAGCAGGAGACCAAGGTTCGAATCCTGGTCTGGCACAAATTTTCGAACTTTCCTAGTTTGTTTAAATCAATGCACACCCACATCCAGTGTCTGTAAAAACGTACAATAGAAGCAAAGATCTACCAATACGTGGCGCCTCAAGGCACTGTGTACACTGTAGCACAAAAAAGGAACATCACGGAAGCAGATGGAAGTGTGGCTCTAAGCACTATGGGACTTAACATCTGAGGTCATCCGTCCCCTATACGTAGAACTACTTAAACCTAACTAACCAAAGGACATCACACACATCCATGCCCGAGACAAATTTCGAACCTGCGACCATAGCAGCAGCGCGATTCCGGACTGAAGCGCCTAGAACCGCTCGGCCACAGCGGCCGGCGATGAAAGTGTGCTCTCTGTCAAGTTGCCCTATGCCTAACTGCAGGAAGGAATAGCATTTTACCTTACCACTAAAAGTAATGACATTTCATGCACAGCGACTCCATTTCATACAACCCATATGTGTTTCATTAATGTGCATAACACTCGATTTTACCATTGTTCTGTCTCAGTGTATATTTAATAATCTAAGACAAACAATAAAATTAAAAAAATAACTTTTACTATTTCGAGGCTGAAAGGTATAAAGAAACTGTTAATAAGAATTCGCTTTAGATTTTCGAAAAC
The DNA here is from genome assembly GCF_021461385.2 of Schistocerca piceifrons. Lineage (NCBI taxonomy): Eukaryota > Metazoa > Arthropoda > Insecta > Orthoptera > Acrididae > Schistocerca > Schistocerca piceifrons. Next base: position 351,028,917 of record NC_060142.1, read on the forward strand.
TTGCACCATACAGCGTTATTGTATACCAAGTACTAGAGAAGTTGCTAAATATTTCTTACACTACTTTTTAAAGAACGGCTAAGAACGCAACGATTCAGTTCGGTAAATCGCTTCTATAGCCGTTGGCAACGGTAAGTTACATTTCACTAGTCCCCTGATGTTGCTATTCCGCCATTCCACACCACATTTCGTATGTTATCGGCTAGACGTTGCAGACGTCGCACTTAGAAGTGACCATGCACAGATGACAAGAGTTGTGGGATACCTCGGAATATCGGGACAGATATCCTATTGCCCGGAGTAGTGCAGCAAATCGACGTGGCATGGACTCAACAAGTTGTCTGGAAGTCCCCTGCAGAAATACTAAGCCATGCTGCTGCTATACATATCCATAACAGCGAAAGTGTTGCCGATGCAGGATGTTGCGCATGAACTGAACTCTCGATTATGTCCCATGAATGTGCGATGGGATTCATGTCAATCGATCTGAGTGGCCAAATAATTCGCTCGAACCGTCCAGAATGTTCTTCGAACCTAAAGCGAACAAATGTGGCCTGGTGACATGAAGTCAATGAACGGCTGCAAATGGTCTCTAAGGAGCCGAACATAATCATTTCCAGTGAATGATCGATTCAGTTGGACAAGATAACCCAGACCATTCCATGTAAACGTAGCACACACCATTATGGAGTCATCACCTGCTGCACAATCGTTTGTTGACAGTTCGGGTCCATGGCTTCGAGGGATTGACGCCACACTTGAACCCAACCATCAGCTCTTAGCAACTGAATTCAGGACTCATGTGGCCTGGCCAGAGTCTTCCAGTCGTCTGGGGTAGAATCGATATGGTCACGAGCCCAGGAGAGGCGCCGCAGGCGATGTCGTGCTGTTACCAAAGGTACTCGCGTCAGTCGTCTGCTGCCATAGCCCATTAACGCCGAATTTCGCCACACTGTCGTAACGGATACGTTCGTCGTACGTCCCACATTGATTTCTCAGGTTATTTCAAGCAGTGTTGCTTGTTTGTTAGCACTGACAACTCTAAAGAAACGCCGCTGCTCTCGGTCGTTAAGTGAAGCCGTCGGCCGCTGTGTTGCCCGTGGTGCGAGGTAATTCTTCAAATGTGGTATTCTCAGCACACTTTTACACTATGGATCTCCGAATACTGAACTCCCTAACTATTTCCGAAATGGAATGTTGCTTGCGTCTGGGTGCAAATACCATTCTGCGTTCAACGTCTGGTAGTTCCCGTTGTGCGGCTATAATCATGTCGGAAACCTTTTCACATGAATCACCTGAATACAAATGACAGCTCTACAAATGCATTGCCCTTTTGTACCTCGCGTACGCGATACTACCTCCATCTGTATGCGTACCTGTCGCTATCCCATGACTTCTGTCACGTCACTGTAGTAACTTAACTCGGCACGTATTGCTAGGCTGGAGACAACCTGAAACCGTAGCACGGATCACTTTGTTTTGAACGTACGCTGCGCGAGGGCGTCGTGGAGGCGGGAGGCGGCTGGGCGGCGGTCCCCAGCGGCGTGTAACGATGCTGTCCACTCTTGTTTATTACTTATTAGCGCTAATGACGGGCGCGTGGCGTGCGGCTCGCGTACAGCGCTTCCCTCTCCTCGCGGCGGCGACTTTATTAGGTCCGTTCACCGCCCGTCGATACCGTAGGCTACCAGCTGGCTACAGTGCGCACCGCCCAAATGGATATTAATGGAGGCGCGGCAACGGCTTGCCGGCAGCCGAAGACCCGCTGGTGCAGCGCGCTGGAGGTGCCGGGCACCGAATGTTGCTTGCTTCTGCGCTACCTCACTTTTATTAGAGTTTATTCTAATATATATATTTCATTTTCCACCAATGCTAAACGCAAATACTGAATAAAAGCAGCTCCATACACTTGCAAATGACGATTTTCGTGGTAGTTTAAAGTACCACATTACACCGAGGTGATAGAAGTAATGAGACAGCGTTATGCACGCATACATGGCGGTAGTACCGCGTGCACGAGGTACAAGAGGGCAGTGCATTGGTAGAGCTGTCGTCTGTTCTCCGGTCATTCACGTGAAAAGGTTTCAGACGTGATTACGGCCGCACGACGGGAATTAACTGGCTTTCAACCCGAAATGGTAGTAGGAGTTAGACGCATGGGACATTCCATTTCGGTAATCGTTGCAGAATTTAGTATTCACAGATCCACAGCGTCAAGAGTGTGCCGAGAATACCAAATTTCAGGCATTACCTCTCACCACAATGCAGTGGCCGACGACCTACACTTAACGATCGAAATCAGTGGTGTTTGCGTAAAGTTGTCAGCGCTAACAGATAAGCAACACTGAGTGACATAGCTGCAGAAATCAATGTGGGACGTACAATAAACGTATCCGTTAGGACAGTGCGGCGAAATCTGGTGTTAAAGGGGCCATAGCAGCAGACGAAACACACGAGTGTCTTTGCTAATAGCACGACATCGCCTGCAGTTCCTCTCCTGGGATCGTGACCATATCTGTGGGGCCCCAGACGACTGGAAAATCGTGACCTGGCCAGAGGAGTCCCTGTTTCAGTTAGTAACAGCTGATGGTAGGATTCGAGTGTGGCGCAGACCCAACGAAACATGGAACCAGGTTGTGAATAAGGCACTGTGCAAGCTGGCGGTGACACTGTAGTGATGTGAGCTATATTTACATGGAATTGACCGGATACTCTGGTCCAAGTGAACCGATCATTTAGTGCAAATTATTATGTTCGGCTACTTGGAGACCACTTGCAGCCATTGATGGACTTCATGTTCCCAAAAAACAATGGAATTTTTATGGACGCCCATGCTGCTTGTCACCGGGCCACAACTGTTCGCGATTGCTTTGAAGAAGAATCTGGAGAATTTGAGCGACATGCATCCCATCGAAAATTTATGGGACTTAAGGGAGAAGTAAGTTCTCGCTCAAAATCCTGCACAGGCAACACTTTCGCAATTGTGGACGGCTACAGAGGCAGCATGGCTCAGTATTTCTGCAGGGGACTTCCGGCGATTTGTTGAGTCCGCTGCACGTCGCGTTGCTGCACTGCGCTGGGCAAAACGAGGTCCGACACGATATTAGCATGTATCCCTCGTCTTTTGTCACCTCAGTGTAAGCTTTCTTTATCAAATTCTGTCATTTGGTGAATTTAAGCCTAGCTTGTGTATTTAGTAATTTCCGTATTTCAGTAGTCAGTCTTTTATCTACTTAAATGTCACTGTCCACTTCCCCTCATCTGTGCAGTATTCTAACGCCTGCCTGTAATTACGATTTCACCTCGCTACGGCTCCCCTTTCTGCCGAATTAGCTATTACTGACTGTCTTAGCGTCCATTCCCATACCTGTCTCGTTCTCTGACGATCATTCTCCCCAGGCTTCTTTCCTGACTATTCTTCATAGTACTTAGGTTAATTAAAACGTCTTCAAACAGTTTCAATTCTACATCCCCTGTTATCCCACGCTAATATTTCAATTTTATGCAGTGCTTTCTGCCATACGCACAGTTCCAAGGATTGTTTTCTAACTATTATGCCAATGTTTGGTGCCATTAAACCACTTCCGAATAAGAAAGCTTTCTTCACCTACGAGAATCTGCTTGTACTCTGTATTTCCCTTGCTTTTGCCATTTTCTGTAATCTTATATGCTATGTAAAATCATCTTACTTTTCTTCTTGAATTATGATGTTTAGGAAACGGTAATTCTCCTTCCTACAACTCATAATCTACTATCATACTATTACATCTTTACTTTCTCGATCCTTAATCCAAATTCTGTAGGCTTCTGTATATATTACTTGAAAATTTTGTAAAAAGGAAGAAGTGGTCGCAAATGTGTCTTGTCCACTATCTCAATGTCTGACAGGTAAGCTTTCACAGATCCGACTGATTGTCTGCCTTCTTAGCCACACTTAAAAATTGCGGTAAGAAATGTTAACGGCACGCCATTTGCTACAGCTATTTGTTAAGTTGAGCGGTGCAAGTTTTAGAAACCCGGAACGGCATTCACATCGTCACCTTACTCCAGATATAGTTAAGCCGAGACATGTACCACACTTCTACAAAACGGATTAGCCATGCAATCTAAGGAACATTTCATGCTGTAATTGTTGTGTTGTGTGCAGTTTTGTTAACATTCATCGAAACATGCATTAGATTAAGCGCATTTTAGATAGCCTGTTTGTACCACAAAATATATATTTTCTTAGAAACAACGTGTCCTGTTAAATATTTACACGTGCCTTTATGTTGTAGGTGATTTTTTCAGTTTTCTGGAAATAATGATACGAAACAGGTTTTTCGAAAGGTTTCCCTTGATTTTAAGGCAAACGACGAGTCTGGAAATCCAGTCTCGGATATTGCCAGTTAGGAGCCTCGCTGCTCCATAACCAGCTCTCCTCCTGTGTTGATGAAAAGATCTGGGCCCTACAATGTGTCTGACCTCAAATACCACGAGCTTACCCCTCGGGGTAGAGAATGAAAACAAAAAGTATTTAAAAATGTGTACGTACTGTTTGTTTCCAAGGAGGAAAAATCAGACGAATGATCCAGATGGCCTTCCTTTTAGCAGCCCCATGCTTCAGTTTAGTAACAAATGCAATTACTCTTCAAAACAAGTTAACGTTATTTTCTGCAACCACTGTAACAGATACTAATTTGTTTTTACTTGGAGTGCTGAGAAAGAATAAATCGAGAAGTTGCTTGGCTGAGCTAAATGAGCACGGATATGTTGAACACGAAGAGTCTCCGACTCTGACGTAAGTCTAAAAGTTGATAGATGAAAACAATGACTGCTGCCGGCAGTTGCACATGCCTCGCAAGGGCGCCTTACCGATTGTCCCTCTTTAGTATTTTATTCATATTTGTAGGGTTTCGAAGATGAGTGCCTCAATATAATTTTGCTACAGCAGTACGGGGTAATTCTCAAATAAACTCGAAAAAAATTGTCTTGGAAAATCAGAATATTTCTGTGCGCCCTTAAGAACAAAACAGTTCTACGTTTTTGTCATATTCACCTGTAGGTGAGCGCGTACCGTAAAAGACTTGCAAAGGTTAAGTCGGTGGTTTGAATCTCGCTAGCACTAACTTTCTTTTATTTTTATTGACTCTCCATGTTTATTAATGAATGGAAATGTTAATTAAAATACTGAATTAATTAAAATACTGAACCATAATTCTTAAGAAAAATAACAGCTTTTTCTTCTTCGATACTACTTGCATGAAATCCGAGTATTCGCTATAAAATAAAATTTGGTATAAAAATGTGAAACATATAATAAAAACCCTTTTTATTTCTAGACAGATGAGTGTTCTTGACGTCTATTTTTTTCATTTAGCAAGTAGGCTTTTCGCACGTCCTTACAAAAGTTTAATTTTATTTTCATACGATCAGTAATTAGAAGTAAAATTATGTGATCTTCATTCAAATATGATTCAATATTTATTAATTAACGTTCCAAATAATTCATAAAAATTCAGCTGAGAAACGTAAAGAAAAGGTAGGTGACAGCAAGATTGAAACCAAGAACATCACGTCTACAAAAGTCTTACGTAACGCAGTCATCTAGCAGCGAATATGTTAACGAGCTAGAATTCCTTTGTATGAGGACGCGCTGGAAAGTAGTGTCTCCGAATTTTTTCCGTGAAAACTCTTTAACTAAAAGAAACTTTATTTACATTTTGCGTCTTTATTCTTCATGTCCACTTATTTATTTCTCAACGTACTCATCCTGGTGACGGACACTTTCTCCTAACGAGAGACCAGTTTGTTGATACCGTCACTGTAGAACACCTGACTTTACTGGCAGATTAAAACTGTGTGCCGGACCGAGACTCGAACTCGGGACCTTCATATCAGCGCACACTCCGCTGCAGAGCGAAAATCTCATTCTGGAAACCTGACTTTACTGGCCGAGCCACAACCTCACCTCTGCTTGCATCGGTTCATCACTATCAAAGTGAAGTCCTCGAAAGTATCCTTTAAGTTTTGGAAGCAGATGAAAATCTGATGGGGCCAAATCGGAACTGTATGGAGGATGATCGATAACGGTGAACCCAAGGCGTCGAAGTGTTGCAGATGTCGCAGCGCTCGTATGTGGCCTGGCGTTCTCATACTGGAGGAGAGGGTGCGCCAAGTGCTGAGGAACCCTTTGAATTCTAAACTCGACTACAGTGAGCTCTTCCTCGCGCACTGACATGGTTAAGCTACATGCCGCCACGTTACACGATACAATTCGGGGACCCATAGACATGAAGAATAAATATGTCGAACTGTTTTACGACGTTGATGTCAAGGAGCGACGTTCACATTCTGTTCGTGTAAAGAAAATAGTCTGAATGGCCTTTTGCAGACGAGAACCGTACTGTGCTGAAAAGGCTTGAGCACTGCGCGGATGCACAGTGGAATCGCCGCCGCCGCCGTTGGCTCGCTACTCACTCGCACGAGCGCCGGCTGTGGCACGCCAGGTCCATGTGTCACTTACCTGTAACAAAGAAAAGGAAAACATAAACGTTAGTACCCAGCGACAGTATCTGTCAAACATGCTGTTTACTTCAGCATCAGTTAGTAGAAAGAATAGCTTTTTACATGGATATGTGAACTTAAATAATAGATAAATAAAAACGGAGACCCAACCAAAACCTACAAACAACGTAATGATGACCATATGAAGGATTCTGTCTCAAAAAAGACGTGCAGTTCACTGGGGTAGAGCGTGAGTGTTACGATGATTTTAGAATCATTTGGTATCTTGTTTTCCGCGGCTGCAGTCGGAAAGCTTTGTTTGCCAATGCCTCCGTATGGGCGACAACGGTATTTTGGCGTAACTGCTTCGAGAACAGGCACTTTGAAATGGGCAAAACCGTCCACGTCTGCTGTTGGTCATATGCGGTCTGTTTACGTTTTACCATGTGTTAGTAAGTAAACTGTCTCAGTTCAGTTCGCTAATTCAAGCTGGACGTGGCGAATCAAGCCACTAGTAGCAGTTGAGCAAAATCATTCAACATAATTTTTTTTTACGATAATGTACTTAAATATGTAATGCAAATTTCTCTTTTGAGCTTCACTACTGACTCATTTATTATTTTATTTTTCCTTCTTGACTCGTCATTTGAAATGAGAATCTAGTTCTCCAGAACACTGATAATGTTGAAACTTCCTGGCAGATTAAAACTGTGTGCCCGACCGAGACTCGAACTCGGGACCTTTGCCTTACGCGGGCAAGTGCTCTACCATCTTTTTTTTTTTTTTTTTTTTTTTATAAACAAACAATCTTTATTCGTACAATTGTACTATCTTAGGGATAAGAAAAGGATCGAGACAGCAAAATCAAAGCAAAAACAATTTGGAAACCAGAAAATCAACGTAAAGGCCGCCCTTTTTTGTTTGTGTAACATGAAGAAAGTAAATGACAATCCTAGTCACGGGCGGGAGTGAAAATGAAGTTATCATCTGCATCACAATCCCTGCAGCACGCGGTGTCGCATCATAAATCTGGCAGACAGCCATATAATCTTGACCATTTCTGCCTTTGTGGGCGGCATATATTCATGTATTTCTCCTGCGTCGACCATGTAGGGGCCCGTTGTCTTCTCAGTGTGCTGTATGCCAATATAACTGAACCGCGCAGTATTGTTTCTAGTCATTCTGCTGCAGGAGTCTTCTCAGTTCTGGGACACCCCAGCTGTCGGGCGGATTGTGAAAAACACTTCCTAAAAAATTGGAAAAGTAAGTCCTGTATTTCGTATGACTCCGTATGAGCTCGTGTTGTTCTTGTAAATACATCCAATAATCCATCACGGACTTAATATCGTACGAATACAAATATTTCGTCGCATGTCCAGCGATCCAATTGACCGCATACGTCTTTTGTTTGGGAAAAAAGGTCTTGTCCGGTAGAAAAAGTACATCCGATGTGATTTCTGTGTAGTTAGTGCGCCGAAGGAAGGCCAATATTCGACGCGTCAGCATCCAGACGTCCCTCGCTGCGCCACACACTAAACCATGTTCTTCCGTTGCTAACAGGCCGCAGTTTGTGCAAAGAGGAGAATCGACCATATGAATTGTATGTAATCGACTCCTGGTCACAAGTTTACGGTTTATAAGAATGTACCACATCGATCTCGCTGCTGTTGACAGTAATGGAGTATGCACTGCACACCAAATGTGGTTCCACGTTCTCGACGGGTATTTGAATTCCACTACGTTGCGGGCGTGGTGATCCATCAAGCACCTATAGATCTCCCGAGTCGTGGGTAATCTCGTCGAAGGTACTTTCAGACGAACATAACTGTAATCAACCAGAAATGAGGCAATGTGTGCAAGAGAAGGCGAAATATTGCCCACCGCAATAGGGGGTTCGTACGAAGGCGGAACAAGTACTTCTATCAGAGCTGACGTAATGGTGTGCTTTCGTTGTTGCCAATTTCGTATCATCGCTCGCATGTAAAGCGCCAGAGCTTTGTTTCGCACGTTTGTGAGGTTGAGGCCACCGTTCCGGAAGTGCAGCGTTAACGTGTCATACGTGATCTTAAACAACATCCCAGTACTAACATAGTAACCAAAGGCAGCCATGAGGCGGTCTGCAATACCCTTCGGTATTGGTAGGACCTGCGCTAAATGGGGCAGACGTGACGCTATGTGAACGTTAGTGTATGCCACACGCTGGATCATGTCAAAGGCTCTCAGTGAGTTGTTCCGTATCGCCAGCCGAACATTTTGCAGAAGCCGCCGAGAACTCGCCGCCGCTGACCGCCGTAGTGAGCGGGTAAATGTGATCCCCAGACATCTCAGCGATTCCACCGTCTGAAACGGTCCCGGTATGTCTTCCAGACCCCGTCCAATGTGCATAATTTTGGATTTCGTCATGTTAATGACACTGCCTGCTGCCGTCCCGTAAGAGTCTAGATATTCAACAGCCTGATGCACTTCATGACCTGATCTGACAAGAAGGATCAGGTCGTCCGCATATGCGCGACAAACGAAAGAGTTCTCATTAAGCGCTATCCCAGTAAGTGAGCGCCTCATAACACACATCAGCGGCTCAAGCGCTATCGCAAACAGCATCATGGAGAGTGGGCACCCTTGTCGGACGGAGCTGTTAATAGGAACCGAGCCCGCTTCCCGACCGTTTACAATCACCTTCGATGTAGCCCCTCGTATTAGCCTCATAATGATGGAGATGAAAACAGGTGGAATCTCCATTCGGCTCATGACTGACGCCAAGAAGTCATGGTTTATCCTGTCGAACGCACGGTCGAAGTCCACAGATATCATCGCTGCTCGCATTTTACAAGTTTCCGCAAGGGCGATAACGTCACGGTATTCACTTAACGCCGAGGAGATGTTGCTTCGCACCCCTAGGCAAGCCTGATCAGGGGATATTGTCCTGGATATCGCCAGCTTGAGACGAGACGCTAGTAGCCGTGCAAAAATTTTATAATCGGTGTTTAGCATAGTGAGAGGCCGATATTGAGTAACACTACGACTCCTCTCCATCTTCGGGATGGGAAGAAGAAAGCCCGTCACAAAATCCGACGGTAGGCGCATGTTCGGACTCATCGCCTCATTGTACATCGACACCAACTGTGGCATCATCATGTCCTCGAATTCTCGATAAAACTCTAGCGTAATCCCATCTGGCCCCGGTGATTTATGGGCCGCTCCTTTTGTGAGTGCCACCTTTATATCGTCTTCTGTGAGTGGCTCCATAAGCGCTGCCTTATCCGTCTCTGTCAGTGTCGTTTGCAGATGTTGCAGTATCTCGTCCCCTACCTGACGGTCCGTCGGTGTACCGGCATAGAGATGGCGGAAATGCTCTAAAAATTCATTTGCAATGTCCTGTTGTGTTGTCAGTTGACGGCCATCTAAACCGTGGAGCACTGTTACCAATGCCCGGCGGTAACGCTTATGTTCCCGCGACACATGGTGCATCGAGGTACGTTCCCCAGTGATGGTGCCGAGACATCTTGCCCGTATTGGGATGCCACCCAGTCGTCGTCGCGTGATCGATAGGATTTGTGCCTTGACACGATGAACTTCCGCATGATGTTCTGCAGACGGCACCTGGAAGGACAGCTCACGAAGCATGGTGTAATAATAATCAAGAGTGTCTCTCTGCCATCTCGCCTTATCCCGACCATACTGTATTAGAGCTCTTCTTATTGCCGGCTTAGTGCACTCGAGCCACCATTGAAGCACGGAGGTATACGTTGGTAGACGGCGTTGACATGTGCTCCATACCTCCTCGACTCTCTGACGACATTCGGGGTCCGCCAAAAGGGACGAATTGAGCTTCCATGTCCCGCGGCTTCTCCACACACTTTGCCTAGGGAGTGACATGGTACAAATGTAAGCCAGATGATCAGTAAATGCCGCAGGCCATCGTTCCGCGTCGACCACCTTATCCTGTAGGCCAACCGAAACATATATTCGATCGAGTCTGCTCGCCGAGTGACTGGTAAAAAAAGTATATCCCTCACGGTTCCTATGAATCATGTCCCAGGTGTCGCTTAACTCCAGATCCCGGCATAGCACATGCAATTCACGACAAGTATTGTAATGTGGTGTCTGGTCTTTTTGGGCTAAAACACAATTGAAGTCACCACCTATAATGAAATGATCGAATCGGCCGGTAAATAAGGGCACAATCTCTTCCGAATAATATTTCGCACGTGCCCGTCTGTTGTCTGTGCCGGAAGGGGCATAAACATTGAGAATGCGAATTCCATTAACAGTTATCGCCAGTCCTCGTGCCGAAGGTAGATAAGCCAGGTCTCGGACCGGAATCCCGTCCCGGACCAATATCGCCGTTCCACTGTCGTTGTTCGAGTGCGGCGAGGTGTAGGAGATGTATCCATGTACGTCCTGGAACTCAGGAATGTAAATTTCCTGCACCATCAGTATATCCACATCCGACGCGTATATCATGTCCCTAAACAACTGCTGTTTCACGGGCGATCTAATGGTATTTACATTCACTGTCCCTATTCTGTATGCCTGGGGTCGAGTAGCTGTCATCTCCACATGATGTTAAAATGACAAAGTTTCAGCGTGTCGATAGTCCCGTTGCACATCCGCCGAGGGTCGCCCGAGGAACGTGTTCCTGCGGCATTAGGTTTCTTGAGATGCGGACGGATGCAAGGCCCCACCAATAGAATGGTCCGCATCGGTGATGTCGTCGTCCTGCTCATACCAGCTGATACTATTGGTGTGCTCCAAATTTTCCTGTGCGGCATTGTTGTGTGACATCTGTTGTTCTTTCGCAGCTGTAGACTCCACCGCCGAAGGGGTAGCAGGCCCCTGAGCGGATGCTTCGTCCGAACGATATGACATCATTTCACTGTCCGAATTCATATGATCTGCGACATCCGAAGCTTGTGGTTCCATGTCAGACAGGTCCATAGTGTTAGACTCGTCTGGGCTCCCTAGAAGAGAAGGGAGCGTCTCCGCAGAGTTTAGTCGGCGCTTCTTGCGGCGCTTTGGCGAGCGTTGTTTGCGGGCCCTAACCTCGGCCTCTGGTGTCGGCGCATCTTGCATCTCCTGCGTTCCCGCCGCCGCCACAATCCCCTGGGGCCGTTCCACTTCAGCTTCCATGCCTATTGGGATGCTCTCATCCTCTTTCTGCGCCACCTGTAGTGTCTGAGATTGGAGGTTGGTCGGAGCCATTCTTTCTTCAGTGGCGTCCGATGGCGCCTCAATCAACTGCGGCGTCGGTTCGATGGTGCGCTCCGACCTCGGCGTCACCTCCCCGCGAAGTGCCGTCACGTAAGTCATCGGCAGTGACGTTGGTGTGGTCGGATTCTGGAAGTCTCCGCTGGGGAGTTGCACGAGTCTCCTCCGCATACACGCTGATCGAAGATGTCCTTCACCATCACACCCGGAGCATGTCCTGGGCTGTCCATCATAGATGACAATAGCTCTACAGCCGCCGATGTTTATTTACGATGGCACATGTTTTGTAAGGGCAATTCGCACCTGTCGGACACCATTGAGCACTGGATACGTGCTAAAACTTGCCCAGCGTTCGGCCGTATGACTAATAACTCTGCCATATGGCTGGAGTGATTCAGTGACCAATGATTCGGGTACCTCGAAAGGCAGCTCGAAGATTCGAATCGTACGCACGCCCAGGCCCGAATGAGCGACTAAAACTTCGCCAATATGACCATCGGAGTGTCGGAACTGGAATCCTCGTTTGGCGTCTTCAATGATCCTATCACATGCTGCGTCGTCAATCATCTTCACGTAAAGAGTGCTGCTCACGATTGATAAATGAATTCCAATAATCTCCGTGTAATTAAGATGCACTTCGTCCCTCAAGAAACGTTCGATTTCGAAAGCCTTCGGTCTTGCATACTCGTTACAGAACGTGAACTGTATCGTGGTTTTTCGGAAATTGTGCGCCATTGCGTTCGATTTAAACAGTAACACACGCGAGTGACGACGGTGTAAACACCGCTTCTTCCGCGACCGTTCGCAGCCGAGACGTAAACAAGTCCGAGCTGCTCCGCGGCTAAAGGCGGACTGTCCTTCTGAGCTACCGAAGCACGACTCAGGTCCGGTACTCACAGCTTTACGTCTGCAAGTATCTCGTCTCCTACCTTCCAAACTTTACAGAAGCTCTCCTGCGAACCTTGCAGAACTAGCACTCCTGAAAGAAAGGATATTGCGGAGACATGGCTTAGCCAGGTTCGCAGGAGAGCTTCTGTAAAGTTTGGAAGGTAGGAGACGAGATACTGGCAGAAGTAAAGCTGTGAGTACCGGGCGTGAGTCGTGCTTCGGTAGCTCAGATGGTAGAGCACTTGCCCGCGTAAGGCAAAGCTCCCGAGTTCGAGTCTCGGTCGGGCACACAGTTTTAATCTGCCAGGAAGTTTCATATCAGCGCACACTCCGCTGCAGAGTGAAAATCTCATTCTGGACTGATAATGTTAATTGTCGCCGGCAGGTTTGGCCGAGCGGTTCTAGGCACTTCAGTCTGGAACCGCACGACCGCCACGGTCGCAGGTTCGAATCCTGCCTCGGGCATGGATGTGTGTGATGTCTTTAGGTTAGTTAGGTTTAAGTAGTTCTAAGTTCTAAGGGACTGATGACCTCAGATGTTAAGTCCCATAGTGCTCAGAGCCATTTTTCTTTGTTAATTGTCGGCTTTCTGAGGAAGTCCCGCGGCAGCATGGTGTAAGTGGTGCAACAGAAACGCTAATATTTCCAGTGACACTGAATTTAGTGCCGGCAGGATGTGAAAGGGAGAAATGGTGCGTGACAGTTCACTTATTCGTGGTCAAACTAAACGAGTACGGAAGTCAGCGACATAAACATAAACAATACTGTGATTACCCAGCATCGTGACGGCAATTTTAAATATCACTCGCACAAACTACGCCACAAGAAACATTTCAGCTGTCATGAAATAAATGGAGATTTTCCGGAAAGACTATAAATGAAATTTCATGCACCGGGAAGAATTTATGTTCCGTGCTATAGAACATACGTTGGTTATAAGCTGGAAATTGGCGGTTTGAAGATATTATAAAAAGAAGTAGAAGTTATAACAAGCAAGGCATCAGTCAAACATCGTTTGAAAAAATATCTGGATCAAATCAGTCTATCTATGGGGGACTGTAATTTAGAACACATTCATCTTCTCACTCGCGAAAATCCGTTTGGTATAGAATAACGGCATACTTTTTAAAAGGTGCTGTACTACATGACAATTATTGCACTAGAATCGAAGCAGAGATAAATGAGGTGGGCATAGTTGATGGATGTGGTAAATTTCCGGAAGGTGCATTCAAAAAGAAAGAAGCCGGAGGCTGTAAAATGAAAACAGCTAATGCCATTGCCTACGGAAAAAGGTGTGGTTCCTGTAACAGCACTGTAGGGACATGGGCGCACAAACACCTGACGACAGAGCAAGCAATCAGGAGGCTTCAGAAGAGAACAAAGGGTTGTAGTGCGATTGCTGACAAGGGAAGGAGTGCGCGGAAGGGCAATTCATCAAAGAATGACGCAAGCGTACGAAGGACACTGCATGTCCGTTCTAAGTGTCAGGGGAGTGGAGGGATTTCGTTCGACGATGACGCACGATCTGGAACGCCACACCGCATTACTGATGCCGTTGTCCAGCAGGTGCATGCCCTCATTACTGAAGATCGGTGAGTTACAGTGGCAGTCCTTGCCCCAGAGGTCGGGCTGAGCGTTGGAATTGCAACGGACATACAGTGCCCTCCGTACTGTTGCGCCATTCTTCAATGAATTTCCATCCCTGCACTCCTTCTGCTGTACCCCCTTGCCCTTCTTTTGAAGCCTCCATTTCACTGCGTCCAGCACGACTGAGTCAGTAGAGGTCGTTGCTTGCAAATACTCGCTCTCTCGTCACGTGGTGTGTGTCTATGACCCTCCAGCGCCGAGTTTTGCATCTTAGGGTTCCTGCAGGGACCAAACATTGATTTGTAAGCACTGCTATTACTGTCCCCTCAGTGGGTTTCATTCTACTCTCTCCAGCTCGTTTTATTTTTTTTTTTTTAAGCATCTCTTATACACGGAAGTTTGCAACTGAGATTCATGACGTATCAGAAAGCGACGAATTTGTTATCATAATAATCCACAAAGCGCAGCAACAATTGCTCCTGGGAACTACTTAGCAGATAAAAACAGTTTACTGGGGACGGACTAGAACCTGGGAGCTTAACTTAACGAAGAACATTGCCTGTGAAAGACAAAGTTCGAGGCTCGAGTCTTGGTAGGGCGCACAGATTTACTCGGGGAGTCAGTTTCATAACTGTGCACACTCTGTTGCAGAGAGAAAGATTAATTCTGGAAATGCTCTTGCGTGTGCGGAAATGACTGCGTGTGTTGGTTCACAGACGTAGGCTTAATATCCACTGATAATCACAAGAAAACATTGGTCAGAACCTGGAATTGGAGTCTTATAAATTTTAGATGCGAAAAAAGTTTTGAAAAAAAAAAAAACGGTCAAACGTCTTGTGAAATGATTTCTCTAATAAAAGCACGAAATAAAATAAACCATAAAATCATTTGACGCGCTTTGGAATAATTCTCGAAATTATGCATAGACCTGAATACACATACGTTAGTGACTTAAAGAGACCACTCAGTGAAATTCCGACAGCAAATATCCTCCAGTACTCTCTAAAATTCTGAGAGTACAAGTTAAACACAGAAATTTTCTGTACGTGATTTTTCTAGCATAACTGAAAGATGTGTAAAATGTTTCTCCCATCTATTTTTTTTCTTACTTTTAGACAAATAATTTCAGAAAGCGGTTGACATTTTTTAATTTTTTTTTCAATTTTCAAGTTTTGTAGAGAAAGCACGAAATATATTTTAATATCAGTCGGTATTCTGTTATTATTAGGAGCCATATATCGACGGAAAGCAGAGAAGTTTCAGTTTATGCAGCGATTTGACATTTTTTAGCACTTCATTAACACATTTAGCAGCAGCTGTTCGTGAATATATATCGATTTTCCCTCAAATCAGGAATTAAGTTTTCTCTTAATTACCCTGAAAACTTTCAAGCAATTAAAACTTGTTTAGCATAACTAGAGTTCTCATTGGTCAATTAGATATCCCATTTGCCCATTTTCCACTCTTTGTTTGGGTATAAAACTTCGGACAAAAATCTGTTGTGTAATTTCTCGGAAGTCCCATTTTCGATCCGCTCTAACTTTTAACCAATAATGTCGCAAAGACTAGCATGAAACGACTCGAGTGCACATGTGAGAGCGTGTAATACACACGCACATACACACACACACACACACGCACACACACACAAATGAACACGTCCAAGCGTAAGTACGGTAACACTGTATTACGCCTGTCGAACCGATGAGGTCACGAGTGGAGCGAAACATTTTGAAGAAGCAATTGCTGTACAGGTAGGCAGGGCTTGATAAAAAGTGCGAGGTCTCAGGCGTGAGGAAACTTGTTGCGCGCGGCGTGGCGTGGCCTGGTGGCAGCGAGCTGAACTGGGCGCGGACGGCCGCGGCGCGGCTGGCCACTCTGCGCGACCACCTGTGGGTCCCCCGTGACGTGGCGTCGCGCCGCCATGGCCTAGCGAAGCGCGCTCCGACAACGGAGCGCTCACGGCACCAGAGTGGGCGCCGTCACTAGTACTACTGTCATCCATAGCCTTCCTAGTGCAACTTAACTCGTCCATGGGACTGAGAGTCAGCTGTATGAGCAACACGTCTTAGTGGCACACGCTACAGACCAACTCACACTGGCCGTAACGTCAGGTCACGTGTTACATCTGTTCACAGCACCGTCACGTCACTGTGTACTCACGTTGTCCGTCACGTCACGTCAGATCTCTTAGCCCAATAGCGAGCTTTGAATGTTAGGTTATGAGTGACCATCCGCGATTTTTAAAAACATTTTAAAACATCGACATCTATTTGCCAGCGAAAATAACATACGTGCAAACACATCAACCAATATTACTAAGCGAATAATTAGATATTATTTACTTTATCCAATACGGTTTTTCCTTACAAAACCTGTAACATCATAAACCACTGTATATTTCTCCTTCATTACCGCTGACTTTCTCGCTTATTCACTTAAAATGTTATTTAATGAAAACTGTTTCATCTACTTACGCTATTATTCATATACAGTACGGGTGTCTGTTCTGTTCTGTTATTGTAAAATCCACATAACTTTTCGCTTTCAGATATCTGATCCCGCTTGCAGAAAACTCAAGGGAGAAAAACATCCAAGTCGCAATGACACATTTGCTATTTGCCACGAAAACAAAGCATAATAAGAAAAAGAAAGGTCGAGAAGACAGAAAAACACGAGATCCACGACTATGCAACGAGTGAGCACGACAAAAATAAGTTAACTTCCTGTGTTAGCAGACGACACCATCGTCTAAACTATCTCCGCGAGAAACGTTGAGGTGACGTGATGGTCAGTGTGAACTGGCCTTAAATCTCAGTGTACTGTCGCAGAAATAATTTTCGTGCGCTGGAACTACTTGAAGGGGCGAAAGATTTAGGCGAACATCTCGCCGACGTTGAGGTGATTGGGGATATGGCGCTAACTGGCTCAAACAAGGTAAGAGGGCGATGTAGCTGGGTGGTCGGAGTTTCGTGGAAGTAGGTGAGGTGAACGAAACAGAGCAAACTGTCTTACAACATACAGTTCAATACTACAGAAAAGTGTTTTATTAATTACCAAACACATTAAATCTGCCATTTCAAACTGCGTAGCTACTACCTACAATGAGAGAGAACATGCTTTTTCGCTGTCAGCAGGTCACGAAAAGTGACAACGGCCAGGAGAGCGGTGGGCTGGCCCCACACGGCTCCATACCGCATTCAGTAGCGCGACTGGCATAGGATGACACGGCGGTCAGTCGGTACCGATGAGCCCGCCACGGCCTGTGGACGGGGTTTACGTTTACGTATATTGCTGACTGACAGGTTATGTTCAGGTACGTGCAGATACTTTCTGTACCTGCGTTTTAATAGTTTTCACATTTGCTGATAAAACGAGCAAAACCTTTGCTAGTTTAAGGTACACCGCTGTTGGAAGCTTTTACAACGCAGAGCCATCTGACATTTTCCAGTGCAAGGAGAATAGCGGCGAATGCCGAAATACTTTTTCAGATTTCGGGACATATGGCTCTGCGGAGATTCGCTAATACTGAATAGCCATCACACGTCCTTGATTTCTTCTAACTGATACTGTGTTGATACGTCTGTTCGTGTGGCGGAGAAGGAAGCGGATACGGTTTGCAAAGAATCACCATTCTTTTCTGTCGCAGCTCGTGGTCTAGTGGCGCGACGAGACAGCAGCTCCACACTGTCGGACTAACCGACTCCCCACTTTGCCCTGACTGTCCCTCCTGGACACCATTAGCATTGCTTCACGTTCATGTTGTCGTCCGGCGTTTGGCGACTGACGCAGAAGGTCATAGCTTGTTACCTACGCTCACAACTGACGTGATCCAACCTCGGACCTTCCTGTGCTGAGATGACTATTACTTTTCACTCGCTAAATACCGGGTGCTTACATTGTTCAAGGAAATGATTATCGAAGTGGAGGAAGTGAAGCCTGATTACTGGTGGTACCTGCAAAACGCTCTGAACGCTCTTTGAACGCACACCGAGGTACCGCACGACCTCCGCAAATTATTTACGCAGTGTTTTCGTAGCCCCTCCCTTACCCCCACCCTCTCTAGCTGGGGAGTGCTAGGCTCAGTGTGACGTTCCGCGCAGCATCACATTGAAGACAGATTAACCTGAATTATAGGCAGTGATTAAGGAAACAGGTCGGCTGATTCAAGGAAAGCTGCATTCATTGAGGCATTAGCAAAGCAACATGAGTCTGTTGCAGATATTTTAGGCGGTATTGCTGGAGACAGAAGACGCCAATGGCAGTGGACAAGAAAAAACTAGTTGAAGAAAGGTTCTTGTAGATGAAGTAGCACAAGTGCTACACGATGTTATTTTACTTTATGCTTTGCAACATTCTTTTTTATAAGACTTTCATTTGTAACATTTACTAATTATGACCATGTAATAAAAATAAATAAATAATTAAAAGAAAAATAACAAACAATTACAGAACCGTGAAACTTATCGTCATCAGAGAATTTTTGGGAATAATTACGGGTAACACCTGAAGAGTAATAGCTCAGTTTTTTATAGTGCGGTAAGAGTGGCGGTGCCAGGTAGATTGTAGATTGATTTTCCTTGTATTTAGACTAAACACTCATAAGGAGATACACGCAAAAAAGTGGTTAGCGTCGCTGCATCTAAATCACGGGGTCATTGATAGAAAACAAAAAAGAGTCCTGGATTCGATCCGCGTCCGAGTTGGAGATTTTCTTCCCTCGTGGACTGGGTTTTTGTGTTGTCCTAATTATTTCATCTCATCTTCGTCGATGCGAGCATCATCGAAATAATGTCAAGTAGAAACTCTTGTTGCAGGCGGCTGAACAATCCCAGACAGGGCCTCGCAGCGAACAATTCCACTCGATCATTTCATTTTCTGTCATCCCTTTCCGGCAGGAGGGGGGCGCGGGTAGCACTGCCTTCTCTACCCCTCGCTGGGTACATCCTTTGCCACGTGGCCGTTCTAAAGGAACATGGCGTAATTAGCCAGTGGTGATTTAGGGCAATCACGGAAAACCCTCATCAAGATGGTCAGTTTCACATTCGAACAGAGGCCTCAACCAATGTCTCCCTTGCTCGGCGCATGACAAAGAAACTCTGAAACGACAGTTAAAGACTGTCGATCGTCGCTGGTCCCGTTAGTTTCCTATCAATTACAAATTGAGGCAGTCGCACGCGCCGCGATGTTTTAGACAAAAAAATAACTCTCGAACCAAATGGTACGACTTCATCTATTTTCTTCGGTCGCTGTCGAACGACAACTAGGATTTAACAACTAGACACACCCCTTTAAGAAAAATAAAATAATAAAGACACCGAGTAAGCCTCACAGAGCTAAATGCAAGCAAATAGCTTCTTGTAACAGCTTGTTTCGCCAGAAATACACGCATTAATTAAGTAAACATGACTTTTTGCAGGATTTAGCTTCGTCTACGCCTCGACCGTCAGCGTTGAAGGTAGACTCATTTGTGCGTGGCCAGTCACAAAGGAGAAAAGGAAGGAAGACTTCGATTTAAAGTCCTGTAAACGATGGGGTCATTAGAAATGGAACACATGCTCTTAGTGGTACAGGACGGTAGAGGATTTCGGCAGAGTATTTTATAAAAGGAACTGGAGCGGCATTCACCATAAGTTATATAGGGAAAACTTACATCTGGATGACCGAATGGAGGTTCCGAGCCGACGCCCTCTCAGATAACAGTGCACTTTATTACCGCTGTGCCACCTCATTCGCTTGCAGCCAGAGAGGTCACTATCTTATTAATACGCGTGATACGCATTCGACGTCACTGTTGCAACAAGTGCGCACGTTGTTAAAGAGCTGTAAGGGTGCTGCCCAACAAAAAATATGAAATAATGTAAAATGTACGCTCAGTGAATAAGGACCACAGGATCAGACGGGGAGTCCATAATGCTCTTTGGTCAAGTATGGAAACTAGTGTCTGGCACCAGCCCATTATGCGGCGAACCTAAGATAACGCAGTTATTCAGATTAATGATTCTTGGTGCGACTGTTACGGATGTTTGCAAGCTGGTGCATCATCCGGCTTTTAACATTCACCGCAGGACTGTTATCCTTCTGTGAAAGCAAAGCAGGTGTGTATGAATATGAAATATAGCCAAGTTCTCCTGATTCCATCTGGGTCTCTAAATAACCTCGCGCAGGAGGTGTCACCTAGAGTCATATATATGACTACAGTCGACTGAAAATATGCAAAAGAGTGGCTTTATTAGGAGAGAAATACCTTTTACCTCTTCACGTAACTTGATATCAGTCATAAAACAAGGAAAACAAGAGGGAGGAGGACTGAAGTACTCCAACTACTGAGTGTGACCCAGGACAACGGAACTAGTTTGTCTATTCACTCTGAGGTTCGACAGTAAGTAGCGTTTACAGGTTTAAAACCAAATAGTTTTTATTCAAAGTACGGCGCTTCCAAAAATTTAATTCCGCTGTCTTATAGGGCGCCATCTACATCTGCACGGATAGTATGATATCTGTAAGTCTTATTATATCTCTTGTCTTTAACAATCGCAGATCTGAGGAGAGTAATTTACCTAACATTATATTACAAATGCAATCGTCACTGAACTTATTAAGTTAAGATCGTTTCTTGAAAAACCATATACCCCCAGCAGTTTAACAAACACGTGTAGTCTTCGTGGGGAAAAATTGTAAATTATACGTGTACGTCAGTTTTTATACAGAATCATAAACATGAAACAGATACTTAAATTAAAATATAACAGAATACGGTTTAACACTACGATTTTATGTTGCCAGTAGTATGGTTTCGTGACTGTTTCCATTGGCAGTGTGCATGGCTAAGAGCACAGCACTAAAATGAAGAACTAGTCATAAAGAAAGGGCATAATCTTCCACATGTAGATGTCACTTACCTGAGATAAGAAATGAATTCCTGAAACACACTTTACCATGCTTAAAAATTTAACTGTTGTAGTACATGTCCTGATCGACTCACTCATCAAAGCCCAGGCGAAACCGCCAAGGATAGAAACTTGAAATTTAGAAAGGGGTGGGGTACCTTATACTTTAGGGTTCGTTTAAGAAGAAATTATCGAAATTCGACTACTAATGGGGTGAAACAGGGGATGAAAGGCTTTTTGAAAACATGTCGCTATTAGGACATTTTTGAAGCAAGAACTACGAAAATTGGTATTTGGTTTCTCAATTAGAAATTTAAAAAAATCACGTGTTTCAACATTTTTGGAAATTCAGGCTCTTACGGGGTAAAACAGTGTGTGAAAGTTTACTTGAAAATAAATCGTTCTTAAAGGATTACTAAAGCATTTTAAAGCTACATCTATGTAATTGGTATTTGAATTCTCGGTTACAAACAAAAAAGCCGTGTTTCACTGTTTTTGGAAATTAACCCCCTCAGGGAGTGAAACAGCTGATGAAAAGTTTTATGAAACTGTTTCATTGTGAAACCATTTTTAAAGCTGAATGTACGAAAATTTGTATTTGGGTTCTCTGTTAGAAATTTTAAAAAATTGAGTTTCACTATTTTTAGAAACCAACCCCTAAGGGGGTGAAATAAGGGAAGAAAAATTTTAAGAAAATATTTCGCTATGTTAAAAAAATTTTAAAGCTAAATCAACGGAAACTGGTATTTCACTTCTCAGTTAGGTATAAAGAAATATGTGTTATAATATGAAACTTTCTGTGGAAACGTCACATTCGGCAAAGACCATTCTTCTACGAGACCATACAATGCATGCTAGCGAATCAGCGGGAATGAACGTAGTTGCAGTATAATTCAAGATCATAAAATGTAACAGAAAATAAAGTCTAAATAAGTTTTTTGGTTATTGGATTCTGTTAATGTTAAAATATGAGAAAAATATTACTGTTTATAAGTCAAGTCGTGTTTGATCACAGGATGGCAACTTTTCAAAATGCCATGGGTTACATTCATTTCTCGTATTTCAAACAGCAATGAAATATTACTTTTAAAACACATATTTCCTTTTATTTCTTCCAGCTCTCTGAATGATGGCGAGTGTTTGCGCCTGCAAACAACACTTAGACAGTGTTTGCCATGTCTCCAGAGTACTCCAAAACTCAGACATAGAAGCATAAACTAATAATAAGTCATGTGTCTACAAGAACAATTCCTGCGTGCAGGTTAGCGACCAAGAAAAGGATTAAGCCTCTCTTGTTTTATGTGGACGCTGAAACTCTACTCTATAAGCTTGATGTCCAAGAGATTGTAGGAGGAAGAAGTTCAGGGTGCCTTGGCTCCGATATGAACCAAACCGCCTCTTGTAGAATTGTTATTTCTTCATGGCTGCTGTGTCATCAACATCTGGAGAGGAAAAAGATAGTGTTCCCTGCAGTGAACCAGTGATGAAAGAATAATTTTTGCAAGGCAACAGATAATGCGACATATAAGTCTCCAAATGAAGAAGGCGAGCCGAAATCGGGAGCATACTCAAGAGAACAGGATGGACGCTTCCGCCAAAGTTTTAGGGCCCTCAAGAGAAAATTCAAGAGGAGAAGAATGAAAGGGTGCTTAGGGATTACGTTTCTTAATTGACATAGGACCGTGTCTTAACATTCACGAAGAAAGATAAAAAAATAAACATTAATTTACATACTCAGTATCAATGGTCACGTTTATAAAGTTAATAATGCAAAGTATAGCAACTCATAATTGACATCATTTGATTTAATATTTATTCCAAACAATGTAATTTTTTTTTGCCACATTGAGATCACTGAAGGCATTTTCCGAAGTTTCGACTTCCCTTTTTAAAAAAATAATAGAATGAGATATAAGTAATCAAAGTAATATTATTCAACAAATTAACAGCGATTCGAACTGACAACAAAACAGTGGCATTTATAAAACACACACTAACAAATACAAATTG
This sequence comes from Schistocerca piceifrons, assembly GCF_021461385.2. NCBI lineage: Eukaryota > Metazoa > Arthropoda > Insecta > Orthoptera > Acrididae > Schistocerca > Schistocerca piceifrons. The sequence goes on from NC_060142.1 coordinate 351,051,986, forward strand.
TAAAATTAGATTTTTAAGCGAAACCTCAAAAGCTTTTGTAATCAAAACTGGTGTAAGACAAGTAGATGGATTGTCCTCACTGCTATTCCATTGTTGCATTAGAAAAGATAATCAGGAAATAGAGGAAAGTAATAGAAGAAGTAGCCACTTAAAAAATCGTGGCAGGGAGAAAAGGGGAAGATTTGAGAATTGATTGTTTGGCTTTTGCAGACGATGTAGCCATCTTAGTCGAATCTATGGAAGATACCATAATGCAGACAAATCCCTTACATGAGACAACTTCAAAAACAGACCTATGAAAAAAGAGTGTATGACGACGCAAAGAAGACACCGAAATATATGGAAACTGATTACGAAAGAATAAAAAGAGGCTACAAATTTAAATACATTAGGTGAAATACAACAGCCGAAAGCTTTGGACAAAGAAGCTAACTTAGCTAAGACAGCCGGCCGGAGTGGCCGTGCGGTTCAAGGCGCTACAGTCTGGAACCGAGCGACCGCTACGGTCGCAGGTTCGAATCCTGCCTCGGGCATGGATGTGTGTGATGTCCTTAGGTTAGTTAGGTTTAAGTAGTTCTAAGTTCTAGGGGACTGATGACCACTGCAGTTGAGTCCCATAGTGCTCAGAGCCATTTGAACCATAAAATAAGGAAAGGAAAATAATCAGAAAAATCTCGGGACCAAAGTATGATAATGGGAAATGGAAATTAGGATGTAATAAAGAATTATAGGAAAGAACAGAGACAATGTTAGACGTAATGAGAAACAGAAGGGTTGTGTTCTATGGACACCTAAAGAGACTAGATGAGAAAAGAATAACAAAAGTAAATTTCAACTTTTGTGACAGAAACCAAATAACATTAGTGACTTGGATTAAAGAAGTTAAAGCAAACCTGACGGAAATGGAAATAAAGGAAGAAAAAATAGGAATAAGAGAAAATTTAGACAAAAATCAAAATGTTTTTAAGGCTGACAGGTCAAAACAAAGATAAAGACAAGCCCATTGTGAATAGAAGAAAGAAGAGAACTGTATAGGGAAAGAAAGAAGCATTACTAGGAAGAAAGAAAAGAGAAAAGAAGGAAGACATAACTTACTTAATGTTGTCTTCAGAAGACCAAACCAATAAAAGAATGTTAATGTTTTTTGAGTTTTAGGACCAATAAAATAAAATACATCTTGCAAAAAAAAACAGTAAAATGTGTTAATGATATAATTTATGATGAATTAAAGTGAATTTAAATGTTGAGGATAGAAAACAAAGGCGACACGTGAATTATTACTTTTAGACGACAAGTACAAGTAGCAAATAGTACGGACTCTGGAATATGAGGCGCGATGTGGATCATAACGATGAAAATTATGGTTTGGAAGTAGCGTGGAAAGTGAAATTTCACTAAAAGGAAAACATCTCCATATTAATCAATATAAGTAGACGACTTCTACTTTACTTTCGAGACAAATAATTAAACAGCCTTCTAAGATGTAAATATACATATTACAAGATCAAGCACAAGAGCCACAAACGAAACATCTACGAAATGGAAAAACTTTCTCCTGAATGCATAAAAGCTTTATCAGCACTGCGATATGTTCCACCACCTTTCACAAATCGTAGGAAGTATTTAAGCTAGTTCAGTATTCCTTTAAATGCTTCATAACTTAAAGTTTAGTGCGGCAGTTGGCTATGTATGGCGGTGAGCTGCACTTGGGTTGAATCCGTGGTCTGTTTATAGGCTTTAATGCAGTTCCCCCCACCCATTTACACAAATTCGGGGCTGATTCTCCTCCTACCGTTCAGAAGCACACTACAGAAACGGCAACACAAAGTACACATTAAAATTACTTAGAAGCCACGTAAGCAGCTGAGTTCGCAGTTTCTCCTCGCATATTTGATTACGTGACCATGTCACGACAGAAAACATCCGGCAAGAGGCGAAAAAATGAGTGGCAGTCAGACGAAAACGAAAGAGATGGAAGAGAAGAAAGCAAACTGTTCATTATTTAAAATGTAGTCGCCGGAACGGTTAATATAACTATCCCACTGTGAGACAAGACGGTAAATACCGCCATGGAAAAATGTTTGCGATTGCCTACGTAGCCATGATTTTACACAAGCTTGCACCTCTTCGTCCGAATCAAATCGACGGCTACGAATGTCTTTCATCAGCGCTCTAAAAATGTAGAAACCGTATAAGGAGAGATCGACAATTGATGGAGGATGTGTACGAGATTCCCAGCGAAACTTCTGAAATGAAGTCGAAACAAACTGCCAAAAAATGGCCGCCCAGATTTTGCCAGGGTTGCTCGGAGATCGCTGCAGATTTTCGCTGCGAAGTCCTTACATAGGCTCCATTGGGCCCCGACCTTTTGCTATGCGATTTCCATATTTTTAGAGAAAGACATTCGTGGCCGGCGCTTTGCTTCGGATGAAGAGGTGCACGCCTAGGTACCATCATAGTTCCGTAGGTAATAGCAAACATTTTCCCATAAAGGCAATGATCGTCTTGTCTCACAGTAGGAAAAACGTATAAACGATTTTGGCGACTGCTTTTGGAATCATGAACAGTTTACTTATTTTTTTCCACATGTCTTGTTTTCATTTGACTGCTCCTGCAAGGGGCTAAATCTAGGATTGGCGGGTGACGCTAAAACGGGAATAAGGCCTGAAAAAGAGATTTTCTCACCTGAAAGTAAGAGTAAAGCTGACATTAACCTGAAGGTTGGGTTCAGCACAACAGTGCTTTCTTAGACATGCTCCTGTTGGGGTTGGTATCCCATTGGCTTCCTCAGACCTTACTCATCCAGGTCAGGGAGACCTATAGTTTACATGGACTCCGAATCAAAGTGCAATTTGTCATTTTTTACTTTTATAAATATTGCCAGAGGTTAAAGAAAAAATAAGAGAAAGATAATGGTCACATAATCGACTATTATCGAACTCTACATTTTCGTATCCATTCTCTGCCACATTACCACTTTTATTTGCACTAATTTTCCATAAACCGTAGATGAAATAACATTTTGTGTTAACCATTTAGTTCAATGTGTTCAACCATAAGAAAAACCGTTTGTGAGAATTATTATTACAACTGCTTACACTTTTCTATAATACGACTAACGAGTCACCACGAAAAAATAACTCTCTTATCATACGGTGATAAACACTGTTACGTTTACAATCTGGACTAAGTTTAATTTTAAAGCTGACTGTGGTCGCGTCACTGTTGTTTAGTAAATGTTAACAACACAACCGAGCCACCGAGTCCCTGCCTGAATGCAGTTCCCACAAAAACTTTTTAAAATAGGGCTGTCGTATTTAGACATGGCTTAGGAGATATGATATACGATTAGCAGTAACTCGAATGTGTGTATGCATGTGCAGAAAATGAGTGCTACATAAGGAAGGTTGCTGCTGTTTAATAAGAGAAATGAGAGAACGAGAACAGAAGCGAAGACAGCTGCACAGTGTAGCGCTACGTGGTGATGGTAATGCCTAAGGACAGGAGGTGCCTGCCCGCGCCGGCCAGCTACTCACCGGAGCGCCCACGGCCCAGGCTGCTCGCTGTGTCCGCTCCGACCGGCCGCCACGCAGCCAGTGAGCGGCACCCCGCGCCTTATCGGACGCTGCGCCGCGGCCAGGAATGCACGCCGATAGCGGCGGCGCGCCGTGCGACGCCCCCACCTGGCCACAGCCCGGGGAGGGCTCCTTACTTCACCGCCCCAGCACCTCCTCGTGCTGACCACTTACTATACAACACCCACTACGAAACGCCCAAAGCTGCTAGACTGCCCGGTGTACTGGAAGGGAACACGTAACTAGGGAGGCAACAGGTTTTATGTCAGGTACTGTGGTTACCCTCATATCCAAATCGACATATATACTCCTTAAGCAATCATACACTGTTTGGCGGAGGGAACCTTGAACCACAACTAGTGCTGCCCACTAGAAAATGGAGCGAGGGAATAACGACTGTCTATACACCTCCATCAGAGCCCTAATGTCTCTTGCTTTGTCTTCCCGGTTCTCCCAAGAAATATACACCGTTCAAGAGAGTTATGGGATCATGTGTATCAACGTCCAGTATGTCGCGTGGGATTAGCCGAGTGGTCTGTGGGCGCTGCAGTCATTGACTGTGCGGCTGGTCCCGGCGGAGGTTCGAGTCCTCCCTCGGACATGGGGGTGTGTGATTGTCCTTAGGATAATTTAGGTTAAGTAGTGTGTAAGCTTAGGGACTGATGACCTTAGCAGTTAAGTCCCATAAGATTTCACACACATTTGAACATTCTTTTTCTTTTTTCTTTTTTACGTCCCGTATGTGAAATTTGTTTTGACGCAGGCGGTACCTGTGGTCTTTTTGCGTGGCTTGAGATTTTCGCTTTCATTTTAGGCAACAAATAAAATCATTTAACATCTATTGGCAGCGTTACACATTAAAGTGTCAGGTAACTCCTCAGAAGAAGTGAGTACCGGTGCCCCAGTGTTTTGTAGTGGGAGATGGCGGTTGTCATTTTTGGACGCTGTATCTGTATTCAACCAGTCACATGCAACGCGATACTTTAATGCAGTGCAAGTTGTAAGGGCGGTCTGTTTGATCCAAAAAGAATGGACTTTCGGTCGTAGGAGATCTCATAGGGGCGACAGGAGTCGCTGTGTCCGATCAGACTGCAATGAACAGGTTACGAGAAAGGACCTTACGACCGAGACGTCCTGTTCGAGTACCCCTCTTGACACATCATCTTGCAGCTTGCCTTCAGTTATGCCGTTCCCATCGCATGTCAACTTGCAACTTCGTCAGTGGAGAAACATGTTATTAACAGACGAGTCCAGATACCTTCTGACGCAAGATGATGACCGTGTTTGCGTGCAGAGACACATGGCGAGCGGAACCTGTCGAATGTTGTCCAGGAAATGGACAAATTTGGCAAGGTTCTGTGATGTTGTGGGGAGGCTTCAGCTTTCAGAGCCACACGGATCTTGTCGTAGTCCATGCTCGCCTTACCGCCAGGCAGTACATCGAACAGATCCTTTTGGAACGTGTGGTGGCTACTGCATAAGGTGGTGGCCTTGAATTCCTTCTAATGCCAGGGCATATGTGGCGGGCTTCAGCAAGGATGTCTTACGAAACCTGGACACTAATGTAATGGAATAGCCGGTGGCGAGTCGCGACCTAACCCTCATCGAACATATATGAGGCACACTTGACAAACATGTTCACAGTCGTTCTGTTCCACTGCAAACTCTCCAAGAACTTTCATGGGGTCTCACTAAAGAGTGGGAAGGGACCCTCCGTAGACTTATACTGAGTATGTCACATAGGCGTCAGGCAGTGATGAACTTTCACAGGGAGCATACACGTTATTGAAGCTCTCAAAGTTTAATGAAAAGCATCTAGGACGACGGTATGAATGATTGTTTCCACTTTGTTTTCGACATTTAATCGGACATTTCTTTCATCTGACCTATTGGTGATCCCAAACATTCGATTAGTATTCAAAAGTGGGTCGCACAAACGTTCTGTGCACGGACTCCGTTACAGATGACCGGCATTTCGCCCGCGGCTTCACCCCGGCCAATAGATTAGTCATCTGTAACGGATTCCGCGTACAGAATACTTGTGCGATACATTCTTGAATACTGCTCGAGTGTTTTGGATACGCAGCACGTCGGATTGAAGGAAGACATGACAGCAATTCAATACACATATTTTATCAGTATCTCTAACGAATTTTGTTCAGCATTTCCACCTGAATTATGAGGAAACTTGTAATCTGGCAGTAAATGATTTTCGTTTCGAGAGAAAGGACTGTCGCTACCAACTGTCTGATTATCCGCAAGCGGCTTTACAGAGGACGTTAAATGTGACTGTGGTACTGAGCGGTGTGGTACGATCTTCGGCCACCAGACACGCTGATTAAATTACTGTCTCGTTGCAACGTTCATTCTCAAGCTGTAGTTGATGCATTGAACAACGCAAACAGACTGATTGCGCTTAATATTTTAAACCATTCTAAGTAAACTAATTACAAGAAAGAAATACAATATGTCGTTTTCGGACATTTCTACGTATCACTCCTCCTCGTCGCAGGCGTATGTTACTGCCACAGTATTTTTATATCAAATTTGGTTGAAATTGCTACAAGCTTTACTGAGACATGCTTTTTTTGTCGCCCCTGTCACTACAAACTTTCAGCCATAGGTGTGCTAGGGGAGTCTTACTGTCATGGTTAAATTTTCCAGATATCAAGTTATACGTGTGCCATTTTTGGTACAAATTCCTTCAGGCGTTGCAGAGATATGATGTCGGATACACCAATGTCTTTGCAACTACCCCCGCTTCCGCTTCCCCCACCCACCGATCACAACTATAGTTGTCAAACGCCACAATGCATCGTGACTGTCACCAATAGGCCTAACGGCTCCGAAAACTATGAATTCAATAGTAATAATAGTCATTTTCGAATGTCGTTACACTTCACGTCTTCCCACCCCAACACCGGAGAGAGTTTGAGGTACTTTGCCGCCACAGTATTTTTATACAAATAATGAATCATATACATACAGATTTTGATTGATAACGCTCCAGACGTTCCTGAGATAATCTTCTTTGCCGCCCCCTTTTCAGACCCGATCCCTATGGGTGGTATGTGGTTCTTGCCCACAGGAACCCATGCGGGCTTGCGCACAGCAACTCACCAAAATTCGCCTTCAGATGAGTAGAATGAGCACTTTAGACGTCCTACGAACAAATATTCACTTTTATGTATTAGATACAATTTCCTAAAATAATTCCAGTAAACCAAAGTCGACCGTAAGCCCACCCTACAAGCGACCTTATGTGAGCTTTCCTTTTATGTCGCTTTGCGTCATTACTCCTAGATATTTATTAAACCTGACTGTGTGTAGCAGCACAACACTAACACTGTATTCATTATGCGATTGTTTATCCCACTCACCTGCAGTAACTCCATTTTCTCCCACATTTAGAGCAAAGTGTTATTCATCGTACCGAATACAAATTCTGTGCAATTCTTCCTTTGTCTTCCTTTCTGAGTCATCAGTCTTCTGATGGTTCCGATGAACTTTCGCCGTCCAAGATATCCGACTGAATTCTACAACCTGAAAAGTCTTAGAGTCATTCACATCTCTGAGAACTTGTTCCATATGCACAGACCTTTAACAGTCTATAGTGGGGCACTGTGGCTCACGCTTTTCGGAAATGGAGGAATATAGAATCGGCCCGTTGCCCTTCTTCCATAGTTCACAGAACACTGTACAAGGAAAGGGCGTACTGAGTTTCGTAAGAGCAAATATGGTAAGCACGAGCAGAAATGGTGTGAACGCTATTTCAGACGTGCAAAGTATCGGCCACGAGTGTAGATACATGCCGAAGAATTGGCTGTCGGTGGCCCTCTGTACGAGTCCAGATCTCTCGCCGTCATTATGGGAGAAATAATGTTTCAGGAAGTTGAAAATCACTTGACTAAGACCAAAGAGTTTTCGGCTGGAAGCTCATGAAAGTATGACAACTTGATGTGCATCGATGCCCGACAAAGGTTTTATTCCGTAAATATGCCGTGGTTCATTGTGACAGCGAACGCCTTATCTGTGCCACATCAAACAGTTCGATATACCTCCAGACACAACTCGTCGTCAGCGAGCTTCATCGCGCCGGTTCGGAAGGGCTGCTCTGTAAAGCGTCCAACCATCTGTGAGGAATAAGAGCATTCTTTTCACTTTCCATTCAGCACGCTTTGGAACTATCATCGTAAGAAACCCAAAGAGATCTACAGATTGAATGATAATACTTCGACAACGTACTTCACAGATTTCATTTACTGTAACGCAATAGATTATCTATTCTCTCTGGATTAAAAAGGTTCCGTTGTAGGTAGACTGACGAGTGATTTTATCAGTGATGTTGATGTGATAAGATCCACAGACTACACGTTTGAGTACACTTACCAGAATGATCATCGGAATATGTATCAGTCTTTTATACGCACTAAAAAGACATTATAATTCCGATTTTACAATAGTATAAATTGTGGCAAAATTTTTCCTAGCAACGTAGAATAAATGTAAATGAATAATTTGTCTCATGGTGACTGGATTACTTAGTGTTCCCAAGTTACTAATATTCCTCCATATTTACTGGTCTCTCCCTCTCCCTCCCTTCCTCCCTCCCTACCTTCCCTACGTCCCGCACTCCCTCCCTCTCCCCCCCCCCCCCCCTCGCTCTCTCTCTTTCTCTCTCTCTGTCCACCAGTATTGTATACGGCAATGGTCCACATTTACGGACCGCTGAGAATTCGACCTTCACCTCTGAATAGGTGCTACGTATCGCCAAATGGAATATCTAATAGGATTACGCAGTGATACATAACCTGACATGCTACGTTACAAACTTTCTTTAAGTGTGAATGCGAATCTATTGCAGAAATAGGACCACCACAGGTCCGCTACCACATAAATTTATCATGTATCTTTCTCCCTACAATACGGTGGAACTCCAAGAAAATGTCAGAGGCCACGTTTTTACTCGCTTGTGTTCGCTCCTGTGCACAGGCTAAGATAGAGCAGGAACGTTTGTTGTCAGAAGCAGAGCTTTAATGAGCGAGATAACTGGCGAGGACAAAATAAGGATAGTAGGCACTTGGTCTGCTGCCATGCACAGCTCTGTCGCTGTCCCCTACTAGATACAGGAAATTAGTCGAAACAATTCAATAACTGCTTGCAGTTTCAGCAGTTTGACCCTTATTTGGCTAAAATTTGACTAAGAAGTGAAAACATAGGAAGCAGACCAGTCCATATCTGACAAAAACCAATCAAGTAGTATTTTAGAATTCATTCTGAATACTCCCGTCAGATATGATACGCTGCACCATATAGTTGACGAAGTTTGTACTTGATATGTTCAAAAGCAACATAAGTCTAGGTAAAGGCGTATGATTTGATAGTGCAAGTTCAGTGTAACATGTGGATGTTTCCATTTAGATAGTTTGTAACGTTGTAAACGACACGACATATAAAGGAGCATAGCAGGGACTACATCGGCATCAGAAGTATGAGTTGGATGTTTTTAATTCGCATCCTTAAGAGGCTTTAGACATGGGAGGTCGTACTCCTGGTATGTAAAGATCTACAGCACAGAGGAATGATTAATTTAAACTAGAATACAAAATTAAAGAAAAAAGGAATATTACGCTCTCTGACATAGGTAAGCAAACCAAAGGTTTTATTTATGTATGCAAAACATGTTTCGCCTATTTACGCTAGAGGTCTTCAGTGGCCTATAACACAAAGAAAATTCTTTAATTGTACATATTTTGATAGGAGATCTGGAGTGATTCCTGGCAGCTCATTTAAACTATTTCTTTTTACAACTACATGGTTCTGTTTTTGGTCCTAAAACTCATTCTAGGTCTTTCATGAGTCCATTTATTGTTCTGTATGTACTAGATGCACGTACTACAGGTTTCTACCAATTGATACATCACATTAAAACGTTTCTCTGCACATAACTTATATTGTAGCACACTGCCATTTTTTGAGAATATGGTGGTTCGATTTCTTGTGTACTACCATGTTCGTATCTGTTCCCTTTCTGAAAATGTTGAAGCTGTGTCTGTTGTTAGAAATTTTTATTTTGAGGCCGAGATAGAATACTGTTTCTTCTGTTTCTGTTTCCATAGTGAACTGCATGTTGTCTTGTATGTTATTTATCTGCCTATGTAAAATACTTATATGTTCTTCTGGTTGACATATGCCATATCGTCTTCATAACCGTGCCAGTTTTCTACTTCATATATATATATATATATATATATATATATATATATATATAATTTCTGCAAAAATTCTGTTTTCATTGTGATTCATTAGGATACTTGCTAGTGTGTATGCGACTGGGCTTCTCACTGAGACAACTTCCTCTTGTAAATAGAATGACTTGTTAAAGTGAAAGTACTTTTATTTAGTGATTGCATTTACGGTTTGCATCAGTTCTTTCATAGCGGTGTTTGGAATTTCTGGGTTTCCTGTCAATTGTACTTTTAAGACGTTAATTCTATCACCAGGTGGGACTGTAATGTACATGTCTTTCACATGAAAGGATATCAGTTTTGCAGGTGACAGGGTATGGGTATCTCTTAGTTTCTGGATTAATTCTAAGAAGTTTTTTTTTTCGCTTTCGTTCTTCTCTAGTTTGAAGTGTTCAGATAAGCAATAGGAATTACGTAGCAAGTAGCGTAGAGTAAAACCAAAGGGTACCACAGATCAGCAATTCATACTATGGAAACAACAACACTATTTTGAAAAATAAAATGCCTTTGAACTTCGCCGAGCAAAGTAGTTACATATCCTTCAACTTTTGGCCCTGTGCTCCTCGGCCACTGTCAAGTAGTAACTGGCTGATAAGTGTTTTTTACACCCATGAACGGAATGGAAGAATTGGTTGAAAATTCACTGTCTCTTTGCGACTGTGTCCTTAATTTATTCTGTTTTGACCACGTTTATTTATTAATTGGGTTGACTAATTTGTGTAGATTCATTTTCATAATTAGAAATTCAACGGAGGGCAAAATCTACATCTATATGTACATCTAGACTCCACAAGCCACATTGTGGTGTTTGGCGGAGGGCACTATGTGTACCACTCACTTCCCCCCTTTCCTGTTTCGGTCGCGAATTGTTCGTGGGAAAGGCGATTGCCGGTAAGTCTCCATGTCGACTTGAATCTCTCTAACTTTATCTTCATGGGTTTTCCGCAAGATGTACGTACAAAGAAGGAATGTGTTTGTTGACTCTTCTATGAGCTTGCGGCCTCGGAGATTAACAGTAGACCAGATCGTGATGCAGACGCCTCTGCTACAGCGTCTGCCAGCGTCGTCTCCCTGACGTTTTTGTGACTAGTAAATGAGCCTGTAACAAAACGCGCTGCCCTTCTTTGAGTCTCCTCAATAAATCCTGTCTGGAAGGTGTCCGATACTGACGAGCATTATTCAAATATTGGTCGAACGAGTGTTTTGCAGCTTACCTCCTTTATTGACGGAATATTTCGGTATTAACCTTAGAGCCAGGGGAAACTTCCGAAGACCCCGGCCAGAGCTGTGGCTGTTATCACCTTATTTTCTGAGGTGGTGGGTGGCATGATCTCATATCGGTATCCCCCATAGCATGCAGTTTTATTTCCGTTTTCCGCAGCATATTCAGGCACCGCCGACTTCTTTGAATAGCATAGTTCCAGAAACGTTTCATGTTCACTAAGGAGTTGTTCTATCGTGCGCGAAGCAATACTGCCACCATTCACGCGATATTATGTAAACACCGGGAGTTCTGAGGGTACGTCGTCTTTAACAAGCCTCATATTTTAGCTGGAGGCGTGAAACTGACTTGAAGTCATCTCTCTTCAGAGGATGGCTAATCCTTCTGTCACTGAATCACAGAATGTCAAAAACGCGAGCATTTTACTCTCCTTGACGCCGGTATTCTGCCTTGCAAATATCACTTGAAATTGCTTAAGATAATTGTTTGTTGTTGTAGTTACTCTCACGGAACACTTTTCGTTGGTGGTTTAGTTTTTGTGGTAAGTTTTTAGCATCAGAGATGGCTTCCTCTCGATGAATCAAGGTCGTCAGAATAGCGAGCATTTGACCCGTTTAATGGTGGCTGAAACAATATAAATACCGGCCCGAGTAATTTGGACTCAATAGCAAAACTAAGAAACTGGATCAACAAAGTACGATGAGTGGTTACATTAATACCTAGGATAGCAAAGAAATGTGAAATCGTGTGTCATGCACCAGGCCGGAAGCTGCAGGGCATTTATCTGTTTTTAATGTATGATACTTATACGTAATCCCACTTGCTGATATGTCTAACTGACTTTGTTGTCAATGAGACGACGCTGGTTGTTTATATTGTGATATTTCTGAAAGAAATACCTATTGAAAAATTGATATCAGACACATGTAGGTATACAATTAGAGGAAGTTGCGGTGGAGCGGTGATATTCAATATGATGTTTTGGATGCAGAGAGGTTAAGAGATAAACCACTGCATGGATGAGTCTCAAAGAATGGAAAAAAAGAAGAAGTAGAACGTTTAGAGTTTAGGAAAGGAACTGGATGAGGAAAGGATGACCAGATGGTTTTTAAGAGAAGAACTAGGCTGTTGTACAAAGAGGGAGATTGGGGACAAAGTGGCTGATGTGGAAAGGAAGGAAAGGAGAAACAAAAGGAAGAGGAAAAGGAATACAAGAAGCAAGAAGATGTAGAACTGGAAGTAAAATAAGAGGAAGAATAAGAACAAAGAAAAAGCGTTAGAAAGAGCCAGTGGAATAAGAAAGGGAAGAATTACGAAAGAAGGAAATGAAAAGAAGAAGAGAAGAAGTAGAAGTGGAAAAGAAGGAAGAAAAAGAGAAGACGCTGATGATTATGAAGATCAAGAGCAACAACAAGAAGAGGGGAAGGAAGAGGAAGAGTTGCAGAAAGAGGAGAAGCAGGAGTGAAAGAGGAGAAAGAAGAGATGATGAAGAAGAAGAGGAGTAAGGGGAGAAGGAGAGTGTTAAAGATGAAGAAGAAAGAGATGACAACGAAAGGGAGTAGGAGGAGGAGGAGGAGGAGGAGGAGGAGGAGGAGGAGGGGGACAAAGAGAAGTAAATGAGGTGGAGGAAAATGATCAAGCTGATGACGATGATGAAATGAAGCAGAACATGAGGAGGATCACTAAAGGAAGAGGATGAAATGAGTAAGAGCAAGATGGGAGGAGAGAGGAGAGGAGTAGTGGGAGGAGAAAAATTTGAATTGGTAGAAGATACTGTTGAGACTTATTATTAAAATCTCCATTACGCGGGTGGGAGAGTCTATCGTTACTTCTTAATGATTCCAGTGTTAAAATTAGATGGGAAGTGTGCAAATACTGATATCTTAAGTAGCTTCACAGTTTTTTTTGTTTTAATCCACTTTTGCGTTATAAGTAGCGACCTCCATATTGTGTTTTCGAGGTCTATGACATTAAGATTATTTACATATCGCCTATTGTTCTTTTGACTGGCAGAAAATTGACGCACTGCTGAATTTATTTATGGGTATTTTACGTTTTACTTGCAACAGGTGCTAAACTATTGTATTCAGGAGTGGGTTGCGACGGTACTGGGACAGCCCAGAGAAGCAGTGCAGCGCACGCAGCCCTGGGCGCAGGTCGGCCTGCGGCTGCCGGGGAAGGCAAACAGCCGGGGGAGCGATGCGGGCGGGAGATAGCGCCGCCACCGCCGCCTCCGCCCCCGCCGCCGGCCGCTGTGGGAACGCGATAAGACGGTGCGGGGGCGGTGCCGTGATTAGCGGGCCTGAATAAGTAAACACGCGTCACCGGCCGCTCCGGTCAATATCGGGAGGGTTGCCCAATGGAAGGCCAGGGGCGCCGGCCGAGCCCGGGGGTCGTCCGCGATGACTGGCTAACAGGCGAGAGGGTCAGCGGGCCGAGTAATTGGCTAGCCGAAACCGTAGACTTACAGAAAATGTGAGGCGGAACAAGATGATCGGAGTCAGGTTACAGTGCAGAGACAGAAGAAGTGAACGTGGTAAGGTTACAGCTTGACCGCACCACGATGTTCAGGCCATTGGAGACAGGCCCTTAAAATGAACTATACTGTTATTTGCATTAAGCGATTTGCTGGAACCACGGAGAAGCTAAAATCTGGATGCGCAGACTGTGAACTGAAAAGCCTCCCTGCCGCATAGGAGTCCCGCGTCTTATCACTGCGCCACACCGTTCGGTCACTAGAGTTGTAGCACAACCTCCCACTAGACACGGACAGGGCAGGAACTCGGCTGTGGCCTGTCTGAAGAAACTACACCGGCGCTGGCTTGAAGAAATTTAAGGAAGTCGGAGAAAACGTTGATCAGAATGACAAGACAGGGATGTGAACTCACTTCTGACAAACACGAACTAGTGTCTCAATGACAGCGCCATCTCACTTGATCGAAATGAGACGAACTAAGTAAAAACCTATAAAAACCAAGAGGAGCCACTAACTATGGTTCAAATGTCTCTGAGCCCTACGGGACTTAACGTCTGAGGTCATCAGTCCCCTAGAACTTACAACTACTTTAACCTAACTAACCTAAGGACATCACACACGTCCATGCCCGAGGCAGGATTCGAACCTGCGACCGTAGCGGTCGCGCGGTTCCAGACTGTAGCGCCTAGAATCGCTCGGCCACAACGGCCGGCCACTAACTATGGAAAAGAATAGAAAGGAAACTCTCATAAACAATGTAAGGCGGGATTGCTACATTTATGTTGAAGAAACACGTAGTGAGGGAGGAAACATTCAGGACGAGAACTGAATACCAATTTAGGATTTATTACTTGATTGTGTTCGCCTTTCTCTCTTTGGTGGATCAGTCCGGGCAAAGCCATCTCACTTTTTCATTTCAATTATCTTTTGACAAGAAAAGGATATTGGTAATAAGTTTTCACCTAGACAAAAAACCGCAAGGGGCTCGTAAAATAAAGACAACATGCTTTCGTAACTTCCTAAGCACGAACATAACGTCTCCAACTATGCTAACGTCAATAACACATCACGTAGAGTTTCCCTCACTGCTGTCATAAAGAAAGGAAGAACACTTAAAAACGTACATTTGAATAACTGATTCTTCCATGAAACGTGTCCAATATAATTCTCAGATTCACAAGGAAATGCAAGCAATAAATACACTTTCATTAACTAGAGCTACATTATTAATTTCTTTGACAATCATTCATTTGTATCTAATAGTTAACAATGAGGGAAACCGGAAAATAATGCTCTGTAACTTACTCAAGATCTTATCACATTAATGGCCCAGTTGATGTTTAGAATGTGAGAGAATTCGGTGAGCTGGAACATTTCAATGACAAGAACTTGAAGGCAAACTTCCGCCTCGAGCCTGTGAAATAGGTTTGAAACCACCTGAAATGATATCGACTAATACCAGATCTGTCGAGAAAGGCCGCTATCTGCCCGCTGACTGGTTTCACAATTAGCGTAAACATCAGGACCACGCCTTTCGAGATGAACTGACTACCGGGAGCTGGATACAGGTGGCCTAAACGCCAAACGACCTGTAATGTGTTTCCCGCTCACCGAAGTGTAGCGGCGCACCTACATAGTAAGGGCGGAGTGAGAAGCATCACTACTGCAGCACGAACCAATGGTACCAGGTGCTGTGGCACAACAACATTGTACAACGCCATTTATTTCGGTTTCGAGAGACCAGAGGATCTGCTATAATTAGTACGTCATTAGGCGTTTATGCTGGATCCATGTCACATCACTATGCAGCCTCTAGCTGCGTGGGAGTGTTTACTCCTTATACAGACGGCCAGCATCCGCAACAGAATACCGTTATTCCATGGTCCTATATGTATAGGTAAAGTTCGCGTTTAAATTTTTTGACAATAAATGGACTTTCTTGCCATATAATTGTTTCCATTTTTTGTGTTCTTTGATGTATTTCTACGTGCTTGTGGCACCTGGGACAGTTTATATCTGTCTTTATTCTTGCCTCTAGTCATGTTATACTTACAGATAGAGCGTATATTGACAACAAATGTTAAGCCTAAACGGTTAAATTTCAAATGAACGTGATGTGTTTCGTTACAGATCATGAAAACGTGTTGCTTGATTTGCATTTCACGACTATCGAACTATTGAAAAGCATCAATTTCTGTATTGCTTGATATGTTATCTCCGTTTCGTCATCATTACCTTATGACGTAGACATGAAATAATGCACAGTAGTGGCCTGACTTAGGGTTGGTTTAAATCCAGATTAGACTTATTCTCGGATTGCTTTGATCTTAGTATGCCTCTCTGATACCCAAATTTCTACTCATGCCAAGGTATGTAATTCGCTGAGTGCTGAGGTAATAGTAATTACTTAGCCATGTCCTCATACAACAATGGACCGCTGGCGCAAGACCCACACAGCAGTGTGTACTATGGAGGAATGTCCGACATATGAGCAAGCGGGGGGTAGGGGGGTAGCGTACTGGTTTTCACACGGGACTCTCATCCGGCCCACATGATTTAGGTTTTCCGTGGTTTCCCTAAATCGCTTAAGGTAAATACCGGGATGGTTCCTTTGAAAGGGCCCGGCTGACTTCCCTTCCCCATGCTTTCCTAATCCGAAATCGTGCTCCTTTTCTAATGACCTCGTCGTCGACGAGACGTTAAACACTACTCTCCTCCTCCTCCTCACACACAGGCAACTGTCAGGCGAACTGCCAACTCATCAGCAGTCAGCAAGGTTTGTAATCGAGAATTTTTTATATCTACGGCGTTATTTTGTGCAAGGTGTGCTGGTTCAGCTTGTTTTATACAAGAGATGTTCTAAGCAGATTGGGTGGTGTAGGAAGGAGTTAGCGACGGAAGCAAGCTTTTTTTTTTTAATCGATCTTACGACACTACGTGAAAATACAAAATACTATTTTGATCACATTCCAGTTGCCTTGTACTGAGTATTTCTCCTTCGTTATTTATTAGTTTTGTACGCTTTAAAGCTAGAGTGAAAAATGATTGCTCTTTTATACCTCTTGTTTTATAACCTGTACAACAGTTATTATAAAAAAGAATGTAAAGCTGTCGTCAACCCGAGAGTCGGTTTGAAACCACAGTCCTTTACTAGGCGTGGTCCTGTTGGAAGTGATATGCTCATGCTTTCCTCCGTCAATTTTCTAAGTATACTTTGTTTGAACTCTTTATTTTCGTAGCCATATTGTCCGTAGTTACTTCACAATTTCTGAAGGTATTTTCGTTCCGTCGTTACAACTACAAGAAAATGCGTGTTTATTTTTTTTATTGTATTTGTTTTTTGTTGACCAGACGCGTTTCGCTTTATTGAAGTAAAGCATCATCAGTGTCTGTAATTACACACACAATTTAATTTCTTTGTAAGATCGAAAAACAGTTCGTTAACAATTACTGATGATTTCTTATTGATTTCTCGCCTACATCAGGAAATGCCGTCTGCTAGCACGTCTTTGGTGTCTTTCTTCATTAGACACTGATATTTGTAGTCTAATTTTTCGTTGTACTGCAGAACTATGTATTTATTACGTTTTACACAGCACACTTTTTCGTACACCACTGTTTACTGTTTATTTTTACACTGCTAAGCATGTATTGTGTTTTGAGTGTTGCCAGCATAATACAACCACTAGTTAGTGTGTTATTCTATTTAATTATTTTGCTGTGTATTTATATACTGTGTAAGAGTAATGAAGGAATAGTGACGGAGTGTTTTTTATATAGGTGGGGGAGGGAGAAGCAAAGATGAGTGGACATAAGTGTGTAGTAGTGTGATGGAGAGTGAGTTGGGGGAATAGGCGAGGAGCAAGAAGTGAAATGAAATTGAGTGGGGGGGGGGGGAGGGGGGGGGGCAGACGGGAGAGGGTGAAAGATGGAAAAGGCTCTTGCCTTTTTCATGTGATTTTTTCGATTATTTTATATAATGCCTGCTTACCAATATTTATTTGGTCATTCACAACCTGTTTATTTTTTGTTAACGATTAATGTATGCGGAAATTTTGTTGGAAAGAGAAAAGGTGTCTGTCTTTCTTGATTCTATGAAATTCATATCTTCTTCAGTATTGGTTGGTCTGCGGTATTCATGTTTTAGATATTCTGCAAATGTTGAGTGATTTGTACCCTATTTCAATGCTGTTATGTGTTCTTTATATCTTCTATCGAATGTCTTGCCAGTTGTTGAAATGTACATTTTTTCCATAATCTCTGCAACTGGAGCTGACAGATATCACATTGTTAGTATCAGTTTGGTTTTGATTTCAGTTTCGGGATGTACTTTTATACTGAGTTATTTGTTTTGTAAGCGATGTTTGTGCCTTGTTTTTTTGAATATATTACCTATTTTATGTGTGAATTTATTGTGGTAGTGCAGGTTGTATATGTTGGTGTGGTTGGTTAGGTTTTCCTTATTTGTGCCTTTTTTTCTATTTTGTTTGTCTGCCATTACTTCTTTGTGTATATTTTAGTGTTACTTGCTGGCCAGCTCTTTTTGGTAATACTAAGTGTTTAGTGGGATCATGTTCATTCTGTTTAACATTTATAAGATTGCAGCCTGTTTCTGATTCTGCGGGTGGTTTGAGGTTGCATTTAAGATAGTGTTTGAACTGTCTTGCCTAATCAGTAATAGGGGGACTTACGGTTTAACGAGGGTTCCGAACGACAGAAGACCTCGGCATTTTTCACACAGCCAGGGGTGAAAGGAGTGATAAGTTACAGATAAAAATATTACGACTGACCGGGGATCGAACCCCAGACCTTTAAATCCATAGTACGCCACTTTACATCTGACACACATATTCTGTTTTAAACAGGTTGTATCATCAGCGACTTAAAAAAGGCTTAAAATTTATACACCTGAATTAAACGTTTGGTCCCTGTCATATGTCATTTTTGATATTTCAGTAGTGACCATTAGGAGAAGAACGTAAGTGCGTACCAGTCAATCACAAGACTGTGTTCGAATTCCGGTCCTGCACACAGTATTAATCATTCAGGAAATTCTGTAACACCTTAGACTCCGTGGCAGTTACAAGTTCAGTCTCTAAATCTCATGACGCCGCTGCATGTCATGACGACACATTCTGCCTCTATAATTTCCAGTGGTTTCTGCTGCTTCGTTTGCACCTACGTGATGGATCCTGTCTGATAATTTCACCTTTAGAGATAGTTTCGCAGTTCAAGAGCGAAAGAATGTCCTGAATACGAGCTTATAAGATTTAGAAGACGTCATTGGTCGAAGGAGGAAGTTTTACGAGCAGTACTAAAAGCTTAGCAGTCGTTGGAATCGAGCCGTGGTCCCTGAGAACAATACTCGGCGCTAGGCAGGGGAAGGGGCCTCTCACTGGCCCCTCCACCGTGCTGTGGGGTGCTGTTCCGTGGAGCAAGGCGGCCGCGCAGCCGTAAGGAGGCCCCATCTGGATGGGCCGCGACCGTACCGGGCCGGACCAGAACCCGCCGGGCCGGAACTGCCGCCTCAACACACGCGCCCCTCCCCTCGCCTCGCCGCCCCGCTGCGGCCCTCCCGCCCGCTGCCATATATATTTTAAGATAAATATCATCTTTATACACCATCTCGAGCTGTTGTCTTAAGAGAACGTTAAAAGTTTTCCAGCCGCCCCCCGTCCCCTCTTCCGCCCACGATAAGGCCGGCCGGCGGAGAGGCCAAAAAAGAAGGCGCGTCTCGAGAGAGCAGGCCGGGCTCGCTCGAGTGAGGATTAGTTTCTCAGCGCGTTAGGCTCGCGTGAGACAAGGCGATGGATTGAGCAGATAGCGG
Source organism: Schistocerca piceifrons (assembly GCF_021461385.2). NCBI lineage: Eukaryota > Metazoa > Arthropoda > Insecta > Orthoptera > Acrididae > Schistocerca > Schistocerca piceifrons. The sequence goes on from NC_060142.1 coordinate 351,071,334, forward strand.
CCAGATTGCGCCCCGCCCGCCCGCCGCTGCCCCCACCACCGCGAGGCGGCGAGGCGACACTCCAGTTCCCAGCGTCCGCCGCCGCCGCCGCCGCGCGACGATAAACAAGCGCACTCGCCAGCTGCAGCTCCGCACACCGGCGTCACGCTACACTTGTCGCCGACAGTTCTCACGGCGCTGCCTCCCGTTTTGACGTCCACCATCCACTGACAGCTTGACCGGAGCTCTCCGACTAATCTGCTCATCGCTTCTAGAAGACCGCCACGTGTTCACCACCTCGTGTTAGCCGAGTTAGGTTCGCGTTTAAGTTCAATACTCCTTGACAGGCAACACATAACTTGTTATACTGGACGTAGTGCCACCAACAGTCATGCATTCAAACGCTCTCCACTGCTTTCTTTTCTGTTTTTACAATTTAGCTTTATCACGTGTTTGCCATGTTATATATACTCATCAACAGCACATGTACGAATTACATAGTATTTCCTAATTTACCTATTGTACCCCACGAAATCTTGGGCGGCTGGTCCCGGCGGAGGTTCGAGTCCTCCCTAGGGTATGGGTGTGTGTGTTTGTCCTTATGTTAACTTAGGTTAAGTAGTGTGTAGGCTTTGGGACTTAACAGTTAAGTCCCGTAAGATTTCACACACAATTGGACATTTTTGAAATCTTGGACCATTTTAAATCCAGAGAAGAAGAAACCGTAAACAATTGATGTGTGGGACTACTGACGAATGTCAGTAGGTGAAGTAGGATTTTTTTGAAGACTGCATTTAAACAACTAGGGTTGGTCATCTGATAAATTTTTTGCGGGCCGTAGTGCTCCACTCAGTCTACTTGGCCGATACCCACGACCTCCACCGCGCATTGAAATTTGACTAAGTAGCTAAGACCGCTGGCTGCGTGGAAGCTTTGTCCATTTGTACTAAGGTATAGCTGTGATGATTTCTTAAAATTGCAATACGTTAAATTAAAAAATGGAAAATTAGCAAATATCGTTGCAATGTGATAAGAAATGGTACGATCAGGTGAGAAACGTGGTAGGGAAGGCGAATGGTCGACTTCGGTTTATTGGGAACATTTTAGGAAAGAGTGGTTCACCTGTAAAGGAGACAGCATATAGGGCGCTGGTGCGACCTATTCTTGAGTACTGCTCAGTCTTTGGGATCCGTACCAGGTTGTATTGAAGGAAGAAAGCGGGCTGTTAGATTTGTTAGGGCGGAGATTCTTCGGGAACTCAAATGGGAATCCCTGGAGAGAAGGTGACGTCTTTTCGAGGAACACTACTGAGAAAATTTAGAGAACCGGCATTTGAAGCTGGCTGCCTAGCAATCCTACCACCGCCAAGGACCACGAAGATATAAGAAATTTGTGCTCATACGGAAGCATATAGACTGTCGTTTTTCCCTCGCTCTGTTTGCGAGTGGAACAGGAAAGGAAATGACTATTTATGGTACAGGATACCCTCCGCCACACACCGTACGGTGGCTTGGGGCGTATCTATGTAGATGTAGATAATAGTGGTAAACAAAAATTAGAATATGCTGAACGGATTGTACAGGACATCAGGTGTAGTACTTACGTAGACACAAAAATATTAGCAGAAAACGAAAAAAGATCGAGGGCAGCATCAACCAGTCGAAAGACTAATGCCCAAAAAGAAGTTCGAAACCTACACAGATTGTAAATTGCATTCTAACTAGCGACCGGCAGCGGGTTTTTCAAGAGTAGCACTAACTTCCTATCGCTAAACCACTTGTCTGGCGTAGTAGCAATTTGTTTATGGGAAACTGTATAAAGTTATTATTAAAATTGTGAGAACAACGGTAGGTGACTGAATATCATCACTTCCACAAAATTTAAAACGAATTAAGCAGCTCACGTCAATAAGATTGTCAGGAGCCATGAATGTTGTCTGTTCCAGTTTTATTGGGTATTTGGAATGACATCTGGTGGCAGGAATGGAACCTTCGAGCTACCGAGCTGCCTGGTCCTTCCTGCTTAGCGAGTACTACGGCCTCTTGCCGGCGGCCGACTGCAGCACTAGTCAGTGACGAGCTGTATTTTCTCTGTGATTTTTTCTCGCATTTCCGTTATCACCCCTTAAACATTAACGCTACATCGAAAAATGTGCTCTTATCACCTTAATATCTGATACATCCTGCGTCGAAGGTCGTTTAGGAGCCCACGCCCGGCGATTGTGGTACAGCTGCATGGTGTGCGAGCGATTTGCATGTCGTAATTACTGGCTTATGGCTCCAGTGGCGACTTCACCGATTTCGACGGCGGTAGCTCGTGCTGGCTTCCCAGCAGGGGTAGCTCGTGTTAGCCTGGCGATGCAATGAGATAGCCTTACACTTATCCCCTTCGTCCACAGTCCTTCCGTCTGTCCATTAGAGAAAACAGCATAAAATCACTACACCACTTTTTGAGATTAGCCTTCATTTACAGACTGACTAGATAATGGTGTCGGGGACCTTTAATTCATAATATGTATTGATGACTTCAATAAGTTCTACCATTCACCACTAGATGGCAATGCAATCGTTTCACAGTGGCGGGGGAATTCAATTTATCGTAGTTCAGCCAATTTGCACGAATAAATTATAATACAAACTTACATCGTGATTCAGTCTATCTACGAGTAAAAACAGTATTAAAATCCCTTTGGGAACCACGTTGGTGGACTTTAATATATTCAAGTACAGAAGACAGAAGGTATAGGAAGATGGACAGATAGATAACCAGGCAGAGAGATGGATTTATACACAGGGCATACACAGTGAGCGCATATTTAAAACCCACGCTCCAGTCCAAAGTGGCACAGGACCCACAAACTTTGGTTTATGAGACAGCGAATCCACGCAGCCTTAGGCGGCTGGATAGCGTCCTTCTTCATAACTAATAGCCTACATTGTGGACGTCATTAATGTTTCCCACACCCTATAAGACATTGTAACAATGTTCGCAAAAAAAAGGGGGTCCGATATTCAACTGTCAGGATAATACATGGCGTCTGATTTACCTTAACCATTCCAAATAAAAAAAAATTATGAAGCAAATTCTTAGCTACCAGGGGGACGCTAACCAGGATTTCTAACTTCTATTTCTGGGTGTAAACTGTACGCACACAAATATTCAACTCAAGACGGTTGGCTGGTGTGCACTGATCCTGCTGTTTCCTCCTTACTGTCAACTCCAGCAGGTCCCTGAGTTAGAGTACCTACACTATGTGCTAGCACAGGAAAGTCAAAATCAGTTTTGTGTTCCATCTGTAATAACGTCTTGTTTACGTGATCGGTACACTCTGATACGTTTGTGAACAGGCCTTTAAGAGCAGGAGTAGATTACCGAATATGGGAAGCTATTTATAAAAAGACCTAGTACTGTTCATATATTTGTAGCAAACAAAGTTACAAGAAAGGCAAATCATTCTGACTTACGCCTCCCTGGTTGCTACAAGACATTTTATTGGTACGTTTTTCACTGTGCATCCGGACAAAAAGTTATTTCGGATGTTCAAGATAAATGCGACCACTTGTATATAGAGAAAAAAGCATGTTACGTTTTTGAATGGAAACATCTTAACTTTTGAAGGACAATCTGTAACACTTATAAAGAGTATCACATTGACATATGCTCATAGCGGATTCCAGCCACATATCAGAAACAAAAGTGGACAACGAGCCATAAGGAAGATGAATGTTTTAACGCTCTGACTACAGTGGGTTCATCGCAGACGTTGCACAAACTCAACTTGGACGAGGTTGGAGAAGGGGATAGGACGTGTTCTTCTCAAAGAAATCATCCCGACATTCATCTTAACTGACTTCGGAAAACCATGGAAAAAATAATCCTGAATGGTCAGATGGGAATTAATTTTTTTTCTTTTTTTTAATGGTTCAAATGGCTCTAAGCACTATGGGACTTAACATCTGAGGTCATCAGTCCCATAGACTTAGAACTACTTAAACCTAGCCAACCTAAGGACATCACACACATCCATGCCCGAGGCAGGATTCGAACCTGCGACCGTAGCAGCAGCGCTGTTCCAGACTGAAGCACCTAGAACCGCTCGGCCACAGCAGTCGGCGATGAGCACTAATGTGGTACACCAGCCAAGCGAGGTGTGTGTCTGAAAGGCTTAGACAGTATCTGAAGTGCGGAACCCTTGAATGTTATTATTCCTCATTGTTTCTATTTTCCCGAGCGCATTATGAACGACAAGGAATAGAGACATATTGACAGAGACATATTAATATCACAGATTACTTCCATGTCTTCTTCACAGACACACACACACACACACACACACACACACACACACACACACACAGGTGCGTGCATATTCATTTTAGTAAGGAAGAAACGTTGAGGAACTTGCTACAGAATGTAATACTTCGCCTCGCTAGAGATGACGCCATCCACACCCAAAATAATAAATTCAGCCTCACAAATATTTTTGTATTACAACGTGCGCGGATTAGCTAAGAGGAACTGCTGGACTACCAGTTATAATTCGCCTTAAAATTAACAAGTTTCAAGAAGGCATTTTCGTAGATGATATGGCCTGGCGAATTTACAAGGCATTCTGTAACGGGCCGATAAGGCAATTTGTAGAAATGGAGAGCTGAAAGATATTAATTCATCTAAATGAACTGAGTCAGAATATTACGTAAACTCCAAATCAGCTTATCACCGTATATTTTGAAAACCGCAGGTGTAGTGGTTACATAATTACGCATATAAAGCTAGAAGGTTCTGAAGTACTGCAAAAATAAATGTAAAAGTCTGTAGTCACTCATATCCAGAAACACATAATGATATGCATAGGAAACAAAAGAAGAGCGCTTTTAAAAGGAAAGTGAATGTAGCGTGTAGCGGAAACTGCGAGATGACGTGTCTGTTTACGACGAAACATTATCGCAAGGCGTGGCGTGATTGCGCAACAAGATAAGGGACATTTTCCGGACATAAGGAGAATCACAAGAAAAGGTGACAAGCGCGGAACATCTTAACGCTGTCACAGGAATAAGTGATGCTAAACATCCTCGTGCGTGCACGTTAGCGTACCCGGTATTGTTGACCGATGGTATTAATGCGAATCGTGTCGAGTTTCATTTGCTACCTAAATTTCCTCATCTACACACACCTCCGCCGTTCGTATGAGCGACTGAAGTGATATAATACGAATTCTTCGTGCCCACATCATTCGCTGCCAAGAATGCACGATACAAATCACACACACACACACACACACACACACACACACACACACACACACACACACAGAAGCACCAAGGACTATCGAATATGTTAGGTACTTCATAGTGTTGAAAAAGTAACTGGAACTGCTATTTTCCGTATAGAAGAGAATACACGCACATACATTAGAACGGCGTAATTTTTACTGGGACAGTACAGTCCTAGTAATAAATTAATGTAAGTTTAATACCTCAACTTTGAAAATTGTTTATGGGTAGTTTATTGACTGTATGAAAAAAATCCAAGAAACGGAAAATTAAGAACAAGGTGAAGAAGAGATTCATCGTGGATGTAGATGCACACGCACCAGGGCATAAGCTACATGCGGCAGATAATAAAATATTTTTTCCAAACGTGTAAACTTTTTAATGAGCCTATTGACGACTTCGACGATTACAGTTTCCGTGAGACCTGTCCAGTACAACTCTAAATATTATACTGCTAAAGCGAATTCAGGGAAACAATAACTCTGACAAAAAAACTGAGAAAGAACAGATTGCTACAAAAGCGGGATAAAATTTGGTTAAATGGAATTTTATTCCCAGGTACTGATAAGGGCTTTATTAAATCAATAATTGTCCCATATGTTTGTTTGGACGCCATACTTATCTACAAGACTCCATGCTTTCTCCGACCTGTAAGTCCACTCAAACAATTACGGGGGGAGATAAGTTTGTGAGATCGGAACCACAATGAAACTTATCGGTTTGAATATATAGAGGTTGGACAAGAATATGAAAACACCACAAATACAACACATTGTCACGCCTAAAACGGTGTATGAAAACTGTTGCCATGCAAAACAGCTACCAGTCGTATCGGAACGGATAAGTACAAAAGAAATGGCTCTGAACACTATGGGACTCAACATCTTGGGTCATAAGTCCCCTAGAACTTAGAACTACTTAAACCTAACTAACCTAAGGACATCACACACACCCATGACCGAGGCAGGATTCGAACCTGCGACCGTAGCAGTCCCGCGGTTCCGGACTGCAGCGCCAGAACCGCACGGCCACCGCGGCCAGCAGGATAAGTACAGGTCTTGTATCGTTCTCAAGGGAACCGCATATCACTCTTCCTGCAAAATGGTAGCCAATACCGATCACGCCCCCTTCTCTCCAAATTCGACCACAAAGGCTCAATATTACTGAGATACGGTGACTGTGGTGGCTAGGTCACATGCTACAGTTCATCCTCGTGCTCACAAACCCAGACCTGGACGATGGGTGCTGTGTCAATGTTGGCGAACAAACCATTGGCAGTAATGTGACCTTGCGGAGTAACCACATGGCCCATGGAATACCATGACACGGCTGCACAAATTATTATCGAACCCCCACCTTGTTTCATTCTTGAGACGTTAACTTGTCTAGAAGTTGGGAACAGTGCGAAACACGACTCATCCAACTGAATGACTTTCTTCCATTGCTGCATAGTCCAGATTTTATGGCTTCGGCATCACGTTCTCCTGCTACTGGGATTTGCGTCGTTAATGATTGATTTTGAAATTCCAGCTCATCCTGCAATAAGCTGCTTACGAAGCTCCCTTCGTGTTGTTTTGGTGTTGATAGGGTTCGCGAATGCGACATTGTTCTGCAATCACCTTTGCAGCTACCGTCCTCTTATTCTTCGTCACAGTCGTCTTAAATGACCGTCTGCACTATCACTCAACATACAGTTTCGCCTGCATTGTGACTTAACGGATGATGGTTTTCTGCATTCTCCGGATGCGGTATGAATCTTCGAAACGGTGCCTCGTGAAGTACCAAATATTTCAGCTACCTTGGTTGCAGAAGCGCCTACCAAGCGAACATCAACAGTTTTCCCACGTTAGAATTCACTCAGCTCCGATGTAACGCACTACAACTACACAGAACACTGTTCTGGCCACGACTAATACTTGCTGCGCGTATTGAGAACATTGCGTAAGGGGCATTCGTGGTCAAATACTACAGAACAGCTTGTAGGCTTAGCTAGCATCTGTACTTATGTCCGAGCATGCATATCTCGCGGTGCTTCCGTATTTCTGTTCAACCCCTCTAGATCCCCGTAGATCTCTGTGTACAGATCGGTGGTATACATACAAATCCACTGGATACGTAGATTTTATATGTAAGTACTCCAATCTACAGTATACTGTTTTAACCCAGTGATGTCGGGACTTCTGTCATGTGTCAGATGTCAGATCGGTAGCATGTGTCAGAGGTCAAAGCAACGTTCATTGGAAAAATAAATTTTGGTAACAAATGTGGGTCTAACTCCAAATCATGATTTTCTCTCTTAGTCGTGCCTGATCATGATACTGATAAGTTTCACAAATTAACGCCGGACATTAACTTGTTTCCAAAGTCGTTGGATGACCAGTGTGTAAAAAAGTTCATCAATAAGAAGTGGACATGTTATTTAGCTCCGTGATTGGATGACGGATGGACCAAGAAGTTCTTTGCTGAACTCAACGACTTAAGAATAGACGGAAATGACAACTTAATGGAAGGTAGGTAGTTGACGCCCGTAAAAATGCAGGGCCAACAAGGGCGTGTGCAGCTGGGGACCGGAACTCAGGGAAAGTCTGTAGGGGGCCTATCCAAAATCTCACGATAATGACGAACCTTTCCTGTGTCCTTATAGCCGCGATATTATTATGGCATCCCTATTCAGACATATCCCCAGCTGACGAGAAGCAGATCACGTACCGTTCTACACCTCTCTTTTTCCAGTCACCTACGTACCGCTAATGACTGTCAATACGCAAATGGTATAATCAAATCACCAAATGCTGGTGGTTGTCAGATTCTGAAAATTTTAATTGAATTATGAAAATAGTCAGTAAGAAATAGTCAATAATTTTGACAAAACCTGCCGCTTATCGAAGCTATGTTGATTTCACCTTTCTGCCATAAGTCGACCCGAAGTCTGGAAACAGATACAACTTTTGTGTCGCAACTGCGCATGTACCAGGGAATGATAGAGCATGTTTCTTGTAAATACAGATAGGCTCGCTATATCGAGATAGCGATACAGCACACAGTAGTACCTTTGTCCGTCGATTCGGGGCGGAGCAAACTGTATCTGCAGAGTGAAACTGGTGTTTGCCCGCAGATTTCGTAAACTGCAAGCTGCAACACAATGCTGATCGCAGAAGTCTTGCGGATTAGATACCGTTATCTCATTTTCGTTCGACGCAATTCGTTGACACCATTTTTCTTTTAAATTCTTGGGACCTGTTTCAAGTTTCAACTGTAAATATAAAGAACATGTTTGCTGAAGGAGAAGTTTAGAGGCTAGCAAACTTTGCGATACTAATGAAAAACAACAGTTTTTTTAATATCATATTTTTAAACGATACGGTTGCAATTTCAATGTCTTAAAAGTTGAAGGGCTTACCTATCGGGGTGAGGGGGGAGGTGAGAACGTGGGGAGAAGGGCGAGGATGTACATTAGTTGCCCCCTCGCTTCCCCCCCCCCCACCCATTCCACCTACATTAAAATAAAATGATCTTCATAAAGTGATCTCGAATCCTGCCCCTTCACACAAACAGATGTACGTATTAATGCAGTAAAAGTTTGAAGAAAGGCACTAAATGTAATGGTTACTGACTCTTTGTAGTGAAAGTCAGTAAATGTAATGGGTAAAGACTATTTGTCGTGAAATCCCAAGACTTTTTCGCTATTCAGCGTTAAACTAATATGAATTCTCTCCCCCGCACCCTGCCGCCCAACAACTCAGATCCTGGAAATGTTTTTGAGTCCAGCCTCTGTCAATCCCAATAGCTGACAAAATAAATCGACACTGTAACAATTGCAGGGTTGCATAGTCCGTAGTTTCAACATTCAAAAGAAACTAAATGCAATATGGCAGAGGTTTGTCTAATTCGGCACATACTTCGCTGGTTCTTAAACCCAGAAACACCCAATACCATCCCTCTAAATAACTGTCTGAGATATCTATACGACTATCACCACTTCGTCACGCAGATGTGTAGAAGAACTTCTCTCGCACTGTGCCACGTAAGACTGTGATTTTATTCCTATGAAAACTGTAGCAGAAGTGAAATTCTAAGTAGTGCGTCTTCATTCTCAGCAGCTGCCAGTGAAAAAGTAAAATAAGTGTCTCCCTACATCTGTTGACGAATAGTTTAAACTTGTGTAAATGATCTGTATTCGAATGAGTTTATTACGTATGACTTGATTATTCGTTCCCTGTTGCGGTTCTGTATCTCTAATAGCGCGGGGATGCTTACCCTCATAGTCCAGTGAAGCCTTATTTCTGCGGGCATATTCTTCTCCTAGGTCATAGACACCAAAGTATCGCTTCAACCTCAGTGAAACAGTACACAACACCTGAACGTGAATAGCGCTGATTAAATTCAGCATCACTGTACCGGTAATACATCTCGTATTTGTCTTGCCGAAAAAGTGGTCAACAAATTGAACTGTGTACCAGTCCCAGTTCGCTCATATACCAGATCTATACGGAAAATGTTCGCATTTCAAGAGTCAAGCGATTGAGTGCTATGACGACGGAACTTCCATTTTCGTACGTCGCTCGCATGAGTCGACCGTTACAATTTATAATGTGAACAATTCTCAACATATTAAAACTTAATTTCGTTTAAATTGAGGGATGTCGTGGCGAAGTATGAGACGATCTGTAATGAATAGTTCGTGTAGCTCTTTGAACATCGTCACATTTATCGATAAATGTTTTTCATGAATCTTCCAAACCTACCCAGGTCCTCACACTTTTATCTTTCAAAGATAAATTCACAGTTCTGTCCATTAGATTGCAGTTTTTCTCAGGAATAAGGGTCGTTTATGGAAAGTTAAAACCGCAACTGTGAAAGCAAATTCAATCAATAAAATTAAAACCTGTCTTGTCTTAACCTCGAAGAGCAGTTTAACTCCCGAAGTGAATGATGTTTCACATTCCGGCGTCTTTGGGACCTTCCTTGATAAATTCTGACACAATAAGTCTCGTTTTGGAAAGTTTCCGAAGGAAAGTGATGCGCCGATTACAAGTGCCATCACGATTTTGCCTTGTCGGTGGGAATCACCGTACACAGCAAGTATGAAGTGTCCAGATTAACAGTGTTACCTGACAACTCTTCGGCAGAAACTTGTTGTTTTCGTTGCATTCCACGCGACGAAATTTGAGACTTCACATAAAAACGGAAACACCGCCCCGCTATCGGAGGAAGATCAAATTCTTAAAAGGGTATTTCGCCTCGTCTGCGTGTCACCAACCGGATACCAGCGGGTCAAACCACCTCGTGGCGACTCTGTGTATCGAAATGGAAGCTGACGTCACTGGCACTTGAAGCTCCTCTACTCTAAAACCTCCCCTTCGTTTCACATCACCTATGTCCACTTATTGTAAATAATTTTGCCATTATCAAAGATAAAAATTAAAAAAAAAAGAACGAATTGCACATGTTGCGTCCACAGGGATAGTGAGAAAAGTAATAAATGTCCTTTATTCATTACGGATAATGAGCAGTCCTTACGAGGGAAATATGCCACCTGGAACTAAAGTGATTTTATGATACGGAAATGTGTCTATTCAACCATCTCTCGAGGTCATTTATCTGCGTAACTTTCAACTTGTGTGTAATCGATGTTCAAAGGTAGACGATTCTGAAGGATGTAACAGCTCGTGACAAAGATCTCGATTATCTCGATTATGCGATTATCTCGATTATGCGATCACTGTGGTTTCTCACACTGGAATACTGCATTGCGGATATATACATATATAAACGATGCAGCACGTTCTATGATGCCCTTGTACCCATTCCGTTATGTTTCAGTCACTTCACGGAAACTCCACATTTCACTTCGATGAGGAAAAACAGAAGAATGTACTACAGTACAGCTACTTATATTTTGGAAACTGCAACTCTTTCAATATGACCTGAAGCTTTCCCGGCGAATAAACTGTTTGTATTAGCCGGGTCAGCTACTTACGTGAACGAATCCACCCGCCTGCACACCTGGCAGCAATACAGGCACATGACTCTGAGCGTGTTAACATACATTGTTCCAAACAAAAGTAATCATCTACGCCTGTAAATGAATCTGTTGACTGTAAGATTGACTGAAACACGATATTTTTTCTTCCGCAGACCTGTGCTACAGCTATCTTTCCATTCGCAAATTTTCGTACAGAGATTGTATACAAATGCAAATTTTTACAGATAAATGACGTACATGGGTGGTAGAACGCAACTATCTTAGTATTTAAAATCTTTTCATTTGCTCTTAGACGTTAAAGATGGGGCAGCTGCATTGTTAGTAGAACAAATAATCTCTCTTGTTTAAGACTACTAAAACACTGATCACCAATACGTACGTCGTCTGAACGTCATTCCAGAGTAACAAGTACATGCGAGGGCGTTTTGAAAAGTAATGCCTGCGAATTTTTTATCTGATCACTCTTACAGCTAGTTAAAAAGAACTTAATTAACATTATACATCTTTATTCCTAGTGTCTTGACATTTATTTCTCAAGACTGTCACCCTGGCAGCGAAAAAATTTCTCCCAACGACAGACCATTTTGTTGATACGGTCTGTGTAGAACGTTTGACTTTCTTGACGGAGCCACAAACTCATCTCTGCTTGCACCGCTTCATCGCTATCGAAGCGGTGCTCGAAGGTGGTCTTTAAGTTTTAGAAACAAATGAAAAGTGGATGGGCCAAGTCGAAACTGTATGGAAGATGATCGATGACAGTGAACCAAAAACGCCGGACTGTTGCAGATGCTGTAGCGCTCGTCTGTCTTCTGGTATTGTCATGCTGAAGGAGAGAGTGCTCCATAGGTGTGGACGAGTTCTTCTGCGGTTAGAATCTCGATTACGGCACGCTGTTTCTCACGCACCGACATCGTTGCGTTACACATCGCCATTTTACGCGCTACAATTCGGGGACCTCTAGCGGCAGGCGGTTGCAACTTAGCGAAGCGGGGAAAATCTATGCGTGACATGTAATACAGCAGTCGATATTGAGAACGAAATAAAAAGTTCGGAGGGTTCACTTTTCAGTTCGCCGTCGTATGTTCATACAGCCATCCTGAAATGGTTTCTGCGGCAATTCAAGTCACTTCGGGTGAATGTTAGTTTCTTCAACAAAATAATCTCGACTTTGAAATCACATCAGTTCGAATAAAATTCTCAGGCTTTCAGAAACAGATCTTTCCACCGCCTTACTGGGAACCGCCCCACCCCCCAGTACCCTCTCCTCCTTAATGACCGTCCCTTTCCTGACAACCTCAGTAAGGCCAACCACTTTGCCTCCCACCTCTCTGATGTTTTTTCCATCCCAGATGATCCCCACTTTGATTATTCCCTCTTCCCTGATGTCATGGACCGTACGAATACCTCTGTTCCTCCCCTTGCTCCTAGCTTCCAGTACTTGGGCCACACCCCACCATCTGCACTTAACACTCCCATCACTACACAGGACATCAGCCTCACACTCCGCACTAAACGCAACACTGCTCCCGGCCACGACTGCGTTACCTACCGCCACCTCAAACACTGCCCTCCCTCCTTCCTTTCCCTCCTTGCCGCCCTCTACAATGTCATCCTTGCCACTGGCTTCTATCCCGACCTGTGGAAAACCTCCCGTATCCTGATGTTCTCCAAACCCAATAAGCCTCCATCTGATGCCTCTTCCTATCGTCCTATCTGTCTCACGTCGGTGTTCAGCAAGCTCTTGGAATCCATCCTTTCCCGGCGCATCCATCTCCACCTCCACCAAAACCACCTCCTCCCAAACACCCAATGTGGCTTTCGACCTTCCTTCTCTGCTGATGACCAACTCCTCCGCCTCACTCATCTCCTCTCCCTCCAGCTTAACTCCCGTCGCTCCGCCATTTTTGTCTCACTTGACCTTGAAAAGGCCTACGACCGTGTCTGGCATCCCGGTCTCCTGTTTAAACTCCAAACCTACGCCCTTCCTATCAACTACATCCGTCTGGTGGCCTCCTTCCTCTCCCGCCGCCCCTCCTACGTTACCATCCATCATGCCCATTCCCGCACCTTCTACCCCTCTGCCGGTGTGCCCCAGGGCTCTGTCCTCTCCCCTCTCCTCTACCTCCTGTACACAGCAGATATGCCCCAACCCCCCCCTCCAGTGCACCTCTTGCAATATGCTGATGACACCGCATTCCTCGCCCTCGCTCCTACCCTCCAACGGTCCCAACGCCTTCTCCAGAATCACCTTGACCTTTTTGCTGCATGGTGTAACCAATGGCTCCTGAAACTCAATCCTTCCAAGACCCAGGCAATCATCGTAGGTCGTACCACTCGCTCCTTCCGGCTCCTGGATTTCTCCCTTACTGTCTGCGCACGTCCTGTCCGTCTCACCCCCACCCTCACCTACCTTGGCCTCACCATTGACCGTCACCTCACCTGGACCCCTCATCTCCGATCCATCCAATCCAAAGCCCACAACCGCCTCCGCCTCCTCAAACTCCTCTCTGGCCGGACATGGGGGTTGCACCCCTCTACCATCCTCCACACCTACAAATCCTTAATCCGTCCCATCCTCTGTTATGCCAGTCCTGCCTGGATCTCTGCCCCCCCCAAATTCTATCAGTCCCTCCAGATCCTTGAGCGTCATGCACTCCGCCTCGCCTTCCGTATCCGCCTCCCGTCCCCCACGCGGCTCCTCTATGATCTCATTCCTTTCCCCCATCTGCTCCTCTTCCTCGAACATATCCGCATCCTCTACACCTCCCGCCGTCTTGAACCCCCTCACCCCCTGGTTGCTCCTCTCCTCTCCCATCCTCGCCCCCTGCCCCGTCTTCACCGTTGTGTCCCCCCTACCCTCCATCTCTACACCCTCCATCTCCTTTCCCAAGGTGGCTTCCGTCAACTCCGCCTCCCGGATGATGCCCTCTCTCCCTCCATTTATCCTTCCTATCAACTCTGATCCTCCCTCCCCCTCCTTTCCTCTGTCCTTTCCCTGGGCTCCCTCTTCCCCCCCCTTCCGTCCTGTTTCCTCCCCACTACACCTCTCCCTACCTCCCTTCTCCCCCCCAGTCCTTTTGTATTCCCCTCCTCTGCCTACCCCCCTCCCTGTCGCGTCTGCCCCCCACCCCTCTTATGGGTCCTCATCCTCCATCAGCTCCTTTCCCGGTTCCCCCCCCCCCCTTCGCTTTTACTCTCCTTTCCCCCCCTTTTTGTTTTCCCATCTCCTGTTCAGTTTCCCCCCAACTGCTCTCGACTGTGGTGTCACCTTTGCCGACTTTTTCGTGCTGTGTTCTAGTGACTATTCAGTGTTGTGTTGCGAACAGAAACCATGCTGTCGCTGGGTGTGCGTTTTATATACTTTGCGAACAGAATCCAGACTGTCGCCGTGTTTTTTTTTTTTTTTTAATTGTCTATTGTTTCCCCTGTCTGCTCCGTATGTATTTTTATTCGCTTCATCATCCCTCTGTTGTTTGTTTTCATTTTCCCATTTTCTTTTCACCTTGTTACTCAATGAGTCCCCGATTTTATCGCCTGTTTTTTATTATTATTTATTCTCCTGCTCTTTGTCAGAAAACCTGTAGGCTGCAGAGCGGCGTCCTAAGCTGCTGCCGCCCGCCCCCTTCGGGGGGAATTGAAATTCAATAAAGGAAAAAAAAAAAAAAAAGAAACAGATAGACAATCCCTCCAAATTCAGCTCAATCAGTTTACCTCCTGGTGCAGCCAACGGCTCCTCAAGATCAATCCCTCTAAAACCCAGGCAGTAATTATAAGACGAACCACCTGCACCTTCCGCCTCCATGACTTCTACCTTACCATTTCTAACCATCCTCTCCAGCTAAGAATACACTAAAATATCGACCGGCAACTAGCACGCAAAGCTCACCTACTAATCACACAACAGAAAGCCCACAATAGACTAAAACTACTAACAGACCAAACTTGGGGATTACATCACTTCACTATTCTCCACACCCACAATACCCTGGTCCGACCTTTTCTCTGTATGCGAATGTTGCATGGATCCACCAAAGTTCTCTCAGTCCCTCCAAGTCCTCGAATGCCATGCATTCCGTCTTGCTTTCCGCATTCTTTTACAGCCCTCTACCTGGATCCTCTACCGTCTCTTCAAATTCCCACCCCTCCTCATCCACATCGAACACACCCACATATCCTATATTGTAGATTTCAATAACCCCACTGTCTCCTCTCTGGTCACCAACCCTGCCATGCTGCCGCGGCATCACAAACGCATCATTCCGTCCCTACACCTACACACACTCCATATCCCATCCCAACGCAACTTCAACCAACTCCTTCTCCCTCCTAACAACTTCAACTCTTCCCCGCCTCTCCCACTCCACATCCTCTCTCCTTTCTCTCTCCATCTATCCCCATCCCTTTCCCCTTGCAACCACTGCCCTATTCACACGAACACTGCTTCTGAGCCTCCTGTCTCTCTCACCGACTGTATTTCCCACTATCCACCGCAGCTTCTACCTCTCATCTCCATAGTTTTTCTATCTTCCTACCCACACCCCTCAACCCTATGCAATATACGCTCTCTTCTGGCGTTACATCTCATCCTAGTGCAGGTCCATCATATTTGAAGTGAAAATGCAGTGATTCAGTGTTTTCATCAGAGGATTGTACGTTCCTGCAATGTGTTTTTAAAACGTATATGTTTCCCTTAGTTTTTAACAGTCGATCTTTAATTTTTAATTTAAAACAGAAAACTGACCCAAATTTTGTTTGCATTTCTCGTTGGAATTTTTTTAATTCGCCTGGCTGAAGAGCGGGGAACTATAGTACTGACAGCTCACCCCCCGCCCGTGTGAGGAACAACAATAAAAAATAGATAACTGGTAAGCTGCGTCTGTCACACAGATCCACTTAACAGGTTCGCAATGTGTATTCGGTGTATAGCGATCGGCGTTAGTTACATTGTACGGGATCCTGCTTGGTACAGAATGCAATTCCTTCAAGGGTGTGTGAGTGATGGCTCCTTACCAGATACTACGTCACCTGCTTCATGCCTAAAGTTGAAGTCAACGTGATGTCACTCCAAACTTTCTTTCTTCAAAATGAGCGAGCTTTTTACACCATTTCCCCAAAGCGCCAGATTTGCACCTGGTGGCCAAAACTGAAATCTGTTTCTTTTCCAGCGTAAGTCGATTTCGCATTAACGCGTCTGCAAAGATAGCAAGTTCCTGTGCCATACGATAATTACAGCCCACCCTGGGCCTCTGTGGCTAGCTGCAGCTTAACTATAGACACCGGGTACGCTCTGTGTATGAGGCAAAATTACACAATGTGTTTCTTGAGCAGAAACTGAACTTGCATTTCGTTTATAAGATGATCGTAATATGTCGAGCGTAAGGAGGAGGAGCGTCTAGCAGCATGTATCGGAACTGGACAGTGGAAAAGTCATCAGCTATAGATGTTACAGTTTATATCGTTCTGCCATACATACACTCACGTCGCTGAGATGCTACGATTGTGAAACGAATACGGAGATGATGAGTTCAGGAGCGGCATTCCATACTCGACACCATGCAATAGATGAAGGTCCCAAAACGGCTACAATGGACGTATCCGTGTGTGGATGCTCCGAAGAGAACGAACTTCACCAGACTGCATTAGTCAAAATCGTACTGACCGAGCACATGGCGTGATGGTACGGGGTGGCGTTGGGACACAGCAAGGGACAAGATTCGAGCGATAAATCGAACGAACTTAACGCAATATACGTGTTTCTATCACCATGATGCCCGAAAGGAAACCATTTCGCAAAGTAAAACAAACGTAACACTGTGGATCATGGCGCTCATAATTCGTATAAGTTTTGGACTTAAATTAACGAACAACTTACAGCATCTGGCATACTTATGGGTTGAACATGTGAAAGTAACTCGTCATACAAAATACAGGATTAAGTTCGCAAATTGTGTCAAGATTCCAATACTTATAACTTATGACAATATTTTGACATAAAATCTTACGTAAAAAAGAAATGTAATGTGAATTCTACAAAAGTTTCATCTAAGAAATAAATCAATGGAAATTTTTTTGCAGGTTTCCATAGTACGATTGAAATGTGAATGTATTGTAGAGTATATAATTATTTTTAAAATGCGTTTGTTTTCTGTGATGTGACGTTATTTTGTAAAACCGTTAAATGCTAAATAAAGATCTTTAAAAGACTGTCGGTACACAACACGATCACTTCTGCTTCTCTTAGCCATTGAGTTGGACAGAAGCCGTTACATTTCTGGCTTGTTAAGGTCGACAGCAGTGCCGTATCTTCAAACTTCGCGTGACTTTATCTTTCAACGACACAATACATGGCCGCATTTCTCATGCTGTCCTGACCTACCTCGATACCTAGTGTGCCCGATGGTTGTCCCATTCTCTCATGCACTGGCAACTTCTCGTTACAGGTTGCCGAGAAACGCGCCTAGTCTACTACCACTCGGCAACCACTATGGTTGGACAACTCTGAGTAAAGAATTGAAGCAGACTGGTACAATGTACTCATTTCTCACATTCAAGTTCAGTTCGACGTGATGCCCAGACGGGTTAGAGTAATTGTTGTTGTTCTATACTCCATTTCGCACCTTGTATATCCCCAAACCACCTACTACTATACGGTGTAAGTAAAATATAGTTATTTGCTACCGCCGCTGATGTTGCTGTTTCAACGGCCAGCAGTGTATCTCCCACCTTTGGTGTCATCATTGTCTAAGTTAGGCCCTCTTCGCGGAAGTGTTGGGAGAGAAGACGTGTAGCAGTGCGGGGCGGAAGACAGAGAAGTGGTACCGGGCTTACGTAAGCCTCTTGCGGGGCGCGGAATCGTCCGGCATCGGGAGAGTGCTCGGCGGGCCCCGGCACCCGTTACAGTGTCAACACGGCGCAAGGTTATCGGCCTTATCTGCGGCGCTCCGCTTCCTGCAGGGCGCGTCGCAGGCCGGCGGAACCACCGCTGCCCGGCGTTCGCCTGTCTCCCCTGCGGCGGCCGGGCCTGCGGTCAGCCCGCAGGGCGCGAAGCGCCTTCCGCGTCGTCGCCGGAACTACTTTCCACTAATCCTCCGCCGAGAAACGAAGGAAATGGTGTCCTCTGACACGCACTGCACCGACAAATGCGGAAGGAACAGACACGCGATGCTCTAGAAAGCGTGGGTAACTATCGTCTCAAAGGAGATAACAAATTTTCCGTTAAGACAGATAACGGATATCGGCTCAATCATTTTTTATTTTTGAAACATAAGAAAAACTTTGCGCTGCTTGACGACGACAAGTAGACGCGCGAAGACGTTACGAAGTATTCCCCCATACAACGAGTAATTTATTTATGTTCCACGACCTCGGCGCCTTATTTTCTCAAAATTAACAGACTTCTTCCATTTTATCAGACGATCTTTCTTTGTGGACGGTTGTCTCATTATTGCATACGTTAGCAGGTGTTGGGGCTTCTGTAGTGTTTCACCAGACATATTGTCTGCTTCAGAGAGCTTTTTGCATCGCTCTATGCAGGTTGAGTTTGACACTCCAGGGCGAAGTCGGGCCAATTCGTGCTCCAACTGTACTCCTTTCTATAGTGGGAATATGGTGTAATGTTCTCAACTCTTTTTTTTTAAGTATTTTACCTTTTCCCGCCTCCCATCTTTGTTTTCCTTGACAAGATGGTGCGCCTGAACGGTGTCTGTCTCTAGCTGCTTATTGACCATAAAGAGGATGCATTTGTCTGTCATTATTTTCTAATTATATGTAACGTGTGGCGACTTCTCTCCTTACATTAGGTGATGCTACTCCAGCGATAATGGACCGCAGTAAATGTGACACATCCAGTAATGACAGGTGTCATTTGATTGAGGACTACAAAATGTTCTTTATTCGAGGTGATGCACCTTATACAGGCGCAGAATACTCGCCTATGGAGAAACAAAGGACCATGACTAAAGCCGTAAAACTTGTACTGCTAGCCAGGTAAACTTATGCGTTTCTCAGAATACCGGCCAGTTTTATTTATCTACAAAATTTATAAAAAGACTAGTCAACAATGAAGACCTATCGAGCTCATCAGTATAAGTGACTTCGTTTTTAAACGTGGGAAAAGTCGTACTCTCTCAAATGACGGTAACAGTGAACAGAAATTTTCACGTCCCATTTTAACAATCAAAGTGTTCAACAACACGTAATCTGCCCCTTCATTTTCACATTTAACTTTGGAGGAAATCACTGTAGAAAGAACAGTAATTAAGCCGACAAGAATAGCTTGAGAGATGAGTCATGACGTCCTCGAAGGAACCATCTGGGCATTTGCATGAAGTGAGTATGAAAACTACGAAAAAATAAATGACATTAGAATGGTGTGGGACTGTGATTTGGACTTCGCTCCTACCGAACAAGGGGAACACAACACCAGCGCTCCGTCTCACTCACTATCAGCAATGTAACAAAAAAATCGTTAATTGTTTGTGTAACTACAAGACGGCTACTAAACAACATAGTAAAAAAATCTACAGTTATATGAACGTGGGGGTTGATTAGCGGAAGCCTGATCTGGTAACATCTAAAGTCTGAACTAAAAGCACTTGTTCCCTTTTTTTAAGTTGTTGTTTAAATTAAAATTATAGATTTGTTTTATTAATGAAGTACCGGCCGTTGTGGCCGAGCGGTTCTAGGCGCTTCAGTCCGGAACCGCGCTGCTGCTATGGTCGCAGGTTCAAATCCTGCCTCAGGCATGGATGTGTGTGATGTCCCTAGGTTAGTTAGGTTTAAGTAGTTCTAAGTCTAGGGGACTGATGACCTCAGATGTTAAGTCTCATAGTGCTTAGAGCTATTTGAACCATTTATTAATGAAGTAAGAAATTGAAATCCTATTATAATACAGAACAAGAAAGTAACAAAGGTTTAATGGCAGTAATACACTATACCTGCAAGATCAAGAGAAAATGTCATTAAATGATAATAAGTGACAATTTGTAGACAGTTATGTAATAAAAAAGCGACGTGATTGCTGATAAGAAATTAAACCTAATGAGATTTATATGTCATGCAAAAGATTTCGATGGCTCTTCAGTTTCTTAGATTCTTGCAATCTTCTCTAGATGATGCTGACCTCAATAACACGTATGTTCTGTAACATACGAATATACTAAAAGAGAAGACATTTCCAAGCTTTTTCAGTGTGAAAAACTCACTATATATAATCTACTGATCAATTTGAATGTAAAAATAATACCTCTTTTGCATTGCCAGTGGTTATCTCCATCGGATAAGTCTTAAACCATATAAAATGTGGTCCTTCGTCCTTGCATCTATTTTTGTTGTTTAGAGTGGTTTTAAAAGAAACTGCGTTTATTCTTAGAGTTACCATTGAATTCCGAGCCTATAATTTCGATAAGGGTAAAATCAAAAGTTCTGGTACACTACTTACGAAAACCACCTAGCCAAATCCCAAAATTAACGGTCTAGTGTGTTTGCAAACAGTATCTGTTGTTCTCGTCTATTCCCCACGGGAAAAACTCGAGATTCCACAAAAATGGAAACACCATTTGATTATGAAAACAAGACGTTCAAACTCCCCTCGACTATTCTCTCAAATAATGAAAATTGCATTGCAGTAGTAGATAAGCTGCCTTGGTGCAAAGTAGCTTAATTTTATAATAAGGCGTGCCGGTAATTTAATGACGCAACAACTGCCCCACATGGGGTGACAGAAAATAATCATGTCTTCGCCGCGCTATTCTCCCTTCTGGCTTAGATTTATGAGGCAATGCACCAGTCATTCGAAAAATACCAGTTTTCCGTAAGAGGCGGACTTTACTCTTCATTTCTTGTCTGCTGCACAAACAACACGCACAAGTTGCTCAAAATGTTGATACGCATTTAGACTTTGTTTATGTCGTGTTAAGGCCTATCTCTCACCATTCTGCGACTAGCGTGCAATTACAAGTACCTTGCACCACCACTTACTTTCACACGTCTCCTTGGGACAAGTAGATAACAAATTATCATGAAAAGAACCGTATCAGCGCTGGTGTTATGTCCACTATGGAAGGAAAGTCAACTGCACGCTGCCATTGCTTGTGTTACGAGTCTTACTACCAAGCAGCGAATGAATACCCCAGTATTTTAGCAATTTTTTGCTAAAGAATCTAATAAATCTGGATCACTTGAACACTCCGAAGATGGTTGATCGTCCTCCCTTACGTCCTACGCGTTTGTGAACGTAGACTTTCTTGGCCTATATTCTGGGATTTGCAGACGGCTGGCAGTGTTAAGATACCGCGACGTTTCGACTACTATCGTTCTCATCATCTTCTGGAGAAGATGATAACATCGTGGTATCTTATGCTCCCATGTGGCTGTAAACTTGAGAACTTTTCTTCAGTCGTTTTCCATACATTGTTTACACTTGCTAGCTTAATGCCTATAGAGTTTTCACTCAAATAATGAGTTAATTGAAGTTCTACGCCTCTAACATCTTATAACGTTATTAATCTAATTTCGTTATAATTACTGAAATTCATCCAAGCTCAAAGAGTCTTATGAAACCATAAAACCGCTTGTAGTAAACGTTTAGCCGAAATGGTGCACGAGGTAAAGCAGAGTAGAGATTTTGCCATTAAGTGTTTGAACTGTTTAAACTTTGGAATGAATCTCAGGCGAAAAAAGTATCGCATTGGCACACAGCGAGGTCATGCAGCCCCCAATCCTTCATTATTCAACCCAAGATGCGACCTATCTCTTTAGTCAACTTGGTATCAGAGGGACTTTAAGATCTATCCATCACTCCTTCCATATTTTGAGTCCCATTGACAGAATGTTACTAATTTTGGAACAGGAATGCATATGCGATATTATACGGAGGGAAGAAACCTCAGTTCCGTGGTAGGTGCTTTTAAATCCGCTTAACAGTTGGGTGTGATCGGAATTCTGGGATGAGTGTCGTTCATGGAAAAGGATTTTAGCGCAGGTTTATGGTTGACAGGTAAGAAAAGAAAAAAGTAGCGACGTTCAGTCATCCGTTTCTTGTGTTAGCTCTAACTTCGCCAAGTTTTGTTGCAGAGAGAGGTCCAGGATACGACTGAAGATTGTTCTTCCCTACATTGAACCGTTACGCATAGATGACCCCTGTGACCTCTTAAATGGCGTTACGCTGTATGCGTACACCAGTGCCGAAAAATCAGCAGCACACGGTCGGACGAACAAGGCTGGATCTAGACGTGGCACTGTTTATGGCACCATTTCGACATTAGTCTGAGGTGATTGTTATGAACACTGGAAAACTTAGGCCTGACTGGTCGACAGATTGTGTTCCTTACAGTTTGACGTTCGCGTTCTTATCTTAGCTTATTATTCACATAATTCTGATGACTGATACATCAGTTGCTCATTCACGTCCGTTGGCGTACGATCAAAACATCTCAGTTACAATACAGCATTTTGGTGCCTCTATCGTAGGTAGTGTGTATGCAGAAGTGAATATTGGCTGTTTACATAAGAATTAGCGAATCTGATGATCTAAGTACCGATTAGCGATTTCCATAAAAGAATCAGGATGAAAACAACTAGTAAATAATTGTCATCGAAGTGTATTCGATGCAAAGCAAATGATGAGATAAACAAGATAGCAAACCAGCCACCTGAACTTATTCCTCCGTCTCAAGGTACTGGATGTGCCTGGAATCAAGTTTGACCATCAATTACCTATCATCCTTCCTTTTGCATACTGTTACCTCATGGCAGCGAGAATGTGAATTGTGCTCCGCTGTTCATGAAACGGTGCTCGATCTACGTTGCATGGCGTTCCTCTTAGCCTTTCCTCACTTCTGTAATTTATTCAAATGACAATGTCATAAAATAATAGTAGCAACCATTTCTAACCGGTATTTTGCAACTCAGCGTCACAGTGTCCCTCCAGTTGTTGATTGCAGTGTTTGCCACTTGAAACTTTAACAGCACGAAAAGTTCGTCGTCAAACACTGACTAACTGGATGGTCATTGTACAGTTTGTCCGAGAAGTCCCCATATCACAACTTTAAAACAGTGTAGGACTATTGTACATTGAAGTACTTACATATAAAATCTACGACTCCAGTGGATTTGTATATATACCATCGAGCTGTACACAGAGACCTGCAGCGATATACATGGGTTGAACAAAAACGTGAAAACACCTTGTGAAATCCATGCTCGAACATAAATGCAGATTCTAGCCGTGCTTGAACCTTAAGCTGTCGTATTTAACTACAGGCGGTACCTTCGTGATGTCCTCAGTACGTTGCAAGTGTCAGTCGTGGTTACAACAGTGTTCTGTGCAGCTGTGAGTACATTATTTGGAGCTAAGTGAATTAGAAAGTGGCCATGTTATTGTTGCTCGCGTGTTACGTGCTTCCGCAACCAAGGAGCCGATGTGTGTTTCAAGAAGCACCATATCGATGATTTATACCGCGTACAGGGTAAGCGGAACTCAAGCCGCTAAGTCACAATGCGGACGAAAGTGCATGTTGATTGATCGTAAAAAACGGTCACTGAAGAGGATGGCGATGAAAAATAACAGGACGGCAGTTGCAAAAGTCATTGCAGAAGTAAATGTTGCACTCGCCAACCATGTCAACTCCATAACAACATTAAGTGAGCTCCGTAAGGAGCGTATTGCAGGCTGAATTGGAATTCCAAAGCCATTCATCACTGACGCAAATGCCCATAACAGGTGAACGTGACGTCGAAGCCATAAAATCTGGTTAATGGAGCAGTGGAGGAATGTCATTTGGCTAGATGAGTCTTGTTTTACACTGTTTCCAACTTCTGGCCGTGTTAACTTCCCAGGAGCGAAACATGGAGGGGGTTCGGCGATAATTTGTGCAGTCATATTCTAGTATTCCATAGGCCCCTTAATTACTCTCTCGGGTCGTTTTACTGCAAAGGATTATGTGACAATTTTGGTTGATTTGGTCCATCACATGGCACAGTGTTTGTTCTCCAATGGTGGTGCTGTGTTCCATGGTGGCAGCGCCCCTGTTTACAAAGCTCGCATTTTCCAGAACTGGCTTTGTGAGTACGAGGATGAACTGTCGCATCTCCGCTGGCCACTATAGTCACCAGATATCAATATTACTGAGCCTTTTTGGTCTACTTTAAAGAGAAGGTTGCGTGATCGTTATTTGCCCCCGTCTTCGTTACCTCAACTTGTCGCTATTTTGCAGGAAGTGCTGATATAAAATTTCCTTAAAACCAAACAGGATCTGCATTCTCCATTCCGAGGCGACTGGAACCTGTTTTGCATGCCAACGAGTTTGCTCCAGCGTATGGTGATGTGTTGACTTTTTGGTGTTTCCACATTTTTATCCAACCCCTGCAGGTGACCCCATGTCCTTCCTAAAGTCTCGCAGAGCACTTCAGGAGTTATGCATCGACAGGCTTCCCCAACACTTTTTGCATTTCTTGATTAATCTTGTGCCGACGTTCAGGGACGTGAGACTTGTTTATTTACAGTAACGAGGTGTCTGACGTAGTACGGTCCGGCCCATGTAGTGGCCATTTAATGGAGCTGGAGATGTTGCTAAACCATGACCCATTCAGCTGCCCCGGATCTGTTCACCAAGGAAGACTCGCTCCAGTATGCTGCTGCTCCGTCATGTCCTGGCCACAGATAATTTGTGATAACCTTTTCTTCGAGCAGCTTTTGCAACGTGTCAAAGTAAGAATTAACATTCAGGTATCCTTCAAAAAAATATGGTCCGAATAGGTATCGTGATAGTATCGTGCTCCATATCGTAACAAAGCGGCTATATCTAACTCTTGCAAATCATGAGTATTTTCCTTTGATCGGAAGACCACATTCCTCCTGTGTGAACTGCGTCATATAGCATACTCATCCAAAAAGCGCCATCTTGCGCGAGACACGGCACTGTGGCAACAAAGGACGGCGGGCAACTCGCTGCTCCAAGTCGATGTCGGGTAATTCAGTTACAAATAGCAGTATACATAATTTAATTTTCAAACCTCATTTAATGTGTTTATTCATTGTTGATTGCAGAACTTCGGCTGCTCTTTTCTCATTGGGTACAAATAAAATGTCCGCCCCTTTCCCTAATCACAAAAAGTCAAGAGGGATGCTGAGATTTCTGGGACACACTGTATTGGCATCGAATGTAAAGCATATCACAATATTTTTGGCGACTAGACAGAGAGAATAACAAATTCTATTCCCCGGTGTGGCGGGAAGCGTTACATAGAGTGTTAGCCATCTTACAGGATGTCCATTAAGTCCTACTATCATCAAAAAAATCATAACTTGGAAACTGTTAGAGATAGAGCTCTCGGTTTATTTTTTCCTTTACCCTTTCTCGCATAGTTGACCCGGGGTTCATGAAAATGGCGACAGACCAGGAGAAGGAGGCATGATTCTGGTAGCCAGAATCTAAATCTGTGACAACGGTACTACAGAATATGGACGCCAGTATGGGAGGGCACCACCGGCAAAAATAAGCATACTCAGGTGGTTCAGCAACTCTATAGAAACAGGCCTTTCTCGAGGTGCACGTCCCCCTGTTGACGGAATGCAAACTGCATTTCAACGCAGTCTGCGTTTTGCAGGAAACAAGTCCACGTGTTCCTAAAGTGTTACATAGGCGGTTACGCCTTTTGCATATAAAGTGCAACGGCTACAAGCTTTGCAGCCAAACGATCATCCTCTGCGGTATTCATTCGTATGTTCCATGCTGGCCTCCATACATGCTCTCAATAACTACCTGAAAAAGTGCTTGTTTTCAGATGAAGCAACGTTCCGGATTCCTGATCATGTGGACTGCAGTAGCATTAGCATTTGTGGCTCCGAAAACAGACACAACACACGTGAACATACCAGTAATAACCAGAAGCTCAAGGCTTGGTGCGGCCTAATGTACGTTTCTTTGCACAGAAAATAACTGGAATCTTTTGCAGGCCGGCCGAGGTGGCCGAGCGGTTCTAGGCGCTACAGTCTGAAACCGAGCGACCGCTACGGTCGCAGGTTCGAATCCTGCCTCGGGCGTGGATGTGTTTGATGTCCTTAGGTTAGTTAGGTTCAAGTAGTTCTAAGTTCTAGGGTTCTGATGACCTCAGAAGTTAAGTCCCATAGTGCTCCTAGCCATTTGAACCAATCTTTTACATGGACACGCTCGAACAGTTCCTTCCGACACAGATAGAAGAGCTGCAACCGTCGAACGTCTTATAGCATGTTGGTGAATTGGTAAATCCTCACACAAGAGTGTGATCTTGAGAGACGTGCTGAATGACACGTTTCCTTAGAACCCAATGAGCTCTGGTGGTCCCATACGATGGCCCCGCGCTCTCCAGATGTCACGCCATTTACCTTCTTTTTGAGGGGTTACGTCAAATAACGTGTACACAGTACCAGTCAATAACATTCTTACCCTTCCTGCACGAATCAATGGAGGAGTCAGAACCGTTGAAACTGCAATGTTGATCCGTACGTGGCCAGAACACGAATATGGTTTTGATGTTTTACGAGCGACGTGTGTGGCTCACATTGAAATTCTGGCAGGAAGAAAAAACCTTTGAGAGGTGGTGTACGTTTTACAACAAACCACGGTGCTCTGTCTCTGAGAGTTTGCAACGTACGATTCTTTGATTGATAACAGGACTTTATGCACACCATGCACATTGTACCTCTCCGAGTACTTTGAGATAAAAAATGGTTCAAATGGCTCTGAGCACTATGGGACTTAACTGCTGTGGTGTTCAGTCCCCTAGAACTTAGAACTACTTAAACCTAACTAACCTAAGGACATGACACACATCCATGCCCGAGGCAGGATTCGAACCTGCGACCGTAGCGGTCGCGCGGTTCCAGACTGTGGCGCCTAGAACCGCTCGGCCACTCTGGCCGGCACTTTGAGATAAAAAAGAGTTAAAACGGCACGATTATGGAGTTAACTTTACTGTCCACGAAAACCGCGTGTCACTTCCTTCCGGTGCCGCTACTCTTCGGCGGTATACTTTCGGCGGCAACCGTTCCGGACATTCGCACGCGATGTTGTGACCCCCGGCGACGTGGGCACGCTGCCAGGAACAGTAGGCAGCGCCGAGGCGCATGGCTGGAGCGCGCCTTGGCGCCGCACCGCTGCACCGGGCTACGCTAGGCTGCGCTACGCTACGTACCTGCGGGTCGGCGGCTGGCGGCGAAGCGTCGGTAGAGCGCGCGCTTCATGCCGGCCTGCGCTGGCGCTCGCGGCGGACTGCGCCGGCGGGCGGGCCGGGCGCTCGCACCGCTATCAAGGTTATCTGCGACGCGGCGCGACGCGAGGCGACGCGAACAGCCGCGCCGAGCGGCGCTGGCCACGGCGGCGATGCGCGCACGCGGACGCGACGCGGACGCGCCCCATTTGACACCGAGTCAACAGCCCGCCGCACCTACTCTCCTCGCAGTTGACACACATCGCTGCCACGCTTGAGGAGGAGGAGGAGGACGAGTGAGGGGTGGAGGGAAGCTATACTGTGGTGCTGCCAACGCTGCAGAGGACTGAGACCCGCGTTCTGAAGTTACTACTCGAGTAAAGGGCACTGAAAACCTGGTCATAGTGGCATTACCATCTTGTTTACGCTATTGTAAGTGTAACACGTAAGTAAACATTGTGCTACGCCAGAGCACTTGTTGTTGCCTCAATTGAGTCTCCTTCTCGCGGAACGCAAATCACGCCCTGTGGATACGGCCGCGTATGTTCGATTATTACGGTACACTTGTGCTGTGTACTCTCAGCTCTCTCATCGCCTTACTGGCGCATTTAACCCACATTTGCGCTGTCGTCACAGCCGCTGAAAACCGAGCCAGGGGAGCAACGCAATGCCAAACAACAAAACGTCAGATTTCTTGTATTTTGTGAATCGTAAATCGATGGAAAGCAGGTATGCTGTATAACTTCACATACCATTTAGTACTATTTGTGAGCACAATGTACGATAAAACTCCATAATGCGCTTCACAACAGATCAGCCAGAAAGTGAAACTTAAGAGAGAAAATCAACAGCAGAAAAACCTTTCGTAAACGTAGAGAGATTTCAACTGCGTGAGGTATGTGTAATGCTAGAGCGTGTTGTCACGTTATTATCGTACAACTAAATACTGAAAGCACAGAAAGGAATACATACAGTACGTCGCGTAGTAATCTCTCAATTCCTTCCATATAAAAACTCTAGGAATACAGTTTACATCTGGACCTATCGTCAGCCTTATTGATGAGAATCCATGAAGCCACCCAATTCCCACGCACGCACCTTCGTCTGCCCTACACTTTTGAAAAAATCGTCACTTTTCCTGACAGACGGCCGGCCGGCTTGACCGAACGGTTCTAGGCGCTACAGTTTGGAACCGCGCGACCGCTACGACCGCAGGTTCGAATCCTGCCTCGGGCGTGGATGCGTGTGATGTCCTTAGGTTAGTTAGGTTTAAGTAGTTCTAAGTTCTAGGGGACTGATGACCTTAGAAGTTAAGTCCCATAGTGCTCAGAGCCATTTGATTTGAACCTGACAGACGCAATTGTAGCCTTTTCGAATTGCCTGGGGCAGAAAGTTTACTTGTGTTCTGTTTTTCTTTCGAGGAACCAAATACTCCCGCCACTGACACTCAGGTAATTTTTCTGCAACCTCGTGTATCGTTATCGATGGCCATTTTTCTAAAAATTTCTCGAATACATTAAGCACACAACTGTTTCTGCTGTTTTTTTACGTTTTTCCGCTCCTGTGCTTCACTACAAGTTACGAAGGAGTTCACACATTTTCACGGTGCATACAATCGACAAGACCACAGGAGCACCAATGGCGAGACGGAGAAAGCGACTGTCAATTGAAATCTGAAACACGAACCACGGATGTTAAACCATTAATAGCGATTTAGCGGGAACCACTGCATCATTCATTCTAGAGTAAAAACGAAATAATCGATTCGTAAGTACAGCCTATTTCCACTGACGTTACAATACTACTGTAAGGCACAAGGCAGCCGACAACCAGTCGCTGATTGTGCTTAGTGGGCGTTTCTTTTTTTTTACGCTAGTATACTACACTCCTACATTCTTATAAGTGGCGCGCTACCACGTACTAGTGCAGTGTGTCTGAACAAACCACTGGCTGCTTTAACTCAGATGCTTTCAAAATCAAATCCAAGAGACCGAATATTTTTTCTCAGAATGTCCTTGATAGACTTGACGTGCAGTTGCATGTATGCTTCTTTGTTTTGTTCATAATGCCGTAGAAACTACTTCGTAACAACACATCTGATCAGCTGCAACTTAGAAACATTTTTAATCGGAAGCTTTTGGCAACAAACAAAAATGTCCATATTCGACGAGGAAAATTGTTCAGACATTAAAGAAACTCAGTTCATTTGCAACTATCACGTTCTTCATGGTTAAAAAACCTTCGGTTTCGAGGTACAAGATGGTAAAAGACTGACAAAATATGACTTAACCGTTCACACGATACTAGCTGATTTTCAAAATATACAGATTTTATTTGTCATAAAACTCTGAAGAATTAACAGATCTTCAAAATACTTTATATTATACAGAACTTAGATATGTAGAACTTCTGTCATTCACAAATACTGTACAAAACACAACCTTATATCTCATAACAAAAACAGCAACAAATGCTGTAAACTGTTTATGATGGTCTGTAGTGTGTGTTCCTAAAATCAGTCACTAGATTGAAACATCGTCCAGGAAACATCACGTGTTCGTACGTGCGCTGTCTTCCATGTACGACACCCCCCCCCCCCCTTCCGATGAACGCTGTAAATGCGACGAAACACAACATCCACTCCACTTGGTAATCTGCAGTTAGTTGGATGAACCTAGTTTCATTATCACATGACATGTTATAGCATCATTTAATATTTTTGCTGTGGTGACTCGGTTATGTTAACTAAGCCCGTATTAATACCGAAAATTACAATATTGTTGTTCCTGCTGTTCATCTTGGACAAGAATAAATAAAACATCAAGGTTAAACTCACTGCAGTCCATATTTGACTCCTGGTTGCTTCCATCTTCTTCCAGAGAGCAAGAAGTGGCTGAGCGGACGACGTATCTCCGCACATGAGAAACTCGGCAACATAGAATCACAGTAATCGGTGGGTACAACATAATGAATCCAAATGGTATGTTCTGATGGCTCCAGGGATTTTGGTAGTGGGAGTGCAGCACTCACGACCCGCCGCTTTAAGGTAGACAGTCAACCGTATCAGTGGGGATCAAGGAAGAAGACTTCCCCAAGATTTTGGGTACTGCAATCGGGCCATCGCTGGGCAACGGTTTAATGCCGGCTAATTGTTCCATGAAGATGCTACTACACAGCAACAATTATGCAAGAGAACCTGTCTGTGAACATTGTGCTTTTCAGGACCAACGAAGCAAGGAAGAGTCATCAATTCCCATTGGGAACAATTTACGGATGTGTCACTTGAACGCTGAGTCGATTTCGTCTGCTGAAAGTCAGTATCTGTCACGCCTGATGCTGGAGAGTGCTGTAGATGTTATAGCAATACAGAACACTCACACCGAGGATGACACAGATCTTTACAGAAGAGGAAGCGTGTATGGATATGTCCTGGTTGGGTCCATAAATGATGAAAAACATGGCATCTCAACATACCTCAAGGGCCATCCTACTGTTACAAAATAAGTTATGAAGACAGGGCAGCAGATGTCGTTGTTTAAGCTACAGAGATTGCTGGCGCTACTGCTGTAAATATTTACAAACCTCGGCGACTCAGTCGGCCAAATCCACCTGTAAAGTCCTTCAGCCACCCATTTGTGTATGTTGGTGATTTTAACAGCCAGTCATGTCTAGGACCATCAGATAAAAGACAGCAAGGAGGTATTCTAAATGAATGGATGGATATGTACAATCTCCAAATTATGTTCAACGCTTAAGGTCCAGGAACGTTTCGAACTGGTAGACGGTTAAAGGACTATTCTCCTGATTTGTGCACCATATCTAAGTCTGGAAATAATGACACGATACAATGAAATATCATAAAGTCTTTCCCACACAACCAGCATAGGCCAGTCATAATTCACTATGGTTCTGAAGTTCAATTAGTCACGTCTGTCCCTCAACCTCGATGGGATTTTCAACTTTCCAACTGGGAACTGTTTTAGGAAGGACTTGATAACAGCGTTCAGTGGATTCATCCAGGTCCATCCAATTACGAACGATTTATGGATACGGTTAAACGTAATGCCAGGATATATATTCCACTTGGGTTTCGAAAGGAGCATTTTCCTGGACGGTCTCAAGAATGTGATGAGTTATATGCTAAATATCAAGAATACCACAATGACATAACAGCTTATAACTTCTTGAGAGTTGTAAAGAAGAGCAGAAGATAAAAATGGCATAAAACAACGGCAGGACTCAACTTTCTTTACTCTAGTCGGAAAGCGTGGAACCTTATAAGGAAACTTGGTAGGTACCCAAGGTTGTCACGTACAGACACACATGTAAATACCAATTCTGTTGCAGCCACTCTAATGATGATTTCTAAAGCTGAAATAGACAAGGCATACAGACTAACAATTAAAAACGAATTGTGTACAAACAGCTACTCACATGACCTCCTCTTCGAGGAACTTGATATCACCTTGAATATACTAAAGGCAAGAAAATGGTTCAAATGGCTCTGAGCACTATGGCACTTAACTTCTGAGGTGATCAGTCCCCTAGAACTTAGAACTACTTAAACCTAACTAACCTAAGGACATCACACACATCCTTTCCCGAGGCAGGATTCGAACCTGCGACTGTAGAAAGCTGCTGGCCTTGATGGCTTATATCAGGAGTTTATTAAAGCCGGTGAATCCTAAAACAAAAGTGTGGCTCACTGTATTTTTCAGTAAGATTATGAGAATTGGAAAATTTCCAAAGTTTTTTTCAAACAGGCTAAGATAATTGGCATCCTAAAACCAGGCGAAGACTGAACTCATGCTTCTCATTACCGACCAGAGTCACTGCTGAACATGACCTATAAACTACTAGAAAGGTTTATTCTAAATCGTATTCAAGAGGGCATTGATTAAATCACCTCTGTCGAACAATGTGGCTTTAGGAAACATCAGAGCTGCTGCGACAAGGTCTTAACGTTGTCAACTCTAGTACAAACTGGATTTTAGCGAGATCTCAAATCAGCTGCAGTTTTCGTGGATCTTACGGCAGCTTATGACATTTTGTAGAGGGAGGGTTTGATGTTGAAGTTTACTCAAATCATCCCATGCCAAAAGCTGGCGTTCCTAGTTAACAACTTGCTTTCTTACAGGCGCTTTAAGGTGTTCCTAAACGGACAAGCTAGCAGATGGAGAACTATAAATAATGGCCTGCCTTAGGGATCATCCTGCTTAACCTGTATATCCATGATTTGCCAGACACTTACTTAATGAAAATCCAGTATGCAGATGACCTAGAATTAGTTTTCCAGAGTAAAGATCTGATACACTGTGAGAGCGTGCTCATAAGTGATCTGATGAAACTGAACGCTTGTTTCTATAAATGGAGACTTCAACCTAATTCAAATAAAACTAAGGTTACTGCATTCCACATAAGTAACAAAGGAACCGAAAGAAAGCTATAAGTGACTTTCGATGGAATCGAAGTACCACACAAATAGAATTCAACATATTGGTATTCAAACAACAGTGCATCTAGTTATCTAAGAAACATGGCTCAAGAATAAATCTACTCTGCAAATTTTGCTGGAAGCAGCTGGGCTGCGGATGCCAAATTCTACGCTCTGATGTACTTGCTCTTGTGTGTTCTGCTGGAGAATATTGCCCTCCTGTGTGGGAAAACAGTGCCCACACAATAAAGATTGATGCGCAGCTTAATGAGGCCATGAGAGCTGGTACTATCAGATCTACTTTCAGTCACTGGATGGCTGTCCTAGCTAATACTGCTCCGCAAGATCCAAGGAGGAAAGCAGCTCAGATAAACTTGTTCAAAAATATTATTTGTCGTAAGAAATCTCCCTTGTATGATGCCCTACAAGATCCACCGACAACTCGTCCCAAAATTACGCTGGATTGCTTTATAAGTCATCAGTTCTTTTGACGTGACCTCTAAATGGTGACAACGCTGGAACGAAAATCCACCCAACAACTCTCCCGTAGTTCAAGATCAAACAAAGAAGGTCGATGGATTCGAAATACCACGTCAAATCTGGTCGAGGCTAAATGTGGTTACATCATGGAGAAGTGGGGTTTCCGAGCATCTGCTGACTGCGGAGTGGAGGAGCAAACGTTTGAGAATATTATAAAAGAGTGCTCACTTCGAGCATTTGGCGGTGATCTGAGAACCTCACATCAAGTGACGCAAAGTGCCTCTCGACTGGTTGACACATTTGGACATTGCTATATGATTCTAGATATTTCTGTGTACTTGTAAAACCGTACAACAAATAAATAAACCATATCGGCCTATGAAAATGCACAAATGGAAAAGTTTATGCGGAATGGCAGGTGGATCACGTCGACGCACGGAAAAAATCAATATTAGCGCTTATTGAACGAGAGGAATAAATAACACAGAATTCCATGACTCTTAACAAGGGAGATGATGTATCACGTAGAAGATGTACGTGATGATTTCCATAATGTTATGGAGATTTTCTGTAACGTTTTCATGAGGTCCTCAGGTGTTACAGAGCCCGGTTGACTCTTTATCTTGAGAACAAAAACCGTAGTTGGAGTGGAAGCATTCGGAGTATTTGCGTCGAAGGAGACAGCAGCTTGTTAGATGATGCAACAAACTGATTGCGACATTCTTTTGGGCTCACAGGGGCTGATTTCCATAAACTTTCTGAGAAGTAGAATCACCACAATACAACGATTAGTCCTTGGACAATCATCTTACGATCCAAGAGGTTAGACCCACATGCTACTGGTGTCAGATGCTTCACGATAATCGATTATGGCTCATTGCACATATGGCAGTTCAGAAAATTGACCAGCTGGAATGAATTGTGCTGACGCTATACAGCGCCACCCTATTTCTGTTCGCATTCTTCTGAAGCCTCATCTTCGAGTGAAACTTTCGGAATGATAACGAGCTAGCTCACTGCTGATGTGAAGAACTGGCGTAATGACCAGAAATTTGTCCCACGGGTGTAAAGATTGCGGAGTGCAGTGATCCTGCCTACAGCTCTAGTATTCATCAAGACCGAGCTCTACAGGTGTGTAAGCTGCATTGCAACGAGTCACCAATTTACCAAGACACCACAGTTAGCAAAGGGAGTATGTGTCTCTAGACTGGACGAGACGGCTGCTCGGCAGTGACTTGCGAAACTCTTGGCGCGCCCGGCAGGGGCCGGCAGGTCGCGGCAGTGCTGGGTGGTGGGGCGGCGCGTGCCGCGGCCAGATAACGGCGCCTCACCCCTCGCAGGCCTGCCAATCGAGCGGCCGACAGCCGGTCTTGTGTACCCCACGCAAATCCCCGCGCGCAACTCGCCCGGCCTGACGCCACCGGCCGCCTGCAACTCGCTCCCGCCGCCTCTTCATCTAGCCTCCTCACATGCGCCGCGCCCATTTCTCTTCTCTCGATGCTTTCGCAGGCTTCAAAAACATATTTTGTTCTGTAAAAACTAAGCTTACTTTCACATGATCTAAACCTACTTTCACGAAGTGTAGTAACATTAATCGTTACAAAAGGCCGCATATCAGATGACTGAAAGTAAATATTCTTCTAGTGTCCCAGTCTTCTTAAGAAAAATTATTTGCCAAAATCGCGAGGATGGATACTGCAGTTAATAATTTCGACCAGTCAAATGGCCATCCTCAGATCTGAAAGCATACAGACGGTTACAGGCCAATATTCATAATACATAGAATATAAGAAATTAATGATTTCGTAATAGTTGTATGATTACTTACCACACCGACTCTTGATGCTAGAGGCTCTGTCACAAGTGTTTACAATTCCAGACTGTAAGATAAAGGCGAATAAAACTTACGGAAATAATCCACATCCATCGGTAATAAATTATGTACAAAACGATTTTCT
Source organism: Schistocerca piceifrons (assembly GCF_021461385.2). NCBI lineage: Eukaryota > Metazoa > Arthropoda > Insecta > Orthoptera > Acrididae > Schistocerca > Schistocerca piceifrons. Next base: position 351,106,632 of record NC_060142.1, read on the forward strand.
GAACAGCACATATCTCAAACTTTGTGATTACAATATGTACGTATTAGATCCATAGTGGGCCATTTCATTGTAAGGTATAACAGATAAACCATAGTGGTATAATGAGACACTATAAGCCTGTTGACAATATCGGATGTAGCTATCCAGCTATCAGTGGTAGGCGGACTGACCGATATTGTGTACACCGACATTTTACTCACTGAAGCTGTAACCAGGTGACATTATTTATATTATTCTGTAAAAGTATTGTATGCTTAATGAACTACTACCTTCAATGACTAAAATGCCGGTATACACAATATCTGTCAGTCTGTCTACCACTGACAGCTGGACAGCTTCATCAGATACTGTCAACAAGCGTATATGGTTCAAATGGCTCTGAGCACTATGGGACTCAACATCTTAGGTCATAAGTCCCCTAGAACTTAGAACTACTTAAACCTAACTAACCTAAGGACATCACACACACCCATGCCCGAGGCAGGATTCGAACCTGCGACCGTAGCAGTCCCGCGGTTCCGGACTGCAGCGCCAGAACCGCTAGACCACCGCGGCCGGCCAACAAGCTTATACTGTCTCATTATATCCCTATGGTCTATCTGTTATACCGTACAATGAAATGATCCATAATAGAATTGCATGTATGTATTAAACCGGAGACCTAGAAACGACGGAGAGGCTTCGTCCCGCCGTAGCCATCAATGGTTCACAACCCCACACAGGCCACAGCAGTCCATTCACCCCACCGCCGCCCCACACTGAACCCAGGGTTATTGTGCGGTTCGGCCCCGATTGCCCCCCCCCCCCCCCCCTCGCCCCCGGGAATGTCTCATACCAGACAAATGTAACCCCAAATTTTTGCGTGGTTGAATAATGAACAATTATGGTGTACTCGTACGTGGATACAGCGTTTGCGCAGCAATCGCCAACACAGTAACTGAGGCGGAATAAGGGGAACCAGCCCACATTCGCGGAGGTAGATGGAAAACCGCCTTAAAAACCATCCACAGGCTGGCCGGAACACCGGACCTCGACACTAATCCTCCGGGCGGATTCATGCCGGGGGCCGGCACGCCTTCGCGCTCTGGCTGGAAGCAGCACGTTAGAACGCGCGGCCAGCCGGGCAGATAATAGACGGAGTACGTATATATTGTAATCACAATGTTTGGGATATCTGTCATTAAAAATCTCTTCTTGTACATAATTTTTTACCGATGGCTGTGGATTATTTCCGTAACTGCATCTTACAGTCCAGAACTGTAAACATTATTCTGACAAAGCCTCTAGCTTCAGTAGACTATGTGGTATGTAATCTTCCAACTGTTACGAAATCATTAATTACGTCTATTCTTTGTATCACTAATATTGGTCGGTACCGTCTGTATGCTTTCAGCTCAGAAGATGGCTATTTAAGTGGTCGAAACTAGTAGTCGATATACCCACCCTTGCGATTTTGGCACATAAAAAGTTTTCCTAAATAAGACTACAACACTGTATTTAAAGATCGTCTCCTACAATACTGACAGTGTCAGGAAATTTTAAATCTTCTTTTTCTTGTCGGTACCTACACAGGGTTGCTATGTTAGTTACTAGATTTGACTGGCTGATCTTCCTGTCTTCTTGCTCTATCACAGACTATATCCTACATTTTTCTTAAAATGTGCAGCTTCCGTAACACTTCCAAAATCTCTCTTCCGCACCCTAAACAACTCTAGAAAAATTCGTTTCTTATCTAGCGCTGGCTGTTGCCCACAAACACAGTCGTATTTTAACTTGACTATCAGGTGGTAGTGGTAAGTTCCTATGGGACCAAACTGCTGAGGTCATCGGTCACTTGGCTTACACATTACTTAACCTAACTTTAACTTACGCTAAGAACAACACACACACACACACACACACACACATACATGCCCGAGGGAGGACTCGAACCTCCAACAGGGGGAGACGCGCTCAAGGCCGTGCGGCTACTCCGCGCGGCTTGAGTGTCAGGCTCACATACTGCCAGTAACTACAGTCGCACAGCTACTGAAATTATCCTGTTGATCTAAAGACACCAGCTCTCATACTGTACGCATTGCATCGAAAATAGCAGGCAATACTCGACGATCAGGTTCCTCGCGTAACAATGAAAAGCAAAGTCTGTTTCAACGTATCCTTGGAAATGGCTAGTTACGGCATCGACACAGTCATGCATCGTATGACAAATGAAGCAACAATTCGTTAAACGTGTCGTTTGGTGCATTTCACGGATGGTTCATAAGACGTTACGAAAATGTTGGCACTAGCACTTTCTGTCCAAATACAGACTTCCGTTTGCCGCTACAATGAGTTCAGAAAGCGCACAAATACACGAGCATACTGGGTACTTTCTCACATGCTTCCCCTACTCGTTTGTCATTGACAAATGTTGCATAAACTGTTACATGACGTAATCCTACAAAAGAAGTCCACGGAGTTTAAGTCAGGTTAGAGTATAACCCAAATAACTGGTCCCGTTCTGTCTACCAAATGAATTAAAATGCGCTAGACCAAGCACATGAAAAACTAAACGAATACATCTACATCTACATCTACATCTATACTCCGCGAGCCACCTTACGGTGTGTGGCGGAGAGTACATTTTGTACCACTATCTGATCCCCCCTTCCCTGTTCCATTCACGAATTGTGCGTGGGAAGAACGACTGCTTGTAAGTCTCCGTATTTGCTCTAATTTCTCGGATCTTTTCGTTGTGATCATTACGCGAGATATATGTGGGCGGTAGTAATATGTTGCCCATCTCTTCCCGGAATGTGCTCTCTCGTAATTTCGATAATAAACCTCTCCGTATTGCGTAACGCCTTTCTTGAAGTGTCCGCCACTGGAGCTTGTTCAGCATCTCCGTAACGCTCTCGCGCTGACTAAATGTCCCCATGACGAATCGCGCTGCTTTTCGCTGGATCATATCTATCTCTTCTATTAATCCAACCTGGTAAGGGTCCCATACTGATGAGCAATACTCAAGAATCGGACGAACAAGCGTTTTGTAAGCTACCTCTTTCGTCGATGAGTCACATTTTCTTAGAATTCTTCCTATGAATCTCAACCTGGCGCCTGCTTTTCCCACTATTTGTTTTATGTGATCATTCCACTTCAGATCGCTCCGGATAGTAACTCCTAAGTATTTTACGGTCGTTACCGCTTCCAATGATTTACCACCTATGGCATAATCGTACTGGAATGGATTTCTGCCCCTATGTATGCGCATTATATTACATTTATCTACGTTTAGGGAAAGCTGCCAGCTGTCGCACCATGCATTAATCCTCTGCAGGTCCTCCTGGAGTACGTACGAGTCTTCTGATGTTGCTACTTTCTTGTAGACAACCGTGTCATCTGCAAATAGCCTCACGGAGCTACCGATGTTGTCAACTAAGTCATTTATGTATATTGTAAACAATAAAGGTCCTATCACGCTTCCCTGCGGTACTCCCGAAATTACCTCTACATCTGCAGATTTTGAACCGTTAAGAATGACATGTTGTGTTCTTTCTTCTAGGAAATCCTGAATCCAATCACAAACCTGGTCCGATATTCCGTAAGCTCGTATTTTTTTCACTAAACGTAAGTGCGGAACCGTATCAAATGCCTTCCTGAAGTCCAGGAATACGGCATCAATCTGCTCGCCAGTGTCTACGGCACTGTGAATTTCTTGGGCAAATAGGGCGAGCTGAGTTTCACATGATCTCTGTTTGCGGAATCCATGTTGGTTATGATGAAGGAGATTTGTATTATCTAAGAACGTCATAATACGAGAACACAAAACATGTTCCATTATTCTACAACAGATTGACGTAAGCGAAATAGGCCTATAATTATTCGCATCTGATTTATGACCCTTCTTGAAAATGGGAACGACCTGCGCTTTCTTCCAGTCGCTAGGTACTTTACGTTCTTCCAGCGATCTACGATAAATTGCTGATAGAAAGGGGGCAAGTTCTTTAGCATAATCACTGTAGAATCTTAAGGGTATCTCGTCTGGTCCGGATGCTTTTCCGCTACTAAGTGATAGCAGTTGTTTTTCAATTCCGATATCGTTTATTTCAATATTTTCCATTTTGGCGTCCGTGCGACGGCTGAAGTCAGGGACCGTGTTACGATTTTCCGCAGTGAAACAGTTTCGGAACACTGAATTCAGTATTTCTGCCTTTCTTCGGTCGTCCTCTGTTTCGGTGCCATCGTGGTCAACGAGTGACTGAATAGGGGATTTAGATCCGCTTACCGATTTTACATATGACCAAAAATTTTTAGGGTTCTTGTTTAGATTGTTTGCCAATGTTTTATGTTCGAATTCGTTGAATGCTTCTCTCATTGCTCTCTTTACGCTCTTTTTCGCTTCGTTCAGCTTTTCCTTACCAGCTATGATTCGACTACTCTTAAACCTATGATGAAGCTTTCTTTGTTTCCGTAGTACCTTTCGTACATGATTGTTATACCACGGTGGATCTTTCCCCTCGCTTTGGACCTTAGTCGGTACGAACTTATCTAAGGCGTACTGGACGATGTTTCTGAATTTTTTCCATTTTTGTTCCACATCCTCTTCCTCAGAAATGAACGTTTGATGGTGGTCACTCAGATATTCTGCGATTTGTGCCCTATCACTCTTGTTAAGCAAATATATTTTCCTTCCTTTCTTGGCATTTCTTATTACACTTGTAGTCATTGATGCAACCACTGACTTATGATCACTGATACCCTCTTATACATTCACGGAGTCGAAAAGTTCCGGTCTATTTGTTGCTATGAGGTCTAAAACGTTAGCTTCACAAGTTGGTTCTCTAACTATCTGCTCGAAGTAATTCTCGGACAAGGCAGTCAGGATAATGTCACAAGAGTCTCTGTCCCTGGCTCCAGTTCTGATTGTGTGACTATCCCATTCTATACCTGGTAGATTGAAGTCTCCCCCTATTACAATAGTATGATCACGAAACTTCTTCACGACGTTCTGCAGGTTCTCTCTGAGGCGCTCAACTACTACGGTTGCTGATGCAGGTGGTCTGTAGAAGCATCCGACTATCATATCTGACCTACCTTTGATACTTAGCTTAACCCAGATTATTTCACATTCGCATTCGCTAATAACTTCACTGGATATTATTGAATTCTTTACTGCTATAAATACTCCTCCACCATTGGCGTTTATCCTATCCTTGCGGTATATATTCCATTCTGTGTCTAGGATTTCGTTACAGTTCACTTCCGGTTTTAACCAACTTTCCGTTCCTAATACTATATGCGCACTATTTCCTTCAATAAGAGATACTAATTCAGGAACCTTGCCCTGGATACTCCTGCAGTTTACCAATATTACGTTAACTTTTCCTGTTTTTGGTCTCTGAGGACGGACGTTCTTTATCAACGATGATAATGTCCTCTCTGGTAAGCCGTCAGGTATTTTATCGTTTCGCCCAATGGGGGGTCCCTCTAACCTAAAAAACCCCCGTGTGCACGCCACACGTACTCTGCTACCCTAGTAGCTGCTTCCGGTGTGTAGTGCACGCCTGACCTGTCTAGGGGGGCCCTACAGTTCTCCACCCAATAACGGAGGTCGATGAATTTGCAACCATTATAGTCGCAGAGTCGTCTGAGCCTCTGGTTTAGACCCTCCACACGGCTCCAAACCAGAGGACCGCGATCGACTCTGGGCACTATGCTGCAGATATTAAGCTCAGCTTGCACTCCGCGTGCGATGCTGGTTGTCTTCACCAAATCAGCCAGCCGCCGGAAGGAACCAAGGATGGCCTCAGAACCCAAGCGGCAGGCGTCATTCGTTCCGACATGTGCTACTATCTGCAGCCGGTCACACCCAGTGCGTTCAATAGCTGCCGGAAGGGCCTCCTCCACATTACGGACGAGACCCCCCGGCAAGCACACCGAGTGCACACTGGCATTCTTCCCCGACCTACCCGCTATTTTCCTGAGGGGCTCCATAACCCGCCTAACGTTGAGCTCCCTATAACTAATAGGCCCGCCCTCTGTGACTGTCGGGACCTTGCCGGAGAATCGGCCACTGGCCCAACAGGCGAGGCATCCTGTGGTGGCTCGGAAACGATGTCATCACCACTAGGAAGCACCCCGTACCTGTTGGAAAGGGGTAAGGCAGCTGCCACGCGGCCAGATCCCACCTTCGCCTTTCGGCCAGGCACGCGCGAGCCCACCACTGTCCGCCATTCACCCTGGAGTGATGGCTGACCGGTAAGATGCTCACTGCCGGAAGACGCAGCGACATCAGGGGTTCCATGTGATTCCAAGGCCACCGAAGTAGGCATAGGTCTCACCACAGTTGCCCCAACGCCACTACGAGCCGACGCCTGCGCCTCGAGCTCGATGAGCCTAACAGACAAAGCCTCCACCTGCCCCCGAAGAGTGGCCAATTCTCCTTGCGTCCGCTCACAACAACCACAGTCCCTACACATGACTATGTTTACCCTACTCTATACGGTGACAAATTCCCAAGATAATCTTCTGATGAGCTACTCTGATAATCAAGAAACACTCACTGAAATACGAGACGCGAAAACTACGCTAGGTTTTCCCAGAAAAACTATTTAAAAGCTAAGCGCAGCAAATAAGTACAAAAACGCTTTATACAAACAGTACTCGCTGCTGCTGGTGCTCTCGCTCTGGCTGTCACAAGACAACTGCTGATTCAAGTGACTAGTGGCTAACGGCCGCGAAACAAACAAAAGACGGTTTTAGGGCGCTTTCTGTTCTAAACGATCAAGAAAACACTAAGAAATCTAACACGAAAACTACGTAAAGTTTTATCAAGAACTGTTAGTTACTATGCAGAGCAGATAAACACAAATAGAATCCCTTCCTTAGTGGAAGGTCGTAAACAAAATGCAAAATAAACGCTTTATACAAACAGTACTCGCTGCTGCTGGTGCTCCATCATTATGTGTATTCGGCGACGAACTGCTGGTGGTACATCCCACAAGTAATCAAGCAGTGTGCTTCAGCAAACAATTGAAACAAACAACCAAATGAGGCGGAATCTAAAAAACGTTATCTACGCTTTTCGAGCCTATGTTGGCCAAGTCGCTTTTTTCTATTTTTACAGGAGGAATAAGATCCATGAGTATCATCCACAGCTTTCAGATGACCCTATGTACCAAAAGAAACGTGACTTTCACTCTGTTCGTACGTAACAACTAACATAAAAAAATGAGTAGTCAGACTGGTCCTCTCATAGAAAAGAAGGAAGGACACTGTATGCGTATGCGAGAGAACCAGGGTGCACATGCTCTCCCAGTCGGCTTGACTGCAGTTTCCCGTGATCGCTCCAAATCGTTTCAGGCAGTGACGAGATCACTACTGACTGAACCCACGGCCACGCTCTATTCCTGTCCGCTTCCTTGCCCAGTACGGCATTCCACACGTAACGTAACAAAAATTTCATTTACGGTTACAGACGTAAGGCTTTTTTTTTTCGAAACTTAAAAGCAGAATCCGATTAAACCAGAAACAACGTTCCCTAAATGTGGCACCTCTGAGTAACGTATTCACTTGAAAACCCGGAGAAAACCTTTCTGCTCATCCTGTAACTTGAATACTGTTTTCGGTGTCCGTCAGTCCTGGATTTGGCAATGATTTCATTTCTGTGACTGTTTGTCCTCCATGTCTTCTCATCGTCATTACCTTATTCTGAGACGGAAGTGTGTACGCCATACGTCTACGAACTAGGTATCTTTGTTTTCAACAGATTGTGTGCACTGCTGTTGACGTAATCAAACTACAGCCGTTCACAGCTTAGTTATTACTCCATGAAAATCTACACGTCGGAATAACTTTGAGAAGTGGTATATTTCCGATAGCTCTAATAATTACTGCAACTAATATGGAGTTTTGTTGTGGAACTGTATTGCGACATGAAACCGTAAGAAAAGACTGCATATAAGCGCCGTAGTTGTGGCTTGCTGGAGCTGTGAGTATGTGCGACTACAAGGACGGTTAGTTACCGTTCACCACTACATAGTTTGTCAGACTTACTTCTGAAACAGTGAAATCAACTGAGACTGAGCTATTGAGGATAACTAAACTAATTGTCCCCAAAAATTGCGACTTTAATACACCATATTATACTGAGACTGAAAGACAATCACAAAGGAATGGTTCGCAACTGTGATGTAACCTACTGCATGCAATGTAGAGCTCCTATGACTTGCAACTTTATGGGAAAAGCTGCAAGTCACAGTGAGCTTAGCCATCGACAAAAATGGATATCAAACATGTCACTTCTTGATGAATCATCCAGAACGTCTCCCCAAAATGCTACCGTAGAAATACTGGTTAGCCCAACTGCTTATTCAACTCCTCCTCCTCCTCCTCCTCCTCTCTCTCTCTCTCTCTCTCTCTCTCCTCCTCCTCCTCCTCCTCCTCCTCTCCTCTCTCTCTCTCTCTCTCTCTCTCTCTCTCTCTCTCACACACACACACACACACACACACACACGTGGACTCATCCATCGTCTTTAGCTCATTGTATCGAAATATCCTTGACTGATTTGCGAAAAAGTTGTACGTATTTAGCACAGCTTAGTAGACAGTTCTTTGGACGATTTTTTTACACAAAACACAGTTTGGCTTTTTTGAATATATCAAACTTGAGCGGCTAGCTAGCAGGACTTGTTACATAACACACGATTGTTGACGAACTATATCGACTGTCAAGTCTGGAAAAAGAAATAAAGATTTTATTTAAGACTAGCTGTACCCATCCATGCTTTGCTGTAGCTCAGTCTGCTTAAACGGAAAAGAAAGAGAAGAGAAAAAACACGTTTCTAATAGTTCGGCAATTGAATATACGTCCTAATCTCCTTCTCTTCCCTGTCTCTGTCCATCTCCCTCCCCTCTTTCTTTGTCCATGCCCCCCTCCTTCCCCACCTCTCTGTCGATCGACTCCTCTCTCTCTCTGTCCATCTTCTTCTCCTCCTCCCTCTCCTCCACCTCTTCTTTCCCCTATCTTCCCCTCTCACAGTCCATCACCTTCTCCCCCTTTGTCTATCCATTTTTTCCTACCCCCTCTCTCCCCATCTCCTCCTACCACCTCTCTCTGTCCATCACCTGATTCCCATCTTCTGTGTAAATTTCCTCCCACCATCTATCTCCTTCCCCCCCCCCCCCCTGTCTCTTACCTTGACCCTCGCTTATTGTTACAGCAATTCAGATTCTGTAAGTAGTACTCCAATCACAAACCGATAAGCAATAAATACATCTTTCCTGTTCGCTAAAAACATTTCACTATTGTACGAAGAACGTTCGGAGATTAAAGATTTTGAACAAACGAACATTTGCATCTTTACTTATATAAGTAACATCATTATTTGGAGATAGGCAGCTACCGATCAAGTTTACATCACTGGATGTTTGTCCCAGTTAACGCAATGATAAGTTTCACGTCAAGTGGCGTAACGTGGGTAGTACTGGAGGCTTGTATTGAAGTTAAAGTGGGAAGGACAAACTTTTACGAGTAATGCAACTGCAGCCAGCGGAAAACGCTACCATAAGCGATTTTGTAATTCTACTGAACGGACGTCGAGACGCCAACGTGAGATTGATTTTCCCTCGGGGCATGTCTAGGACGAAGACTGAGTGAAGTGGTGCAGTGGCTAGCATACTGAACTCGCGTTCGGAAGGACGACGGTTCAGTTCTCCGTTCAGCCACCCAGAATTAGGTTCTGCGTAATTTTCTCACATCGCTTAAGGCAAATACTGGAATGGTTCGTTTGAAAGGGCGCGGACGATTTCCTTTACTATCCTGCCCTATCCCAAGCTTGTGCTCTCTCTCTCTCTCTCTCTCTCTCTCTCTCTAATGACCTCTTTGTCGACGGGGCGTTAAACACTAATCTTCCTTTCTTTTCTTCTTAGGACGAGCGAGGCCCTGGTAAAGTGGAAGGCTGCCGGAAATCACGAAGGAGGAAGGAAGGAAGACAGGGTTTGACGTCCTGTCGCCAGCAAGATCAGTGGAGTGACGCAGCATAAGCTCGTATTGTTTCAAGGATGAAGAATGAAATCGTCAGTGTCCTTACAAAGGAATCATCCCGGAATTTGCCCTGATAGATTTAGTGATATCACAGAAAGCCAAATTCAGGATAATCAGACGTGGATTTAACCGCCATCCTTTCGACTGGTAGTCCAGTATGCCAACTACTACGCCTCGTTGCTCGGTGGAAATCACGAGGGAGACTGAGGTGGAGAGTGCTGAGAGCAGGATAAAGTGGCCGAGGAGCGACGGATTATGAGCGTCAGTAGGCGGGCTGCCGGGGCCGTGGGTGGGCCCTGCACGCGAGCTCCTGACCGCGGAGTCGAAAGCCGAGAGGGGCGCGCGGCGCGCGGCGCGCTATCGCAGCCGACGCGGGCGGTCGAGGGCGCTCGTCTTTCACTGCCCCCACCACTTCCTGCCCGTTTCATTAGCTTCTCGAGCGCCTGCTGCTCCCCGCTACTGGCGTCTCGCGAACTTACCCTAGTTCTGCGGTGTCTCGTAGGGATGCGAATTTTCCGCAACAAGGGGTCGCTAAAGAAGAGCAGTGAAGTACAAAAGTGTGTTTTTTACAGGGTATTCAGAGGGAGATTTGCCAGAACCATAGACATACGAAAAAAGTAGAGGCATAAATGCAGAGAGGGAGTGTAAAATGAAGGGGAAGTTAGGAAAAGACAAAAATACAGGGTGTACATTAATGAAACGGACAAACAGCAGGGATGGATCCCTGAATGGAAATGGAGGAGAGAAGGTCCTATGATGCTAGTTGAAGTGATCGCTGTATCAAGCAGAAGTCTACAGAGACCAGTATGTGCATTCTGGCCCCTATTTTAACCGGAACCGAAGTTGGAATCTTCCCACACGTTGGTCAGGGGGCCTGAAGATGCCGTAGTAAATCGCCGAAACTGGCAGCCAAATGAAATAACAGTTCGGAAATTCGACGGCTGAAAGGTGTTTGATTTAACATCCTGCACTGAAAAGGTGAGTTCCGCATGCATCTCTGAAAAGATGGACACACAGAGGCATGGCCTCTGTATGTCCATCTTTCCAGAGATGCATGCGGAACTCACCTTTTCAGTGCAGGAACTTGTGTCGGGAAATGCATCGTTGCCACGACCCTGAAAGTTCTTCTGACCACGTGCCTTGCGTTTTTGTGTGTGATAAAGGCTGTTTGATAAGCGCAGCGTACTGTATGCAACAGAATGGCGCAGTGTTCACGTTGGGAAGAAGCCGAGGAGGAGGAGGAGGAGATTAGTGTTTAACGTCCCGTCGACAACGAGGTCATTAGAGACGGAGCGCAAGCTCGGGTGAGGGAAGGATGGGGAAGGAAATCGGCCGTGCCCTTTCAAAGGAACCATCCCGGCTGGAAGAAGCCGAGATGTTGTTCGCGTACAGCAAGCAGATGGAAACTGTCGAGAGGCAGCAAGGCTATTCCGAAAACAGTACCCTCACAGTCACCAACTACGTCACACATTTCAAGCCCTTTTTGTGCGTTTGTGTGACCATGGGTCCTTGCAGACGGACGACCGTCCAGGGAGGCGGCGGACTGTGCGTACACCAGATTTGGAGGACTGGGCTCTACAGGATATTGAGATGAACCCTAGTACAAGCTCCAGGCAAGAAGACCGTCAACATGATGTAAGCCAAGGTACGATTTATGTGTATCCTGTATGACAACCGCTACTATCACTATCAATTGCAACACACAAGGAACACATGGCATTTGGTCAGAGGAACTATCAGCGCCATCTACCATGGCAACGATGCATTTCCGGACATACGTTCATAGGACCTTCTTTCTTCCATTTGCAGTCAGGAATCCGTTCCTTCAGTTTGTCGGTTTTATTACTATTCACCATGTGTAGAAATATAAGGGGAGAGAGAGAGAGAGAAATATTGAGGAGGCAGAAATGGACGGACGGGGAGGAAGAAAAATGCTGAAGTAAATCTGCAACTTTACAGAAAATTCTCAAACGTTTTAGTCTTATGTTCAATCAGTAGACGGATCGAAGTTATGTGTCCAAACACTCTGTGACAAAAATGGCATCGAAACATAGTATGACGCGGACGACGCTCATATACTAAACGTCTTTTTTTTTTGTAAAAGAGTTTCACAGAGGAGGATCGCACTGTAGTTCCTCCATTTCATCGTCGCACAAATTGTCAAAATGGCAGATATCGAAATAAGTCTCAATGAGATAGAAAAGCGACTGAATTCGCTTCAACAGAGGAAAGGCTACTGGACCTGACGAGATAACAATGCGATTCAACATAGAATACGCGAGAGAACTTGCTCCTCTTGTAGGAATTGTGTACCGTAGGTCCTGGACGAGCGAAACGTCCTTAATTGTTACAGAAAGCACAGCTCTTCTGGTTTTCAGGAAGCGTCGTCGCACAGACCCGCAAAACTACAGGGCTGTATCTCTGATGTCGATCTGTTGTGGAATTCCTGTAGACAAAAAATCTCCTCCATAGCAATCAATATGGGTTCCAAAAAGAACGCTTGTGTGAAACGCTGTTCATTCCATTCATTCAAGAAACCCAGAAAGCAGAAGATATCAGTGATCAGGTTGACGCTTCATTCCTTAACTCTGGGAGACGTTAGAACAATATCCTACTCCATCCTAATGAATAACATACTATTAGCGGAATGTAAGACCGGTCGTGTGACTTGGTGTGACTAGTAAACAGAACACAGCAAATCATTCGCAACGGAGGAAAGACGTAAAAGCAATTTCGGGCGTCCTGCAAGGTAATGTCATGGACCATTACTTTTCACAATATATATGACCTACTGGGTAATGTACCATAAGCCTTTCCGCCGAATGGTGCACAGAAGTCACAACACTAGAAAATTGTAAGGAAATTCAGGAAAAGTTATAGAAGATCAGCGACTGGTGTAGTAAGTGATAACTGACGCACAACATAAAAAATTGTTGCCTGCTGCACATAAATAGGCAGAAAGACGCAGTTGTGTTTGCTTACACGATTACACAATGATTACTGGAATCCATGAGTATGCATACGGAGCGATATTAAATGGAGCGACCGTATAAAATTAACCGCGAGTAAGGTGAATGCCAGACTGAGATTCATTGGAAGATCTTTAGGAAATGTAGTCCATCAACAAAGGAACTAGTTTACAAAATACTCGTTCGACCAGTACTTGAACATTGCTCGTCATTCTGGGGTCAGTAGCAGGTAGGATTGACTGAGGAATTAGAGAAGATCCGAAGAAGGGCAGTGCGTTTCGTTACAGGCTCAATGAATAAGTGCGATAGCGTCACGTAGATACTCAGGCAACCCCACTGTCAGACGTTGTAAGAGGGAAAGAGGGGTATTCTACACCATTGTGTGGTTTGTTAAAACTCCGAGTGAGTTCCTAGGAAATTCAACAAATATCCTGTATGTATCTCCGCGAAAAGACCACGAAAGTAAAATTAGAGCGATTCGAGCTGACAAGTAAGTTTACCAGCAATACTTCATGTCGCAAACCATTCGCGACTGGAGCAAGAAAAGGGGAAAGTGTCAGCGGTATATAAAGTACCCTCCGCGACATCCCACAAGGTAATTTGCATAATGTAGATACGATGACCAAGAGAGGCGCATACGTACCGCCAGTAATAGACTGGAAAAACGAGAGTCACATGTGCGACAGACAGAGAGGCACAGCGAGTAGAAAGGTGGAGTCCTCTTTCGACTGGTGGCCAGCCTAGGCGGCTAGCGCTGGACTTGGGACGCGGCCGCCCGCCGCTGGCTGCTGGCTGCTGCTCAGGCGTTCGCCTCGCCGCCGCATTGTCTGTGGCCGCAGTTTGTGGCGCGCTTATCTTTACGAGCATCGGAGCGCCGCCGATAAGCCCAGATTCGGACGACCTGCGCTCGGCTTACCAGCCGACACTGCTCCGTGACGACTCGCTCTCTGCTCCACAGCGCGTTTCCGTGTCGGCTTCCCCCACGCTGTCTCCAGCGTGTCAGTTCCACTCTTAACGTTACTGTGTCAGCAACTTCGTCGCAAAATGACTAAAGTTCTTCAATTGTAGCTCGTCAATTTTACGTTATGTCTTAAATGAAGTACTACGCTTCATGAACCGGCATTTGGCATTTAGCTCTTGTAAGGCACCTAACGGGCAGAGAAGCTGCATACGCCTTACAGACAAGCTAAACACTTAACCTCCTTTCTGTCCATATAGTACAACAAAGTTTCAGCCCATGGATTCACACATGATGTACAAAAGAAAAAAATACTAACGGCGCACCACGAAGAAATGTATCCTAATGGGACGGAAATCATGAAACGTGACGTACATGTACAGACAAACAAATAGTTACAATTTCAAAAAAACTGGATGATTTTTTTAAGAGAAAGATCTTCACAAATTGAGCAAGTCAGCAACGCGCAGGTGTACCGCTGTCTTCAGCCTAGAATTTCAGTGACTGTAGTAGAACTGTCTTCAGTCACGAGTTCCGCTTCAGAGTGAGCCCCGGTGACCAGCGAAGATTTGTCTGGAGAGGTCCCAGACAGCAGTGGGATCCAGCCTGCCTCTCGCCCGCCATAAGACTCTACAACCGGGAGTGATGGTCTCGGATGCCATTTCTTTCCGTACGAGTGCCCCTCAGGTTGCCATCCGCAGCACCCTTACAGCACAGCAGCACGTCGACGGTTTTTTACGCCCCGTTTTGTTACTCTTCAAGGCATGCCACCCCAGGTTTACATTTCAGCAAGATAATGCCCGCCCGCACACGGCGAGTGTTTCTAATGCTTATCTTCGTGCTTGCCAACCCCAACCTTGGTCGGAAAGGTCACCGGATCTCCCCCAGTTCAGAATGTTTGGAGTAGTATGGGCAGGGACTTACAACCAGTTCGGTATTTTGAATATCTAACGCACCAATTGGACACAATTTGGCACGATATCCCACAGGAGGACATCTGACAACTCTGTCTATCAATGCTAAGCCGAGTAGTTGTCAGAGGTGGACCAAGGCGTTACTGGTATTGACTTGCTCAATCTGAGAAGCTCTTTCCCTTGAATTAATCAACCTGTTTTTCTGAAATTGTAATCCTTTGTTTGTCAGTACATGTACATCACATCTATCGATTGCCGTTCCATAAGGATAATCCCTTTGTGGTCCGTCACTTTGTCACACCCACTGCAGCGAACCGTAGAATAACTGACTCATGGATAGCTCTCAGCATATGATTTGTAAGTAGGCTGTTTAGGTTCTTATATCGGTAGCGCCACCGTCACGTAGCACTCTGTATGAAAATCGCTGACTGTGCTGTGTGCAGTCTGTGGCTCGGTGGCATTGTTGGAATTTGCTATTGTAGTGTTGGGCAGTTGGCTGTTAACAGCGCGTAGCGTTGCGCAGTTGGAGGTGAGCCGCCACCAGTGGTGGACGTGGGGAGAGAGATGCCAGAATTTTGAGAGCGGACGATCTGGACGTGTGTCCATCAGAGACAGTAAATTTGTAAGACTGGATGTCATGAACTGCTATATGTATTATGACCTTTGAACACTATTAAGGTAAATATATTGTTTGTTCTCTATCAAAATCTTTCATTTGCTAACTATGCCTATCAGTAGTTAGTCCCTTCAGTAGTTAGAATCTTTTATTTAGTTGGCAGTAGTGGCGCTCGCTGTATTGTAGTAGTTCGAGTAACGAAGATTTTTGTGAGGTAAGTGATTTGTGAAAGGTATAGGTTAATGTTAGTCAGGGCCATTCTTTTGTAGGGATTATTGAAAGTCAGATTGCGTTGCGCTAAAAATATTGTGTGTCAGTTTAGTGTTGATCAGAATAGGTAAAGAGCGAAATGTCTGAGTACGTTCAGTTCTGCTCAGCTGTTTGAAAATCAAATAATGTAAGAGGTTTATCAGCACAGTAATTCATTAATTTTTCTAAGGGGACGTTACAGACTAAATACCTGGAACCCTGTTGTTTGCTTTGATTCTTATAGCCGTAGAATGGTCTGAACCCGCTGAATGGTCACAAAGCAAATAAGTGAGATGATCTCAAAGATGACGGACTTGGTAAGCCAGGGAAGTAACTTAGGGAGGCAGGGAAGTAACATAACGTCTCAATGATGATCTTCCAGTAATTGAAGCACAATTCTAGTAGCAAAACCTTGCTAAAAGATAATTGTCTTCAGGAAAGAAAAAAATGCTAATGAGTATATTCAACGCAGATTCATATTTTTACATAAACTCGTAATAACAATTCGCCGACTATAACGTTGTTCTCACTACCTTGCGTTTTTTTCTTTTCAGCGATGGTAGTGAGGTGCTGTTTTTGTTCTCTGGAGTATCTCGCAGCATGACTTGTCATACTCCCGCCTTTAAAATATAATATCGGCCTCGTCAGAAAGACTTTCATTTGAGATCACCAGCCGTTCAATTTCAATACTGTCCAATAAAGTCAAATCTCGTTAGTTGAGTCATCATACACATGGGTAGAATTCAACTGCAGCGTATCTGTTTTTCTCAAGCACAGTCAGAATCGATGTTCCTTCAGAATTTCGATACTTACATGTTGACTTTTTATGGTGGTGCAATTAGCCAGCGATACATTTTCACCATAGAGACAGGCGGAGAGTTCACGAACATCGCCGCTTCCGAAATTTTACCGGCCCGATTATTGATCCTACCGGGAACGTAAATAAATTATTTTCTTTAGCACAGTCTGCGAAGTTCGGCAGCCTGTAAGTCTGTTCGACAGTTCACAGCACCTGACATACGCCACGAATTCCGCCATCTAGAAGTCACACCTAACAGCGGATGTTGCGAGCGACTCACAGAGTAGGTGAGCAAGTGAGATAAACACACTGTAGCCACATATGTAGGATACTGCAGCGACTTGTCATACACAAAACACTGGAATTTTACGGGGTTATGCTCATTTTTCAAGTTACATTCATTTAAACAATACCTCTGATGTCCTCAATGGGCGTGACGTTGATATGGAGCGAGGCCAACGAGATATAGGGGTTCAGCGGCGTACGTCACAGCACGTCATACTACGGGTCTTACGAGTGCCAACGGTCGTCTCCGGGGGAATCATCATTATCATCATGATCATGATCATGATCATCATCATCATCGTTACCACTTAAAAATGGAATCTTCTACGTATAATAATGATTTAATGAGGCTGTTTTCCGACCTATGTTTCGGATGTTGATGACATCCACTTATTGTAGTCAGCTCTGTGGAACAGCCCTAGACTTGTAGACCGTAGTCCAGAGGCGCGACAAAATCGATCCACAATGCCACCAGCGGTGACCGACCGGACATCGTTCAGGGACGAAATCCGGGCAAATGTTGCACGTGTTGTCCCATCAGAGACCATTGGGAAGCGCCTGCTTGCTGCAGAATTGAGATCGCACGTACGTCTGTCTAGGCTACCACTGAAACCATGACACAGCCAAGCATGGGTACTCTGGTGTCGTGAGAAAGGTTCACTGGAAAATGGAACTGTGCTGTGTCGTCTTCACTGATGAGAATACGTCGTGTCTGTATGAGAATGATGGACCTTCAGGTGTACGGTGTAGACCTGGGCAGCTCTCTGTTTCAGAGACCATTCGCGCAAGACACGCAGATCACTATCAAAGCTTCATGGTGTGCGGAGTGGGTTACTACTCGAGATCACATTCGATGTTTCTGCAGTATAAGGTAACCAGTACCCGGCATACCGAACAGGCTGTTATCCCCGTGCTACTACCGTTTCTTCGACAGAAAGGTGATGTGCTTTTTCAGCAGGACAATGCACGTCCACATACGGCTGCTGCCACGCAACTTGCTTTTCGTGGTGCAGGACGACTGCCCTGGCCAACAAGATCACCAGCTCTCTCGCCAACAGAACACGAATTTAACACATTGAAGCAGGAATTTACTCGTTCTCTAGAGCCTGTAAGCACCGTTGCCGAGCTTCAACAAAAGGCGCAAGATATTTGGGACAGTCTATGTCAGGATGTGATTGGTAGCTTTATGGTCGTTTGCATGCGTTGTACCCAGAGAGAGGTACATTGTGTACTGATGCAACTGTTTGGGCATACTTTGCTACGACACGTGTGTTTCGTTTGATCCGAATTTGTAATCATATACTCCTACACTTATGAAGTAACTCCCACCTCACTTGCCAATAACATGACCTTTATCTTTGAGGGGATTGTATTTTTTTTCGGGCATTGTGTTTAGTGCCAGTTTTTGTGTCGTTTGTTAGGTTCAAATGGCTCTGAGCACTATGCGACTTAACTTCTGAGGTCATCAGTCGCCTAGAACTTAGGACTAATTAAACCTAACTAACCTAAGGACATCACACACATCCATGCCCGAGGCAGGATTCGAACCTGCGATCGTAGCGATCGCTCGGTTCCAGACTGTAGCGCCTAGAACCGCACGGACACTCCGGCCGGCTGTTTGTTAGGATGAATTACACTTACGAAGTCGTGGCTTTTCCTAGTGTGCTGCTGTTGTTCTTTGTCGTTGGTCGTAGCCAAACAGGAGACAGTGTATGGTAGCCAAAGAGAATCGCTCAATGATAATTCTAGTTGTCACAAGTATATGGCAGATTTTTCGGAAAACGTCGCTATTTCAGTGGTCGTGGTTAGGGTGCGACCTAACAGCTCAGTTTTAATTGCTGCTAGTGAAAGAAAATACCAGCTAACATCACACACAAAGCGTAGGGAATTACAACGAGCAATGTGACTTGTTACCCAGACCCGACTCTCAGTTCATCGCGCTCAGTTCCATCTTTCATCACTTGAACGGAGACCAGCTTCGGTACGCTGTGGAAAAGTCGTGGACACCGTAAGTGAGCTTTTGCCGTTGCTAGCACGCCGATCAGGAAGCCGGTGTGCAGCCGCGTGTGGTTACGAGTACGCGTGAGCGCAGCGCGACACAGTGGCCCGCCCACGCCCCCCTAGGCGGCCGTCCGAATCGGCGGCAGAGGCGAGCCGAGGTGAGGCGAGGCGAGGCGAGGCAAGGCAGTGCCGGGGCGGGCCGGACCGCCTTATCGCGGCCTCACAGGCCGCCGCGCACGCCCGTTTAAGTATGTGCGGGGACACCGCCGAAATGTAATCCAAAACGCCGCCTCTGGCGGGGCAGGGCAGGGAAGGGGTGCGATGAAAAAGTGCGGGGGCGGGCCGTCTTCGCACATCCAATTTGAAGAGGAATGATTGAGCGGCCCGGCCGGAGTCAATCACGCCGCTATCTGCTGCCCCCATCGGCTGCCATTTCTCTTAGCCCGCGGGCGCCACCGCCGCCGCCGCCGTATATATTCTATAAAGTCGGGCGTCACACGTGATTGACATATCTTTGTGATGGCCGGGGGCGCGCATTTCCATGTTATCGGCCGCCGGCCGGCTCTGCCGCTCCGCCGGAGGTCGGCGGCGCCGGGAGGAGGGAGGAGGGGGGGGGAGGTGCGGAGGAGGGAATGGGAGGGGGCGGCGTCGCCAGCGGCGGCCGGCGTCCTATCGGGCGTCGGCAGGCGTCGCCGCGCGTCCCGGCGGCCAGCCGTGTGGAAAAATGATAGCAGCTGCAGCCAGCCAGACGCAGTCGCCAGCAGCCAGCAGTGAGGGGGTGGGCGCCGCCGCCGCCACCGCGCCGGCAAGATGCGCAGCCGCTCGGACGGTGGGACAGCCGAGATAGCGCGCCTATCTGCCCCAGGGAGGGGCGAGCCGCGCCGCGCCGCGCAGGCCGGATCAGGCTTCGGCGGCGCCCCACTAGCGCCGCAGTTAGCGTCGCTGCCGGCTACACGCGCGGCTTCCTCCATCACTGGGCAATATATCGTTCCGGAGTGGGGTAGTCCGAATTTTTTTTAACTCTGTGGAGTCGGCTACGTAACATGTATTCGTACGCCTATCTGTTATTTATTCCGACGAAAATCAATTTCCTTGCAACTATAGTTTCGACTTTATACTCATATATGTACTATCGATTCATGAAAATACTGTAGTTTTCCCAACTCACTTCCTGTACCAACTCATCCACTTCGCACAACCTCTCTTGCTAGAACACATTCGGATGTAGCGCATTAATTGCAAAACTCAGTCTCCAGCATTCAGTATCCCACCCACTAGTCATCAGTCCAAGTACCCAGCTGCCCCACTAGATCCTTATCCTACATTCATGTAGCTTCAATCTTCTTAGGCCAGAACTTCAACCAACCCCCACTGTCATCGACGAAATCCGTCCGGGGGTACAGCCCTCTTTCCGACGCCAGCACGATTGTCCACCTGACATCATCCTTCAATTTTTCTCCTATGCCTTTCCTTCACCTCACTAACGTTTAGTATCTAACCGCGCTTCCACAGGCCCCTTTACCCATACTCATCATTTCACCTTCATGAGCATGATCATTTGCGTTCACGGCGAGTATCACCATTACACCACGCATCATTTACATTACCATCAGTGATTATATTTTAAATGCAATATAAAATCTAAAAAGTTTTTAAAAATCATAAAGACTTACGACCAAAATGTTTTATCGCCTATTGCAATGTGTTTATATGTAAATATTACAAATGCTGTCCACCAACATTTGTTTGAAAAAATCATTTATTGTGAGCTGTTTTTATGTATTTTAAACCACCTATTTAATTTGTACGAACTTTGGTTGAAGAGCGGATTTAACCACTGTCAGCTCACCCGTTTGTGGAGAATAGAAATGTGGTGTCACCGCCAGACACCACACTTGCTAGGTGGTAGCCTTTAAATCGGCCGCGGTCCGTTAGTATACGTCGGACCCGCGCGTCGCCACTATCAGTGATTGCAGACCGAGCGCCGCCACACGGCAGGTCTAGAGAGACTTCCTAGCACTCGCCCCAGTTGTACAGCCGACTTTGCTAGCGATGGTTCACTGACAAAATAAGCTCTCATTTGCCGAGACGATAGTTAGCATAGCCTTCAGCTACGTCATTTGCTATGACCTAGCAAGGCGCCATTACCAGTTACTATTGATGCTGTAAAACATGTACCGTCAAGAGCGATGTTCACCAATTATGGATTAAAGTTAAATATTCCAACAGCTACGTCCTTTTTTGCTAAAGTCTAACTTCCTTGTCCTGTTCCAGACCTCACGCCAGCCTGCGTGAGCTAAAACGCGTGCCTTTCGGCTTCCTCTCATAGTGGGTTGGGTCTCTTGCCAATCCACAACAAGAAACAATAATATTAAAAAAATCACAATATTATCTCATCTTCAGTTACCTAAACAACACGAAGCATACTTGCGAACGTCAACTTTACATTGATTGCGTAACTACAGATATTGGTCAAGTATACGTCACCCAACATCCACACAGGTAAACAAGAAACTGTAGTCAAATAAAATAATTACAGATAACAATAGCTTTGAGATTTGAACAAAAAATTCAATACTGTCACCAACAGCTTTTATCACAGATCCGACCGCTAGATGTCACCGGTTGTCACAACATCAATCATAACAACTTGTACAATGTAGGAGACAAGTACGCACACATTTCCACGGTTTTAAACACTGGCAATAAAATATTTTGCCTCCGCCCCCTCTCTCTTTGATAAAATACAATACATATGAACGAAATGTAGCATTCTGACTGGCAATCCCAGTCAGAATCCCTCTACGTACTCTTAGATATCACTGATACAGACGTCTTGACATATGGATTTACCCCAAGCAGTATTCCGTATGCATTCTTTATTTGTTGTTATACATAATTACTTTATTTGAGTACTATGTCGTCTATGCATGTATGTATGGTAACAGACGTATAACTGACCAGCATCTGTAGTTACATGATGAATTTAATGTAGATTACTGAAGATGTGCTTTCTGTTGCACAGGTATCTGAAGATGAGACAACACTGTCTTGAAATCGATAGTGCATATATGAGACAGATATCAAAATTAAATAAAAGATACAGTCGCAAGGAAGGTAACTTTCACTGGAATTAAAAGGTCTGGACTGGAGTCCACTCAGACTCGTTGGGCCATGTGAAAAGCTTCTTTTGTCAATAAGAAGCGTCAAAACCAATCTCCAGCACTGCAGTTGTCAATCACCCTCAATTTATGTCCAAAGTAGTATCCAAACGTTCCCGAAAATATTAATTAAAATAATTACGTCTTACGTAGATGAATGTTCTGCACCATTATCGTCAAAACAGTCCCTTAGGATAATACGCCGATTCCAAAGTTTCAGCCACTTCCGAAATGTATCCTGGAGGTCTTTTTTGTTAGGGTGTTTAGTAACCTCTGCGACTCCGCCTGAATCTCCTCCACTATATCAAATATTCACCCCCATGACTTGATTTTTTCTAGGCGAAAAAGAAGAAGTTACATGGAGCAAGTTTGGTGAGTACTGCTGATGCGGAAGGCTTTAGCGAAGAAATTCGGAATAATGTAAGCCTTATGAAGTCGTGCATTATCATGGTGGAGTATCCAGCCACCGTTTTCTCCTCAAATCTTCCCTCGAACGTTTTAGAATAACACTATAGAACTCTTTAATGAATGAAAGACATCGCCTGGATCTTTTTTCTTTTATTAATGGTGATCTGCTAGTCAGATCAAAACCACTGATCTTCAGATTTAAGTTAAGGCAAAGAAAGGAGGAGACGTGGCAATATGAAAACTGGTTGAGTGTGACAGCGTAATAATACAAACAATGGCTCTGTAAATAACATTAAAACATAATGAGCCTAAACCTAGTGCTGCAAGGTGCAATTTATCAGTATTAAGAAGAATGTAACATAAAATACGTAAAAAATTACAGAGAATGCAGGTGTACAACTCAATGGCCAGTACGTTGATATAGTGTAAACTAGATTCTTCTAGCATAAAATTAAAAAAATATATAAAAAGCTAACTACGGTAACCTAAGAAAAGTCGTTATATATGATGTACTAGGTGATAAAAGTAAAGCTCGTTACTTATTGGCTCACCAGAAAAGACAAACTTTTTATGAATAACCCAGTCAGTAGCACGACAAGAAGTTAACACTTCTTGATGTTACTCTTCAGTTGTCGAGCTTCTCTTAGCCGAAGTGAAAATGGACTCTTCCACCGCGACGTTTGCTGCTTAGTTTCAGTGTCATAACCTTAAACCTAATTTCAGTGACCATATTTGAAAGAAAGTTAGTAGCGTCCTGAAGCAGTTTCTTAAGTTCCAGCAGATTTCCATGCTATGTTGCTTCTCATCGTCTTGCAGCAGTAACGGCACAAATTTCGTGGCAGTCCTTCACATATGCAATTCGTCGGACAGAATAATGTCACATGCGCCATAACTTATACGCAACGTGTCTTGGACGATCTGCCTACAGTCTTGCGGAATCAGATCCCTCTCCCTGTAAGCATTTTCTGGTACGACGCCAGCCGAGGCCAACGGGAACGGTTGTCGTCATCAGTCGATGGTCGGCCATCTTTCAAATGTTTACACCAATAGCCAGTTTCAGTCTGACAGTGTTGTCACCAAGAGACTGCTTCAATATCTGGTGGATTTCTGAAGCGGTTTTCCAAAATTAAAACAAATTTCACACAGAAACGCTGCTCTTTCAGGGCAGCCATTGAAAAACCTCAAACACACGGAAACACGACAACTGAAAGACGCTCGTCAGCAAATGACCAAACCAGTCAGTTCGCAAGCACTTGCCACACCGATTCGAGAAGACACCTATCGGTAATTCAGTGTATTCGTAACCATCTGCGCGTAAAATTCAAATTTCGGGAACTTTTAGATATCACTTCACACGTCGGTAGTAGCAGTACATATTTGTGATATTCGACGAAACTGCATATAATTCTTCCAAGAACAACGCAATATAAATTTTTTAAAAAAGAGGAATTTTCTGAGACTAGTCATTACCTGTAAGAATTTAGCTGAACAACCGTCAGCCGAAATTCCTTTCTGACGCATATAGCACCGCTGCCACAGTATTACGTGATGCTTATAACTGATTCCCGTACTAATTACAATAGTTCAGACGACATCGTGTAGCGTAATGCATACGTCTACAGCTAAGAGACTGGGGTGTGTATCAGGCAGGAGTCAAATTTACGCACCTGACTAACGACCCTGCTACCCGGCTTGAGTGAAGCGTATCTTTCGAGCAGTTTTTCGACATCTGTCTAGGCACATTACATAATGTTTCCCATTTTCATCTCAGGAACACAACATACAATCCGTTAAAACGTAAAAGCAATTTGTATGTTTCCAGAATGAGATTTTCACTCTGCAGCGGAGTGTGCGCTGATATGAAATTTCCTGGCAGATTAAAACTGTGTGCCCGACCGAGACTCGAACTCGGGACCTTTGCCTTTCCCGGGAAGGGCTCTACCATCTGAGCTACCGAAGCACGACTCACGACCGGTACTCACAACTTTACTTCTGCCAGTACCTTGTCTCCTACCTTCCAAACTTTACAGAAGCTCTCCTGCGAACCTTGCAGAACTAGCACTCCTGAAAGAAAGGATATTGCGGAGACATGGCTTAGCCACAGCCTGGGGGATGTTTCCAGAATGAGATTTTCACTCTGCAGCGGAGTGTGCGCTGATATGAAACTTCCTGGCAGCTTAAAACTGTGTGCCCGACCGAGACTCGAACTCGGGACCTTTGCCTTTCGCGGGCAAGTGCTCTACCATGTTGTTCACACACGATTCCTCCCATATTAGGTAAAGCGACAATAACTAAATAACGGCCGGCCGGAGCGACCGAGCGGTTCTAGGCCCTACAGTCTTGAACCGAGCCACCGCTACGGTCGCAAGTTTGAATCCTCCCTCGGTCATGGATGTGTGTGATGTCCTTAGGTTAGTTAGGTTTAAGTAGTCCTAAGTTCTAGGGGACTGATGACCGGAGCAATTAAGTCCCATAGTGCTCAGAGCCATTTGAACCATCTCAACTGAATAACGTAGCAATATAACGCACGTTTTAGTCGCCAGAGTGGTATTCGATATAAACGTTTCCATCAGTCTGAGAATAAAAGGGCATTTGCTTCTTGCCATTTGATGATGGGATTGTTTTCTCGTCAAATGCAGAATACGAGTTTGCAAGGAGGAGGATCCATTGTAAATCAACTGAAGATATTAGCTGCAAGTGTTGCCTTAAATCACAACAGAGAGAATTCCAAACATGAGGATGGCAGTGCGGCTGAGCAAACTGGAAATCATTTTGATTTCAGTTTGCATTTCGCTCTAAGGTACATTTTCTGTGCTCTATCGTTTGAAAGTCATATCCCAGTCGTTGAGTGCACCCACCTGAAGAGCAAAAATACATTTAAAGTCAGACACAAATAGTGGAACGAGTAAGCAGCAATCTAGAGAAACTGAACTGTGGGGCTACAGACGCTACACAAATATTTTATAAATGAGGTGGATAAGTAAACCACATAATTTTAAGGTACGTCAAGAACTAGTAAAGGAAAAAGGTCTATAAAAATTCTCGGCTCGAGTATTGGCACATAAGCTGGCGCATACGCAAAAAAAAAGAAAAATTTTATGGTTACTGAAGGAGCGCTATGACGGAAATTACAGGCAACTGTAACTGTAAAACCCATGCTATGGAGAAAACGGTGAATAACTGAACCGGTTAACAAATGGCAGAAATTACAGGCGCCAGCATACAAACAGTCGATAGAATATTAAAGAGCTTGTGTCCATGAACTACAAAATTGAGACTAACAGTAGGCACCAGTCGTAGTTAGTTGCAGAACAACATGCAGGCTGCACTTGATACCAGCTTCTGCACTGAGAAAGCCAAAGTATGCTCTGTAGCGGAATACCATACCACTGCCCTCCGCCTCCCTGCACCCTCCTCGTCCATACCGGGATGGTATGTGCAAAGAGCTGTCGATATCGCTCTGCGACAGCTCAAATTTCAATAATCCAATCATACTCATCATTAAGCACAACATATTTTGGAGGAATTGTTTATTTATCGACTTATAATAGCCCCAGTGAGTCTCGAAAGCTTGGGTGTAATTTTCTATGTATAGCGTCTATCTTGCAGTCTGCCGTTGATGAGCGTTTCTATGACTCTCTCAAACTGCCCAAACAAATGCATTCTGCACTGTACAGTACTTCTTTGAATCTTTGTTTGTCTGGAGGTCATATAGTCACTACTGAATATAGCCGGAGTAAGTGCGAGGTTTCCTGCAGCACTCTAAGAATCTCTCTCTCTCTTCTCTGGCTGTGAACAATATTCACACAATCAATACCTAATGCAATCGTATTATTCCCAGTCAGTGTGGTGTCGAAAGCGTCCTACACACATTGTGCCACAGAAAGCGCAAAGGCTTGTTTATCAGTGGTAACGCTCTACTTTATCAGAAGAATATAGTCAGAATTTTAAGATTTTGGGAAGTGGCTGACCTCAATATTTAACTATCACTAGATTATTATTAATACTTTTTTTATAGAGTGATCAGCCAGCCAAACTTTCCAGAGATCTAATTTCAACTTTCATTCTGCAATTTTATAAGGGGTGTACCAGTTTTTTTTATATGAGCTACATGGACAATTTTACTTTATACGTTGCTACACGCAGTTGGGGGGGGGGGGGGGGGAGAAGCGACAAAGTGGGTGAAATTTTATCTGAATTTTTATGTTGCTAGTTTCCTGTTTTAGATATTTTAAATAGATTCATCTTTAATATTCTACAATATTTGAGAGGAGAGATGTAGACACCTCAGAGCACAATCTTTATTTTGTGTCCGTTAGGTGATAGTATAGCTGAAATTGCCCCGTTGAAGAGGCAGTTACTATTTTTCTTTGAGATCTAATTTCAGGAACCTGATGAGCGAGATGATGCAAAAAGGTCAACTGAATTGTTAAGAAGTTTGTTTACAGTATTCGTTGTTTCGAATCACGTATAGTTGCGACGTTAGTTTTGACATTTTATTTTTCAAAGGTGCACGGTAGATTGTTTTGGATCACAAATCACTGCATAAGTTCCCGTCGTAAGAAACACTTTTCACGTAACCTGTCTACGAAGAGCATTTCAGAAAAGTGGTAGTGCAAGTGAGGTCTGAGGAGTCAGCTGTGGGCAACGGATCGACTACGCAGCCCAAAAACACAGAACGACAACAGTATCGCACAACCCGACATGAGGTTGTTATGATTAGAATATTAGCGGAGGAACGTAATACTCATAGCTGGATGCAGGAGATTATTCCACAGCTGCGTCCACCTCACCATTCCGAACAAATCAATACAGCCGGAATGGTAAGGTCTAAGGAAGGAAGAAAGAAGGACGGCTGATTTTTATCGTCGCACCAGCGGCAAGGTTATTAAAGATGGATCAGTAGCTCAGCTAGATAAAAAGAGACGGAAATTTATTAGCGATCTTTTGAAAGAAACCGTTTTGAATTCATCTGAATTGATTTCGAGAAACCACAGAAAACGAAACTTAGGATTTGCAGAATTGGATTTTGTACGTATCTTCTCCCAACTGTAAATCTGGTGCCTTATACGCCGGGCAGCCTGGGGTCAATGGTAAAAAAAATCAGCTTTTTTTTGTAATTAACATTCCACCCATCAGGAGAAAATATGTACTTCATTGAATTAAATCTTTATTTTTTGCAATTATGAACATGTTTTCATTAGTAATAACTATATTTTATTTTTCTCAGTATTTAAATTTATGTTTAAATCTGCCGTATGTTACGTCCGTTCGCAGGTGTGCATCAGCAAACTGAAATATATTTATGTGGTGTAGATAATCTGGAAATATCTTCTTCAAAATACTTCGTTACATAGAGTATTTACATAGATTTATATAAATATTTATTTACTACCTGTTATAATTGTTAAGGCCTTATATAAAGAGAATTGCAATTTAATATTTATTTATCAAGATAAAATATCTCAACAGTAAGGTATAAAAAATATTTCCAACATTTGTTAGAGAAGCAAGTAGTAAACATAATTGTGATGTAAAATAACGGCTAGGGTACTCGTAATGTTCTTCTCCCTTTGCGCATCTATCAGGAGCCTACTCTCAACATGTTGAGCACTGCACCCTTTCCTCTCCTGGTACCCTCTTTTTATAATAATAATATTATAATAATAAAATTCAGTATCATCTGCATTGTTCCCAGTTTCGTCGTCCTGAAACAGAAATCTTATGAACGGGTGATTTGTCTTTGGCTTTTGGGAATTTTTTTTATCGATACTTGTTTTCCTTTTATTTGCAATTTTCTCAAGTCTAAGTTCGGGAATTCTAGTATGGACTTAAATATATCATTAAGACCACCACGCTTGTTTTCTGGAATTTTTTCTGTCTGTAATTTGGAATGAGGCGAAATTCGACTCTTGAAAATGGACAATGGACAAATACCAACAGCAGAGAACCCAAATTATTGCTTGCTACTATTTGAGGAAAGAAAATAGCAACAATTTCTGGAATATTATATATTATCATTCTACTTCCTGTGAGGCATTTCATCCACGAATCCATTGCAGAATTCACATAACACCTGAAGGGTTCATAAATTACCATGCGAATGAAGGCGATATGAGCAGCGAGGCAGGAATAACAAAAGAAATATTCCATTCTCTCTACAAAATTCAACAATCGTTGGCTGTCCAGAAGATGAAACATTCTCTTCTAGAGAAGGTTTAATATGTTTTGCAAAATGCTTCACAAATCGAAGTCCCTGTATCCATTACAACCGTTAGCAGCTACAATACAATCCAGAGGCCCACCTCACAGGAAATCGCCCCAGAAAGTTTTACAAGGGAACAGAAACATTGGAGGAACCCAGTTTCCTATAGCATTAACTGCTAGGAGAACTGTCACAAAAGTTCTGATTTCTGCAGAAGTTGCTGCCCCAGATTGTTTGTGCCCCTTCTCTGCCAACATTTTTGTTGCCGCGTGCACGGCATGGACACCAGCTTCGTCTACGAAACACTGGTTCTGGCACTCAAAGATGTGGTCACGTAATACCTTTGAATAATTCTCAAAGGGACGTGGCCCTGTTTCTTTACTGAAAGTCATTGCTCGAGAGCTTCTGGACGGCGAGCTAATAATGAACTAATCCTTTTCAGGAAGGTATTCAGTCAGTCCCCTCCGACCATTCCCTTTCCGCATTTCTTGGGAAAATTTCTTCGTTTTTTCCTGGAAAAATCTGTGGAGTGAGTCGCTACATATGCCATATTCTATGACAATATTTCTTACTTTTTTGTGCAATTTAAAAATTTTACAACAGTAGTTTTAATAGCTTCCCGAGCCGCCTGTCATCTCTGATGTTCACTTACATTCCTCGACGTACTATAAAAGGAGTTAATGTAGACCATTTTAAATACAAGTCTTATATATGTTATTGACGCAAGCTAAACTGTGCAGAGACGGACACAAAAACGATTCATTTTTGTCGAGGGTCAATTGTAACGTGTTACAAACGCCCTCTAGGTCAATGTTACAACTGTGCGCATCACTGCATGTAGCTTCGGCTACACGACAAAATATAAATTATACCCTACGGGACATGAAACTACAATACCTGACATATACACTGAAGAGTCAGAGAAACTGGTACACCTGCCTAACATCGTGTAGAGCCCCCGCGAGCACGCAGAAGTGCCGCAACACGATGTGGCATGTACTCGACTAATGTCTGAAGTAGTTCTGGAGGGAACTGACACCATGAATCCCGCAGGACAGTCCATAAATCCGTAAGAGTGCGAGGGGCGGAGATCTCTTCTGAAGAGCACATTGCAAGGCATCCCAGATATGCTCAATAACATTCATGTCTGGAGAGTCTGGTGGCCAGCGGAAGTGTTTAAACTCGGAAGAGTAGGCTATACCCGGAGTCACTCTGCAGCAATTCTGGACGTGTGGGTATCTCATAGTCCTGCTAGAACTACCCAAGTCCGTCGGAATGCACAATTAACATGAATGGATGCAGGTGATCAGATGGGATGCTTACATACGTGTCACCTGTCAGTGTCGTATCCAGACGTATCAGGCACCTCATAACACTCCAACTGCACACGCCTCACATCATTACGGAGCCTCCACCAGCTTGAACAGTCCCCTGCTGACATGCGCGGTCCATGGATTCATGAGGTTGTCTCCATACACGTACACGTCCATCCGCTCCACACAACTTGAAACGAGACTCGTACGATCAGCCATCAACAGTCCAATGTCGGTATTGACGGACCCAGGCGAGGCGTAAAGCCTTGTGTCGTGCAGTCATCGAAGTACACGAGTGGGCCTTCTGTTCCGAAAGCCCATATCGATGATGTTTCGTTGAATGGTTCGCACGCTGACACTTGTTCACTGCGCACCATTGAAATCTGCAGCAATTTGCGGAAGGGTTGCGCTTCTGTCACGTTGAACGATTCTCTTCAGTCGTCGTTGGTCGTGTTCTTGCAGGTTCTTTATCCGGTTGTAGCGATGTTAGAGATTTGATGTTTTACCGGATTCCTGATGTTCACCATATACTCTTGAAGTGGTCGTACGGAAAATACTCAGTTCATCGCTACCTCTGAGATGCTGTGTCCCATCACTCGTGCGGCAACTATAATACCACATTCAAACTCACTTAAATCTTGATAACCTGCCATTGAAGCAGCAGTAACAGATGTAACACTGCGCCGGACCCTTGTTGTCTTATATAGAGGTTGCCGACCGTATAGGCAATGAAGATGCTCCTGTAGCGTTTTCGATGGGAAGTGTTGGATCACTCACAACAGAGCCAGTAATCGACTCTCCCTGAGTTTCATCTCTGGTCACACGAACCGCTGGCTAAGAAGATAATGTTGTGGCACAGACAACGAGCTGTAGACAAGGGTAGAGAATTGGCAGGAAGCACAGGCGGCTGCCTTGTATGGCTAGGGTATTGGAAAGTTGGTACAACACTACGACAAATGTCTAAATCGGATCGGCGACTATGTAGAGAAGTAGCTGTTGCAAATAAAACATTTTTGATCTAGACATTGATTTCCATTCTGCGACCGATCGGACCTTACTTTACGAATAGGCCTTTACCAGTTTCTTTGACGTTTCAGTGTATTATCATACATCGTTTAAAACAAACTCTCTTATTTGGAAACCTATACATATATTGCGAAAAAAATAGTTTTTCTTGCAAACATGTCTGTTGACAATCAACAGCTGTACGCGATACACTGCTGGCCATTAAAATTGCTACACCAAGAAGAAATGCAGATGATAAACGGATATTGGTTCAAATGGCTCTGAGCACTATGGGACTCAACTTCTGAGGTCATCAGTCCCCTAGAACCTAGAACTACTTAAACCTAACTAACCTAAGGACATCACACACAAACATGCCCATCATGATGCTGTAAACAGAACCTGGACTCATCCGAAAAAATGACGTTTTGCCATTCGTGAACTCAGGTTCGTCGTTGAGTACACCATCGCAGGCGCACCTGTCTGTGATACAGCGTCAAGGCTAACCGCAGCCATGGTCTCCGAGCTGATAGTCCGTGCTGCTACAAACGTCGTCGAACTGTTCGTGCACATGGTTGTTGTCTTGCAAACGTCCCCATCTGTTGACTCAGGGATCGAGACGTGGCTGCACGATCCGTTAAAGCCATGCGGATAAGATGCCTGTCATCTCGACTGCTAGTGATACGAGGCCGTTGGGATCCAGCACGGCGTTCCGTATTACCCCCCTGAACCCACCTATTCAGTCACTGGATCTCGACCAACGCGAGCAGCAATGTCGCGATACGATAAACCGCAGTCGCGATAGGCTACAATCCGACCCTTATCAAAGTCGGAAATGTGATGGTACGCATTTCTCTTCCTTACACGGGGCATCACAACCACGTTTCACCAGGCAACGCCGGTCAACTGCTGTTTGTGTATGAGAAATCGATTGGAAACTTTCCTCATGTCAGCACGTTGTAGGTGTCGCCAACGTTGTGTGAATGCTCTGGAAAACTAATCATTTGCATATCACAGCATCTGCTTCCTGTCGGTAAATTTCACGTCTGTAGCACGTCATCTTCGTGGTGTAGCATTTTTAATGGCCAGTGGTGCACGTCGAAATTAATTCCCCGACTACGAATTTCGGAATGTCAGCTGTATGTAGATGCAGATCAAAATTCATTTCCAGCGTACCGCGAGCGTTCAGCTTAACCACTTAGCCTAACCAGCACGAATTTTCATCTGCCACCATTCCGTAGTAGATCTATACCGAATACAGGTGATTTCGACAAATTGTTTTGACTTCAACACCCTAAAAACAAGTTCCGCTCTCTAGGATAACCAAGACACAATCGAACGTCTACCTTCTTTATTCTCTTCCTTACGGAAGACAACTGAAGCCTACTGTCACCTCTGGGACATTTGAAAAGTTACAAATTGCCTCTGTTATTTTTACCCAGTTTCCCCTACCCTGCGTTGCTCAGTGGCAGAACCGTCCCAGTGCCACCGAGGGGAAGACAAGTGGCACGTCTCGAGTACGTAGACCACACACAGCGGCCGGCGGAGACGGGGACAGGAGGGCGATCTTCGGCTTGCTGTGGGCCGGCGGGGGGCAGCGGGCGAGGGGCGTAACGGGAGCCGGCAGTGGCGGCGGAGCAGCAGATGGCCGGGCGCGACAAGGCACACACGGCGCGGGCGGCCATCGATCATCGAGGAGTCGAGCGGCGCCGAGTCGACAGTCGACTGTCGGCCGGTGAGCTGGCTCGCCTTTCATTAGCGCGCTAACAATGAGCCGGGGCTACTCGAGATACGGCGCCAATTCAAAACGGCCCGCCCCGCCACGCCTCGCCGGCTCTTCATTTCGGATGCGCGATAGCAGCCGACGACGTCGAGGGCCTCGCCGGCCGGCCGGCGCGGCGCGCTCCTGATACAGCGGGCCGGCTCTGCGCTCCTCTTTCTCCCTCTTCACAGCGGCCGCCCGGCTGCCGGCTCTCCGGCGGGCGCTATCTGGCACCGCGAGATACTCTGCGCAGCTCAGTTGGCTTCCGTGCCGCCTACTCCAGCACGGCGGCGACGTCACCCTCGGTGCAGAGCGCACGACAAAGCATTCGTCTTACTACATTTCCTAAAACCTGCTGCACGTGTACATCAAAACATATGAACTTACACAGCTTTCTTGGCGCAATATCGTACAAGGATGCATTAAAATGTAGAATTTGCCAACTGGCACATTTTCATAAGGGCATCTTCCTGTCAGTTCAAAAGAAGAATGAAAGAAGGAAGTAATGACTGAAGAAAGAAGCCTGGGAAAAAACGTAATATCGGGTAAGCAGGAATGCTTAAATACGCTTACCCCCCAACCCCTCCCCTTAAAAGAGGACCCTGCTCGCGACGGGGTGCTTTTGAATGTGTAGATCTGGTATCAGACGGTTCTGTAACCGCCACCACTACGTATATCGCAGTGGTAACAGTCACCTGTGTGGAATCAGCACAGTAAGTTGCGTTGACGTGGAGACGTGGCAGAATGGCACGAAGGAGCTTTCGTGTTTGGAAGCGCCTGTCGTCATACGGTGAGTAACGGCACAGAGTTATTGGCGGATCAAAGTAGGCTCTCCAATGTGCCTTCAGGAAATGAAATCCTCGTAGGGAGATCCTAACCGCCAAGGACCAGAGATGTGGCAATAGGGTGGTCTGTTTGTACGCACCTATGGCAACCCTGTCAATAAAGTTGCTCAATTTGTCGAATTGTTGATGTGTTATCTCAACCTATCGAACGTACATTATACAAGTGGTGAAACTCTCGCAGCCACGGAACACGACAGCGTGAGAATGGTGATCGTAAAAAGGTCTCAAACAGCAGGGACTGGACACGAGTGCCTTGTCCATGGCAGCCGATATCAAACCCGACAGGATTTGCTGCTGACTATGGAGACAGGTTCTGAAGACAGGTTCCATCTCAAACAGTTCCCGAGGAAACATTCCGAATGGAGCGGCAAGCAGCGCATAGTGGAATTAGATACATGGTCCAGTCACATTAATGTGACCATCTGTCAGAAGCTTGAATAATCACTTTTCCCAGTCAGGTTCTGGAAGGTACCGGCTCCAGGGCTATGGCCAGCTGTGCCAGGTTTCCCGGCTGACGATCCATGGCGCGAACTCCTCAATTGAGGACGTCCCACATTTTCTCGATCTGGTGTAAATTTGGGGAGTTTGGTGGCCAGGATATTATGGTAAACTCATCCCGATGCTCTTTGAATCACGCCCGTAACTGCGATCTCTGTGACACGTTGGAGTGTCCTGCTGGTAGATGCTATCGTGCTGAGGAAAAACAAACTGAATGTAACGTTGAAAATGTGGTCTCGCGGTTCTAGGCGCGCAGTCAGGAACCGTGCGACTACTACGGTTGCAGGTTCGAATCCTGCCTCGGGCATGGATGTGTGTGATGTCCTTAGGTTAGTTAGGTTTAAGTAGTTCCAAGTTCTAGGGGACTGATGACCACGGCAGTTGAGTCCCATAGTGCTCAGAGCCATTTGAACCATTTTTAACGTTGAAAATGATCGCCAAGGATAGATGGATACTTGTCGTGATCCATTGTGCTTTCCAGAATGGCGAGGGCACCCAAGGAACGCCACGAAAACGCTCCCCAGACAATAATACATGTAGGGCGTTTGGTTACAGACGATTCGCGCCGTACACGCCACTGGCCATCTGTCCGATGGCGCATAGAACATGGTTCACCTGAAAAGCTCACCCGTTTTTACTCAGTTGGCGTTAAGTTGTGGTATTGGCGTGCAGATTCTAGTCTTCGTCACCGATGAACAGTAGTCAGCATGCGTGCTTGAACCAGACGCCTCCTGCAGAGCCGGCCACTATGGCCGAGCGGTTCTAGGCGCTTCAGTCCGGAACCGCGCTGCTGCTACGGTAGCACCTTCGAATACTGCCTCGCGCATGGATGTGTGTGATGTCCTTAGGTTAGTAAGGTTTAAGTAGTTCTAAGTCTAGGGGACTGGGCAACGGCCTTGCCGCAGTGGATACACCGGTTCCCATCACATCACCGAAGTTAAGCGCTGTTGGGCATGGCTGGCACTGGGATGGGTGACCGTCCGGGCCACCGTGCGCTGTTGCCATTTTTCGGGGTGCACTCAGCCTCGTGATGCCAACTGAGGAGCTACTCGACAGAATAGTAGTGGGTCCGGTCACAGAAAACCATCATAACGACCGAGAGAGCGGTGTGCTGACCACACGCCCCTCCTATCCGCATTCTCAAGTGAGGATGATACGGCGGCCGGATGGTCCCGATGTGGCCTGAAGACGGAGTGTTAATTCTAGGGGACTGATGACCTCAGATGTTTAGTGCTTAGAGCCATTTGAACCGTTTTTGAACCTCCTGCATACGTCCATATCCAGTAACTTTCACTAAACAGTCATTGACCAAACACTGTTGATTGTCCTTTCGTTCATGTGGGCGGACAGGTGCACAACTGTTGCACGTCAATTTGCCCGTACTCATTTCCATAGTCATCGTTCACCCCTGTCATTTATGCCCAGTAGTGCACCACAATCGCCCCGGCGCTCGTTGTAGATGGCGCCATTTCGCCATGTACGGTGTATGTAACCCACAGCGGCCTGCGAAGAGTTAACAAACTTAGCCATTTCGGAAATGTTTCTGCTCTTGTCCCGAAAGCCAATGATCATGTCCTTTTGGACGTCAGATAAATCACTCCGTTTCCGTATTGCTTTCCGTGTCCCCCATACGCCCGTTATATACCGTCCACTGCTAGTGCTGCCACCTCCCGTCTGTGAGCGGTTATTGCACATTCACATAGAACACAGTCGGTGGCCACATTAATGTGATTGGGCCGTGTATATCGGAAGAGACATCGCTCACAGTGGCATATAATGCAGCACATCTTGAGTTGGCCAAACAACACAGAAACTGGACAGTAGGTGACAGGCGGCGCATGGTGTGGTCCAAAGAGTACATTCCTTCTCTCTCTTCTGATGAAACAAGGCGTCGAGTCCACCGAAGGCACTATGATCCATTTAACCCGCTGTGGTTATAGCTTGTAACAATTATACATAGGTGAAGTGACCAGATAATTAGGAGATAGTCACAAACCAGCTCGTCACTGATTCCCAGCAGTGATACAATTACTACATTTTGGGAAAGGGAGCAACATGAGAGAAACCTAATAACAAAAAGAGAATTGAAGCATTACCTATCTGATAACAGTGCGATGGTTGTCTTCGCAGGGTTCCTCATGGCTGCTGCCGTGGAACTTCCCGTCGCGGTGACGGAGGCGGTGGCAGGCTACACTCGGGCAGCGGGAGACTGACAAGAGGCGCCTTGTCTCCGTAATTTCGTGCGCTATCTTGTGGATAACACTATCGTGGCCGTACAAGTTAAGCTATCAGGAAACGCGGTTAATGAGCCTCGATAACCGACGACAAGGAAAACGTCTCGAAATTAACAGAAGGACTTCGACCGGAACACTGGACGCTGTTTCAGCCGCACTCGATAAGCGCAGATAGCGTCCACCCGTGATAGGCGGAGGAAGTGCGCCGCCCACGGGCTGACCCCGCCGCTTGTTGACATCACAGCGGCCTATCATTGTTACAGGCCTAATACACAGGGCGACCGAAGCAAGACCGTGCCTGCAAAACGAGCGGCGCGTGTTTTGATACTTGTTCTGTTCCTGTTTCCTTTGTAGTTCCTCTCCGGAGACGAGAATAACACTATTAGGCGTACTTTTCCATTTTTTGTTCTGCCTGATTACATGAACACCCGTCTCTTTTCAAAACGCAGAACGGTACAGCGCCGTCTCTTGTCTCAGGGAGTCTCACTATTGTCAGATTATAGCACCGTAATTGCTCTGTAGCAACTACACATTTCTTTCGTTACTCACTGGGAACAAATAGCCAAAAACAGCCTAGATAGGCAATCACCTAGGGCCACGAGAGCAAAGCGGTGCACTGAAAGATCTCGATTAGGCGCTTGTATTTTTGGGTGAATCTCTCTCACTCTCTGTCTCTATCTCTCAATCCCCCCTCCGCCTGCTCCCCCCGCATCCGTCACTCACAGAGAGAGAGAATTAGGCTACATGCAAATTGAAGCCAGCAGCACTATCGCTTACATAGCGTTTGGTCCATTGTTGAGTTCAGTTGGAGGGCGGTTGTTAATGTAGCTTGTCGTAAATGCTATTTAGTTGCATTTCTTATCGATTCATTTGCGGGCTGATACTGCTTTCGTTGTTAGTTGTCGTCACAGTACGTGTGACCCATTACTCATTTTTCAGTCTATCTATATTACGTTTCTTTTAGATAATTCCATTATTGAATTCCATTTATTTAAGAGAGAATCTGAATTTTGTAGGGCAACAAAAAAAATGAGGAAACTAATAACGTTAAAAGCCCAAAACAAACTGTAGGTGGCGTGGGAGGGGTGGGGATGGAGAAGATGGAGGGCGGGAATTGAAAAGTTTGTCGCCTAGGGCCGTGATAGTTAAACAATATTTACAGGAGAAATAAACAAATATAGTCAGTATTCATATTATTAAGGCATTTTGATACGCAGAATAAGTGAGCAATCTTTCATAATAGCCTAAAACTTTGAACATTCTTTTACACTCTGCCATTTTTCTAAAAACCAGGCTCACATTTTTAACATAAGTTGCATATTGAAAACAGAACATGGATCTTCATATGTCTGGGCAGTAAGAGTCCACTGCAATTCGTTGCATGCATACTTTGTTATTTATTAGCATGCTATTGCGAGTTATTTGTATTAGCATAAAATGATTACTACGAGTATAAATCTTTAATGTAGAACAGTGAGACGCCGGCCGGTGTGGCCGAGCGGTTCTGGGCGCTTCAGTCTGGAACCGCGCGACCACTACGGTCGCAGGTACGAATCCTGCCTCGTGCATGGATGTGTGTGATGTCCTTAGGTTAGTTAGGTTTAAGTAGTTCTAAGTTCTAGGGGACTAATGACCTCAGATGTTAAGTCCCACAGTGATCAGAGCGATTTGATTTGAACAGTGAGACACGTGACCTTCTCAAGCTCTGTGTGGTCGTAATTCATTCCATCAATATCATTGGATGGATAGCGTTTTCCCTTTTTCAGCTTTGTGATAACTTCTTTTGCTGCGGCATAAATCCACTGGAACTATATCACTGCGGACTTGCGCGCGTGGGGACGGCTTGTGATTGAATGTGTAGTACGTAACACTCCAACAATTCTGCAGCTATTGGACGCATCCATGATCAGGGGTAACATATGCTCTACAGCGTATAGTAATGCGTCTCCGTACTCAGCGATACGGCATGAGAGGAGAAACGCATCTTGCGTTGTAACTGGGTGGCGTGATTATCGTCTACTGACGGCCACGCGCAATAGCGAGCCGGCCATTGGAGCGTCTCAAACATGTTAATACCTTTCCATTCAAATACGTTGCGATTAATTATTCTAATAACGTTTCGAGACAACGTGGCCCTATTTTAATTTACTTCGATCTGACAGATAATTTACAGGATTGCATAACCCAGTTTTGATCAGTGTCATCATTGAACAGTTGAATTATACACTGAAAAAACGATCATCCGGAATACTTCATTTTATATGTAATACACTGGGCAAGTAAAGTGGCAAATGTCTCATTAGCGTTCCTGGAGTGTATTATACTTTATTAATGGTTACCCTGTCAAATTTCTGCACCGGTGTGCAAAACGTAACTTTCGCGTGATGTGTCCCTACCAAGTAACGTAGCTGAACAAAAGTTGGGCCTAAATAGAAAGAACTGCTAAATATAATATAGAAGGATAGTGAAAAAAATACACAGTGGGACGAAAAGAAGTGGCACTTTTATTATCAAAGACAATGATTACATTGGAGTCACTGTGATTTGTGATGGTCCCACGGATGTTACAAGCTGCAGGACATGGTTCTTAATAGGTTGTGTGATCGTCAAGGACGACAGTTCATGCTCTGCAACGTACTCCCATGCCAGTCACAGAACTGGTAAGGAGTACTTGCGATAAAGCGTTCCATCCCTCCACCAGCGCGACCGACAACTTCTGGGTGGTCGCTGATGCACCTGGACATGTTACCATATGGCTCCCCAACGCATCCCACACGTGATAGATCGTATTTACGTTGGGAAAACGGACAGGCGAGGCACTTCACCGAATATCCTTTCGTTCCAACAGCTCCTCGAGCTCACTGGTTCGGTGCGGTCGCGCATTGTCATCCATAGCAGTGAAGCAAGACCTGAATGGACCCCTGAAAAGACGCATCATAATACCTGGACCACCAAAGACGTGGGAACACGTAATGCACCCAGCAACAGGCACGTCACAGACCATGCATTGCCGTCCTTGGTGATAACAAACCCTGTTAAGAACGATGTCCCTCCGTTGGTAATGTCCAGCGGATGATCAAGAATCACGGTGACTTCAGTGTAATCACATTATTTTATCCATTTTGGTTGGAGAACACCGCAGCTGTTTTCGCAAACTGCACTGTAGGAAATACTGCAACCAGCCGCAACTTTTCTTGAAATGATTTAATTATACCATTACCAGTTTCGGGCCTGAGCTGTAACTTCTGCTGAATGCTTACTTAATAATCAGCTAGAATTAAAAAAAACCAAATGTACATCCAGAGTTACAACTCTTACAATTTGAAACGCAACAAGCACTTAACTGACAGAGAGAGATTTCTACATTGGCCATTACCAGCACCTTTCAAACCCAAAATATTAAATGTCTAACTGGCTAAAATTTTCTGTAATATGTAATCTTTGAAGTAGCTCCAGAAGTGTAACATATCGGTACACATATCACGTTGTTTGGCACTTCATATCAGCAGCCGAAGTAAACAAACGTATCCTCGATCTTGTTTTCAGTTCATTTCATGGATCAGTATGGAATGTAAAAGAAAACCAAACCTCTGTCTTATAATATGTAAAGGAGGGCTTTTCAGAAAGTAAGAAGAATGTGTGGAGGATATATAAGTGTAATAGTATGTAATTACAAAAACTTTGTTAAATTTTAGGACGCAAATGTGAAATTAAAAACTTTATTATATTTTAGGACGCAAATATAAAACATGTAAGAAATCAACACTACCATCTAACGTTGGCTCAGTCTCGAAACTGGTAATGGTATGATAAATTCATTGCAAGAAATATTGTGGCTGGTTGCAGTATTTCCTACAGTATAATACAATGTAATTGTCTTTGAATAAAAGTGCCATTTCTATTCGTCTCATTGCGTATTTCCATCAATTACCATCTGTACTGTACTTTAGCAGTTTTTCTATGTATGGTCCAAGTTTCATCGAGTTATGTTACTTTCATCTTTAAGTTTTGCTCACCAGCGTATTTACGATCATTCAGATATTAATGTTCAATCAGTGACCCTAAAGCACGAAAAGGAGAGATGGTTTTTATGTGTAAGCATGTCAAAGAACTAGGCGTTTGATGTGATGAGCTGACCAAGTCAGCTAACGCATATCACTGTAAGACTCTGCCTATGGAATGTAGGTGAGTGTGTTAAAACAACTATTCGTCAGAGAACCACTTTATTCCGTCCTTGCTCTATAGTCTGTATGTACAAGTAGCCTACAAAACAGCAGAAATTTCTGTGTTCAGTTTGTTCACATAAAGTTTATTAAATACTTTCTGCACTTACCTCACTGTCTAGAAAGTAAGCTCTGAAGCATAACGTTAATCAAGGAGATTAGTAATTCACTAATGTGAAATGTGCTACACATTTACGTACTTTTATTAAGTTTGTACTGCGTGTCTGAAGTGCAAATAGGGAATGGCCAAGGATTGGAGGAAGCAGACATGGAAATTCGCCTAGAAAGTTGCAGACACGACTAATTAAATCTTAGAGTTGCTGGTGGACTACTGCCTCTACAGTTTCTTTGAAGTGGTCCTGCACTGCCAAGGACCTTCTTTTATAAATGGACTGTCTACCTATACCATAGGTTGACCAAAGTTGATAGGAATAACAGTTTCGACATTTGCCAACCCGGAAGTGGGGACGGGGCGCTGAGACCGAGCCAAACAAATTTCTGTCCTTATTCAACATACTACATGAAGCCTGTTCACATCAAGTGAATACTTCGCGAAATTTCTGTGACACTGTAGCCTATACATATAATTTAGCTCAGGACCATTTTGTGTACGTGTGGGACATCCAGTTCATGAAACAGTAAAATTTAGAGCACAGTGTTTTATAAGGAATTGTCATGGAATTTCTTCGCTTTCCACAAACCCCTGAACGATCGTTTTTTTCCTGTTACGATGGCGTTGCCTAAAGTTTAGCGTAAAATTGGAGTAAGTTACGTTTTACGTAATGTATTCGGTCTTACGAGGAATCAAGTAAACGCCTAGGGCCGACAGCGAACCGATCACAGAAAACTGGGTTTACGAATTTCATATTTTAAATACTATTTTTTCATTTTTATAATTAGTAGTTCAATAAATATTTCGTGACTGCCCATAAAAGTTATTACATTATTTGAACGTGAATAAAAGAGAAGCTACACGAATAAGACTGCTTTTCTTCCTTCTGGAGTCGGATTAAAGAAAATGTTCGCACCGCCTTTCAACTTTACCTTTTTATTTGAGGTGTATAACACATAGAAAAATAGACGGTAGTACATCTAATGCCAGTTACATTTTTGTTGCACGCTGTTGCAATTTCCGCGGCCACCAGTGCATTTTAGAACTTTGTGGAAGATGATTCCTCAACTTCCATACTCTCTGGATCTTCGAACCGCGAGGAATTGTTCAGATGCTTAATAGAAAAAGGCTTTTTCTCGTTAACTCACAATGGTCCCTTCCACGCGCTGTATGAAAGTTATGTCTTAAGTAGGTGCGTTCCGTGTAGGTGACTGTAAATGTTGGGTGTATTTTGTGGTGTCATGTTTGTGTTGCATGATGGGGAAACGTGGTGCAGACATATAGCTTACTCCTCTCGAACTGCATTAAGGAGACCGCTAGGTTTAATATGACCATCAACAGCGTTACATGATCCTACTCCATCAGATAGTGTGGAGAGGTTTGGAGTTGGACTTAGGATATTGACGTGGAGTCTGATAATTAGGTAGTTTATGCCACCACCTCTCTTTCTCTTGCCGATTAAATAGTACTATCGAAAATTTCTTCGAATTAGCTAGCATCGAGTCACCGCACATAAATACGATAGCAACCTCGGTGACGGTGGCAGGTGTATAGCATACAGAACTTGATCTGCAGATACCTGCCGGTGAGTACCGTCGAGCGAAGTGGTATCTAAAACACTTTACGTCTCAAGGGAGTTTCCTCGCAGATTGTTGGATAGACAACGGAAACAGTGGAAGTTTCAGAGAGTATGCAGGTTGTGGAGTGATCTCCCACAACGCTGTAAAATGTACCGGTGGCCAATAAAATCACAACGCCCTGAAAGCGACGTGCAACAGACGTCTGATAGGCGTGAAGTGTTCTAAAGGCTTGCGCATCTGCACAATTAGGTATGAATGACGCAATCTACATATAAGGACAGATAATGCAAGGAGTTGTTAATTCGGAAACTGTGTTTGAGAAGATCATGTTATGCCTCGTCAAAGAAGGAGAAGCGTCTACTAAAACGTGCCGGATTCGACAGGCTCAGGATCGTGGCCTATCGGTGTTGAGGTTTATCGTTCCACGATACCTGCAGGATCGCGGTCTATCGAGGTTACGGTTTATCGTTAAGCTATATCTCTGCTAGCGTTGGTCGCGACGCCACAATTGTCATGCGAATATGGAGTCGATAGGTTGAAGAAAGCCACACTCAGTGCTATGAAGGATCATAACGGCTCCGTAAGTATAGTGCCTAAGAAGACAGGCAGTCGTCGTTTGGCCGTGAAGGATCTTACATCCACGTCACGGATCTTTAGTGAGAAATGGGCTTGTTTGCTGCCAGACAAGCATTCACAGGGATAGTTCGGCGATGTCTTAACCACCATTAGCATTCAGCACAGTAATCATTGTTGCGGCTTCGTTCAACGTGGCAGGTGAGTAAGGCGCGCTGACTGTGGTGCTCACACCTACCACACTGGACAGCGCAGTGGCACCGCATCGCCTTTTCAGGCGTGTCTCCGAGGAACTTAACCGTGTCTGGAGGCTTTGAGATGAACGAACGTTGGCAGACTAGATTCAAAACCTCATCGTCTTACAGCTGCAGTAGATGGCCTGATGGTGCCACGGGGTACACTACGCGAGACTCTCCGGTTCACCTAGCAAAAGTTGCATCCCTGACGTGAAAAGTCCGGTGGAGATACCCAGACTTCGAGGTCTCCATCCCATTATTTTGCAACAAGGTAATGACAATTCGATATTGTTGGCGTTCGACTGTTGCCCTGGCCGGCAGGGTCTCCAGCTTTCTCACCCACTGCAAACACCTGGTCGCGGGTTGCAGAGAAAATTGCACGCCTAAGTTGGACAGCCATTACGTTGATGAACTCTTCCACAGAGTTAAAGCAGTGTGGAACGATGTTCCCGTCGTTGCAAACCAAGTCAGTTCGACTCGATACCAAGAGTCGTTGTTGCAGCTAGTGGTGACAGTTCTTTGTACTACATTCTGCATCTTGTATTCTCCAAACCAAATGCAAATGTAACCATGCATTCCTCCTATTACACTGTATACGCACAGTAAGTAAAATATCATTATTTACTGTATTTCTTGTTGTTGTGGCTAGCAGTGT
This sequence comes from Schistocerca piceifrons, assembly GCF_021461385.2. Classification (NCBI taxonomy): domain Eukaryota; kingdom Metazoa; phylum Arthropoda; class Insecta; order Orthoptera; family Acrididae; genus Schistocerca; species Schistocerca piceifrons. The sequence continues at coordinate 351,150,257 of NC_060142.1, forward strand.
GCTTTGCTTCATCGTCTTAGCGCTGTGTGGTTGAGCATTATCGCGCTGCTGTTGTACTTGATGCATTCTGCTCCCTTTTAGTATTCACAGTTAATAATATTTCGCTATCAGTGTATCATCTGTAAGAGAATTTTGTCACGGGATGACTTTCCTGAGAGATTACATCCTGTAGTGTAGGCTATTGCACGCAGGTAAGCAACGTATGACCGTGTAGAGCAATCATCACTCGGTCAGAATTTCTGTGAGAGCTTTCGTCGTAGTCTTCGTCGACATTGTCTTCGTCTTCGTCGTTATCTTCCTCGTCGTCTCACATACATGCTTGTTTCATCTTCACACAGTTTACGTCCATCGTTTCCTTGACCGAAAAACGTCCTTCCTTCATTCCTTGGGTAATTTTCCACATCTCATTTGTTGTTTCTACTGCTCTGCATTCCTTTATTTCCTCATTAATGCCAGGTACAATCAACAAATTCCAATCACCTTCATTTCTTACTAAATCCCTTCTCGTGCTGGCCGGCCGCGGTGGTCTAGCGGTTCTAGGCGCTCAGTCCGGAACCGCGCGACTGCTACGGTCGCAGGTTCGAATCCTGCCTCGGGCATGGATGTGTGTGATGTCATTAGGTTAGTTAGGTTTAATTAGTGCTGAGTTCTAGGGGACTGATGACCACAGATGTTAAGTCCCATAGTGCTCAGAGCCATTTGAACCATTTTGAGCCTTCTCGTGCTGACCTCCACTCTCCCCAAGAACCTCATCTGTGCTGCTTATATTTTGCTGTCATCTATCCCTTTCATTACACAAACTGAAGGGTATCGGGATTGTTGTGACTTGGCAAGACAGCCAAGTCACTATGAGAGGAAGCCGAAAGGCACGCGTTTAAGCTCACGCAGGCTGGCGTGAGGTCTGGAACAGGTAAAGTAATTGAGACTAGCAAATAAAGTACGAAGCTGCTGGAATACTTAACTTCAATCCATAATTGGTGAACATCGGTCGGAGGGTACATGCATCACAAGATAAATAGCAAATGATAATGGCGCCTTGCTAGGTCGTAGCAAATGACGTAGCTGAAGGCTATGCTAACTATCGTCTCGGCAAATGAGAGCGTAATTTGACAGTGAACCATCGCTAGCAAAGTTGGCTGTACAACCGGGGCGAGTGCTAGGAAGTCTCTCTAGACCTGCCGTGTGGCGGCGCTCGGTCTGCAATCACTGACAGTGGCGACACGCGGGTCCGACGTATACTAACGGACCGCGGCCGATTTAAAGGCTACCACCTAGCAAGTGTGGTGTCTGGCGGTGACACCACAGGGATATTTGTATAAAATTTAAGTTTTGTATGTTTTCAGGTTTTACAGTTACAGTAAGTATTCTGTTAAATGCTCCACATATTGCTTCAAATTTTTGCAACTTCTCATGTGTCACATCATCATAACGATAAATTCCCACATATTTAAAATCACGCTTCGTTGGTGATTAATATTTTCTATTATATTGGACATTAACTTTTATCCAACGAAATTTTAAGATCGTTACAAGGCAATTACGCCTTGTGGAGGACAATGTTTGATAAATTTTGTTTTACTCAAATATGAATCAGTACTTTCTGTGATATCTTCAGAGGGTTTTCTGTTTGAAATTTTTTATTACATTTTAACAAATTGTGGAGGTTTTATCAATTTCGGTTTAAAGCTATCACGTGTTCAAAAGAGCGTTAAGTAGGTGTCAGTAATTATATGAATTTACGTATACAACTAGAGACACATGTCACAGAAATTGAGGCATTAATGTTGTACGTTTATGCTGTTCTGAAAAGGCTACTAACTCGGAAATAAGATAACAATACAGTGTTCACATACCTGGATGGCGCCATGCTTCATGCATTAGGGGCGGTCAAATGAAAACGAGACAGTTGGAAAAAGTTAGTAAACTGTTTATTATTTAGAAAGCCATTGTCGTAATTGTTGATACATTTATCCCACTGTGAGACTAGAAGGTCAGTGCCTTCTTGGAAAACTGTTAGCGGTTGCCCAGGGAACCATGACTGTACGCGGGCGTGCACATCTTGGTCTGAAGCAGATCGAAGGAAAGAATATCTTTCTTCAGGGCTCCAAAAATATTGAAATCGTGTGCGGAGTGATCGGGTCTGCATAGAATATGTGTAAGGGCTTCTCAGCGGAACTTCTACAGTCTGCAGCGTACTCGAAACAACCTTGGTAACATGTGGGCGGTCAACATAGTTCCGCAGGCAACGACAAACGTTTTTCCATGACGCATTGACCATCGTGAGATAAATGTATTCACAGTTCTGGCGATTACTTTTGAAATAATAAACAGTTTACTTACTTTTTTCCATCTGTGTAGTTTTGATTTGAATCCCCCTTGTACAGGACGATTCAGGAGGAGAGGTACATCCTTTGATGGGTGACAGTGATTCTAAACAAAAACCTTGATGTGGACATATGCCATATTCCGAACCTTTTGGGCTCGAACACATTTAATCTTTTGTAGTGTTTTCTTTGTTTTCCTTTTTTTTAAATGCTCGAAAACCGTACACTCCGACCGAAGCGAGTCGCAGTAAAAAATTAAACTACATTTGATTTCTTACAACAAAGGACCTGTTCATTTTATCGCAAAGAGTAATAGTTTGCGAGAAGAGACCGCGAGAATACTGAAAATCTCGCACGCCGCGCATGCGTGCAGCTTAAGTAGCTTTTGTGGGCCAATTTGAGGTAGATTCCCAACTGTTTGAATAATACAGAAAATAAGAAGCAATATACAGTAAACGTGTTCTATGTTGGAAACCAATCAGAATAGGACATATCTGCACATGAGACTTTTTTTCTTCAGAATCATTAACACTATCATCCCTCAAAGCATGTACCTTTCCTGCTGACTCACCCTGGATGTTGGTAGTTTCATATCTGCCACAGATCCTACAGCACGTTAAGCAGAAACATAGGAAACTTTTTGTTGTTTACAGAGGTAATGCTGTAGTACGCGTGGCAGACATAAATATACATGACTGATAGCGTCATGTACAAGGTGTGAAGAACTGTATAACTATCTCATTTCCCAGTTAGTGTCCTCATCCTAACTTTCAGTAGAGCGTAAGTGTAGAACATTTGCTGGCTCAGCTCTGTGACATGCGTCTTTAGGTGCGTTTGTAAATTAGCGTAAAATTTGATGGCTGATTATTGCTCCTTTGTACATGTAAATAACCTTAAGCCCAGATTCACACAACCTCCACAAATTGTTAACCTGTAATAATAATTTTCAGACAGTAACTGAATAAAATCCACTGAAGATAGCACAGAAAGTGCTCAAACATGCGTGGGTAAAACAAGTTAATCAGACGGTGTCCTGCGTAAGGCAGAATTTCTCTCCATTTCTTCTTAGCAAACAAGGATAGTAAGGAGGACTACATCATCTAAAAACCTGTTATTATGAGATCATCCCAGTGACTCCCCACGTGTGATCCCTTAAAGAACAAAATTGCCATGCGTAAAATAACCGTCTCACGCATCTCAGCGTTTATGATGTGGTATTTCTTGAACTATGCGTCCTGTAATGACATAATGTTTCGTGCATTCAGTGGAATATGAAGGTACTGTCTGCAAAATTTATTGCGAATTAAGTTACTGGTACAAAAGTAATAAATTAAAAAGCCATACTGTATGCATGAACACCGAAAATATAGTAAGCAATAATCTATTTTCCTTCGATTATTTTGTGGGAAGTGTCAGCCAGAAAAAGTTTCGAACACAGCTGAAATTATTTGCAGTTTCTTGGAAGTCGCTAAATGGTCTCGTTCTCAAATTCTGGATGAATATAGTATGAGTAATTTCCGCGCCTTGAGTTACACTGTCTCAAGACAAGGACATTTTCTAATTGTACTAATTATCTTACTGTGGTGTACCTTTTAAATGAGATTACAATGTTAACGGGTAGATTATGGCAGCCTTTTGAATTTTTAAATTTCATCAATAATATTAAATGAAATAGTGAAAATAAAATTTTTGTTGAGACTGGAAACCATCAGCTAGCCATCCTGCTAGCCGGATCGTGCCCGGATTAACCGTTTAGCAATATGGAATCTGCACACATTTAGTTTAACCGACGTTATGCGAACTGTAGCCCGTGTTCTCGGTGGGGGCTTAGCACCATTCGTATTTACGGGAGCAGTTGCAGAATGGCGGCCGGCGCCTCTGGCCGCACGCATGTGTCTGTCGCCTGGCCGGCGGAGGCAGGGCAGCGCCGGCCACTTAAGGTCCTGCCTGCCTCCCCCGCTCTAATTACTCGGCCCCGCCGAGATACCGCTGGCGCGCGGGACGCGTATAATGATCCGGGAATGATGTTTCAATGTTTACATGTTATCTCGCTGTCCCGGCCGCTATTTTCATTAATTAACTGCGCCGGCCTTTCTCCATAAATATTCATTACACCGGGCACTTCCCTTCTTATTCGTTCCGCGCCATTTGTCTCGCTCCGCTGGCCGCATTTCTTTCTCCTCCTCCTCCTCTTTCTCGCCGCCTTATCGCGCGGCGCGAAATTGAGAAAAGAAACCGAGATACGGAACAGGCCAGAAAGAGAAGAGATTCATTTTTAATGTGCACTTTATCAAGAGGCCTGCTTATTTTCTCGTTCTCGCCGCCGGCGCTCCACTAAATCTCGGCTAGTGGAGGGCGGAGCGCTCTGCTTCAAGGGGAGCAAATGCGTGAGCCGCCCGCGCTGGCAGGTAATGCGGCGGGCTGATGTGCGCTATCGCGCTTCTGCACGCCGGAAACGAAATCGCGCAATGGGTCGCAAACGCGTCGACACCACTGCCCGCAAATAGGGCGCTCACTTCCGAGGCTTTTCTTTAAAGACACCCGTGAGTTCCGAACTGTCACAAAATCGCTTTCAGTTATTAGACGGCCACGTGGATCACATACTTACGTTTTAATTGGTTCCACAAAGTCATGTAAATATAGAGTGAGAATTATTCAACAATATGAAAAAACGTAAATTACATACAAACGGCGGCGTACACACACACTTCAGTCAACATGTAAGCGTCACTGCAGATATTCGGATTTGGGTTATGACATGTTCGATATGCCTGCTATCATCCTCGATAATGTGGCGCAGACGAATATCGAAATTCTGCATGACCCACTGAAGTTTCGGAACATCGATGCGCTAAATGACCTCATCAATGGCTGTTTTCAGCTCAGCAATCGTTTTGGGGTTATTGCTGTATACCTTGTCTTTAACACAGACCCACAGAAAGGAGTCGCCTATTGTCAGATCCGGAAAATAGGGCGGCCAATCGAGGCCCATACCAGTGGCCTTGGGGTATCCCAGAACCACAGTGTGGTCCACAAAGTACTCCACCAGGACATCAGTCTACTGCTTCGATGGGGTCGAGCGCCGTCTTTCATGAACCACATCTTGTCGAAATCAGGGACTTTGGACAATGGGGATGAAATCATCTTCCAAAACCTTCAAGTACCGTTCGGTAGTCACCGTCTCATCAAGGAATATCGCACCGATTACTCCGTGACTGGACATCGCACACCACACTGTCACCCGTTGACAGTGAAGAGACTTCTCGATCGCGAACTGCAGATTCTCAGTCCCCCAGACACGCCAATTTTTGCTTATTGACGAACCTATCCAAATAAAAGTGGGTTTAGTTGGTTAACCAAACCATAGTCATTTCAAACTAATTTCCATCGTGACCCGCGGCCAATCGTGCAGTTTGAATGTCCTAACGAAAACCAATCAGAATTTATGACGATTTTATGTCATATAGTTCAATAATTGTCACTCTGTGTTCTCACACGAGGACGAAAACTAAGTACAGTTTCAGGATTACGTTTGATTATTTTATCCATATGTTGCGTCTTGTACTTTTCGTCATAAAGACTTAATTTTAACACATTAATTATAAAATGTTCCTCGTCTTAAGAAATAAATGTTAAAAGTTTTAGAGTTGTACATATACATGAGTACTCCGCAGGCCAGACTAAACTGCCTTTTTTGCGAGTTATACTTGAGAGAAAGCAATATATGGATTGAATCTCCTAGGAACCTATGCTCTCAGAATTAACAGTACATCACACCTTGATGCATAACGCCTCCCCTGTACCCTTTGCCACTGGAGTTCTTCGAGCATTTCCGTGACGCTTTCACGCTCACTGTGTCTAAATGCGCTGGCCTTCTTTGGGCCCTCTCTACCAACCCTATCTGGAACGGTTCCCACACTGACTAGGAATAGACATGTATCACTCGAACGAGTCTTTAAGCTACTTCCTTCGTGGGTGGGCTGCACTTCCCGAGGATTATTTGAACGAATATCAGTCTGGCTACTGCATTCTTCGCGATTAGTTTTATGAGGCATGTTGCCTGAAGCCTTAATAATACTCAAAACATTTTCAGACTGTGTTCGATAGAGGCTTTCGCAACGGTTTTCACCTTCAACAAAACTTTTCCCGATGTGTTACCATCTCGTAACTTCTTTTTGTAGACGTACGTTTCGGCCACTTTTGCAAGGGCCTACATCAGTCTGCTCCACTTACTATTGGGCTAATGTCGCAGTCAGTCCTTACACAGTGTAATTTCATCGAGCTCGTAGAATCAGTTTATTAAGAACTCCAGTCAACTGTATTTCGACTGAAAGTCAGCAGTCGGGAGGCTGATGTCCGTTACTGATACTGGTTTTTATTTGAACTGATGCTAGATTATCAGCAAATGAGGGCAAGCCAATACAATGAGACGAGGCTGCCACATCAGGTGCGGCAGGTAAACAAAGTGCACTTCGGTACGTAACAAATATTAAGCTGTCTCTGGCGCCAACAGAGGCCGTGGGAAAAAAGTGTCTTGCCCCTCATTGTCCTGCTTTGCGTGAACTTAAAATTTCTTAATAAACAGTCTTAAATTCTTAATAAACAGTCTTACTGGGATATTTCTAACTGTAGTAACGATTAGAGGGAAGTTTTAAGTATCTGCTCTTGCATTTGAGAGTACCTTCCTAGAACACAGATCCTAGGAGAAATAATTTGTTCTCAAACGCATAACTATATGCAAGGGTTTTTTCCCACTGCGAACTTTTCAGAGCAGCCTCTGGTGGTTTTGGAAAACTAGAAAAGACGTAATGCGAGATTAAGGATTTGAGTCGATCCGCAAGGCAAATTGGGGTGGTTCAGTTTCTAAACTTTTTGCTTAACACGCGGCTTTAACGCGCGAGGAAGCAGCATTTCAGCGCACTGCGCGCTGAAAACAGTGAAGTCTCTTTCTTAAGGCAAATCCTGATCTGCAGGTATCTAATTCTTCGTGATATGCACGGATGTGCCTTAGAAGTGTTAAGGTTCTTTGAGGAGCAGTAACACCCTTAAATTTTTTTTAGTATACCATCTGTGTCTCACAAGAAATGAAAAATTCATGATTTCTGTTAAGTTTAATTCTCAACTACTAAGATTTTATGTTTGAAAAAAGTATTATAACTATTGTCAGGAATTGCCGGCCGGAGTGGCCGTGCGTTTCTAGGCGCTACAGTCTGGAGCCGAGCGATCGCTACGGTCGCAGGTTCGAATCCTGCCTCGGGCATGAATGTGTGTGATGTCCTTAGGTTAGTTAGGTTTAATTAGTTCTAAGTTCTAGACGACTGATGACCTCAGAAGTTAAGTCGTATAGTGCTCAGAGCCATATTGTCGGGAATTATTGTGGTCACCCAGTCTGTAACGTAGAAATTAGTCATTATGTGGAGTGTATAGTTTTAATTTTTTGATCACTATTTTAATTTAGACAGGCAAGTACTTGTAACTATTATGATCATCAAAAGAAGTTTCAGACTCACATAAACCATTTGTATCTAGCTTCTTGAACTATCGGCCTGAATAGAGCGCTATCAGTGTGGAATACAGTACCTGGAATATCTTTAAATCAACTCAAGCTATTTTTTTCCAAAATTAGGACAGGTCATTGATAAACGAAATACGAGTCAAATCTCACAATCAACAAGACAAGCGGGTTTTAACGCGAATACTATCGTAGTGTGTATCTTAACAAGTACATAGTATCGGCAACGATGTCAGTCTTTCTTATTGTGAAGAATAAGATAAAAAAGTGTCTCTGTACTTTTATGGAACCGGAATATTTGCGACTGACTCCAAATTTAATTTACTGATGAATGCATTTCTTGTTATCAGCCGAGTAGCGGCGACATATTTCACCAACGTTTCAAAAAGTTCCTTAATCAACATCTTAAGGGTCGGATGACAAGTAGGAGACGTAAGGCGATGAGTACGAAATTTGCAGAGTCGTTCTTTGAGGACGACGCTGCCTGTTGGCTGATATCCCGAGTTAACCAGTCAAACAAGCAGTGAAAAATTATATTCCGCTGTAGATTTCCTTATTGTTACTGGAAATTATAGTGATACATAAGAACGTAAAATTCTAGAAGAAAGTATACAAATAGTGTTTATCTCATCGTAGAGTTGTGCTGAAATTTAGCAGAAAATTATCTCAATTTCGTAAAAAAGGAGGCAATTTCCAAGAATGATTGCCTATGGGACTCGCTGGCTTCAAATGATACATATCGAAAGTGCGTTCGAAAATCGATCATGCGACTCAGCTGGCGGGCGTTGTGATCAATTATTTGTGATCGACATTTTTGTGTGTTTTCCGTCGGCCCCTTACTTGCTCTAAATTACATACCTCCGTGAATTATTTGTGACATGCTAAGGAAACATAGACGATTTATGTCGTTAGTGAGTGGGATGTCTCGTGTTCTTGACGTTTCTTCGGGGGATTCTCTCACATGGAAGAATCTAATTCCAGTTTTATCCATCGTAGAAAATTGTTCGACTTTTTGTCGCAAGTATAGAGTACTACCGGAAGAGGAAAGAAAGGACTATGTAGACTTTGGTGGTGCAAAGTGTGTAAAACTTGGTAAGAACAATTTCGATGCTGAAATACCGTTACAATTTCGTTGCGGACAGTGCGGAAAAGGAAGGAGTACCAGGAAGAATAAATGGTTCGACTCTTCCAAATTATCCGTCCAGACCACCGTAATGGACTTTCACATGACGACAACACCGACGACGAGTAAGGTAAGTCGTCTCCTTTGCAATTACAAGTATTTTTGTAACGCTTTTCTTTTGTCGTTGCTGTAGTGACCAACGTAAACATACTCATAAAGCCCGCCACCAGGGTCGCATGCTCGCTTTCCGAACGCACTTTCCATATGTATCGTTTGGACCCAGCGACTTCGATAGGCAATCATTCTTGGAAATTACCAAAAAGGATATTGTTGGCGTGCACCTATCATCTGTCATTTAAAACTCTAGTACGGTACGCCCTACTTACCCATGCCTAACTTTGTCCTTCCGTGATTTAATTTTTCATGATTTGTTTACAAAATATTCGGCGATGCTCGCAGTTAGGAGTCGCAGCCATCCGTCTTCTCCCGGAGTGACGGCGTCGGCCCGGTGGTCTATTGCGCTACGGCAGGCGCCGCTGTCTGAAACCCCGGCTGCGAAGCGGGAAACTCTTGTTGCGCGGCAACGCCCGTTTAGGACCTGTCCGCTTTAACTACGTTATTTAGCAAGCATTTTCACACTTCGTCGTACAGTCCAATGTATCATGTCGTATAGTCTTCTCTCACTCGAAACAAGTTTCATAGATAATAGCTCAGAAGGTTTACCTGCTGTCTCTCGTATGGGTCGTTGGACGCAATGTGTTTCTGCAGATATTTGCAATTTAGTTTTTGCAACGTGTAGCTAGAATCAGCCGAAACAAATACTGCTCATGACGTTTTTCATACGACCCACAGTGTCGGCGGAAAGGGTCCATTTGTTCCCCATTATAAACAAGACGATTTATAAACCGGTATTTTACGCGCTCGAGGTTGCCGAAACACCAGAGAAAATGCATCTGACGACACCTTAGAGAAACCTTGTATGTAACGAAGCTGTAGCGCAGTGGTTAGTACACTGGACCAGCATTAGGTAGGACGACCGTTCAGATTACCGCCCGGTTATCATAATTCCATGATTGCCCTAAATTTCTCCATGCAAAGGCCGGGATGGTTCCTTTGAAAAGATTCCAACTCATTTCCTTCCTCCATCCTTTCGTAATTCAAGCTTGTGCTCCTTCTCGGAAGACCACGCTGTCGATGGGGCGTTAAACTTTAAACTTGCTTCCTTCCTGAGAAAATACAGACTATAGAATAATGTAACTTCATTATCCGGGATGCTTTTGGATCTGAAAAATGATTTTTGTACACATTAACATTTCATTCTTCTCTTTCAACGACGGTAACGTGCAGGATATCGTGATACGGTTATTGCTAGACGCCAGTTAGATCACATCAATAAATATAATGCAGTGACGCAGTGCCATTGCCTATGGTAAAGAAGAAGAGCATTCTAAGTTTCTGTGGGTCTGGACAAGATCATGCAACAGATAGTGCAACTGCTTAAAAATTGTTGTGTTTCACCACTTTATGAGTAATTTCTTACAGCGACTGTAATCACGATTTTCTTTACTACTCCCGTCCTCCCCTTTAAATAGGGGTTACTTCATAGTAAGTCAATCTCTCTTGCAGTACAATTCTTTTACTTTCCAGCAGCGCTTTCGAGTACCTTTTCCTGTTTATCCCTTTCTATCTTCTTTCTTTTTCTCTTTGGGGATACAAAATGGGACAAGTGCGTGCTTAGATAGCTTAGCTAGTAAACCACCTACCCGCGAAAGGCGAAGGTCCCAGGATCGAGTCCCACGCAAACACACAATTTTAATTATTACAGTCAAGTTTACCGCAGCATACTGGCAGAGGCTGTTACGACATAGTCGAGGGGGAAAGAGGAAAGAGGGAGAGAGAGGGGGAAGGCGGTACAGGGTTCAAATTCCTGTCTGGTCGTCTTTTTACGTTTTCCACAATTTACCATAAACTACTTCATGCGGCAGTCAAAATGCTTCTTCCGACAACGGGTCGCAATCATTTCCTCCCACCATACTAGCCCAGTCTCTAATGAACTCGATTTCGACGGGAGGACAAATACTAAATTTCCTTGCCACGGCGCCGTTTAGAGGAGTGGCGCCCGTGACTGACGAGACGACAGGCACCGACCCGCGGCCCAGGCGCGCCGCCGACAAGCGAGCGCCCGCCCCTACCCCCCTCCAACCCTCCGTCGTGTGGGATGCTGCGCTATCTGGCGGGACGACCGCGCATTAGCGGGGTGGACAGCGCCCTTATCTCGCTAATTACCCCCGACTCGCACTCACTTAATGACACACTTTCTATATTATAACGCGCGCCTTACAAATGGCCGAGCTCCATCTGATAGCGCGCCCACAGAGTGGGGCAGGGGGCGCTAGAAACTTTCCTTTTTTTATGGACCTAAGATAGCGCCGGTCGGCGAGGCGAAAGCGTAAAAAAAAGTAATTCCGTGTGGCCGGGCCCGCATCGGGGGTTCCGATCTCGTCGGGAGGGGCGTGTCCCCCTCTTCTGCTCGCGCCCAGCCGGGCACAGCCGATAATTTCAACAGCGGTCCTGGGCGGAGCGCGGCGCGGGGGTGGGACGCGAGATGCGGCCGGTCAACCGGCTCGTGTCGCCTCTACCTGCGGGCGCTCCGACAGCCCAGCCATGGGAGCCGGCACCCGCTGATAATGAGCTAGTCCGCGGGCAGTCTGCGCGTGAAGAACAACCGGAAGGTTCAAGTTTGCTGACTACGTTTACAACTTTCACTATTCAGTTATTTCGCCTGTTATTCACCGCAGATTTTCTGCAAAGAAACGTTTCTGTATCTACTTATCGATTGCTACCAACAGTCTGTCTTCGGTACAGAATTCCGATTTAGTGTGCCAATCAGGTCCCGACCAGCCATACAGCGTAGGCTGGGTAGCGTATTTGAAGAGACACAATAGTTTTGGCGAGCCTCGCGTGAAGTCTTGTTTTGGCAGTCTGGTAGCGCGTTTCGGCGTTTGGGGGTCGACGGTGTGATATGATGAAGTTTGGCTGTGTGCAGGTGGAGCACATTTGCAATCCGAGTTTGTTAATCATTCACCCCCACATTTTACTTCACGCGTAATTATTTTCACGCTTCAAATCGCAGAGCTGAAGGTAGAGAATTTCACTGAAACTTTCACAACTTTAAAGCTTATCTAAATTTCAACTGGGAAAGTCCACAGAAATGACGACGAGTTCACGTGTATTTGAATACCACTCCATTCTTCGTCTTAAAGTTTATGCTTGTTTATTGAGGAGAAAAATAGAAATGAATGATTATTTTTCAGTTTCTTCAGACATTACGACAGCATCAAACCAGACATGTAAGACTGTGACGCAGTCATGAACAGATGCACTCGGCAGAATAATCGGCTGAACACATTTATGATGTTGAGACGTAAAACGGGGGATGGCTTGGGTCTGAAGATGGAAGGTTGTACTTTCTATACAAATCAGTTTTAATCTGACCAACACTCTCAATGCGGATGATCCGAACTATTTTCTCAAACTATGAACGAATTATTGCTGCATCCATCAATGTACGGGTAAAATTTAAAAAATTTAATCAGAGTTAATCTCAACTGACTCTTGCATCACTATATGCCTTAACAGTTCAGCTTTATGTGGGGTGATTCAGCTGCCCCTACCAATGGGTTTTACGCAACCTGCAACACTTTCAAATACACGCTCAAGATTTTCATATTCTCTCGCTCGCTATAAGCAAACTACGTTGAAGCGCCAAAGAAACTGGATATTCAAATACAAAAAATGGCTCTGAGCACTATGGGACTTAACATCTGTGGTCTTCAGTCCCCTAGAACTTAGAACTACTTAAACCTAACTAACCTAAGGACATCACACACATCCATGCCCGAGGCAGGATTCGAACCTGCGACCGTAGCAGTCGCGCGGTTCCGGACTGAGCGCCTAGAACCGCTAGACCACCGCGGCCGGCATATTCAAATACAGTGATATGCAAAAGGCAGAATTCGGCGCTGCCGTCGGTAGCGTCTATATAAAACAGCAAGTGTCTGGAGCGGTTGTTAGATCGGTTACTGTTGCTACAATGGCAGGTTATCAAGATTTAAGTGACGTTAAAGGTGGTGTTGTAGTCGGCTCACGAGCGATGGGACGCAGCATCTCCAAGGTAGTGATGAAGTGGGGATTTTCCCGTACGACCATTTCACGAGTGGACCGTGAATATCAGGAATCCGGTAAAACATCAAATCTCCGACGTCGCTGCGGCCGGAAAAACAGCCTGCAAGAGCGGGACCAACTACGACTGAAGAGAATCGTTCAACGTGACAGAAGTGCAACCCTTCCTCAAATCGCTGCAGATTTCAGTGCTGGGCCATCAGCAAGTGTCTGCGTGCGAAGCTTTCAACGCAGCGTCATCGATATGGGTTTCGGAGCCGAAGGTCTACTCGTGAACCCTTGATGACTGCACGACACAAAGCTTTATGCCTCGCCCAGGTGCGTCAACACCGACATTGGACTGTAGAAGACCGGAAACATGTTACCTGGTCGGACGAGTCTCCTTTCAAAATGTATCGAGTGGATGGACGTGTACGGGTATGGAAGAAACCCCAGGAATCTATGGACCCTGCATGTCACCAGGAGATTGTTCGAGCTGGTGGAAGGTCTGTAACGGTGTGGGGCACATGCGGTAAACTTGACTCTAAAATTAAAATTGTGTGCAGTTACAAAGTCACAGATATTCGAAGAAGAACCAACTATCGCATTTTTGGAAGTAATGCTTGCGATACGGTTCTGTGGTTGACACATTGGATTGGTATTTGTGAGAACTGGTCTTTAAATGCCCGTCGGGTATTCTAAGTTGTGTCTCATGTGTATTGCATTAGTGCCTTCGGGAAAATGCAGGGGAATGTTAGTTAAATATGGCCGCTATTCTTCCTTGAATAATTCGGAATAATACTCTGTCGCTGTTGATACAACGTTAGCTGCACATTAACCTTTGAACTTTCCTCTTCTCGAAAAAGAATGTAGTATTCCGTAACAGCTGGATGTTCATCGAGTTTTTCGCTTCGTTTTCAAGCAAAGAAAGTATTGAACGTAAGAAACCAGTCTCTAATAGATTTAAACCATGTAGTACTGGCGGCGACGTACTATCAAGTTCACAGGCTTTTTTTAAATAACAACGGATTCCATTGCAGACATAAAAAAATACGCTGACGAATAATGTCTTCATTTTCCAGAAATGGCTCTGTACAGAAAACGATCGACAGTAAAATAACGAAAAAATTTGTAACTTGTGGTGCCGTGTAGGCGATGACTTTGGCATTGGCAGCCTATCCGGACCACGACTCAGGAATAAATGTCGCTAATAGATCCACAACTGACGACCATTCTAAAATGAATTTCGCATGCTATACTCTGTCTCTAGAACAGGAGATTATTTTGCACAGAATAATCGGCTTGAGCCGGCCGGAGTGGCCAAGCGGTTCTAGGCGCTACAGTCCGGAACCACGCGACCGCTACGGTCGCAGGTTCGAATCCTGCCTCGGGCATGGATGTGTGTGATGTCCTTAGGTTAGTTAGGTTTAAGTAGTTCTAAGTTCTAGGGGACTTATGACCTCAGCAGTTGAGTCCCATAGTGCTCAGAGCCATTTGAACCATTTTTTTAATCGGCTTGAGCAGGCAGGCAAGGATCGAAGCGGAGGAGGTAGCAGCAGCGGCTGTAGCGATACGAACAATTCAAGAAGCTAGAAGCAGCTCGCCGCTAATTGGACGGCATACAGCTTTCGAGTGGCTGCGATGCAATTACAACAGTCGACGATGCTTATCAGCGCCACTCCAGATAACGGCCGTGTCTGGTTTCTCGCAAAGGCCGCACTGCTTACCGCGAACCAGCTCTTGTTATATTGTCCGATGAAACATGCGAACCACCACTGCGGGTGGTATCTGTCGTCGAGGAGAATATAGAATATTGTGCTTAGTGGCTATTATCAGTATGCTCCTCTTTAAAGAGAGCGTCAGAATCGTCAAAAAAGCGTTACGTTCGCGGCCATCTCCAGCGGGGGGGAGGAGTAACTAGTTCAGATGAGTTTAGTAATTCTTAATACGACAAAGTTAAATCCCTTAGTGAGTACATTTCCACTAACATACTGATTTCCCGTGGGCCCTGCAAGGACCAGAACATTCGATGCACGGCGGGCAAGAGTGAAGCCACAAGTTCTTTCTGGGTCCCATATTTCTCGTGGGCCCCGACCAAGTAGAAAAATTAATGCCCCGTCGTCAGTGACGACGACGAGATGCCATCCAAACTGAAGTGATTGAGAGAAAATACGAAACAGCGATACCAAGTTCGCCAGACAGGGCTATGAACCTCTCTACAGTTAACCACACTGTTGCTTCCTCTAACTTTAGAAAGGTAAAAACCCAAAACAGGTAAACCACTGAAGTAAGTATGGGTAACAATGTTGAATATGTAAGAAAACCATCATAGCGCTAAATCATGTAACGAAAAGAAATAGATCAGTCAACAAGAATGCTGTACCCCACGACGAAGACAACCAGAGTAGTCGCCAAACAGGAACAGTGTGGCCGTCAAAGATACGATGTAAAATATACGACGATCCTTCGGGACTTCTGATGTGTCCGTTTTATATTCCAAGCTTTCGGTATGGTAACAAAAGTGACAAACTAGCGACTACACTATGACAGCCAAGGCGGAGGTAGTCTGCTAAAACACTCATCGATGTGGAAATTTTATTCACCAGAATCTCAGAGCAGAAAAATAGGGCAAGAATAGCACACATCTATATCAACGTTGTGCGTCATTTTACTAGCTAAAATTCTTCTCCCTGTTACCAAGAGAGAACTTACGACGCTGTAATGGACCAGGTTTTCTGTTGGGTGACTCCCTTCAAAAGCCTCCGGAAGGAAATGGAACAGCCTGGCACACGCTCTTACCTCTACATTCCCACAATTGCACATCAATTAATCAACAATTAACAGGAAGCAGTGACGCACTTCCCAACTATTATTTCAGTAAGGACAACAAAACGTAACCAAATAAGTCACCACGCGAAATATTAGTCAGCCACTTAAACGAGAACTACTGTTACTTTGGAACTGGAACAGAAACTGGTAGCACGCGGTCACGCTACCCTCCTGCACAGGCTAAGTCAAAGCATTTTTTGAAAGCATACATCGATATTTGACTGTATATTACTGTATTTTTCTTCTGCACAATCTAGATTTCAACTTTCGCGCCGTTGTCGAGTACAGTGTTGCTGCGTGCTATTCAGATTGACAAATAGTCAGTTAAATACATTTGTTTGACACTGATTATAAATGGTACAACATTAAAGTCTTACAGCAGTGCAGCACATTATTGTACAAGCATGTCATAACTGCTAAAGACTATTATTGTGTCTACCTGCTTTGGGCTAACTTTACCAGATATGACGTGCTTGTAGAATAATGTGCTGCATTCCTACTAACCGTTAATTTTGAACCATTTATATCAATGTTAAGCAAATTTGTTGAATTGTGTTTTTCACTTGGCACAGTACACAGCAAAATGACGTCAATGGCCTGAGAACATTGTACTGAATGACTGTGGCTCAGCACCATCGAAAACTTTTTAAATCATAGCAGTCGAGCGGTGTGGATATGCCAGACGGTTGTATGGAGTCATCGCTGTAAATTAGTTAGACGTGGACAGATGACAGAATGCCACAGCACCTGTACATGAGCTGTAGAGTTAGGACGTGGCTATGACCACACAGTGAAAGAAGTTGCCCGATTTGTTGGTGTCACTGTGGACTGTCCGACGTGTCTACAACGAACGGTACATCACTCGCTGCCACGTAAAACGGTGTGAAAGCAGTGTTCGTAAGGAGAACATAACCGATTGCTACTGCAGATGAGTATCGCGCATCGTCAATGGCAGTTGATTTCATAGCCGACAGGAACTGCCGCTGTCGGTGAATGCAGATCGATCTCAACCAGTTCTCGAGCGAAGACTGCTAGGGGAACTTCATGCACTGAATATCTGGAGTCGTGAGCCTAGCAGACGTCCATTGCTCACAGAGGCACGCAAAACTGAGCGTATTCAGCAGCCAAACACAGAGTCTGAATGGTGGCACACTGAAGGAGTGTTATGTGTTTTCCAACGACGCAAGATGTTAAGTATGCCGACAGCTCTATGAGGCGTTTACCCCTCACTGTATGGTAGTTGCAGTTCAGGCGGAGGTGGTTCAGTGATGTGGTGGATGTTTTTTTCATACCATGACTTGGGTCAAGTCATTAAGGTTACCGTGAAAAGGAACCACAATGTTTGTTTCAATATTCTCGAATCCAAATGGTGTCCTTTCTTTTACATAACATTTATTTTCCAATCTTTTTATTTTATTTTATAACTTGTGTTTATATTAACAAAGAACTAAACCAATTGTTAACACGCTGTCGCGGTAGTAATTGTATTAGTAGAACTGTATTAGTAATAATACTACTCATAAACTGTTATATAGATAGTGGGCTAATTGTAGCAAATAAATAAATAATTCGCGATGACTATGCCACACCTCCAGTACCCCACTACATCAGCAGTCTTAATTCCATAGAAAATGTCTGGGACTACTTGGAACAGCAGTTGAAATGCAGGAATCAACAGCTCCCCAACTTAGCGCCGGTAACTCTACGGAATCTCATCATCAATGACCGGATCGAGCCGGATACGGTACACCTGAAGAAACTAGTGGATATTCTTCCTCGCCGAACTGAGGCTATGTCCAAAATTAGAGGTAGCGTTACGTGACGTCTCCTGAGGGTGACTAATTTTATGTCGACTATGCTTATCTAAACTGTGACAGCGAACTAGCCATCAACGAACTGACCCCACAGGAATCAGGATGTTCTGATACTAAGTAGGTGCTAGGCGCCTCGCCAATCTTACAGCTGCACCGTCTCACTCCGATTGTTGCGCCTGCAATCCGCAAGCGTTATCTCGCTTTGTAAGTAGCAGGGGCACTTTACGGAACGTGGAACCACAGACTGCTGTGAAGGAAGCCTTGCAAGTGGCAGAGATTATATCGCACAACGCTCGCCTTGTTAGTTCCTTTTTCTGTTTTTATAACTGTCCGTCGACAGGCGGAAAGCTAGAAACAGAGCGTTAGCTCCGTAGGATGTCGACGGAAAGAGGAACAAAAGAGCCCCTGCTTAATCAGACTCCCCGGAATTCGTCTGAAGGACTCAGGTAATCCATAGAAAATGTCAATGTCTGAAGTGCTCACGAATACTTGCTTGGGGCTCTCAGTGTCCGAACGTCACAGTGCATAAGTACCTATATTATACGTGCGATTGAAACTGCTAGCGATAATTTGGGTGAGCGGAAGGTAATATTCCACCAAGAAAATGTTAATTTAAATAAAATTTGTCAAATCTTTATTTCAAATTTTAATTAAAAAACTTTACAACTGCAAAATAGTTAAACATTTACACATATTGAACCAGCTTGACAAATTTGTCTTGAAAACTTGACACAGTAAACATAACAGGAAAGATGTTAATTTCAATACTGACGTAATATTAGTTTTACTAATTTCATCATAGCCGCCCCCAAGCCAGCCAAGTGCTCACCTCCTGTCATGGGCACAACTGTTAAATAATAGAACTAAAATGGAGAAAAGATTCCACAGTAAAAGTGTCACAAATACAACCTACTTATAGGAAGCGAACATGGATCAAAAGTATCATCACTCTCACTCCACCAGCAGAAAACAGTAATTTTCCAAACATAAATATGATTTCATTGAATGTAATTGCTCTGATCAAGATTTGACTATCAGAAAAATAGGATATTAAAAACATTCTAGTTCAGTAGCGACAACAGTAGAGGCATTTACAATAGAACTAATAAAAACTAAGTGGCATCTGAGCATAAAGAACAATAGGCAGCGTAAAAGGCTGGGATCGTACAATAATTCAGTATCAGAAACATTATATGTTAGCTAAGCCCAGAATACTGTTTTATGAAGCACAACCTTAATATCTAGCGTTCTCCAAGGAAGTGTTGTAGCCCCTATGTTGTTCCTGACCTATATAAACGATTTGGGGGACAATCCGAGCAGCCCTCTTAGAGTCTATGCTGATGACATTGTCATTTCCCGTCATGTAAAGTCATCAGACGATCAAAAACATTGCAAAATGATTTAGACAAGATACCTGTATGACGCAAGAGGTGGGAATTCAGTCTAAATAATGAAAAGTGTGAAGTTATCGGCATCAGCACTGAAAGGAATGCGATAAATCTCGGTTTCACGATAAATCACAAGGATGTAAACTCAGCTAAACACTTAGACATTAAGATTACGAATGACATAGATGAGAATGATCACATAGATAATGCCGTGGGGAAAGCAAACACTGACTGATTTATTGGGAGAACTCCTAAAAAATGTAACACGCCTACTAATGAGACTCCTTACACTACGCTTGTCCGCCCTCTTTTGGATTACTGCAGTGCGGTTTGGAGTCCGCAACTGATAGGATTGACAGAGGACAACGAAAAGTTCAAAGAAGGGCAGCTCGTTTTGTAATATCGTGGCAGGACCTCCTCATGAAATTTCAATCACCTACTTTCTTCTCAGAATGTGAAAATATTATGTTGGCGCCCACCTACATAGGGAGAAATTGCAACTGAACTCGGGCTCGTTTACTACCTATTTTTCACGTGGCTCATCTGTAAAGGGGGTTGGTAGTAAACGGTTGCATTTGCGCCCCTATTATTGAGTCTGATATTGGCTGGCTTTTGAAGAGCAGTGAATTGAACTATACACGTTCAGATTGAAACTTATTTATTCAAAAGAAACACTTTAACGTTGTGGCCATGCATTTTTAAGTTCACAAATAATAATCGGTGCAATTCGTACACTGTTTGTCTCACACCCACACACTTTCATTTGTTCCTTCGCATGCCCTGGCGTCCATGCTTGCACTCGCGGCACTTTTCCGCTCCCAACTCGCCACCACAACGGCCAACGACAAAATACCACGATTTTCCCGCTCACATCCACAGTCCTGAGTCGGGTCACATGACACCACAGTAGTCAAAATAATTGCTAAACATGGCCACAATTCATTTACAGTATTTTATAATATTTAAATACTTAAATCTAAATACATTATATAATTTTACAAATTATCACCACACTTATATAATTCGTTGCAATTAAAAGAAAACCAAAACACTATCCAACGGAACTACAACGTCCATCAAAACACAAACAAATATTTTCCGGTCTATTTTGCCCAGCATATTATCTCTGCTGCCGTGCTTTAAATTTTAAATTACTTGAAAGAGTTCCATATTACCCCTGTTACCTTACATATCCCCACTTCATGGAGACATTACCTTAGTAACGGCAACATGAAGTAGCACCAAATGGAGTGAACCCATATTACTTTATATATTAAACATTTTAATTATAACTATAATGGCACCAAAACACGTAGAACAGTGTTATAGTGGTGAGCTAATCAGTGTATGTACTGTCATTAGGAAACATACATACATAATCCAACAATGTATCCAACTCAAATATACAATTAGATAGTATCCTATTGAGTGACTGGGCAGGCAAAATAAATGCCCATGTTAGTCTATATGTAGGTTGCCCACCACTGCACATTAACACTTCCACTTTTTACACAGTTGTTTCTGTAAGTTGCACGAAGTTGTTGTAACCAGCTCCTTGTGTTCACAGGTTTATGCATTGGAATACAGAACTGTGCTTCCTCTCATTAACCAAGCCATCCTATCAAAATTTAATCAAATCCTCATCAATCTTGCCTAGACATGCAGACCCACATTTCCCAGGAATCAGGCTATCCAAATCCTCCCTGGAACATCCTGTTTTCACTGATCAGTTCTTATTGAGGTTTGTACAAATGACAAACATGCACACAAATCAAACACAAACATGGCATAGTTAAATATATTCTATTTCACCCTTCAAATGTTCCCAGATCAGGACCTCCGACACTTCTACCCCCACGCACCAGTATCAACTCCAGGTGCCACAGATACATTAGAAATTTTAATCAAATCTCAACTATTCTTTTTACAAATTATTTGCAGATTTCCTCCCTCCTGTATTCTCCACATATTTATACAGAAATAGACTATATGTACAGTAGGTTTCAGTTCCCGTATGACTTTCAACAAGGCTTCTATCACACCCACACCAGTTGTGCAAATCCATTGGACAACAGATTCCCTTATTGCAAATATATACAGTATAATGAAGTTTGTTAACCACCAACAATGGCATCGCAACATACACTGTAACACAAATAATACTCCAATTATAAATACACGTATACATAGCCCCCAATAATTTTTTTTAACTCGACAATAGTGTACATGGGAATCTCACTTCCTTAACCTTTATTCTTTTACCACATATTTTTTCAACTCCGTTACATTTCTCAGTCCAAATGGCTTTTTGGACACTGGATATACCAACCTATATGCATTAGGGTGTGGACAACCCGTTATCTAAAAGGGTCCATGGTATAATTCAAATAACTTTTTGATTTCGCCATCAATGTCACTGGATTTTTTCTTGTTCCTCACCAGCACCTTATCTCCCTCCTTGAACTTTGTTGTCTTATACCTTTCTCCATGCCTCCTCTGTTTCTTATGTCCTTTCTTTAACATTTGCTGTCTGGCCACCTGCATCTTCTCTTGACTTGTCAAGTCTTGAGATGGAGGAAAATCTGTGTGTTCTGCTATTAGATTGTCAGGCTTGATATCTTTCATGAGCTCATAGGGTGAGAATCCTGTTGCACAACTCTTCACTGTGTTCATAAGATCCTCAAACACAGTTATATATTCTGCCCAAGTTCTATGCTTTTTACTGCAATATGTCCTACATAAGTTAGGTGAATTCAGGCTATAATCACTTATGTATTTCCTATAGAATGAACATAGTCCTATAAATGATTTCAATTGTTTCCTGTTCGTTGGCACATTGCAGTCAACAATAGCCTTGATTTTCTCTTTATTAGGCAGAATGCCATCAGGAGTTAACTGATGACCGAGAAATAGTAATGTTGCTTGAAAAAATTCACACTTACTTAACTTAAATATAGCCTTGAATACATCCTCCAACAGCTGACAGTGCTCTTGCCAATTGCTACTAGTAATCAAAATGTCATCTACGTACACGGTCAATTTTCTCATTAGTTCATCACCCAACACATGACTTAAAGCCCTTACAAAAACTGCTACAGATATTGATAAACCAAATGGCACAACTGTAAACATATAAGTCCTGCCCTCAAATAAGAAAGCAGTGTACTTTCTGCTCTCTTCAGTCAATTGCACCTGCCAGAACCCTGAAGTCAAATCAACACTTGACAGAATTTTAACATTATAAAATTTTTGCAACAGCTCATCCATGTTCTCTGGCTGATCATTTCCTTTGACTATTATTTTATTTAGCTTTCTTGCATCCAGTACTATTCTTATAGAACCATCCCTCTTTTTCGCCACTACTATTGGATTACAATACTCACTCCTCCCCATTTCCAGTATGCCCCACTTCAACATCATCTGTATCCTTGCCCTTACAGCCTCTCTATTAGCTATTGCTATAGGATAAGGTTTGGCCCTTATCACTTCATGTGGCAATACCCTCAAAACATAACTGAAATCTACGACTTTTCCAGGTCTGTCAGAGAACACATGCTTATGCTTACACAATAAACCTGTAAGCTGCACCTTTTGTTCCTCATTTAAATGTCCCATTTCATTTACTTTGTCATGTATCTGCTGTTCAGCGCAGATCTCATCACCTACCTCTTCTATCCTTTGTAAATGAGTAATTGTCTCACCTCCTTTTAATTCCCCTTTAAATTTTATTCTTCGTCTATTTCCACCAGCATCAAATTCTACCACTCTGTCCTTTACAAAAATGCTACAGTCATACTTGTACAAGAAGTCCATACCCAAAATTACATTCAATGCCAAACCCTTCACCACAAAGCAACTAATATCAAAACAATACTCATTACTATTAAATTCCAGTAATACTTCCCTGCTGATGGGCTTGCTACATGTCCCAGTTGCTGTCTTAATTTTGACTCCTGTAACTGGTAATTCTATTAATCCTAAACCTTTAATTTGCTGCCAGAAAGATTCAGAGATTGCAGATAAACTTGAGCCAGAGTCTAATAATGCTATATCTGCAACTCCCCCCACACTGATATCAATTATTGGCTGTATCACCTCTATTTCTACTCTGTTCAGCCCTGATTCTTGTAATAAATCTCTTTCTACTTCACTCCTGCTTTCCTCTTGCATAATGCAAATATCTTTAGGTCTTTCTCCAAAACATACATCAGTATCCCCTTCAAACAGATCCTTAATAGCAAACTCAACATTCTCTTCTTCACTTAATTCTTCCAATTTTCTGGCAATTTTAAATTTTATTTTACCCCATTCTTCAGGCATCAAAGCTTTATGTAATTTTGCATAGGACACCCAATCACTCAAATCATAATCAGCCTCCTCCTTTCCTAACCATCCACAATTAACATCTTTGAGGCTTGCATCATCAGTTAAGAAAACATAGGTTTCAATTTTATCTTCTGGGCAACCTACAGCAACATTCTCCATATCATTACGCATTTCCATATCCACACTGAAGTCATTATCACTACCACAGTTAACACCTGCACCCACAAGCACAGTAACCTTATCAGTAGGTGATTTACCAGCATTTTCCACATTGTCAAATACACCACTCATATTAGCCTTTACATCACACTGAATAACCCTCGCCTCACCTTTTCCACAATTCTCCATACTATTTCCAATAGACATCTCTACCCATTCATCACACCCATTATTACTGTGAACATTGCCCCTTAATTCCATATCCACTTCTGTTCCCCCTTTTGATGAAACCACCTCTGTCTCTGATCTTTCAATGAATTTTGCTGCACACAAACCAATATTGTCCTCCTCTGCTTGCAATTTCTCTTCCCTTTTAAACATGTCATCAATGTAAAACTCCCACTGTTCATTGCTGATATTAGCCTTGTTCCCTTTTTTCCTCTTATACCCTTTATCTGTATTTCTATAATTGTTAAAACCCCCCCATAGATTTTCATTTCCTAAGACAGCATCCATATGACATATCCCAATTTCCCTATTTTCCTTGCTGACTATTACTCATCCCATCATGTCCTTGTCCGGCCCTGTTCACATAATTACCAGCCACCTTGCGGACCTTAAGTGAGGCATCAATTAGTTTTTTGATTGCCTACCCTGTCCATTTGCATCTGGCATTCCTACTCTCATACCTTCTCTACCACTCCTCATCTGATCAAAATTGTCTCTTCTCCCTCCAAAATTTCTGTTATACCTTTGTGGCTTGCTTCTCCAATCTCTATCCTGATTATTCTGATCACTTCTATCTTCTCTCCACCTGTTATGGTTATTACTGTATTCATAATTAATACTGTTTCCCCTTTCATGATACCTTCCACTCTCCCTGTGTTCCATGTATTTAGGTCTGTAACACAATGCCCTGTCCATATTATCCACAAAATTAAGAAATTCTTCCACTGAATCTGTTGCACTGTGAATCAAATCCCATTGCAAGTGCTCTGATAATCTTCTCTTTAGTGTAGATATTTCTGTTAATACGCCCAGTGGCCTATCCAGATGATTTAATTTATTCAGTTCTCTAACACAGAACTCTCTCATGCTTTCCTTTCCACTCTTGTAACTGGATCCATTCAAAAAATCATTTCGCAATCTTAATTATTTTGAAACTTCCTGGCAGATTAAAACTGTGTGTCCGACCGAGACTCGAACTCGGGACCTTTGCCTTAATTATTTTGCTTGGCCCCAGTATTTGTTCAAGAACAGGTTTTCGAAGGTTTTAAAATCACAAAATTTATCATCATTTTGGTTTGAGCTCCCCCTTCCAACTGCCTCTTAACATATTTAATTTTTGCCTGCTCACTCATCCCTGTCACAAAGTTATCCTTACACGCAGCTAGAAAGTCAACTGCATGGTATTGATTCTCCCCATTAAAAGGTTTTGACTGAAATCCATGCCCCAGAGGATATCCCAACAATAAATTTCCATTCCCTGCTGCCACAGTATTAACTGTTTCCCTCAAGACATTTATTTCCCCTTCTAATTCCTTCTTATTGTCAGTAATTCCCTTATGGCAATCCAGCACTCCTATCTTAATGGATTCAATGTCTGCCTCTGTTTGTCTTTGAAATAATGTGCATTTCTGTTCCTGTACCTGAATCTGCCCCACAAGATTACTTTGCACAGTGTCCACCTTGGCTACTAGGCCTCTTTCAACCTCATCATCTCTCTCAATAATTCCCTCAACAATTTTAACTGTGTTTTCAACTTTATCTGTAATTTGAGTGAATTTGAGATCTAGCTGATCAAATTTTTCACTCACTGTCTTTATTTTATCACTAAGCCTTAATTCCATATCCCCTATTTTCGAATCCATTTCTCCAACTATTGCAGTTTTTATATTCCCTATTTTCGAGTCTATTTCTCCTAATTCACTAGTAAGTTTTAGAAAAAAATGTGCTGAGGTCACTTCCTGGTATCCAGCCTATTTCTTTAGGCATGCTAGGTCTACTACAGGTACTCCTAACATCCACTGATTCGCCTTCACTTTGAGATTCACGCGTCTCATCGGCCATGGCTAATGAAAGGACACAATTTTGCAATGTAGCTGCTGGCTGTACTTATCTTTTAAATCCTCGTGTGACGCGACGTCTGCAGTGAGCTCCGCAGCACAGCTACGCAATGAATCTTAATCGGCGGCGTGGACACACAGCAAACTCAATCAGGAGCGAGAACACGTTGCGTAGGCCCCTGGCAGCAAGTAGTCGTGTTGGTCGGTGGCACGGACGACGGCGTTGATCGTCGGCAGCACGTGGATACTGTTTCGACTGCTTTACCCGTAGCAACACATGGACGTGGCACGGACGACGGTTTCTTCTCGCGGCGGCACGTATCGCGGCACGGACGACTGTTTTACCCGCGGCAACACGTGGATACGGCAAGCACGGCGGTTTTACCCGCGGCAACACGTGGTCGATTCATCAGACTGTGTAACTGACTGCTTCACAATCGTGGTGGCCTTATATGGGCGTAACCACGGGGCAACGCGTATCTTGTCCAGCACAAACACTCCGGTACTGCTAATGCACCGATTTAGCTCAGAGCCCCCACACTGACTGTTCAAAAGCCTAACATCAGACGGACATTCGATTCCGAAATACTATGGAATATGGAAGAAAGTCCTATCCCGGACGAGCCCCCAATTGCAACTGAACTCGGGCTCGTTTACTACCTATTTTTCACGTGGCTCATCTGTAAAGGGGGTTGGTAGTAAACGGTTGCATTTGCGCCCCTATTATTGAGTCTGATATTGGCTGGCTTTTGAAGAGCAGTGAATTGAACTATACACGTTCAGATTGAAACTTATTTATTCAAAAGAAACACTTTAACGTTGTGGCCATGCATTTTTAAGTTCACAAATAATAATCGGTGCAGCCGGCCGAAGTGGCCGTGCGGTTAAAGGCGCTGCAGTCTGGAACCGCAAGACCGCTACGGTCGCAGGTTCGAATCCTGCCTCGGGCATGGATGTTTGTGATGTCCTTAGGTTAGTTAGGTTTAACTAGTTCTAAGTTCTAGGGGACTAATGACCTCAGCAGTTGAGTCCCATAGTGCTCAGAGCCATTTGAACCATTTGAATAATCGGTGCAATTCGTACACTGTTTGTCTCACACCCACACACTTTCATTTGTTCCTTCGCATACCCTGGCGTCCATGCTTGCACTCGCGGCACTTTTCCGCTCCCAACTCGCCACCACAACGGCCAACGACAAAATACCACGATTTTCCCGCTCACATCCACAGTCCTGAGTCGGGTCACATGACACCACAGTAGTCAAAATAATTGCTAAACATGGCCACAATTCGTTTACAGTATTTTATAATATTTAAATACTTAAATCTAAATACATTATATAATTTTACAAATTATCACCACACTTATATAATTCGTTGCAATTAAAAGAAAACCAAAACACTATTCAACGGAACTACAACGTCCATCAAAACACAAACAAATATTTTCCGGTCTATTTTGCCCAGCATATTATCTCTGCTGCCGTGCTTTAAATTTTAAATTACTTGAAAGAGTTCCATATTATCCCCTGTTACTTTACAAAATGATCATCATGATAAAACGCAAAGTAGGATTTAAGTGTTCGTTTATCCCCCGCACTGTTCGAGAGTGGAACGGTGTAGAAGTAGCTTGAAAGTGATTCGATGAACCTTCTGTCAGGCACGTAACTGTGAATTGCAGAATAATGACGTAGGTGTAGATGTAGAAGAATAGATAGTATAAAAGCTGATGACTACAAGTTGTAATTCCTATAAACCATTTGTAGAAAACTTATGACAATATGATGATTCTAAAGAAAAACAACACCTCTCATTTTAAAACAAAGGACTTAAAACAAATTATGTAGTATAATCTGGGTCGGCAAAGTATCATCCTTTAAAAACACCATCACACGCCAATGCATCCAACGTATGCGACGTTCAGCTTTACGAATACAGGCGAGTGACATTTTAACGGTAACACCGACCACCTTAAACTGCAATCGTTGCTAACCAACCTCTGCGAGGAATTTTTGAGAAAGTTGTGACCGTGATATAACCTAATATGAACAGAACAATCAGACTGGGATTCGTTTCCGAAACACTCCGGCAGAGTATCACTGACAGTAAACAGGTGGGTCACGGACAGACGTTCTCCCAGCACAGAATAAAGTTGTAACATTCCGTATTAATATCGGTCGCCAGCCTAATTAGGCATTCTTGTGTCAAGCAATATCATAAAGCAGAGGGCAGTGCTAAGGCTAACCTAACCTTCCTTGACACACACGCACTAAACTCTTTCTTTATATCTGTTCACACTACAACACAGTAACCTAACCTCGCAGACAAATGTACTACTAAATTGGAAATCAGACAAACAGAGGGCCAATGAGATAGCGAACAGTAACATATACCTCTCAACAACACGCACCTTAAATGGACTACGTGCAGCAGTTTATAGAACCAATCACTGGCATACATGAAACTAATGACAATACCAAACAGAGAAGAGCATGAAATGATTCTGACTTAAATCAGGGGGTCTATTAATGACCATACTCTATAACTTCATTGCTTAGTACTGGGTCCCTACGCCTGTGCATTGACCAACTTGCAGTAGAATAACTAACACAGTAAAATTTGTTTCTTAAGCTCAATTTGAAGCAGCTAAACAGAATGCAAATCTAACTACACTGACTCTTAAGGAGCCTTTGCTTTGCTTCATTAAATAACTAGCCTAACACATGAGGGCCCTTAAAGTTTCATGTTTTAAAGAACCATGCTCATTAACAAAACTACACAAGTGTGTATGAGAAATGGTAACTATTCTCATCAATAATTATTAATTAAAAAGCTAAACAAATTATAACTCCTTAAATAGCGAATGTGC
Source organism: Schistocerca piceifrons (assembly GCF_021461385.2). Lineage (NCBI taxonomy): Eukaryota > Metazoa > Arthropoda > Insecta > Orthoptera > Acrididae > Schistocerca > Schistocerca piceifrons. Next base: position 351,178,827 of record NC_060142.1, read on the forward strand.
TTTGATATGCAATATTTTAACCTACTCAAAATATAGTTGGCTGTGCAAATGCCAGCACAACATTAAATTCAAGTTCAAGCAGTTTCTACTGAACACCAATAAAATCTTGCAATTCGAATCAAAGTGCATAAATGCAACAATTAATAATCTTCTTCACTTCAAATCAATATTATTGTTCTTTAAACTAACAACTTTACTGTTTCCAGACAGCTTTTCAAGTAAGACAAATTATTTAATAAAATGACTGCAGATTGATTTAAAAATGCACTGGAAGTGAAGTAGTTCTGAAACTATAAACTGAACTCCAAACACTATAACTCCACACATTAGAAAGCAATCACAACTATTTTTACAACTGCCGGATAAGTCTTTCCATAATAACTTAGGACACTCGGATTTAAATTCACTAGGAAAGGATTCCTGTCCATGTTTGTGATTTGGTAAAATCACGGATGTAAGATAGAGTTTGTAGCAACACCACGATTATTATTAAAATCAACCAAATTTCACAAGTACCTGGTCCATTTATAGAGTGTCGAATATAAACAATTTAGTGGAAGGCTGGTGGCATAATTTGCAATGGCTGTTAACATGGCGGCGATGCAGCCATGGCAGTACTCTTGGCTTCACCCTACTACAGATCTTCTTGGCGTCGGAATTATATTTTTACAGGGCCAAAAACCATGCCATGATAATAGTATCACCAAATACAACATCCGAGGCCCATAAATACTGCTCTTAAGCTCCCCTGGCCTCAAAACTCCAAGAATATGAGCCATAATGATCCGCTACCGCTATCGAGATGGTAAGCACAGCACTGCTCAGCCCGGACTCCTTACCCGTCGCATAGGACGAGTTTTCACTTGCGCACCAGCCGCACCTTTTCCACTCCGCCAGGCTACTTCCGTAGCTGTCGGGCTTCCCCACATCTTTTACTTTCCACCCTACGTTCCCTAACTATGGATCGAGTCATTTACAGTACATTATATAACAATCGTTCCGGTATTTATTTAAATCCACATAACTGAAATATATATAAATAGTGAAACAATTTCCATGACAGATACAACACTCTACGTAAGCAACACTACAAACTGACATATAAATATCGATACACATACAAGATAGGTCGGAACAACTTAGATTAACTAGCAACCTGTGGCCACCTTCAAAGGCCAACATATAGCAGACTGTAAGTCTCGACAGATCGCGGTACACAGAGTGGGATACGCATTGGGCCGAACGAAACTTTATTTGCTACAACAGGCCACAGCAGCACCTCATAAGCCGTCAATTATTGGGGAGACACGGATCTATATTGTACGAGTAGTTAGAAACGATTAACCTTCTGAAGGTAGTAGACAACAGAACTTTTATCAGATCTGACATATCTGTGGTAACTCCAGCCACGCAACTTGTATACATACAGTGTCACTAGGGCACCGTCTAACACATGTTGACCATTGAATAACTGACTGAGGTCACTGGGGCGTAGGCAGGTGTCTCGCTTCCGGCCGAAACTACAAGAAATCCCTCCCACCGGGGAACGAAATCATAAAATCTTCGTAGCGCCGCCGCCACGCTGCCTAGCGGACGCTGATACGCCTGTTGGCCGGCGATAACGCGCAAAGATGCTCACAATACATCAGTCGTACTCGAGATAGTTCCGTGCTGCCTCGTATTATTATTATTATTACTATTATTATTATGACACTAAACGTTTACTGACAAATTTATCGCTTAGTTTCCAAAGGCACAACTACATAATGGATTCTCACCTGATGGTAATCATCGTCTGACGGTTAATGGTGGTAATTGTTTTAAACTTCGGCATATAGCAAATATGATAACTGACGGAGGAACACTTCCTTCTCAACAACGAAAGGATTGCTTATATTTTATTCTGAACGTGTCTTTTCTCCTTTCTCTCCAGTCAGTAGTTATCTAAATTTCTCTGTATGTTAGTTATTACAAATTTTTGATGCTTAATTTAACAATGGTCATGAAGTCACACAACACACAAAATCAAAGCCAATTATAAGTCATCGATTATGAGTTGACATTGCAACCGAACGCGTCAATCTACGGAAGCAAGATCCTGGATGTAAACCCATTACAGCAATAAAATAAAGACATATTAGCCTATAATCAACACAACTTTTTCCTAATTTAAATAGTTATTTTTCCATTTTCTACCACTGAAGTCAATTTCTGTGTGGTTTACCTATTATTTTATGTGCGATTCTACTAACCCCCCAGTTTTAAACATTTGTCGATCGTAATTTAGTTTAGTTTCTTGTTCTGCAGCAGCGAGGTACTTCTCTGAAAGGAAGGGAAGGAACTTAACCTTGTATTTTTCTTGTAAGAATATCTTACTAAACTATAATAAAGACTTCATTTCGACGTATCACACTGGGCGAAAACCATCCACTTTCAATGGCAAAGCGGTGGGCATTCAAAATGTTACAGACAGGAAAATAGCTCGATGTACGAACCTTCAACAAATATGACGTCAACATTGAAACATATTGTGTTATTCTATAAGCATTTCCTTTTATAGCCATTTCTGTTTCTTTGCTTCTCGTACAAGCTTTTGTGTAATCTACTTACTTCATTGATTGTAGTACTGGCAATAACTTTGGAACAGTAATCTTCTCCGACATGCTTCGTGGAAGAAGTCGTCTTTCATGGCATTATGCAAGACAATACAAACATCACCACATTTCTGCGCCGTATTACTGTGCATTGCTGACATTATGTGCTGTAAGTATAGAAGTGTTGGCAGCTCTGAATATCCTGTCGGGAAACAAAGTTTAAAAACTTACGAACATCACCGTCCGCTGTGGCCAAGCGGTTCTAGGTGCTTCAGTCTGGAACCACGCGACCGCTACGGCCGCAGGTTCGAATCCTGCCTCGGGCATGAATGTGTGTGGTGTCCTTAGGTTAGTTAGGTTTAAGTAGTTCTAAGTTCTAGGGGACTGATGACCTCAGATGTTAAGTCCCACAGTGCTCAGAGCCATTTGAACCATTTTTCTTACGAACATCATCGTCGTTAGGGACGAACCATTAAGTCGCTTGAAACCATTTTCAAAAACGGAAAAATCTAAACTGGAATTGACTTAAAGGTCTGGTAATCAGGTTTCGCAGAAATTGGATAAAATATTAGCAACTGGGACGATTGTCTCCACCGACCTGGAGTAAGTAACATCGCTCTTGTCATGTCTTGTCTCTGCACGTCCATAAGAACAGACACCAGACATTCATATAATTGATGTCAGAAAGAACAGACGCCACCCATTCATATAATTGATGTCCGAAAGAAAAGACGCAAGACATTCATATAATTGATTCGCCTCCATGGGCAATAGATCCATCACCTTAAGTGACGATGCACAATTATATTTGATCTCCTGCAGGAATCTCAAAGGAGCGGATAGGTGGTACTAGGTGGAAATGTTGATCGGCCGGGAGGCGTGCGGAGAGAGTCTGCGCAAGTGCGATAAACAGTGTGTCCGAATGGCGCAGTGGTTAATGCAACTGTCTCATAAGCAGGAGAGCCTCCATTTGAATTCCGTTTCGCCACACATTTTCACTAATCGCCGTTGATTCCGCATAAAGACCCGATACAGGTGCCATCAGTAGTTCCATCCCTTTGCTTCCCTTTCTTCTTCCCCCCCCCCCACCCCACATCATCAACTTACAGAATAGAAGTTGCCTGATTCTGTGGACTGGGTGTGCCTGCCAGAAGGTTCTCCAGGATTAGAAGGTGAGCTCTGCTGCTTGGTCCACCACAGGCAAGGAAGCATCCGACGTTCTTTACTAATCCTGGTCATTTGCTTTGGGCGATGGCTTGTGAAGGAGCAAAGTGATTATTTAGAGACGCATCAGCTTGTCTAACGACCTAAGTACCAAAAGCACATACAACTCCATGGTCGTTTCAGAGTTTTACGAAATTTCGATAATTTATCAGAGCTATTTTTCAAAATAAAAAAAATGTACTGTAAAGCAAGAAAAAAAATAAAAACACGAAATCCAATCAAGGACCCGGTATAAGCCCAGTCGAAAAAATGGTTCAAATGGCTCTGAACACTATGGGACTTAACATCTTAGGTCACCAGTCCCCTAGAACTTAGAACTACTTAAACCTAACTAACCTAAGAACAGCACACAACACCCAGTCATCACGAGGCAGAGAAAATCCCTGACCCCGCCGGGAATCGAACCCGGGAACCCGGGCGTGGGAAGTGAGAACGCTACCGCACGACCACGAGCTGCGGACGCCCAGTCGAAGTGCAGCCATTTAATTGCGACTGGCGCGAGACGTGATTGGAATGTAACAGCGATTTCGTGTGCCGCGCTTTGCTAACACACACACACAAGTCCTATATAAATGGAGCAGCTAAATGTGAAGGGAGCATCTGAGCTGCGTTCCATTATGTCGCTTCCTCGCTGCTATCTGCAGGCGTTCTGTTGGCTAGATTGAGACCGCAACTCAGCGGAGCGGCAGTCGAGAGCTGTTGTTCTCCTTCATGCTCCCGTGAGCTTAGCACTTTGCATAAAACGCAGGTATCAGCTGTAAAAGCGAATGATAATCTCATCGAAGGCCGAGTGGACGTAAAAACGAGAACATCGTGATCTGGCCCCGTTACGGAATGGGAATCCGCAGTTGCCGGCGATACGGCGGCTGTCAGGGCGAGTCTTCAGACTGGCGCCCAGAGGAGGAAGGCGGCGGCGAGCTCCCGCCGTGGTACGGCAGCCCCCACATGCTAATTGCGGGGGCGGCCGGCGCCCCGCGCCCCGCGCCTCGCTCCGGCCGCCTGGCGCCGGACTCGGCTGCGTGACGCGGCGCAGTTTGCGGTGTGTGAGAGTGTGCTGCCGGTTATCGCGGCCGCCACCTGACGTCGCTGTCTTCACTTAGCGCGGCGAGCGGCGCCCATCTCACTTTCGTACACAGGTTCATACCGCTCCTTCTCCACCGAAACGCCCCATTCGCCTGCTAGTGATTGCAGCGATTCAACGACGGAAAAGCACAATGCGGTAAACTCTGCAAACAACGGTCACGTTTGGTTGGTTGAATGATTAAAGGGACAAAACTACTACGTAATCAGTCCCTTTTTTCTCGAACAGACAGGTCTGCATCACTGTAGATCAGAGATAGCTTACCGCGCAAAACCCAGGTGAAGAAAATCTCAAGGTCTACCAAAGGTCAACAAAGCTGAGATAAGAGACAAAAAGAAGAAAGGGAGACTGAGGAGGAAACGGAGGCAAGGTACCCCATCTAGGAAGCAGCCAGAAGCCACCGAAAGCAGAGTGCAATGCGTGCATATACATCCCCCACTACCCGCCACTTACCAGAGGTACTCCACCCAAGACCGGCAGCAAGGACAGGGCAACAGAAGGACGGAGGGACAAAAGACGGTGCGAGAGGAGGGAAGAGGAGTAAAAGAGCAGGTAGGGTGAAGTACGGGCTGGATCACCAACCTCAGACAGCCGTAGCAACAGTCACTGTGAAGAGCATCGGCGTTACTCTTGTAAGATTTCCTTATCCTGAAGAGCTCTGTTTACAGCGTCGTCGAATCAATCCACAAAGCTATAGGCCTATATAGCTGACGTCAGTACGTTGTGTCATTTCGGAACGCGTTTTAGGCTAATTATGCATGTGAAACTTTTTCACTCACAGAGAGATTTTGGGAGTAATACGCCTCGTGTTAATCGCGCCGACATTCACCTCGACGGCAGTGTCCGACCTCTCGTGTGGATTGCAACCTACATCTCTCGAGTGCTGCTCGCCATTGCTCTCGGACAATAAAAACTATACCAGCATTGTAGGGAGAGCTGAGCGTAATCGGAGAATACTGAGCGGTCATATTGCATCCCATATTTGTACCTAAATTCACAGTTTGTACACTATCACATCTCCGTAACATATTTTTCTGTACTCACGCAAACACGAAATAAAACTACCTACGAAACTGCGTGTTTTGAGCCAGAATACACTGTCATGGCATGTTTGTGAATGAAGAAATCGCCTGTTTTACTTCCTAAACGAACAACGGGAGCAGACAGCTTCCATCGAAAGTTCTAAACTTAAGCAGTGCTACGCAGAAAATAACATATAAAACATCATAGACATATTATATAGAATTAACAAACGAAAGTAAAAGAAATTTCAGTGAAGGGACCCGATCCCACGTTCATATGAAAAAACGAACGAAACGGACTACCCACTACGCCGCATCAACGCTGCAACAAGCTGCTCTATAAACTTGTAGCGACATTGTCAGGACAGTTGAGACTACTGTCGCGATCGACACGCACTGTGAATGAATGTCAGCGACGTGTCGGCGAATAATGTTAGGAGGAAGGCTGCAAGGAACTGGACTCAGGACGAAGTTGTGTATTTAATTAGTTTGTAAGACCGAAGGCCAGCATTACGTCATGTAACAGAGACACGAAGTAAGTTTGTTGGCTGAAATGGCTACAGTTTCTAACACGTCCACAGAAGAAATTTACGTACCAGAATACTCACAATTCAAATAGTTTTATTACATAGGTTAACTAACATAGAGTAACACGTGAAGTTATGTTTATGAGTCACAATTTTGGAGCTCGGAAAACTGCCATTTAACTTCAAGTAATACAGTTACACCTATAATTTTTGACGTGCTATTTATGGATTATATTATTATAATGGGTGCTCAAGAACAACCTTCAGGAATTTACGAACGGTTCTTTAAGTCAGTACAAGTAAAACGTATGTCAGGAAACGCTTCGTTTATTAGATATCCACCCCATTTAGCTTTTGTACGTCTATTGGTATCGAGATGAAATTGGTGTAACTTTATTTCATCTTAATCGTTGTTTTATCAAATATCACAGAGAATAGACGTAGCTGAAACTAGAAATATTAGTGTCGCAGTCTGTCTTTAACACTAATCGATTTACGCACAATAATATGTAGAATGGCAGTTTTGGTGCCAATTACATAGATTATTTCTTCCATCTCCATCACTGTCACTCTCGTAAAATTTCGATATTGTTTTAAATTTTCCAGCACAAGCCCTATAATTAGATTCTTGCATGCTCCAAAATCATCTCGCCGCCTACTTCACTTTTGTTATCCAACACGCGCACGGTCGATTACGTATTTTCTCTGCCACTAAAGTATTATAAGTGCAGCTGAGTCCGAAAATCTCCTCTGCAGTAATCAACATGTATTCCGCAATACACAGTCATCTGAAACCCAGCTCGCTCAGTTCGACCAAGAGAGTCAGAAAGAAGTAGATACCACAGCCCACGTTGACGCTGTGTTCTTTGAAGTCCGGAAGACGTTCGCTTTTCTTGCTTTTCTCTCTTTTTACTTTTCATATTTTTGTGCGTTCTGTATTTCACTATTGTTTGTATTTTTACAGATTTATGCTTTCAATTGTATGCTGTTTTAATTATCATATTTGTGAGCCTGATCATTTGAATGATCTTATATCCCATCCACTTTCCCTGACACCCTTCTCTTACTTTTCAGTTATACAAATCTTGATTTGTTTCTTAACCTTAAGTTAGCTTTTCACCGTTCGTTCTTCTGCCAGACGCATAACTTTACTATATGACTAGTCAAGTACTGCACCCGCTCGTCTGTGATTGACTACATTCTTTCAAAGATAATGTTGAGGTATCATCAGTTAGCAAGCAACATAACGTGTTTATACGCCGCTTAAGATGTCCTAGCTATTACACTCAAGTTTTCATGGGATTATCACTTTTTAATAGTATTATATTTTGTATAATATGTGTATTTAGGACAAATTACAAATAGGAATTTACCCTTCTTTGTAACCTGAAGGTGATTGTCTAAAAATCAAAACCGTAATCTGAATTACAATTTACGAGTAGGACTGATAAAACTCGTATTGAATAATAAGAATAGCAATAATAATAATAATAATAATAGCAATAATTATAATAACAAATGTTATTCAGAAAAATTATCAAAATGTGGGATAAAGGAGAAGACATCCACAAACCTTGTATACCAATCGATTCATTCTACAGGATGTTCCAGTGACGACGACGATGATGATACAGCCTTACACATCTGATGGAGAAAGACAAATGTACGTCTGGTAATAGCAATCCTGAAGTAGAAACGACTGGAGATAAGCAGCCCTACACATTGCAGCACAAGTGTTCCAGTGGCATAGGAGAAACTACGAACCGTTGGGAACATAACTGAGTAAACAAAACTGACCAACACGTAGGCTTACATAATGAGGGGTTCAGTTTCGTGGTTAGCTCGTTCGCCTGATGTGATCCCAGTTGATTTCTTCTTGTGGGGTCACGAGAATAGTCTGATTCACGACAAATAAATAATAAATAAATAAAAATTTGTTAAGGACGTCTCGGCAAGAATTATCCCTGACGTTGCTCGAAAATTACCAGGATTGACGAAAATGGTACCTGCATGCATAATTACTTGGTCGCGCCACAACTGTTGTGAATGTATCACGTCACGCAAATTGTGCAGATAAATAAGTCATCATAAAAATGTGCAGGAATCGCTAGAAACAGTACTGCAGAGGTGGATTACCCCTGTCGCTGAGGTAAGTATCAGTGCAAGTGTTCCAATTTCGGTATAAAACGATTTCGTACAATATTTACAACAGTAAAAGACGGAGAAGGAAATGATGGAGGAAAGAAAAAAAAAGATTCAGCAGTTTAATGGTCGCCTGGGCAAGCATGGGCTTAGGTCATTGGCTGTAACAGACAAAAATCATGTGTCGTGACACTGAGGGCAATGACAATAACTTTTGAATTGTATGCGAATCGTGCGTCTAGATTCCCATTGATATATACACGTCTCTTTGTCTCATTATATCGCAACGAGAAGCAGACACTGACGTTTTACAACGCTCCCGTACGCCAATCAAACTCTACACACACATCGTAGTTTCCGCAACCCGTCTTCCGATCCTTTCCTTCGCGTTCCTTTCAGATTCATATTGTGTCTCTCCGCGAGCTACACGAATTTCTTAACGGTTTAAAAACACGGAAACTGATTCCATTGGTGTAATGGTTAATATATGGTATACTATTCGAAAGTAAGCCGACAAAAATTCTATCCGAGCCGCCTAGATGTTCGTTTCCCGTTTCATTGATAATTTTTGGAAGTGATAGTCGGTAGGAGAAGGCCGATCCCCTGATTAATGATAAGTTCATCACACTACCAAATGCATCACTGCGTTTACCGCCAGTAGCACTGTACAAATTATTAGAGACACGTGTAGAGAACGTTTCCGGTACCCGTACGCACTGGACCAAGTTTATACTGAAGATGCAATTACGCTGTCAAGTACGGATTTACACTTGTAAGGGAGGTGGGGGAAGCTCTTGGAACTGGAGGATATTCGACCTATGGACTGGTTTGCATATTCACCCAACTTAAATCCCATCGAGCACATGTGGGGAGACGTACTGCGGCACGTCCACATGCACTAACGACCGCACATCAGTTGTCAAACGCGCTGGAGGACGAATGGAATGCCCTGCCACAGACTCCTCACCAGTCTCTTGGCCAGCTTGGGAGCACGTTGCACAGCATGAACTGCCGTCCGTGATGATCACACACTCTATTAACAACCATCCGTTGCCTTTTGTGATGTGCAGGGGACCATCATGAATCGCTGTGACTTCAGTGGAAGCGTCGTCTTCGAATGAAAGTGTTCTTTCTCTTCGTCTCGAGGCGTATTTCTTTCAGTTACCTCCTGTACCATGCTGTAGCATTTCTTTCGTGTACGGTCCCAATTTCATCGCGCTGTATCAACTGGAAGTGTCTTTCGTCCTTAAGTTTTGCACACCAGTGTAAGTACGTTTCGTATAAAAATGGATGTCCACACTAACGATACTGTTGCCGATGGATTCCTAAACTACAGCATGTTTCAAAAACATTCACCCGACTTCTCAAGGCTGCGTATTCTACGCGAATGAAGGTAGAAACTATGGATAAGTTTTAATTTATGGACTGAAACTAAAGGTTCACCTTGTCGCAAATTGTAAGTTGTCTGCGGGTGCCTCCTTGCTAGCTATTTCGCTAGTTCCCTTGTTGATTACACAGTGTTCTTCGAGTTGAGATAACAAAGCAACAAAAGGCGCTATACCTTCTCCATTTCACTAGGTGCAATTGAGTTACTACCGTGCAACGTGACCTCCTACGACTCAAAGCATTCGACGAAACATGCAAGACATTGGTTGTTTGTGTAAGGGGAAATCCACATGTCTTCCTCCTCCCCCCCCCCCCCACACTTGTTGCTCCATCAAGATGTAGAGCACATTCAATAATTTTGCACGTACTCCACAGGGATCTACTTGTCCCGCCAGCCGAGCATAAACTGTATCTCGTGAGTCTCATTTGGCACGTTCTGCGCAGGCGTTTGTTTCTAAAACCACACAAGATTCATTCGCTACAAGATCTTCATGATAATGATGAATAATAACGTGTAGTATTTCGTGCGTTCATCCAGGGCATGGAAACGCAAGATAATTATGACCTTGCGTGTTAGAGATATATCCTTGTAAAACCTTATTTAGAAAAATAAAAAATTCGTTGTCCTATGCGTGAGTTAAATTTTGACTCAAGTTTGTATTTTCACTTATATAAGATACCGATTTCTGAAATCGCATGAACATTTTTGAAACAACCTGTACATCATGAAACAGAGTCTGAGGTGCACTCAAACATGACATGCGAAAGAACATATTCGAAAAGTATTTAAATCTGTTGTGTCCCACACTAAGGAACGGGAGAGGTGAAGCGACAGGAGGTTTGACTGAGTGAAAACACCGAAAGACCGCGTTTTTACAGGCTCCGAACTGACGGAACGGCGCCAACCTGGACGCTGCGCAGATGACGCCTACACGCTTGCAACCCGTCATACTGTATTCAGCCCACATTTCCTGCAAAAATCGTGGATGATGCCACTCGAGAAAAGCATTGGAAATTAATATATTAAGAAAAAGGTCAAGAGGCTTTTGCTGTCTGGCGTCTGCTGTGGCCATCCGATTTCTTTTTGTTAGGCTTATGTACAAACGACATATTGTACGTTGGAACAGAGCAAGCGTGTGATGGCATCCGAAATGTAGCTAACCTACACCCAATTTTAATTGCTTGAAGCATAAATGGCTCAAAATCTCACTGACGGTTTGTGCACCCTATCATATGATACAGGCAGAGATGATCACCCTGTCATCGCTTATCTTCTTGAAGGACTATAGTTTGGATTTAGGTCCTCCGGTATCACTGTCGAACAGTCAAAAATGGTTCAAATGGCTCTAAGCACTAAGTGACTTAACAACTGAGGTCATCAGTCCCCTAGACTTAGAACTACTTAAACCTAACTAACCTAAGGACATCACACACACCAATGCCCGAGGCAGGATTCGAACCTGCGACCATAGCAGCAGCGTGGTTCCGCGACTGAAGCGCCTAAAACCGCTCGGCCACAGCGGTCGGCCATCGAATAATCCTTCGGTTGCTTGTGACGATAAGAATGTAGTAGTCTGTTGATATCAAACAGAGGAGAAAAACAATGAAGAAATGAGTATCTTCACCGAGGTGAAAATATGGGTTCTGAGATGACAAACGTAATCAGAGCAGAATCCTCACGGCAAACAGTGAACACGACAAGCCAAGTGTGCCCTGAGAACGCACGGATCTGCTGATGTCGTTTCCCATACTTTTGTACGGGGATCCTATAAGCAGGTAGGCAGGTAGATATTGTTAAACCCAGTTTTGGTAGACTATTAAAACGCTCTCTAAGTGAAGAGAGAAACGTGTTTAGTCTGTCATTTTAATATCGTTATCACAGCATCAGTTTATTTTTAGTTTCCTTAATGTTTCCTCGAGATTTCCTGAAGCTAACGATGCGCCGTTGATATTTACTTTGACAAACATTTCCCAGCAGTCATCAGATCATTACACGTGGTAACAGTGCGATGTGAAACAGCGAGGAAAAGCGATGAGACTTTGTCGCACACCTCTAGCTTTGCAGTGATTTCACTATTTCACTTCGAGCGAATAACGGAATGATCCTGCCTGTGTACAACCACGGCGCCTAATCGATACTAAAGTCTAGTAATGCTTTCCTCATTTATTCACAACACAATCGAGAGAGAGTTGGAATTTAAATCGGAAACGTACACCAACTCGTCTCCTTCGCTTAATTCTGACGATGGACACGTCTTCACAACCAGAATTCGAGCCGCCTAATTCCACACTGAGAGGATGTCTTTAGCCATCAAGTACTCTCTCCAGGGAGGAGGGCGCAGCTATTGTGAGACAATAAGGGCAACGTTTGGCATGTGTCATGACAGAAATCTACAGTTGGTAGCACTGCGTAACAGGAACTGTAGGCTACAGCAACCTTTCATATTTTTATGAAAATATAAAAATACATTTGTTCATGCGACTTTTCTTTTTCTCGCTAAAACGCTAACGGTAGTCGCGTAAGATCTACGGCGTTGCAAATCACCATGATATATTGTCAGACACTATACACTTCTGCAATATGACGTCAGCGAATAAAATTGTCCGGAAATAGCTTTCCCCAGCTGTGAGAGCACCGAGTGTAGCAAGGAAAGTAAAAAAAAAAAATTGAGGGTTTCGCGAAATCAGACTCACTCCAAAATGCCAGAATTCCGCTGACCGTCCTATTAGAAGTCTCAGCCATTTTGCAAATAAAGTGCCATGCATTTTGACTGCTGCCACTGGAAATTTGACGCGAGGGAGCATGCAGTTTCACTGACGAATGCTGAATTAGGAACGGTCCGCTCAAAAATTACGCTGAATAAGCCCACACAAAATAATTACGCCTACACCCCTCAAGATAATAAGGGCCCTTCACCACACTATTAGAAACAAACACTTTGTATTTTATTTTAAATTTCTGTGGTGCGGTCCCTAAGCTACGGCACAGATACCCTCCACGTACCTGTGGCCCAGCTTATTACTGAACAGCCGTTACTTTCCGAACGCGCCTCGTACATTATGACACACTAAAGAATTTGGTTCGTAAGGCTGTTGCTAAATTGTGCGCTGTTAGAGCATTAGGTTTGTTTCGTTCCTAAATGAAAGCATCCAACTTAGAAATTGTGAGTGATGAAGGAACTGCTCAGCAAGTCGTACTGGATGTGGCGGGCGTTAGTTAAGACGTCACCACCTACTAAAGCCTTCCGGGGCACGTGCTTCCGAATTTCAACGCTATCTGGACCGACGTGCATGCGCGCACACGGCAGATCGGATCGGCGCGCAACAAAGGCCCGGCCTTTTGTGCTGACACACAGACACACACACACGCACAAATACACACACTCATACGAGACGTGAGTCAGCGACAGATTCAGCGACAAGGCGGTTGTGGCAGCGGCGGCGTATCGGCCGGAAGCCCCGGCAGCGATCCCCGGACCGGATAGGTGCTGGCCGCTTTTTACCTGTCGCCTATCGCATTTTTAATGGAACGTATGTGTGTGTGCGTTACATGTGTGCGCGGACCGCGGAACCGCGCGACACGAACGTTACGGCAGCGCACCATGTGATGGCAGATCTCATGCATGCACGCTTGTGTGCCCGGCGACACACACACACACACACACACACACACACACACACACACGTGACGGCCCTGGGAGCTTGCACCGAGCCGCGCCTCACCTACCGTCCATCTGTCACCGGGGACATTTGCCGCCTCCCTCGTCATTCGCCGCCTCCCTCGTCGCACACACTACGTCTTGTTCCTGTCGATACAGTCCGCATGAATTTCGCTAAACAGTTAACGAAAAGTGATAGCTTGACACACTCAATATGTTAGTGGCAACATCTGAAGACCTGCATGTTTAAATGCCACCGTAGCAGCGTGCACGACCGTAAGAGAAACCGCGCTTTGTCGCGACACACGTCCTCATCGTGAAGCTGGCGTCACAGTGTCGACTCATCATGTTGCGTTGATGGACGCTGTCCTTGGTTCACAGACAGCGGAAAGCCATCAGGTAGTCGGCCAATCGCGCTGTCAATTCCCGGTTGGCCCCAGGCACCTCGCCATAAACCCTGTATTCATGACGCTGCTCGCTGAAGCCTGTATTTCACTTGCCTCGTCCCCCAACTTGGAGCACCCTTAGGTACACCACCGCTTCAAACCACAAATGTTGGGCTCTACAGCTGGTCAGCTGATGCGGTTATCTGACAGGTAAGGAGTACTTTCTGACCACTGCACTCTTTTCGGCTGCCTCTCGTACAGTCGTAGGAGGTGAGGATCCAAACTGTGCCCGGACGGTTCCGAACAGAGAAGATGGAAATTTCACACTTTCAGTACCATCTTTCTTTTTCGAGATGAAAAACATTAATGAATGGTTATTTTAATTAGTGTCATAGTCAGAAGTAACAATAGGAAAACATGTTTCCCGCCGTTTCTTTTTCCAGTGCGGGGCGGAGTTGGACACACAGGGTTATTCGTAAGTACCTCCGGGTTTCCGAAGAATATTGCAAAAAAACATGAGACATTCAAGAAAACAGAAACACATCTGTGGGCAGAGCTCTTCTCCAAGTTCTTAACTCACATTACAGGTGCCCACTGCGGGCATTGTTTGTGACACGGAAAAAGTCAATACGTGAGTGCAATTTATTGACAAGAATTTTCCGGGAAGCAGGACAGCAGCCCGCTTTCCAAACCTGTTCTTCGGGTTGTCCATCTGCAGGTGCAAATTAATTCTATATGACAACACGGAGCACACGGTTAACGATGAAAACTGAAGACACAACAATCTACATGCAAAATCTATAATTATAAGAATTTTTCGCACCATTAGAGGCTTCCCTTTACCAGTGGAAAACTGGTACACAGCAATGACATGCATCCAATGCCCGCCGGTACTATGATAAACTATCATCAAAGCGTTAGAGAAAACGGAACTGGTAAGGTAATGCGAAGTTACAGGCCAGTGCGTTCTGCTCGGACGTATAACACGCGCTAGCGAAGTTGACTGTAATTGGGAAATGTCTTTATGGTCGCTCCCATCAGCCACCGCGCCGAGTGTCAACTTCGTTTGCGCGAGTAATATATATAGCAGTATCGAGACGATAAGAAAAGGGGTAGGCGGTCGTGTGACGAAAGAGAATAGACTTTCACATTCTGAATTGCAGTACACTTTACGCACCACAGCTTCTCTGAGAATACTATTGCATTTATAACCGCTAAATAAACTATATTTAGATATGTAATATCGAATATCAGACGTGTGATAATTTTTCTAAGATGAGGGCTTAAAAGTTGTTTTACTTCTTTATGTTTTTTGGGCAGAAACAACATTCTAATGATTTTTTTGCTTTTAACGGTAGTAAAATGTTCTAACTTCTTAGAATCAAGAAAAAATGTATTTCCTTGTTCTTTATTTGTTTTGTTATCTCTATTGGAAAATTTTTTACCTGTTCTCCTTTTGGGAAAAAGAGCTATATTCGTGTCAGTTTGAAATCAATCACAATCATTATCCTTTCCACGAGCCTTTAACGCGCCCAATTTTTGGCAAACAGAATTCATTTCGGTAGGTCTCGTGAACAGCCATGCAAATGGCCCTCGCCGATAGGAATCAGACTAACAGACAGGAGAGCAGGCAGGTTCAATTAAAACTATGCAGTGAAGACCACGCTGAAGACATACGACGGCACGTTTTTTGCTGTATAATTAAACCGTTGTACTGCTCGCCATGCAAGTGTTATAACTATATCCCCTTACCCTGCACTTGAACTTAGAATTTCCACGATGTCTACTTTTGTGTCATTATATATCACACTGATGCCCTTTACGGCACAAAGTAGGGGATTGCCTTTAGGGGCGATGTACAGCGGGGACTTCGTGTGCCCCAGGACCGCTACGGTAGCTGAGAAGGCCCTATGGGAACCCTGAAACGTGACGGCTAACGGGGCTCTGGTGAAGCTGCGATAGGCCTAGCAAGCCAGTAGTGGATAAATCAACTGCTTTCAAAAAGGGAACATGCCTCGGATCACGGAACGGATTTAAAGGAAACGGACCAAGCAATGGAAAAGGATTACGAGATGGTTTACGGCTGGGCACCTTAAACGTAAGGACTCTAACTGGGAAGTTAGAAGAAATTGTAGAAATGATGGAAAGGAGGAAATTGGACATCTTGGGACTTGCTGAGACTAGGTGGAGAGGAGTTGGTGAAAAGCCACTAAGTAAAGGATGTAAACTGTACTGGATAGGGAATGAGAGGGGAAGAAATGGAGTGGCAATAGTGGTCAGAGAGGGTCTGCAGGAGGAGGTGGAAGGTATCAATGATCGAATGATAAAAGCCAGAGTACGGGTGAAAGGAAAAAGCATTGAAATCATCCAAGCATATGCCCCACAGGTGGGGTGTACAAAAAAGGAGAAGGAGGAATTTGAAGATGACATGCAAAAGCAGCTAAATGGAGGAAATCAGATTATAATAGGGGACCTCAATGCACATGTTGGCACAGACAGGAAAGGATTCGAGGAGATAATGGGACCAGAGGGCTGGGGGAACCGAAATAGAGAAGGAAAATTGTTGCTGGAATTCTGCAAGAGGAATGGGCTGGCGATCGCAAATTCGTGGTACAAGAAGAGGAGTAGTCACAAAATAACTTGGTACAGTGGGGACTGGTCCCAAACTTCAGTAGTAGACTATGTACTAGTGGATAGGCAGATGATGAGCAGCCTCACAGATGTTAAGGTCATACCATCTGAGGCCTTAGACAGCGACCATCGGCTGTTGGTAGCCACCCTAAGAGAGAAAAAAGATAGGAGGGCAACAGATATACAGGAGAAAAGGTTGAAGACATGGATGCTGAAAGAGGATGAACGGAGGACCCAGTACCAGACACTGATCAGGAAGAAGCTGCCAAAGGAAGATCAGAGAACAGTGGAAGAAGAATGGGGCGATTTTAAGAGGGCTCTAGTTGAGGCAGCTGAGACTGTGTGCGGAAGAACTAGCACAAAGAGGAGAAGTAGGGAAACCCCATGGTGGAACAACATATGTAAAGAGGCAGTACTTCGAAAGAACAAAGCCTTCAGAGAATGGTTCCAGACCCGAACAGAGGAAGCTAGGGTAAAATATAAGGAAAGCAAGAAAGCGGCACAGACCATAGTAAGGGCGGAGAAGAAGAAGTGGATGGAAAAATGGACAAGAATGTTAGAAGAGGACAGTGAAGGGAACAAAAAAGTACTTTACACCATGGTAAGAAATAAGAGGAATGACAGAAGCGAGTGCCTGAGGATCATGGATAATAATGGAAGAGTTGTGGAGGAAATGCATGAGCTCAAAAAGATTTGGAAGGAGTACTTTGAAGATCTGTTGAATGCTGCCAAGCAGGTAACTAACAGCGATGGAGAGCCTAAGGCAGCAGACGATTATAATAGTGGGGAAATTGATGATCTAACTTGGAATGAAGTGGAAGAAGCCATAAAGAGGATGAAAGGGGGCAAGGCACCAGGTTGGGACGAAGTAACAGTGGATATGATACGAGCAGCAGGAGAAGTAGGAACCCAGTGGCTATACAGAGTGCTGAGGGTGGTGTGGAAGGAGAACAGAATTCCTGAGGATTGGAAGAAAGGAATTATAGTCCCGATCTTCAAGAAAGGGGATAAAAGGAGATGTGAGAACTACAGAGGAATCACCCTGCTATGCCACTGTGGAAAAATCTATGAAAAGATGCTGGAGAAGAGAATAAGAAGCAGTATTGAAAGTAGACTGCAAGAGGAGCAGTACGGTTTCAGACCGGCAAGATCAACAACGGACCTCATATTTGCGGTAAGGCAACTGCAGGAAAGGCACTATGAGTACGGGAAGGACTTAATCATGGCCTTTTTGGATATTGAGAAGGCGTATGATAGTATCTGTAGGGACAAGCTCTGGGATGTGCTGAACGCAAAAGGGATAGATGAAGAGATTACACGAAAAGTCAGAAAAATGTATGAGGGAAGTGAGAGTTGTGTGAAAGTGGGGAGGGAACGTACTGCATGGTTCAAGCTGGAAAATGGGCTGCGACAGGGAAGTGCACTTTCGCCTTTATTGTTTATTATTGTTATGGATGAAATCCTACAGCAAGTATCAGATGCAATTGGAGATCATAAAATGAAAGCAGTGCTTTTTGCCGATGACCTGATGTTATGGGGAAATTGCGTGAAGGAGGTGCAAGAGCAGTTAGATGCATGGGAGGCAACGGCAGCACAATATGGAATGCATTTCTCTGCAAAGAAAAGTGAAATAATCGTCACAACAAGGAAGAAGAATAGGCCAAATGTGGATATAACTTGTGGAGGGGAAAAACTACAAGTGGTAGAGAACTTCAAGTACCTGGGAAGCGTGATTGAAAGTAAGGGGGGAAACGCAATGGAAATAAATGAAAGATGCAGAAAAGCAGGGCAGTTCTACAAATGCATTAGGGGGCTTATTTGGAGCAAGGAGGTGCCACAGAAATCCAAGGGAATTATATACCGAACCTACTTTGTCCCCATATTGACATACGGAAGTGAGACATGGGTAATGCACAAAAGCGACAAAAGTAGAATACAGGCTAGAGAATTGAAGTTCCAGAGGAGCAGGTTGGGTGTAACAAGACGAGACAGATTGCGAAATTTGTATGTGAGGGAAAGACTAAAGGAGGAACCAGTACAGGACAGGATAGAAAAATCAAGACTGCAGTGGTATGGACACATGAAGAGAATGGATGAGGGAAGAATTCCAAAGAGGATGTTTGATCTGCAACTGGAGGGGAAGAGGCCCAGAGGAAGACCAAGAGATAGATGGGTGAAGGGAGTGAAGGAATGTGTGATGAGAAGAGGAGAGAACTGGACGAAGGTGGAAGAGGGGGAATGGTGGAAAGACAGAACACGGTGGAGAGGCTTGTGTTCCCGACAGACCCAGCCAGTGGCTGGAAACTGTCCAAGATGATGATGATGATGATGATGACTGATGCCCTTTTCTTCTTTCTCCTAATGAAAATAAGGTGAACGGATCCCCAAGAAATAGTCCTTCCAATCAAAGTAACGGCTTGTCCCAGTATCAATTTGAAGAACACTCTATCGAAGATATTTTACAGAAAGCTGTTTGATGCGTTAAAGGTAATGTGCCAGAACCAGTTAAAATTACTTTCACAATGATCTCACTGAGGGAAATCATGTAGCAAGATACGTTACTGAAGGGATGAAAATAATCTTCATATCCTTATGCAGCAAATATATTTGCAACGTTACAGCTTCCGAAAAAACGCTTAAAAATAATGAGAAGTCTCAAAACTTTCTACTGGATTATCAAGTCAAGTTCATACAGTTATTTTTTCTCTGGCACTATGGCAATGACGTAATGATCGTTTGCTGCATTTACAAATTAGAAGAGGAAACGGGTGGACGGAGGCAGAACTACTGCTAGACGTGTAAGTCAGTTAAACGCTGTTAATTCATTGAGGATGAAACTGAAATCGAAAATCTTCACACAGAATAACATAAAAGAGCTAATGAAGCATCGAAAGGAATATGTCTTGCAATATTTCAATAGCCTGAATAAATTCAGTGCAAGTACAAAACTACAGAGTCGGAGACGCTTTCAGCCTTTTATGTTGTCACGGCACGGTATGTCAGCAGACGTCCAACGCGGAGTAGCGATTAATTTGTACAGGTATCTGCAATCAACTGCCAACTGATTGACTGCCTTGTGGTTCGAGAAGACAGGTGACATGAATTCGGTGGCGCGCACGGTGGAAATTCAAGCAAGTTGCTGCCAGGCACTTTTAGAAGTAAACTCGTTGGATAATGCGACACTGGCTCATGTGTGCAATCTAATGTATCTATAGCGTGCGAGCTATCGTACAGGTAATCGGGTCTACCGATAGTTGCCACGCCTGCTTTTCCAAATCCCGAGGATAAAACTTGCATGTCTGCAAACAGAGTTCTCTAAAAGCCGTATGAAACTTTGGCCTTAGGTATATCACACGCTTGACAGTGTAAAGTGTTCGCGATATAATGTGCACGGAAAGAACTCTTTTTACGGGAAGAATGTCAAGACTGTCGGTTTCCCACGTGCACAGACGGGAGAGACAAAGATAAGAGGATACTTGCTCCAGTAGGATTCTCAGATGGCTAGAAATCATGTTCACCCTTTCCACATTAGAGTGCAAGTCTTCGGAACACATCTTCTGTTTCGTAAAGGAGATACTTTATTTCCGCATACAGTTTGAAAATAAACACCCAATTTTACGAAACTTGGCACCCAGCTTGTAGTAGTGATTAGGGTAGGGGTGTGAAACATAAATTCTTTCAGCGTTTAAAGACAAGTTGCCATGGTTAACATTGGTACAGAAAAAATACTTAAAATATGATTGTGTACATAGTTGTTGAGCAGCAGCTGTGTACGTAACGACAGGCCCGAGTTTTTATCTAGGAGAAACAGGGAGCAAAAATCCACTTCGCGAGCACCTTCTCTATAAAGATGGTGAGAATTTTTATAAGTCAACTTTCGCAGAACATCTTAAAATACACTTTCCCTCAAAATGTTCCAATGTGTGTGAATTCTTAAGAGACCAGACTGCTGAAGTCATCGCTCTCTAAGCCTACACACTACTTAATCTAACTTAAACTAACTTACGCTTAGGACAGCACACACTCCCACGCCCGAGGGAGAACTCGAACCTCCGATGGGGAAGTCGCCCGGACCGTAACAAGACGCCCCAGACCGCGCGGCTACCCTCGCTATCTTTAATCGATATGGAAATTTTGCATATAGTCAACAAAGGGCGCAAAATAAATGTTTACAAGAAGATGAAATTTATAAATATCCCCACCTTAACTCTTATGATTTGCTGAGTGATCCACTCGCACTGAAAAACAGATTTTTTCTGACTCTATAGCTTCTCTCTTAAATGATTTACTGTGACGTAATTTTTGTCTATCTCTTGTTATATCTGATTGCACACTCGAAGCTGCCTTGCTCAGAGATTTTAAAGTAATTTTAATTTGTGGTTTCTATCCAATACGTACTAATGGATTTTTTGTAACACAGATTTTTTACTTTCTTACACTGTCTTCCTGGCGCAACCACGAGCTACTATTTAGTTTAATGTTTAACTGTTACGCGCTGACTTATTAAAACTCGTTATTAGCTTCCACACACTAGGTTCTACTTAGAATCTAGATAAGGCACGGTTCCTTAAACCGAGTCAACCTGTAAACACGCGCTGATCCAGCGGCTTCCACTCGTTGCTGTCGAAGCCGGACTGCAGATCTTACTTGTGTTTCTCGCTAACTCGCATCCAGCAGCAGGCCTCGTCTCCATGTTACTGAACAGTTGAACGTATCGCCGCTGTTCCAGTGGTCCATGGCGTCACCATAAACTGATACTAAAATATGAACAGTTTACTTTCCTTTGTTTAGCTCCCATCAGTTATATGTGATGTTATTTTTTACATGTTCTTCTGCTTAACACTTAGTCCGTGGTTTTTTATCTGTTTAAATGCTTTTGTTAATCCTTTTATGTAGTTTCATAAGGTTTAATGCACGCTTGCGCTTCAACTATTGCAGACCTTGTTACAGTTTATACGCACACTACCGTCCCCATTATGCATGTAGGCGTGTTCGATGCCCTTTCGTCACCAGTGTGTTGGTTGACTTCCGTCGCACATACTATGTACGATTTGCGATTTGACAGTTAACGGTTTGCTTCTTGTGTCACATACCTTATATTTTTTTACCGATGTCACTGTATGTTATTGATTCTGTAGCAAAGGTATGTTGTGGCTCTCAAGCTTAACTAATACACATTTGTTTAAACAAACCTGTTTTACTTTTGCTGTTCATTTTTTCATTTGTTTTTAACATACTTGCTTTATACATGTATTTTTTGCCAATACTTTGTAGGACTATAACGTGCGATTCTTATTTTGGCTTACCAATGACCTGCGCCTATTTCACTTCTGAAGATGATAGTTCAAACTGCCGAAACCGGTAAAGTGAACCAAATAAAGGTTTTCTTGAGCAGCTGACAACTAACTTTTTTATGGTTCACATGATTCAAATGGCTCTGAGCACTATGGGACTTAACATCTGAGGTCATCAGTCCCCTATAACTTAGAACTACTTAAATTCTAACTAACCTAAGGACATCACACACATCCATGCCCGAGGCAGGATTCGAACCTGCGACCGTAGCGCTCGCGCGGTTCCAGACTGTAGCGCCTAGAACCGCTTGGCCAGCCCGGCCGGCAGAATGGTTAGGATTGATGGATAGTAAGCAGTCTGATTCGTGGATAAATTACACTTACTACGAATTTTTCAAGATATTTGTTATTGTGTTGTTGAGAATGAGACATATCGATCCCAGCCGCGGTGTGGTACATTTCTTAACCGGGCACGGACCTTATCCCACGCACTTAAACCGCGTGAGTCTGAGGCAGACACATACATGCACATGCGGGGAAGAAGGTTCCCCAGAACACACTGTCTTTTTCTGCGGGCAATACGCGAACAATAGACATACACTACACTTAGATTACACAGATACAGACATAGATATATACACAGCAATAAGAGACGAAGAGCAATGGGCACAATTAAACGCACTGACAAACAGTATTTCAAAAACAACACATGAAGAGTATAAGCGGACACGACATCACAGACATGCCTATGTGCAGCGTAACAGAAATATCCAGAGATTGGACAGCGATACCCACAGTGGCAGTGAAAATAGTGACAATGACGAGGAACAGGAGGAGGAAGCTGAGATGTGACAGTAAATAAGCAAATTGCTGGCAATCTAGCAAAGAAAACACCAAATGCTGTACATGGATGCGCACCTAAAGTAGTTAATACATAGGATTAGTAACAAATAGGATAAGCAACATTATTTCTCTACTAATAACCATTTGTGTGTGTGTGTGACTGGCGGTCAACGGCTCGAAGAAACCATTCCGAAGTATTCACCGCCAGTCACACTCGGTGGTGGTACTAACAAATCTCTCATCTATCCTATCTTCTTTTTATATTCTTCTTAAAAAACAACAAAATTTTATTTATATTTCAACCTTAAATTATTGTTATTTTGAAAAGTATCATTCTTTGTAAATGTTGTAGATAAAACAAAAGGAAAGGAAACTGTAAAAAGATGAAAAACGAAAATTGTAAGATGTACGACCTGTTTTAAACATCAGGTAACAAGTCTATAATTTGGCAATAAATAAATAAATAAATATTGTTTTGTTGTTACTGATACAGTGACAGATTGATGACGATATTATCTTGGAATGTTGGAATTTTTCGTCCATTCAGGTTCGTTGAAGGATCAGCAGCCAATCTTGGCAAGAAGTGCTGATCACCTACAGATCTTCCCAGATTTCGCAATAATAATCTAATGTTGTGAGCTCTATGTACACAATTACCTTTGGTACCAGCAGTGACAGAGAACTAAACTGTCAAAAGTGAAGTAAAAACACGTTAAATAAGAAATCTCCAGACATGAAGAATACACACACAGTATCAACAATATCTTCCATAAACTATTGCATGATAAAACCGACTTGTTAAGTAAATAGTTAAAAAAAGTGACGAAACGATACGGTGCAGCGTTTATACGGTACTCGAGTATCAAGGTTTTTTGCTGTTAGTTCAGTACTTCGTGAGTAGGCTCGAAATCCTTGTGCCACGCAAAACCATCCTGTGTATTTTTCGGAATACTGCATTCTAATCGAAAGCGTAACCAGTGAAATCTAGCTAGCGGCAGCTGTCGGTCACCAAGTCAACACGTCATCACAAGTTTCAGCATACAGATCGTCAGGGTGAAACTTAAGTATCTGTGTCACCCACAGTGATAAACTGCTTTCAACATTCAGTTGCCTATCTATTTTATTCCGAAGGAAATTTCACTGAGCGATAGGCACGAGATGAAAGAACATGTAAGCTTCGATTTAACTTACGTTTTAAATGCTACTGCTCTCCTTGAAGACTTTAGGCCGGAAGGAATGGACTGACATAAATTCACGGAGCTCGCATTATTAGAGAGTGGGTTGTTTGTATGCTTCATAAGATATCGTAATTTGATTAGTTACTTTGCGTCTTGTATTTTAGCAGTGGTGTCTACTTTCTAGGGTACCTCAAGTTGTGCTGAGGAACGTCAAACCGTTTTCGTATCTTCATCGGAACTACAATCATCAGCCGACGTTGGTACAGGTGTATTCGTCCAGCAGAAAGTGAGCTGCAACTGTCTCAGCTCTACTCCGGCATGAAGAGATTTCTGTTACGATTCCCTCAGGAGAACAGCGATCTATTTCCCTCGCTTGTTGTACTGACAAGTTTAAACTCAAACGTAACTTGAGAAGTCATATCAGATTAATGCCATATTTTAGACCGCCACTCGAACAGTCTCTAGCCTTGGGCGGCAATGCACTTTCGCCTCATGACGCAGCTCAAAGCATCAGCCTTTAGCACCTGGCTTTTGCTCTCCAGTCTACAGAGAGGCTCTTCTAGCTTGGAAAGTAGCAGAGACATACAGGTAGATTAAAATTTTCCGTCAGGCAGCGAATCATACCTGGATAATTTATTCGAAGTGTAGTCGTAGAGAGATTATCTTCTGGAATAACTCAAGTTAAATGATTACTTTTGTGTATGTAACTATATATTTTCTGTACAAGGACACAGCAAAATCCCACGTCATAGTACAGTAGAACGCCTTTAATGGCCTCAAAACAGTATGGTGCAACCTACTGATGAGGTGAACTACCTTGTGGGAATTCGTTTTCTACTGCAGAGGGCAGCTGAGTTAATGGAAGTGTACAGCAACAATGCACCACCATACGACACAGTGGATATGGGGCGCAGATGTTTCCGGTGTGGTCAAATAAGTCTGAACGATGATGAACGATGAGGCAGACCATCTCTCTGTGAGGAATCGGAAATCGCAAGTGAAGTGGAAGCCCTGGTGTTCGAACACCGGGGTGTCGCACTCGAGGCTATAGCGCAAAAAGTGGAAGTCACTGGTGGACCAGGTTAAAAGATATGATTTTGAACACGAGCAAGTTCCCTGACCGCTGGGTTCCGTGCCTGGCCACACACATTCAAAAAGCCCACCAAGCCGAGGCATCAGCGGGAATGTTGAAACCGTGTCAGCATAATCCAAAAAATTTGCTTAGCTGCCTAATCACTGAGGATGCATGCTCAATCAATTACTACGACTTTTAGACAATGGAACACAGCAATCAATGCAAACATGTGCATTCAGCTCCCTCGAAAAAGACGAAGACTTAGCAGTGTTGTGCAATGTGTTCTGCGACTGTCGTCATGCACATCATGCTCGCAACGAGGAAACCGTCATAAGAGGAAACTACCAAAATCTCCTGACGATACTACGGTAGGCTATCAATAAGAAGTGTCCAATTGTGTCTTTTGATCAACGACAACGCACATTCTGCACAGAAGACGGTCACAGAAGCCCCTTCTTTGGACTATCACATTTTGCCTCAACTCTCTGTATTCTCCAGACATAGCATCCAGCTATTTCTCCTTCTTTCCTTGCATGAAGATCCATTACGTGGTAAGTATTTTCAGAATGAAAACGAAGAGATTTTCTAGCAGTCTTCTGCAATCAAGGTCAGCTCATTGATGGTTAGGAAAAACACATTGATCAAAAGGATCCGGACACTCCTATGTAACGCGCAATTAACCACTAGATGTCACGAGAGAAGGCCAGTATAAAACGATGCAGCGAGTACTGTGTCGTCAGTATAGAAGCAGTGACAGCAGAATGGGTCGGTCAGCACAGTTCAGTGACTTCGAACGTGGACCAGCCATTGGATATCACTTAAGTAACAAACCCGTCAGGGACATTTCAACCCCTCTAAAACTGGCCAAACCGATTGATGGTGATTCTGATGTGGAAACGTCTAAAAAAGAACCACTGCTAAAACAAGACCAGGCAGCTCTCGTGTACTGACGGACGGCACCGTCGAGCATTGCGGCGTGTGGTTGTAAAAAATCACATGAAATCAGCATAAGTTCCAAAGTACTACTAGCAATCCAGATAGCACAGTGACTACGTAGAGAGTTAAAAAATGAGGTAAATTGGTCGAGGAGCTCCTCATAAGCTACACATTTCTGCAGTGAGTGCTAAGCGACGCCCTAGGACTGGACAGTAGATGACTGGGAATGAGCGATATGAAGTAATGAATTACATTATACCTGTGGTAGTCCGCAGAAGCGTTTAAATTTGGCTAATGACTGGAGAATATTTCCTGTTATTACGTGTAAAGCCAGACATAATGTACGGAGGATGTAATGTTACGGTATGGGGATGTTTTTCGTGGTTAGGATGTGGTCTCCAAAGAAAACGCTAAATGCGGAAGGATATGAACATATTTTACAGTTTTGCTTACTGGGTGAAATAGAGGAACAATTCGGAGACAACGACTGTATTAACTCGAGGATGCATCTTGTCATAAAGCAGCATCTGCGAGGCAATTCTTTGTGAAATTCCTGCAATCAGCTGGCTGCTTATAGTCCCGATCTGAACCCATGGAATGCCTTTGGGATGAGTCGCAACGTCGACTTGGCTCCCGTCGCCAGCAGCCAACACCATTAACTTTTCTGGTTTCGGCTCTTGAGGAAGAATGGACTGCCATTCCTCCACAGACATTTAGACACCTCGTTGAAAATGCGGTGCCGTCCGCAGAACGAGGTCTCATGCGAAGGTTGGTACCTCATGACGGCACCGCAAGTAGTATGTCGCTGCCAGATGCATCAACCAGTCTGAGACGTCGATGTAGACACGCCTCCTTGTACTTCCTTAAGCCGCCGCAACCGCAAAGTTATTTATGTGGGTAGTGCCGCCCAGCCAATGCGCTATCTAATCAGGCCGTTCTCTATGTAATCAGCGACCACTGGTAATCATCGCTTACGGCGACAGTGTTGCCTTAGCATTGTTCCGGCTGCGTGCCAATAAACAGTCATTCAGATCTTTATACGAGGTTGTAGACAATTGTACCTTGATGTGAAACTATCATTCTGCAATGAACAAAGTACTAGATATTGTAAGTGCAGCGACAGTATGAAATAGACGTGATCTGTCAAGACAATAAGACAACAATGGTTTCCAAACTGAAGTATTTGTCATGTTAAAGTTTTAATTAATTACTACTAATTCGTGTGTGTGTGTGTGTGTGTGTGTGTGTGTGTGTGTGTGTGTGTGAGAGAGAGAGTGTGTCTGTGTGTCTGAATATGATTTAGTATTTGCTGGACCCCTCCCCCTTTTGACATAATCCTGACCTGATACAATACATTACAGAAAGTGTCCCAGTAGGCCGACCGTTGTGGCCGAGCGGTTCTAGGCGCTTCAGTCTGGAACCGGGCGACCGCTACGGTCACAGGTTCGAATCCTGCCTCGGGCGTGGGTGTGTGTGATGTCCTTAGGTTAGTTAGGTTTAATTAGTTCTAAGTTCTAGGCGACTGATGACCTCAGAAGTTAAGTCGCATGGTGCTCAGAGCCATTTGAACCATTTGAACTGATGACCTCAGATGTTAAGTCCCATAGCGCTCAGAACCATTTCTTTTGTCCCAGTAAAGTTCAAGGAATGGACACATCTTATGTCGACTAACAGGTATTCCGATTCTTGTTATCAAGCAGTGTGTGTCGCAATGAAGCGTAAGTATATAGTGGATGAGTAAGATCGCCTATTTTCTTGGTCTTCGCTTGATTTTTTTTTCATAGTTTTAACTAAACTATAGGACCACCCCGCATATACTAAGAGCACTCACGCGCAACAGAAGGGATGACACATTTTCATTTGTGAGACAGTATATAAGCTGCTGCACTGTGGCGACCTTCCTTTCTTCCTCCAGTACGGAGGTGGCTGGACCGTGTTGCTAAAACCCAGAGTTATCAGCCTCCCTAGCTCTCTGCACGTCCAGCGACTCCACACGCCGACTGAGTGCTTGGGAGGAGAGGGTGAGACTCGGCGCTTTCATCGCGGCGCGGCCCGCCCTCGCCCCCGTCATCCCCCCCCCCCCCCCCCCTGTCCGTCTACCACCGCGCCTGCTGCCTGCCGCCCGCTCCCTCACGCTTCCTCAGCCCGCCCACCCCGCGCTCCCCATAAAACAACGCCATTAATGGAAGTCTGATAAACGAAAAGATAAGCGCGCGCGGCCAGATGCGGGCGATAGCGCGGCCGCGCGTTGCTAAGGCAACAATCTGTGTGCAGGCGGGCCGGGCGGCGTTATCGCAGGCGGTGGCGGCGGCGGCGGCGGCGGCGGCGCGGGGGCGAGGGCGGCAGGATATTTGGCGATGCTATCGCCGTAACTAGCTCGGGATATTCATTAGATGCTATCTCTGCCGGCCGGGCCGGGCCGCGGGGGCGGCGGCGGCGGTGGCGGCGGCGAGCCCGTCCTCTGCCGTCTCCCGGTGGTCCGGGTTCGACACTCTGTGGTCACACTCCACCGTTCCTCTCTCTCAGCGGTCTCTGCACGTGTTCTTCAGTCCAACAGAGCGGTTGTAAAACTTCCTCGGACTGTATCACTTCCAAACCTCTTTGCAACTCCAAAGCGAAACGGTGCACAATGGGAGCCCGCATTAGTCGACACTTGGTCTACAACACACTGTTTCTTCAAGAACGAAAGAACGTTAGTGCAGAATGACAATTCATCGTCAGTTAGGTATCGTGCTTTGCGTGGTCAGTTACGCTGTTTAAGGCATGGGAGTGTAAGTAATGCGAGTTTATATGGTATTTTGTTGTTCTACAAAGCGGATTGAAGACCTCCCCATGGCGGCAGCGTCGTCTATTTACGCCCGAGATACAAGAAGGCGAGGCGGTGATAACGTACACTCCAGTATCGTCACGCTACACGTCTACACGTCAGTGCCCTGCATGAACGCTGACCGGCATTTCTGTTTGACTGCTCCTGACACCCTTCGACAACATGTATTCACAATGTAATGCACTGCCCATGACGTTTCGCCTATCGTTTCATGTATTAGTAAAATTTTAACGAAGTGTGCCTTTCTTTTTAACTGTTTCGTCCCGTTCGCATTGCAGGACCTTCTAAAACCATATCCCATTGGTCGAATAGTCTTTCTCAGAGTTTACTTGTTAGTCTTATAGTCAATTTCTCTGCGATAAAAGCTGGGAAGGTATCTTAAAGCTGGTACTTTTTTGTACTGCTGATAATAATGCAGATACTGCTTCTACTAAAGTTCGTCTATATCATCAACGGAGTATTTATTGTCGGCAGTTTACTTCTAACAACTACAGTCGCACTACACTCAGCATCGTATCAATCGTGCACTCATTCGCACACCTTTTACTTACTTAACTTTAACATTTTTTCTGTCACGTTCTGTCACATTTTCTGTCAGGACTGTAACACCTTTCTCCTTCTCGATGTCAATAAATTTAACGATATTAATAGCAAGCTGTCGCGGCTGTCCACGAAGGCACTTTCCGCGATCGCTTTCCGTGCCAACACTTTAAGGTAACAACGCACCTAACTTTGAGGTGGAATCTGGCTTTACTCAGGAGCGGATCCTGGGTTCGGTTCTAGGGAGGGGCAGGAGCGTCATAGTTTGTTACAGTCTCCAAGCAAACCACTCGGACGACTGATGACATAAATGTCGAGGTTCTTTTCTTTTCTGTCTCGCTGGCCGAAGTGGCCGTGCGGTTAAAGGCGCTGCAGTCTGGAACCGCAAGACCGCTACGGTCGCAGGTTCGAATTCTGCCTCGGGCATGGATGTTTGTGATGTCCTTAGGTTAGTTAGGTTTAACTAGTTCTAAGTTCTAGGGGACTAATGACCTCAGCAGTTGAGTCACATAGTGCTCAGAGCCATTTGAACCATTTTTTCTGTCTCCCCTCACTCCCTGTGGTTTGTCGGCTCCACCTGTGAGCTTTCGATCCGTACCGGAATTGTTATTGGTAGCAGGTACGACCATCCTGGGACTGTGCCCTTTCACCTCGATAGAACGTTATCCGTCAGCTCGTAAGCGCATCTACGTGCACACAAGCAATTAAAAGTATCCTTTGTTAAACGTAGTTTGTAACTTACGAGTATAATATTCCTTTCCATTTTCGAGGCACTTGGTTTTCATGCAGCTTTATTCTCCGAAAGTTAGCTGGGAGAGTAAGATATTGTTATATGTCAAAATGTAAATACTTGCAATGAAATGTGTTTTGGGGATGTCATGACCTCCATAGTACATCGCCGTAGCCGAGAGGTCGGAGTGGTCGATTGCAATGCGTGGAACCGAGTTCGATTCACGGTATCGCCAGCCATTTTCTCCTTGGTGGGAGGACTGCTCTTCGTCCCATGAGGCCGACTGAGGAACTACTTGACCGATTGGTAGCGGTCCCACCGTCAGGAAATCCGAAAACGGCCTCGAGAGCGACGTGTTCACCACATAACCCCCCCATAGTTCACACGAGTACCTCATTGGCAGAGCATGACAAGAGGATCGGCTGAGGCCGATTGGCCCGCCTGGGACCCATTGTACACTGGCGTTTAACTGTTTCTAGTGAGTAGTTGTCTTTAACTGCTGCTAATACGATCGTCCTTTAATGCTGATCAAGTAAATGATGGAAAGTTGAAGTTTACATTTGGACTACGACACACGCATAAGTCACTCACTTGAAAGAATACTGACCATGAAAGGCAAATATCCACATTTGAATCTTGAACCGGAAATTATCAGAACCGTCCAATACACGTACAAGATCTGTTTTTATTCGTTACAATTCTGAACATTAAAATATTATCTGTATAATTTTTCTTGTAGCTGCCGGGTTCACAGTAACATAGGACATCTCTGCGCAATCTCTTCGGAAAGTAGAAGAATTCGTGATACGCTGAAGTTCTTTTTCTCGTGAGTTGTGTCCTTATGTCTCAAAAGAAAGCACATTGCCAGGCTGGGCAGAATACCAAGGTCAAGTCTTCGCCTGACACACATTTTTATCTTGTTCGAAGAGGTATATTTTGAACTGGAAGAGCGACAAAGTTCATCTTAACAAGTACATTATAGAGTAAAACCAATAAACCTCCGATTTTTTAAGAAACTGAACTCCCATGCATAAAACAGCTACACAATTTATTATTCTACAAATGAGTTAATGTGTTAATTATCTGACGCTAAGCATGTAAGCGGAAAACAGTTTGAAATTGTGTTTGAAGCTTGTTTCGATTCTCAAACATTGGATGAGTATATTTTAGGTAATTTGGGCTCCGTTTTAAGCAGAAGCTAGTACTTCACGCGTTTCAGTGTTTATGTCGTAGAGTGATATAATTTTGCAACTAAATTCACCGGTATATGTGAAATACTGCAGGTGCAACGAAGACGCTCCTGCAGCGTTTCCGGTGCGAAGTGTTTGCTCGCACACCATACAGACCGGACTGCGGTCGCTTTGATTTTATTTCACTTGAACCGCTGGCTATACGGATAGCATTTTGACACAGATAACAGGCTGCAGTCCAGCGTAGGTAATTGGTGGAACTCAGAGTCTTTCTAAGAGAGGGTGATACAACGCTACGACAAATGGCGATTATGCAGAGAATTAACTGGAAATAAACATTTCTGATTTTCGGTAGTTTCCATTTCGCGACCGATCGGAAGCATTAAAAAAGAAACGAAAAAAATGTAGCGCTCGTATAATGCGCTTGCGCTTACAGTCCCAAACACAGTAACTGCAATCTGCCAGTGCCACAGTCAGGAACCCAAAAGTTGCAATTATTTAGCAATGTCCAATAATTTGTGGTCCCTCGTTCTGGGAGAATTGGGTTATTTCCAAGACAGGAAGGAACGAATATCTGTTAACACCTCACAGTCATGCTGCCTTGTATAAACAATATTTCTCACATTTTCGCTTTGAATCACTGGTTTTGAATCATAACAAAATTTCTGCTTCGTTCACCAATAGTGACGGAACATGATCTAAGAGCTCTCATTCCGTGCATTCTTTGTATTTAGTTCCATAGCATTCTGTGAAGTTAAGTATATAAATTTAAGAGCATTTACTCATTTATTGATTGTGTCTAGGAGTTCAAGGGCGAGCAGCTTCGTGTAATATGAGTCATAATCATTTTCCTCTGAACGAAAAATTGTTTCCTGCAGTTTATGAATTTCGACCTCTCTGCTCTTTGATCCAACCGTCACAAGGAACACAGTAAAAAGTCAAAGTAACGAGTCCCTGTAATTTTGCCAAATCCACAACTGATGAAAAATTAACGATACTGGTGTGTCAGTTCCATACACTTATTTCCTATCGATGACACAGTCTCATTATTTACAACTGTGCGACTGAATTCGGAGTTAACTACGAATATTGTGTGTACTTACTCCGAAATCCGTTTCGCCAACAGTATGCGACATTTCATGCAACCAGTTCAAGAAGTCATGCTGTCTGTCTTGCCATAGAATAGGTTACGCCTTCTCTTTCGAATGGGGTGGGTGTTGATTGCAAAACAGTCTCTCTCTCTCTCTCTCTCTCTCTCTCGCTCTATCTTCCCTTTCTGTACATTTGCACGAGGGAGATGTACATGTAAAAGGATTCTGCACTGCTATGTCTGAACGTGCATTGTGCACGAAGGACGTAAGCTTCGGTCTCTTCTCATATTAGATTGTTTTAAAAATAATGTTGATTGTATAGTACAACAAACCCATTACATCATCTATATTGTGTGTTACGTATACTCGATCGATTGTTAAATGTGTTGTAGCATCGTTGTTATTGGACATACACTTCCGACCTAGGGCTACAGTTAGCTGCCATGCAATTGGTGAGTGCTATAGCTGTAGGCACATCAATGTCCGCCCACTCCCGTTACAACTGAGCGCACATTCTTAGCAGAATGTGTAGATAGTGTTCACGAGGAATGCTGCGATACTGAAGATGATCTTACAAACTGTAAGTAGGCTTACAGCCAGAGACATGGCGGAGACGGTAAATATATTACGTCTTTCCACATACGTTTCGCGAAATGATCACAAAGCAAAGATCCGAGAATGAGGTCTAATGCAGAGGGTTACCGACAGCCCGCCTTCCCACGCGCCATTCGCGAATGGAACAGGAAAGGGGAGACCAGACAGTGGTACCACACATACCGTCAGGCGGCTTATAGAGTATAGTTGCACATGCACATGTACGTGTTCCTCGCGGCAAGCAGTATCAATTTTATTTCAGCAGGCAAGAATTGTCAAGAAGGGACAGCCAGTAATCATAGGAGTTTTATTACTATCAGGGCAACGGGTGAAACCTGGCTGTCACTACCGTTAGCGGGCCAATTAACGAAATCTCGGAACATCACAGGTTCTTTTCCAGCTGTTCCATCCCTTGCAAACAGTGTGAATGATCTATTAAGATCTATGATAACGAGGCCACCGTTTATCACTGGGATACAAAATAATTGTAACTCACTGAACTAGATAAGACGGTCACTGTCATCGGTGGTTCGCTGTAGGTTTCTCTTCTCCAACTGTGATCACGTAAAATTGTACACTCGAGTGATTAAAGGTCTCTGCTGCTTCTGCTCGTACATCTGTATTCCTTGAATCACAATAAACTGGGAGACAAGGACTAGGTTTTCTTTATTTTACTTGGTGTTTAATTCGCAAGTTGACCTCTAGATAGCTCACGCCATGACTTCGCCGTTGCATCCCATATTATACAGTCAAAAAAGACGTATGAAGCCTCGCATCATGTCCGCAAACATTCTTGTCATTAGTCTAAATTGTCCAAGAAGATGGCACCTGCCACACTCCGTTCTGCGCCTGCTACAAGCGAAGTTACAGGGTTATTACAAATGATTGAAGCGATTTCACAGCTCTACAATAACTTTATTATTTGAGATATTTTCACAATGCTTTGCACACACATACGAAAACTCAAAAAGTTTTTTTAGGCATTCACAAATGTTCGATATGTGCCCCTTTAGTGATTCGGCAGACATCAAGCCGATAATCAAGTTCCTCCCACACTCGGCGCAGCATGTCCCCATCAATGAGTTCGGAAGCATCGTTGATGCGAGCTCGCAGTTCTGGCACGTTTCTTGGTAGAGGAGGTTTAAACACTGAATCTTTCACATAACCCCACAGAAAGGAATGGCATGGGGTTAAGTCGCGAGAGCGTGGAGGCCATGACATGAATTGCTGATCATTATCTTCACCACGACCGATCCATCGGTTTTCCAATCTCCTGTTTAAGAAATGCCGAACATCATGATGGAAGTGCGGTGGAGCACCATCCTGTTGAAAGATGAAGTCGGCGCTGTCGGTCTCCAGTTGTGGCATGAGCCAGTTTTCAAGCATGTCCAGATACACGTGTCCTGTAACGTTTTTTTCGCAGAAGAAAAAGGGGCCGCAAACTTTAAACCGTGAGATTGCACAAAACACGTTAACTTGCGAATTTACTGCACGAATGCGTGAGGATTCTCTACCGCCCAAATTCGCACATTGTGTCTGTTCACTTCACATGTTGCTTCATCACTGAAAACAAGTTTCGCACCGAACGCATCCTCTTCCATGAGCTGTTGCAACCGCGCCGAAAATTCAAAGCGTTTGACTTTGTCATCTGGTGTCAGGGCTTGTAGCAATTGTAAACGGTAAGGCTTCTGCTTTAACCTTTTCCGTAAGATTTTCCAAACCGTCGGCTGTGGTACGTTTAGCTCCCTGCTTGCTTTATTCGTCGACTTCCGCGGGCTACGCGTGAAACTTGCCCGCACGCGTTCAACCGTTTCTTAACTCACTGCAGGCCGACCCGTTGATTTCCCCTTACAGAGGCATCCAGAAGCTTTAAACTGTGCATACCATCGCCGAATGGAGTTAGCAGTTGGTGGATCTTTGTTGAACTTCGTCCTGAAGTGTCGTTGCACTGTTATGACTGACTGATGTGAGTGCATTTCAAGCACGACATACGCTTTCTCGGCTCATGTCGCCATTTTGTCTCACTGCGCTCTCGAGCGCTCTGGCGGCAGAAACCTGAAGTGCGGCTTCAGCCGAACAAAACTTTATGAGTTTTTCTACGTATCTGTAGTGTGTCGTGACCATATGTCAATGAATGGAGCTACAGTGAATTTATGAAATCGCTTCAATCATTTGTAATAGCCCTGTATGTTGTTCCGTGATCTTACGTGACATCTAGTGACGATAGAGCTACAAACGGCTGTTTCCAAAACAGTCTGCTGTCCTTTTTTTTAAAAAAAATAGGCCTAGTGTAAATATACAGATTAGTAGGGTATTGCCAACTGGAGGAATGAATGGGTGGCATATAACGAATCCATCATGGGAAATAACTGATCATAAATGATTTATCGTCGGATTACCAATCCTTAACCGGTCAGTTAAACATAATATTTGTAAACGGCCAGAACACCTAATCATCTAAGTGAGCTGTCCTCCTACTTTCTTCCCATTACGTGCGACATCGATGGCGCATTTACTTAAATTAACAGTAATGTTTCAAATACGGGTAGGAAAGTTGCTTCGAAAATATTGGTGTAGTAAAAATGGCCGTTAATCGGAGTGACACCAAGATTCCCGACAGCCGGGCAGCAATAGTAGAGCACAGGAAACACGCCCGCTGGATTCGTCAATCTGTGGCCACGTTTTGCCAACTATGGAATGTGCTTCAATGAGGTAAATTCCGGAATGATTCCTTCAATCAGCCCGCTTGTCTTGCTATCGGGAGGCAGGTGTTGGGCTCAACAGACAAATACGAGTGGTAAAATTATAAAGCTGCCAGCATCTCGTTGTTAAGAGATCAGCTATGCAGTCGTTCTCAGTCGGTCTCCACCGACGCCGCAGCGTCAGCAAGTGTGCATTTTTTCCATGAAGTGATCGTGTCTCACCATTACTTTCCCTAGCTTCATACTTCATTCTTTGTATTCTGATAGCCTTGAAAAAGTTCTCCTTGGAGTGACTAGCCGTGGCACAGCAATGTGCAGTTTCTAGGTTGCATATAGACTCTATTTAGTTTCTACTCAGCTTTTGCCGAAAGCTAGGTGATTAACTTCAATATAATGAACACGACTCTGCTAGGCCAATATCAACCACGCTGATGAGCCAAACCATTATGACCACTTGATTAATACCTTGTTTGTCTGTCTTTGGAATGAACTACATCGCCGATTCTGCGTAACAGGAATCCTGCAGCTTGTTGGTAGGTTTGTAGAGGTATGTGGCATTAGATTGCCGTACGCGGTGATGGCGCCCGCTAGCGACCCATTTGGGTTCCATAGGAGTTACATCAGGCGAATATGCTCGCCGAGACATCAAGACACGGACAGCTACACTGCTGAAAGATGACATCGCCGTCAGTGAAAACATCAAACATGAAGAGTGCATGTGTTTCACAGCTGTCAGTCTGTCTTCGATTACTACTGAGGGTCCCATGTAAGCGCAGGAGAATGTCTCCCATAGCATAATACTTCACCCACCAGCCCGCGTTCACCTCGATGATGGCGTTTGCGGAGACGACCATCGATCTAGTGTAGCAAAAATGTGAATCACCCGAAGAGCAGACACGTTTCCATTCATCGACTGTCGAATCCCAATTGCCCATTGCCCACTGCAAGCGTAAGTGATTATGTCGTCGGGTCAATATGTGAACGCGTAGGGGTGGTCTGCTGCGGAGCTACATGGCCAACAAAGTACGATGAACGGTGTGCTCCGAAACACTTGTTTGTGCACCAGCATCGTGCTCTTTTGGCAGAGATGCCACAGATCAACATCTATCTTACTTTACAGAGCAGACAGGTCTCCGAACTCCACGTTCTGTGAAGAGTCGTGGAGCTCCAACAATTTATCGCCTAGTGATAGTTTCACTGTCCTACCTCTCTCCGTGGGTGCTCACGACAGTTGCAAGTGAACATTCGACCATACCTTTGCTGTTTTCGACATACTGTTTCAAAGGCTCTGCGTAATAATTGTTTTCTCTTTGTCAAAGTCGCTTATCTCATTATCTCAGTGGTTTTCCCCGTCTGCAGCCCATATCTTCTCTAGGGTGATGCCGGCCGAAGTGGCAGTGCGGTTAAAGGCGCTGCAGTCTGGAACCGCAAGACCGCTACGGTCGCAGGTTCGAATCCTGCCTCGGGCATGGATGTTTGTGATGTCCTTAGGTTAGTTAGGTTTAACTAGTTCTAAGTTCTAGGGGACTAATGACCTCAGCAGTTGAGTCCCATAGTGCTCAGAGCCATTCGATAACCATTCTAGGGTGATACCCGTCCGTGTCTACTCCGCTTACATACTTTTGTTATCGTGTCCTGTGCTCGCGACGCCACCAGTCGGCATCCAACGTCATGGTGGTTAGTGGTCATTATGTTTTAGCTTACCAGTGTATGATCTCATTGTTAAAGGCACTGGTAAAATCCTGTAACTTGTTTCTCTCTGATATGATAAATATTAGTTTTTACTGTGTTGAGCGGCGGTGCAGGAAAGAGATACCTTATCCGTTGCAAGACACTGTAAACAGGGAAACTCGCCATCAGCAAAACTACAAGACACGAATCTCACATGCAAATAAGCAAAGAAGTCCGAACTGGTTGTGCAAGGAATAAATTATATAATCATCTTCGTTGACAACATCTCTCCGAAAGTCAATCTCCCCCCCCCCTTTTATTTCCTCCCGCGCCCCTCCCCAAATACAAAAAAATGGCTCTGAGCACTATGGGACTTAACATCTGAGGTCATCTGTCCCCTAGAACTTAGAACTACTTAAACCTAACTACATCACACACATCCATGCCCGAGGCAGGATTCGAACCTGCGACCGTAGCGGTCGTGCGGTTCCAGACTGAAGCGCCTAGAACCGCTCGGCCACACCGGCCGTCTCCCCAAATACAGCTACCACAATCCAATCTCTTTATCTATTGTTATAAGTGTCTTTCTCCGGCTAACGCCACACAATATTTCCCAGTGTGTGAATGACTCGAATGACTCAGTGCTACGAATATATATATATATTTACAGAAATACACAAATTCTTCACCCAAAGGCATCAAAAACTGACGAAAGTGACGTGTGTGTGTATTTTTAGTGGGGTCGAATGTTACGTTCCGTTTCGGTACTATAGTTTCTATTACATGCAAGGAGAATGTGGAATGGAACAATGAGAAAAATACTATCGTTTTTTTATAAGATACTGTGCTTCTGTAAAATACACAGTATTACATTATGGCCCGTTTAGAAGCTCATTAAACTCCCTGACAAGTAGTACTGGAGTTAACATTCTGTGAATTATAGTGCATGCATGGAGTATACAGCAAACTTGTGGAGAGATCAGTTTTGAATTTCGAAAACAACATAATATGAGAATACGGTATTAATCTACAGAAGGCAGTAGTAAACTCACTACGAAACGCCCTAAATGCGTGCACACTACCACCCTCCCCCCCCCCCCCCCCCCGCCATCCCCTCATACACCATAGACACACTCTGACGTATACATACTACTTGTTATTCATGCGCGAGACTATTCACAGGGGTTGCTTTGGGTGTAACTGTTAGAATATATTGCAAACCGGATATAATTTTGCTCTGTAATGACAATAATAATAATAACAATAATAGTAATAAAAAAGCAATGAATCAAAATAATATTTACACTGATTTTAATGAGTTAAATAAGTTAATTCGTGTCTCATTATGAATTTGGCCTTTGAAATACGCAAGCTGTTGGAAGAAAAACATGTGAGCTACCGGTACCTGGCGAAAGAAAAAGGTGCACTCACCAAATCGTTCCAGAACTGAGGTGGAGTTCTGCTTCCAGCAACGCGCAGCGATCGGTAGTGTGAGAAAACAGACAGAGCGTTACAGCCGGTAGCATAGTCACACGTGCTACTGCGGCGTGGTCGCACGGCGTCGGGGGTTAGCGACTAGCCACGTGGGACGTGGCCCCCTTCCCCCACCCTTCTTCCCATTCTCCCCCACGTGACCCTACCCAGTCCGGGAGCTGGGGGCGCACGGCTTTGATGTTGTGCTCTGCCACCGTAAACAAAATGTGTGTGTGTGTGTGTGTGTGTGTGTGTGTGTGTGTGGGCAGGCGCCAAGCCTCCGGTGCCACTGTTTACGCGGTGCTGTAAACTGGGTTCTTCACCTGCAGCGGTCAGTTCTTCTAAGGAACTTGAATATCAGAAAGCTGTGTTTGGAATCCGTCCCAGATCGGATGAAAGGAAGCTATCGAGGCAATTCAGAGGTGGGCTGCTGGAATTGTTATAGGTAGATTAGAACAACACGCAAGTGTTACGAAGATGCTTCAGAAATTCGAATGGGAATCCCTAGAGCGAAGATGATGTTCTTTTCGAAGAATACTTTTGAGGAAATTTAGAGAACCCGCATTTGAAGCTGACTACAGAACGATTCTATTGCCTCCAACAAAGACAGTGCGTAAGGAGCACGAAGATAAAACACGAGAAATTAGGACTCATACGGAGGGATATAGACAGTCGTTTTTCCCTCGTTCTGTTTGCGAGAGGAACGGGGAAGGAAGTGACTAGTGGCGGGTACCCTCCGCCACGTACCGTAATGTGGATTGCGGAGTATCGATGTAGATGTCGATGTAGGTTGTCTGTTTACAATCGACTGTCTTGACTCACGCTGAAAGGTACAAACTGTCAGCAGAGGTAAAAGAGAAGTTCTTAATCCTTCCAGAAACGCTGTGGAGTATTCATTTGTAGACTCAAGACTAGTAATATATACTGTAACAGAGATTCGCAATTTCGTTTGGATTATCGAATGCAATCAGCACTCGCCTCCTCGAAGAGCTAAGAAAGACAGAGTCAGTCTATATTGAAGATTCTTAATTGCTTTAATGCTTCGAAAGATTATGGATGATAATTACATTTATTTTACCGAGACATATATTTCACAAATACTAAAAATGAATAATATCACTTCAAACTGCTCACTAAGAAAAGATGTAGGTTAGTTTCGAGCTTCTTCCCAAATACGTGCTAGCCGACGATGGGGTACTAATCAATTGACAAGGAGGGATGGAACGAGTGTTGTTATCTCTTAAGGCATTTGCTTGAACTGACTAAGGGGAGTGCGAAAACAATTGTATCGGGATTCAGGATAGACGGACGGACGGATGGACTGGGGAAAGGACCGTAGACGAATTTGCGAACTTGCGTTACAAATACGAGTATGCGTACAGTTGGTTAACCATTGTACCTCCCCGTTCGGGTTGGTACCCACAGACAGATACCTGTTCCTTTCAGTTTGCATTCCAGTTGTCTCACACATCAGGGACTAGGGTCAACAGGAACATGGATTACTTGCAATTCTAATTGGTTCAGCGGCGGGTGGATAACAATCCCGAAATAAAAAAATAGGAAAGTAGCGGTAAAACGCAGGATACAATGTAATAGCCGCAAACTAATATGTATTTACATACACACAACGTGCAATTAAAGGAAGATGCTTTTCTTGCAATAAAAAAGATGCTGCCTCAAACAAATCGTCGCTTATGGTACTTACTCGCTGAATATTTTTTTGCCATTTTCCTCAAATTATAGGTTCGCAGCCGTGATAAAATCTCTTTTTTTCCTATTTATTTGCGAATAGTATAGATTACTGGAGAATAGGTGACGCAAGAGATGTCATCTCTTCAGATAGTAAGGTCAGTTGTCATTTTGTTCGTTTCGTAAAAGTTCTATCAGTTTCAAAACATTATCCATTGATGAGTCTGATATAGAGCACCTACTGATTAAGTTAATGGAAGCAAATGTAAAGGCGGGTTTCCAAAGAATTATAAGTACAACCAAATATCTGACCGAAGGAAAGCAGATGCAGCATACTGAAGTAAACGGAGGAGTTATCAGATATTATCATGAATGTAAATCTTTAAGGTTGTTAATTTTTAAAATACCGTGTAATGAGATAGGTATTTAATTAAGGAAATCTGAGACTTAGCTAGCTATAAAAAATTCAATGAAGGAATTCCCTGTTACTGTCGCAAAAAGATTGTTTGGGACAATCATTAGAAAGAAAAAACAGAGCAATGACGTAGAGAAATCGGCCAAGATTATGAGCAGCGAAAAATTATTTCTTGAGGAGAAGTTGGGGAGTATCGGGACCGCAATAAAATAAATAAATAACTATAATAGAAGTAAAAAAAATGTGACTGAGGAAATGGAGAAGCGTAGGCTGCAATGATATGGCAACATGAAGAGTATGATGCAAGAGTGTTGATGTGAAAAGTACGGGAATGGTAGTCATAAGAGAGGAGAAGCGAGGGAGAAACAAATGACGCTAGTGATGGAGAAAACAGGAATCGACAGGAATCTTTCTCATACTGTAGAAAAGGGTGTGCGGGAAAAAGAGTGTAACAAGCACAGAAAAGAAGAAATATGCAAAGAAATGCGTCCACGCGGATCAGATTAACCATGAATTTATTGGCGTAATACAAGCCAATCTGGTCTCCTCTGTTGTTTGAGATACAATCATAAACCAACGGGATATTTACAAAGCTTGTTTTTTTCTATTTCATAGGATAAATAGTGTCTTCTCGTATCTCATTCATCTACGTAGATCTTGTACTACCTCTCTGCGTTCAGGTTTGCAAATAATCATAGGATTAAAAAGATATAGAAGTGTGATTACACACATATGGCTCAATAACGTAAAAGCTGATTATACTCTTCACATTTATGTAAGCGACAGCTGAAAGCAATTATCCGAAGCGGGCAAAGGTGTCACAACATACTACTCACAAGGAAAAAAAATCCCCCGAACGAATTGACGAAGAATTTTATGCATGTTTTACAAGCTCATAATGTTAGTCATACTCCCAAAATCTGAAAGAATGACTCGTTTCACGCGGAAGACTCAGCACTAAAAGGTCACAGGAAATAAACTGCTGATGCTGTGGCGTTGTTCTCAAAGAGTGGAAACAAAATTTTCCTATTTTACTTCTCAAACCATTTTCACTATACTCTGAACATCTTTTTACTCTTCGAACTACAGCATATAAGCTTATATTTTCTTCTACTGTTGTGTTTAGGAGAGGACGCTCCAAAGCGAACTTTGCATGCACTCATGACACCAACTGCTATAGCTACAGATAGCTCTGGCTTATGTAAAGCGGCTGTTGCCGATGTACCAAATGGCTCGAAGCAAATATCCTTAGAGTGTTTCATTAGTGGATCACAGTTCA
The DNA here is from genome assembly GCF_021461385.2 of Schistocerca piceifrons. Lineage (NCBI taxonomy): Eukaryota > Metazoa > Arthropoda > Insecta > Orthoptera > Acrididae > Schistocerca > Schistocerca piceifrons. The sequence continues at coordinate 351,221,006 of NC_060142.1, forward strand.
AATGATGACAGTGGAAGACGCATCGGCATGCGAAAATCCGAAGAACAATTTACAGTGGTTGTGACACATGCTGCGGGAAGAAAAAAATGGTTCAAATGGCTCCGAGCACTATGGGACTTAACACCTGAGGTCATCAGTCCCCTAGAACTTAGAATTACTCAAACCTAACTAACCTAAGGACATCACACACATCCATGCCCGAGGAAAGATTGGAACCTGCAACCGTAGCGGTCGCGCGGTTCCAGACTGAAGTGCCTAGAACCGCTCGGCCACCAACGGCCGGCCGGAGCTGCGGGAAGAAGACGATACAATTGTAACGATAGCAAACACAACAAAGGTCGATACAAGAAGGTTCAAAGATCGTGCAACGCACATTACAGGACAATGACCTCTACTTTGCAAAAATTCAACCGAACATGTCATAAGCAAGTGTAAAACGTTGACATTAGATCTGTACAGCAGATCCTGGCACTTAGGGGGTAAATGCTACAGAAAAATAATTCATCTGTACCCCAAATGAGCGGGACAAGATTAATTTATCTTTGTGGTTCACCATGTCGATAAATTAAATCAACATCCCAAAATTCATAGTAATGCTGATCACGAAGAACATTTCCAGGGATGTTACACTACAAGAGGGAAATAAAAGACACGTCAGTATCAGTACTTTATAGGTAAGTAAGTATGGAAGCTTCAGATATGAAATGTTTATGTTACAGGTCTACTATTACAGCAACCTCCCCATAATGTGGGTCAACGTGGTCCCGATACTGCTATTTACTGTATTTGCAAAGCATACATTTAAAAGCTCACTACATTTCCTACGTGTTACTTGCCGGAAACAGACAGCTCATTTACAAAATTATAGCTAAAAGACACTGCATGCCATATAGCCAGCTTTCAGTTCACCTTGGGGAAATAATAGTCTATTTTTTACTGTTCTTGTATATCATTCACCTTTTTCAAGATCACGGTTCTCATTTTCCGAAGAGTCAAAATATCGATGTACAGAAACGAATTCTATCCTGACTAATCTAACAACAGATCCACGTGATTTGGTTTCTAGATACGCGTGATAGGAAGTCGCTTCATCACCTAGTTTTCGATGTCTTCCTTTGCCGAATACGCTCTGTTCATTTTAACCATTTTAGAAAAAAATTATGACAAACATACAGGCAGGAAACTGACCGTGGACATATCACAAGGGCCAGGTACACGCATACACCTCAAGATGAAATGAGAAACAACGGAAAAGTATTTCAGGGAAGTCCGACGGTAGTGTTGCAGCCAGGCTCGTCTATGGGCGGTAACACGTGAGTCACATGCGTAACAGTGTGTCCAAAACGAAAGTATTCGTTCCAGTTATAACAGAACATTACAGGCTTCATTTTTTATTTTCTCCAAAATCGCCAAACTGAGGACAGACAACCAGCAAGCACGATAATCCACACACTGATGACATGGAACTTGCTGTATTTAGACCAACCATGTCAGCTGCCTCTTTAACTTATGCGCAGTTCAATACCACGCGCTGCCGAAACTTAGTGTTCATATTTGCCACGTTATTGGCTGAGAGTACAGTATGAGACTATGAGATCAAAAGTATCCGGACAATTGCTAGTGGACATTAATATGGGGTGTGTCCAGTCTTCGCCTTTAAGAAAGCTTGAACTCTGCTGGGGACACATTGAGTGAGGTGTCAGAATGTCTGTGTAGGAACTGCTGCCCATTATTCCTCAGGAGATGAAACCACACGATGCTGGGCGCTGGGGTCTAAGGCGCAGTGGACGTTCTAATTCTCCCCAAAGGTACTCCACTGACTTCAGGTCGGGTCTCTGTGCAGGCCAGTCCATTTCAGAAATGCTCTCGCCAACAAACCATTGCCTCACAGATGGTGGTGTATGAAAGGGAGCATTTCAGTACTGATACAAAGAATTGCCGTCCCGCAACTGTTCCTGTAGTGTATACAGTGGACAATGCTGTTAAAATATGTTCATATCCTTCCGCATTTAGCTCTTTTTAGTCGTAGTAAAGGGACGACACCCTAACCGCGTAAAACACACCCATCCTGGAACACCACTTTCACCGCACGTAATTGTTGGCCCTACACATGATTCCTAGTAATGTTCTTCAGGCACTCGCCAAACCCAAATGCTTCCATCTGATTATTGTACAGTATAGGGTGACTCATCACGTCGCTATTTGCACCATCTCAAACATAGCTCCCCATAGACAACAGAAATTTTTGGCTTATGAGAAGGTGCTCGACTATTGTACCGCATTCATTTTGGCTCCCTACCCTCAGTCGCTGTGCTATCTAGACTGCTGGCAGCATTTTGAAATTCACGACTGATCGCATCCGCTGATTTGATGCGACGTTTTACACCGACCCTCCGCAGTGCTCGACCATCCCATTAGTACATGAATTCTGCCTGGTCTTGGTTTATCTATGGTTCTTCCTTCGCCATTCCGGCTCACAATCGCATCACCAACTGTCGACTTGGGCAGCTTTGGAAGGTTGATATGTCTGTGATGGATTTTTTACTCAGGTGATACGTGACGAATAGTCTACGTTTGAAGTCACCTAACTCTCCCAACCGACCCATTCTTACGTCACTACTTCTCTAACGATAACACAGTACTCCTCGCTGCCTTTGGCGCTGGTGGGTCCGCCTGTCATCACATATAGTGGTTAATTCCGCACTAATAGGGGTATCCGGAGATTTTAATCAGGTAGTTTATCACTGCGAATATTCCTTTTCACTACAATGTTTATTTTACTCAATACACACAAAATTATGTAGTGGCTACATCTGTTTCTACTGTCTGGTCATTATCACTGGTCCATGATCACTGCTTGGGCTATAGCTTTGTCAAAGCACGCTAGAGTCGTCTAGTGGGAGCCTCAATGAAATGCTTACTTCGATACAGCCATCACGCAAGCAATGCCTCTGGACTGTTGTTTATGACCATATAGTCGAAACCGGTATAGCCACTAAATAATTTTGTGAGTTTTGACTGATTATGATAGCGAAACTTAGTGTGAGGCTCGTTTTTAGTTTAGCACGGCGGAACAGACGTAGAGGCCCGCGGATTACGGGTCGGCGGCCGCTGGCAGCGCAAGGGCCGCCCTTGGCAGGCGGCGCACGCGCCTCACGCGGCGTGTGCTCAAGCGGACACAGGGGGCGGCGGCGGCGGCGGCTGACGGCGGTGGACGCCGTGCCTGGAGGCGGGCCAGCCACACCCGGATACGCGGCCTGCGCTTTGCGGGGGCGTAACCTGCCGCCGACAGCCGCTCAGTGGCTGCGTGCGGAGCTCACTGTCTGTCACAGACGCGTCTGGCCCTTTACACCTGGGTCACAAAAATCATGGCGTAGTGATATGCACATATACAGAAAGCGGTAGTATTGCATACAAAAGGTACAGAAGAACAGTGCATTGGCGTAGATGTCATTTGATTCAGGCGACTCATATGAAAAGTTTTCCGACGTGATTATGGCCGCGCGACGGGAATTAACACACTTTGAACGTGGAATAGTACTTGGAGCTAGACGTATGGGCCGTTCCATTTCGGAAATTGTTAGGGAATTCAATATTCCGATACCCACAGTGTCAGGAGTGTGCCGTGAATACCATATTTCAGGCATTACCTCTCACCAAGGACAGCGCACTAGCTGATGGCCTTCACTTAACGACCGACAGCAGCAGCGTTTGCATAGAGTTGTCAGTGCTAACAGACAAGCAACAACGTGTGAAATAATCGCAGAAATCAATGTGGGCGTACGACGAACACATCCATTAGGAAAGTGCGGTGAAATATGAAGTTAATGGGCCATGGCAGCAGACTACCGACACGAGTGCCTTTGGTAACGACATGATATCACCTGCAGCGCCTCTCCTGGGCTCGTGACCGTATTGGTTGGGCCATAGACGACTAGAAAACCGTGGCCTGGTCAGATGAGCCCCGATTTCAGTTGGTAAGAGCTGATGGTAGGGTTCCGATGTGGTGCATACCCCTGGATACAAGTATTCACTAAGGCACTTCGCAAATTGTGGTGATCCCATAATGGTGTGGGCTGCGTATACAAGGAATTGACTGGTCATCTGGTCCAACTGAATCAATCATTGACTGGAAATGTTTATGTTCGGCTACTTGGAGACCATTTGCAACCATTCGTGGATTTCACGTTCCCAAACAACGATGTTGTGTCACCGGGCCACAACTGTGTGGGATTGGTTTGAAGAAAATTCTGAACAGTTCGAGCGAATATCCAGAATGGCCACCAGATCACCCAACATGAATTCCATCGAACATTCATGGGACATATTTGAGAGGTCAGTTCGTGCCCCGCAATACTTCCGCAATTACGGCCAGCTACAGAGGCAGCATGACTCAATATTTCTCCAGGAAACTTCCAACGACTTTTCGAGTTCATACCTCGTCGAATTTCTGCACTAAGCCGTGCAAAAGGAGGTCAGGCGCAATATTAGGAGGTATCGCAATTCTTTTTTCACTTCAGTGTGTATCGGGCACTGCTTCCACCTGCTCCTGTTGCAGGCTACTTACCGGAAATTTGTTTACAAGTATAAAATTTCAATCTCTCTAAAAATGGTTCAAATGGCTCTGAGCACTATGGGACTAAACTGCTGTGGTCATCAGTCCCCTAGAACTTAGAACTACTTAAACCTAACTAACCTAAGGACATCACACACATCCATGCCCGAGGCAGGATTCGAACCTGCGACCGTAGCAGTCGCGCGGTTCCGGACTGAGCGCCTTAACCGCGAGACCACCGCGGCCGGCAATCTCTCTACACAAATGAATTACTTAAAACTTAAACCCATTTATTTCCTGATCGGTTTCGGGAAATGACTGTAGGCGGGGGAACGGGTAATTTTGTTATTCAGAGACATATTGAAGCAAGCGAATATTTCTTACCTAATTTTCACGAAGACGACACAGTCAAAAGAAAGAATGCGAACAAAAAGATGGTACGAAGATTGACGTAATTCATACGTGGGTGAAGTCCAATCCATTTACAGTATAGATCGCAAAAAAATAATTATGGTATCGGCCTTCTTTTCGCTGCTACCGATGTAAGACATCTGAATTCTTGAGTAATAAGTTCATAAGTAACCCAATCTTCCTTCCGTAATATGTTCATAAGTCAATAGACAAAAATCTCTACTTGGCTACATTCTATAGTAACTCATGGGCTTCCAACAACTAGTAAAACAGTTGTGAGGAAAAGAGGAAGGGTGAAGCAAAAAAATCTCCCAACTGTTTTCGGAACAAAATAAGAAATATGAGATTTTTACATTCAAACGAAATTCGAACCCAGAATCTTGGAGATCGTTGGATAGTTTTTGTTGTTCTCCGTGAAAGATTTGAAAATGATGCTATCCAAAATATAGAATGCCAATGCAAGGTATTTTAGTGTGTCAACGAGAGAAAAGTCTTTTTTTATCAAAACCACTTGCATGAAGTAATTTTTGTCGACGACTGTTTGACTGTGACCTGAGGCTACTCTGAGGTTACTTTTTGGAAAAAATTGAAATAAAGATAAAAAATATATTTCATATCGTTTGCCTTATATTTAAGCTATTACCAACCAACTATAATGACATTAAAAATTTAAAATTTTTAAAATTAAAGTACAAAAACTCAGGCCTTAGTTGTTAATAACGTACTTTCTAAGGGCATTCGGAAGCTCCTTAAAAGACGACGGGAATGGCTCTTACGGACTAACAAATCACGGTACACGACGCGGCAAATCAAACGGTCGTATGCCGTCCTGGCGGATGCTTCGCGAACGGTGTTTACCTGAGCATATTGTCGTACCGCTGGACGCAATACAGGCATTGTTTTATGCTTTGTGATGACACCATTAGTTTACGTCGATGATTCCATGAACGCAAGTACTTATACATTTTAAACAACAAAGTGCGCCCCGCACTTCGGAATCAAACTTTTCCTGAATCAGCATTATAGAGCTCATGACTCACGTAATTAAATTTTGTCACGGTACGGAAAGAAATGTGGTTGAGTTTATCGACCAGCTACAAGTCCCACTCTGGAAACCAATGAACTTCTTTGTGTTGATGTAGTGCAACGCCTAAGTATCGTGTGCCTTCTCCCCAAATCTCAGCAAAAGCTATTCTATGCCTCAAGGTTTCAGAAACGGATTCTGGCCTCATTGCACCATAACGTTCCGGTAGTTGTTTAAAGCCTTCCCTGACTGTTAATAGTCAAATAGTAACAAAAGGAGGTCCTAATCGTTTCTGATAACGTGACTCTTTTCTTCCGAACTTAGAGTAATAAGGTTTCACAGACTTTCGCTCAGTTAATGCGTTACGTCACTTCATATGTTCACACATGTCCACGTTTTATATCATTATCCCCGTGTCATTCTCAATCTCTTATCACCAGATCTCTCTTGTACACAGTTTTAGGAAAGATTAAGTATGTGTTTTACACTTTGGGTTGGTCCAACTTTCTCACGTACAGCCTACTATCTACGGAAAATGCAGCTGGAACATTATCAGTAAAGCAGTAAGTCACAAGAAATGCCTGGAGAAAATTAGAGCTGGATACGTCTGTGAACGAATGAATGGTTGACTGAGAGGAAATCTCCTGGCTTCGTACCAACAGGGGGTTCCTTGGGGCGTTAGGTAGTTCAAATGGCTCTGAGCACTATGGGACTTAACATCTGTGGTCATCAGTCCCCTAGAACTTAGAACTACTTAAACCTAACTAACCTAAGGACATCACACACATCCATGCCCGAGGCAGGATTCGAACCTGCGACCTAGCAGTCGCGCGGTTCCGGACTGAGCGCCTAGAACCGCTAGACTACCGCGGCCGGCGTTAGGTAGTAACAAAACACTGCTTTCGTCCGTGTCTCGGAGCTTTCGTGGAGTCACGCAGAGACGTATAGTAGGGGCCGTGGCCTGAATCTATGCCGTCTTGCAACATGGAGGGCGCGAGACAAATTATGCGATTTACTGCTTCGCAGACTTAATCGGAAACGCTTACTGCAAACCTGATTAATTATCTGTCTCGCCAAATATGTAAAATTGACTTAAATATGGATCACCAGCCTCGTTTTGACCAACATCACACTCATATTTGCACAGAAACAAATGATGTTTATTGGTATCAGTTTAATTTTAGACAAGTCCGCACGTTTATCCAACACAACCTCCAGCGAGCTAATGGCTCCATCCCTGCTCTGAGATTTCTCTCTTTACGAAGCAATTCCTATCTTACAATCTCTAGCACTCGCCAAAAAAACAGGGAAACCCCTAAGCAGAATTCCACGCCCGGGCACAGGAATACACTTTAGAATACTTTGCATGCTTTCTGTGCCGGGAAAGTAACCCCATTGGTCACGAAGTATCACTAACTCCAGAATCACGAAATGATAACTGCTGCAACACACAAACTCCGGATCAGAGGGCTCACGTCTAGCCATTTCAACCCCACGAGGGCTGTTGGACAATGCCTCGATTTCTCGAAGTCCAGATCGCGAATTTATTTAACATTCAGGCCTTCCAGACAGTTCGAATCAGGAGCAGAGTGTAGGTATTGTCATTGGCCATTTCCTGCTGTTGTTAATAGAGCTTTTGTCGCGTGCTGCTTCGTGGCAACGGGCGCCGGAAAACACCGGCCGTCGTGGGAAAAGTACTCGCCCCTGGAATCAGCCTAGTCGTCTCCGATCGCCACTCATTTAGGTGGATTAGGGAAAGACCTAACCGACATACTAAGGGCGAACTAAATCCCCTTCCATTCTGGAGAGGGAAACTAGCTCAGACGACTACTATAGTGGACAGAGCTAACACACAGGGGTGGCCAGGAAGCGGTAAGTTACGGTGCTGAGCAAGCCATGTTTACGAAATGAACGTCGCTATAGGTTATATAAGTCGCGAAACGACTTCACGCAGCACTGCAGCTGGAGGTTAGATGATGGGTTCCTAAGCGTTTACGATATTCCAGATGTCTACAGTAACATTGTGGTGGCTATCTAAGTGTCTGGGTCGGAGAGAAGTTTCATTTCAGCAGTGCTGTGCAGGTTGTTCTTATGGCTTTGCTTTGCATGAGTATCGTCTCACGTCCGCTTGCTGAATGCTGATCACGTTAGTGGTTTTCTTACCGACCTTCCAGTATCACTACCCAGCCGGACTCCCTTCTAACTGGTGACACGCCTGTGACAAGTGATCCGTTGCTCAGGATGTTTACCAGTCGCTGGTGGCTGGTTCGTGCTCCAAGCTGTTTGTACAGGGCGGCGGCGCCGCGCCGGCGCGGCGTCTCCAGCTGCTGGAGGCTCCAGCTCCGGAGCGGAGGGTCCGCGGCCGGAGCGGCTAGCGGCGCGCCAGATGCCATCAGCAGATGCTATCTCCCGCCGTGACGCACGCCGATGAGCACACAGATAGCCGGCCGGGCCGCCTCGCAAAGCGACCCTGCGCTGGCACCGGTCTTCGCTGCCGAATACACAGACCTCGTGCAGGAGCGCGCTCTCGCTGTAACTAGATGGCCGGATAGTAACGGAAAGGGGAATATTTTTAAACCCCGGCAATGAAAGTGGATACGAAGCTCCCCTGCAAGCTTCCCATTCATGATGTTACGCGAAAAAATAACTTCTGAAATCTTCATCGTCATAAAACTTGCCAATGTTACTTGTGTAGAAAGACAAAAGCTTGTTTCCTTTTTAAACTTCAAGCTGTCATTCTACGCAGCGTCACATTTCGTGGTAACGTGCGCATTATCGTTTGCCCTCAAAGGAACAATTATTTGGTACTGTCGGCTGGAGACTCCGATGCAATGTTCAGTGTCCTGGCTGGAAACTTTTATTTGTCGCATGATTGGCAACTTGACGTGTCAACGCTGTGTTTCAAGCGCACCTCTTCAGTGCTGCGTCCAAATAAAGCATAGTTGGTATTAAAGCTGTGTAAGTTTGAGGGTACGCACACTACTCTTCTCGGATACCACTAAGTATGGTCGTCAAGATTAAAGTCTCCATCTAACAACGAAACAGCATCAACAGTGTAATATACTATCATTCTGCGGAGATCTTATGGACCTAATCCAGGACATCAGTACATTCGACCATAGTCTGATAGTGAGAAACTATCTTCTCTTGCCGCGAACAGACGCTGCTGTAATAGTGTTGGAGAGCACGATTGTCATACAACTTCCTCACTTTTAGTGAAAAATGCTTTACCGGTATATTACCTATAGTAGGTGTTCTCCATTTTGTGCGGACTAATGCATAACAGAACCAAGCTCTGGTCATATGAGCACAGCTTAGCACACTATCTCCAATACTGTACTGCTCAATGCTGTCGTGGGCACCTGTTGACAAATTGCTTGTTGGCTTCTGTCTCGGTTTCTTCGACCGACATTTGAATGATGATTTTTCTGAAGGTAGCGAACAAAGGTTGCAAGTAACACGGGGACAATTGCAGCAGTAATGACCATAGAAAAGGTCTTGGACGCCGGTGCTCCAGATACATATAATCTACGGCCGCGAGCTCGACTCCAGCCCGCCACCAGTAATGGAGGGTGGAGCTTTGACAACGCTCGTGCTGGTGAAAAGTCAAAAAAATCATCACATAAACGTCGGCTGAAGAAGCCGAGGCAGAAGCCAACAGGCAGTTTGTCTTGTTACACTGCTAGTTAATTACAAATACATTACCTCACAAAAAAGTAAAATCACACAGAAGACGTGGTGGGATGTCAATGTCACTTCTTACATGTACACAAAACCAGCGGGTATGCAACCGATTAGTCTCAATTCTCTGTGACAGGTAGAACGGCCACCAGAGTGCATTAGAGTTGTTCCTTTTTACACTTGTTACCAGGTCTGGTAGCGTACATAAGGGGCACGAAGAGCACCAGATGTTGAGTGACCGCTCTGAAGGACACGAAGATGCCGCGTACTCGTGTGAGACAGCATTATCAGCATCTGATAGAGCCGGCCGGTGTGGCCGAGCGGTTCTAGGCGCTTCAGTCTGCAACTGCGCGACCGCTACGGTCGCAGGTTCGAATCCTGCCTCGGCCATGGATGTGTGTGATGTCCTTAGGTTAGTTAGGTTTAAGTAGTTCTAAGTTCTAGGGGACTGATGACCTCAGATGTTAAGTGTCATAAAGCTCATAGCCGTTTGGACCACTTTGAAGCAACTGATAGAGTTTAAAAGGGGCGTCACCGTGTGCCTCCATTTCTCCGGCTAGCTGAATCGTTCAGTATACAGATTTGTTCAGCTGTGACGGTTTGTTTCATCCCTTGCCATTCGTCACTCGTCGGAGACTAGCAGCAGTTCATGTACGAGATGGTCCCATACATGTTCTGTTGGGGACACATATAGGGATCTTCCAGACGGCGGAAGAACCTCAACATCACACAGAACGTTGATAGAGACACGCGCCATGGATGGACGAGCATTGTCCTGTTAAAAATGGCACAACACTACTGTCGCATGAGAGATTACACATGACGTGGCATGTCCGTGATGTACTGTTGGGTCGTCAGGTGTTCCCTCAATCACTACCAGCCGTGACCTGAAGTCATATCCGATGGTCCCCCAAACCATGACGCCAAGGGTAACATCGCTGCGACAATTCAAAGCACTGGATGAATCGCACCTCTTCCCAGGTCACCGCCATACTCGACGACCAGATGATCTGGGGTAGTGCAGAACCGCGATTCATCGACGAACACAATGTGACGCAATTCATCAACAGCCTATGCTTCCCGATCACAGCACCACTCCAAACGCAGCTGTTTGTGTTGCGTTAAAGGCAGGTTTTACGCATGGTAGGATAAGTCCCTAGACCGGTTGCTGTTAGTCTCCGACCACCTGTGCCGGATGACGCAGAATGTTGCAGGCAGTCCATTACACGTTCTCGGAAAGCAGGAACAGTTGTGACGCGGTTACGATGTCCTTGTTACCCAATACAGGGATCCTCACTAACGGTGGTCAGACGTGATAGCTCAGAACCTTGGCGCCGTGTATTTATGCCCTCACGTTCCCGTGCACTCCAGCATCACGTCACTGTCGCACATCTGGATGTTGCACGATTCCACCAGCCGGCCAAATGGAGGCCGATTTCAAACTCAGCCTTCTGCTGATAACGCTGTTTGACACGAAGACGCATCATCTCCGTGTCCTTCGCGGCGATCACTTAAAATCTGAAGCTCTCTGCGTCCCTAATGTACCATTCCAGGTCTGGTAACAACATTAAACACGAAGAACATTAATACACTCTGGCGGTTGTTCTACCTGTCACACGGCAATGACATCCGACCAAGTCTTCTGAGTGCTTTTTTTTTTTTTTTTTTTGGTGGTCGGGCAGTTTATATAAGATTAGATGCTGCCAGATATACATTATCAACAGGAGGAAACAAGGTGACAACTCATATCTACAACAAAGCTTATTAAAATGCTGCAGTTTGTCTCTGTGCTAACAATATTATACGTAGTGCACAAGATACACACAACAAAAAAAGTTTTGTATCACCTCGGTTCCGAGAGTTCCGGAACCTGTACAGAATATTTGAATAGAGATCAACATAAACGTCATTTCCGCCCTTTTTATTGCTCATGAAAACGACACATTGCATGTTGTACCACCATACAGCTAGACCTTCAGAGGTGGTGGTCCAGATTCCTGTACACACCTGTACCTCTCATACCCAGTAGCACGTCCTCTTGCACTGGTGCATGCCTGTATTCGTCGTGGCATACTATCCACATGTTCATCAAGGCACTGCTGGTCCAGATTGTCCCACTCTTCGACGGCGATTCGGCGTAGATCCCTCAGAGTGGTTGGTGGTCACGTCAGCCATAAACAGCCCTTTTCAATCTATCTCAGGCATGTTCGATAGGGTTAATGTCTGGAGAACATGCTGGTCACTCTAGTAGAGCGATGTCGTTATCTCCAACGAAGTCATTCACAAGATCTGCACGAAGGGCGCGCGAATTGTCGTCGCCAATATGTAGCCGATATGGTTGTGATATCGGTCGTAGGATGGCATTCACGTATCGTACAGCCATTACGGTGCCTTGCATGACTACCAGCGGCGTACGTTGGCCCCACATAATGCCACCCCATAACAGCGGAGAGCCTCCACCTTGCTGCACTTGCTGGACAGTGTGTCTAAGGCGTTCAGCCTGACCGGGTTGCTTCCCAACATGTCTCCGATGATTCTCTGGTTGAAGGCGTATGCGACACTCGTCGGTGAAGAGAGCGTGATGCCAGTCCTGAGCGGTCCACTCGGCCTGTTGCTGGGCCCATCTGTACCGCGCTGCATGGTCTCGTGGTTGCAAAGATGGACCTCACCATGGACGTCGGGAGCGAGGTTGCGCGTCATGCAGCCTATTGCGCACAGTTTGAGTCGTAACACGACGTCCTGTGGCTGCACGAAAAGCGTTATTCTACATAGTAGCGTTGCTGTCAGGGTTCCTCCGATCCATAATCCTCAGGTAGCGGTCACCCACTGCAGTAGTACCCCTTGGGCGGCCTGAGCAAGGCATGTCATCGACAGTTCCTGTCTCTCTCTGTATCTCCTCCATGTCCGAACAACATCGCTTTGGTTCACCCCGAGACGTCTGGACACTTCCTTTGTTGACAGCCCTTCCTGGCACAAAGTAACAATGCGGACACGATCGAACCGCGGTATTGACCGTCTAGGCATGGTTGCACTACAGACAACACGAGCCGTGTACCTCCCTCCTGGTGGAATGACTGAAACTGATCGGCTGTCGGACCCCCTCCGTCTAATAGGCGCTGCTCATGCATTGTTGAGTCCGCAGCTCGTGGTCGTGCGGGTTCCCGGTTTCGATTCCAGGCGGGGTCAGGAATTTTCTCTGCCTCGTGATGACTGGGTGTTGTGTGATGTCCTTAGGTTACTTAGGTTTAAGTAGTTCTAAGTTCTAGGGGACTGATGACCATAGATGTTAAGTCCCATAGTGCTCAGAGCCATTTGAACCATGCATTGTTGTATACATCTTTGGGCGGGTTTAGTCACATCTCTGAACAGTCAAAGGGACTGTGTCTGTGATACAGTATCCACGGTCAACGTCTATCTTCAGGAGTTGTGGGAACCGGGGTGATGCAAAATTTTTTTTGATGTTTGTATAATAGAAATCTGTTAATTTCAGGTTACTTTATCCACTCAGTAATGTATTTTAAGGGACAAAATATTCTGCATTCAGATGTAGCTACAATGCATAGCGCGTCGGTGACACAGGTTTGCACATAGCCCTTTCATACGGCACTATGAAGACAACGATATGCTGTATCGGGAACGTGTAAGCCGTAAATTAAACTTACTTAACACACTGCACATTCTGAGGTTCTACTGGAAGACCTCACTACCATTATTTACAAACTGTAGTGGACTACACTATTAAAGATAAATACTTGTAACCGATCTGATTCCAGTAGTAGAACGACAGTTATTGCTACATAAATGTTGTTAATTTAGCAATAAACGTAGGCACTATTTTTACATAATTGATCTAAAATCTTAACTAACGAAACAAATTCCACATAAATAAGAATGAACGCCCAGCATTAAACTTTTTATTATTGGTCGCTGTACCCAAAAGGTATTATTATTCGTATATGTTAATACTTCTGAGAATTATGGACACCACAAAATGAGAGGAAACAGGTACTACAGCCCATTTCTCCAGATAGCCGGGATCTCATATCAGTTTGTTCCTGCACGACAGGGTGTCATTTCAATCATAACATCCTTTCCGCCATCGCGACTGCCGTCCGAATTTATTATGCGTACAGCATACGAGGTACATTATTTCTCCAGGTTTCTTCGCGACCATAGAAACCATTTATTCCCCTTGATATCTTTTAGACTGTGCACGAAACGGTCAGGTGTGCTGACGTGGCGCCATACTGTAAAATAGGAAGCCTTTTTTTCCCCTCCAACGTGAGTTACGACCAATTTATGCTGCACCTTGCGATTTACGATAAGTTATAACGTCCTTCTGAGACTACTCCGATCTTGATAGAAACGTGCGAAACAAAAATGGGCCCCTCCCGTATACATATTCAGTCTAATTACGATGGCAGATAAAGCCGTAACGACTGCCACAATACCACAAAACAAAGAAATGCATTTGCATATTTCCTCGCTTTCATGCCTGTTGCAAGCCGACATGCTTCGAAAGGTTCTCACGAGAGCTGTCATCGACCACGGTGACGAGATAGTCGGCGAAGAGCTCCGCACACAGCGAGGATGCGGTGCGGTGGGGTGGGAAGATCTGTCCAAACTTATCTTGCGGAAAAAACTGCGTTGTACAGGGAGCGGAATACCGTGGGTGCGCATACCTCTACTCGGTACTAATTATACGACTAAGTGTCTTCTAGTTTATAAATATCTACACGTATTAAAAAGTCGTAAATTCATCTGCGAGAACCATATACTTTGATGCATGGTGGTACACTTATGCATAACGGTGTCCAAACACATTAAGAAAATATCTAGCTTGAACTAAGGCATAGCGGTGGGAATATTCTCCTTATAAATTACACTGTCATTGAACAGATGTCACAAAATTCTTGTAAACAAAACATCATATTTCTTACCGGCACAAGGTACGCAGAGCTTGTATTAGATGCCTATAGGGAAAAACGAAATAAGCGCGCTCAGCAGTCAACATTGAAGCCTCGAGTAAACTCACCATTCTCTTCACACGGCCGACCATCGCTGCAGCATGTACGACAGAAACTTACCTGAAAAAAGAAAACATTGGACACTTAAATACAGCGCAGATATGTGTATTTTTTAAACTAAATAAGCTTAGGCAAAATGGTACCGAAATGTTATGGGAAGGGTAAAGATGTGTAAGGCAAACAAATTACATTCTCGTTAAGTGTATCCCTGCAGCCGCTCTCTGCTGTGGAAAAGCTTCTAACGTCTCTCGAAGGTTTCGGTGTCGTTGCACAGATTTATGAAACGCTCAAAACATGTTTGCCATGGTGCCACGGAGAAACGGCAAGTTCTCAGAATACAGTATGTAGTACACAGTCTCACCTGCATAGTAACTGTTTCATAAACAACCGGTTTCAGATCCCAAATATCCTTTATCGAGTTGCCAATAACAGAAGAAAAGGTAAGGTTATTGACTTGAACCTGCGAAGTCTACGACAATTGTACCTTATTTAATCGAACTAGTAGACTGATTAAAATTAGCTGTAAAGCAACCACTTCGTCAAAGAGATTTTGTAAGAGTTTTACAAGGAGTTATCAAAGCGTTTTTAATGTAAATCTATATCTAAACTTATGGTCATAACACAAAATTATAAGCATTCTAAATCGAGGCGTGTCAGGTATACGAACGCGTGATGTCTGTTTTTTCGGACAAATCCGAAATTCCGAAAGAACAGCCACTACGCATTCATATACAGAAGAATAGTGAGTCGCCTGCGCAGTCCATGGAGACATCCGCGATCCGGGGGACAATCCGTTGACGGTGACAGCATGCAGCTCTGCCAGCTTGTGGCACAGCCGTGCTGACACTCCATGGCACGGCATACAGTCTTCCTCTGAGTGTATCTCTGCAGTGTTCACCCTCACGATATCCTGATACTGTTGCTATGTCGACACTCGATCGTTAGTGGGAGTGTCTGTGAGCTTTCCGTTGGGCGTACGGATGTTTCCTACATCTACATCTGTAATCCGCCAGCTGCCTGACGGCATGTGGCGAAGGGTACTTCTGGTACCGCTAACGGAGACCTGCTTCCCTGTTCCCCTCGTGAATGGTACTTAAGAAGAATAACTGTCGGTAAGTCTTTGTATTAGCTCTAATTATCGTGGTCATTTCGCGAGATGTATGTGGGAGCGATTAATACGTCGTCCGACTCTCCCCAGAAAGTACTCTCTCAAAATTTCAATTGTAAACGTCTCCTTGATGCACAATGCCACTCTTGTAGCGTCTGCCACTGGAGCTGTTGAGCATCTCTGTAACGCTCTCGCGCCGACTAAAGGATTCCGTGACGAAATGCGCCGCTCTTCTCTGGGTCTTCACTATTTCTTCTGTCAGTTCTACTTGGTAACCATCGAGCATCGACTATCTGCCCGTTCCGTTAACTGTTACTCAGCTCGGCTATAGTCTACACTCACTGTTTATTTACTCCATCGAGTGTTCCACTTGTCTAATGAAAACATTTATTTACACCGGCATTACCAAAATAGATCGGACGTAAAGGAAAGAAGATTCTAAAACTGCACCTTTGAATCACAGAACTGAGACAAGCATAGCAGGTAAAGTAGAAAATAAGAAATTTTAGCAAAATAAAACTGGCCGGAAAACGTTTACAAAACTGACGTGGAAGTGACCGTTGTTAAAGTACAGGTGAACTACCATCACAGAAAGTCCTGAAAATTGTGATTTCGGTGCAGCGATCGGCTGCTATCACATGTTTGTGCCTGCTCACCTCTCGCGTGCTCTCTCTCAAGTACTTTTCTTTCTCATTACGTTTGAGTGAGTGAGAGGAGCAGACGTGTTTAGTGCCGAGTTGAATGCAACGCAACACATTAAACAGCACGTGTTCACTATCAAGTGCTATGCGAAGCACAGTTCGTAGATAAGGTGTGCAGAACTGTTTGCGCGAGAGTTTAGGATCGAAAGTGTTTTGGTAAAACCTACAGCAAAGTCTGTGGTGCAGAACGTAGTGGCAAAATAGCTTGAAACGGGCTCCTTAGCAAACGAAAATCATAACTATCCGAAAACAGTTCGCACTTCAGACGACACTGCTGATTTGATGGATAGCCTTAACCAAAGTCCAACGAAATCTGAATGCTGTTCATCTTTGTGAATGGAAATGCAGAGATTGTCGTGTCAAAACACTGTCGAAAAGCATGTGAATCTGTTGTTCCCTCAACCGGTACATCATTGGCGTGAAGTAATCTGTGTTGAACCACGAGGCGGCGGCGAGAAGCGCGTCCGACAGCGGTTGGGGCAGTTAGACGGGAGGAAGTGACTTCTAGCAAAGGGATTGGCAGCTGGTTGTCGGGCGGACCTGCGTACGCCAGTCGAGTGGAAGGGCGTGACTTTTGCTGGATAACTGTGCTGTCTGTGGTGTGAAAGGGCAGGCTGCCAACCTTGTGCCCGGTGGCCATATTGCCGATGATATATGCTTTTGGGGCTGCATGAAGATTGAGTCTGTTCAAACGGACACTGTGTGAAAACATCATGTGAACTCTTTTAAGTATGCTTTACGGCAGGACAGCGTACCTTCGTTAGTTTTCTGTTTATGCAGAGCAGAATCCACCTGTGTTTACGTATGGTATTTGCAGGGTTACTTGACTGATGCAGCTTGAACTAATACGTGCTGCGCTATACGTGCTGCGCTATGTTACTGTGATGAGAGTGTTATTAGCTTGGGGACTGGGACCGCGCAACTGTTGTGCTTTGTAGGTTTGGGAACACTTTTTCTGCACCTTTACAGTACCTTGCATGGTTCTTGCAGTTGTATCCTCTGCCTGATATAAGTATATACTGAAGAACCCAAGAAACTAGTATACCTGACTAATATCGAGCAGGGCGCCCGAGAGCACACAGAAGTACCGCAACGCGATGTGGCATGGACTCGACTAATGCCTGAAGTATTGCTGGAGGAAACTGGCACCAGGAATCCTGCAAGGCTCTCCATAAATCAGTAAGAATACAAGGGCCGGGATGGTTCCTTTGAAAGGGCACGGCCGATTTCCTTCCCAATCCTTCCCTAACCCGAGCTTGCGCTCCGTCTCTAATGACCTCGTTGTCGACGGGACGTTAAACACTAACCTAACCTAACCTAAGAATACAAGGGGGTGAAGAGCTCATCTGGACAGCACGTTGCAAGGCATCCTAGATATGCTCAATAATGTTCAAGTCTGGGGAATCTGGTGGCCAGCGGAAGAATGTTCCTGAAACCACTCTGTGGTGGGTGGGGTGTCTCATTGTCCTGCTGGCATTGTCCAAGTCCGTCGGAATGAACAATGGACATGAATGGATGCAGATGATCAGACAGGATCCTTGTGTACGTCAGAGTCGTATCTAGACGTATCAGGGGTCCCGTATCACTCCAACTGCATACTCCCCACACCATTACAGACCCTCTACCAGCTTGAACAGTCCCCTGCTGACATGCAGGGTCAATGGAGTCATGATGTTGATCTCCATACCCCTACACGTCCACCCGCTCGATACAATTTGAAACGATACTCGTCCGGCCACGCAACATGTTTCCAGTCATCAACAGTCAAATGTTGTGTTGACGGGCCCAGGCGAGGCATAAAGCTTCGTGTTGCGCAGTCATCAAGGGTACAAGAGTAAGCCTTCGGCTCCGAGAGCCAATATCGATAATGTTTCGTTAAATGGTTCGCATGCTGACATTTGTTGACGGCCCAGCATTGTAATCTGCTGCAATTTGCGGAAGTGTTGCGCTTCTGTCACATTGAACGATTCTCTTCAGTCGTCGTTGGTCCCATTCTTGCAGGATCTTTCTCCGGTCGCAGCGATACAAGTTGAATTTTCTACACGAATATACTTTTCGAGACGAGAAACGTTTTTGTCACTGTTGCGTTGCATTGTGATGTAGTTATTTGTACTATGACCTAACGCTCTTACACAAAGTACGAAGTGCAATTAAAATCTCAAAATACAGTCAGAGGTTACTGTGGCTTTAGTAATATACTAGGTAAGTAACGAACAGTACGTTCTAATCTATACCCTTCGCATTTATTTACTTCTTTATTTTATATCCTTGTTTCTTATTAAACTTCTCTTCAACAACAGATAAATGTAAATATTACGGTCGAAAGTTAGAAATTACAAGCATGTGATGAGTGACAAACATTATCATGAGTAGTAAATTACATCTGTTTACTTCCTTTACTTTTGTGTTTGTATTTACTCATTAATTATTAACTTTTTTCAGCAACAGAGTGATGTAAATACTACTGTCATGAACAATAATTGACAAGTTTACGATGTCAACTTAGAGAACATCAGAAGCTATCAGTGAGAAGCCACTGCTCCTAAAGGGTGGCTGCAGCTCAAAAACCTGCGAGATGCCCACACCTACCCATATCCCTACTACTACGCTTATTCCTCGTACCGTCACTGTTTGAAACTATAAAAGCGCGAAAGTTTCGCACAAGTCTCCTGGTTATTAAAACACACTGCATCTGCGAAGTCTCTCCGTAGCGGCGAGCTTCGCGTGTCTCGCCATGGTGCCCGCGTTAGGTTGGCAATACATTTATCGCTATGTAACCTAGGGGCTGGGATTCACTGCTAGTGGCTGCAGTTATGTTGGAAGATGGGGTTCAATATTATTACGGTCAAAACAATGAAATTAATTAACTATGTTAATTACAATTAAATACATTATAGTCACCGGTATCACAATAGGTACTGGAAATGTTTTCCTCTTTCTTGAAGGCATAGCTCAACACGTTTACATTTATTTACGGACCTGTTTTCAGTTAACCTATTATCTTCGGATTATTTTGATACACAAATGTTTTAGCCATACCCCATAGGGTATAGTCGGGCGAAGACAGATCCTGTGAGCGTTACTGCAACCCGCACTCTAATTTTCCCCTCGTGCAATGGCATTTCTTTTAAAGCATATGTATTTTCTGATGACCATATTCGTGACTTTCGTTAATTAATGTAGCCAGGTAGTTGAAACGAAGCCTCTTCAGTAAAAAAGGTAGGATCTAAAACACCAACACCATGTCGACTAACAATTCGCTGGAACCATTCACAATACACTATTCGTTTCGCATTGTCCAGTAGGCGATTGCGTTACTATTGCACAGCAGTAATTTTATACGACCACATCCCCAGTTCTATGGTTACGACCGTATGTGCTGCCGCACGAGGTAACGTCCTCACTTTTTTTGTAGGAGTTCGCAACATGATGTCCGAAATGCCGAGAAGCTTACGTTCTGTTAAAATTGTGGGTCTATCAGTTCGTTGTGCATCGTGAACTGCATCTGATGTCTGGAATTTGCGAATTCAATTGCATTCAGTGTCGCGATGTGGAGATCTCGAAGAAGGAACACGCAATCAAAATTGCCGCCTCACTTGCTCCGTAAAGTTTCCTCCTGCACTCTGTGCAATAGTAAGCATTCTCACTACACTCAGCTCACACAAGAACTAGACAATAACACAACAGCCGCTACCTACCACTGCAGGTTCACGAACCACGTGCCACCAACATTACGCTCCCCGCAAGGCGAGACACTCTAGGCTCACCTCTGCGGAGAGACTTTGCGAACACACGATATTGGGATCTGTCACACGTTAAGTATGTGAGTGCCACAAGAAAAACTAATGTTTGCGGAGAAGGTGGGGAGAGGCGAAGGGGGAGCAAGCAATAACAGACACTCCTACGCCCTCCTCCTCCAACGCTTTCCCGTACCCATCCCCACAAAGCTGATTGAACTGTATGAAACGTCCCCTTAGAAAAATTTATGAATTACTGTGCTGATGAACCCCTTACGTTATTTGATTTTCAAACACCTGAGCATAACTGAACGTACTCAGACATTTCGCTCTTTACTTATTCTGATCAACACTAAACTGAAACACAATATTTTTAGCGCAACTTTCAATAATCCCTATACCTTTCATGAATCACTTACCTCACAAAAATCTTCGTTACTCGAACTACTGCAATACAGCGAGCGCCAATACTGCCAGCTAAATAAAGGATTCTAACTACTGAAGTCACTAACTACTGATAGGCATAGTTAGCAAACGAAAGATATTGATAGAGAACAAACAATGTATTTACCTTAGGTACGGCCAAACTTTCAGGAAACATTCCTCACACACAAAGAAAGAAAATATGTTATGTGGACATGTGTCCGGAAACGCTTACTTTCCAGGTTAGAGCTCATTTTATTACTTCTGTTCAAATCACATTAATCATGGAATGGAAAAACACAGCAAGAGAACGTACCAGCGTGACTTCAAACACTTTGTTACAGAAAATGTTCAAAATGTCCTCCGTTAGCGAGGATACATGCATCCACCCTCCGTCGCATGGAATCCCTGATGCGCTGATGCAGCCCTGGAGAATGGCGTATTGTATCACAGCCGTCCACAATACGAGCACGAAGAGTCTCTACATTTCGTATCGGGGTTGCGTAGACAAGAGCTTTCAAATGCCCCCATAAATGAAAGTCAAGAGGGTTGAGGTCAGGAGAGCGTGGAGGCCATGGAATTGGTCCGCCTCTACCAATCCATCGGCCACCGAATCTGTTGTTGATAAGCGTACGAACACTTCGACTGAAAAGTGCAGGAGCTCCATCGTGCATGAACCACATGTTGTGTCGTACTTGTAAATGCACATGTTCTAACAGCACAATTAGAGTATCCCGTATGAAATCATGATAATGTGCTCCATTGAACGTAGGTGGAAGAACATGGGGCCCAATCAAGACATCACCAACAATGCCTGCCCAAACGTTCACAGAAAATCTGTGTTGATGACCTGATTGCACAATTGCGTGCGGATTCTCGTCAGCCCACACATGTTGGTTGTGAAAATTTACAATTTGATCACGTTGGAATGAAGCCTCATCCGTAAAGAGAACATTTGCACTGAAATGAGGATTGACACATTTTTGGATAAACCATTCGCAGAAGTGTACCCGTGGAGGCCAATCAGCTGCTGACAGTGCCTGCACACGCTGTACGTGGTACGGAAACAACTGGTTCTCCTGTAGCACTCTCCATACAGTGACGTGGTCAACGTTACCTTGTACAGCAGCAACTTCTCTGACGCTGACATTAGGGTTATCGTCAACTGCACGAAGAATTGCCTCGTCCATTGCAGGTGTCTTCGTCGTTCTAGGTCTTCCCCTGTCGCGAGTCATAGGCTGGAATGTTCCGTGCTCCCTAAGACGCCGATCAATAGCTTCGAACTTCTTCCTGTCGGGTAACCTTCGTTCTGGAAATCTGTCTCGATACAAACGTACCGCGCCACGGCTATTGCCCCGCGCTAATCCATATATCAAATGGGCATCTGCCAACTCCGCATTTGTAAACATTGCAGTGATTGCAAAACCACGTTCGTGATGAACACTAACCAGTTGATGCTACGTACTGATGTGCTTGATGATAGTACTGTAGAGCAATGAGTCGCATGTCAACACAAACACCGAAGTCAACATTATCTTCCTTCAATTGGGCCAACTGGTGGTGAATCGAGGAACTACAGTACATACTGACGAAACTAAAATGAGCTCTAACATGGAAATTAAGCGTTTCCGGACACATGTCCACATAACATCTTTTCTTTATTTGTGTGTGAGGAATGTTTCCTGAAAGTTTGGCCGTACCTTTTTGTAACACCATATATATATATATATATATATATATATATATATATATATATATATATCAGTTCATGATATACAGTATTACAAATTTACTCTTTCTGACGGACACACGTCCAGATCGTCCACTCTCAAAACTCCGCCATCTCTCTTCCCACATCCACCACTGCTGGCGGCTCACCTCCAACTGCGCAACGCTACGCGCTGTTCACATCCAGCTGCCCAACACTACAATAGCGAATATGACAACAATGCCAACCAGCCACAGACTACACAGAGCACAGCCAGTGATTTTCATACAGAGCGCTACGTGGCGTTACCAATATAAAAACGTAAACAGCCTACTTACAACTGATTTCTGAATTCGCGCAGGCAAATAGTACGCTGCGAAAACATGAAGATACTCCTACGTATGCAAAGATGTGAGAGCACCCAATGGTGACGTGGAAATATTACGTCGGTTGAAGAGGGAGTCCGTCCCGTCCGTCACGGACCTTTTCTATCGGTAACGTACCGGAAAATCGGGAAGGAGGACCCCGAGACGTTAGTTATCGTGCAGGAGAGCGCGAGGTGGCCCGGCTCGCGACAAGTGGCCGTCAGAGTGGGGGGGGGTGTGAGGGGGGGGGGGGGGGGACGCTGCGGTGGCAGGTGCGGGCAGCGAGATGCGATCGCCTACTGCGGGCCGTCCCGGGCCTCCTCATTAGGGCGACGCGCTGACGGCCGGCCGCATTCCCGTGTCGCCGCGCCGCGCCGCGCCGGTCCTTGAACCTGGCCCCGGCAGCGCGCCTTGTCGCGCCTCTCCCATCTGCCCGCTTCCCGCCCACCCGTCACGCCACCGCGCTCTCGCCCGGACTTATTATCGAAATGTTACGCGTCGGAAATCGTAGATCTGTTGAGACGTCAACGCCGGAGACGTCACGAGCGCCGCAGCCTGCCCGCCGCTCCGGCCGGGGTCAGCGATCGCGCGCGTCGGCGGCGGAACTCGGTAGCGAAGCGCCGCCCGCCCGCTTGCTTCTGTCCCACCTCATCATTCTTCGCCGAGATTAGCCGACCGGTTTCCTCTTAATACGGCGGCCCGGCGGAGCAGGGGCTCAAGATTACTGACGTGTTCACTGTTTCAAGCGGAACTCGTTGTTTTGCTGTAACCGTTGCTTTCGGCTGAAACCACAGGGGAATGTGGCACTGCTGGTTCAGACAGTGCGCTCGTATTGAGGCGATGGCGGTTTGCGGATACCCACAGTAATATCTACTTTGCAGATAAAAGCCTACCCCGAAGTGGATATCCGCAGTAATATCACCTTGTGACCGAAAGTTAAAGGGTCGTGTCAATATTACGATATTCGTCCTTCTAGATTACAAACGATCGATTGTAAAAATTGTTATTGTTCTGCTGGATGGAGTGCTCCTATGCTAACTGGTATGCACTAGCATTTGTTCTTTAGCATTGCTTAAAAATGGAGACTACCCATCTTTCTGCTTTTCCGCACAATTACACGAACGTACTATTTTTAGCAGCTGTCTTACGTCGTTTGTATTGTCAGCTGTCACGTTATTACCGAAAGCCGCCACAGAGAGACGTGAAGGCTATTCTAGGACACTGTTTGTATTTTACATACGACATGAATAGTGTACGGTACACAACTACTGAACCTCTCAACATTTATCTTAAATTAAAATACAAATACACTCTGCAGCAATTCTTACAGTGAGAAGTGTCGCACGTTAACATGATTTAATACTATGGCGAATTAAAGTTAATTAGCTGAACGAAGCCGGCCACGGTGGTCTCGCAGTTCTAGGCGCGCAGTCGGGAACCGTGCGACTGCTACGGTCGCAGGTTCGAATCCTGCTTCGAGCATGGATGTGTGTGATGTCCTTAAGTTAGTTAGGTTTAAGTAGTTCTAAGTTCTAGGGGACTGATGACCACAGCAGTTGAGTCCCATAGTGCTCAGAGCTATTTTTTAGCTGAACGAACTGCACGACAAAAATCTGACAGTTTGCAATATGTGATGACAACTGGAAGCAACTTTATCTGACATCCCAACGTTGTGCAAATGTTTCGCAGAAAATTAAAAAATCGATTTCAACAGCTACACAAAAATTCTAACTTATCGAACGTGTCAAGAGTGTTATAGTCTATTTTATTCTAAAATACTACGTTCTTAGATAAAAGTACGTTACGAGATCCGACTATAACAGACGAAAATCCAGACCTAGGCCACGCCTGCAGTCAAAAGCTCCAGCATACTGAACTGGTTTACAACATTTTAATATCCACGAAAAGGAACGCTGACGTGTATAACGAACTTGCCGATGGGGTGCGGATTTTCTTATCCACGTAGACATCTACTTAGCAGCATTGTCAAAGACATCTGATTTGTGAACGTGTCTCGACTTTGCCTGGCTGATATCGTGTTCGTGAGAAAGGGGGTGGACATGCTCCCATCAAAGTAAGCATTTCTGAAATCGTCTTCATTTACAGTCAGTTCCACGAGAAAGAGTACTCAATAATTTTAAATGTACAGTTCGCAGTGACATCTCTGGTAGTGGTCTCTAATCTGTAGTCAATGCGCTTTTGCAGAGTGTAGAGATAAACAGTGTGAGAGTTGAATGTTTTGTTTAAAAGGGTTTGTTTGCAGCCAGTTGAAACGCTGAAAAAATGCGAAATATTTATCAAAAATTCCTTCTGAGGTCCTTTAAGAAGCTATTTAGTTCGAACGAGGCAAACTAGGTGCTTGAAGAGGATAATGGTCCGAAACATCGCAACCGTCTCTATACAACGTGGAAACAAGACAATGGAGTGTCTACGATGGATTGGCATACAATGTCTCTGGATGAAAATCCGATCGAAATGTTTGGTCCTATATTAAGATGAAGCTTAAGGGAAAGCCAATATATACTTTGAAGCAGCTGTCATATGAAATCAGGACGATATGGACATCGTTGCCGAGAGAATATGTAACAAATCTCGTGAAAAGCATGCAAAAAAGGTGCCAAGCTGTAATCGATAATGACGGCAGTTGGATTAACTATTAGGTAATTGTACAATTAATAAAGCACGTATTTTCATGTAAACATATGTTAATAACAGTGTCTTTTATTTCATACAGATAACGGCGTACACTTTCTTGTGGAACTGACTGCATTTAGGAAACCATGAAAACTTAAATAATAATGAACATTACGACACACATTCTTCCAAATATGTCTCCAGTGTAACAACGACCGCGGCATATCTCCCTTTCATGTCTACTGTATCCGGCAGCACCAGAAATTGAAAGGACAATTTAAGTAGTACTGTACTGTCACACTTGGCTGCTCGGCCCCCGATACACGTATGATGTAATTTCGCTCGATAATGTAATGGATCAAGATATTGATCTTTTAACAGAATTTGACAGCGTGTAAAAATGTACAGTGACGTACCATACATCAGTATTAGTAGTGAAACATGCTGCAACATAAATGACAAATTTTTGTGAATTTTAAGTATACTTCTCCCGGGAAACAGCTGCTGCACATGCATCATGCTGTTGTTTCGGCGGATCTAATAGTGAGCTGTGCGTATAATATGTATATCGGCACACGTGAAAGGAGCCTTAGATAAGAATATAGATGTTGGAATGGTCGCACATGCCTTTGTAGAAATTGTTTCTAATTTTTTTTTTTTTAGGCACGTATAGTGCAAAGAAGTTCCAATACATGTGCCTGTTGACAACGGGGCAAATAACTGAACAGATCGAGCGTGAAAAATAAAATTAAAATAGTCATTTTAGCTTAAAAACTTTTATGCCAATATTCTACTTTTAAGATTTGACGAAGTTTGTGGTGGCCGGCAGCAAGAAATCAACAGACATTCTGTGAATTTAAATAATAATGTATAAGTATATAAACAAAATTTCACTGTCTAACCAAAACTATCCGGACACCCTTTATAAAGTGGAACTAACCACTAGGTGTCACAAGAAGCGGACCCACCAGTACAAAAGGAGGCGGGGAGCACAGTGTTGTCACTAGAGGAGCGCTAACTGCAAAATGCTCCGGTTAGGAGTGTACAGTGACTTCGAACGTGGGCTAGTCATCGAACGTCACCTGAGTAACGAATACATCAGAGATATTTCAACCCCTCTAAAGCCGTCCGAGCCGTCTGTGGGTGCTGTGACTGTGAAGTGGAAACACAAAGCAACAGCAACAGCTAAACCAGGACCAGGCGGACCACATGCACTCAGGTAGTATTGCTAAGAGGGGCTTCTCAAAATTGCATGAATTTGGAGGATGGAATCACTCATGAGTTCCAAACTGCTACCTGCAGTCGAGCTGGCACAATTACTGTGTGTATAATAGTCGAGCAAATGCTCATTAAGCCCCTCGTGTCTTTTCGTGGTGTTAAGTGCTGACGCCACTGGGCAGGCGACGACTGGAAACAAGTGATTTGGAGCGATAGACCACACTATATCGTGTGGCAATCCGATACAGGATGAGACAGTTTTTATGGAGCGTTTTGGAGTTTTGTGAAATTGATTGTGAATGTGACGCAAGTCTTGTAGAAAGTCATGTACCCTCTGGAGCGGAGCGGGTGTTTCCGTAATGTACGTCTGAATTAGAATAAAGTAGAAAGTAGATCATTCGCAATCAACCAATTATTTTCTGCAGCACGGAGAACTGAGAGAATCCGAAAGTATATTTTCGGGAATCGCTGGCTGAGTCATTAGCAGTTTTCTAGGCTAGTGTTGCTGTCTAGCGAATGCACTCACCCTCAGTAGGCAGCGATCTCAGATCAGATTGTGGAGTCAAGTAATTAGCTGTACGGAGATGTTTAGTCAACGAGGCGGGCACGGCGAGATGTAATTGAGGCTAACAAATTGTATCTGTTTCCTTGGATATTTGAGCGTGCTGTTTTTGTACGAGTTTTTCCCCATTGACGTTGAACTGTATTCCTATTTTGTTGCCGTGCAGATTATTGGCAGAAGCTCCTACGAGCTAGTTGGTGTACATATTCCACTCCACTGGTCCGAACTCGGAGTCTTTCTTGAGAGTAATTGGATAGCTACTGGCTTTTTAGTTACTGACTCTGGAATATCTAGAATTTAAACCCTGTCTCGCGGATCGAAGTGAGGTGTAGCAATGCACAGAATTAATCCGAATCCGCCAATAAACGTATCGACTAAGTTTTGGAGCAGCACATCCTAAAATTTGTCTAGCACGCCGCAGTATCCAGGCCGCGGCCGTAAGAGAAACTTGGTTCAACGAAACGGAAACTCTGAAGCACAGACGAAAAAGGTGTACGACGCTACAGGACTAAAAAAAAAAAAAAAAAAAAAAAAAAAAAAAAAAAAAATAGACAAATGCGCCCGCTCCTGAAGTGCGAGTGTGTAAGACTGTAAGTGCGACATCAGCCGTTATGGCGAGCAGCGGCGCTGCGGCAGCCTCCAGCGCATGTTGGGCTGAACAGGAGGCTGTCCTGGAAAGAGCGCAGAGCGCTGCAGTGGTGGGCGGATCGCGGCCAGCTATCGCCGTCGCCACCGGCTCATCGTCAGATAAGCGCAGTCCCCTAAATTTGTGTCTATATGGCGCATTATTTCCTGATAAATAACACATCTGGCGCTACCGACCGGAAATTTTCTATCCGTATGCAAACATATAGACGAGACACACTGTGTCAGCGCCGTACTGATTTATGAAATGCGATAAAACATCGGGGTAAATGATTCCGTTTAATTTAATGTAGTACTGTATTTCACCAGAAACTCATGATTTGTTACATCTCTGTTATCGATAATGAATGTTAACACTATGACGGGTGTTCTGTAGTCCGAAAAAGACACAGCCAGGACAAAAGCACCACAGGCTCAAAGGTGCGAGCTGGTGCCAGTGCCATAGAGACTCGCCACTTGCGCGAGGTCTACCAGCACCACGAGCGGCGCTGAGGATGAAGACATCGACTTCGCCTCGGCCTACTGCCTCGAGTACAATCCTCCAATGACAGGACGACAACGGACAGAAGCGTAATCGGAAGACAGAACAGCTCTAGTGCACTTGGTTATAGATCATCGTCCAGGGCTGACTTTGACAGGGAACGTCGTTTAGTGAACTCTTAGAATTGAACAGTCAGTTGTAATTGCATTTGCTTTTTACTGTGAAGTTTGCCTACGGCCATTTATACTTAGCCATTGAGGGTCTTTTTTTGTTGCACACTTTAATCATCAAACAAGTCACAAAGATAAGTAAACCTTTTTAACTCATTTGTGTGACTTTGTCGCTAATTTGTTGGAGGTTTGTAGACCCTCCGTCCTCCTATCGTGTTACCTGACGCTGGGGCATAGCTGTGTAATAGTGGCAGGGAGAAATTGCCTTAGCGGTGTATTGTACCAGAAGCCGTTTCACGAAATCACAAACTTGGCCTCCATAGCAGTAGTGATGTGGCCTCTACAAAAATGGCTACGAGGGTTTACAAAAACGGGAACCATTGGTGAAGCTGGATCATAGAAATTTTACTTGCGAAACCAGTTTAAATTTTAACAGGATTTTTTTTAGATAGGCAGAAGTCTACGTGGATAGGAAAAACACTATCCACGTCTCAAAGCGTTTCATCCGCGGATACATTGCAAACATCTTTAACGAGTTCAGTACTTTGAAGTTATAATGTCAGGCTCGCGTCTAACCTAAGGCTTCGTCTGCTGAAGTCGGACGTCATAATTCTCATTCTACATACACAGATTGTAGAGGTCGATCATGGAAACATTTTTATGTAAATATATCGTGTCATATTCACGATACGTCTCTTTCACGTTAAAATTTAATGTAATAATTACTAAAATAGATTTTGTCAAATTTTCTGTAGAATATTTCCTCAGCACTGAGAAGTCAAATGAAATAGTACTACAAGCTATCGCCGAATATTGGATACTGTAAAATTTTAAACACACCAATCATTTGTAGAATGTACGTTAATTACTCATAATCTTAAGGGTGTAGACCAGGCTGGCACTCGATTTTGGAACCGATATTCATGATTTTTTTCAAAACTTGCACCTAGAGAACACTACACGACATTGAAATTTTGGAAATTTGTGGTAAGGTCTTATGGGACCATACTGCTGAGGTCATCGATCCCTAAGCTTACGCACTACTGAATCTAACTTACACTAACTTACACTAAGGACAACACATACACCCATGCCCGACCTCCGACGGGAGGAGTCGGGCGGACCGTGCAAGGCGCCCTAGACCGCGCGGCTACCTCGCGCGGCACGACATTGACAAAAGGCCTTCTCGGTGTGCGAGAGCCGTTGGTGGGAGCTCCGAATGCCACAATTTACAACATAGAACAAAAATTTAAAAAAAAAACTGCTTTGAATCTCATGATATTCTCTAAAGTAGTACGTACGGATATTTAAAAAAAAATATTTTTTTAATACAATGGCGGCACTGTCAAATAAAAGTCAGTTTCTCCGACAAAAAAGTCGTTGTAAAAACGTGCACCAAAAAAAGAAATTAAAATATATCGCAAAAATCGTACATATTACAGTAGAAAAGACTCCGACTCAGAAATTACAAAAAGTTATAATGTAAATGCATGTATGTTTCTTGTGCTATAGATCCCGTCAACTTGAAAGATGTTGTTTTGAAGAAACAAGCGTTTAAAGTTCGAACATTTTTTTTAGTACTGAAATTGAACAAACCTTTAATCGGCAATGCCAGCACCGTACAGTTAGCTTTTGTTTCGCCGATGTCGGACCACTCTCATTTTGACGAAATTATGTCGATTAACTGTATTCCGATTAACAATCGAAGAGTTTTTGCACGAATAGGTTTGCTTTTCGAACCTTTTCTATCCGTATAAATTCGTTTGTTTGTCATTTTCATGCAATCATGTTTTACGTCATATAAAAAAACAAGCGAAATAACAAGATAAATCACGTGGTTTCAGACAGTTTACCATAAACGAATCACGTTACGAAGGGAAATCTTACTGAGAATAGTATTTTAGTTGATACTAATCGCTTCTGATACTACCCGAAACTAGCAGCACCCCTATTCAGTCGGTAACTATTATAGTATTACGTCGAGTGCATTTCAGCGCTCGTATGCGTCAGATTCCCATGCAGGAAGCCCAGGTTTTAGCGTATTTTATAATTTATGACACTTTATCTGAATGAATCTTAAAAACAGACTCTCTGACATTTTAATTCAATAAAAAAATCACATTAAAAATTTCTACCCTGATCTACCCCTTAAATCATGTTAACCTACTACATATCTCAAAGTAATAGTGTTCCATTGTGTAAACTATACACATTATAAATAAAAATGACTCGAGTTTTAGTCTGTCAGTATGTCAAGGCTACTCTCATGAACTACTGCATGTATTACGATACGGAATTCATCAAAAGACAGTTTGATTCAGGAGGAATGTTTGTGTATCCCCCATGATTTATTACTACTGCGAGAGACAAGTAGTCCAGCCGTGAGTACTTTGCACTACACGAGCGAAAACAGGCGGGTCGCATATTTCTAAATATTTTAAAAGAAACGTTGATAGCACCACCAATTTGTAGCGAACGTTGTCTGTGCCATTTGTCGTACACAAACAGGAGTCAGAAAACGAAGTGAAGAGTCCAAACGACGTGGTGTGTTAGAAGAGGCGTCATGTCACTTTGTGGCAGCTTTCGGTGATTACGTAAGCAACATCTGTTAACGTAAACGAAGCAGGGATCACCCATGTGTGAGGCAGCTGTTAGTTTCACGGTAGAAAAATGGACGTGTAACTGTGCGGAAAATCAGGAAGATTGTCATGTCATCATGTTTAGGCCTTACGGTGTCAACAAGCACCTACAGTATTCAGAACATTGAGCTTTCTACCCAACAGAACACTTTTCTGTACTGAGCAGGAAATAAAAATCTCTGAAACAATCTGCCATCGAGGCAGCTGCTCGTCATCACCAGATGCGACAGTTGCACCTGAAGATAGCGAGCATCTACCTCACTGGAATACTGTGCAGTTTTCACGACACCATCGGACGCAACGGCCGAGCTACAGGGGTGGACAGTACACGGAAACACTACAAACATAATACAGGAAAACTATTGACATTCAGAATAGCGTACGTTTCCTTTAAGGTTTTCAGTGTATTGTTACACAATTCTTCCTGAAAAATATTGTCAAGTTCAGGTAGTGATGATGGAGGTGGGTAGCAATCATGTACCCTCTCTCCAAAATAGACCTCTAAGGTTCAATAACATAGAGATCTGGCGACTTCCGTGGCCAGGGAAGATGCGACAAGTCATCCTCGTGGTCAGAAAGCCAGCACTGCACGTTGCATATATGTAAACAGTGGCCCTGTCGGTCTTGAGCCCACCACAGTCGGCGAACAAACATTGTACCACGGGATGGACCTGATTAGCCAAAATGGGCACACAACCCTCGGCAGTAAAGCGAACTGGCAGGGGAACACCACGATATGGCTGCCCAAATCGTCACCCAATCCCCACCATTTTTCACTGTTTTGGGACGTAAACTTAGTCTGAAGTTGGAAACAGCTGGAAACAATACTCTTCCGACCAAATGACTTTCTTCCATATCTCCACAGTCCAGTTTTTATGTCTTCGGCCCTCATTTTCCTGCTACGGACATTTGCATCACTGATGTATGGTTCTGGAATTCCAGATTACCTGCTATTCTCTGCTTTCTTCGTGTTCTTTTGGTGATGACAAGGTTTGGGTGTAAGACATTCAGTTCTGCAGTGACTTTTTCAGCTTTCGTCCAGTATTTTTCGTCACAATCCTCTTCAAAGACCGTCTGTCACGACCACTCAACACACACTTTCGTCCACGTTTGCGTTACCTCACCTAAACTGACTGCCACTGTTTTCGTATTCCAGGCGCCGGACTGAAAAGAGCATGCCCCAGCTAGCAGACGAGATACATACTGATAGGCCACAAGGATCACACGTTGTTATTTTACCCAGTGTCAGACTGTGTGAAAGCAAGAACTAACACGCTGCTTGCAGGGAGTCAGTGATTTGAATGGAAACTGGGCCGAAACGTGGTAGAAATCGCAACACAAGTAAAAGATTTATAAACTACCACAAATTTAGTGCAGAACTGCGTTGTCTTAACCGACGGCAGCCTCCACTGACGTAGACACATTGACAGAACGACATATAGAAATAACATTCACCTATAACTACACAAGTCGAAGGGGGAATACTGAACCATTGCCAACTAGGTTTTGGCAACAAAAGGGAGGTGGCAGACTTCAGTGGACCTAACCGCATGGATGGCGCTGCTGGTCCCCATTAGTATCGCGAAATATTCGCAATCACCAAACTACTAGACCGCGCCGAAGTAACGAGTCGTTAAATTTTCCATAGCATCGGGGAGCGTTGGTAACTATAAGAGCTGACGCGGACGAGATGGCAGCTGGTGGACCTGCCAAGAAGACGTTGGACGTTGCAGATGGGGGTTTATTAGCTGGTCGCCACCTCACACATTGTGCCTACGGCTGAAGAGTTGTGGTGCCAACTTGCTGCGTGGTCAAGCGGCTTGCTGTCACTTGTTAGGTCATAGAACTTGCCGCATCCCTTTTGCACCGGAGGTTTCCTAACCTGGCGCAGCCTCGGCTGCTGGGACGGCAGGCTTTTCTGTGTTCGTGCGCACCTCAAGACCAAGAAGACCTTCCGTTTGAACCTAAATTTCTTTAACGGCCACCGCCATATTGCATAATTTATTAATTCCTCTCAAAAAGATGGCAGTTGAAATCTATTCACAGATTTCGGTTCCTCTGTATGTAGGGAATTATTATTACAAGGTTTCTTCCGTTTCTAAAATTGTTTATGTGCTTTAATTCGCTCTTGAATGTTTAGATACTTCAAAATAAAACTGAAGTGCAAATTATGGGTGGAGCAACGGTTTGTTCGTCAACAAAATGTTCCGAATGTGTCACCTGATTTCATATTCTTTAATTACTTCTCGACTCATCCTCTGTTTCAGGCTTTGCGCGGCCGTCCAAGCGCTCGTCATTGCACGTAGCGTTCGCGGGATGGTTCGTAATACGATGTTTTATACTTTGTGACTTAGCGGATGATGGTTTGGCGCTTTCCCTGTATACGGTACAAATCTTCGATATGACGTCTCTTGAAACAGCAACACTTGGCTCCGATATAATGCACTCACCACTAAACAGAACACTGTTTCATTACGACAGATATTTGCAGTGTGCTGAGGACATTGCACAGGTGCGAATCCTGCTCAAATACAACCCGTAGGCTTGGATAGTATCTGCATTTATGTTCAAGCATGCATTTCTAGTGGTGTTGCCAAATTTTTATTCATCGGGTAAAACAGAAGTGATTTCTGGCGTTCCCCAAGGTAGTGTTATAGGCCCTTTACTGTTCCTTATCTATATAAACGATTTGGGAGACAATCTGAGAAGCCGTCTACGGTTGTTTGCTGATGACGCTGTCGTTTATCGACTAATAAAGTCTTCAGAAGATCAAAACAAACTGCAAAACGATTTAGAAGAAATATCGGAATGGTGTGAAAAGTGGCAGTTGACATTAAATAACGAAAAGTGTGAGGTCATCCACATGAGTGCTAGAGGGACGCGTCAAACTTCTGTTACACGATAAATCAGTGTAATCTAAAAGCCGTAAATTCAACTAAATACCTAGGTATTACAATTACGAACAATTTAAATTGGAAGGAACACATAGAAAATGTTGTGGGGAAGGCTAACCAAAGACTGCGTTTTATTGGCAGGACACTTAGAAAATGTAGCAGACCTACTAAGGAGACTGCCTACACCACGCTTATCCGTCCTCTTTTAGAATACTGTTGCGCGGTGTGGGATCCTTACCAGCTAGGACTGACGGAGTACATCGAAAAAGTTCAAAGAAAGGCAGCACGTTTTGTATTAGCGCGAAATATGGGAGAGAGTGTCACAGAAATGATACAGGATTTGGGATGGACATCATTAAAAGAAAGGGTCTTTCGTTGCGACGGAATCTTCTCACGAAATTTCAATCACCAACTTTCTCCTCTGAATGTGAAAATATTTTTTTGACAGCAACTTACATAGGGAGGAACGATCATCAAGATAAAATAAGGGAAATTAGAGCTCCTACGGAAAGATATAGGTGTTCACTCTTCCCGCGCGCTATACGAGATTGGAAAGCAGAGAATTGTGAAGGTGGTTCGATGAACCCTCTGCCAGGCACTTAAATGTGATTTGCAGAGTATCCACGTAGATTTAGATGTAGAACCCCTGCACCCACAAGCAGTTTTTACGGGAATATCCGACGGCACAGATGTTGCGATCTGTTTGTGACTGCAGAGCATAGCGGCACGCCAAGCAAGACGCGTTATGTACGACAAGCTTAGAGATTGATCGCCTTGACGCACAGAGAAAAATTCCGTGCATGGGTGATAGGAAACAGCATCAGTTAGGATGTGCATCGACCGAAGCTGTTGGCCCAATACTATCTTCTTTAGCGCCCAGTGCGAAATCGGAGCGAGGGTCGGGCGGAGTGGACGTAATTAGTTGGCCGATACGGTGCGCAGCGTCCGTCAGTGCGGCTAAACAAGGCAGACAGCGCCGGAGCACCCTCACAGCGCGCCTTATCGCGGCCGCATTTTAAACAGCACAGTGCCGCCGCCGCCGCCGCCGCCGCCGCTGCTGCCGGTCTTTTTGCCCCCCTGCAGCGGCCACGCCGGGGATTGGGTGGTCGGCGGTGCGGCGCCTCCGTGTCAATTCGAGGTGCGGCGGTATATACGGCCCGCGATAGCCGCAAGTAGTGCGGCCGTTGTTATCTTGGAGCGCGGCTGTCCGCCGGGCGCCAGGCGCTGGGGGCTGGTGGCTGGCCTCGCCTATCTCCCGCTGGCCGGTTAATTGTGTGCTGCCGAACCCCGAAACCGACTCTCCTTCCTTCGGCTTTTATTTCAGCCGCCGCGGGGCGTCGTCCTGGCGTGATTCTCCACATTGTCACTACGAGGGCCCTAACTCTGTCTGTGAACTCTCCTACTTACGCAGATGGCAGCGATGTTGTCAACATTGTGACGTGCATTTTGAATAGTGTAAGATGGTAAAGCACGAGATGAATGATGAAATGTTGTCATTAGCATACGGCGGTCTCTCTGATGGCAACAAAGACCACGGTGCACAACGTTTGTCCCTACCACGTTTCAGTATTTGACTGTGGCGATTTACAAACGGTAGACCAACAAGCAACCCACTGAGAGATCTGAGTTCCTGCTACAGTGGCACGAGGCCAATCCATATGAGACGCTTAAACATCCTTCCAACATGTGAATCTTCTCAAACTTAAATTCATTTTATTTCGTGAACCACTCAAGAAACCGAAACGAGTTTTTCGGGATCTAATAATATGCAGTGGAGTGCGTAATTTTATTGCACGTTTAACGTATCTATGTCTTCTATCAGGCGAGAATCAAGTACGATTTTTAATGGAACTATATACTTTTCAACGCCATTCGAGACCTCCTTTAAAGATAGATGCAATGACACAATGCTTGTTATTGTTCGATGTGACATTGGAGTGTCCGTGTTGTTAAGAATACATACATGCATACATGCCCGAAGGAACATAGCAGCCGGACGCAGTGGCAGAGCGGTTCTAGGCGCTTCAGTTTGGAACCGCGCGACCACTACGGTCGCCGGTACGAATCCTGCCTCGGGCATGGACGTGTGTGATGCCTTAGGTTAGTTAAGTTTAAATAGTTCTAAGTTCTAGGGGACTGATGACCTCAGATGTTAAGTCCCACAGTGGTCAGAGTCATTTAAACCATTATTGAACGTAGCAATGTTCTTAACAACACGGGCACTGCAGTATGGTATTTATCCGCCTCGACTTTCAATTAAAATGCCCCCCTCTGTGAAGAAATTACCTAAGGTGTGTACGAGTATAAGAATGACAACTTTTTGAGATCTACGTGTGGTCGTGAGTCGTACACAGACAGAGTTCCAATACGTCACAAATTTTCACTGTCGTCATTCCCTTGTACAGCTTATGGTTGTTCACATTCGTAACTGTGAAGACACTTGGTGTACTTGTAATTGTTGGAGTTCAAACTTCTCAAAAAGTATTCAAGATAGAAGATGGATAGCGATGCTAGGCAATGATATTCTCGTAGCTCTATCTGTCTGTGAAAACTCGTAATTCCAGTAACTAACTATTCTATAATCAAAGAGAGATTTGTAAGAGCATGGATCTCCGTCAATACCTATGCTTCAAGAATAAAGTTACACAGTTAGAAACTTTCTGTATCACTTTACATTATACACTCCTGGAAATGGAAAAAAGAACACATTGACACCGGTGTGTCAGACCCACCATACTTGCTCCGGACACTGCGAGAGGGCTGTACAAGCAATGATCACACGCACGGCACAGCGGACACACCAGGAACCACGGTGTTGGCCGTCGAATGGTGCTAGCTGCGCAGCATTTGTGCACCGCCGCCGTCAGTGTCAGCCAGTTTGCCGTGGCATACGGAGCTCCATCGCAGTCTTTAACACTGGTAGCATGCCGCGACAGCGTGAACGTGAACCGTATGTGCAGTTGACGGACTTTGAGCGAGGGCATATAGTGGGCATGCGGGAGGCCGGGTGGACGTACCGCCGAATTGCTCAACACGTGGGGCGTGAGGTCTCCACAGTACATCGATGTTGTCGCCAGTGGTCGGCGGAAGGTGCACGTGCCCGTCGACCTGGGACCGGACCGCAGCGACGCACGGATGCACGCCAAGATCGTAGGATCCTACGCAGTGCCGTAGGGGACCGCACCGCCACTTCCCAGCAAATTAGGGACACTGTTGCTCCTGGGGTATCGGCGAGGACCATTCGCAACCGTCTCCATGAAGCTGGGCTACGGTCCCGCACACCGTTAGGCCGTCTTCCGCTCACGCCCCAACATCGTGCAGCCCGCCTCCAGTGGTGTCGCGACAGGCGTGAATGGAGGGACGAATGGAGACGTGTCGTCTTCAGCGATGAGAGTCGCTTCTGCCTTGGTGCCAATGATGGTCGTATGCGTGTTTGGCGCCGTGCAGGTGAGCGCCACAATCAGGACTGCATACGACCGAGGCACACAGGGCCAACACCCGGCATCATGGTGTGGGGAGCGATCTCCTACACTGGCCGTACACCACTGGTGATCGTCGAGGGGACACTGAGTAGTGCACGGTACATCCAAACCGTCATCGAACCCATCGTTCTACCATTCCTAGACCGGCAAGGGAACTTGCTGTTCCAACAGGACAATGCACGTACGCATGTATCCCGTGCCACCCAACGTGCTCTAGAAGGTGTAAGTCAACTACCCTGGCCAGCAAGATCTCCGGATCTGTCCCCCATTGAGCATGTTTGGGACTGGATGAAGCGTCGTCTCACGCGGTCTGCACGTCCAGCACGAACGCTGGTCCAACTGAGGCGCCAGGTGGAAATGGCATGGCAAGCCGTTCCACAGGACTACATCCAGCATCTCTACGATCGTCTCCATGGGAGAATAGCAGCCTGCATTGCTGCGAAAGGTGGATATACACTGTACTAGTACCGACATTGTGCATGCTCTGTTGCCTGTGTCTATGTGCCTGTGGTTCTGTCAGTGTGATCATGTGATGTATCTGACCCCAGGAATGTGTCAATAAAGTTTCCCCTTCCTGGGACAATGAATTCACGGTGTTCTTATTTCAATTTCCAGGAGTGTATTTCAAGAAAGCGTTTTTGCTTCACCTGTAAGTCTAACACAATGGAGTTACGAGGTTTTCTCTGCCTAGTATTGACAGATAGACGAGCCCTTGCTATTAAGATTTAAACTGTGACTTACTTCATACCGTACCGTGAATTAATGATTCATGGCACAGTCGAATTTCCGCCTCATTTGGCTGTTGGCTTCTTCCACAACAGAGCGCCTGCAACAGTGAAAATAGCCGCTCAAAATGGCGAGACGAGGCATCGGGTGGTGTGCCGTCGTAGCGAGAGCTTTCTGTTGTACAGCACTCTACTGAGAAGACCAACATGGAGCCTGCGCCCAGGGGTCGTGGGCAGGAGTGGCATACGAGACTTTATGTGCAGTGCCAGACCACACATGGTGCACCACCCAGTCTTGTTTATGTTCCGGTGCGGCCAGTTCAGGATGTTGATTGAGGAATAGCGTGGGCGCCTCGGAGTTGTGGGGAGGCCACAGTTGTATTAGGACCGGAAGCTAAAGAAGACGAGACTGAGTGAAGGAAGCAGCTTCAACTTGCAGCGAGCGTCAGGGAACTGTGGACACTGGCGGATGACTCTTTGTGCTCACAAGGGAAACTCCCCGTCGCACCCACTTCAGATTTAGTGGTAAAATGGCCCACTGAACAGCCAGTCAACCACTGAAGACGAATCAAGCATGAAAACAGGAAGCAAGCGTACTAAACTGTGAAAAAAGAAGCAAAAGAAAGTGAACGGTCCAAGCTCAAGATGCGTAACATCGAGCGAATGGGAGGAACCGCGACGTCGCGGTTGAGTGGTCTCGCTGCTGGACTGCAAAGCGAGAGATCTGTGTTCAAATCACCCTCATGCCACTGTTTTTTCACAAAATTATAAACGTCCCGTCCGGTTATTGTGTGTCTGTTCTTCTTCTGTAGTCTTGGCAGTTGTCGTACTATACATTGGTTACATAATAGGAGAATGTGTTACCGTCGAAAGTAAAGGGGGTGAATAGTGAGAGCCGGCGGGATATCGCATAGACCTCTCAGAGAAATGAAAACAACAAATAAACGTGTGTGAACTATGTTTCTAACAAGGAATTAAAAAGAGTAAGCTTCCAGAACGGAAGCAAGAGTCATAACACATGGCACTTGTGCAGAACAAACAGGATGTACGTTCGTCTGGAGGTTTCTCCCTTACACTTCGCTGTTGCAAACGGACTTCACACAACGACACAGACACAAATTTCAGTAGAGCGTACAGACATGTCAATAACTGGATGGACAGTTCATAATTTTGTGGAAAAAAACAGGGTACAAGTGAGATTTGAACGCAGATCTCCCAATTCACAGTCCACCACCGTGAACCAAGTGAAATTTTGATCTATCCTTTCTGTTGACTGTCGTCGTCTTGCTGTTCTGATTTACTGTGGCCAGGAGATGTTAACCCGTGTTTGTGTGTTCTGTTACTTTTATTTCATTCTCTTGCTGATCATTTGTTTCGTCTTAGTCAGGGTATCGGTTTTCGGTTGACTATATTTTAGGAATTTGTATTCTGGGACAAGACTGGTTATTGTGTGTCTCTTGTTCCTTTTGATGTTGTGTTATTATTTGTTGTATATTGCCCGCATCTCGTGGTCGTGTGGTAGCGTTCTCGCTTCCCACGTCCGGGTTCCCGGGTTCGATTCCCGGCGGGGTCCGGGATTTTCTCTGCCTCGTGATGGCTGGGTGTTGTGTGCTGTCCTTAGGTTAGTTAGGTTTAAGTAGTTCTACGTTCTAGGGGACTTATGACCACAGCAGTTGAGTCCCATAGTGCTCAGAGCCATTTGAACCATTTGTTGTATACTATTCCGTGTCTACTTTATTTTAAATTCGAAGAAATCTAAAAGGACACATTATTTTATCATGTACTATTTTTTGTTGGATATTAAGTTTTTGTATATTGTTAAATTAAAAACCAAATATCTTGCTTGTTTCATCTTGTGCATGTATTCAGAGCTGTTGAAATGATTAATAATAAATATGTTTAAATGTTGCTAAGGGTTTACGCACACACAACCGCCAGCTACTTATCGCTACATTAGTTTTCTGCGCCACACCACGGCAAATATACGAGTTCAGCTACTATTATCGTAAATGGAACTGCATGCTAACTTATAGCATGTCGGAAAAGGTCTAGGAAAACCATTTCAGATGTGTGAACGTATTCATGCTCAAGTTTTGTGGAAACAAGTAAATAATCGAAAGATCTGATACAACAATGGAGCCTTGTGGAGAGCCCAAGCTGAGCGTGCTTACACTGAAGTATCAGATTCCGGCCTTCTTGTTTTCCGTTTTCGAACATTTGACGGATGCTTTGCAAGACGTTTTAACGACATCATTAACGATTGTTGTATCACTGTACTCGCCTCTTCAAAGCTTTAGAATGCCTTTCAAAAGTATATCTTCCTTCGCTATTTTTTTCTTTTTTTAAAAAAGAAAAACCTACTTGCTTTAGTAGCTCGGTTGATGAAAACATTAAGTGGATTGAACATCGAACAAAACTTGTTTCGGCCCGCATCTCGTGGTCGTGCGGTAGCATTCTCGCTTCCCGCGCCCGGGTTCCCGGGTTCGATTCCCGGCGGGGTCAGGGATTTTCTCTGCCTCGTGATGGCTGGGTGTTGTGTGCTGTCCTTAGGTTAGTTAGGTTTAAGTAGTTCTAAGTTCTAGGGGACTGATGACCATAGATGTTAAGTCCCATAGTGCTCAGAGCCATTTGAACCATTTTTGAAAACTTGTTTCTCCTCTCCGTGCTATTATTTGTCGGAAACTCCGTTCCATTGTCTTCAACGGTTTACGAAATAAAAAGAGTCCCTTACCAATATACTGAAATCGATAGTTAAAAATAACGTGCACGTGAGCATGCACGCCCATGCACCTTTCCTCACACTTTAATCAAACTACATACAAATACGAGATGAAATGCTAAATAAAAAGAGAATTATACCCAAGAATCTGAGTAACGCACGAAACATATCTCCAAAGAAATAAAAGCACGTAATATATAACACGAAATACAAAGATGATGTTTGTAGGATACTTACTTCTTGGAAGCAAACACTCATGAAAATCTTCACAATCCACTACAACAAAGACTACTTAATACTTTTTGTGTATAACCATTTAGGTACACAATTTCGTTTAATCCTCCTGGACGGGTTGCACGTGATTGTGTATGAGGTCATGGCCAATATTCAATACTTCGCTGTACCTTTGTAATAAATTGTTTAATTTATTGTTACGATCAAATAGAACATTGACCCCAAAATACGTATTTTTATTCTCCTATCTGAACGCCCAGTTATTTTATATCATATTGAACTGGTCCTCGCTACCACATAAAGTTCATAGTTAGCATGCTTTATTATTAATTTATAAATCACACACTGATATTAGTCATATTGATATTATTCACTGAAATGCAGTAAACGATATGCCAGATGTTTTCACGGAGGACCCGCTGTTGGAATCATAGACAGAAGGAGGCAGATATCTTGGAAACAATCTGTTGAGCGAACAGAACATTTGTTGTTTGTCGTAGATCAATGCAAGGCTCTTAGGCTTGTATTAAGAGATGTCCATGATCCCATTTCTCATCATCGCTTATCGTGTATGGAACAGTAATTAGAACGAATGATGTAGATCTCTGTGTTAAATACCATGCCAATGCCATGGACGCTGGCGAGGTGACAACACTGGAATGCCCAAAATTTGTCGAAATCGTAGCTTAGGCTGGCTGGTCATGTAACAAGGGCCTCACTTTGCTGACAGCCAAGCTACTGGAATGAAACATTTGGGTTTTCTGTTTACCATTAGTTCTCTAGGAAATTACTGAATATAATAAATATAATATCTCTCTCAGCCTGTTAAAGGTCTCAAAGATGTGAGTGTCCCATCGACGTGGACAGTTTCATCATCGAACCAGCCCTGTGGACGAAGCTGTACGATCCGTTACGGATATACATACGCATCAGATTTCGTGATCCTGTTCTCACTCATGTATCAATAATTTCAGTATCCTTATTTAATTTTCATAATTAGCATTTCTGCCGATCAGACATGAAAAGAGGACTGCCCAATTCCAAGAGAACAGAAATGATTTCACATTTTAAGTTGAGCCTCTACTCCTTTGGTCAAGCGCCTTAGAATAACTAGAATAGGTTTTCGTCCTTGTAAATGTTGATTTCAGCCTCAAATTTTGATTCTTTGTGTGAATTTCACAACAGAAAAAAATCTGGATTGCCCGAAACGGAAGCCTGCATGAACTCTGACACAGGAATTTCAAATTAATATTCGTCATAGAGAATAGCTGAGAAAAGTGTAGCAAAAAGCGTTACTGAAGTTTAAAAACAACAGAAAAGTACAGAAAAATAACAACTGATTAGAGGTCTGTTCTTTCGATGAAGTATAGCTCACCAAAGTACTATAAACTGCAGTCCTTATTATAAACACGAAGGTTTTCGCGATGTATTTGTAGGATAAACTGTTCTCAGGCACCTGCAGCGTTAATTCTCTATAAAAATTCGATTTTATGACAGTAACCCTGACCTTTGTTTCTGAGAGGCTTTCATCGGTCATCAGGCGAATACCGCAATTGAAAGCTCCTCCAAAGCAACGAAATTGACATTCCTTATGCACCACTCCGGGCCTGCTAGATTATTCGACTGAAACGAACGCAGTTAGACATACATATAATCATACGAACGCAGAACAGAAATGAATTTAAAGAAATAGCTCCAATTCCCAAATCCGACCTTTGATTTTGAGAGAATTCCGTCGGTCATCAGGCGAATGCTGGACCTGGAAGACCCTCCTCAACATCCCAGTTGGCATTTCTTACGCTCCGCTCCAAGGCTCCTGGGTTCTTCTGCTGAAAAGAACGAGGATCTACAGCAGCCCGCCAAGTTCTCACGAATAACATTTGATCGTTGTCACCAACGTAATCTCTAGTTCTGGTCACAGAAGACACTGCTACCTCGGTTACATTTTTGTGTTTCCATTAATTTCTCTACAGTTGGTTGCTTTCCTGGTGAAGATAATCGTGATCATTGTCGAAAGTTTGGATTTTCATACAGAATTAACACAAGTGCACCGACAAATGCTTTAGATGCTTCGTGTCGTAATCCAATGAGGCACATTGCTTAGTAGTACAGAAAAATTTAACAAGTTATTTATACAATCATAGGTACTGAAATGAGTTGCCCAATAATCTACGACATAATGGTTTTGTGGTATCAACGTTCGATACCACACTTGTTAGCGGTTGCAGTTATCGACCGCGGTCCGTATTAATATCGTTGGACCCGCGAGTCGCGACCAGCGCCGCTCCGCGGCTTGTATCAAGTTTCTAGCGAGCTCTCGTACACTCTTGCTTGGGACGTCAAGTAGTAAAGTAGCATAGCCTTCAGCTGATAGGAAGCAGCCTCTAACAAGGCGCTTAGTAACGTATGGCTTAAGTGAGGCCTCAATAGCTATCTGTTTGTAAGTATACGTGTGCAGCGAAGAAGAATCCTGTACAACCAGTTAAGTACAATATATATTATTTTTTACCAACGACTTCAAATTATTTTAGTCGCTGCAGATACCTACCATGCAGCCGGCACTTTATCGACGTTACTGACAAACCTGTCGTGATTTATATGTTTCTATTTAGCATTGGAGACCAGTCAACATTGGCGACGACTCGTTCGTCGTCATCATAACAGGTTTAATACTGAAAAATGCGAAGAGGCATAGCCGGGTGAGAAATATTCCGATATGATGAGCAAGAATGACCAAACTGCTACAAGTTACCGCTATTAATGAAAACAAATTGTGTAATAGTATGGCGGAGTCAAATAATTTAATGAAATTACAGAATAATGTAACTGATTTCCGCACTGGCAGTCCAGAAAGCATTCCGCATTCATCACAAACGCCATAATAGCCTTTGAGTAAAATTAGGTAGCACACAATGACGTCATTTTACGAAGAGACGCATGTAAACTGCTGCGAGAGTAGCCGACATGGGCGGTATAGCGTCAAAGTTGCCGTTCGCAGACAACTTGTAGTCCTGAACGTAGTCTCCGCTAGAGAGAAAGACTGCTTTACAATAAACTCCGTAAATCTCCGTACTTTAAGATAAGATCACAAGAAAACGATAGAATAAAAAAGCAAAACGTGAAATGCGCGTCGTGAAGAAAGCAAGGCTGTAATATTCCGCCTGCACTAACGGGCTACGCTAAACGCCAGAATCATCGCATCGATCTGCCGGTGCACGATGGGACGTTATGTAAATAACTCTGTCGCCCCTGAACATTTATTTTCCGCGGAGCTCAGTCAGTTCTTTATTTACTCAGTTCAGGCTGTTTAGATTGTATCACACAAACAACCCGACAGTTTTGTACAAATAGACGAAGTAAATAGCAACAGACGTCGACGTTAAATAAAAACTCTGTTATGCTCTTATAACACAAACCAACGCAACACCTAAGCAGCGCTTCAGTTCACGAAAACAAAATTCTGAAGTAGATTTCCTGTTCAGATAACGTAGATGTTTATGTGGCATGAATAGTAATTGTTATGAAATTTATAACAGTTTACTCCGTAAGCTACGTCATCAGGAATACATAATGATAGTCAGCATTATTATTTT
The DNA here is from genome assembly GCF_021461385.2 of Schistocerca piceifrons. Lineage (NCBI taxonomy): Eukaryota > Metazoa > Arthropoda > Insecta > Orthoptera > Acrididae > Schistocerca > Schistocerca piceifrons. Next base: position 351,265,742 of record NC_060142.1, read on the forward strand.
TCTTTTCTCACAGCTGCACAGCAAGATAAAGCTGCGGATATAACGTCATTGTCGTAAGGTAGTAAGATAATGATAAAATCCAAAGACGAAGAAAAATAAGGGGCTTCTCTTTGTGGAATGTCTACGGTATTTTAGTGGAAACGTGTAAAATGCTAGCAGCATCAGTTATTAATAACTGAAAAACATAGGTATCATTATAACTCAGTAATTTCTTAAGTGACTTGTCAAGTTGCAGAGTCTCGCGGGGACAAAATTAGTGGCATATTTTCCAATCGTACTTTCATGTAGGGAATGATAAACACTTCACGTGTGGCGTATAAAAAAGACGTGACATTCTCACACCATTGAGACTGCGGGCGGTCGACCACGGGTACCATGTTTTCAGCTGTTCCATTGATGGATGGTTTCATTCATAAGGCTCCAATGGCTGTGAGCACTATGGGACTCAACATCTGAGGTCATCAGTCCCCTAGAACTTAGAACTATTTAAACCTAACTAACCTAAGGACATCACACACATCCATGCCCGAGACAGGATTCGAACCTGTGACCGTAGCAGTCGCGCGGTTCCAGACTGTAGCGCCTAGAACAGCTCGTCCACAGCGGCCGGCCGGTAAGTCCTGACCACAGTAATATATTGAGGTGAAACACATGGGAAAACCAGAAAAGAAGAAATTACGGGAACTTGAAATTTATTGTTCCACGCAGATGCTAAAAATTATGTGCACAGGTCTGGTAAGGAATGATAAATTACTTAAGAGAATAACCAAGGCTAGAAGTTGATGCAAAGGCTTCCCAAAAAATAAAGGAAGCAGATCAGAGTTGGGTTCGTCGACATCGAGACCGTGAGAGATGAACTAGAAGCTCAATTGGAGGATTGGATAGGGAGTGGCTGTGGCCTATTTAGAGACTTATCCAGGCATTGGTCTGATGCAATTTAAGGAATGAGGAGAAACGTAATTTTGGATAGCTGATTTGATTCCAGCAGCTCCAATATACAAGCAGCTACTACCGCGTCAAGTCTATTAGCACTACAGAAAAAGAGAGACAAGAGGATCATCTGATGAAGCATGGTTTCTCGCCCGTGGAAAGAGCAGTAAGTGGCAAATCATCAGTGTCAGAGAAAGACTGCAGTATGTAAAAGAGATTAATGGGAACGCATAATGTAGTAGGTATGGTAAAATGACGAGAAGGAGCACATTAGCTAAATAGTACAAGCAGTAAAAAGAAAACAAATGAAACAGCAAATAAAAGAAAAGGTGGACGAAACTAAGTTCGTGTAAGAGAACGGAAATATTTCAGAAGCAAGCGATCCTAGATTCTGTTCTCGAGGAGCAGAACACCAGGTGAGATAATGTTTGGCGGACCAGCTAGGAAGGCTTCTCCCTGTCTGGGGAACGTGTAGCGACGCGACCGCTTCGCGTCTCGAGTACACCGCAACAGGTGGGCGTGGCGCGGGCCAGAGGTCACGGCAGCGCCGCCGGCGACGGTGTCTGCGGCGCGACACGCGTCTACCTTCTGCGCTCGACAGATGCTGGACAGCGGCTCAGCGTCACGGCTGGTGGGTCTCCAGCTGTGGACACGGTAGCAGCTGTCAACGGGAACAGCCCGAGTCTGGACAGCCGTGCGTGTAGTCTGCTCGTACTATATGCTTCACAATTATTATTTACTGCAGAGCTTGTTTAGTATCCAGATGGAAGGTTACTTCAAGACACAGTCAGTGACTTTGAAGTGAACGACGGCCACAATGACTAGCAAAGTCTTAAAGCGGAGCACACCTCCATTCACGGTAGGTCAATTTCCAAGTCAGTATACACAATCTCACTCGCTGATCAGTAGTAGATTCTTTTTAAACAGGTTATGCACTACCTAATCAAGATTCTCCGGACACCTTTGACTGGAAATTAATATCGGGGCTCGAATTCTACTGGGGACACTGCACAGGTCTGGTAAGGAATGATAAATTACTTAAGAGAATAACCAAGGCTAGAAGTTGATGCAAAGGCTTCCCAAAAAATAAAGGAAGCAGATCAGAGTTGGGTTCGTCGACATCGAGACCGTGAGAGATGCCGGGTTATGGAGCGAAGTCTACGTCCTAACTCATCACAGAGGTGTTCCATTGGGTTCAGGCTGGGACTTTGGGAAGGGCAGTCCATTTCACCAATGTAATTGCTTCATAGATGGTATTTTATGGCAGAATGCATTGTGAAACTTCCTGGCAGATTAAAACTGTGTGCCCGACCGAGACTCGAACTCGCGACCTTTGCCTTTCGCGGGCAATTGCTCTACCATCTGAGCTACCGAAGCACGACTCACGCCCGGTACTCACAGCTTTAATTCTGTCAGTACCTCGTCTGTTCTGCAAGGTTCACAGGAGAGCTTCTGTAAAGTTTAGAAGGTAGGAGACGAGGTACTGGCAGAAGTAAAGCTGTGAGTACCGGCCGTGAGTCGTGCTTCGGTAGCTCAGATGGTAGAGCAATTGCCCGCGAAAGGCAAAGGTCGCGAGTTGGAGTCTCGGTCGGGCACACAGTTTTAATCTGCCAGGAAGTTTCATATCAGCGCACACTCCGCTACAGAGTGAAAATTTCATTCTGGAAACATCCCCCAGGCTGTGGCTAAGCCATGTCTCCGCAATATCCTTTCTTTCAGGAGTGCTAGTTCTGCAAGGTTCGCAGGAGAGCTTCTGTAAAGTTTGGAAGGTAGGAGACGAGGTACTGGAAGAAGTAAAGCTGTGAGTACCGGGCGTGAGTCGTACTTCGGTAGCTCAGATGGTAGAGCAATTGCCTGCGAAAGGCAAAGGTCCCGAGTTCGAGTCTCGGTCGGGCACACAGTTTTAATCTGCCAGGAAGTTTCATATCAGCGAACACTCCGCTGCAGAGTGAAAATCTCATTCTAGAATGCATTGTCACACTTATACGACCATCGTCTCCGAAATGTTCCTTCATGGAATGAAGTACACAGCGCTTTAAAATTTGTTCATATTCTTCCACATTTAGGATCTTCTTAAGCGGAATAACTAGACCACAACGTAATCACAACTCCTACCGATTCCCGGTGAAGTCAGGGATTTTCACCTGCCTAGAGATGACTCCAGGTGTTTGTGTTGTTCTCATCATTTCATCTTCATCCATGAAAGTGCCGAGACTGGACTGAGCAAAGGTTGGGAATTTGTACGGGCGCTGACAACCGCGCAGCTGAGCGCCCCACAAACCAATCATCATCATCAAGCGTCCCTTAGCGCTGACTGCAGATACGTTTGGCTTATGAGGAGCTGCTCCGCCACCGTATACCGCCAACGTCGACTTAGACAGTTGTAGAAGGATGGAAATGTCCCTGGTGGATGGGTTACTCAACTGACATCCAATGACTAGTCCATGCTTGAAACCACTGAGATTTCTTGATTGACCTATTCTGTTGTTACTGCTCCTCTACTGACAACACAATGCACCGAGCGTCCTTCTACACTGCTCATCTATTGGTCAATACTGCATTACATAGGGGTGTGTGGACACTTTTGAATGTAAGTGCATCGAGTCGTGTGTTTTGACAGTCTTCCAACATACGATGTCTTTCATTGGAGCGTTAGGTTAGTAGTAATAATATGACCAAATGACCCCAATCACATGAAGCGCGTGAAGATTAGCAGGTGAATTACTGCTGTGTGCTCTATGCAAGTTCGTTGCCTAACTGAAAGAATTATTAAAATTTTTCGCACCAGTTCTGAGTAAATTAGGGGTAGATGCAAATCCTGGCTTACCATCTTTGATAGAATATTCTCACCGTTGTTTTTGACGAGTCATCAACACTGCGAAAAATGTCAGTTCAAGATTCGTGACCCAGTGCTTCCTTTTATTAAACGTTCTATTTCTTTATTAACACTAGCTAGCAGCTAACGGTGTCACGGGATACTAGTAAAACCCACACTACCAGTTACCACTGAGGATCATCTTTCATCCTTATTTAAAACTGAGCATTAACTCGTTCACTGCCATTTTTCTGAACCGGTAGCAATGGTATTTCACAGAATTTACAAAGAACATGTCATCCAAAATGATCTACGAGAAACTGATACCATCCATTTGCTTGTAGGATCATAGGAGATAGACCAACAATATTACGTGTGTGTGGCATTGCTGAATTATGACGTACGGCAACAAACGTTATGGACATTGTAAGTTTCTGGGTGACCCTTTCGTGGACGTTGTCAGGTTGACTACTAGCTTGTTTGGAAAACTAACAACTGTACAAAGCAATGCGCGACTCAAAAGAAAATTAACCCTCAAAGTAGCCTCAGTCACGGGCTGTCTAAACTATGTCCAAACAGTGGTGGAGATGGAATGCATCTCGCAGTTAATCACGCAGAGTCACTGTATGTCCGCCTGGAAAGTTGCAGGGTTCACGTCCTTAATAGACCATCTTCCTATGATTTGACCGTCAGTTCCTAAAACAAGCTCAAGCAAACGTGCTCAAGAACTGGCAAGTGTCACAAGGTTTCCTATTTCTTCATCTGTTCCAATTTACTGGACACGAAAATCCCTGCTATGGAGGTCTATTAAGGCAAGTCTATGTCTGTTATGAGAGTGGCACTGCAATGTTCTGCGCCTCGAAAGGAGGCAGATGTAGCTCTTCGTCCACTTAGGACACACTGAATACAGAATACCTAATATTTCACTTCCTGTGCGGTTTTCCTCTCTTAAAATCACATACACAAGTCACACTGCTCTTCAAGTGGTTCCAAAACGATCATTTGTTTTGCAGTATATTGGCGTAGCTACACTTGAAAATGTTATGATGTTAGAAAACCGAATGTTTCTAACATGAGAACACTTTGTACAGATTTCAGAATGTCTCCTTGGATGCCCAAACTTCTTCCATTACCTTTGCGTTTTGCACCTTCGTTTCGTTTTGCCGCCAAATGATCTTAGAGCTGGGGGAAGAATAAATACCAAGCACGCGATTTAATCAGTAGATATTGACGTGACGTTCGCTTTTATACTGACCGTCTCATTTTTAAGAAGAGAGACGGAGGCTAGTGTTCAAAATCCCGCCGACGGAGCGTCATTTACAGATCAAGTGTGAATTCAGTCGCAGAAGACGAAGTGGAAGAGTTATCCTGGTCCTGAATCAAACATGTGAGAAGTGAATATGGAAAACAACATGTACGCATTTGTGCCAGAATAGGTGACTACAGAAACGCATCGGAGGGTGGTACATTGTCGTTATTAATATACAGGGTGATTCAAAAAGAATACCACAACTTTAGGAATTTAAAACTCTGCAACGACAAAAGGCAGAGCTAAGCACTATCTGTCGGCGAATTAAGGGAGCTACAAAGTTTCATTTAGTTGTACATTTGTTCGCTTGAGGCGCTGTTGACTAGGCGTCAGCGTCAGTTGATGCTAAGATGGCGACTGCTCAACAGAAAGCTTTTTGTGTTATTGAGTACGGCAGAAATGAATCGACGACAGTTGTTCAGCGTACATTTCGAACGAAGTATGGTGTTAAACCTCCTGATAGGTGGTGTATTAAACGTTGGTATAAACAGTTTACAGAGAATGGGTGTTTGTGCAAGGGGAAAAGTTCTGGACGGCCGAGAACGAGTGATGAAAATGTAGCACGCATCCAGCAAGCATTTGTTCGCAGCCCAGGAAAATCGACTCGCAGAGCTAGCAGAGAGCTGCAAATTCCACAATCAACTGTATGGAGAGTCCTACGAAAAAGGTTAGTTATGAAACCTTATCGTCTGAAATTGGTTCAAGCACTGTCTGCAGCTGATAAGATTAAAAGAATCGATTTCTGTGATTTTATTCTTGCTCAAATGGAAACAGATGAATCTTTCGTTTCAAAGATTGTGTTTAGTGATGAAGCAACTTTCCACACTAACGGGAAAGTCAACCGTCACAATGTCTGTATATGGGGCACTGAGAATCCGCGGGAAACAACTCAGTATGAACGTGACTCGCCTAAGGTGAACGTTTTCTGTGCCATTTCAGCCAATAAAGTTTTTGGTCCCTTTTTCTTCGAAGGTGCTACTGTAACTGGACTACAGTATCTGGAGATGTTAGAGAATTGGCTGTTCCCTCAGCTCGAACAAGAAGCACAACAATTCATATTTCAGCAGGATGGAGCGCCACCACATTGGCACTTATCTGTCCGTAACTACCTGAACGTCAACTACCCGAGGCGATGGATCGGCCGCCAGGCAGCCCGTGACAGAGCACTTCATCACTGGCCTCCAAGAAGCCCTGATCTTACCCCCTGCGATTTTTTCTTATGGGGGTATGTTAAGGATATGGTGTTTCGGCCACCTTTCCCAGCCACCATTGATGATTTGAAACGAGAAATAACAGCAGCTATCCAAACTGGTACGCCTGATATGCTACAGAGAGTGTGGAACGAGTTGGAGTATCGGGTTGATATTGCTCGTGTGTCTGGAGGGGGCCATATTGAACATCTCTGAACTTGTTTTTGAGTGAAAAAAAAAACTTTTTAAATACTCTTTGTAATGATGTATAACAGAAGGTTATATTATGTTTCTTTCATTAAATACACATTTTTAAAGTTGTGGTATTCTTTTTGAATCACCCTGTATATCTGTTATAGTATCTTATTCTTATACCCATTTCTGTGCCTTTTCCTGCTGCCCTTCCATTGTCTCCGGTATTATCTTGTTTCATTATTAACGAATGTTCCATACGCAGATACTTTTACCTGTTTTTTATATTTATTTTTTTACGTCAGAATAATTTTGAATAAAGATCACATTTTTAGTGATGCTTTGAAGTTAGTTACTTGGTGTGTACAGTTTCCAGGAGAGTGTTATAAAGAGCTGGGACGAAATGATGGATTAAAATTAATTCAGTGCCGGCAACGTAAAATTATGGTATAGCAAAACAATTATTTACTTACAAACACAAATTGCTGCAGAGTGTGGTAGTTCAGTAGTTGAGAAAGTCTACTCGCATTCTGAAGGAGAACTGTTAAGATCTCCGTCCGGTATTTCAGACGTACAGTTTCCGTGACCTTCCTAAATCATTTTTACTACATTTCAGAGACCTTCTGACTGTACGAGATCATTTTAGAGGCTGGGCCAGACTTTTGGTTCGGTAGTAAATGTAATATTATAAAGTAGGAACCTGCTGGCAGAGCGTAGGACTTGATCTAACTCCTAGGCGCACTCTCTGGCGGGTATGGCAGGGTACTTCTTTCTCTGTTATCGACAGCTCCTTATTCTGTATCTCTGTAACCGCGAAATATTAAAAATACTATATGATTGACAACAAAATATTCTACAACACCACAAGTTATGTTTATTTGTATATAAACTGAATTTATTTATATTAGGTAGTAAATATGTCCAGAAATTAATAAAAGAATGCACCATGGCGTGGACTGTTAGTGTAAATGTAAACTCGCGTGAATAAAAGGAAATCACAGTAAATCTCATATTTCAAAAGATGGTTAATATAAATAGTTGTAAAAATGAAAACTATGTCACTTGATGGATTGTGTCTCTAGCAAAGTCTCGCCCGATTTCCAAATTTCTAGGTAGGAGAGTGTGCTCCATACGTAAAGACATCGATTATCTCGAAGTATTAATACGTAATAATTATTTTGAACGAAAACAGTGTTTCATATTCAAACCGACAGCTGTGACACGCTTTCATTGAGATTACAGATCGAATGAAGTGTAACACTCTATTTGATGATGATGTTTAGTTTGTAGGGCGCTCAACTGCGCGGTCATCAGAGCCCATACAAGGCCTCAATTTTTTCACAGTCCAGTTTTCACGCAATCCAGTCTAGCTACTGTCACGAATAGTAATGATGATGATGATGATGATGAAATGATGAGGACAACACAAACATCCAGTCCCCGGGAATAGAATATCCCCTACCCGGCCGGGAATCGAACCCGGGACCCCGTGATGCAGAGGCAGCAACGCTAGCCACTAGACCACGAGCTGCGGACTAAAACTCTGTGGAAATGTAGTTCTGGACGCCTCATATAAATTCACTATGTTGGAAAAAGCGAAAAGAATGTCTTAACAAGTGACCAGCAACCAGTTACGACAAATTCATTAGTATCTAATCGACAAATGGTCTCAATGTTTTCTATATTCAATGTGACAAACTAAAGTGAGGAAAAAAAGAAATCGCAACATCAAGAAGGAGCCGTGCTGTGCAACATAAGCGAAAGCTGGTAGGCGTGTTACTACGTCAGATATATGGCTTCTGTTCAAATTTCGCACCAGTCGCACGATAGTGGCGCTAGTAGCCCCTCTATGAATATGCAAATTGGATTACCTTTAGATACACACTGTAACGGCTGTGAGCATTAGTCACCTTCGAGATTGGATGTGGTGATTTGATGTTAGTCAAGAATGCCCTTTAAGGCGACAAAGACGCCATGATCAACACCTCACGATGTTTGAACAAGGTCGTGTAATATCTGGGTGTTTCTTCTGCGATACTGTAGAAAGAAATAACAGGAACATAGCCACTGCACATGATTGCTGGCAGCGGTGGTCATGAGATTCTGCGGTAGCAGGAAGATCGGGCTCCGGACGACCACGTGACACTAGCGAGAGGGAAGACCATCGCGTTTGGCGTATGGCTCTGATGCATTATGCTGCATCTGCAACAGCAATCTGAGCGGCAGTTGGCACCCCGGTCACACAAAGAACTGTTACAAATCGGTTACTTCAATGACAACAACGAGCCAGATGCCATGTAGCATGCATTCTACTGGCCCCAATCCACCGCCACTTCGACTTCAGTAGTGTCAAGCGAGAGCTCATTGGAGAGCAGAGTGGAGGTCTGTTGCGTTTTCTGATGAAAGCTGGTTCGACCTCTGTGCGAGTGATGGTTGCGTGTTGGTTAGAAGAAGCGCAGGTGAGGGCCTGTTACCGACCTGTCTGCATGCTAGAGACACTGGATCTACACCTGGAGTTAGGGTCTGGGGTGCGATTTCGCATGACAGCAGGAGCACTCTCGTGGTTATCCCACGCACCCTGACTGCAAATTTGTACGTCAATCTGGTGATTCGACTTGTTGTGCTGCCATTCTTGAACAGCATTACAGGGGTTGCTTTCCAACAAGATAAAGCTCGCCCTCATACCGATGTTGTAACCCATCATGCTCTGCAGAGTGTCGAACTGTTACCTTATCCTGCTCGTTCACCAGATCTGTCTCCAATCGAGCACATTCAGGACGTCATTGGACGATTACTCCAGCGTCATTCACAAACAGCGTTAAGCGTCCCTGTGTCGTCCAACCAAGACAGTAGCATGGAACTCCAACCCACAAACTGACATCCGGCACGTATACAACACAGTGCATGCACGTTTGCATGATTGCATTCAACATGCTGCCGGTTACACTGGTTATTGATGTACCAGCATTTCGCATTTACAATGGCGTATTTCGTGCTTGCATTAACTTGTGATCCTGCAATGTTAATCATTAAACTATGTTACCCAACAAATGGATTGGGAAAATTTCATTATTCTACGTCAATTACTTTTTGGTTTTGCGATATTTTTTACGTAGTCGTATTTTAGCGTTAACTTTGTTCCCCGCACAGTATTTTGCAAGCTTCTCTTAACAGTACATAAGGAGGCGGCGCAAAAACCCAGTGTGCGCCCTGCCACCGGCTCCATCACGGCCCCCCCAGAGGCGAGTAACACCGTCGTAAAGATTCGAGGCCGAGCGGTCGGCTGGCGGCTGGCGGGCTACGCTATCGGCCGATCCCGGCAGAGGCGGGCCGGCGCATTCTTCGGTGAGGCCGGCGGCAGATATTTATGCCGATCGTAAACAAGGCCGTCAAGTTGTTTTTCCGGCAGGAAGAGCGGAATCCTGAAAAGGGAGAAATCTTGATAGCTCTGACTCTCCTTTCTGACGTCCGCCTCAATTTGCGAACAATAAAGATCGGCACCATGACGGACATAGGTCAGTCGCAGCCCGCAGAGCGGGTCGGCTCCGGGAGGCGATGCGCTCTTTCCGACTAAGATAGCCTGCGGCAGATTGCGGTGGTCAACGGCAGACAGGTAAATGATGCATTTAGAAATTACGAGCCTTAAATACACCACAAAACATATCTTCTATGATTTAAATCAGGTATAATGGCCCAAAACACTTCTCGCAAGGCGCGACAGCTGACAGCTTTCTACAAAAATGACGAGATTTCTGCAACCATGGTGTCAGGGAAAATCTTTAGGTTGCAACTCCACGAATGGAGAACGGAAACAGTCAGTTACAGACAGAAAAACATTGCAATCGTGGAGTGACAGCAGGATGCGTTCACGTGTTTTGTTGTGAGTACGACTGGTCCACTATTCCTGCATATATTGATTCATTCACTGCTAGGAGCTCAGTCACCCACCATTGCTCCATAAACACTTCATGCCGTCTGCCTTCTGTCGAAATGTTTGTTCTGAGCCCCATACGTTGCTTCGTACTCAGTCCACCGCACCGCCGTGCCAAATAAAGTGAAGGGTATCGTAGTTGGCTGCATCGGCAGTGGCCAGGCGGATATTCTAAGGATTAATCACGGAGGAACGGTTGGTTAGTTGGTTGGTTAGTTTAAAAAAAGGGGGAGGGGAGGAAGGGACCAAACTGCGAGGTCATCGGTCCTTTGTTCCCGGTAAAATCATTTCACAAGGAGAAGAAGAAAACAAAGGAGACTTACAGCACAATAACAGGAGAAACGAAGAACCAGAAGAACGACAGGAGGACAACCAACAGTACAATAGACAAGACAAGAAAAGAAAACCACACAGAGAAGCAAGAAACAGGTAGAAGGGATAAAAATAAGAGAGCAGATGATCGCGGCTGGCCGACCACGAGAATAAAAGGAAAAGCTAGCCACTCTGCGACACATTAAAACATCCTGCCTAAAAGCATTAGAGTGGAGAATACAAAGGGACAAAGGACATGCGCAAAAACTTATCTTCATCTTGCGGATTTTGAGAAACATTGAGGAACGTGGGAGCACGATACTGGCAGTTGGCAGTAGTGCAAGAAGTGGTAGCGAGATGGACTGAGGACAACAGTGTGACAAGAAGAGTACACACGGGTACCTCCAGAATGACTACACCGAGAGAGGATCGTACGATTGTTAGACTGGCTCCGAGGAGTAACCGGCTGAAAACAGCAGATATAGGAGCTGAGTTTACAGGCAGAGTGTCATCATGAACCATCGCTAACAGATTGCTGGAAGATGGGTTGAGACCTCGAGTTGCCATGTGTCATTTGCCAAAGACATACGCTTACATGGTGTAGAACCAGGACCAAGTGTTGTGGCATTCTGTGATCATCAGCGATGAGTCTTGCTTCTGCCGGCGTGTCTGTAGACGCCTTGGTGAAAGGCGACAGAAAGTAGCGATTCTCGTGACCCATATATCTAAAACTCCTGAATCATCGTGTGGAGTAGCTATTGAATATGTGAACAGGATCGATTTGGTAACAGTTCAAGGGAGACTGAACGGTCTTCAGCATGTGGCAAGAATGGTAAACCCTATTGTTATACATACCCTTCGTGAGCAGGGTATCATATAGCGTATTCCGTCAGAACCCCCCCCCCCCCCCCCCACACACACATTTCATACCATCATCGTCTTGAGGATCTCACAGCTCCCTGACTGGCCTGCTCTGTCCTCTAACCTATTGCCAATAGATCACGTCTGAGATACTTTCATACCAACCTCCACCCAGCAGTCTTTTGAACTGACGCGGCAAATGTTTCAGGCATGCAAGAAATTCGTCCAGACGACATAAGGCTATTTGCTTCCATGCCACAACGAATGCAAGAGCGTATTGTGCATGTAGTACTCATACGTCATACTAATATTGGTGATGGAAATCAATTCCGAATAGAATGAAAGGTTAATGTGATGAACATCTCCACTTCATTATCATCATCTTCGTATCCTTCCAGCAAGCCGGGTGGGGTGTTTATGAACAACTTGCTTCAATTTTTCTCTATATTGATATACTTCTGATTGATGTTGTTTCCCAGTTTTCTCCTCTAGTCTTCAGATCCTCCTTAATCTGATCCAGCCATCTTTTTCTGTGTCGTCGTATTGGTCCTCCCCCTGCACATTTCTAGACAAGTATTGTTCTAGCAGGCGGCTATCCCTCATCCTCTTCACATTTTCGAAACACTTGAGCCGTGCAGTACTCAGTTTCTCAGTCACTGACAGATCCACATGCATCTCTCCTCTAATGTATTCATTACCACTTTTATCTTTCCTAGTCTTCTGCATGGGTTATCGGCAAAAACTTCATTACGCACGCTTGTAACTTGCTCAGATCTGGCTGGTGAATTACACAGCGCTCCAAGCTGTATGTCATTCGGCACGAGATACGTCTTAAACATCGTCTGTTTGGCTCTCACAGGAAGTCCCTCGTCTTAAACAAAGTTCTGCACTCGACGAAAAAAATTAGATCCCTTTGTTACTCTATTATGACTTCTCGTATGGCAGTTCCATTCCTTGATATTGTACTACACATGTAGTTGAAAGCTTCCACACTTTCGATTTTCTCTGTATATAGCATCAGGTTGTCCCGGGGAGTGTCCTGCTGATAATAATTGCTGCAGTTTTGCTCTTGCTTACTGTCAATGCGTACTCTTTAAACTCCGAGTTCCATTTACCTTATCTTCGTTGTACCCCTAGTTCTGTTTGTCTCCAAGTAGCTACCTTATCAGCAACACTTTGAGTTCTCCATTTCCTGTTTCCTTGATTTCTTCCATAATAACATCCATAAGAGCAATCAAAAGTAATGAGGAAAGTACTCTACCCTAGTACCCCCGCCCCCTCTCTTTCTCTCTGTCCTGAACCAGTCCGCCGGACGGAGTGGCCTAGCGGTTCTAGGCGGTACAGTCTGGAACCGCGATACCGCTACGGTCGCAGGTTCGAATCCTGCCTCGGGCATGGATGTGTGTGATGTCCTTAGGTTAGTTAGGTCTAAGTAGTTCTAAGTTCTAGGGGACTGATGACCTCAGAAGTTAAGTCCCGTAGAGCTCATAGACATTTTGAACCAGTCCGATCCCTCTTGTGCACAACATCTCCACACGGTCTGCTAAATATCGGGCTGGTGGTTCACGGTGTAACAATCTGCATTTTTGTCAGTGTATTCGATTGAAGTTTATACGAGGTGTCTGAGAAAAGTAACGAGATTGACAACGTCGCGAGCGATCTGGCAGAGCTGTGTTGTTCTACTTGGGTAGACCGGTGTGTTGATCCACAGTCCGAATATCAGCTCCATACGGCCATCACGTGACGTTTGAGAGCGCCATCAATTACGTTGTGTTTTTAGTTATGTGTTACAAAGATGGAAAAGTTGAATTTAGAGCAACGTTATGTCAGCAAGTTTTGTGTTAAACTTAGGAAATTCGCAAGTGTGACCTATGACAAATTGATCAGGCCTATGGGGAGCATTAGTTACCAAGAGCACAAGTTTTTCATTGGCAAAAATCACTTTTGGAAGGCCGAGAACACGTTGAAGATGAATCTCCCTCATGGAGATGTTCAGCTCCAAAAACTGACGAAAAAGTCGAACGTGTGCGTGCTCTTGTCAAATCACACCGAATTTGTTCCTCCATAACAAACTGTCAACCAAGTGTTTTACCAAGATGTCCCTGAAAGGCGCAGGAGAAGGATGAATCGAGTGAAAACGGACGTTGCAAACAAGTGGATGCTGCATCGTGACGACGCCCCATCTCACACGACCAGAAATTTTGACCTCAAAATGTGTTCCTGCTGTTCTACGGCACCCCTTATTCACCTGACCTAAGTGCTTGTGACTTTTTTCTTTTTCAGACGTTGGGAATATATTAAAAGGTCGTCATTTTGGGACTCTGGAGAACACTGAAAGGAACGTGGCCGACATGTTAAAGACCCTACCAGTTGAAGCCTTTCAGCGCTGCTGCCAACACTGGGAACGAGTCCGCCGCTGTCTAGCTGCCTAAGGGAACTGCTTTGAAGGGGACACTGTTGTTGTTTGGAAAGAAAGTAAAACTTTGGTAGATAAAATACCAGTCTGAATTCTTTTCTCGCACACCTCATATGTCTAATAGTGTCCCAGTTCATATATGTGGTTACTGGTCGGTAATTGGCAGCCAACACTGGGAACGGGTCCGCCGCTGTCTAGCTGCCTAAGGGAACTGCTTTGAAGGGGACACTGTTGTTGTTTGGAAAAAAAGTAAAACTTTGGTAGATAATATACCAGTCTGAATTCTTTTCTCGCACACCTCATATGTCTAATACTGTCCCAGTTCATAAATGTGGTTACTGGTCGGTAAATGGCAGACGGCCTAGCCACCTGCGGCAGCAGCTGGGCAGAGCCACTTGTGACACCGCTGCGCCTCCTACGAACCGGTCGGCAGGAGCGGAGAGGGCGCGTCGCGTCGCGTCGCGTCGCAGGTGTCTGCAGGGAGGGCGTGGCGGGGCGGGGCGAGGCGGTCCGCGGGTTATGCGGCGCTGGCGAGCCGAGCAGATGGTATCTGGCGCGCCTTGCCGGATGACTGATTTAGGAGCAGCCGGGTCGCGATATACGGCGGGCGCGAGCGGGCGCGCGGCCATCGCCGAGGAATTATTTAGTGCGCCGCCCGGGTGATGCACGGGCCGGCCGGCCGGCTGGCGTTTCGGCGGCTACATCGTAATGCGCTTAACGGCGGCAGCTTCAGGTGCTACCTGCTCGCCCGCCGCCGTTAACGCGGTAGCGCCTGCAGAGATTGGCCGCCTCCCGCCGTTCGCCGAGGCGCAGCTCCCACTTTTACGAACACATTTCGGCACGCCGCTCCGCCACCAGACGAGTTACGGCGCTGTTGAAATCTCACCGTCCGTAATCTTGCAGACGCTCGGCTCTGGGTGTGGCGGGGAACGAAGAATATTGCCGTGCTACGCTATTTTCTACTCTGCGTAGTTATGTCAGCAGATGCGGTTCCGTTGGTTGACGTGAAAACAATAAAAAATGTGGTGTAAACAGGACTTTCTTCACAAAAATTAACAATTAATCAGTGGTCCCCCTGCTCCCACCATCCGTCCTCCGACACAACAGGGAATTTGACCATTAGAAATTGCAGCTCACCATAATCTTAGCAAAAAGGGTCGCGAAAACAGCATTCTTACGCACATTTCGCAGTTGAAAATGACAGTGTTGCAGCATGATCTGCAGCAGAACGACGTTCTTGACAACCTTTGACACTGCTGACAATGTCCAGGTGATTCAACCCTTCTCTATGGACACTGTGTGGCTGCAACCCCACTGAACAAGATCTGAACCCTTTGGAGTGTAACGCAACCAGAATTAGCAGGTGTTTCCATGTTCCAGAATAGGAAAAAGATACACTACACGATCAAAACATAGGGTGAAGAAACCAACGCAACATGCACTGAATCTACTACAGTGCACCCTTCAGCTACGTGGCGCTACGCTGCTGTTGTAATGCCTGCTTGTGGGCAAGGAGAATGTGAGGGGTGTGGAAAAGGTTGCCTGCCTGCAAGTGCCTAGGAATCGGTCAAGTGTTGTCTCTGTGCAGATACATTTTTAAAATGCTCAACAAAGGTGCACGAGTGGCATCGAGGGTGTTGCCAAACTAAGAGATCGTAAAGGGATCTTTCACCTTTTTATTCGCGCATGTGTCAATGTCATGCCACAGGAGAGCACCAATGGATGGAGGAGTGTGAGTGAAAAAGCATATCCTCCTTGCTGCTTTGGATCACATTCTGGTGGCATCAAATAGTTCTGAATGGTTCACAGTGGTTCTGCAGTGTTCACCGGAGCAAAAATCGTGGTTGCACTATGCTCCAGAAGGAGTCAGACCATGCTCAATGGGTTTGCAGCCCCACATTGTCCTCAGAGAAGGTTGAGCCGCTTGGGGGAAGGGGGGGGGGGGGTGTTAGCAGTGTCAAAGGTTGTCAAGAGCGTCGTTCTGTTGCAATCGCCACATCGCGTTGCAAGACTGTTATTTTCAACCGCGTAATGTGTGTAAATGAATGCCCTAAGGATGGGCCGTTTGATTGACGCCCTCTATGTCACCTCCTGAGGCCATTCTGTGTCGGTCCTGAACAGCGGTGTGTCTAAATTGTTTTCCTCGGGCAGTCATAAGAAAATGATATGATTTCAGATCTGAGCGTTGAACTTCTATCTTCTATAGCACGGCCATTAAGAGAAGGGGTGAGTTGTGGATAAGGAGACGGGGGGGGGGGGGGGGGAGAAGGTAGAATTGTTGAGAAATTTGTTGCCAATGTGACATCATTAACCACACGAACGTCTGAACTCTGGCCTTTATTCGCATGTGCCTACATCTTGCATCACTGAGGCCAGAGGGTGACATTGGAAACCTCCCCGCTTTTGCATCGCTACAAAGGAGGTTGTAGGCACCTTTGAGCCAAATTTCAGACTTCTTTGTCGCAGTGGCGAGAAAGGACCCTTCAATTTTATAATGCAGCGTATTTATCAAATATATAAACGGTCGGGGAGGGCTGGGGGAAAAAGGAGTAGGAGGTGGGAGGAAATCGTAAGCCTATGTGTGAAATTTCGCACATTGTACTACCGGCGGTTGTTTGTACTGCCACGGTAGATAAAGAAGTGGGGAAAGCCGTCACACGACAGTGCTGCAGGATGACTGCTGCAACCGAGTAATGTTATTTTCGATTTCGTGTTTACGGTATTACTCACTGGCGGGTGCATTATGCCTGAAGTATATATTTCGTTTTTGGTTTCTTGTCTGAGCAACGACCTGTTTACATTTCCACGTAATAGATTAGCAAAGGTCTGCAGAAAAATTAAAAAAGAATTGGGGAAACCATCGAGTACTCCGTCCGGTAAGGTGACAGAAAGAGGTCACAAAGATTACTGTCTAACGTCCCATCGACGACGAGGTCATTAGACACGGATCCCAATCTCGGACTGAAGTAGGATGGGAAGGAAATTAGCCTAGACCTCAGGATGAATCCAGCCTGGCATCCCCTCTAAGCAATGTAGGCAATCCACTGAAAGTCTAAATATCGTTGGATTTTGACCGCCTTCCTCCCAAATAAAAGGACAGTGTCTTGCCACAGCGCCACATCACCCCATATGAGAGAGAGAGAGAGAGAGAGAGAGAGAGAGAGATACGAGTATACTAAAAATGTTAAATATAAACAAGCTAGACCATACGGAGACAGTCCAATGCGACACTTCTTCGAAGTTTCGCTTTTTTGTTTATTATCACACCGTTCTCCCAACACCGACGTCGGTAACAGCTACCTAGGTGTTCCTCTCTAACATACAGACACAACAGCTCTGACGCGTTCCTGCCACGAGACCACCGACAGACGAAGCAGTCTCACACCTGACACTGTGTGTCTGCCGGCGGCCATACATTCCACTCTGTTTACTACAGTACAGTATATTGTGCAATACTCTGCATTAATTTGTATTTTTTTATTCAACTGCAGCCGGTGCAGACCAAATCAGGTATAATCTGTTGAGCAATGTTTTGAATTTTGGTTCTTGTAATTTTCTCTTAAAAAGAGTATTTACTACTATTTATCGTGGAGACTGAATGTTACTCTACATCCATTATAAATTCATATTTTGGTATGGACAGTGGGATTTTGTTTATGACACTTGGGTGATCGAGCTGCCCCCTCCTATGGGGTTTATGCAATCCGCAGTGCCCTCAAAAAACAAGCACAAGATTTTCACATTCTCTCACTCGCTAAGTGCAACCGTTAGTGCTACAGTAGAAGTGAAAAGGGCCTTTTTGTAGTAAACTAAATGTAGACGAATACGTTTTGGCTGGGGGTCACAGTTTTCGAATTATTCAGGAAACACATATGAAACTGACTTGAAAACAGTCGCCTCCAGCCAAAACGTATCGCAATTCAAAATTTACTACAGTAAATTTCCTACAAAATGGTCCTGTTATTATTATAAGTAGGACCAATAGCTCGCCCGTAAAAATCCAGAGAATATGAAAATCTATGGCGTTGTTTTGAAGGCGTTGTAGGTTGGATAAAACTCATACATAAGGACAGATGAATCACCCTGTAGAATAAGAGCATTAATATTTTTAACTCAAATGAGTCCCGTACCGTCAACCAACGGCACTGCACGGCATTGTAAACGTGGAAAAAGTGCAGGTCTTACTGATGAAGAATTACTGAAGATGTTGGAAGAAACACATTTTGATGTCGACGAGCGAGTCTTACGGCCGTTCGCCTCTCAAGTTGCGGAGTCAGCGAGGCAAATTGCTAACTGAATGGCCCTGTGCTGGATTCCCGGCTGGGTCGGAGATTTTTCTCCACCCAGGGTCTGGGCTTTGCCTTGTCCTCATCGTCGTTTTATCACCGCTGACTCGCAAGTCGCCTAAATGGCATCGCATAGAACGACTTGCACTCGGCGGCGGGGCCGCTACATGACAGAGTGAGCATTATCGGCGTTTTCTGACGAAGATGATGCGCTGACGGGTAGGACGGCAATCATTGTGTTGGTAATGGTAATGACAACTGACGGCAACAAACCTACAGAACTGTAAGAATCCACAACGACGACCAATGTTAAACTCACAATACTTCACCAAATCAAGGTACCATTTAGAGGCCACGTTCATCCTCAGTATATGTTTCATTAACGTGCCACGTGAGGCTGTGATTGTATTACACACACGCCATCGAAAGATTTCCTTTCTTACTTCCTTTGGGCCTTGTCCCGCTTCGACGCGGGGTCGGCCTTGTTATAACGGATTTGGCAGTGTTAGTTGCAGAGGGTGGTGGGATGCCCTTCCTGCCGCCATCCCGAACCCCTCGGGACGTAAGTAATGTACCCCAGCAGTCTGCGTCGAGCGTAAGCCATGAAACAGTGCAAATGTTTGCAAATGTCTGTGAGTCGTGTAACTGAGGCAGAACGTGGGAACCAGCCCGGTATTCACATAGCGGGATGTGTGAAACCGCCTAAAACCATATCCAGGCTGGCCAACATTCCGGCCCTCGTCGTTGGGCAGATTCGATATGGGGCCGGCGAGCCTACCCGAATCTAGGAAGCAACGCATTAGCGCTCTCGGCTACCCTGGCGGGTAAACACGCCAGCCAAAGATATACTGTACAAAACCGAGTGGAGCTTGTGGTCGAAAGAGTGCGCACGGCGTCAGGTATAAGGCTTTGCTCCGCCTGCCGGTGGTCTCGTGGCAGTGAACGTGCTAAAATATGTACATATTCAGATTATTACGAATCGGATATGAGTACATGACGAACAAACAGCTGATGTCATGATGAGCAAACAGCTCATGTTGGTGCTTTCGCCGACGATGCTGGCGAATCACCTGATATTGCTGGGCACTGTAAATGTTTGCGCTTCTAAGAACATTTGCTGTGATGATGTGAAAACTGATACTGAAGATGTATTGAAATTCCTAGAGCTTATTTCAGAAACAATAAATGCCACTGAAAGATGGAATTACATATTCCTGGGGCTCGTTCAAGTCACAGCCTTGGAACAAAGTTTAATTCATTGCCTCAGCTGCAATCCTTATCGAAGATAAAGTTGACATTCAAATGTCTTATCCCATCAGATCAATAGATCACCTATACCTGAGGTATAGGCACCATTTCCCCATTATGTACAAAGGTTGTGTGCTATTTCGGTATCGAAGAGCCTCGGCAATACTGACGATTTAAGAAGGGAAAATTAAGGTGGTCTGGGATGTTCGCTGAGGTTTGTGTTAGGGAGGACAATGGACTAGAGTAGTCCCTGCAGCTTTGTTCGCCATGATGCCAGAGTGGTGTAGTGGCTGGTACATCTGCCTAGTAAGAATGAGACCTCGGTTCAAATCCCGGCCTTGCTTAACGAATAAAAGAATTAATTCAGTGAGGCCGAAAGCGAAGAGTGTACCATCAGAATAAAAAGAAGTGACAATTTTGTCTACAACCAATTTATGTGAGAGAGGGAAATTCTTGTGCTGCGATCTAACAGCGCACGTCTGAAATGGGCTTCTTGCAGGTGAGTGATTACGGCTGAGTCACGGAGCACCTACCGGCTCGAGGGTGGGGGCGCGGCCTAGGCCACTGATAGCATCGGAGAGGAGCACTACTAACATGATAATGACGTACGGGACAGAGCAAAGAGCCGGCGGCGGCCGTAAGATGTCGGTGGGGCGTGATTTGCGGGACGACGATGTAAATGCAGAGTGTCGGCGGACAAGCGGCCGCCACGACTGTCAATGGCGGCAGCCGGGCAGCACAGCGGCGGGCATTAGCATAACAAGTGCCGGCGCGCGCGGCCGCGTGTAATTACTCGCCTAAACACGCGCCGGCCGCTATAAAACACGCCGCTGCCTTGTTATTAGCGTAATGAATTGGAGGGCCCGGCGCAGCCAGTAGCCGGCAGCCGGCGCGCCACAGCTCGGCCGCGCCGCCGCCGCCGCCACCGGTCAGAAGCCAGCCACACACCGGCCGCTCTGAGGCCAAAACACGTCCGCGCTCTCTCCGCAGCGTCGCTAAACGACGTTTAGAACAGCCGCGGAGGTCCCGATGTGCAGGCGATTTTCTTCAAGGTCACTGTATGCACAGGGCAGGTGAAACAGTGCCGAGCAACAGATTTCGCAACTATTAGATACGATGTACTAACACAATCATTTATATATGGCAGTCACTCCTGTTTACAGAAAGGGTCAAAGATCGGATACGCAGAATTACAGAACAGTATGACTGACCTCCGTTTTTTCCCGTATCCAACTACGTCAATACCGACCAGGTGGCCACGCCCGCCTGAGACAAACGCTACGCAAACATCTAGAAAACTTTCTCACACTTGAATGTGAGGTTTACTCTAGACGTACACGTATTCGGTACACAAATTCCGCATTGGGGAGAGTGGTATCATCAGAAAGGACAACCTGCCACCAGCTGCTACTAAGAATGTCGCGGCCTGTATAACAATGCAGACACCGTAAAGAAAACGGGAAAAGCCAAGGGAGATGGAAAAGAAGAAAAAGTGTGGCGGTCTGCATGCCGGAACGTGAAAATTATAACCTGTGTTAGCAAGACCTTACAATTTTCTAGCCCCCTGAACCTTGACGAGCAGAGATTCTAAAACCCGATCTAGGTGCAAGCGCCAGCTGAAGGCGCCTGAGATAAATCCACCGAGAATGCACAATGATAAATAGTTTTTGTGGCCCTGACAGAAATTTTCTCATCTAACTGCGTCGGATTTAAAGTTAAAAGTCGTGACTGCTCACAAATGATAAAACTTTTAACGCTCAGGGAGATTCCAGCGTTTCCAATGTATAATTATTCGTATTTTCCGTAAACCTCTACCAACTGATCTAAGTAAAACTATTCAAAGCTGAACTTCATAAAATATACATAGCAAAAGGTAATCATTTCGATTAAGGCCAGACTACAAGTCTGGATAGCTCAAATTCAGTCACAAAATCTTCGTGTATTCTGAGAATATTATTTACGCATTACCACCTTCTACCAAGTTCTGTTACAATCCAAAACATCATCATAGCAACCTTTGCCTGGCGGTTAAGTGGATGCAATGGTCAACTCAGTTAACGACATTAGTTTTGTCATTTTTTTCATTATTCAGAAATGGTGTTAACAGACTCTTTGACGGTCGGGACTGCGCCCTGCCGTCGCTACTCGACCATCTCGTTTCTAGGTACTGTCGTTCCCCGGTGCATAAGAAGGCGGTGAGGGTCGTTTCAGTTCGTACCTTCTGCAACACAGGCATCCAAACACTACTACGAAAACGTTTCCAACTTGTAGCCCACTTGGCTGCTCAGCAGCAATGATTATTATCCGAATGAGACGGAAATCGGTAGATGTGATGTACCTGAATAGACTAACAAATGATTACAATTGCACAAAAATTGGATGATTTATTCAATATAAAAACCTTCACAAATTGAGCAAGTCAATAACGCCTTGATCCACCTCTGGCCCTTATGAAAGCAGTTATTCGGCTTACCATTGATCACTAGATTTGTTGGAGGTTCCCTTGAGGGATATTGTGCCAAATTCTGTCCGATTGGCGCGCTATCTGGTTGGAGGGCCCTGCCCATAATGCCCCGACGTTCTCAATCGGGGAGAGATCCGGCGACCTTGCTGGCCGAGTTAGGGTTTGGCAATCATGAGGACAAGCAGTAGAAACTCTCGCCGTGTGCGGGCGGGCATTATTTTGCTGATACGTAAGCCCAGGTTGGTTTGCTATGAAGAGCAACAAAATGCGGCGTAGAACATAGCCGACGTACCGCCGTGCTGTAAGGTGCCACGGACGACAACCAAAGGGCCCCTGTTATCAAATGAAATGGCAACCCATACCATCACTCCTCATTGTCGGACCGTATGCCATGTGACAATCATTTGGTATCCTACCATTGTCCAGGGTCTCTGGACAGGTATTCGCTAGACATCGGGGCTTATTTCGAAACAGGACTCATCACTGAAGACAATTCTGCTTCAGTCAGTAAGATTCCAGACCGAAGACTTGTCAGTACAGCGCATGTGAAAGTGTCACAGGCAATGCTCGGAGATCTTAAACGGGAATCCTTGTAAGAAAGCCGGCGTAGTTCTCATGAAACCCTGTTTGATAAATTTAAGGAACCCGAATTCGAAGAAGCCTGCGCAACCATTATGCTGAAAACATTGTATATTTGCGTTGTGACCTTGACTATAAGAGAGATTAGGGCGCGTGCAGAGAAATACAGCGGTCATATTTCCCGCGCTTGGTACGAGAACGGAATAGGAAAGAAAACCGATAATGTTAGTACAATGGACGCTCCGCCAGGCACTGTAGCGGGAATTGCGACGACTTCTGTTCCTTATTTATGTCTCTGTGTATGATGGGGAGGTGGTTCTTCAACGTGTGTTTGCTTTCTGTTCTGTGTCCTTGGTCAGTTCTCTCAGAGCGGTAAAGAGTGTGTTGTTGCCAAGTAATTATATTCTATTATTAGTTGTCGGTACAGCTGCTGCTGTTTTTCAGAATGTGGAGATCGTTTTCGATATGAGTGGGGCTATGGTTTTTGTTCATTAGATGTTCTGCGAAAGCTGAATGTGTGATGTGACTCTTTAGAGCTCTCGTATGCTCTGTGTACCTCTTTCGGAAGTTTCTGCTTCTTATACATACACACACACAAGACCCAAAGAAATTGTAGGGAGCACGCGAGCACGCAGAGGTGCCACAACACGACGTGGCATGAACTCGATTAATATCTGAAGTGGCGCTGGAGGGAACTGACACCATGAATCCTGCAGGGCTGTCCGTAAATCCGTAAGAGCAAGAGGGGGTGGAAATCTCTTCTGAACAGCACGTTGCAAGGCATGCCAGTAGCCAAGGGGTCTGTGGGCCCCTTGTCACGGTTTGCGCGGCTCCCCCCGTCGGAGGATCGAGTCCTCCCTCAGGCATGGGTGTGTGTGTTGTCTTTAGCGTAAGTTAGTTTAATTAGTATGTAAGCCTAGGGACTGACGAACTCAACAGTTTGGTCCCCTAGAACCTTACTACAAATTTCCAAAATTTTGCATCCCAGTTATGCTCAATAATGTTCATGCGTGCGTAGTTTGGTGGCCAGTGGAAGTGTTTAAACTCAGCAGAGTATTCCTGGCGCCACTCTGTAGCAATTCTGGACGTGTAGGGTGTCACATTGCATTGCTGGAACTGCCCAGGTCCTTTGCAAAGCACAATGGACATGAATGGATGCAGGTGATCAGACAGGATGCTTACGTACGTGTCACCTGTCAGAGTTGTACCTACACGTATCAGGGGTCCAATTTCACTCCAGCTGCACACGCCGCACACCATTACAGAGCCTCCACCAGCTTGAACAGTCCCCTGCTGACATGCAGGATCCACGGATTCATGAGGCTGTCACCATACCCGTTCCGCTCAATAGAATTTGAAACGAGACTCTTCCGAAGAGGCAACATGTTTCCAGTCATCAACAGTCCAATGACGGTGTCTAAGCGCCCAGGCGAGGGTTAAAGCTTTGTGTTGCGGAGTCATCAAGGGTACACGAGTAGGCCTTTGGCTCTGAAAGCCCATTTCGATGATGTTTCGTTGAATGTTTCGCAAGCTGGTACTTGTTGATGGCCCAGCATTGAAATCGGCATAAGTTTGCGGAAGGGTTGCGTTTCTGTCACGTTGAACGATTCGCTCCAGTCATCGTCGGTCCTGTGTTTTCAGGATCTTTTTCCGGCCGTAGCGATATCGGAGACTTGACATTTTACCCGATTCCTGACATTCATGGTACACTCGTGAAATGGTCGTACGGGAAAATCCCCACTTCATCGCTGCCTCGAAGATGCTGTATCCCATCGCTCATACGCTGACTATAACACCACGTTGAAACTCACTTAATTGCTATTGTAGCAGCAGTAACCGATCTAACAATTGCGCCTTACACTTATTGTCTTACATAGGTGTTTCCAACCGCAGCGCCGTATTCTTCCTGTTTACGTATCTCTGTATTTGAATACGCATGTCTACACTAGTTTCTTTGGCGCTTCAATGTATATAATTCAGATCAATGGTAACTGTTTTCAAATAATAAAGGTGAAACATGTATGACACGATAAAACTGATTTTATTCAATTGCACATAGACCTATCGTAGCAATTGCCATAATGAGAGTAATGCGTTCGTTTAGCGCCGGTGACTCTAGGAGGAAAGCGACGAGACGCTCGTTCGTGGAGGTGAGGGCGCGAGGCTGTTTGCCGAGGCGCTGCGCGGATATTTATAGCAGCCGGCGAGGACAGTGGGAGGGCCTAATCGGGAGATGGGCCGGCCGCGATGCCCTCGGCCCGACATTGGCCTATCTGCGCGCCGGACGTGTACAAACGAGATGAGATAGTGCGGGCGCGCCGGCCCACCAGATAGCTGCCGCTGCCGCTCCTGCTACTCCGGCACAGATCCGGATCTGGCCGCCCTCTTATCCGGCTGGGCTCTTTTAACCGCCTCTGCTCTCAACGTTCCTTCACAGATCCATCCGCAGGAAACGAGAGCCGCTCCGATCTCATCGGACCAGTCAGCCCACAGTCACAACACCTGCCGCCGTGCGCTCCACTGCTGCCAACAGTCCGGACCGCCGTCTCAAGTTCATCCGGACTTTGAGCGCAGAAACGAATCTGTGCAAAGTAAATATTAAGCCAAGAAGTAAGAAAGCCAAAGAGAGAGAAACGTTAGATTGCCGAACGGAATGCTGAAGCTAAACTGCACATGTATGAATCACAGACAAATCATAGAAGGCTTGTCAGTTCCAAACATAATTACAAAGTGCGTCTCGTCGCTCGGTGCTGTGGGCGCTACAGCGTAGAATTTATAAGCTCTGTTCCACTTACAACTTTTGGCTGCGCTCTTTGATTTTTGTAGCCTTTTGGCTATCTAACTTTCTGAGAAACAAAAGGCTTTCTTTCACTGCCTTGCTGGAAGAAGTTCCCATACCTGTCACTTTTTGCGTCTAATTTTCCTTTTAGAAAAATTGCAGCAGTGTGGGTACTAGAAAGTTTTCTTTTCAGTTAAATACTTCCTCTCTTTTGCTGTGTTTCTATCTGAAGAATATTCAGCCGCATCGAAGTATTGACGTTGCTAGATCGGGATCGAGCTATAGTTTTTGGCTGTTTTCCAGAGACACAAACTAAGCAGCTGTCTACATCATCGATATATGCGTGTCAAATAATGGAAATTCCAAGTAGGAATATCAACAATGTAGGAAAAGAAAGATTGCTACTTACAGTAAAGAAGAAATGTCAAGTTGGCGACAGGCACGATTAAAAAACACTCACATATTGGTTTCGGTCGCAGCCTTCGTCAGTAAAGAGAGACACACACACCCAACATTCACACATCTCGAGCCGGAGACGTTGGAGTTGGCTGTGGTGTGTGAGTGTTTGTGTGTGTGTGTGCGTGTGTGTGTGTGTGTGTGTGTGTGTGTGTGATGTGCGCGCGCGCGGGTGTGAATCTCCCTCTCTTTACTGACGAAGGCTGTGACCGAAAGCTACATGTGAGTGTCATTTAATCGTGCCTCTCTGCAACTTGACGTGTCTTCTTTACGGTAAGTAGCAATCTATCTTTTCCTACACTGTCGATATCTGAGTGTTGTAGAGAAGGAGCAGAGGAAGCTGAGTTGGAGAGCGGAGTTGCGAACAGAGCGGCGAACACGAGCGTGGTGTGGCTGTTTGCAAGTAACTGTGGTCACCAAGAGCGGGCGTGCTGAGCCGGGCAGCAGGTTACGGCTGGGCACTGACACACGCAGCAAGCAGAACGATGGACGCGGCAGCAGATGGCGAAGATGGCAGCGCGGGGACGGAAGATGTATCAGGTGGCGCTGCTCGCCGCGCGGAGTAGCCGCGTGGTTTGAGGCGCCATGTTACGGATTTTCGAGTCCTCCCTCGGGCATGGGTGTGTGTTTTGTTCTTAGCATAAGTTAGTTTAAGTAGTGTATAAGTCTACGGACCAATGACCTCAGCAGTTTGGCCCCTTAGGAATTCACACACACACATTAGTAGTTGCTGCTCGATTATTCTATATCACCGAGCATGGACTGGCAAGGCATCAGCAAGGAAGATGAACGTGCAGCTGTTCGACTAACTGCTAAGACAGACAGCATGCGAATCTGGGGAATCAGCAGATTTAACAACCAGTGAAGTGACGTTTTGCGAACGTGATTAAAAGTGTGTTAGAGTTATCTTCAAGACAGGTGGAATCTGAGTGTCGAGGAAGTAGGCCTCTCGCCCTAATGTAGCCCATGACTGGTAATCTGATAAACTACGTTCAATTTTGCTGCCTTCTCCATGTAAACTCAGAGAGAAAATGAAAAACGTTGTATGATATTTTGAGAACCAGACCGGTCAAAGAGGTAGGTAGTGCTCAAGAAGCAAACTGTTTTTAATTATCAGATTTAAGTTAACTGCTGAATGTATACTTTACATGGTTTTTAAATGAGTATATACGATTCTAATCACAAGAGAGTTTTTATAAATTCCCTGCCTTAATGTAAAACAACTGTGTTTATAGCGTTGTTGTTCAAAGGTCAATGTGATTTGTAAAAGTCTAGTTAGACAGTTAATAGCATACCAATTTTTCATTTTATGAAGTCTTAATTTTTATTAACTGGTGTTCTAAATAAAACTAAAAATAGAAATTTCTTATGTAGACAATATTTCAAGAATTAATCTTTTTGCTAAGAACTGAGTAATACGATACAAAACGCTACAACTGTGCAGCAATGTTCGGTTCTTGTCAAATAAATGTTTTTAAAAGTTTCTATTGACATACAGTAAACCTCCAGTGCGTTCCACTTCCCCAAATCCGTGTCCTACCAATGTTCAAATATCATTAATGCCCGTTTGTAGCCTTGAAGCGAGCGTCTTAAGAAAAATTATTCTCTTACTCGTGCAAGATGCGAATCAAAAATCATACTCACCATGCCTGTCTACAGTCTGGCGCTATCACCCCAACACATTCCATTGTGATTTCAAAAACCCACTTGCCTTTTCGAGGTCTTGGTCACGGTTACCAATCTCTTTTTCAAACTTCTTCTGTTGTACGTACAAAGTCATCAATAAATTTTTATCTTCGACAGATATCGCCTTGTTGCATTCTGACTGAGATTAGATAATCGTGTTCACTCGCAGGGCAGCATTATGGTGTATGAGTGAGCGTGCTAGTCAGTACCAGTAAGGAAACCGAATGCAAAGCAGGTCAGCTCCTCCAAGGCAATTCTAGAGCACGCGCGAAACACATATTCTCCGGCCGTCGTACTTGGCTGACAATTCCATACTGCCGAAAACTAACCACGCTGCTTAGGATGCAGACTGCGGCAATGTATGATAACGAAAATTGAAAGCAGCTGTTTTTATAAATTCATTACCTTTGTTTCTACTGTATTGGCGTCCACCATCTGTGAAAGAAAATATATGTGGTTAGCGTCTAATTGTATATATATATATATATATATATATATATATATATATATATATATATATATATGTGTGTGTGTGTGTGTGAGAGAGAGAGAGAGAGAGAGAGAGAGAGAGAGAGAGAGAGACGGAGGGAGGGAGCGAGAGAGGGATGAAGTGAGGGAGGGAGGGAGGGAGAGGGAGGGTGGGAGGGAGGGAGGGAGGGAGCGAGAGAGAGAGAGAGAGAGAGAGAAGGAGAGTTCATATCTTCAGAGCGCACGATAACAGTCAATGACAGCACAGGCAATCAACTTGACACTCCTCACGGGAAACGCTGGGAGTGGTGAAGTAGGAAAGAGTCTTTTACAGTTGCTCCCAGCAATACTCACGCGGAAATGTTTAATTTGTTATAACACTCTAAGACAAAAAAAGATGCACCACGGAGAAAGTAACCGAAAGCAACGGAAATCGGTAGATGTGATTTCCATGTAAAGACAAACTGATGATTAAAATTTCAGAAAAAATTGAATGATTGATTCAAGAGAAAGAGCTTCACAAACTGAGCAAGTCAATAACGTGTTGGTCCACCTTTGGCCCTTATGCAAACCGTTATCCGGCTTGGCTTCGATTGGTAGCGTTGCTGGATGTCCTCCTGAGGGATATCGTGGCAAATTTTGACCAATTGGCGCGTTAGATCGCTAAAATCTCGAGCTGGTTGGAGTGACCTCAAATGTTCTCATCTGGAGAAAGATCCGACAGTCTTGCTGCCGAAGGCAGTGTTTGGCGAGCATGAAAACAAGCAGCAGAAACTCTCGCCGTGTGCGGGCGGATATTATATTCCTGAAAAGTAAGCCCAGGATGGCTTGCCATGCAGGGCAACAAAAAGGGGAGTAGAATATCGTCAGTGTA
Organism: Schistocerca piceifrons; assembly: GCF_021461385.2. Classification (NCBI taxonomy): domain Eukaryota; kingdom Metazoa; phylum Arthropoda; class Insecta; order Orthoptera; family Acrididae; genus Schistocerca; species Schistocerca piceifrons. Next base: position 351,294,538 of record NC_060142.1, read on the forward strand.
CCGCTGTGCTGTAAGAGTGCCGCGGATGACAACCAAAGGGGTCCTGCTACGAAAATAAATAGCATCCCAAACCATCATTCCGGCTGTCGGACCATATGGCGGACGATAAGCTGCTATCAAGCTTCAGACACGTCTTTGCTGGTCATTGAGGCTTATTTCCAAGCGGGACTCGTCGCTGAAGACATTTCTACTCCAGTCAATTAAATTCTAGGCCGAATACGTGACTGGAGACACCACGGACAAACGTGGGATACCAAACTGACTCTCGCCCGCCTTACGGCTAAACATCCAGGCGTGATGGTTTGGGGTGCCATTCCCCTCCCTAGAGTGCACCCCTTTGGCTGTCATCCGCCGCACCCTTACAGCACAGTGGTACGTTGACAATATTCTATTCCACGTTTTTTCCCTTCATGGAAAGCCATCCTGGACTTATATTTCAGCAAGATAATGTCCGCCCCACGGCGGGTGTGTCTACTGCTTGTCTCCGTGCCTTCCGAACCCTACCTTGGGCAGCAACGTCGCCGGATCTCTCCCCAATTGTCTTTGGAGCATTATGTGCAGCGCCTCCAAGCGGCCAGGAATTTTGACGATATAACACACCAGTTCCACAAAATTTGGCACGATATCCTTCAGGAGGACACACAACAACCCTGTCAATCAATTCCAAGCCGAATAACTGCTGGCATAACGGCCAGAGGTGAACGAAAGCGTTATTGACTTGCTCAATTTGTGAAGCTCTTTCTCTTTAATTAACCATCCAATTTTTCTGTAAATGTAATCATTGTTTGCATGTACATTTACATCAAATGTACTGATATGCGCTCCTTTCGGATAATTCATTCGTGGTGCGTCTGTTTTTTCTGTCTCAGAGTTTATATAGGTGCTACTTGGCAGAATGATTCAACGTGGGGTAGTAGAAATATAAGCTTAAAATCGATTTCAGAACAGAAGGAACACATTATTTCCCTCGTTAAATTGAGCAACTGAAAAAAACACAGTGTCATCTTCCACTTCTCATTACCGATGTTAGTACCTGCATGTAAAGGAAGAAGAATGGTTTCTCAATAAATGGAGGCTAAGTAAAACAATTTATTTCATTCTTAATTCATCCTATAAACTTCTACAGGCTTCTATTCATGTTTAGTTTTTTCAGTAGATGCTATAGAGTTATTTTAGATTAAACGTGGACTTAAATGTCATTCACACCGTCACCAGCCATCGTAGCAACGGCAAAGACTGTGGATTCGACAAAAATTTCGGTCGTTTTCGATTGGTTCTCCATGTCCTCCCCTACTCTGCATCACTTTGTCGCTACAGTTGCATAGAGTCCTCTTCCCACGGGGCATTTTTCGAATGGTAAGTGATATGGGTACCAGCATTTACAGAAATGGTTCCTGGCGTATAGAGCTACGCCTATAGTTTCACGTCACTTCCATTCCATCCCCAATGAACCCATAATGCTATGATGTTAAAAATATACCTCGTCTTTAGTAATTGTTATGTGCACTAGGTTGAAATTGCTTCAGCGTTAAACAATTATGCTAGCACACATAAAATGCATCCATATTTGTATATTTGCAGGATATCGCAGACTACATAACGTATAGTAAATAATCTATCCTCCACATTGTTTTCCAGCTCTAAAGCTTTCGATGGCGACGGGACGTTAAACCTAATTTTTCTTCCTTCCTTCCGACGCTTTTCGGTATGTACAGAGGACAAGCAGTGAAGGAAACAAAGGAGACCTTAAAAAAAAAAGTGAAGTTCAAGGAGAAAGAATGAACTGGTTTGGCGATGTCACTGTAATTCTGTTTGAGGTGGCAAAGAACTTAAACATCAGTTGAATGGAACAGTGTCTTCGAAAGAGATCATGAGATGAAAATCATCAAAAGTAAAAACAAGGGTGATGAAGTGTAATCGAAGAAAATCAAGCCATATTAAGAGAACTAGACCAAGAAATGAGACACTAAAACACCTGGGCGTGCTTTTCTTGGGCAGCGAAATAACTGACGATAGACGCGGTAAAAATGCAGACTAGCAACACTAACCAAAGCTTTCCCGAAAAGAGAAATGTATTACCATCGAATATAAATGTTAGCAAACCTTTTCTGAAAGTAATTCTCTCATGTGTAATCTTATATGGAAGTCAAACGTGAACGGTAAACAGGTCAGTCACGAACAGAAAATGAGATTTTGAAATGTGGCGTTGCGGAAGATGCTTAGATCGAGTAACTAATGAAGAGGTAGTGAATCTTATTGGAGAGAAAATGTTTTTAACTTGCTCAAAAAAAGGGGTAGCTTGACAGCAGATTCTGAGGTATCAAGGAATAGACAATCTGATACGAAGAAAATTGTGGAGGGTAAACTTCTAGAGGGAGACCAAAGTCTGCTTACAGTAAGAAGGTTCAATTGGTTTAGGGTGCAGTAGTTATGAAAAAATTTGTGCAGGATATATCAGCAAAGAGAACTACATCAAACCAGTCTTTAAGACAGATGAACACGACAACGACAATAATTACAAATCGTTATGTGTTTTATTTATCAGTTGGTAAAGTGAATTTTAATCCGAAACGGAATATTTGGCTGAGTTAAACCTGTAGATGGTTATTGCGTCTCCCCCGGATAGCGACATCGCTTCTGCCACGGAAGGTATCGACATTATCAACTCGAAAAGGTTATGGTTACGGCAGCTCACCTGGTCCAATCACCTAGAGGCCAGAACATCTTTGTAAGCAGTGGCCGGGAACTGCACTGACATTTCCTTCACCGAAGGAAGAGTGCAGACATTGTCCTCGTGACGCGTTACTGAATCTGGCTGCTCGCTGCTGCATTCGGCTACAGACTGCCATACGGACTTCTTGTGCTGGTAACGATTTTTCGAGGACATACCAGCTTTGTAATAATATTCTTTCACTATCAAGTTTGCTCGCTCACGCCGATCCAACTAGCTCAGCTAAACACAGGAACGAAACAAGCGTGTAGAAAATTGATCACTACGATTCCGTTAGGACAGTGCGGGGGATGTGGTGTTCATGTGCCAAGGCAGCAGACGACTGACGCGAGTACCTTTGCTAACAAGACGACATCGCCTGCAGCGCCTCTCCTGGGCTCGTGACCATATTGAGACCTAGACGACTGGAAAATCGTGACCTGGTCAAATGAGTCCCGATTTCAGTTGCTGAGAGCTATAGTAGAGTTGGAGTGGGGTGCAGACTCCACTAAGACCAAGTTGTCTACAAGGCACTGTGCAGGCTGGTGGTGACTCAATAATAGTGTGGGCTGTGTTTACATGGAATGGACTGGGTCCTGTGGTCCAACTGAACTGATCATTCACAGGAAGTAGTTATGTTCGACTACTTGTAGACCATTTCAAGCCATTCATGGACATCATGTTCCCAAAAAACGATGGAATTTTAGTGGATGATAATGCGCCATATCACCGCTTTCGTGATTGGTTTGAAGAACTTTCTGGACAGTTCAAGCGAATGATTTGGCAACTCAGATCGTCCGACACGAATCCCATCGAACATTTATGGGACGCAATCGAGAGGTCAGTTCGTGCACAAAATCCTGCACCGGTAAGAGTTTCGCAATTACGGACGGCTGTACTAGCAGCACGGCTCAATACGAATATTTCTGCAAGGGACTTCCAACGACTTGTTGTTCCATATCGAGTTGCTGCACTGCGCCGGGCAAAAGGAGGTTCGACAGTATATTACCAGATATCCCGTAAGTTTTGTCAGATCAGTGCATAGTGCAAAGGGAAATCAAAAGACGACGTCAGTGCACCAGGTACAACTTAAAAAGACAAGCTACGGATACGAGGTATTCATGCTGTCCGGTACAATGTACAGCTGAATGACTGACTTCCGACTGCAGAGCTTCTCGATCCCAGCAACGCTTATTTGGTCTCGCCGTGGCTGCAGTGTACCGCTGTCGAACCGTACGTCAGCAGCTAACCCCCACCGGAGCGCGCAAAAATTATTGTCAGAAAATTGTTTAATCTTAGGGGTGCGCGGCGGGGTGTTAATTTGGCGCGGCGCGACAGGCGATAAGCGCGGCCGGCAGCGGTCAGCGGGCCGGCCATTACGCGCGCGGATTAATTTTTTGCGGCGGCCAGTGGCGGCGTGTCAGCCGCGATATCGCCCCGCCGCGTCGCGGCTTTATTGGGACGCGCTGACGCTGACGGCCGCACGCCCGGTGCAACACCTGTCATTGTCCCGGTCCGGCTCTGCCGTGTGTGACGTTAACACTGCTGCTGTCTGTAGCACACCTATCGTGCCGAATTTAAAGGAGGGTCGCTCAATACGCAAAAAGATTTAGTAGCTGCTTGGTTGTATGCGTAATCAATAACAGTTTTAGCAACTATTCCCTTGCAGCAGATGTGCCGTTTTGCGAAGACTACCTTGCGTGGTAACGACACTGACGAACAACGCATTCAGGACACACGTACAGGACTTCATTTGGCTGACATAGAGGCATTAAGGGATCGCGAAGCGCAGTCCCTTGAAGACCAGGAACAGTGGGGAGCCTTGTTCCACGTCTGACTCACGAAGTCAGCTCAGGCCTGGTCCTAGGTGTGCATCTTTCAAATGGTTCAGATGGATCCTAGAGTTCCCTAGACTTAGAAGTACTTAAACCTAACCAACCGAAGGACAACACACACATCCATGCCTGAGGCAGGATTCGAACCTGCGACCGGAGCAGTAGCGCGGTTCCGGACTGAAGCACCTAGAACCGCTCGGCGACAAGGGCCGGCTATGCATCTTTCACCTCGATAGTTTCAACAGAACTAAAACCAAAGAGTATCGATCCCATGTAAAGTATTTCGAGAGCAATGAGGCCCTGCATTTTCGTGCTCAACGCAAAGATCCATATTGCTGCACTTCTTACGAACAAATGACTGGAAATAGCTAGTAAATCCATATATAACTGACCTTGCAGAAAAACGTATCACCTTCGAACGTAGGGTGCAGTTTCAGTCAGTGTTGGTACATATATACTGCAGAGCCAAAGAAACTGGTACACCTGCCTAATATCGTCTAGGACCACAGCGAGCACGCAGAAGTGCCGCAGCACGACGTAACATGGACTCGACTAATGTCTGAAGTAGTGTTAGAGGGAATTGACACCATGAATCCTGCAGGGCTGTCCATAAATCCGTAAGAGTACGAAGGGTGGAGATCTCTTCAGAACAGCACGTTGCAAGACATCCCAGATATACTCAATAATATTTATGTCTGGGGAGTTTGGTGGCTTAAGTGTTTAAGCTCAGAAGAGTGTTCCAGAAGCCACTCTGTAGCAATTCTGGACGTTTGGGGTGTCGCATTGTCCTGCTGCAATTTACCAAGTCCGTCCGAATGCACAATTGACATGAATCGGTGCATGTTATCGTATCGGATGTTTAAGTACGTGTCATCTGTAAAAGTCATATCTAGAAGTATCAGGGGTCCCATATCACTCCAACTGCTCACGCGCCACACCATTACAGCGTCTCCACCAGCCTAAACAGTTTGCTGCTGACATGTAGGGCACATGGATTCATGAGGTTGTCTCGATACCAACACACGTCCATCCAATCGATACAATTTTAAACGACGCTTGTCCGACCAGACAACATGTTTCCAGTCATCAACAGTCCAATGTCGGTGTCGACCGGCCCAGGCGAGGCATAAAGCTTTGTGTCGAGAAGTCATCAACGATACACGAGTGGGCCTTCGGCACCGAGAGCCCATATCGATGATGTTTCGTTGAATGGTTTGAACGCTGACACTTTTTGACGGCCTAACATTGAAATCTCCATCAATTTGCGGAAGGGTTGTACTTCTGTCACGATGAACAAATCTCTTCAGTCGTCGTCTGTCCCTTTCTTGCAAGATCTTTTTGTAGCTGCAGCGATGTCGATGATTAGATGTTTTAACGGATTCCTGATACTCACAGTACACCCGTGAAATGGTCAGTCGTACGGGAAAATCCCCACATTATCGATACCTCGGAGATGCTGTGTTCCGTCGCTCGTGCGCCAGACTATAACACATGTTCAAACTCACTTAAATCTTGATAACCTGCCATTGTAGCAGCAGTAACCGATCTATCAACTGCGCCAGACACTTGTCTTATATAGCAGTTGCCGATAGCAGCACTGTATTCTGACCGTTTACATAGCTCTGTGTTTGAATACGCAAGCCTATGCCAGTTTCTTTGGCGTTTCAGTGTATGTCTTACTATCCAGTAGGAAGTACTGAGGGAAGAATAACCCTCCCTTCCCCTCTCAGCATCTATAAGGTTTGTAATGATTCTTTTTAGTTAAACACCCCATGATGTGAAGCTAATTAAAATTAATTACTTTAGTAATTATAAATTAAAATTATTTGAAAGTGACATTTGCAGTTTTCTTAAAAATAAAGGGATGGTGTGCACCAGCTGTAGGAATGTACATGTCTGACGAAAAAAGTGAAACACAGAGAAAGGGTGAAGAATACGAAATGAAATTTTACGATCTGAAAGCGTATGTGATTTATTTCAGTGATTGGAATATCGGAACAGATTTACAAAGAACTTGGCTCTATGAGCACGCCCAAGTATAACGTTGCACCTACAGGTCTTGCATGCATGCAGTTATTCGGCTGGGAAGGGTATCGTAAAACCGTTACATCCTCTACTGAGGGAAATTCGTCCACAACTCTTGGAAGTGGTCCTTGATATCCTGGATATTGACTCTCGTACGGAGTTTACGTCCAAGCTGGTTCTTTCACATTCTACTGGCGAAAGATCTGGGGACCTTGCTGGCCAGAGGAGTACTTCAACATTACCATGACAGTTCATGGAGACACTGATATGTGTGAACCAGAATTGTCGTTTTAAAAATGGCACCACGGTACTGTCGCATAACACACGAGGGCGCACTATGTCCCTGACGTTCCATTGTGGCGTTAGACTTTCTTCAATCGCTGCCAGTCGTGACGTGATGTCATAATGACGGCTCCCCACCCCACGACACCTGGAGCATCACCGGTGTGCCTCTCCAAAACACTGAAATAATAAGGCCTGTCTCTGGTGCGCCGTCAAACTCATCGGGGAGTACAGAAGCTCGACATCACTGAACACAAAGCGACTCCATTCATCAGCAATCCATGATTCCTGGTCACGGCACAATTCTAGACATAGTGGGGTCGTAGTATTAATAGCAGCTCACGCATGGGACGATAATTCTTTCCGACAAGTGGTGCGGGGTAACATAGAATGTTGCAGGGAGTCAATTACTTGTTGTCGGATGGCAGGCGCGCATGTGGAGGAGTTACGGTGTGCCTCGTGCACAAGTCGGCGTTGCTCCCTTGTGGTCGTCAAATGTGCTCGACCGTACCTTGATGACGAGTATGTCTGCCCGTACGTACCCGTTTAGTTTAGTTATGTCATGTTCCGTAGATCACTTTTACAATTATTTTATCGATGTGATGTGGAACAAGTCAGATTACAAGATATATACACGCACATGAATAGAGCTAATATTAATATCACTGAAATTTTTAGTTCTACACATGTAACTACATTTAAACGTACAAACTTATTTATTTATTTATTTATTTTTCTTAACCAGTTGTGAAACAGAAATTCGTTCATGGAATAGAAGGAGTCCAACATCGGCTCACTGACACATCTGAATACCTCATAAATGTGGGTGTTACACGCTTCAACCAGCCGGCCAAAATGAGACCCACAATAAAACCAATTTGAGACTACCAGGCTCTAGTAAGACTGTTTATGAGGAATAAGCGGCATCTCTGTATCCTTCATAGTGGTCACTCAACATCTGACGCTGTTCATACACCTAATATACTCTATTAGACCTGGTAACAATATAACTATACTAATGCACTCTGTTGGCTATCTACCTGTTACAGAGAACTACATCTCTAAATTATGTACTTGTCCGCCGATGATACATACATGCACGAAGTCACATTGATACACGACCATGTCTTCTGAGTGTCTCATATTTTTTTTGTTTTTTTTTTTTTGTTTTTTTGTCAGGCAGTGTATGTAATAAAAAGGAAGTACTGTGGCAAAAATAAACCTTCCATCCTGTCTGAAGCTAATTAAAATTCACCGCTTTCTTAATTTGTTCTTGGATGTAGCATTTGCATTTAATTTAAAAAGGAAAATGATTATGCGCACCATCTGCAGGAATATTAACAGAGTACATTACAATTCTTTTACACCTATAAAATGTTGTGTACATTGAGATGCAAAGAGTCACGGAATGTTTCTCATATGGTGTCGGACCTCCTTCTGTCCGGCGTATCCAGGAACTCGACGTAGTATAGGCTCAACAAGTCGTTAGAAGTCCCCTGCAGAAATATTGAGCCACGCTTTCTCTACAGTCGTCCATAACTGCGAAAGGACTGCCAGTGCAGGATTCAATATACGAACTGACCTTTCCAGTATGACCCACAAATGTTCGAAGGGATTCATGTAGGGCGATCTGGGTGGCAAATCATTGGCTCGAATTGTCCGGAATGTTCTTCAAACCAATCGCAAACAATTGTGGACCGGTGACATGCGCATTGTTTGATAACTTGACGTCTATGAAAGTCTGCAGATGATCTCCAAGTAGTCAAACGTCCAGAGGACGTAAACAACACAGCCCACACCATTATGGGGCCACCACTAGCTTTCACAGTGGCTTGTTTATAACTTGGGCCCATGGCTCCGACAGAGTGCGCGTCACTCGCGAGCCGTACCGTCAGCTTTTACCAAATGGAATCGGGACTCATCTGACCAGGCCACGGTTTTGCTGGCGTCTAGGGTCCAATCGATATGGTCATGAGCCCTAGCGAGGCGCTGCAGTAAATGTCATGGTGTTATCAAAGGCACTCAGACACTCAGATCGGCATTCTGCTGCTATAGTCCATTAACGCCAACTTTTGCCACACGGTCCTAACGGATACGTTCGTCTACGTCCCACATTGAGTTCTGCGGTTGTTGAACGCAGTGTTGATTGTCTGTTGGCACTGACAACTCTACACAAAAGGTGCTGCTCTCGGTCTTTAAGTGATGGCCGTCGGCCACTGCGTTGTCCGTGGGGAGAGATACTGCCTGAAATTTCGTATTCTCGGTACACTCTTGAGACTGTGGGCCTCGGAATACTAAATTCCCTAACGATTTCCGAAATAGAGTGTTTAGTGCGTCTAGCTCAAACTACCATTCCAGCTTCGAAGTATGTTAATTCGCGACATGCGGCCGTAATCACGTCGAAACCTTTTCACATGAATCGCCTGAGTGCAAATGACAACTGGGCCAACGCACTGCCATTTTATACTTTGTGTACGTGATACTACCGCCATCTGAATGGGTTCGTATCGCTGTCCCGTGGCTTTTGTCACCTCAGTGTATGTGGTCAAGGCTAGTTAACTTTAATTACATATCACAAAACGATGAGACGCCCATTATATTAATGGAAACTCTGCGAATCGTTTCCCCTTGGTATTAGCTGCTGCTACTGTGAGACAAACGGAGCACTGGTTGGCGTTCTCTGAAGTGCTGAAGTGCCTGTTGTTATCAGGCGATGATGGTGTACCGGAGCGATATGACTGCTGCGCACTGCAGAGGCGTAACCACCGCGAGCAGCGATAACCGAGTGCTAGAGCGGCGGCCGGTTCAAACCGGCCCACATGTCTTCCAGGCACCATTTTCACTGACCATCACGCCTATGCACACATGCCAAGTGTCACACAATCTCCCATCAAATGCCTTCCATCAGGCCTAGCAGCACAGTGCCTTCCGAGAAACATTGCTCCTACGTCCCACACTAAGATATCTCCCCTGGCGTTCTGTCAAGTTTTGCGTTTGCGTGTCTGTATACCTGTTTCGCTATCTCGTGTTCTTCATCTCATCAATTGGATAATTTGTTCATAGATATTGCTGTTGTTCTGTGAAGCCGTATTTTTTCCACGCTAAAATACATAAACGCACACTTCAAGGAAGTTTCTCTGAGAAACTATTCCTGTGTTATCTGGCGTAACGATTAATTTCTCCGATTGTCAGTTAGTCAAAATAATGTCTTTCACTAGCGCCTTATTCGTGCATATTATTCCTGTCTTGGGCTAACAACAGTAAAGGGGTGGCGTCTCTTTAACCTGAATGAATGTGCCAGCAACTCAATTACCGGTGAGGTATTTCTGCTTGGAGCGGTAAAAAAGATTTCTCCCCTTGATTCTTCGGCCAGCTGAGTGCCCTGTCTGGCTGTTTTTCTTATTTTAACCAAACGGTTTACTACACGCTACGTAATGTACGAGAGTTGTCCAGAAAGTAAGTTCCAATCGGTCGCGTAATGGACACCACAGTGAAAACCCGATGAAGCTTTGCACAGATGTATTGGGTAGTGTCTCTAGTATGACCGTCGATCGCATCTAGACGCACTTTTCAGTTGTGAGCGCACTGTGAGGGAGTAAAGGGGCCTAGAACAACGATGTCTCCCGCCAAACAGGAGGGCCCGCTGAGAGGCTTCGCCTTAATGAATGAAGCCCACCTTCTTCATGGCAATTCTCAGCCGAGCTCTGCAGAGGCAGTGAGGACGCTCCTGCAGCCTTTTCGGTGGAAAGTGTTCGATCGCCCACAAGACAGCCCTAATTGGCTCGTCCTGAGTGACATCTCTGTTCACATGAAACGCTGGATACGAAGACAACACTTGGGCGCAGGCTACGCGCTATAGACCAGCGTAGAGAATTATCGGAAAACACAGGCGGCTGCATTCTATGACGATGGTGTTGGAAACTTGGTATAACGCTCCGACTATTGTCTAAGTCGGAGCGGCGACTATGTAGAGAAGTATCTGGAAAGTGTAGCCAACTCTTGCAAATAAAATGATTCTGATTTTCACTGTGGTTTCCATTTAGCGACCCATACGAACTTACTTTCTGGACAACCCTCGTATAAGGCGGTGATCAAAAAATTTCCGTTTGAGGGTTTTGCTGCAGAGTATATACAACACGGCGCGACTCCAGTACGACAGGGTCTCCCTCCTAAGACTTTTCAGGCGCATTTTGTCTGGTGTTTCGGCAGATATTTGCAACTTCGTTTTTACATTGTGTAGCTGGGATCATCCCGAACAAATACTGCTCACTACCTCTTTCAAGCGTCGCCTAGTGTCGTCCGAATGCGTCGTCGGAAAGCGTTAGAAACAAAATCATTGTTAAGGCGAAATGTTACGTGCCCAGTCGATATGACGGTCCAGATTAGCCTGGTGCGTTATTTTTTCATCGATATATATTAACGAGGACAGTAAAACTGGGAATATAACCAGTACCGAGCAGCGGCAACATTGCTGCATGTGCAACTGAGACGTTGCTGGATTCGCTAAAACAAATATCGGACTACACCAATCAGGATGCGCTCAAAACGGATAGGCACGTAGAATTCTTTCTTTTTTTTTTCAGTGCGAAACAAACCATTCTTACCGTTGGCACTGTGCGTCGCTTGAAAGGAGTGAAGAGCAGTAACTGTTTGGACTGACTTCCGCTATACATACAAAAACTAAGTTGCTAACATCTGCCGAAACACTAGAAAAAATGCGTCTGACGACACTTAGAAGGGACATCTTGTATAAGCACCAACCGAGGCAAGGGGTAGTGTGGCCTTCTAACTGAAACTTTTTCATCGCCCCTTATATGTATATCACACTTTTTTTGTTTTTATGGAGTAGCAGATGATGACAGTGAATGGTTTTTCATGTTATTTTTGGATCTTGTTATAAACCAGCAATGTTATAACCCAGGCCCGACTGAGAAAAGAGGAGGCTGACGAGTAACATCTTGATGAAAACGGCGGTTCACGTGGCTGTCGGTGATAATACTCGTAAGGCCCTTGTCAGGGTTACGACGAAGATCTGGAAGACAGCCGACCGGAGTGGCCGTGCGGTTCTAGGCGCTACAGTCTGGAGCCGAGCGACCGCTACGGTCGCAGGTTCGAATCCTGCCTCGGGCATGTGTGTGATGTCCTTAGGTTAGTTAGGTTTAATTAGTTCTAAGTTCTAGGCGACTGATGACCTCAGAAGTTAAGTCGCATAGTGCTCAGAGCCATTTGAACAATTTGAATCTGGAAGACAGGAACGGCGGAAGACAGGGTCTCTGATAGGGCAAAGATGGCAGAAAAGGCAACCCTACCTTGTCTAGGAAGGGGGTTAAACTTATGGTAGGTGAGTCTCTGAAGCTGTGGAGGAGGTATCTCATCCGGAGGAAGGAAACGTCGAAGAAAAATCGGCCAGCTCATGAGGGTTGAAGGTGTCAGCTCTGATAAGGGGAACCCACAATTGCTCGTAAAAGTCCCATACAGGAAAAGAAAGAAAAAAGAAAAAACAGGCAGATTTAAAAGACGACGTACTAGGCAATAAAGGACAAGAGACTTGACAGTAAACGAACATTTAAGATGGGCACATGGAATGCAAAACTGCTAAACAACTCAAAGCAAACCTGGTGTAGTAAGGGTAATTGTTTGGAAATAGGCATTTTGTCTAGACCATAAAGTGCAAGAGAAACACGGTTCTGTTCTGTGAAGTATTTAAGATCAGGCTTTTTGTTTTTTCTTTTTTTGCGACCATGCATACTCCTTCTGTTCAGCGTGTTCATATGAGAACTTTATTTACTCATCATTTCTCAAAACTGTAACGAAAGTATTTTTTTAAGATATGTCAAATTACGTAGCAGTTTTAATGTTTAGTTTTGGATGTAAGAATGGCCGTTGGATATGATCAGAACCGGTATCTGAAACGATGGCTCTGCCAGAAAATACAACTGGTTTTAATCCCATATTGTTGCAATACAAAACTGTTTCTTACACATTTTAGAGAGAAAGACCGGCAATGTCGAAATTTAGGCAGGCCGGTCTTCTGCGCCATACCCGAGTTATTAACGGAAAGTAAGTGGAAACATAAAAATTCGACAACAGCAGTCCACCGACCAGTCGATGAGCCCTTCAGGCAAACTGCTACAAGCCAGTATTAAAAATTGCGGGGAACACAAAAGGCACATTTCTGCACGAAAGTGAGCTGGCGCGGCGATCTGCGATCACGTCTGGCCGCAGAAGGGCGGCGGCGGGGTGGCGACTGACTGCTGCCCTCGCCGCGATAAGGGGGCGGACGGGCGCGCCGCGTCCGGAGCGCGGTCCGGCCTGGGCCTAATGGGCCGCCTCAGAGACAAACGTCGCCAGATTCATCTGGGCCGGCGCCGCGGCTTCAAAGCGGGGCCGCGGACAGCGGAAATAAAACCGGCCGGCGCAGCTCATTAGCGTCCTTATTAGCGGTCGTCGATCACTGACCGGCGCGGCCGGCCGGTGACAGCCGTCAGGCGCGGCGCACTGCCGCCTGCCTGCCTGCCTATGACTGCCACTCACCGCTCCCTCTTGCGTTAAACGTCCGCGAGGCCGCACTGACGCGGGGCGTTAGCCGCGCTGCCGAAATGTGGCCAGTAGCGAGCCTCTAGTAAGACGCAACACGTGATTTTCAACCGTGTCATTCTGCTCCAGTGTCCTACTGTGACGGGCCAAAGTGGGGTGTTCCTGTTGGCAGGGATGATAGTCGAAAGTATACTGTCCTCGCACGATATCCAGTACTGACCAACGAGAAGGGAATAATTTGCATTTTTCTAGCTCTGAAGCTTTAACTACGTTTAATTATAAACTGATGGGGGTTCCAGTGTTGCTGTGCGGGCTGTATACATCGCAGGATGCTGAAACGTCATAGGTATGTTCATGTATCCGTGCGCTAGCGAAATATGCAGGAAAAAATAATAATTCCACTTTATTCCATTAGTCAGAATGCAGAGTGGGTGTAGGAAAAGGGGGGGCGGGGAGGGGGGGGGGAAGAACGATCAAACACGTAATAACCGTGTTTCTGGCACGTGAATTAGGAAATGGTCACAAGTTATAACATGTGTTCAGTGAGGCCTCCCAACTCAGCACTTGCCGAATCCGTTACAGACATGTTCGACTGTTGCTCGCAGCACCACATCCGGTGTAATCAGAATGATATATCGTCCTATGTTATTCCTCAGACCAGGAATGGTCCCGATACATCGCTGATACAGACGATCTATCAGATATCCCCACAACCAGAAGTCACGTGGATTTATGTTGGTGGATCTGGAAAGCCACTCATCTTGAAATTGCATAGATAATGCAACACATTCTTGAAGTACGGAAACAAACTGTATAAAGTGGTGTGCAAACAGTATGTTGTGAGAAAAGCGTAGTGCTGCAAAACATCTAAAAAGTAGATGAAAATTACCAGCATCTAAAACAGAAAAAGAACGATGTGCCAGCAGACGGCATTCCACGATGTAATCTAGAAATCAGCCAAAAAATCACCACCACTGATGATGCTTTACCTCAATAAAGCGAAACGCGTCTGGTGAAAAAATCACGCATTTTTGTAGTTGCAACGACGGATCAAAAATACCCGCATGAATTATAAAGCAACTACGGACACTATGGCTACACAAATGAAGACCTAGAATACAGTAGGTGGCAAAGGAAAAAATTTGTTACAGATGCACAGATATAATAGGCAGATGTTACACTATGGAGTAAAAAGAAACGTACAGACACACTGGGAATATATATATGAATGACGGAAACAATGAACAACCAGCTCAGTCACAAGATACTTATTTACATGACCTACCATAATAAACTCACATACAAAATAGACAATATACCGGGTGATCAAAAAGTCAGTATAAATTTGAAAACTGAATAAATCACGGAATAATGTTCATAGAGAGGTATACATTGACACACATGCTTGGAATGACATGGGGTTTTATTAGAACAAAAAAAAAACACACACAAGTTCAAAAAATATCGACAGGTGGCGCTTCATCTGATCAGAATAGCAATAATAATGAGCATAACAAAGTAAGACATAGCAAAGATGATGTTCTTTACAGGAAATGCTCAATATGTCCACCATCATTCCTCAAGAATAGCTGTAGTCGAGGAATAATGTTGTGAACAGCACTGTAAAGCATGTCCGGAGTTATGGTGAGGCATTGGCGTCGGATGTTGTCTTTCAGCATCCCTAGAGATGTCGGTCGATCACAATACACTTGCGACTTCAGGTAACCCCAAAGCCAATAATCGCACGAACTGAAGTCTGGGGACCTGGGAGGCCAAGCATGACGAAAGTGGCTGCTGAGCACACGATCATCACCAACCGACGCGCATCTGTCGGACATTTTGTGAACTTTGTTTTTTTTTTTTTGTTCTAATAAAACCCCATGTCATTCTAAGCATGTGTGTCAATTTTTACCTCTCTATCTACATTATTCCGTGGTTTATTAAGTATTCAAATTTATACTGACTTTTTGATCACCCGGTTTTTTAAAAGTCAAGGTGTAACCGTCGTATACAAAACGAATTCAGTCAGGACATACTCAAAAGTTAATGCCAAAATCAAATGAATTCTAGCAGTTTGGTATCTACCAGCCCAATTTCAAGGACTGTGACAAAATATATATCGGGATGACTGGGAGAACCTTCGACACAACGTATATGGGACACATCAGGGCACTAAAACATAATGAAAAGCACTTAAAATTTACAGATTACATTAAGCTGGCATATCTTAGGTCAGCCACAATACAAAAAGATATGAGCAGTATCAACGTCCGTAACAAGACACGTATTCTCCCTTTTCAAGAGAACTACTTCATGCACAAAACCATAACACACAATAAACTGCTGCTTAATGACCACCTTCTCCCCCACTCATTTCATTAGTAACTCACTCTCCCTTCCCCAACTCTGCATTAAATTTGACTACCACGCACTCATCTTTAGTCCCCAGACCCCACCTACATTCAGTTTAGATCTTGAACTCCCACACTACGTCTTTATCACACTTACTTATTTGTGTAAACACAAATGGACTTAATAAAATGACATGACACATACGGAAAACCACTGACGAAAATATTTTTTTAAAATTTAAAACAAACACCAATGGATAAGTTGGGAACACCGCAAACAGAAAATACACAGACACACATTTAACCAGGATAATGCAGATAAACTCTAGTGGAAAAATATTTTGTCGTATTTCAAATCAATGAACTTGTAGTGCTGCAAGTCAAAGTTAAATTAGCCCAAAAGCATCAGCTCCAAACTCAGAAACGCATGGATAATGTGTAACCAGAAGACCTTCCAATTTAAGCAGAAAGCAGTGAAACATGCTTTAAGTATGACTCACACATTAGCATTTTTCGCAACTAACTGATTTTAAACCGAAAAAGCAGGCAAAAATTGCAAATATGTTTCATTTCAGATGACTAATGTTGTTTTAAATGAATAAATCGTAACGTGCAGTGTAAAATAAACACGAATTTTTTGGTTGCTGCAAAGGTGCATTTTAAATGCCTCTAATAAAAAGAAAAAATGGTATAGCAGTGTTGTTTGGATGACCATGAGGGGTAGGTTCAATCATCTAACTGGAAACTTTTTCATTCCTTCGCGCAGAATGGCGTTTTTCCTTTGTGAAGTGTGATAGTTGATTTGTAAGTATAACTGTCTCTTGTAAGTTACCGTAAAAGGTGTGTGGAAACTGTAGTCTCACGTCTATGTTGTTGATGGCGAATGGGGAAGGTAGAGGGAGTAACCCGATGCCGGAACACAGTCCACTCTTGTCGAATAGCATCGAGGAGGTCGCCAAGCTAAACGTCCCCACCGGCGGAAGGATCACCAGTAGCAGTCATATACTGTCACTGAAAGAGACACTGCGGAAAGGTTTTGAATTGACTCTAGGACACTGTCGCAGGGTCTGCTATTCAGCGCATCTCCTTGTCGCCCAAAAAGTAGTGATGTGGTGGTTTCTTCCGACACCGGGATTCGAACTGGGTAACTCCCGCTCGCGATGGACGGCACAGCCGTAGGTCAGCGACGTCTGTTTCCAAGACGTGTCTTCCTACAAAGCGACGGCTCTGGATGCAATGTTGGCTGTCGTCTGCGACCGGGATCCTTTCGGGCTTCTGGACAGCAGAAGCATACGGGCAGTCACCAGTCTCACTATTTTCACTCTTGATTTCGTGCATAAGAACACGAACGCAGTGCCACACGATCACTCATCAAAGACAGTATACTAGTATAGTACCTTCACAGGGTGTAGGCTTGTAAAAGAATGTGACAATACTGAAGGGTCGGATTCATCACGTAAGAGTAAGAAGACAACTGGACATAGTTGTGAGCTCGAGCTGCTTAATCTTTGAGTTGAGAGAATTTCACAAGCAGCGTATTAATTGAGGCAAATAATTATTATACTTGTCATCCTCTGCATTTCAAGAACGGTGCGGAACACCTAATGCAAAGTACTGAAAATAAACAGGGGACACACAGACTCCGCTCGCCGTCTCAGTGTATTTCGAAAACGCGCTAATAAACATGCCAAAATCTGTATCGCCCCATATGTTTATGCAACTCGCCCAGAAAGAGATATTTCTTCACTGGCATGCGCTGTTTAAACGTCGTCTTGTCAAACCGCACTCAAGTCCTATGGGTTTAAATCAGGCGAGCATGGAGTCCAAGGGTTTATTCCATCTCAGTCTCTCAGTGGCCAGCGTGGTACGCAATAAGATATACTCAGGCTCGCTCAATATAATGTGGAGGAGCGCCATCGTGTCTTAAGAACACCTCCGCGAAGAATCAGAGGTAGTTCCTATACTTTCAAGGGGCAGTTGAAACGTACGAAAAAGATTTTTTACGAGATGAGCCCATACTCTGCCGAAAAAATTTAGGAGGTTGTTCGGGGATATTTTCTTAGTATTTTCGTACAAGGGGCCAGTGGTCTGCGGGTGGCTCCTCACAGAGTAATAATGTAATTGCGATTTATTGGCTTTGTTACCCCAACTACATTTGTTTCTGCAACATACCTTCCGAGTAGAAATCCTTAATATCCAGTCACCAAAACGTACACCACAGGACACAGAGTAATGCAACAACCATCAGACAAATACAAAAGTAGTGTGATATGGTTACCGTCGCTGTGGGAATAGCTCAGGATATAGTCGTTGTGCCTCTATTTCACTGCATCCAGTGAACCATAGACGAGGTTCATGTTGGCCAACTCGTCATGAGTAACTCTATCCACACTGCTGTGCATCACTGTTAACGTACAAAGTAACACTATCGGAGAAACAAACCCGAGGTAGAACAAAGCAGCACGGAATGCAAGCTTGAGGGCGAAAAGTATAGCGGACATTTCTGTTGCAAACACCAACATCTGTGACTAAATAGAACGTGTTTGCTTCCAAACAGTATACATAGAGGATACATTTACACTGTTGTGTATATATTTTCATTGCAATACAGATACAAAGATAAATTAGGGGTGAGAAGTCAAACGAAATTCAATTATTCTCCAACGAGCGTCATTAATTATGGGTTCCTTATACCAAAATACAACAGCCTCCGAAATGTTGTCGGCGGAGTTCTGGTTCACGCTGTATATTGTTTATTAACCTACAACAGCTTCAAAGTAGTCGGAGAGTCTGACTGGTTTCAGCGGTCCAGTGCAGCTATCTTCGTATCGAGCGCGCAGCACTAACATTCTCGTGATACTGATGTTATGCGCTGTTATACATGGCCCCGTTATCTCTAGGTCGTTAGTGCTGCGTGTTCGATTCCAAGATGGCTATAATTGGTGGCTTAAACCTTGTGTTCGTTTCCAATAATAAACAATATGCAGTGAAATATTTGGATCACGAATTCTTCATTATTATATAATTTTAATTACGTAACACTTCACTACTCGCAAATGGGCAGTAGCCGTAGCTGGCTGTGTCATAACTCCTATGTCGACATCTTTATGTTCCTTGTTACTAAGCATTGTCTAGTGCTTGAGATACACCCAGTAATGTAAATTAATTCAAGAAAAAAGAGAATAGCATGTTAGAATAAAGTATTTGTGATGAACGGCTTGACACAGTCACTTCGGTCAAATATCTGGGCATAGCGCTGCAAAATGACACGAAGTGCAATGAGCACATGAAGACTGTTGTGAGTAAGGCGAATGGTTGACTTCGGTTTATTAGAAGAATTTTGGGTAGCTCATATATACAGAAGACCGCATAGAGAGCATTTGTGCGGCCTGTTATTGAGTACTGCTCGAGTTTTGAAATCTCCACCAGGTCGATTGAAAGAATGACATCGAAGCAATTCCGAGGCGTACTCTTAAACCTGTTACCGGTGGCTTCGATCTACACGTGAGTATTGCGGAAATGCTAAGTGAACTACAGTGTGAAGCCCTGGGACGTTCTTTCAGCTAAACTCCATCGAAGAAGCTTTAGGGAAATGGCATTTTCGACAAATTGCAGAACTATATCCTAACGGCCCCCAACATACATCTAGCGTGAGGACCCATAAGATACGATGAGCGAAGTAAGGGCTCGTATAGAAGCATATAGACAGTCGTTTTTCGCTCGCTCCTTTTGCGAGTGGAGCAGGAAAGGGAATGAATGACACCGCAATAAGGTGCCCTCCTCTACGCATGTATGTAGATGTACCATATTAAATATAGGGTGGATGAATTCAGCTCATTTGCGTCTCAAACAACGTGCGCTGTGAAGCACATTAGTGACACAGGCTCAGCTAACCCAGGCAAGGCACAGCTTAAACTCGAGGACAGCCCGGCATGTTGCAGCTGCGCGGGTACGCCAGCTGGCACGGTCGCCATGGCAGCAGATAACAATTGGACGCGTAATCTGCGCGCGTTATTTCAGACGCTGCTCTCTCGCAGGAAATGGAAACTCGGTCCGCGAGGAAGTGGGCCGGTGGGACGGCCCGGTTAGCGGCCGCTCCGTTTTTTCCGCGCATTTCGCAGCGCAGAGCACTGGCGGCGGACGGTCCGCAAGAGGACGCCTGGGTGCAGAAGCGACGGCACTGATCGTTTTGCGGCACACTACTTGCTCTACATCCGCGCTCATAATTTTAGTTTGGTCGGTTATATTTGCAACAGTATTCCTTTTGTCAGCACTTTTCTTCCCCTACGAGCTGACTTTTCCGCATCCAGAACGACAGAAATGTCTGACTATATCTTCTTTTACAGGTGTTCTCTGCATCCTCGTCAGTTTCCATGCTGTCGTCTTCCATGTGAAAGTTGCTCCATATTTTTAATTGATATCTTCCGAATTCCATTCTTTTTTGCATGTCAGTATCAGTCATGTCCTTCCTATTCCATCAAAACTAACTTAAGGGAGATTCTTTTATAAGTAATGCTGTGTAGATCGTTTATAATTTTTTTATTTATTACATGATTCAATTTAAGTGTTTCAGCTACTGACATCATCGGTTCCAAAGCTAAAACCACTGAAACAAATTTCGGTATCATTGTGCAATGAAACCTATGCCTCACTCCAGCAGCTTATTTAATTTATTGATAGAATAGATTCATTCATCCGCTAATAGCTGTGTTGTCCTTGCATTCCAGCCTTCGCAGTCTCTGGCTTCGTCTCATCATATTTATCTCTAAAGTCTTTAAATCAGTAAAAAAAATCTCGTCAACCATTCATAATTCAGACACGTATAACACAGTTCCTCACTAATTGTGTGGCACATTATTTATAAAAGTTTATTTCTCATGAATTTACTACACTAAACATTATTGGGTTGGTGTATTTCCCTATGAATCTGTTTAGCTCATAGCAGATTCGACACGAAGTTTCATCTGCTTCTTAACATTAACCCACAAACAGAAATTCTTCCTTTTAACTTTCTACAGATACAACTGTGACCCAAAATCAAAGACACAAAGTAATTGTCAAATAAGATAATCAAAAAAAAACTGCCTAATGGCAGTAAAATACATTGTCCCCAATCAGTAACACAGTTAAAAATCGAGTAATTGCAAAACAGCAATTCCACGTATCGATATGAGGCGTCCCCATAGACATGAGCATGTGGTAAACAGTGTTACAGAGAATTTATCACCAATAGATATAGAGGTGCCCTTTTTTGTGTCATCAGTCTTCTGTCTGGTTTGATGCGGCCCGACACGATTCCTCTCCTGTGCCAACTTCTTCACCTCAGAGTAGCACTTGCAACCTACGTCCTCAATTATTTGCTGGATGTATTCCAATTTCTGACTTCCTCTACAGTTTTTGCCCTACTGCTCCCTCTAGTACTGTGGAAGACATTCCCTGATATCTTAACAAATCTCGTATCATCCTCTCCCTTCTCCTTGTCAGTGTTTTCCACATATTTTTTCACTCTCCGGTTCTGCGCAGAACCTGCTCATTCCTTACCTTATCAATCCACCAAATGTTTAACATTCTCCTGAAGCACCACATCTCAAATGCTTCGAGTCTCTTCTGTACCGGTTTACCCACAGTCCATCTTTCACTGCCTCACAATGCTGTGCTCCAAACGTACATTCTCAGAAATTTCTTTTTCAAATTAAGACCTATGCTTGATACTGTTAGACTTCTCTTGGACAGTAATGCCCTTTTTGCCAGGGCTAGTCTGCCTTTGATGCGCTCCGTCCATCATTGTTTACTTTGGTGCCTAGGTGGTAGAATTCTTTAACTTAATCTACTTCGTGACCATCGATCCTGATACGGAGTGAGGTGGCGCAGTGGTTAGCACACTGGACTCGCACTCGGTAAGACGACGGTTCAATCCCGCGTCCAGTCATCCTCATTTAGGTTTTCCGTGATTTCCCTAAATCGCTTCAGGCAAATGCTGGGATGGTTCCATTGAAAGGGCACCGTCGACTTCTTTCCTCATCCTTCACTAATCCGATGAGACCGATGACCTCACTGTTTGGTCTCCTCCTCAAATCAACTCAACTCAACAATCAATCCTGATAAGTTTCTCGTTGGTTTCATTTCTGCTACTTCTCATTACTTTCGTCTTTCTTTGGTTTACCCTCAGTCCTTATTCTATATACCATTCAGATCAAGTAATTATTCTTCAAATGGTTCAAATGGCTCTGAGCACTATGGGACTCAACTTCTGAGGTCATTAGTCCCCTAGAACTTAGAACTAGTTAAACCTAACTAACCTAAGGACATCACACACACCCATGCCCGAGGCAGGATTCGAACCTGCGACCGTAGCGGTCTCGCGGTTCCAGACTGCAGCGTCTAGAACCGCACGGCCACTTCGGCCGGCAATTATTCTTCACTTTCACTTAGTATAGCAATGTCATCAACGAATCGTATTACTGATCTTTTCACCTTGAATTTTAACTCTACTCCTGAACCTTTCTTTTATTTTCATAATTGCTTCTTCGATGTACAGATTGAATAATAGGGACGGAAGACTACTTCCCTGTCTTACACCCTTTTTAATCCGAGCGCTTCGTTCTTGGTCGTCCACCCTTATTATTCCCTTTTGGCTCTTGCACACATAGTATAGTACCCGTCCCTCCCTATATCTTACCCCTATTTTTCTTAGAATTTCGAACATCTTGCACCATTCGATATTGTCGAAAGCTTTTCCCAGGTCGACAAATCATATGAACGTGTCTTGATTTTTCTTTAGTCTTGCTTCCATTATCAACCGCAATGTTTAGAATTGCCTCTCTGGTCCTTATTAAGTAGTTCTTCTTTGACAGGTTGTAATATTCTTCGATGATTATCTGGTGTCTACACTTTTGGTACATCTTTATATACGATTCCCTTCAGTTCTTCATTTCTGGGAGTCATTTTCCATTTTATTTCAAGTGGTCTGTTATCTACATTTTTGCTGGCGGTGAGTAGCATTCGCTACCGTCATCTGGTGATTGATGAACCTCCCCTCTGCGTATCTCTCCACATTAAGCTGTTCATGATGTATTGCATGCATGCTGGACATTCACATTATATGTCGCATTAGTTGTAGAGTTTTTTCATTCAGACTTTTCAACGTCTTACTCTCTTAAAGTCGATTTAAGCTTCTGTTTATTTATACTGTATGTTCCCTGTAATTTAGGGTCTTCATTTAACTTCTTTGTATGGGTATTCTGATAATTCGATCTACCATAGATTGTGATGAAGAACGCACTCAAAATGAAAAATAATTGATGCATGAGTAGTATTTCACCGTAACTTTGTAAGTACCGAAGAGAATGATAGCCGACCTGTGTATCTCTTATATGATTCTTAGCCATTTTTCCTCGGACCGCTGAGGAATAGCGCTATTCGGGTAACCAGCGAGTGCCAAATTACAAAAGATATTGTTTGTTTCCAGCTAGATGGCACAATACTCGGACAACAGCGGTTTGTATTATCATGTATTCCTAAACCATCAAGGAGGGAAAGATAAAAATCTGCCCTTTGTTTGCGCCGGGATACGAATTATCATCCAATAGCACATTTGATGACAATGGTACAACTGGAATGGCTGACAAACAATTAGAGAAATTTTTCTACATTTCTTAACACATCGAAGCACAAATACATAACGTAAACGAAGTTAAGTAGCCTAAAATGAAAATAAAAGGAGGAAATTATCTTCACGGTCGTGTCAGTGGAAACGATACTGTAAGTCATTTCGGTAAGAACGGGAGCAGGATATCGCCCGTGGCCTTGATGGAAAGGTAATTCCGAATGCTCGAACGATACACCGACGGTAAAAAAATCGTAACACCAAAGAAATAATAATGTAGAGAGATGAAATTTCGGGAATTCATTTGGCTAGGCAACATGCGAGGACTATTCGGAAAGCAAGGAACGATAGGTCGCGAAATGAAAACTACAGTGAAAATCAAAACTGTTTTATTTGCAACAGTTAGCTACAACTTCCAGCTACTTATCTCCATAGTCGCCGGTCCGACCCAGACGTTTACTGTGGCGTTGTACCAACTTTCCAATACCCTCGTTACAGAAGGCAGCCAGCAGTGCTTTCCGCCAATTCTCTACGCTGGCCTACGCACGAGAGTTATGTAATGTTGGCTGCATAGCTTCAGGCGAAATTTCTCACCAGGCCCTCGTACTTGGCGGAAGACACTATTGTTCTAGGTATCTTTATGTGCTCCCTGAGTGTTCAGAATTAAAAGGAACGACGTAACGCGATCGACGGGGATACTAGAGATACTGCCCAACACACCTGTGCAATACTTCATCGGATTTTGACTGTGTTTTCGATTTCGCGACCGATCGTTCCTTACTTTCCGAATAACCCTCGTATTTCAGCGATTAACAGTGCAAGATTGTAGATTAATATAAGCGCCAGGTAAGTCATTGCAAATGTGAAATACTGGTACATTAATAACCGATGTAACCGTCAGAACGTTGAACGCAAACATGTAAACGTGCATGCATTGTGTTGTACAAGTGCCGGACGTCATTTTGTAGGATGGAGTTCCACGCCTGTTGCCCTTAGTTGGTTAGTAAAGGGACGGTTAATCTGTTTGTGGATGACGCTGGAGTAGATGCCCTGTATGTGCTCGACTGGAGACAGGTATGGTGAGCCAACAGGACAAGGTAACAGGCCGACGCTCGTTGAATTACGACATCGGTATGTAGGCGAGCGTTATCCTGTTCGAAAACCCCCCTGGAATGCTGTTCAAGAATGGCAGCACAACGGGTCGAATCACCAGATTAACGTACAAATTTGCAGTCAGGGCGCGTGGCATAACAATGCGAGTGCTCCTCTATCATATGAAATCGCATCCGAGACCATAAGTACAGGTGTAGTTCCAGTGTGTCTAGCACACAGGCAGATTGGATGCAGGCCCTCAACTGGACGGCCATCACTGGAAATGAGGCAGAACCAGCCTTCTTCAGAAAATACAACAGACCTCCACCCTGCCCTCCAATGAGCTCTTGCTTGACACCACTGAAGTCGCAAATGGCGGTGGTTTGGGGTCAGTGGAACGCACGCTACAAGGCATCTGGCTCGAAGCTGTCCGACTTGTAACAGTTTGTCGTGTCACTGCAGTGCCAAGTACTGCTCACATTGCTGCTGGAGATGCCGTACGATGCGCCAGAGCTGTACGCCGAACACAATGGTCTTCCCTCCCCGTAGTGGTGCCTGGACGCCCACAGCCTGGCGTTCTCACGACCGAACATTCTCGGAACCATATCTTCCACCAGTCATGTACAGTCGCTACATTCCTGCCAGTTTTTTCTGCAATATCGCAGAAGGAACATCCTGCCCTTAGTAGCCCTATTACACAATCTCGTTCGAACTCAGTGAAGTGTTCATAATGTCATCTTGTCGCCTTAAAGACATTCTTGACTAACATTAACTCGCAACGCACAATCTCAAAGGTAACTAACGCTCACAAGCGTTACAGTGCGTTTTTAATGCAAACTGATTCGAATCCCTATGCGAGCGCTGCGAAATTTGAAAAAACACATCTTTCAGATGTAGGAACACGCCTAGCAACTTTCGTTTATGTCGCATAACTCCTTGCTGTTGCGATTTTTTTCCGTCAGTGTGTAATCTACTAAAGTCAGCGAGCCACAACATTGTAACATATAAGGAGAAATCAAAATAATAATCCTGAGTGGAAATCAATTGTCGTAGATAGTGTGCAAAGAATCATGAATGTAAAAGATACTCAAATGTCTTTATCTTATTCTTGTGAACCCTAAAAACGACATTTATGCTACTCCTGAGACAGGACACGCGTCGGTTGGATTATATAAAATTTTACTTATTATATATCTTTTGTGTTCTGACATTACGTAACCAGAGGCGCATATGCAGCGTGATAAAACGGTAAATGGTTGACTGGTAAGTGATCCACCAACTCATCAAGAGCACCTGCTCACGCGGAGATTCACTGCTGCCGCTCGTGCTCCATTCTTCCACGGTCACAATGAAAGAATGATTAACATTTGTGTATGCCACTAGTTGAGAATGGATATGTTTCCCGTGAACAGCTCTCCTTTATTCACTAGTTACACATGACAAAATTACAAGTTGAAGCAGCCTAAGTGTGTCCCTGATAAACCAAAAGCCATCCGTAGCTGAGGGTTAAGAGATTCATAAAAGGGCCTCCGCACTCCCGTGAAACGAGATAATTGCATATGATGTGTGTACATAAATTGAAGTCAGTATGTGGTTCTCCGCTGAGGGAGAAAATGGTTACACTGTGAAGTAGGCAAGTTAAATTACAGAAATCTGACTGAATGGTGCCAGAACAGAAGAAAAGCGGGGTACGTTTTGAAACGAGGAGGAAAGCTAGGTGGCCAGTATCCGCGTAGACCACCCGCAGCTGTCGTAATCGGCAGACTGAGGCTCATCGCCAGCAGATAAGCTAATCATTCTTCCGTTGCAGCCCGCTTTCTCGTGCGCGATATGCTCGCGGAAGTTTACAGCCCCTTATCTCGGTCTGTGCACTCAGTGCGCTACATCACAAGTGGGTACCGCCATGTGTAATCACTCACTAACAGGCTGCCAATCTTTCTCGACACGTTATAGCTGTTTTACTACCTAGAAATATTACAGATTTTGTCATACAGGTTGGCAGTTTAAGTGGGTATAGGGGTGTCAATAAACCATCAGATGGTTTATTTTTGCAATCTAGTTCCGTTTTAAAAGGTACTGCAATAGAAAAGTAACCGAGTGAATATGTTTTTATAATGAACTGAAACGTGAGGGTAGAAACAGTAGTTTGGTTTATACACGTAGAACGTGCATTCACACATCGCATTATGCATCAGTGCTGGTAAAGGAGCTTAAAGATTCCTATTACAAAACAACTGGGCTAGCCGGCGTCTAACAGTCACGCCGTCACCTACGCATTAGACTGATAACATCTACAGAAGCGTAGTGTGTCTGCTAGACCGAAACATGGAAGAATACATGTCGAGTTGTTGAAATAGTGTGGCTAATACTTCGTTCTCAGAGCTTAAAAATAGTTTTAGCCTTTTCCTGCCGCAAGTCTGGATAAAAAAGGATTCAACGTGTTAAAAATTCTTTCAAGAATACTGGGGCTTTGACGGATAATGGTTCTTAAAACACTGTAATAGTAGAGAGCACCTGCCCAAATAGAAAGTCATCAATACCATTCGTGGTTCATTCATCAGAAGACACTTCCATG
The DNA here is from genome assembly GCF_021461385.2 of Schistocerca piceifrons. Classification (NCBI taxonomy): domain Eukaryota; kingdom Metazoa; phylum Arthropoda; class Insecta; order Orthoptera; family Acrididae; genus Schistocerca; species Schistocerca piceifrons. Next base: position 351,321,551 of record NC_060142.1, read on the forward strand.
TTCACAGCTGACAAAATCGTGATCTCGCAAAGGAAATTTGTACTAAAGTAGCGTAAAGCAGCGTTCCACTTGTAACAATGACGAAGGTTATGTATCTCTCGGACGTAACCTCAGCAAACCTACCACGATCATGGTTGACCTTGCCAGAAAATATAGTATGTGTCTACGCTGCAGAAACTGCAGAATTATTTTTAGTAGTCGACATAGGAAACTGATGATCTGAAAGTTAACGAAAGTAGGCACAGCCATGTTGCAATTAAAAGTATTGCGCGTTGTTACTTCGCAGTGCAAGTACATAAATGTCTTTATAAACTATCGCGAATGATTTGCTTTTAGCTCCGTTTCGATTACTGTTGGCAAATAGAAGAAAAAGGCAAACCCGACTGAAAAAGCAGTGATAGTGTCTGCAAAATACAACAGCTGAGGAATCGCTGGAGCACGACATCCAGCGCAGCGTGATTCCAGCTCCTGTCCCAAAAAAAGAGGGCTTCAGTCAGTGTTCCAATGGCAATGCGGATAAATGGGCTATTATGCTGAATTTCCTGCGATACTGTTAACATTGTGACCACTTGCAACTACGTGAAAACTTAACAGCCTTTCCCTGACATATTGTATTTCAAAAATTATTCTACCGGCAAGATTCGGTTTTAAAACGTTCCAAAACAAATAAGATTATGTGATAAGGCGAAAACGTTGTCGCTTTTTCCTTCCTAACTGTGCAATTGAAGATGTGGCAATTAGAAATTTCAGCCGAAAACAGAGTTCTAAGAAAGTGTAAGTTAACCATGAAGGGGATACTTTACTATTGCTCTTCGACCTCGGACCGATACCAAGCAGGACTGAAAAAGGAAATGGAGAAGACACACAGAGAAGCAAGCGCGTTTCGTAAGTGTTTCACTTAGTAAATACGAAAGCATGATGGAGAAGCTCAATTTCAGTGGCAGAAGCTAAGAGAGAGGAGTTGTACATTACGGTGTGGTTTCTTTCTGAAATCCCAACAGTGCCGTATCTGGAAGAATCGACCAGTTCATTGCTTCCTTCTACGTAAATTTCTCATGAAAAGGCCATGAAAGTACAATTATTGATCACGTAATCAAATATTCTATAATAATGTAGGACTCTATTGTTACAGATTCCGTAGCCGAGGTAGCTGATGCACGCCTGTGCGGTGGTGCTCGGCTCGGATGTAAGCCGGTCAGAATCTGGGTGGTGGGAAAATGTCACTGCGAGTATTTCGCCGGTAAGGGGAGCAGAGGTGATGATGTAAAGCTCCTGATCAACAGTCTTTGCGACGACGTATTGCATTAAATTCAAAATCTCTCCGCAGTATATCATGAAGTGAGGGCATGTGATACTGTTCGTGATAGTCCTACCGTAGGATGTGGACGTTAAGCTCTTTGGCCACCTTGGTATTCATCAAGCTACGTGCCGGCACCGGGCCTCATCTTTTCCATTCCCTTCTTTGAAACGAAGATGCTACTCACCTGATTTCGCAAGTAAAATTCATCAGTAAAATTATAGTGTTTCGAGCTCATAAAAAGTTTGTCAACAATTGTTCTTCCCACGCAGTTTACCACTGGAAGACAGTGGACAAGTGACTGTGCAACACGATATACCCATCTCCTCAGATAATAAGGTGGTTTGCAGAGTATGTCAGTGGTTTGCTAGTTGAAACACGGATCTTCGCATGCAGCACTGAATGAATGCAGATGAAGTATTCATTGTACAAGGAGTACTGTCGAATAATAAAGATACTGTCAATGCTTTAATTGTTGTCAGACTTTTGCCGGCCGGTGTGGCCGAGCGGTTCCAAGAGCTTCAGTCTGGAACCGCGTTACCGCTACGGTCGCAGGTTCGAATCCTGCCTCGGGCATGGATCTGTGTGATGTCCTTAGGTTAGTTGGGTTTAAGTAGTTCTAAGTTCTAGAGGACTGATGACCTCAGATGTTAAGTCCCATAGTGCTCAGAGCCATTTGAACCATTTGTCAGACTTTTAGCTCATGACAAAACATCACTCGTAAGACAAAGACGGGTACATTATTAACTCGGTCTCACTTAATTACAGCAACTGCATTGTGGACAACTTGATGTTTTCGTAGCGTAATAACTGATCCATTAAATTATTAAATTTCTGGAGTGCAGATGCATAAATTCGGTATCTTTTTCTTCTTCTTCTAATATTTCCGCTTTATACCTTCCGGCCATCATCAGAATGGGTCGACAGACTGAAGCTACCGTACGCTACACTTTATGGATACGAAAATGTCGAAATTCTATAGCTGACTTCATCTTTTTTGCTAATCGATGGTAAAGGAAGCACTTTAAATTTGTTTGGCGAAGAATTTAGTTAGAAGACATGGAATGCTGCGCATTCTGTAATAAACGCGCAAAAGCATGGCTAAAGTGCGTCCAACAATGACACATCAATATCCCACCATGGATCGATCGCGTAGTAGCTGATTCAATTTATGCATTCTCTTTGTCGCCGATCAGCGTCCCTGGCGCTTGTGTTCCTATGGTTTGAAACTATGGAAAGACAACTGCAGCGTGCTGTAGCTTCAATATCTCGGTTCATTCTAAACGTGGCTGCAAGATATACGTTCGAATTATTTGAAGAAGAATAAACAGAGTTTATGGAACTGCACTCTCGAAATTTGGGTTGGATTGGGTTGTTTGGGGAAAGAGACCAAACAGCAAGGTCATCGGTCTCATTGGATTAGGGGAGGTCGGTGAATCACGTTGGCCGTACCCTTTCAAAGGAACCATCCCGGCATTTGCCTGGAGCGATTTAGGGAAATCACGGAAAACATAAAACAGGATGGCCGGACGCGGGATTGAACCGTCGTCCTCCCGAATGCGAGTCCAGTGTGCTAATCACTGTCCCACCTCGCTTGGTCTCTCGAAATTTATTGGAGCAGTTGTATTGTCTAGCGAAACACTTCATATATTGCAGTTGGGCAAAGATATGAAAAGAACGCGAGAAATGCTTGATCGAACATAAATGCATATGCTAGCCAAGCCTGCAGATTGAAGTGTAGTATTTGACCACGAACAGCGGCTGTGAAATGTCCTCTATATGTTGCAACTGCCACTCGTGGTGCTCTGTGTACTTGGGAGTGCATTGTGTCCGATGTAAGGGAATTCAATCCTAGACAAATTCTTGGTTCTCGTACGGTGTGTGCTTCCATAACGAAGTTACCCAAAGTGTATGATGTTTTTAGAGGCACCATATTTAAGATTCTTATCGCATACAGGGAAAGATGAAAAACGTAATCCGCTGAGCCACACTGTAGACAAATGAGTGAACGCGACAGGCGGTCTTTGAAGAGGATTGTGAAGAAAATTTGGAAGACGGTGGCAGATAAACTCACTGGAGAACTGAATGTCGCACTCGCGAAATATGTCAGCGCCACAACAACGCAAAGGGAGTACCATAAACTGGGAATTGCATGTCTAGCTCGAATTTTAAACCACTCATCAATGATGCAAATTCCTGTAACAGAAAACCGTAGTGCCAAAGCATTCAAAACCTGGAATAGACACAATGGAAGTAAGTCATTTGGTTTCGAAAGTCTAGTGTCACACTGTTTCCAACTTCTGGCCTAGTTTACGTCCCAAGAGTGAAACGTGGTAGGGGTTTGGTAGTGATCTGGGCTGCCATATCGTGTTGTTCCATGGGTCCCATAGTTACTCAGCAAGATCGCATTGCAGCCAAGGATTATGTGACCATTTTAACTGATCTGGTCCATTCTGTGGTACAATGGTTCTTGTCCAATGGTGACGCTATATTCCAAGACGACAGGCCACCTGTACACATAGTCCATATTATCGAAGAGTCGTTTTGTGAGCATGAGGATGCATTGTAGCATCTCTGCTGGCCACCACAGTCACCAGACCTCAGTATTATTGAGCCTTTGTGGTCGATTTTAGAGAGAATGGTGCGTAACCGCTATTGACGTCCATCATCGTTACCTGACCTTGCTCCTATTTTGCAGGAAGAATGGTGTTAGATTCCCTTGAGGCTCAAACAGAACCTGGCGGATGGAAGCTGTTTTGCTTGCAAACAGTCTTCCTACGCAGTGTTAAGCCTGGTAACGCGTTGTGTTTGTGGTGATTCCACATTTCTGTGCACCCCCTAAGTGCTCTGGGGTTACACAACAGCGCCTGGGCAGGTGCTGCAGCGGCCCTCGCGCCTGCTGACGCCGCAGCCGGCAGTGAAGAGAGAGGCGGGCGCGCGCGGCAGGTAGCGGCGCTGCGCGGCGCTCTTATCTTCTTTCTGACAGTGGAGGCGCAGCTACAGCCAGCCATCCCCGCTCCGCCACCACCCTCGCCTTTCATCGTCAGCAGGGAACGCGCGCGCCGACGGCCGGCGATATTCCTCCCATTTCGGGAATCTTATCGCGCGCCCAGACGCAGTGTATCAGAAACGGGTAATGCTAACCGGGATTCGTTTTTCTGGGCGGCGCGGCGCGGCGAATCGAACGGACGGGCTGTGCTGTGCTGGGCTGGTCTGGTCTGGTCTGGGCAGGCGCGTCCGCCCGCGGCCGATATCGCGCCCTTCTCACGCCATTACGCCGGCCGGGCCGCCAGATAGCCGCGCCGCTAAGTTATGTCGCCCGCGTCGTGACGCTCAATATCGCTAATGCGGCGCCGCGCTCCGCCCCGCTCAGCTCTGGTGCCCAGCTCTGCTGTCTTCGCAACGAATAAACCTGTCCGCTGGCCGGCCAGCCTTGTCACTGCGGGCCATGGCCGCTCACGCGCCATCGCCTCTCGCACGCGCTCCAAGGAAATCGAGAGTCCACCATTCACCTGTTATCACAGTCCTCGCCTCGCGCATTAAGCGCTTATTGCCGCAGTTGGGCAAATGTCCACTTCAGGATGGGGTGGATATCCGACAAGTTTGCTAGCAGTATTCTCTCTCTATCATCTCCTCCTCCTCTCTCACTTCTCCTCAGTGTTTCTCCCTGTCCCCTCTCCTACCTTCTCTCCTTCCCTGTACACATCCATCTTGTGGTGGATTCTTTGGTACAACTGTCATTCTACCTTATGTGCAGTAACGATAACATCGTTAGCTGTATTTAATGTTTTTATACAACGCAAGCAGTTTCTATGTTACATTAGACAATCTTCAGGCCCCGCTATGACTACTGGTGATTACATTTACATCGGGAATTATCAACGTACTTGTTGCAGAAAGTTCAAAAACATCGGTGTCTGGAAACTTTGTTAGTGTCTCTGGTGGATGGAAGCAGAAAATCAACTTAACTATTGGTAGGAAGTAACTTATTTGCAATTACCGATGTTTCTGGAATCTTCTGCAAAGAGAATGGTGATGTGTCTGAAGCTGACGTGATCACCCACTTTCAGTGAAGTGATGGTGTTCATATAAGAGTCTCTCCTTCTCTGTCTCTGTCTCTGTCTCTGTCTCTCTCTCTCTCTCTCTCTCTCTCTCTCTCTCTCTCTCTCTCTCCCTATCTATCTACCCATCTCTAGCTATCTCCCTCTTGGTGCCTGTTATTTCCTGCTAGGATACAGGACGAGTTTAATGGAATGAACAACCCACAGAGCACAGAGAATAGGAGTAAACAAGAGAAAGACGAAAGTTAAGCAGACGAACTTAACATCTAAATTGGGGACTATAAAATGGACGAAGTGAAGGAAACAAATTAAGGCATGATGGGGACAAAGTAACGAGAACATAAGATGCAGCGTACAATTTCTGGAAGGGTGTGTCTGGAACAGAACATTGAATGGAACTAAATCATGGTCTGCGTGACAACCGGTATAGAAGGGAAGCGAAGAGACACGTACTTATACTGTTTGATGACAAAACTGTCGACTTCTGAACTGACCCGGGTCGACGCGCGCACAAGCGCGCCGCTTCCTGGTTCGGGGAGTCACACCCGGCGGATTAACGACGAGGGTCGGTGCTCTGGCCAGCCTGGATGTGATTTTTAGGCGGTTTCCCACATTCGACTAGGTACGCATATCCTGCCTTATTTGCACGATTCGCAAATATTTCCAGCACATTTTCATACTTTCACATGGAATAACACTCGAGGCACATAAATAGGGCACCACTAACATTTCCAAATCCAATAATTAACGTGACACTCCTGGGACACGAGATAAGGCCAGGAGAAATGAGGAGGAGAAGAAGGAAGTATCCACGACTGCTAAAGTGGATTTCTTTTTAAAATTTTACTGTGCTAGATTCGTATCGAGCTACACGCACATCTCCAGCCACACTCTAGCAACACTGTTCGAAAATCATCGTGAAATGTGACCAAGGAAGTTATGGCATGGAGGCGTGTTTAGCCTAATGGTAAAGAAGACCGCTCGCAATATGCAGAAATTTGGTTTCGAGTTCCGCAACAGCACAATTTTTCAGTTCTCACTTCATAGTCACTACTCGGCAGGGATTCGAGGCTACCGACTCGTCTGTGCCACCCTGACCGCTAACCAAGCTCCGGCGAAACCAGTTGGGGCAATCAGGGGCCGCAAAAGGGTGCAAACAGACGGCGACTAAACGCCGACACTGCGTCGGGCTGGTAGCGCGGGCGGCAGCCGCGGCTAGCGCAGCGGACGTAGGCTACATGGCGTGCTTTTTGTTGGGGCCTTTTCTGTCCTTTTGTGTGCAGATCGGGATACACAAAAACGCGCGCGTGGCAGTGAGCGATAACGCGACGGGCGGACAGATCGGCGGCCGGCGGGCGCATATTTAATACGGTTCACCGCCACGCCGCGGCGCGGCGCGCCAGGAGCAGATAAGTGCGCATTATGAGGAAACAATCAGAGCGGCAAGGAAAAAACGGGTGCGCGGATGTCGGCGGCAGATAGTCGCAGGGGCCATCTGATGGCCGCCCGGCGCTCGCGCCACGCGAAACCGCGCGACGACAGATTACCGCCCCCCGGATCCGAATTTAATTTGTTTCGAACAGCGCGACCCATTCACTGGAATAAATCATCTGACTACCCAATTCCCTCTCTCCCGCTCTCCCCATCATTTTGTTTCCATTTCCTCTTTTTCCTCTTTTTTTTTGTCTTTTGAAAGCGTAGCAGATACGGTCCGAAGTATTAATTCGTTTCCGATCTAGCGAAAAATGTGGCGTATTGTGACGGCGCGACGAGTCAGTAATTTCGGCATTTGGCGACGTGTCCCGCGGGGCTCTCTCCATGTGAGGGACGAGGTAATTGGAGTATACGCAGCGCTGAAATTGGCCCCACCCGTTATATGACTACCGGTGTTTACAGTCTTTCCCCTCCGTCCATCAAGCGTCGACAGCTTTTATTTCCTTCTCAGTGCTGTAGTGCTGAAATACTTTGACGCTAATTAGTAATGTGCTATGACCATCGTCACCAAGTGCTGTATCGCACTCTACGTTTTGGTCTTAGGTTATCGATGTGGTTACACAACTGAATGATGGATGTGAACCAGAGTCACCTCATTTACTACCAGTACGCTAAATACAGTTCTAATTCATGAAGAGTATCAACGTAAAACACAGAAGTCTATTAATGATCACATAGATACAAAATCTTACACAAAGTAATTTACTAATCTCAGCATCTAAGTCAATTTGTGAGGCGCTGATGATACAGACCTCAAACACTATTATAGACAGTTATATCACCAACTAACTTAAATTCTGTATTCATTCCACGACCCCGATAAAAACAAATACAGTGTCATCTTTAGCCAATTTACACATATGACGAGTATATGACGAGTAGGCACACACATAGGTCTCCCAACTTACAAAACAAAACAAAAAAAAAAAATCCTGAAATATCAGCTTCCGTGATAATAAACGTTCGGTATGGAACTATATCACAAGGGGAGAAATTTTTCAGTCTAATATCCAATGAACGTAATGCCGAACAGTAGCAACAGTAAGCCGAACTTGACGAGCTTGCACTACAATATTAGTGAAAGCAAAATCAGAACGGCCACCACGAAACACTGGCTTGCAGGGCGTCGTCCAGAAAGAAGACTCGTATAGACCAGTGTAGATCTCTCGGTGACACTCGTATAAAATTCGCAGACTACTCGCTGTCGTAAGTTCGGGCGCCCCCCCCCTCCCCCGCCCCCCTCCCGGCAATGCCCCTTCGTCCACGAGCCCAGTTCATTGGAAAAGCAGGCAACCCCGCAGACACGGCTGTACTGCGGGAGGTCGCAGTGCCCCTTGGATACAGTGTAATAAATTACTCCTTTTCTTACCTCTTAAAAGAATTTCACGAAGGTTAAAAAATTCTTCATAGATTTGGGTCCAGTACTCGATAAACGGCCTGGAGGAGCGCTCACGTAGTGCGTAATCCGGCAACTAATTTCCCTCGCTGTTCGACACACACATCGTCCTGTGCAGTTCACCCATACTATGCATTTTACTATCCCATATCAGATCAGAAGCCGACAGGACCTGTTGAGTTACAAAGCACTCCAGGACACCATTTAAAATCAAAGACAGGGAAGAAAAGACTTGATATTCCGTCAACTGCGAAGCCATTAGAGGCCCAGAGATTCCTCAGGTCGAAGAGTAGGGGGAACTAACTCGGCTATGAAGTAACCAACTCGTTACTCGACTCATAATATTGAAGAAAACCACGGAAAATTTAAATAAGGATGTCCGGACGGGAATTTAAATACCGTTCCTTTGAATTCGGGTCCAGTGCCTGGAATGTTATCTCACCAGGAGGAGGAGGAGGAGGAGGAGGAGATTAGTGTTTAACGTCCCGTCGACAACGAGGTCATTAGAGACGGAGCGCAAGCTCGGGTGAGGGAAGGATGGGGAAGGAAATCGGCCGTGCCCTTTCAAAGGAACAATCCCGGCATTTGCCTGAAGCGATTTAGGGAAATCACGGAAAACCTAAATCAGGATGGCCGGAGACGGGATTGAACCGTCGTCCTCCCGAATGCGAGTCCAGTGTGCTAACCACTGCGCCACCTCGCTCGGTTATCTCACCTGCCTTTGTAACGATATAATCAACATCAAACAGCAATCTGCCCAAATACTTCAGAAGCAATTAACACAGTATAATCGCATCAGGTGTGTGCAGAATCAACAAACTACTGTTATCCCATAGCGGCACCTCGTAACGCATTTCAGCACAAAAGACAAACTGAGGTCTCATCAACATGGGAATGCGCAAATTCACCAGGCTGCAGCTGTGAGAGAATCAAGTGCAACCGGACACACGAGCAATCGCACAAACCTGTCGCTCGATATTCGAAATATTTCTGCGAGAAAACCTTGAGCTAGAAACGAACCATCGATTCGCTGTCATCCATCTGAAACTGAGTGTCCTACTTTGTTTAAGTACGAAAAGCTATGTAGTAGAAATATTACAGGGATAGAGAAGTCTTTAGACAGCTCATACGAAAAGAAATGACTCGTTAATTGGACAACAAATAGAAGAAAGGAAAATTGTAGACACATAAAACTAAATCAGATTACCATGGATGTTGGTTGTAGTAGATGTTTAAGGATTACGTTTTAGGGTTGTCACTTAACATACAACCAACGACCTGAAATATCGTTTTCAGTCAGCAGGTGATGGTTGAAGTGATCAAAGCAAAAATCTACTAATGCTAGTATTGCTGGCCTCTGTTTTGATCGCAACCGAGGGAGATTCGTCCTACAGGTCGGTCAGGGGCCTGCATATGGCGTAGTAAAAGGCTGGAACTGTTTGCCAAATAAAATAAGGTTGGAAACTTGACGGCTGGAAGGTATTTAATTTGACATTCTCTATCGAACAGCCGAGTTCCATAACCATCTCTAAAAAGATGGATAAAAAGGTATAATTGGCTAGTCCGGCTGCTACTAGCCTCTGAACAATGGTGCAGCATGAGACTGAATGTTTCAGAGAGTGAAAGACTTGTTTTCAAATTCCGGACGTTGGTGTGAAGGTTGTGGTTGGTGCACGATAGGGTGGTACTTCCTTGTGCCCGTCAAACATAGCGAACTGGAACCTGACGATGAGTACATCGTTCAAAGCGCTCTGAGCACTATGCGACCTAACATCTGGGGTCATCAGTCCCCTAGACGTAGAGCTACTTAAACACAACTAACCTAATGACATCACACACATCCATGCCCGAGGCAGGATTCGAACCTGCGACCGTGGCGGTTGCGCGGTTCCAGACTGTAGCGCCTAGAACCGCTCTGCCGACGAAGAGTATGCCTGCCCTCAAGCTTCCCATGCGGCTCTAACATCCAGCCACTGAAACATCTGAAAGCCTCACAAATTTGAATAATGAGGGACTCAGCCAGCCGTCCAAATGGAAACCCAAGATGAGAGCCCTTTCAACCTCTGTCAGGTACTGAGAACACCGTCTCATACGCTTACGCGGCATCTCCGTGTTCTTCACTGCTATCAACTAACATCTGACGCTGTTCACGCCCCACGTATATCGTACCAGGCCAGGTAACAACACTAAAAACGGTCAACACTCTTGCACTCTGATGGCCATCCTAACTGTAACAGAGAATTGCAACTCTAATCATTTACACACCTGCCGACAATGTCTACGTGTACGAAGTTACAATGACATCCCACCATGTCTTCGTGATGCTTCAATTTTTTTGGCAGGCAGCGTAAAAAGCGGCGTGACATCAAAACCACTACACAGTCTGGTTCGATTTCAGGCAGCGAGTACGCGTGATTACACAGATCTCAGCGACTGAAGAACACGAGAGTGTCGATCGTCGAAATATTGTGCAGAAAAAATCGGCTTAACTCCGGAAAACATACCATTAATCAGTCACGCCTAAAAAACCTCAGATCAGATGGGTATATTATTTTTGATTCACCTACGAACCAATGGACAGGGTTCTGCCACGTTATGCAGTGAGTTAGCGAGCACCGCAGCCGTGGCGGCGCTGCGGTGCGGTGGCAGCGCCGACGTATTTCATATTTGGAGGCGCGGCTGAGTGACACGGCGAGAATGTTTGGTGTTCCAGAAAGATAGCGCCCGCTGCCGCCTCGCCGCCTTACACTTGATTTCCCGCAGATTTTTCAGGCGGGCTGCGGGCGCCGGCGACCGATAAGGCACCCCCCCCCCCACCCCCACCCCATCCATTCCTCCCCCCTCCCCCTCCCCCCCCCCCTCCCCACAACTGCCCGGCCGACGCCTGGCCCAGCCGATAGCCCGCGGCGCGTCGCTTTTTCTTCTTTGCCTTTCTATGTGAAAACATATGAAATATATTCAATCTGCGAGTGCGCGATAAGGCGCCGTCGGCGGAAGGGGCCCCGAGTTCTATTATAAGAAATCAATTCTGGCGACGGGGGCGTCCAGGGGCGGCGATAGCGGCCCAGCCGGGGGACGGTGGGGGCTTCCCTTCGCACCTCTCGCGCCTAATCGCGCGCCGGCGCATCTGGTCGCCTCGCCACACGGACTCGAATGCCTCGGCACGGAGCCCGTAATTTCGAATGCTGAAGAATACATGACACGAAAGAAAGGATCAGAAAAGAGGCACGTGGAGAATCTAGTTCTCTTTCGGGTTTGTACACCCTGTACAGGGTGAAAAGTATTCAAACCGAGAAACTCTGGGAGGTAGTAGGGGACATCAAAACAAATATTTTTCCTTAATGTCATTTTTTCCTATGAGGATTATTTAAACCAGTGGAGGCCGTATTACGCTCTTCAGTTGTCAGAGGTCGTATTACGATCTTCAGTTGTTAGAGGGCGTATTACCCTCTTCAGTTGTAGGCAACTGCTGCCCACCAGTGTAGTAGTGCATTGCCTCTCTTTATTAATGGAGTGATACACCTGAAATGAGTACACTGATATGGTTGGTGCGTACTACGTAGCGCACCACAACGGACGAGCTGTACAGCGGGTTTATCAACAACAATATCCTAATCGCCATATCCCGGGGATCCTTCAATTAGCACTCGTGCAATTGCACGTAACATGGGGACGAATCAGACGAATGTAAGAACAGTCCTTCGAGAGCAATAGTTACGTCCATTTCACTTACAGCGTGTCCACAGCCTGGAACCAGTTGATTAACCACCCAGAGCACAGTTTTCACAGTGGTACCTGCAACAGTGTGAAATGCATCCTACATTTCCATCCTCTGTGTTGTTTACCGACGAAGCAACGTTCGGGCGTGATGGAGTCTTCAACATGCACAATTCGCATGTTTGGAGTGAGGATAACCCACATGCCATAGTTACTAGCGCTCCTCAAGTGCGGTTCTTCGTTAATGTGTGGGTCGGTGTCGTTGGGGACTGTTTAATTGGGCCGTATCTGCCATCTAGGCCATTAAATGGTAGGCACTATTACAATATTCTCCCCAGAGCGTTGTCAGAATTACTGGAAGACGTCCCGCTCCCTGCAAGACAACGCATGTGGTTCCAACATGACGGGGCGCCGGCACATTTCAGTCGTCGAGTGCGTCGATTCCTGGACCGACGGTTCCCAGAAACGTGGATTGGCAGAGGTGGTCCTGTACCATGGCCTGCTGGATCCTCAGATATGTCCCCTCTGGACTTTTTTGTGTGGGGAGAGATGCGCGACCTTGTTTATGCGACTCCGTAGCATCAGAAGAGGATCTGGTTGCCCGGATAGTAGCAGCAGCAGTAACAATTCAGGATACTCGTGGGGTTTTTGCCCGTGTCAGATAGAACATGATCCGACAGGTAACCTTTGTTTACATGTCAATGGAGGCATTTTTCAAAATCTACTGTAACTGAAATTGGGTTGTGTTAATGTGTTGTCTCTTGGTCATAAAAAAATGGAAAAGTGTTTGTTGGTTTAATTAATTCGCCGCCAGAGTAATCTTCCTCTACCGGTTTAAATGCTTCTCATAGGAAAAAATGGCATTAGGGAAAAATATTTGTTTTGATGTCCCCTACAAACTCCCAGAGTTTGTCGGTTTAAATACTTTTCACCCTGTATAGCCTATCGCTCCCAGGCCTGTACTAAGGAAGGGAAAAACAGAACGTTTAAACAATCCTGTCGGAGAAACATCCCCAACTGAACATTGTATCAGAGTTTGAAAATACCACTACAGTTAAAACCGATACTGGTATTTTAGTTCTGAATAACCGACTTTTTTCGGTATTTTATTGTTCTCGTCGTAACAGGTCATTTTTATTTTTTACTAATAACGGTAAAAAAATAAAAATATCGATTAGTAATAGATCAGTGCTAAAAGTTTTGGTTTCTAACAAAAACAATGAGTTTTATTCGTAAAATTTCCATTGATTTGAAATATTCTGTTACTACTGAAACTGGGAAAAACCATCATTGCTATTGTAATAAGAATACTGACAGAAACGAGCAACAAACACATGGAATAAAAATTGACGCAGAATTGCTGAGACAATAATGTACCTGTTATCATGGTGCAGTGTGTAAGACTTGCCCCATCTGGTATGTACGGTAGTTTCGCGCTATTGTTGCAGGATATCAGTTGTGTTACAGAATGGTAACATCCATGATCAGGAAGTATTTTAGAAAGTGCGCCAATGCTCCATTTACTTAAAGAGATTAGAAACGGGAGTAGCCACAACAGATTTTCGGCGTCATGTAAGGAGATTCTCTAAAACTCGTCAATTCTTTTATAGTTTACAATAAAGACAGAAAGTAGTGACCTGCTGCCTGTATCTATGCAAAATGCCTTTAATGCTTGTAGCCCTTGAAAATCAATAAATTAACACGAAAAATAAGAGTTCTTCAACCTCAGTTTTCACCCTTTAGCAATGATTCGCAATGCCCAAATTGTGGTATGATCCTCCATCACAACATAACTTTTAGGCTGTTTCAAATAATTAGCATCAGTAAGTGAATACCGGTCATTATTTGTAGTATTCAGTCACTTATCACTTTTCGCGCGAACAGTGGAGGGACTAAGTTTTCTTTTCCTTGTCTATTTAATTTAATATTTTAACGAGTCTCAGTTTTTCAGTCTTTGTTTGATTTCTAAGTTTATTACAGATAATTACAGAAATAAAAAACAGAAAATCGGTTATTTTCGGAACCTAGTATACTGAGCGACTAAAACGGTCGGGTTAAACTAGCATTGAAAGAAAAAAGCGATATACCGAAAACAGGTCGTTTCAGCGATAACCGCCATCCATTTCCTGTAGTGGCGATTTGTCTGGCTAGAAATATACTGCATCCGAGAGACCGCTTCAGTCTGTGAGACTGACATACACCGCATTTTTCGAAAATCTTTCCGAACATCGCAAGATCTGAACATATTCCGCTTTTGACTCGTGCAGAGGATTTTCCCCAAACCCGAGAATGATGGGATTCTTAAAGATGTACTGCAAGTATTTATTTTAGAAATGGAAGTTCCACACGTATATTTTTTTCATTTTGTTTATTTATATTTCACACTAAGGCAATTATCTTTACAAGGCAACCAGGGAAGACAAAAGGAAAAAATTTGCGATGAGTCCCTGGAACTAGTTGATAACTTTTTGAAAAATCATGCTTTGCACACAGCTACATAGTTCTCTCATCAACAATAAAGTTTCGGTCAGAAACGAACCATGCCCTAGTACAATGTGACATCGTTAAACAGATGCACGACAGATCATAACTGTTCACAAACATCATGCCATAAGCCAACTCAGTAAAGGCAGTATAGTACTGAAGAACCATAGCACATGTCAAGACTTCGCCACATTACCTAATCAGTGGTGTATTTACTCCAATATTATGCTTGGATTTAATGTTTTGGTGTATGGTATGATGCTTGTTAATAGTTACGATTTATTGTGTGTCTGATCAACGATGTCACATTATGCCTGAGGAAAGTCCATTTTTCACGGAAACTGCATGTTTAATAAACTGATAATGTAGTTCTGTGCAAACCATGATTTTACGAAAATTTTTAGAAGCCGTAAATAATCACTCATCAAAACAAAGTTGACAATTTCAGTTACTTAGCATCCACAATTAGTAGTAACATAATATATAAACAAGAAATAAAAAGAACAGTAGCTATTGTAAAAGAAATGTTTTACAGAAGGAGAAGTCTCTTCCGTATTCCATAAAAAAAACAATGAAGGAGAACGATAAATAAAATTATTCAGGGTACGTGACCACATTGTCAATAGATAAAACTCTGCAATGTTTCGTCCATGGTTGCTAAAGGCCTTCCTCAGAATAATGTGCTGACTGCCGAATAAGAAAAACTTAAGTTGTTATACGCTAGTGGAATAAACTGTTTTCGTACGTTTGTTCCCCTAGTATATAAGAACTTAATTTTATCTCATTCAGCAGTCGGTACAATGTATCGAGGAATGCCATTCGCAATTGCGAGCGAAATCTTGGAGAATTTTAAATACTGACAATGCAGTCACATACCCTGAAGAATTTTGCTGACAGTGACAACGACTGCGGAAGCTTACGCTTACAATGAAGAAGATTAGAGAAGAGTTTTGTATGGCTTGTTCCCCTTTACGGTGCCGAAACATGGACACTGTGGCGGGGTGAGGAGAAACGCTTGGAGGCTTTTGTGGTGTGGAACTGGTGGAGAAGTGAAGGTATGAAATGGATACATAAAATAAGGAATGAGGTTTTGTTACAAAGGTTGACACAGTAAAGACAAGCAAATACTAGAAACAAGAAGAGGAAAATTAATTGGCTGGGACACTGAATGCGAAGAGACTGGACAATAAAGGATGCACCCTACTGAATGGTAACTGGAAAGATTACCAGAAGTAGAAGAAGGTAGCAGTTAATTCACAACTAAGAGATAAATGTGGCATACGTGGCTACGAAGTGATGGGCCTGCCATATGGGCGCAACACATCGTCATCATTGTAATCGATTTTTCTCGCACTAGATTTCGGGTTGCAGTCCCAATCTCAAACGCTCACTCTTGTATATAACTAAAACGTCGAGATGGGATCTAGCATCATCACTATAGCTGCGGAATTTTTAATACCAAAACGGTTGGTGTATCGGCAACGAATTTGCAAACACAATTCTCCTTCGAAAATAATGGAGGAAACCGTGAAGAATGCACCGTGAGTAGTTTGCTGGAGTTTTTACAGTGTTCCAAGGCACTTTTTTGTAATAACAAGGAAGGATCTATTTACGCTGGTGCAACATTTCTAGGCTCAGCTGCCAAAATGTTAGTTACTCCCTTAAAAGAGCGCACTGGTGCTTCAAAGCGCTGTAAGTGGCGCAGAAATGGTCCCAAGTAGTCATGTGACCCTCCATCGCTGACGTGAATCATGACGACGGTATAGTGTGTACATGCTAGTCGATCGTATGATATCGGCGCAGTAAAGTCCGTCGTCGTGGAGACGTTCACAGAAAGGCAGGGAGGAGCTATTAGGTTTGAATGTGCCTATCACCACATCGTGAATAATGTACCATCCACAAGTATGTAACATGACGGAATAACAATGGTCGTAAAAGGACGCCACCCGACAGAGACCATAGATGGCTATTACGACTTGCCAAAGACAATTTTTCAAACCAGGTAGGAATGTCTGTTGTCGGCGAATGCATGTCCAATTCATCCATTTCTGAGCGAACGTAGCGAACACAACTGCATACAATGGACATTCGCAGTACCTCACAAAATGTAATTACTCACAGTGGTGCATGAAAATGCACGTCCCCTAATGGACCAAACAACACAGAAACCGGAGAGTAGTATACTGGATCCATGTCGGGTGATCCGAGGAGTCGCGAAAATGCCTCATTTCCCCGCGATGCAAGGCATCTTCTGCACTGACACTCCAATGAAGTGTTTAAAACGCTGTGTGTCGAGGTGGAGCTCAATCAGCTGGTGATTCTGGGAAGATTCGTACCGTGATTTGAATCCAATCATTTATGTTACTGCGAACATGTAAAAGGATGTTTATTTCAACGATATCAGTGATGAAGCGTTGGATTTTATTCCTCCTCTTCACCACTAGTATGACGCGGATCATCCATTTTCCAAGACGACTATAGCTGTCTTCATAGGGCTGCACACGTATGTTCGCGGTTGGACAAAAACTCTAGCATCCTATGGCATTTCGACTGGCCCGCCAGATGAAACGCTCGTAATCCCGTAGAAAATGTGTGGGACTGTTTGGAATCATGGGTGAAACAAGCAACTGACATTCCCGCAACTTCATACCTCTATGATACACTATGTGATCAAAAGTATCCGGACACCTACAATAACATATGTTTTTCATAGAAGGTGCATTGTGCTGCCACCTACTGCCAGGTAGTCCATATCAGCTACGTCAGAAGTCTTTAGACATCGTGAGAGAGCAGAATGGGGCGCTCCGCGGAACTCACGGACTTCGAACGTGATCAGGTGATTGGGTGTCGCTTGTGTCGCACGTCTGTGCGCGAGATTTCCACAGTCATAAACATCTCTAGGTTCAATGTTCCCGATGCGATAGTGAAGTGGGAACGTGAAGGGACACGTACAGCACAAAAGCGTACAGGCCGACCTCGTCTGTTGGCTGAGAGAGATAGCCGACGTTGGAGAGGGTCTTAATGTGTAATAGGCAGACATCTATCCAGACTGCATCAGATTCCATTGCAAGTACTATGACAGTTGGGCTGGAGGTGAGAAAACTTGGATTTCATGCTCGAGCGGCTGCTCGTAAGCCACACATCAGGCCGGTAAATGACAAACGACGCTTCGGTTGGTGTAAGAAGCGTAAACATTGGACTACTGAGCAGTGAAAAAACATTGTGTGGAGTGATGAATCACGGTACACAATGTGGCTATCCGATGGCAGGGTGTGGGTATGGCGAATGGCTAGTGAACGTCGTCTGCCAGCATGTGTAGTACCAACAGTAAAATTCGAAGGCGGTTGTGTTATGGTGTGGTCGTGTTTTTCATGGAGGGGCTTGCACACCTTGTTGTTTAGCGTGGCATTATCACAGCACAGGCCTACATTGATGTTTTAAGCAGGTTCTTGCTTCCCACTGTTGAAGAGCGATTCGGGGATGGCGGTTGCATCTTTCAACACGATCGAGCACCTGTTCACAGCGCACGGCCTGTGGCGTAGTGATTACACGACAGTAACATCCCTGTAAGGGACTGGTCTGCACAAAGTCCTGACCTGAACCCTATAGAACACCTTTAGGATGTTTTGGAACGCCGAATTTGTTTCAGGCCTCACCGACCGACATCGATACCTCTCCTCATTGCAGCACTCCATGAAGAATGGACTGCCATTCCCCAAGAAACCTTCCCGCACCTGACTGTACGTATGCCTACGAGAGTTGGAGCTGTCATCAAGGCTAAGGGTGGGCCAACACCATACTGAATCCCAGAATTACCGATGGAGAGCGCCATGAACTTGTAAGTCATTTTCAGCCAGGTGTCCGGATACTTTAGATCACATAGTGTATCTAGTCCAGTGAGTGGCTTCGTCTGGTTATGTGATACCTGACGTTCTCACGCTATGTGGTTCTTTAGTGTATACAGGAGCGAGGAACAGATGCCGTTTATGGACAGGAAATTCAGACCTTAATTTATTCTACATCTATATCAAATAATAAAAATAATACATATCTGTCTTGCTGAAGTAGTAGCGTCAGTTGCTAATAGTAGATTTGAATGTAGAAATATGTACAGATAGAAAAGATTTATAAATCTGTCACTCTTCAATACATTATCTACTCAGTGGATGTCGAGCCTCGGCCACTACGAAAGTCTGTAAATGTTATTCAACTGGTGCGCCCACAAAATGGGCGAGTGCTTGAATGTGACAACTTAAATACACTCGCCGCTGGTGCTCCGGAGAGATGATGCTTGTTGCATGCTATTGGTAGAGGCGTAATCGTTCGTGGCAGTGCTCTCGTGCGGCGGTGGCGGCTGTAGGACACGCGGCGTCGTAAATGGCGGCGCAGGGATTTGAAAGTGCGACCGAACGGACGGCGGCCGGCACCGCATTGTCAAAGCTCGAGAGCCATATTCCATGGCGGTGACTAATTTTTTTATCGGATGTGGCTGTTACATATCTTTTCAAGTGGTGGCATATACACTGATCTGCCAAAAGATTATGGCAGCCGACTTACAATCGATATAGCGATAGCAGCGTCACCTGGCGAGGAATGATTGCTAGTCGGACACACGCACGGTACATGTAGCACTGTCAGTAAGCATGCTGTCCGTGTGCAGAATGGGGAAGGCGCGCGATCTATCTGAGTTTTACCGAGGGCAGGTTGTGATGGCCCGGGAGTTCGGCAGGAGCAATTCGGAAACTGCGTGACTTGTCGGGTGTTCGAGTGTCTTCAACACGTGGTGAAACCGCGTCCAGGTGTCGTGAGGTTTGGCGGACACCGCTCATTACAGATGTCAGACGTCGTAGGCTGGGCAGACTGGTAAAACAGGACAGGTGGCGAACTGTGGCGAAACTAACATCAGATTTTAATGCTGGGCTGAGTGCAAGTGTGTCTGAATACACAATGCTCCGAACACTCCTAACGATGGGTCTCTGCAGCCGACGACCCATGCATGTGCCAATGTTAAAAGCACGACATCAGCAGCTACGACTGAAGTGGGCACGTGACCATCGCCACCGAACGTTGGCTCAGTGCCAGAGCGTTGCATGATCTGATGAATCCCAGTACCTTCTTCATCATACGTCGTCTTCAAGGGGAACAGCTGCTTGACACCTGTACTACAGGTCGGGTACAAGCTGGCGGCGGCTCCGCTATGCTATGGGGAACGTTCACATGGGTATCAGTGGGTTCAGTGGAGCACATGCAAGGCACCATGACGACCAAAGCGTATCGTACACTGGTTGCAGACCACGTACACCCTTCTTGACGGTCATGTTTTCCGAAGTAAGTGGATTTTTTCAACGTGATAATGAGCCATGTCACAATGTCAGCAGTGTGATGGAGAGGATCGAGGAACACAGTGCCGAGTTCCAACTGACGTACTGGCCCTCAACTCGCCAGATCTGAACCCGATCGAGCACATCTGGAATGAGATTGATCGTCGCGTCAGAGCTCGCCGTCCTTCTCCCGGAAGTTTACGGGAATTAGGTGGCTTGTGTGTGCAGAGGTGGTTCCACCTCCCTCCAGCGACATGCCAAGGCCTCACTGCTTTCATCCTATGGCGCGTCGCCGGTGTTATCCCTGCCAAACGTGGACTTGTCGGCTATTAGGTAGGCGGGCATAATGTTCTGGCTGATCAGTGCATAAAGGCGTTCCAGGTGTGTGTGTGTGTGTGTGTGTGTGTGTGTGTGTGTGTGTGTGTGTGTGTGTGTGTGTGTGGATAAAATTACTAAAACTGTTATCACACAGTGAGGAGGAAACCTATGAAATGACACTCATTCACCCACTCCAACTTTACTCGCTTTGATCCACACAATCACATCTCACAGGCCTTAATACAACGGAGAAGCGTGAAAGGTGCTATACGTGGGATTAAAACAGAAGCGAAACCACAGAAGAGCTAAAAGAAGTCACAGAGAAATGTGACTGGATTACCATGGGTGAGCCGATCAAAAAGACGTCCCAGAGGTCGGGCGTCGTTAGTCAGTTGGTAGCCACCAGTGGACAAGAAGTTATTGTTTCCCATATATGAAGCGGTTCTTCTGTGCGGACCTCAGTCAATATGTGGTATCTTCTTTCCCGCTCATATGAACTCACAAAAAGTTACGCAGTATTACAGGAGAAATACGACAGCTGTAAGGAAGCCGAAACTGGGTGATGCGTGCACTGTATTTCATCTCGTAATCCTTGCGAATATTGAGGCAGAAAGTTGTAAACTGCAGGAAAAGTTATCGTTGATCACAGCCATAAATTTTTGCCAGTGAGCTAAATGTTTGTGGCTTAGTGCTAGGATGTGTATTATGGCAATATAAATTTTACTTTCACTACAGAATGCACGCAAGCAGTCAACGGCTGTAGCCTGAGAGAACTTCCTGGCACGGGATACTGTTGCAAACTGTCAGCCACACATCAGATCGTAAATTCGGATGGCATGCCGAGTTTCAAGTTGGTGGCGCTCTTGACTCTCCTTCACTTAAAGAGTATCACTATTTACAACGTAAATTACCCAACTGAATCTGCTTCACATTTACGGTGTCGCCTGAACGCCCAAGCACCCACCATTGAATTTATGTTCTCGTTTCAGGTGCTAGTTTTAACTACCAGAAAGTCTTGCGTATCTGAGAAGATATACCGAGCGCGAGTTTAAAACACGGGATTCACTTTCCGCAGGACTGGGTCGCAAGTGAAAGTTCCACCGTTCTGGATTAACTATCGTGTAAACTATTCAAGGCGAATGGTTGGATGATTCCTATGAGAGGCCAAAGCTGATTCATTTCTCCATACTTTAGCACGTGAAATAATTGCACGTGTTTAATAACATTGAACGTAAATACTTCACAATAAATTTTATTTTAAAAGTTAACTTATCATTGCTACTGCGCCTGAACATTTCATCCAGTAGCGGAATCTTCATTCTCTCTGTTTCCCCTTCTTTTATTTACTGTGTAGTATGTTAGGATTCACTGCAATATACCACTACATAAATGTAAAATTATCATTATTTGAGACAATAAAAAATTTTGAAATCACGCACAATATAATTTTTCACTTTGTTGATTTTCACATACTTCCAATACAACTTGAATAAAACTTACTTCTGTTGAAATTAACTGACGGTCATGAAATTGCAGATGGAGACGATAAACTAGTAGGATTAGTCTTTTGTACCAGAAAGTACTTACTGGCATGTAAGTATCTTGTAAACAGAGCAGACAGGCTACAGTCTCGTTCACAAAAGTTGAAGTGCTTACGAGTGATGATGAACGTTCACACTGACCAGTGGTTTTTTATTTAATTCTCCTTCTGCGCTTTTACAAATTTTCTGTAGTTAACTATTTGACCCAAAAAAGGCTAACGGTTGTCTTTCAAGACATCTTCGGTTTTGAGGTAGTAAATACAAAGTTAAAATACGAATACTGCAGATGATTTCTACAGAAGCGCGAAACATACTTGTATAAATTAATGTAAGTTTCATACGTATCCATCAGCCACGCCTGTCGTTACTAACTGTATTGCAGTTTCACAGCCATAAAACTCCTTCAAAACTTTGTTTCTCTTCATTACACCTCGATGGTCATGTGGAAATTTAGTTGTTTTGAGTCACCATGTGGGTTCAAGAGATATTACATACATTATTTTAATTTAGAACAGTTTAAATTTATAATTTTATGAACAAGCAGAGCTACAGAATATGATGTACTTCTATACAAAATTTCAACAGTGTTTTAAGTGAATAATTTTACTTCGGAGTCTACGTCATGTGCGTAAAAATTGTCTAATTTGACGTGCTATGTTGGATTACTTTGCAATCGTATTCGTTTTGTTTATTCTACCTTCACATTCCAACTGTCAAAAATTGTAAATTACGTATTTATATGAATGCGTGTGTTAGATATATATAAATATGTTCTTAGAAATAACAGAAGACAGGTGAATTAGACTTCTTGACCTGTCAGTTCCATGTTTACTCTACATGATAGTTATGTAAAACATTATCAAAATTGTCGCTGCCTGAAATTTGACAGCAATAATATACATAACAAACTATGTTATAGGATATATTTAAGATGCTGTCTTATTAACCGACAAGTATATTATTGCTATAGAAGTACATAATGTAAGTACCTTTATATTACTGATATAAATGTACAGTTATTTTGTAGAAATGATGCACATGCATTGTTTGTTCCTCTGTATTAGACGCCACTGATGATGGGTTATAAACCCCAAAACCGGTTTTGGCAAATAAAACATTTCCAGTGCAGCTCATGGTGTATAGTAGATATCTTTTAATAAGTTTAAATTTATGTTTTTCTCGCATTTCAGAGACGAGTAGAATCTATAATAGTACTAAAGTACACCTGATTCATCCTTCTCTGGCATCAGCGCGCATACTAGCGGTGGTCCGTTGAAATATGACACAAAGTCAATAATTCTAAATTTTCCCTAGTGGTTAACAATAATAATGATAGCCTATGCCGTTAGCGCTATAACGTAGGCTGACTGTTAGCCGGTGACAATCTGGAATGGAGAAGATCTTTTAGAAACGAGTCGACCAAAGATTAGCCGTAGACTAATACCAAATTGACCAAATTGACCTCTGCACTGTGAACGCAGTGGGAAAATACTGCCTTTTTGGAATTCAATTTTAGGTTGCTGAGTAATAGAGACGCGCACTATAGATAGAGTACAGTATTTTTCAACACTAGGCACATGTTCGCGAACTCCTTTTTTACGTTTTAACGCTGTACTGGCTTGTGTTAATCGAAGTAATTATTTTTATAGTAGTACGAAATAGTAAAGACTTAATCAGGCAGAAGAAAATGATCCTGTCACTTTCGGTTACACAGGCTCACGTACTACCATTCTGCTTTTAATGGATTAAATGTTTAAAGAAGAGTGCTCTGGATCCACTTTTCTCTGGTAAAATTTAACCTGAAAACGCGGTGTGAATTTGTGAGTGATATTTGTAATAAACTTAGAGCTGTACTGGTTTTGCCTATCGATCGTGGCATTCTTTTCATTTGTGGACAGCATCTGTCAAATTGTTCAGTGCCAATTTTCGCACTGCTGACAGCCTTGTCTCCTCTCTGTGAGAAAACGTTTGAGCTTTCTCACGAAATCTTCTAGCCTCTAAACAAAATGATAGTACAGCGCATTTGCGACAGACACCCAACGAAAAAGAAAGACAGCGAAGGCCGAAAGCCCCACAGGCGTCCGTGCAGTCATAGAAAATGTGAACTGAGCAGCAGTGATTTCCTGACAGACTGAAACACCACTGTCTCATCTTCACTAAAGTTGCATTTCCTGTTTTTTCACAAAAAAATTAATCTCAATGACAACAGTTCTGGTTCTGAGAACAACGCATGTGCAGTAGACAGGCGACAGTAGCCGACACAATGCAACCAGCCATTTAGATAGCCTTGAATGCAGTCGTCCAAGGAAGATGACTAGAGACGATAAATGCTTTAGCTGCCATAAAACGAGAAGCTTAAATCAAAATAATTTAGCAGAATTAGAGAAGAGAACGGGGTGAGTGTCAATTTATACTTGTCCAGGTGATGTGCTGGTTGTCTTCGTAAAGCGAAAGTGCGGGGCACAGCGTACCCACAGGACTGAAAGATTATTAATTAACAGTCTAAATTGTACCGACATACACATGCATGCTGTGACATATTTCGAATTTAACTAGTCGCCTCCATTAATATATTGTATTGGTGAGATTTGGTCTACGTATGTGTAATGAAGTATTAATTGTAGGATTATCGCTGCCTGTACTTCATTTGGCATTACGTCTCAAGATACAATAAAGTGAGAACTAATTTTGTACTCTGTTCTTAGCATATCCTGCGTCAGATTTATGTGACAAGTTAAAAATGCGAGACCGAGATTCGAGCCACGGGTCTCTGTCATTTGCAAGAACACACAGAATGACTCAGATTTCAACTATCGACAGACTCCTGCTCAGACCTGTCATCTAAGCTCTTAATATGCGTACACCTGCATCTCTTTTCTCCAAACACGTCTTCAATATTTGTATGCGCTGCTTCGATCATTATCGTAGTCTAACAAGCTTCTACAGCCCTCCATTTCTTATCTAGCTATACCTGCTTTGACAGTTTGTACTTCCTGTTAATCTCATTTTTACTCTTTTTTTATTCCATTTTGTCTACTTCATTTCCTTTTAGAAGAAAAATCTCGTTCGTTATCCAAGGATTTATGCTGGATCTTGTCTTTCTGTCCACTTGATCCTCTGCTGCCTGCACTACTTCTTCTCTCGTAGCTACCCATTCTTCCTCTACTGTGTACCTTAAAACTCTCAACAACCACTTGTTTTTCAACTTATCCAGATCCCATCTCCTTCGTTTGCTACCTTTATGGACTTTGCTCAGTTTACAATGCAATTCATCAAACAATAAGTGATGGTCGGAGTCCACATCTACCCCTGGAAACGTTCTGCAGTTTATAATCTAGTTTCGGAATCTCTATGTTACCATTACGTAGTCTATCTGAACCCTTCCAGCGTCTCGAGGTCTTTCATGTGTAATAAAACCTTCTTTCGGGATTTTTAAACCAGGTGTTAGCAATGATTAAATTGTGCCCCTTTCATTCTTCTTCTGTAGTCCACGCTCTCCTACTATAGTCATTATCATAAAGAGTGCTGTACCCAGAAGAAACCGACCAATTCACTGCAAATTGTCTGTAATTACTTTTGCACGTTCGGCCGCGCACTTGGGGAGCGTGGGTCGGGACTTGACGTTATGCCCATCGGTTGACACAAGAGGGCCACAAACAGCCATACGGACCAGTGCGACAGCGGAGAGCGCCCTCGATCGTCACCTGAACGTACACTATGCCGAGGCGACATGTTAGACAGCAAGCTGGCCAACTCGACTAGTTCAGAAGGGGTCGCATCGTGGGGCTACGAGGGAGTGAATGGTCCTACCGTTATACTGCGCGCCACGCCGGTCGTAAGGACACGGCCATTGGCCACTGTCAGTGGTACTGGATGCAGGAAGGCACGCATGCACAACATGTAGGATCTGGATGGCCGACATGCAACGCAGGGGGCAGCAGAGACGGATTGTCCGTTACGGGCGAGCAGGCCCAGCGGCAAAGATAGGGGCCATTCAGTGCGCTGTCCTATGCAGCGTGCTGTAAGTGTTGGTACCATTGACAGGCGGTTGAGTGACGCAAGACTCGCCGCACGCCGGGCGTTACGACGCCTACCACTCAGATCCACACAGCTCCACTGCCCACTCGCCTGGAGTCTGGTGCAACGACGGACACGGGGCCCAGCAAACTGGCAACTTGTCGTCTTTTGTAACGAGTACCGCTTCTGCCTTAAGGGTGACGATCACCGGGTCTGTGTCTGGAGACGCACTGGCGTGCGCCACGAAGAGCAATTTTGTAGTCTCCACCACGCGTCCCCTCAGCCTCGTGTGATGGTGTGAGAGCGTTACACCGTTAGTGTTTCTAAAGGGATCCGTGACAGCCGCACGCACGGTACATGGATGAGGTTCTCCGACTGGTAGCTCTACTGATCGTGAACGCCCACGTCCGTGCCCTATACTACAGGACTTTCGTCTTCATACCGCTGCTACCTCCAGAGTTAGTGTTGCAGCTGTGAATACTCTGCCACGGCCAGACGCATCGCCCGGTCTCAAATTGTGGGTTGCCTTGGAGCGTGGCATCCATACTCGGCTTCCACCCACCAGTCTGTGGGATCTGCCTGCTTAGGTGCAACCGTCATAGGATGAAGTATCACAGCACTAAATCCGAGACCTGTACAACTCCATGCCGCGGCGTCTGGTCCCTTGTATTCATTGTCATTGGGGTCTGACACCATACTACCAAAAATGGTTCAAATGGCTATGAGCGCTATGCGACTTAAATTCTGAGGTCATCATCCACCGGGAACTTGGAACTAATGAAACCTAACTAACCTAAGGACATCACACACACATCCATGCCCGAGGCAGGATTCGAACCTGCGACCGAAGCGGTCGGCCGGCTCGAGACTGCAGCGCTTAGAACCGCACGGCCACTCCGGCCGGCACCATACTACCAAGTACGTTTTGTGACTATGTAGCGCGGTAGATGTTCGTTCTTCAAGGCTGAAAGAGTAAAAATTTCGTATGTATGGTACCATCTATCTACCTGCGGACAATGATGGCAATCCGCCTTGTCCTTACGGGTGAAGCTCCTTCTATGACAGTGAGGAACTGCAAATGGTGTTAAATTACCAGATACGATGTCACTGTACCACGTCACTCGGCGTGTTTCCCTTTGTGGACAAAGAGCTAACTAGTGGTAACTCCGAGTGTCGTCTCTGGGGTTCGGCAGGGAGGTGCGGCGCTAGCAGAGCAGGCAGCGCAGGCCGGGGCAGCAACAGGCTCCGGTTCGCGGGCCGCGCGCTTTGTCCGGCTAGCGAGCGGCAGCCATTCTTGTTTATTCGTCCCGCTGATTCACTGCTTCATAAATTTATCGCCGCCATCTGCGAGCCAGGACGGCCACTGAGAGCGCGAGCGACAGAAGTCGCCCCGCTGTCACTTTTAGTGAAATGTGTTTCGATGCCAAGTGAAGCGGCGTGATTTATCGCGGAATAAATTTCGGAGCTAATCGTCGTCGATCCGCAGCGCAGCGCGGCGCAGAGCGGCGGCGCAATTTATCGCTTCCTACGGTGCGCCCAGATGGAGTGAGTGATGCGCGCGATACGCAAGTAGCCGGCCCATAAACTACTGCCGCTGCCGCTGCCGCCTGCACGATTGTCCCGTCAGGTGGGCCGTGCGCGGGGGCGTGGGGGCGTGCGGGGCAGGGAGGGGCCGGTCGGCCGCCGTCACGGGCACCACCCGCCACCGGCGATCCGCGCCGCCGCCGTCTCCGGGCTCTTCACGTGCGGCGACAGATGCCACTCTGCAGCCGCGCGTGTTGAAGGAAACCACGATGGATCGGGACTCGAACGTACACTACCGGAAAACGATGAAAGCCCTCAATGACTATGTTAAGTGGTATCATGGTATACAATGAGGGGCTGTAGCGTCAGTGATTTATTTGTCACGGCTACCGGCCATCAGATGTCCACCCTCTGTGTCTACTCTGCAGCCAGTGAATGTGCCGAGTTTACAGGTGAACGATGTTTCGAACATTCATTCTAGGGTACAGGCATACTCGACCAACGAATGCATATTCCTGTTGAACAACTTCAGCCATTTGAATGGGATCACACTGGGTCCCTGTGGGAATCTGGATGGACGCATCGACGGAGTGCTGCACATGTTGAGCACAGTGTATCGGCGATGAGTCGCTGGATTCAACAGTGGGCTGTGGAACATTCGTACAAAGTCGACCAGATTCTGGACGTCTGCGAAGTATAGACGCACGTCAAGATCGACGCATCGTGCGAGCATCGGTGGCCGACCGAAGATCGTCGCGGGACGACGGCTGGGCACGCGTTGCACCTGCCGTTTCAGGACGGGCCGTTGGCATCGTCTGGCCAGGCTACCACTGACAGCACGACACCGCCAAGCACGGGTACTCTGGTGTCGTGAAAGAGTTAACTGGAAAGTTAAATGACTGTCTATTGTCTTCAATGATGACGGTGAGTTCCTTTTGAATTAAAACAGTATTGGCTGCAATTTATTCTTTTATTAATAACGCGTTTCGCCTTCGTGCGGCATCCTTAGATTATGCACCACGAAGGCGAAACGCGTTGTTAATTAAAAGATAAATTGCACCCAAGACAGTTTTTTATTCAGGTATTCTACATACGGTTGCTTAATGAGACGGCCTAATGGATCTGAAGCTATTTTAAGAGTGAGTTCTGTCTATATGTGACTGACGGACGTACACGTGCATGGCGTAGACCTGGTGAGCTGCCTATTCCAGAGTGCATTCGCCAAAGACACACAGGTCCTAATGCAGACTTCATGATATGGGGGGGGGGGGGGGGCATCAGTTACAAATCGCGATGACATCTGAAGTTTCTTCATGGTAAAGTAAACAATGCCCACTATATTGCACAGAATATTATCTCCGTGTTGCTGCCATTTTTTCGATTGGAAGGTGGTGTTCTTTTCCAGCAGGACAACGCACGTCAACACACGGCTGCTGCGACGCAACTTGCCGTTTATGGTGAAAAACGCGGGAACTTTTTTCTGTTCTGCAAGAACCTCTGCTGAATTGCAATAAAAGGCAAGATACTTGGGACTATTTATCGCCATTCTATCGCAGAATTTCATCAGGAACCTTAACGATTGTTTGGATGCGGGAATACAGGCCCGACGGGGTTGCACTGTGTACTGACGCGACTGTTTGGGCACCCTTTACTGTGACATGTGTCTTTCATTCGGTCTGAATCTGTTATCGTATACTCTAACAGCGACGCACTACCTGTCACGTCGCTTGTCAATAAGACGACCTTGACCTTGAGGTCATTTCAGTTCTTTCGGCAGTTTATATCGTTACATTCCCAGAGCTACATTGTACCTCTATAGTGATGTGGATATTTTGATTCGTCGCAACACAGCTGGACATGTCATAACGACGCAATGTTATATATTTTTAACTTATTTTTGAAAACAGCCAGTGACGTTACATCATCTTGTTTTTATTCATCTACAGTTACCTACTGGTATGTTAACTAGAATATAAAAACAGACCACTAACATTAACCAGCTGTTATAATTATGAAACAAATTTGTATACGTTGATTAGCTTGTATGTCCAGGAAAGTCAACTGTGAACGAGATATTTATTCTCCGACGAATAGTAGAAAAGAATAGTGAATTCATTGACTTAAAATCTGAATATGACACAATAAACCGGGCCAAACTTTATGAGGATATGCGGGAATTTCGAGTGCCTGGAAAATTGGTGCGTTTAATAGAGGTCACCCTTAAGTACCCACGGAGTACCGTACGAGTGCAGTGTAGGCTATCGCCTGACTTTCCCACTGGAACTGGGCCAAGGCAAGGAGATGAGCTTTCCTGCCTACTTTTCAACCTGCCAATTGAAAAAGTGGTATGCAAATCGGGTATTCAGACAAGAGGTGCTATCTACTATAAGTCTGTACAGTTGCTGGGATATGCAGATGACTTTGATTTAATGAGCAGAACACTTAGAGATCTACAAAATGCATTTTCAGCTCTGAAACTGAGTGCAGAGAAGATGGGCCTGAGAATTAATGAAGGAAAAGACGAAGTATATGTATAATGGCACTAACCAACCCTTACAGCCCACAATAACCCTTGATGAAATGACATTTGAGCGAGTGGAATGTTTAACCTATCTGGGCTCAAAAATAGAAGCAAGTGGCACCACCTTTACTGATATTATGACTCACATTAGTGCTTCTAACCGATTCTACTTTGGAATGTTACGACATTTTAATTCCAAGCTTCTATCACGAGGGACTAAGTACCGACTGTACAAAACACTAATACACCCCAGTACTTACTTATGGCTCAGAAACATGGACCATTACAAAGCAGGGTGAAAACAAACTGAGATCACATGAAAGAAGTATATTGAGGAGGATTTTTGGACCTGTATATGAAAATGGGACCTGGAGAAGGCGAAGGAGTGATGAATTTTATGACTGCTATAAGAAGGATGAAATGGTCAAGTTCATAAAACTGGGTAGACGGTGATGGGCTGGACTTGTAATGCGACTCGATGAGACAGATCCCGCAAGGAAAGCCTGCTGCAGTGAACCTGGAGGAAAAAGAGCAAGAGGACGACCTAGGTTGAGATGGAGCGACGAGGTTGGAGAGGACGCTGCCCGAGTCCACGGCAAAGTACAAAGAGGAATGGCAGAAAATTATCGAGGAGGCCAAGTCCCACCCCGGAATGAAGTGCCAATAGAAGAAGAAGAAGAAGAAGCTTGTATGTAATATTTTCTAGTAAGACTTAAGAATCCTCCACTTAGGAAGCCCCGAGGGGGCCAGCACCCGTCCCCATTACGAGGAAAAGAGCGGGGCTCCACTACAAGCTCAACCACCGCCTGTATCACAACGATTAATGACTGCAGCTCAATAGCAACTTTTAAATTAGTAATAACTAACTACTGTACCCATGACGCGACAGAGGGAGGTAAGAAAGGAACAGCATGACGCACATTATGCGAACGTAGCTCTTACTCCCGTATCGGATGACTTTTGTACCATGGCCGCTTCTTCGGTCAGGAAGTGAGAGCGATGCCTGAACTCGGCAAAGAAGACAGATATAATGGATGTTTCACAGCTCGTGAGCATTTGTTCGCCAAGTGCCGCCCATGCATCTAAAGATGTCCATTGTGGGCCGAAACTGGTTTGCGTCATAGAAGTGATTGCGTTAAGAATATGCAAACTTTACACAAGATAATGTCAGTGACAGGCCTTGTGCAAAATAGACCTTAACTAAAAATTTAACACAGATAAATCCTTCTGTAGTTCTTGTATCAGAAGCGTGCGTACAAGACCAATTGAGTTGGTAACGTGGCAGGAGCCAGCGCTGGAGATTACCTGAAGCCGACCGCCGAAGAAAGGGTCATCGGTGGAACAAGAGCGCACTTCTAACCAGGCAGTGTTAGACAGGAGGCGTGCCTTGCGGCCGTCTGCGTGAAGGATGGGCCTCTGCTTCCAGACGCCGGATCCGTGGGCCACTGAGGTCACTGGCGCCGCAGAAAATCACGCTGCAGTATCAGGCGAACCCTCTGTGCGTAGCAAAGCCGTGGCGCCTGATGACTCCCATGCTCAGCGGAATTCTGTTCTTTCTTTTCGTCACAGACTGTGCAACTCATCGACTCCCGGCGGGGTCAGGGATTTTCTCTGCCTCGTGATGACTGGGTGTTGTGTGATGTCCTAAGGTTAGTTAGGTTTAAGTAGTTCTAAGTTCTAGGGGGCTGATGACCATAGATGTTAAGTCCCATAGTGCTCAGAGCCATTTGAACCATTTTTTTGTGCAACTCAAAGTAATTAGGCATACGTATTTTTTTGTTTTACCACCGGCCATTGCGGAAGGTGATTTAAAAAATTGCATGAAATCAGAGTGAATTGTTGCTAACAGTCGATCTAGAACAATGACTGTGCTTAGGAAGTTTAAAAAAAAAAGAGATACAATAATCGGGCAGCTCCTCATAAGCCACATTCTTTTGAAGTTACGCTAACCTTCGTTTGAGATCGTGTAAAGAGTGACGTCGCTGGACACTGGATGACCAGAAACAAGTGATTTCGAGTGACGAGTTACGTTGTACCACGTCAAAATCCGATGGAACGGTTTGGGTTTGGAGATTGCTTGGCGAACTTAAAATTGTTATCATGTGTAGTGCCAAAGTGAAGTACGGAGGATGGAAGTGTTTTTGTTGGTATAGTCTGGTCCCCTTACTGCACTTAATAAAACGCTAAATCGAAAGGGTACGAACTCACACAACATTGTGTACTGCGTACAGTAGTCGATGATGGTTTGTGTCAGCATGACAAAGCATCCCATCACAAAGCAGCACCTGCGACGCAATTGTTTATGGACAGTTACATTCCTGAAAAGAACTGTTTGCCTAGAGTCCCGACCTTAACACAATGGAACGTCTTAGGGATGAGTTATAAGATGTACTTTTGTCCAGATCTCAGCATCCAACATCACTACTTTCTCTGGTTTCACCTCCTGAGGAAGAGTGGGTTGCCATTCCCCACAGACGTACACACGCCTTACTGAAAGAGTTCCCAGCAGAGTGCAAGACTAAGGATGGACACACTTCGTGTAAATGTCACTAATAGGTGCCCGGATACTTTAGACCAGATTTTATATGTTAGGACAAAAGGGAATATCTTACACGTTACTAGAGAGAGCTGTATAAAGAAAAACCTGTAGGGGCAGAAGAGATTGGAATACAACCAACAAATAAGTGAGGATGCTGATCGTGAGTACAGCTCAGCTGAAGAGAGAGTCTTACGAGACCAAATCGTGGCGGCCAGTGGCAAACAAGTCAGAAGGCTGCCGATGTTAAAAATAAAATAAATCTGCTAACTGAGTTATCTGTGCACAGATGAAGACCTTAAAGTGACACTACCTTCACCCTAAGTTTCCTGTCTTGTGTGCTCCTTTTTTGGACTAGCAGGTTTCTTTTGGGAAAGAGTATGGTAGAAAATAGTATAGGGGCAATTTTCAGAATAAAACTTAAGTTACGTAGTTGTGTATATTCTATAACATAATATTCCAACAGATGAAAATATGTGCTGCCCCTATACTGAAGCCCATCTCACTTTTGAAAAAAAAAAAAAAAAAATGGTTCAAATGGCTCTGACCACTATGGGACTTAACATCTGTGGTCATCAGTCCCCTAGAACTTAGAACTACTTAAACCTAACTAAGCTAAGGACATCACACACATCGATGCCCAAGACAGGATTCGAACCTGCGACCGTAGCGGTCACGCGGTTCCAGACTGAAGCGCCTAGAACCGCACGGCCACAGCGGCCGGCATCTCACTTTTGAGTTAGGTCCTGCATCCACGGGAAGAAGACCGGTTAGAAGCGATGGAAAATAAGCTTTGTGTGGTGAAACCAACAGTGGCATACCTACTTATAGTTACTCCAAGAGGACAACGCTACCCTCATCCGTCTCCGAATATAGCCTGTCGTGTACGATTTGAGGTCCAATTTCGCACAGTGTGGGCCTGTACAGTAGCGCATGCACAGTAGCGATAATACCAGTGTATTCCGTACTATTCGTTTATGACGGTCTCCAGTCCCGTAAGCTTATTATGGATCGAGTGAGGGACATTACCGCATAGGATGGCAGAGCAGTCTTCACACAGACCTTCGTTGAGTGAATGTATCACCGTGGCTGTTTGTAACCTGGTGTAGACTTAGCGTTTAGTCGAAGCTATGTCTGTGTTCCGACAATGAAAACCTATAATCGATATATTTGTTGTTGTACAAGTTCTCAGCTGAAAAATGTGCGAAGTAGTCCGATCAAGTGCAGTGAGATTCTGGTAAAAGAACGTATAATTTTGGAACTATTTGCGATGCATCTCACTCAGGGCGTCTTATTATTTTTTATCCTAGTGAGGAGAATTAAAATAAATATCAAAGTTTGTTTTTAATATTTCTCTTCCGCCGAGTGTCTGTTCTCTCTAGCTCTTTTCTTCTGACGCACAACACTTGACACTGATGTCTCATCGAATTACGCACACTTTACGTGTTCGGAGTAGACGAACGAGTGCTCTTCCATCGAGACAAGCACTATGTTCTTAGAAGCCAGCAGGAAATCTGTGTGCATGTTCTGGTAACCACAAGCCGAGGCATCATCAGCTGGCAACAATGGTCTCCGGTCCACTCAACGAGAATAAAAGCACTGTGTCCTCAACCTGCTAATTTTATCAAGGAACAGCAGGAGCAGGTCGCTATTTTTTGTCAACGCGTGCTTTTCTCATGAAATATTGAATGGTACTCCGTGATTTACGGAATACGGAACGTCTTACGATTTTTGTGGTCTAATAGCATCGAGTCGTACCAACGTAATATTAAATCGAGCGTGTGTCGATGAGATGTTTGTCTTACATGCAGCTGCTCTGCAACGGAAACCAAATTTGCGAACATCGCCGAGAATAGTCTTGGTTAGGATTGGATACCGATTCGGTTCTTCAATGTTGGCTGCAGAAGACTGGATTTGCGGAAAGGATTTTTTATGTTATTTTGATACTACAATTTAACAAATTTTGGTTACAGACATTCGACCATCTTTCGATTTCGTTACGGTGTGGTAAATACTTGGCCTGTGTATATTTAAGGAAGCTAAAATTCCAAGGAAACCCTTATTTCACTGGAGCGATAATTAACCAAGGCGAAAGGCCACGACTTCCGTCAAGAGTGTTTACTCAGATCTGCCGGCGTATTGCGACAACATCTGCATGTACATGACTAGTGTGCAATTCACGCTTAATTATTTAGCCGAGAGTTTGTAGAACCAATTTCAGGCTATTTCTCGCCCGTTCTACTCTCGAATACCACGTGGGAAATATAAATATCTAAATCTTTCCGTGCTGCTGTGATTTCCCATACTTTATTTCTCCCTCTGAAGCTGGAAATCAACAAAATTTTTAACACTGGAAGGAGAAACTGGTGACTGAAATTTCGTGAAGATATCGCGCAGAAACGAAAAACGCCTTTGTTTTAATCGTTGCCACCCCGACTCGCTTAACATATCCGTGGAACTCTCTCCCGTATCTGACTTCAACACAAAACGAGCTGCCCCTTGAACTTTCTCGCAGTCCTCTGTCAGTCCTACTTGCTAAGAATCAATTACTGCGCGTCAGTACTTCAGAGGAAGACGGTCATGTGTAATGGGCCAGCCAATAGATCTATTGTATGCTCAAAGTGTTCCGACAGAAAAAGCCGTCTCTAATTTGCCTTTCTTATAACATTTTCTGTATGGCGTTCCCAGTTTAAGTTGTCCGTAACTGTTATATCTATAACAGCGTCGTGTGTTTTTCCATTCTAAAAATGTGGAATATTAAACCAATGTCATGTGTTTTCTCATATATAATACATGAAATATTTTATCAGGAACCGACGGATCACTCGCTTAAAGCAGTTGTCCCCCTCACCTCCCCCCAGGTATGTAACTGAATCAACAACTTTTAAATTTTTCTGATGGACCTCGTGTTTCTATTCCTTAGTGCCAGTTACGACTATTTGCACCAAGCAGATATTTTTTATGCATAATTTTTGGTATTCGTTGTGACCTTCTGTTGACTTTACTGGACCGTAAATGACAGTATTATCTGCATATTGTCTAAGAGGGCTGCTCAAAAGTGTGGGGAACCGTATACATATTTCGGTTTCACTACAGACACTACGTAGCTGTGTCTGCGGCACTCTTTTTCGATTGGATCACGAATGCTTTCGAAAGAGAGGGAACTCTTATTCTGGATCAGCAGGATCCAAATCACTCTGCTCGGCAATTTCGCTGCAGTGGAGAGCTGAGATAATTACACAAACAGACCACAGCCACTTCCTTCGGCCTTATTAATTTATTCCGTGCTCTGTTTGTAATAATTTTCGTTTTTCTTGCCTGCTTCGTTCCAGAAGCTTCAGGTCACACGCAGTGTGCGGCAGGCAGAATATATGCGATAGTGGGTGGACCGTGAGCACTCGGAACTGCACGGGCAAGACGAGGCAGAGGAGGGCGCTAGCGGAGGGAGAGGAGCGCGTGGCCGGCGGGCGATCGGGGCGGCGCTGCGCTGCGCTGCGCACCTCGCCTCTGCTCGCGGTGTGGCCCGCCGGCCGCCGCCGCCGCCGCCGCCGCCGCCGCCTGCGCTCGCCGCATGTCTGCCGCAGATCTTATCGCTGACTCGACTTGCCTTTTGTCCTCGCAGGCGCGCGCAGATATGATTCACGCGAAACGTGCCCGCGTGAGCTCATGTGCCGTCTCGCCACTGACTCACGCCAGGGACGGCGACGTGGCGTCCGCTGGAACGCCGAGCTCTCCGATCCTCTGGCGATACCCACGCAGATAAATTGGCCAGATTGGCTGCCTTTGGCCACACACTGTCGTGTGCTGTGAGAAGTCTTCTCTGCAAGATGAGCTGGTCAGTTAAATACTATGGATACCGGAACTCCTTTACCTGGAAGACGGGTGGACGTGTTGACACGGTTGTCTTCCGCATTTCCAATAAACCGTATGTTCATTAGTAAAAAATTACGAGGGCTATTCGGTCGGCAAAATCGGCTCGGTCACTAAATGAGAACAACAGTGAAAATCCTATGAAAGTTTGCATAGATGTGTTGGACAGTTTTCCCGTCGATGCCGTCACGTCGCTCTTTTCGTTTCTCAGAGCACAGTGAGCATGTAAAGCTGCCTCAAACAATAGTGTTTCCTGCCAAGTATGAGCGCCTGTGAGAGATTTCGCCCGATTTCATGCAGCCCACGCAACGTAACTGTCACGCATTTTCATTTTCTTGACCGTGCTCGGCCGCACATTGTAGGGGAAATGACGACGATCCTGTAGCATTTTCGACGGGAAGTGTTTGATCGCCCGCCCTACAGTAGGTCAAACTTGGCTCCCTCTGATTGTCAAGTCTGTTCACATGAAAAGCTGGCTATGAAGACAACATTCTGGCACAGACAACAAGCTGCAGATCAGTGTAGAAAATTGGTTGAAAGCCTTCTATGACGAGGGTGTTGGAAAGCTGGTACGATGCTATGGCAAATGTCTCAGTCAGAGCGGCGACTATGTGGACAAGTAGCTTTAAGGGGTAGCTAACCGTAGCAAGTAAAACATTTTTTATTTTCTCTATGGTTTCCTTTTCGCGACCGATCGGACGTTACTATCCGAATAGCCCACGAATCTAAGGAAGCCTCTGAAAATCTGAACCAGGGTTGTCCGGTAAGTGTCTGAGGTCATCTGCATTTACATATCCGGAAA
Source organism: Schistocerca piceifrons (assembly GCF_021461385.2). Classification (NCBI taxonomy): domain Eukaryota; kingdom Metazoa; phylum Arthropoda; class Insecta; order Orthoptera; family Acrididae; genus Schistocerca; species Schistocerca piceifrons. Next base: position 351,358,450 of record NC_060142.1, read on the forward strand.
GATATTGTACAGTGCAGGGCGCTTCGGTAGCTACGCGATCAGACTTTCGACGCCGTTTCACGTGTCCATCTAATAACAACTTAAAGCGCTGGAACAGTACCACAGAATCCGATTTAATTCACAGGTGCACTGCATTTCACCAGAATCCTTCCAGCACATTAAGCCTTTCATTACCCTTCCCTAAGACTGATTTTACGTTATCGTCTCACTTCATACCGCTTCTTAGTATTACACCTGAATATAAGGGACAGTCAACTGAAAACGATACATGAAAAAAAAGTAAGTGAACTGTTTATTGTTTCAAAAGTAATCACCATAACTGTTACTACATTTATCCCATTGTGAAAGATGGTCAGTGCCTTCATGGAAAAATGTTCGCGAATGGCTACGGAACCATGACTGTACCCAGGCCGGCACCTCCAAAGCGACACCCACAAATGTCTTTCTTTAGACCTTCAAAAATATGGAAACCGTTTAGGGACGATCGGAACGGTATGAAGAATGTGTAAGGGCATCCCAGCGAAACTTCTACAGATTATTCGAAGCCACCTTGTCAATATGTGGACGGGCATTATTACCCTGCAACAGAATGATGCCGTCCATCAACATTCCTGACTTGATGGTGCTATTAAATTTTTGTAAACAACCTCGTCCCCTGTGCGTTAATTGTCACGCCGCGTTTCAGATGCTCAATGAGCAGCGGTCCCTTCCAGTCAAAGAAAAAGGTTCATCAACACTTTACGTGCCTGTCGTTTCGACTACGCTGCAGAAATTTTGAAATTCGTGGTCAGTTCCTATGGGACAAAACTTCTGAGGTCATCGGTCCCTAGGCTTACACACTACTTAATCTAACTTAAACTAACTTACGCTAAGGACAACACACACACCCATGCCAGAGGGAGGACTCGAATCTCCGACGGGGGAAGCCACGCGAATCGTGGCAAGGTGTCCTTATACCGTGCGGCTACCCCCCACGCGGCTACGCTCCAGAAGTTTCGCGGGGAAGCCGTTTCACATCATCCATACCGTCCTGACCTCTCCCACGACAGTTCCACATTTTTGGGGACCTGAAGAAAGACATTCGTGGCCGCCGATTTGCTTCAGATGAAGAGGTGCACGCTGGGGTACAGTCATGGTTCCGTTGGCAATGTAAACAGTTTTCCTTGAAGGCGTTGACTGACTTGTGTCACGTAGGGGTAAATGTATTAAAAGTTATGGAGATTACTTTAGAAATGAAAAGTTTACTTACATTCTAACATCTATCTCATTTTTTACTCTCCCTTATATTCACACGACTTGCTGAATTCAAGATGTTCACCATTAATCTTTTACTCAGATAATATACTGCTTTTCCTGTTTGTTATAGGCATTGGCTGATATTTATCCACATTCAAAGAGAGCATCTACCAAGTTGAAGTCTTGTCCTAGTCTTCCCGCAGTTCCTTACGATCATCGAAGGACTATACTTTACTGTACCCAGTAGCATCGACAGAGATCAATCTTATCGTGCTGCTGACGCTATCTGAGAAACCATTTTTCCATATCAAAATATTAGTGTTCTATTATGCTTCGTTGAGGCGTCAACTTTTCTTGAGCTTGTAGTGATACTTGGTTCCTTAGACAAATATTCCTCGAGGCAAACACATATTCAAGAAGACATTCTGTATGGTTGTATCTTAGTGCTCTCGACTTGATGTATTCTCGAAAGTCTTTCAGAAAACGAAGAGAACGGTATCTAGCTGTTCACTTGAACCTACTGTTTGCAAGATGTAATCTATGTAATGGAACACGCTAAACCTCACACCTGCATCTTTACTCTGCAAGCCAGCTTGTGGCGCATGCCTTGCCCCGTAGCATCTTCGATCTGCGCATGTGCGTGACTATCGTGAACTTTTGTGCAACTGAGTGAAGAGATGTTCGTAGACACCCTGTCCAGCGCACGACGTCTGCAAATGCTGCTGCGGCCGCACCAGCATACGGCCATCCTTCGCCGCGACGGCAGATCGTTAATGCGGTGTCCACGGGCCGGCGGCAGGCGGCAGCCGGCACTCGTTACCGTCTCATCGGCATGCGAGCAGCGCAGCCGGCCTGCTGATAGCCCGGCCTTCATTTCCTGGCGGCGCCAAGGCGGCGGACGTGCTGGCGCCAGCGCACCACGGTCAGCGCGCCGCTCCTCATCCAGAGGACCACCAGCCGCTGGCAGCACTCACTCTGCTCTCTCCTCCCTCACCTCTCTACTCGTCGCTTCACATCGGTCACCCCGTTGGTTCGTAACATGTACACTGTCTGGCAAGTAAGTGAAGCACGCAGAAGACATGATCTGATACTAAGGTAACTTTCTGCACTTACACACCACTGGCGGGTATGTAAATGATAAGAGCTGCAATTCTCTGTCACAGGTAGAGTCGATTATTGTTGCTAGTGTTCAGCGTTATTACCAAGCATGGAAGTGTTTACAGGTTTTATGCAACCTGCAACACCTTCAAAACCACGTACGATATTTTCGTTTTCTCTTGCTCGCTATGCACAAACTATTGGCTCTACAGAAGAAAACGAACACGAGCTCTTTGCGAGAAATTAAATTTAGTTAAATTTTGTACTGGGATACGTTTTTGCTGGAGAACATGGTTTTTGAGTTATTCAATAAAAGCGTGTTTGAAGGCCATTTTTGAATCTGTTGAATATTTCTTGAATATGTATTTGAATACTTCAAAAACTATGGCCTCTGGCGGAAACATATCCCAGTACAAAATTCAACTACATTAAATTTCCTACAGAAATTCTGTAGGACTAATAGTTCGCCTGTACCGAGCGAGAGAACATGAAAATTTTGCACGTGGTATTTGAAGGTGATGAGAGCTGCATAAAACTCATAAGTAGGGGCAGCTGATCACCATTTGTAAGTGGCGTGTACAGTGTCGTATGATGAGTCATCGCTGTGTAGGATATTCAGTTGCTGCATATTCGTGTGAGACAGCAATATCAGTACCTGATACACTTTTCAAGAGTCCTCATTATGGACCTCCATTCGGCTGGCTGGTCTATTCGTACAATTCCCAAATTTGTGGAACAAACGGATCCGTCAGAAGTCTGGTGTCGGACTGCATCGGGACGTGGGAGCGAGCATTCACGTCGCCAAGTCTCTGGTACACCACATCTTACAACCTCATATTGTGAATCAAGCACATCGTAACTCCTCCACACCTGCTCCTGCCATCCGAGACCAAATAATGGAGTTACTGCAACATTCTGTGTCATCGCACAGCATTGGTTGGAGACTAACAGGAGCTGCGCTAGGGAATTGCCGTCCCATGCGCAGGCTGAGGTTAACACCACAACACAAATGGTTGGATTTGGAGTCGCGCCTTGACCGGGAAGCATGGGCTGATGTTGAATCGCACCATATTGTATTCAATGATAAATCATGTCCTGCAGTACCCCGTATAAACAGCGTCATCGAATATAGTGGCGACCTGTCGAAAGGTTCCATTCTTCCAGTGTTTGGAGAGGTATATCGGTGTTACTACCGGGGAGCCATCGGGTACGATTTCAAGTCACCGCTGGTAGTGACTGAGGGAACTCTAATGGCACAACGGCAAATCACTGACATGTTGCGTCCTCATGCGTTAACTCCCATGCCATAGTATCGTGGTGGCATTTTTCAGCAGGACAACAATCGTCAAAACATCGCACATGTCTATAGTAAGTGTCTGCGTGATACTGAGGTAATCCCGTGGCCAGCAAGACCCACAGACCTGTTCCCAACAGAGCATGTGCTGAGACTAGCTCGGACTTCAACTGCATCCCACTGCCAGTATGCAGGACATCAAGAACCAGTTACGAAAAATATGGGCCAACTTATCTCAGGAGCGTATACAATGGCCTTGTGACACGCTTCCCAAATGTATCAGTGTATGCATCTAGGCCGTACTGATAAACGGGATCATATTGCCAAGTTCTTCCTAAACCTGAATCGATGTTGAAACCACTCAAATAACATTACAAGTGAAGTTTCATGTGCATTTTCTCCTCTCCTTCTTGGTGCTTCACTTTTTCTCACGTAGTGTACGCCAGTGAAAAAATGCTATTATCGGAGCACAATAGAGGCTAATATGGTCCTGTTTAAAAGACTCTGAAAGTAGGGTACCTGCATTATTCTACTCTTCCTCAGCGACTTTAAAAAATTTTCCCAAAAATTTTGGCGTGCGAACACATTCGCGCTCTGTTTAACATGCAACTCACAATTCACTCACACAAGCTCACCTAACTGTAACTCAGTCACGCCCACTAGTACATCGCTGTAAGTCGTTCGTATCCACCACTTACGTTTGCCCGTTGTCACTCACTCATTCAGCCCAACTCATTCTCATTATATTTTCGTGTCGCTCTCCCAGCTTCTCCTGTCTCACAACCACAGTCTCCTGTCCTACTACAACTACTACCACTACTACTATTTCCTCTCAAGGTCCCTGTCTCCCTCTTGCTCTCACTTATTGCTACTATCTCATTATTCCTTTCCACTGCTGAAGTGTCTTCTCACTGACACTAGCTCTGTCTTCCTCGTTGTCATTGTAATAGACTCTGTCTCTCATTACAACAACTCTCACCATTTCCATCTTTCTTTGTCTTTATTCATCTCCCACAAGCACAGTCTCCATCACTCTTTTCCTGGCACTGTTCTGTTACTGTCAACAAAGTTCCGCAGCCACTGTGTCCCTCTCTTTCACTCACACAGTACCATTGTCTCTTTGCTCTTTCTATAACACACCCACTGTGTACAATGTTGCAGTATTTATTACTTTTCTGTCTCTTTCTCACTGACACTGTCTCCTTCTCTCACACCATCAAAAAGGTGAATATGAGAATATTTGGGAAAAGTTTTAAAGGTACAGAGGAAGACAGAATGAGGGAGCTGATTCCCAATTTTTCAGTCAGAGTCTTTTGACACAGTAGCACTTAAGCCCTTATCGTACTCTGATAGGAGCGTTTTTCCACTGGTTCCCTTCTTTTCCCTGATATCGCAGTGCATGTCACTCATATGAAAAGAACTTCATGGGTCATTGTAATTTTGATAGTTTAGCTACGTGAAACTGGAACACGCAAAAGTAATTTTACTCCTCAGACCGGAATGTAACTGCACAAAAATTTTGCATGTGCTGCAGAATTACAAATGGGGCTCCCAGAACCCTTCTGATGATAACGGTGACATTTTACAGCACATCTCTCTCTGATACGTCACTTTAGAAACTACGTTTTCGCTTTGCACCGGTTTTTAAGTGCGTATTTTACGAGTACAATTTTGAACCACTATATCTCGGTAAAGGATAAAGATATCAAGAAGATTTTCAAGATTGCCCTTGATCGCAATCTTGTGAATATATCGTAAAAATTACAGCCATTTTCAGTGCGTATCCGTCTTGGAATACGTGGCTAGGATTTGGTTCCTAAAAACGATGTTTTTCGGATTTTCATAGGAACACCCTTGAGTTAAATGGTGCCTCCATAAGAAGCTTAAGGCACACCGAATATTACATCTAATGCAAAAAGAACCAACCCATTTGCCTAAGCTGGAGGAAGAGTGAAATATTCAAACTTTGAGTTGTACTGTAGGATAGTTACAGTAAGATGGCCCTTCCGATTGGTATACAGATGATCCCTAGCGGAAACGCTATCCAAAACACTTAATCTTACCTTTCTATTGCTAACAGAACCCAATTTTGAGCAGCAGGAAAATCCCGTTTTTAGGTGCAGCGTTCTGCCGCATGTGTACCAATAAATTTAGCTAGGCGTTAAAGTGTTCAAAGACATCGCTCTTCGAGAGGAACAGGGTTCAGTCACCAGTCCGGTCATTCTGCTTTTCGTCTCCCTTAGTTTCCTGTGTGGCTTCAATAAATATTGGGACCATGCTTGAAAAAGTCGGCTGCCGATTCTCTTCCCCCTCCACTTACATCTACATCCATGCTCCAGAAGCCACTTTACGGTGTGGGTAGAACAGCTGTTCCCAACGTGGGAGTGTTTACCTCCTTAGGGGAAAAACGTAATTTTCTCAGGGGTAAAAACAAAAGGGTTCAACTTTATTTCAGTCATGAAACTAAATTATTTTTAATAGCTCATTACTATTATCGCTACTTCAGAAGACTGTAATGCTGATTATAAAAGTTAAATACTACTAACTGTAACATGTGATATAATGCAGTGGGGCTGCACTTTGACAAATGTGTGGACATCATCTTCTCACATAATACATTCTCTACGCACATACTTTGTACCGTGCACCTATAACAGTGAAATTGAGACCTATAAATGCTTAGATATCTCATCAAAATGCCTTCTGCTTAAGGAGTTCCACGATCAAATGGTGTACAGATACGTGACATAGTTATTGTACAGATATTTTAAGTTGTTTGGTTTTAAATGGAGCGCAAAGTGTGGATGAAACAATTGTTGGTAGAGAGAGAAATGGTGATTAGTTACAAGTCGGCAAAGTCAGTGTGAGAAGCTTTCTTTTAGGTAACACTCATGATGCACTGAGAATTGTGTCATCACATTGTAAATAAATCTTCCGTGAATATAAAAATTAAAGTGTTCAAAGAAAAGAGTTTTCCATTATAAAGATTAATAATTAATTTTGATGGTCGGAGTTGGCGTACAAGAAGTGTAGGGAAGGGGTGGTGGGTGGGGGGAGGTTACCAGTTGAATCTGATTACACTCAGCGGTAATGGTACACCGTTCCCTTAGTTGGTGTTGTTTGGGAAGGACGACTGTGACCAAGTGTCCGTATGATTCTGATTTCCTCGTCGCGAGACGTTTGTTAGCTCACTCTTCCTGGAACGCACGCATCTGAAATTTTAACAGGCAACTTCTCCATAGTGTCTTGTAGCTGCAGTTTCTGGACTTTGATGAGCATCTCCGTAATGCTCCCGCGCTTACTAAGCGGAACTCTTGGCGAAACGAGACGTCGTTCATTGGAGTTTCTCGCCTTCTATTTTAATCCTATCTTGTAATGGTCCCAGAACGACGACCAGTACTCGGGAATCGGTAGAGTGAATGTTTCACAAGCAATTTCCTTCGTGACTGAATCACATTTCCTGAGGATTTTTCCAACGTATCTCAGCCTGTCATCGCTTTCTTGGCAGCTGCTTTTATGTGATGCTCTGGTCTATGAGTACGTCGGCACGGAGGTTACTCCTAGCCATTATAAAATTGTTACAAATTACAGTGATGTACCACCAATGGTGTTAACCAACACTATTCGAAGCAGATTATGCGCAAGTTATTACGCTTATTGACGACTCAAGTCGACTGCCAGACCATGCTCGGTTCTGTGAAAGACTTCCTCCTACAGACGAGACCAGAGTCCCGCGAATCGCCCTGACGGAGCTTAAAATGTTACCCACTCGATAATTTACAAACGCTGTAAACAGCACAACCTAGACCACTGCGCCTATACCACTGCGTTGTCCATCAAACTATTAGTCTATTTCTCAAGACCTCGACGGCAGCGGGATGCTCAACTCCAATCTCTTTTCTTTCCATATTTTGATAAACTGGAGGTTATAAGGAACAGCAAACAAGTTTAGAAGGAATGAAGGCTAGACATAGGCATCTTGGCGACGTCGAGGCCATGAGAGAAGGAACACAAGCTTAATTGTAGAAGGAAAGAAAAGGAGGAGAGGGATAAGGACGGGGACTGGAGGCCGAATATGTGTAGACAATCAATGGGCTCTTCCTCAAACAGTTCCTCATCTTGCAACGCCCTCAGTATCTCGTCACATAAATGAAATACTTGCAGTTTCATCATAAATGTAACACAATATGCAATATACCAGGTACGTTCGTCACAATTGTCCAGGAAACAAAAAAAATGGCTCTAAGCACTATGGGACTTAACATCTGAGGTTATCAATCCCCTAGAACTTAAAACTACTTAAACCTAACTAACCTAAGAACATCACACACATCCATGCCCGAGTCAGGATTCGAACCTGCGAGCGTAGCGGTCGCGCGGTTCCAGACTGAAGCGCCTAGAACAGCTCGGCCACTTCGGCCGGCTCCAGGAAACAGAAACGTTCATTGAACCCCCTCGTCATTGCTGCTACCCGCCTTTGAATCTGCCATCCGCAGATTTACGTTTGATTCAGTACCACGAAACATTTAAGAAAGAGCGAGGCACTTCCTGGTATCATTACACAGAATAATTCAATATTTTCTTCACTGTTGCAAGGATTAGTAACCCCTCTTTTTTCCCTTTTGCCTTATCTTTCGAGGCAATAAGCCCATTTTACAACATTTCTTTCTTCCCTCATCTCTTGTATTTTTGTGGATTTCTGCTGCAGACTACAATCTAAGCACATCTTAACAATCGTGATAGTTCATTATTATTATTATTATTATTACTGTTATTCAGTCTTCAATGTGGATATTAATAATATTATTCCTTTATGTGGCTGTCATCATAATTTCTCCTTTTTCGTATTACCAAAGTTTTTGAGGGGCACCTGGTTGAATATAAATGGGGCATCTTGGTCTAAAACAAAACTTAATAGATCTACTAAAGAGACTGCGTGCACTGCGTTTGCCCGTCCTCTTTTAGAATACTGCTGCGCGGTGTGGGATCCTTACCAGATAAGATTGATGGAGTACATCGAGAAAGTTCGAAGAAGGGCAGGACGTTTTGTATTATAGCGAAATAGGAGTGTCACAGAAATGATACAGGTTTTGGGGTGAACATCATTAAAACGAAGGCGTTTTTCGTTGCGGCAGAATTTTCTCACGATATTCCAATCATCAATTTTCTCCTCCAAATGCGTAAATATTTTGTCGAGGCTGACCTACACAGGAAGAAATGATGATCATAATAGAATAAGGGAAATCAAAGCTCGCACGTAAAGATATAGATGTTCTTTTTTCTGCGTGCTGTACGAGATTGGAATAATAGAGAATTATTGTGAAGGTTTCCGATGAACCCTCTGCTAGGCACTTAAATGTGATTTGCAGAGTATCCATGTAGATGTAGTTATACTGCGATTGCGCGGTTACGTTGGTCCATTACCTGCACCTGTCTGAACTCGTTGCAGCAGATCACCGGTAGGAAAGCCGACAAAAAGGCATGAATGAATTCCTGCTCCACCTCGACTGGACCAAACAAAATTAGCAGAAAAGGCTGTACAGACAGGAATCCTCTATGAAATTTTCCAATACTGAACACTCATTAACAGCGTTAAGGTCAGGGGGTGTCTAAACAGTTGATTAACTTAAATAACACGCAAGCCCTCGTTATAGCTGAAAATTAATACGCTCAGTTGGTCAAAGAGACTATGAAATCCACGAAGTTATTTGTAAATAGATAGAAAAGGCTTGAAAATAAACTGCCTTTGGATGTTATTCAATCATCTACCGGATCACAAGGAGCTTAACGTTACCAAAAGACGGACGAACAATTTTCTGCTTGGGAAGGCAGTCCCCGTTCGCAGTTACGTAACTCTGCTACTGATATATATCTAGCAATGACGGGAGCATACCAGCTTCTGACCATATCGATCAATACTGCCGGCAAAATTTCACAGAGTGGAAATAACACGGACTACATTAGAAACTTGAACCTTTACATCGACATCTTTCCATCTGACAAATGCAATTAGCACGAACAACTGTATTAATAATAAAATCTGACTATTACAAACCATATGGCTTTAAAAAAGGTTTAGATTTAATCTGTGAAGAAATTCTACATTATCCTTATTAATAAACCGAAGAATTAGAAAAACATGGGATACTTTCATAGCACAATGAAAAATGAAACGAGATGTTTGGCCTACTAAGAAAAGTTGCGGAAATGTATGTAGAGAAATGTAGGTAATAGAAAAGTGTAAGGCAAGGGTATTTTTTTATCGCCTCCAAAGTCTGTTCTATATTTTGACGGATTACTGAAGAACTCAGTCGTTCAGAACATATGTAACAGCGGAAACGAAGAATTTGTAAACGTTCTATTTACAGATGATTCTCTGTTGCTATGAGAAAGACAGTGGTGCTTGGAACTATTAAACAAAGCAAGTATTTCGCTTGACCAAAACAAAATCACAAGGAAAAGGCGAGAAATAAAGTAATAACCACATACAAGTAAAAACTTACACAGATGCAACGAAGAAAAAGAGAGGAAGGTCCGCTAACTAGATGATATGGAGTATGGGCAAAGTCTGGCACCCTGGTACAAGATAATGAGCAAATTCTTATTTCAGAAAGAAATTACCTGACCTGGTTCAGTTTAAACAAGTGACCTACGTACAGGATTTAGCACCTTAACGGTAAATTATCGGTGCTGTAGAATCTACTTTAGCCGACTCCTCATTTTGTTGTGTCAAAACTTCCATGTTGATTGCAGTTAGAAAATAAATTTTCTCAGTTATCTGTTAGCCAGTCAACAACAACGCAAGAGCAATGATTAAAGCTTGAAAATATCTCTCATCACAGCAACATAATTCTGTATTGCCGCATCATAAACTTTTCTTTCGTGGACCTTGGATATAACTTGCTCAATATCAACAGAGGCTCCGTGCAGTGATCCAGAACTGCAGGTTTTCAAATATTTAAGACATTCCGATATTTCTCCAGTGAACATAAGTCTATCGCAGTACCTCGTTGCGCGTAACAGAAACTAGGGATACGTTCTCACAGAGTTACTCTCGTACAATTCTACTTCACATGAAGAGTGAATCGTCGAGTATTCGATTAAAAATCTTCGTTCCTACATTTTCTTTTCTCATCTCTGCTTTCCTTCAACTTGTTGTACAGGCAGCTCTCGTAAAATATGAAGCGATTTGTGGTTACGATTTCTGATGAGTGGTCGGGCTCGCGGGATTCGCCGAGCGGTCTTGGGCGCTGCAGTCATGGACTGTGCGGCTAGAGGTTCGAGTCCTCCCTCGGGCATGGGTGTGTGTGTTTGTCCTTAGAATAATTTAGGTTAAGTAATGTGTAAGCTTAGGGACTGATGACCTTAGCAGTTAAGTCCCATAAGATTTCACACACATTTGAACATTTTTTAAAATTTTTTTTAAATTTTTTTTTAAGTGGTCGGATAATGAAACCGGTGGCGCCACAAGGCCGAGCTACCTGATTTTTTTCTTGTCGAACCAAGCACCATTCTTCATTCAAATTTGATCAGCACATCAGGCAGTGACAACGTGATTCACTGTAGTTCATTTTGGTTTTATCGGCTCATGAGCCACAGACAATGTGAGTTTGACCATGCATGAACGAACATTTTGCTCAACGAATGTCGTCCATGACCAATAGCATCTGAAGATAGCCCTTGTAGGCTGAAATTGGTTATGGTTCTATGACAGAATGTGAATGTGTCTGAAATAAGCAAGACCTCACAACGTGAGTCACTGTTGTTCATTTTGGTTCCATCAGCTTATTTTCATTAGTTCCCATTAACCATTCGAAAAATTTCGCACTTGAAATGATCGAAAACTGATTTCGAGGGATGGGCAAAGATTAACACCCTCTTCAATGATTCTTCAAATAAACTGTTACGTCTTTTTGCAGATCTGTAGCTTCAAGAAACTTGGTGATATTCTCAAAACACGAATACAGCAAGAATATTTTATGGACATATTTAAAAGTTTCTTGATTTCGTACGTGCTATGTCTGACGTCGTAATGCACGTGCTCCTACTGAGAAGTGCGAGTTAAATTACGCGACATCTTGCGCTACTGGTTATCAAATAAAAGTTTATCAGCGGATCCGGCTTCATTCTTTGCGATGCTACACTTGTGTGTTGCCTAACAGTGTTAGCCACAGCATTGAGTATTATGAATCTCCTTGGCAACCGACTAAACGCGTATAACGGAAAAACCAACCCATCAGATACCTAGTGCAATATATATAGGAAAAGGAAAGCGTGCCTAGTCGTTAAGAGAAGTGCCCGTGGAAGACGATGTTCCGAGTTCGATTCCAGGTCTGACTTACAGTTTGAATATCGTACGAAGGTTCAAAACGGCGCCACACGGTTTCAGAGTGAAAGATTAAGTTTGGAAAAGTGAGCCCCTAATCCACGAAGTCTTATGCGTACGGCGTTAAATCCGCTAAAAGCCAAGTCTTCCCTCGCTGAGCTAGTATTACGTCTCAATGCGCGGTTGTCTGTCGTCGGAAACAAACGCAAGTAAAATCATTTTCCGAAATGAAATGTAAATTAACTAATTACTTGATGATGAGAAATCTTCTCGGGTTATCAGCCGAGTCAAGGTGTCGTCCGGTGGCAGCGTTTCAACAAGTTTCCTACTTATCATCTTCAGGCGATGATGACAAGTAGGAAACTTGTTGAAACGCTTCACACAGAACGACGCCTTGACTCGGCTGATAATCCGAGAAGACTTCATCATCGAGATTCACCGAGAAAGTCTAAATTCGCATATAACTAATTACTTCACCGAACGCTCATATGAACGATCTCAGAAACTGTATGCTGCAGTATAGCCGCTAGACTTTTCGTTGGAAACATATTCAGTAAATTTTGCGTGTGTGCCAAGTCGAGATGTATTGTGAAAACCTATATTTCGGTTACTGCTGCATATAGTCCGCATAAAGGTGAACTACTTGAATGCCTGCGATAGTAGCGATCTTGCAAAATTTTCAGTGTAAATCACGATCAGACACACAGCAAGAATTTTATTACATACCCTTAAGAAATTTCATTTTCTGTTTAAAGCTTGAATTTAACATAAATCACCGAACAACAACGCTTCATAATAAAGGCAGAAATTGAAACTTCCTGGCAGATTAAAACTGTGTGCCGGACCGAGACTCGAACCCGGGACCTTTGCCTTTCACGGGCAAGTGCTCTAGCACTCTGGAAAGAAAGATATTGCGGAAACATGGCTTGGCGACAGCCTGGGGAATGTTCCCGAATGAGGTTTTCACTCAGCAGCGAAGTGAAAATCTCATTAAGGCAGAAATTGGTATTGACAGTTCGGTGCTCATTTGACCATTATTCTCAGAGTTCTCGAGCAAAGAGAGACATCAGCAGAAATGCTCATGGTAGTTGTGACTATCCAGATCCCAAGTGCTGACGCACCCAGGCTTGCCTACGCAGCACGCTTATCATGTAACAGCTTGTTGTTGGTCTTTCTCGATACATTTGTGTTGATGGCTTAAGCGACGAGTAACAAAAATTCTCAGAAGAACTAAAGTTTGAACCCCGAACCTTTGAATTTGCAGTCTGTTTTTTACCCAGTCAGCCACGAGGAATAAATCCATATTGAATGTAAAAAACAAGAAAAGGAGAGTACGTAGCATATGATAACGATGACGTCCAGGTATGGTGTGTATTGTATCTTATTGACCAAACACGGAACTGCAGTTTTAGAAAATAATGACGCCTCTCTGGCGAGGATAATGTTATCGTTCAAATGGCTCTGACCACTCTGGGACTTAACATCTCAGGTCAGCAGTCCCCTAGACTTAGAACTACTTAAGCCTAACTAACCTAAGCACAGCACACACATCCATGCCCGAGGCAGGATTCGAACCTGCCACCGTAGCAGCAACGCGGTTCCGGACTGAAGCGTCTAGAACCGCTCGGCCACAACGGCCGGCGAGGATAATGTTAAGTTCTGCGGTCAAACAGAGGTTGATTCATGTTTATAACCTTGACCAAGTTGAACCTGAGTCACTTTCTCGTATCTTTTGGGACATCTGTAGCGCCAGTCTCAAGAGAAATACAAGTAAAATCGCCGCCCTCACGATCGATCATCAGCAAAAGACACAGCGTCCTGCAGCATGTTTCTCCTATGGCAAGAAGTAGCGACAGCTACGAATGTCAGTAGGACTGAGGTACGTAAAGGAACTCATTGTTATATTATAATGAAGCAGGAAAACCTTGTAAAACAAAACATATACTCACAAACAAAAATTTTGCAAGCAGATTCCGTACTCAGTCTCGTGTGGAGAAGCAGAAGATAGTTGAATAAATAAGCAATGAAATCAACATGCAAGTCATCGAACGGGCATAAAACCGAAATGCTTGTAAAGCGCAGGGAGCTGCAGGACGTTTTTAGCGTCATATTCAACATAACAGATCTAGAACAATGTGTTTTGGTGGTGAATGCTTGTTTTGTAACGATCTACATTGATGAATTGCCCGTGTTTAGTAAGTTCGCTGAGTAAACGAGTTCTGAATATATGCGGCCATGATTTCATTCACTGACATGTACTCAGCAGTTAAACATCTCTTCAAGTCATTTTGTTTCGCTATTAATCTGCAATGTGCCAGGGACCAATGCTAACTAGCACTGAAAGCAGGGATGCTGCGACTTGCCACCCGGTAAAACCCAGAATGAAAGAAAACAATGCAGTTTCTATAGGCTACCATAGTCCTACATGCTGCGATTCTCCGGTCAGTAGGTAAGAGGCTCACTTGCAGTTTACTTATATTCGTGAGAATTCAATAGCAGGGCACATAATTTGAGAACGTCACAAGTGACATGTCAAAGTCAGAATTTTTTTGAATTCATCTTGTCTCTTCTGGTCGCACTCCAAGTGTCTACAATTCCCTCCCCCTCCGTCCCCCAATAGCTCTCTGTCCACCGAGAAAATAACTTCTCCTGGATACTTTAGTATGGATTGTCCAGAACTGCCCCTCTTTAGCATGGTGGGCCACACGTCTTCTTTCCTCGCATGTTTTTAACAGTGAACATTACTTTCGTTCTTTATCCATCCAGTAAATATTTAACACATTTCTGCATTCGTAGATTTTAAATACTTCCCTTTCTTCTCCCGTTATTTTCATACAGTGCACTCTTCATTCAGCGCAATGCTGTGCTCCAGACTCACAATTTTGTGAAATTGCCTACTACATTTTCCTTAATTATTTTATTCTATCACAGCTCTTTCGTTCCGCGGCTCGTCTGTGTTTTGAAAGCGACATATGAAGACTTTCCTACTGGCTTGCTAGGCCTAACGCAAGAAAGAATTTTCTGTTGGGGTTGTCTCCCTTAGCCTTTGGAATTTCTCCTCCACCACATGGCAATGGTTTCCTTCTCATTTAATCCCCAGAAAGAAGCGTTGCCTTCTCTACCAGCTTCACCGTTCCAAAGTCTTTCTTCTCCGCTGTCGCTGCCGTTAAGGTGTTCACCCGTAACCCTGGGACATTAGAAAGGACCTTAAACAAGAAAGTATGGAAGAAGAAATCGAAAATAAGAGATTAAGATGGTATGGTCATGTTAAGAGGATGCGTGGGCAGAGACTTCCCAAAATTATGGAAGAACTAAAGATGGATGGAAAAAGACTTAGAGGGCGCCCAAGAACACGGTGGAAAACGGTAGTGAGAATATCTGTGGAAAGGAGAGGTATGACCTAGCAGCAAGTCGAGGAAGAAAAGTGGTGGTATGACCGAGCTAAATGGAGAGGACTCGTCAGCACCCGGACCCGGCAGTAGCTGGAGCGGGATCCGGATACGTACAACTCTGTCGTTGAACAAAGCTTTCCTTGCTGTTCCGGTTTGCTTTTGATGTCATTCTTACTTCGACTATATTTTATAATTTTCTTCCTTCACAGGGGAATTGTTTCACTACTGCTACTTTTAAATATTCCAGCTCTGATACATGATCGCGCACTGTTCTTTTCACTTTAGCAGACCTATTACGCAGCACATCCACCTTTACCTGCTTCAAAAATTCTAATCTTTGTTTGCGCCTACAATTCCCTCCCCTTTCAAACATACCCAAGATGTGTGGTACAAAGACTCTTCGATTAGAAAGTTACTCTTAGCTTACAAACATAGGTAACAGAAGTTAAGCGAATCTTTTCAATGATATCTATTCACCTATAGTTTTCGTTGTACCTCTGTTCGTCTTTGATTATAGTGTATTAGAATGTTGTTCTCAGTGTCGGAAATGGTTCATCGAACTATAACTTTAACAGTAGTAGCAACGAAGTGGTACCTTGCACTGAAACCTTCTTACCATGGCAATTTCTATCTTTATTTTAATTACTCCTACTTGGTTGCTGTAGGTACTCCTAATTACTCACATGACTGCATAATTTATCCTCGTTATGATCTCATTTACGAAAATCCTATTCCATCTTACACTGGAGAATGTTATTTACTATTAAGAATGCCTTTTGTTATCTGTAACTATGTACGTTGGTGTTACTTGAATTGGGCACATCTCAGCACGAACTGCAGCCACACTACCGGTGAAGACGTAAAGGAAGCTTTGTTGAATACTCCAAAGTACGGTAGCATAACTGAGATGTGATTGGGGGAATGCGCTGACTAAATTTTTGTTCTCGACCACTATAAACAAGTCTGCTCAGGTCCTTGTCCATTTTCAGTCTATGGATTATTACTCAGGGTAACGTAGCAATGGAGAACACCTCACAACGGAGTCAGGAAAAAGTCGCATTCCAACCGCTAAGAGTTGCTGATAAACGACACTTTATTTACAACCAATCCCTATCTTCACGCATCCTACGATTATTTCGAACAGTTTACGCGTCGATATTAAAATCCCGGGGTCAAGTAACAGAAAGATCGTCCCGCGTCAATGCAGTCAACAGTAAAATATATTATGTACTCAATGGCAAAACGTAGCAATACTGTTAATCCTCATCTACTATTACAATCGGTGTCCACCATTTCGTTTGGGGTCACTCCATATACTGGCAGTGACACAGGATGACTTCTGACTCTGCAGTTTTAATACTGCTGTGTTAACTGTTCCGAATAATTTTAAGATATCTGAAGATGATGTGAAGATCGAAACCGGTTGAAAATAAGGAATTATTTAGAAACAAAAGAAATAGCTACGATCGTAAATTTATTTTCTATCTAGTTTTGGTAATCGGCTTCGCTCATTACCACCATCTTCAGACCATCGTCTGAAATATATGACAGTGCGTTATGTATAATATACACTTAGCAACCTTAAATTTTAACATACAAGAAACGTTAGTTAAGATATAAATCGATGGCTTACCCAAGTGACGAGAGGGAGCAGTGTCTAGTGCCGCTGCGTGATACCAAAAGGTGTCACAGACTGGTAACTAGCTTACAAAGGCAAGGAGTCATAAAAATGAATCTCCTCCCACCGTTTCTCACGTGATCCTTAATAGTATGATTAAAATCACAAATAGCTTTTGCATTATTTGTGTGTAAAAATAAAAACCTCTAATTGTTTACGTAAGCCTAACAAAATGGTACTCAAAGTGTACTGTTTTTGTATCTGCATTTAAAAAACGATTCAAAAAGGGCCGAAAGCAATTGCCAGCCTATTGAAATACTGTCGTCTGTCGTGCATCTTAACCGAAACATTCTGTTGTTCCGTAGTTGCATGGCAACTAGAACAGAAGTTCCTTCCTGATAACTAACGACTGTGTTAGCCGGGACGCCGGTCGCCAGGAGACGCAAGTCAACCCGTGCTGTTGTAGATGACCAGTGCAGCCACGTACCCCGCCCAGAGCATGCGACGTTCTGATGTTGCGTCGTCAAGCCACAACCAGTCCACGTGCTGTCACAGACTGCCTGCTTCATTCAAACTGCCTAAAAATATTTAGCATGTTACAAGAAAATATATTAATGGCTCCAGGGAATCGTGTCATTCACACACAAACAATGGGTCGATAAAGATACTAATCCTGTTACAGGTTAAATTTTGCTAAGTATATGACCCATTCTAATATTATCTACTTCAGAGCCTTGATCTAAGGATGACTATAACTTATGGGAAGTCATGGGGTGCAACAGAAATGATATCTGATGTTTTCCAAGGAAATGTTGTGTGTCCACTCGAGTTCTCAGTTTATATAAAAGATTTAGAGGATGATATGAGTAGCCCTCTCAGATTCTTTGCAGATGCTGCTGCCGTATATTATCTAGTAAACTCGTCAGAAGATCAAATGGAATTATAAAATGATTTAGACAAGTCATCTGTAGTATGCGAAAAGTGGCAACTGACCTGGAATAATAA
Organism: Schistocerca piceifrons; assembly: GCF_021461385.2. Classification (NCBI taxonomy): domain Eukaryota; kingdom Metazoa; phylum Arthropoda; class Insecta; order Orthoptera; family Acrididae; genus Schistocerca; species Schistocerca piceifrons. The sequence continues at coordinate 351,376,419 of NC_060142.1, forward strand.
AATGCATGAGGTTCTTCACATGAGAAATAAAAATAAATATACGTTAAATTTGGGATACAGGATAAACAGCAAAAAGCTAAAGAATGTCGATTCAATTAAATAACTATGAATTACAATTATAAGCATCTTAAACTGGAACCGTCGCGAAGAAATGTTGCGGGGAAAGCGAACCAAAGACTGCGTATCAAGACTCACGAATCGACGTGCTGGCAGGGAAATCAGGACGCGCTCAGTGTAAAGACACTTCAGCTATCAAGATATTAGCAGTAAATTTTCAGAGTGTTCGGAATAAAGTTCCTGAATTTACTGCCCTCCATGAAGCGTGTGGCGCGCAAATTATTCTCGGGACTGAGACCTGGCTGAATCCTGAGATAGGAAGTTCTGAAATATTTAGTGAGGGTTGAAATGTGTATCGGAAAGACAGATTAGACACCGTAGGAGTGGTGTCTTCATTGCAGTTGACAAAAAAATAGTGTCTACTGAGGTCGAAGTAGAGTGTGATTGTGAAGTTATCTGGACACGTTTAACAGGGCTAGGAGAAATAAATACGACCTATTCTTGAGTACTGCTCGAGCGTTTGGGATCCCTATCAGGTTCGATTGAGGGAGGACATAGAAGCAATTCAGAGGCGGGCTGCTAGATTTGTTAGTGGTAGGTCTGATCATCACGCGAGTGTTCCGGAAATGCTTCGGGTGGGAGTCTCTAGAGGAAAGGAGGCGTTCTTTTCGTGAATCACTACTGAGGAAATTTAGAGAACCAGCATTTGAGGCTGACTGCAGTACAATTTTACTGCCGCCAACTTTCATTTCTCGGAAAGACCACAAAGATAAGATAAGAGAGATTAGGGCTCGTACAGAGGCATATAGGCAGTCATTTTTCCCTCGTTCTGTTTGGGAGTGGAACAGGGAGAGAAGATGCTAGTTGTGGTACGAGGTACCCTCCGCCACGCACCGTATGTAGAACACTCAGAAAATGCAACAAATCAGCTAAAGCGATTGCCTACGTCATACTTGTTCGTTTCTTCTGGAGTATTTCTACCCAGTAACGGTTTCAGTAACAGATACGAATGAGAAGGAAACTGAAAAAGTTCAAATAAGTTCGCTTTGCATTATCGCGAGACAAGTTGGGGTGGCAATCATTAAGACAAAGGCGTTTTCCGATTGAGGCCAGATAATTTCAAGACATTTCGTCTCCAACTTTCTCCTTAGAATGTGAAAATACTTTGTTGACACCCACCTACATATCGACAAACGACCGACATGATAATATAAGAGAAATCAGAGCTCGCACGTTTTTCCACGTGCCATTCGATGGTGGAGGGGATTACAGTGAAAGTGATTCTGTGAGAGTGAAGTGCAGAGACGTCATGTAACTGTGTATGTAGATACAATGACCGAAACCGGTCACCACCATTAGAGACAAAATAAATTTGCAATCTCGATGCAACTTATTATTTGTAGAAAATTGCGAATGTTGAGATGCATCACGATTCCAAAATTTAGGTTTTTCAGAAGCTTAGGAGATGTGGGGGAGCACTTGCGAATGACATACCGGAGCGCCAGAAGTCACCACCGCAGGCGACCTCCGATCAGGCGGCCGGCTGGCGGTAAGGACGGCGCCGCAGGCCTGCCGCTCGCCGCAGAGACTGTACCGGAACCTCCTCACGTTGGCTTTCGGTTAGTTCTGCTTGGATTCTACAGCGTCGGCCATCAGATTAGTCGCGCCGATTCTGTTTATGGGTTCAGCGCGATACCGAACCAAAAAACGACTCCGGCGAACGCAGCGCGGAGAGGCGAGTCGGTCTGCAGGGTGCGAGGAGGTTGGAGGACGGACGGGAGGGGGGGGGGGGCATGGGAGGGGGAACGGGCGGCAAAGGGAGGCGGGCCGCGCCGAGTGCCGCCGCCGCCGCCGACGCCAACGCTTCAGATCGGTATTTTATTTACACCGTTTTAGTTAATAGCGCGGCTATCGCGCCGGCGATCGCGCCTCGCGGAGAACAAATACACTTTCAGCACGCCTCATTTGGACGCGGCCCTCGGATGAACTGCGCGGCTCGCTCTGTACCAGATCCTATTGCGATTACGCAGCAGAGTTAAAGAACACGCCGGTCTGGGCCGGCCAGGGGCGGCGGCACGGCGCGCCCAGATAGCGCCTGCCCGTTTCCGAGCCGATGCGCATCTTAAATGCCGCGGCCGCCGCCGCGCCGCACTCCAAGTGCTTTACGGTGAATTTTCGTGCGATTTCGTTCGTTTTCCTTGCCGGAACGCGACCTGCACACGCCGACGCGCCGCGGTGATTAATCCGCCGCCAGTCGTGCCGTTTCCCAAGCGGCGGCCGACCGCGCGCGCTCGCTGCAGCTGCAGCAGCCCCACTCAGTTCTCACGCCGCAGCCGGGATTTCTGCGCGAGTCGACTCGTGCGCGCTAACGCGGAAAGGCGGCGGCTGCCAAGGACGCGGACCGGTCTCTTACTGTAACTGTTTGTCGTAAAACGTACTCTAACATTTCCCTCACTATTTCCAGTTAACTTCTGGGGGTGAAAACAGATATCACACTACGTGAGTCAGCCATTAGCTGCCCCACAAATATCATCGCGAGACTATACGAACGTCAAGTTATAGCGTAACCACCCCCCCGCTACTAGGATCTCTCGTACAATGTAGTGAACGTATACTGTTCTTTTTCGCGAACAACAAGTAAGTTTCACTAACATTCATGAAATATTCCGTCGGTACTTGCTGGACATAGAAATATGAAAAACTGAAACCCACATTATTAATGTTGCACTCTAATCCTCTCTACGAAATAAAAATATAAAACAATAGGAAATGGTGCACCACGAAGGAATTATTTGAATGGAACGGCAGTTGGGTGGAGTGATATACAGGTACAGATAAACAAATGATTACAAATTCAGGAAAATTGAATGATCCATTCAAGTGAAAGAGTTCCACAAACTGAGTCAGTCGATAAAGCGTTGGTCTACCTCTGGTCCTTAAGCAAGCTGACATTTGGCTTCGCATTGTTTGACAGGGTCATTGGTTGTCCTCCAGAGTGATACAGTGCCAAATTCTGTCTAATTGGCGCGTTAGATCGTCAAAAACCGAGCTGGTTGGAGGAACCTCTCCAGAATGTTCCAAACGTTCTCAGTTGGGGAGATATTCGGCGATCTTTCTGGCCAAGGTAGTGGTTGGGAAGCATGAAGACAAGCAGTAGAAATTCTTTCCGTGTGCGAGCGCGTATTATCATCGTGAAACGTAGGCCCAGGATGGCTTGCCACTAAGGACAACATAATGGGATGTAAAATATCATCGACATACCGCTGTGCTGTAACGCTGTCATAGCGGTATGACCCTGGCTACCACAGGGTCCTACTGTGAAATGAAATGGCACCCCAGACCATCAGTCGTGTTCGTCGGGCCTTAAGGCGGGCGACAATAAGGTTGGTATCCCATCGCTGTTTGGGGCGTCCCCAGACATTTCTTCGGCCTGGAATCTCATTGACTGTCTTCAGCGATGAGTGCTGCTTCGACCTGCACCCCGATCACCAGCGAAAACGTGTCTGTATACGCCCCAGATATCTACCGATTTCTATCCCATTTGGATAATTCCCTCGTGGTGCGCCATTGTTTTAGACTGTAATTACTTTATCGTTCCTTTTGAGCCGGCTTCCTGCTTTCTAGGCCAACATAAGACAACTCAGGACTAAATAGACTGTTTATAGCTGTACAAAGACTGTTTTTCCAGAGACCTATGACCTTTTATAACTATATAT